>NC_066579.1:232496308-233846308 GCF_024323335.1 Lathyrus oleraceus
ACGAGAAGCGGCGTGGAGGCTTGATCAGATGTTGTGCTCAACTGTTGCACAAGTGGTTCATGGGGTATTTGCCTTCCAGAGGTGCCTTTGTCTTTCTCGACCATGCGGTTAACTGGGCGACCAAGCTGATGGGTTTGCGAGCCAAGGACATAGCTTGGTGGGAGCTTTCCCAATGTGCCTCTCATAGGAGTTCAAGGTTGCATTAATTACAACCCGACGCTTCTTAGAAGACAAATGGGATTTGCTGTGGAGGGTCCTCCTCTCGGGCGCAAGATTCAAGAGTCTTTCTACTTCCCGACTGAGGGTAATCTGACACGGTTGAGGCAAGTGTCTGGAGCATGGTGCAACATCCAGAGGAAGGGCAAAGTTCCTTTTGGTAGGGTTAATAGTAGGTCTTTTCCTCTATTTGATGATTGGCTCAGAAAGAGGATTGAGCTCGCATCTACCATTTCCTAGGGGTGATCCTTGGTGTCCGTTGATTGAGGGGCCATGTTCTCCTGTCAGCATGGAAGAGTTTCTTGAGATGAAGAAGGCCAGAGATCAACTGCAAGCAGAGAAGACTGAGCTGGAGATGAGTGTTGCTAGGATCCAAATGGCTAATCAGGAAATCAAAAGGAAAATAGAGGACCAGGATAAGAGACATGCTCTTGTGGTGAAGCATTTTGAGATAGATACCGCTTATTATGGCAAGACCAGCCAAGCTTTAGAGTCATCCACGAGGGAGCATGACATTACCAAGGAGAAGTTGGCTAGAGCTTTGAGGGTCATTGAAGATGAGAAGAGAAGACAAATCCTGGTGAAGACTCAGAGGGAAGCTAGAGCCAAAGTTCTTTCCACAGAATGGGAAGCAAAGCTGAAGATTAAGGAAGAAGAGAACGCGAAGACTATTGATGAGAGAGATCATTATCTTGCTGAGAGGGATCATTACTTCCAACAGATGAAGATTCACCAGAAGGAGATAGGAAGACTGCAGCAGGAGAACACTGAGCTCAGATTTGCTATGAAGTTTACCAAGATGGTTGACGATGAAGAGCCTTCTGTAGGACTTTCTGCGGTGTAGACGTTTGTTGTGTGGATTACCGTCAGGCATGTTGACGGAATTCATTTGTTTGTATTTCCTTTCTGATTCTGGAGAATTGTATTTTGGTTTGTATCAGCCTGATGTATGACTCTCGCACGTGTAGTGCACTTTTGATATACAGTGGGGTTTATCATTCAGTGATTGATCTTCAAGCTTTATTTGCTTTCTTGTATGCACTCACATAGCACACACATGGTCGGGTGATATCTTTGCTAAATCACAACTCTCTGCTTTGTATGGTGAAACCAGATGATTGATGTTAGAATGGTGCTGTCGGATTATTATCTCTCTCGATGAAACCAGGATCGAAAGACAGAATGTTCCTCATATGGATAGACATTGCATTCATGTGTGAGTCATAATAACCTGTATTTTATTTTGCAGGTGTCAGTTTCTAACATGTTTGATTGACGCAGGAATGATGAATCCACCCAACGCTGACATTCTCGACCTGAAAGAGAAGATGAGTGAGCTGATCAGTGTTATGCAAGAGTTCGCCTTGGGGCAGAAACCTATCGCTGAGAAGGTGGAGAGAATTGAAAGCTGGCTGAGAATGGGGGAAATACAGGGAAACGCTCCGCCGTCTGGAGTAAAGAAGCCCTTTGGTTATAGTCAGCGCAAGAAGGAGGGAGAATCGAGTGATGTGTATACCCAGAGGGGACACGGTAGGGATCGTTACCACCCGTATACTGCTACGGTAAAAATGCTTACTGGTAATCGATTTTCACAACAACAACAGCAGTCACCTCAACAGAGAACACAGAGAGGTGGGTGCCAAGTGAGAAGAAGGATGACTGATCGTCAGTTCGATAAGTCACCCGTGGCGTATGCCTTTCTGTTCAAGAGGTTGAAGGATCTTGGGTTGGTTCAGCCGAGGACGTTGGCTCCGGTAGGACCAGACCAAAGGCTTGCAGGTTACAATGAGAACATCAAGTGCGAGTTCCATTCTGGTGCACCCGGGCATAGCATTGAGGGTTGTAAAGCTTTCAAGCATGTCGTTCAAGATTTGGTGGATTCTAAAGCCATCAATTTTGCACCGACACCGAATGTTAATGCTAACCCCATGTCGGGACATGGTCCTATGAGGGTGAACATGATGTCAGAGGATAAGAGAAAAATAGAGGTGGCGGATGTGAATCAGTTGAGGACTCTAATGTCTGTGGTCAAGAGGCATCTGATGAAGAGTGGAGTTTTCCCTGGTTGTGATAATCGTTGTGCTGCTTGCACCGTCACTGCGAATGGGTGCGTAATGCTGAGGGAGGCAATTCAGAGAATGCTGGATGAAGGACGTCTTCGATTTGAGAAAGTTGATTGTGGGGAGGAGGAGATCTTTGTCAGCCAACTGTCATCGTTCAAGTATGTTGAAATGGACGGTGAAATATTTGAAACACCGAGTCAGGCATTCGAAACCGTCAAGGTGGAGAATGCTGTTTTTGCAAAAGAAGAGAAGAAGCCGTCCATTTCTTCTTACAAGCAAGCTTCTGAGGTGGTGAAGAGCGGAGAAGCCCTAGGTTGGGGAAAGATGATCGACATCGCCGCCAAGGAAGACAGGTTTGAGGTTGGTTATCAGTGGGGCCAAGGCTCGTCTAGAAAAAACAAGGGACGTCGTCAGCCATTCACGTTCACCAGTGTTGGAATGATAGATCCAGACCGCATCTGTGCGGTGGGTGAAGAGATCGACAGTGATTGCGAGCTCGACTTGTGGATAAAATCGTGCGTACCAGGGAACTGGAAGGCCTCAAAGATCATCATTGTCACTCATCGTGAAGAGTAATATTTCTGTTTTTCAATTCTGTTTGCATGAAAGCCATACGTTTTGCCCGAAACGTAATGGTCCATTGTAAGGGCCACCTCATGTGCATCATTTTGCAATGTTTTGCATCATTAATAAATGGATGTTTTTCACATTAAAAGCAGTGTTCCCTGTTTTTCATTTATTTTTGCAGTTTAAAAAAAACAAATAAAAATGGCAATGGTTATTTTCATTTTTCTTTCTTTTGATCTGTCTCGTTCCGGCTCTAAAGCCATTATTCTCCGGATCTCATTGATAACAATTCTGTTACACCCTCATATAACCTCGACAATCCGATCTATCATGCCGAAGAAGAAGGCGAAGAAGATTGTGAACTGCCGGATGAATTAGCCAGGTTGTTGAAACAAGAGGAGAAGGTGATTCAACCGCATGAGGAACGAGTTGAGCTCGTTAGCCTGTGTACCGAGGAGGTCAGAAAGGAAGTAAAGGTTGGGGCCGCCTTGGAGGCGAGTGTCAAGAGCGGAGGTGATGCCATTCGGTCTCAAGAACGCCGGTGCCACGTATCAGAGAGCTATGGTGACTTTGTTTCATGATATGACTCATCATGAAATCGAATGCTATGTTGATGACATGATAGCAAAGTCCTAAGCAGAAGAGGGGCATTTGGCAGACCTGGGAAAGTTGTTTGATCGGTTGAGACAATTCAAACTGAGGTGGAATCCGAATAAGTGCACTTTCGGAGTGCGGTCCGGTAAATTGCTGGGGTTTATTGCGGAAAAAAGAAAAAAAGAGGAATCGAGGTCGATCCTGCTAAGGAAAAAGTAATACGAGAAATGCCTGAGCCGAGAACGGAAAAGGAGGTTCGTGGTCTCTTAGGTAGATTGAACTACATTTCATGGTTCACATCTCATCTAACAGCCACGAGTGAATCCATATTCAAGCTGTTAAGAAAAGATCAAACAGTCAGGTGGAATAGTGATGGCCAAGCGGCATTTGAAAAAATAAAAGAATATTTCCAGAAGCCTCCAATTCTGATGCCTCCCGTGGAGGGACGACCATTAATTCTGTACTTGACAGCCCTCGAGGGGTCTATGAGGTGCGTACTGGGGCAGCATGATGAGTCTGGTCGAAAAGAGCATGCAATATTACCTTAGCAAAAAGTTTACCGACTGTGAAACAAAATATTCACTGCTCGAGAAAACTTGTTGTGCTTTGGCATAGGCTGCTCGCCGACTAAGACAGTATATGCTGGTTCATACCATTTTATGGATTTCCAAGATGGATCCGATCAAGTATGTATTTGAGAAGCCAACATTGAGAAGCCAGCATTGACCGGACAGGTTGCGAGATGGCAGATGATTTTGACTGATATGATATCCAGTACACCTCTCAGAAAGCAATAAAGGGGAGTGTATTGTCTGATTACCTTGCCCAGCAACCCATTGAGGATTATCAACCGATGAAGTTTGAATTCCCTGATGAGGACATCATGGTTCTCAAATCGAAAAATTGTGAGGAACCGATCCCGGAGGAGGGGCCTGACCCTGAATCCGAACGGATTCTGATGTTTGATGGGGGCCGTTAATGAAAATGGTAATGAGTTGGAGCTGTTTTGGTTACGCCGAAAGGATCCCACATTCCTTTTGCTGCCCGGCTAGTATTTGAATGCACCAATAACAATGTGGCTGAACACGAAGCTTGTCTCCTGGGTATCGAACCTCGGTGCGTCTACTGGGGCAAAGCCTTTCTCGTTATGTATAGGACGGAAGCTGTGCTACCAATCGAGGTCCAGACTCCGTCGTTGAGAGTCCCGATGGACGTGAAATTGAAAGAGACGGAGTGGGTAGGGACTCAGCACGAAGAGTTGAGCCTAATTGAAAAAAAGAGGCTGGCAACTGTTTGTCATGGGCAGTTGCGCCAACAACGAATGAGACATGCTTTTGACCGAGAGGTGCGACCTCGTGGGTATCGTGTGGGAGACGCGGTGTTGAAAAGGATCCTTCCTCCTCAAAATGATCGTCGGGGCGAGTGGACCCACAGTTATGAATGCCCATTCGTGGTCAAGAAGGTTTTCTCTGACAGAACCTTGTTGTTGACGACCATGGATGGCGAGGATTTTCCATCCCCTGTGAATGCAGACGCAGTTAAAAAATACTTCGCATAAGAGACCCGCTGGATGAAATGAATAAAAGAGTCTAGGAAAAAAAAGGCATCCCGGCGAACCAAGAAAAAAAATGAAAAAAGGTTCGGGCAAAAATTAGGGATAAAAAGAAAAAAAACTGTACACCTGGCAAGTAGAAAACCCTACAAGGGCGACTTGGGAAAAAAAGGGTATCCCGGTGGACTGAAAACCCGAAAGGGCGGTCCAGGCAAAAGAGGGATTGAAACGAACAACTGCGTCTAGCATGATCGTTTGTGCTTTGGATATGACATGCATAATCCCCAGCAGGGATCGATCGGAAGCGTCTTGTTCAGAAGGCAGAAAGCACGGAGAGTCTTGAGGACATATGGGGTGTAACCGAGTTGGAACTCGATGAGATCACGGGTTCACATTGCCATTAGGATAGATTTTCGTTTTGTGTGCAATTACCTCTTTTCAGAAATTGCTTCCTGTGTATTGCTCGATCTTTGAGCCACCTTTTTCAATCAATGAAGTGCATATTCAGTCAAATAATTTTGTTTTTGTTTTCATTACCGCTTTGATTGCAAAAACATCAGTTTATTTTGATAAGAATCTTTGCATTTTGAGACATGGAGATCCCTTCCAATGCGTGTTCATAAGATTGAAAACCTGAAATCTTATTCGGAAGGTTGAGTGACCTAGATGTTGAAATCTTGACACGCCTGGGGCACGTTTTTATCTAACGATCTCTTTTGCAGGTGCTGTTAGATATTTTCACTCACTTGCAGGTTGTGATGTGAAGCCTTTTGACAAAAGATCTCCGTGGAGTCCAATCAGGGACGAGGAATGGAGGAACGGTGAAAGACGACGGAAGAACGTGCGACGATCCTGGAGGATTAATCAAGAAGACTCTTCAAAGTCTGAAGAATTGGAAAGTTGATACCAATTTGAGGGGTTCGATCTCCGTAGAGTACGGAGAAGTCAAGAAAACAAGGTGATGAATCAGAAAAGTCCAGACGAGTCTGAGAGCTCTCAAAAGTGGAAAGCTGACACTATGGTTAGATAGTGAATGCCAGTGTTCGACGAGTCGACAGGTGTTCCGTATCAGATATGTCGTATCTCCCCAGCAGATTCGAGATCGATGTTTCTTAGGCAGCTAGGCCTGAAGGTTGTTGTTCTCCCCAGCAGGTTCGAGGTCGGTGTTTCTTCGACAACCAGGCCTGAGGTTGTTTCCCTAGTAGGGTAGAGGTTGTTATTTCCCCAGCAAGTCGAAGATTGTTGTTTTCCCTGCAGAGTGCGTTCGTAGCTGTTTCCCAGTGAAGTCCCCAAGCGGATTGGGTCCAGTGGAGTTCATCCCTATTGAGGGTTGTCCTTTCCCCAGCGGCATTGCTATTTCCCAGCAGGGTGGAGATTGGAGCGATAACGAGTTCCTCAGCAGAGTGCCTCGAGCTTCCCAGTAGAGTCCCTTGAGGGGGATACTTTTTTAGGCATTCATCATTTAGATAAGCATAGCATATTGCATAGCTAATTGCGTAGCATTTCCATGGTTCTGGAGCATTACGCTGTAAAAAAAAATCATGCATCAGCATTGCAAGCATAAACTAGTCTCAAGCCATGGTTACCGTTTGAGGATTGGTTTCGCTGGTTGGAAGATCAGCGTTGCAAGTATAAATTCGACTCAAGCCGTGGTTACCGTTTGAGGATTGGTTTCGCCGGATGATGAAGATGTTACTCCGGGGAGTTTAGCATCGTGACGTTGGGTCAACGGTATTCCCAGTAGTGCGATATTGGAGGAGATTTCTGTCGTGCGAGATGGAAGTTGGAAGATGTTACTCCGGGGAGTTTAGCATCGTGACGTTGGGTCAACGGTATTCCCAGTAGTGCGATACTGGAGGAGATTTCTGTCGTGCGAGATGGAAGTTGGAAGATGTTACTCTGAGGAGTTTAGCATCGTGACGTTGGGTCAACGGTATTCCCGAGTAGTGTGATACTGGAGGGAATTTTTGTCGGGCGGAGATGGAAATGATAATCAAAGATGTTCTGGGGTTCAACGGTAACACCTCAAAATTTGCCCTCCTCTTCTTGGGACTAGTTTAGCATATTGCATTTCATGTTTTAGGACATTAGGCATTTGCATATTGCATATCATGTGGAAATAATGAAGTCATCCTCCAAAGTCTTTTTCAGAAGATGAGAGGTTACATGATTCAAGCTTGAGGGTTTCTATGGATTGATAATCAACCATCTGAGGGGTTTGCAGTGCATTAGGGTTTCTTGATCCTTCAAAGGTTGAGTATTATCTTGTTGGCAAGGATATGTCACCATCATCATGGTTATGTCATCATCAAGGGATTCATTATCTCATTCCCAAGGTTCCTTTGGATTAGGGTTTTGACCTATGGTCAACCCTAATCACTGGCTTCTGTTCCAACCAGGGATTCTCAAGGAGGTGAAGTATTCTATTGGGAGGGAGATCACATGGTTATGTGGAGAAGCTTGTTTGAGCTAGGGTTTCATTTCTGAGCCAATTCCTCAAGTGGTGGAGGCTCAAGCTGATCAGAGCATGTAAAGGTCATCTGAGGACCTATACAGTCAATTGTGTAAGAGCTGAGGGCTAGGAGGGGGAGAAATGGTTTGAGACACCTCATTCATGTTCAAAAGAGGTTTATTCATCATGTCAAACACATACCTTGAAGAATTTGAAGCCAGATCAAAAGTTTCCTGTCATACGGTGAACTGACCTGGTGTGTTTTTGCTTTGGAAAGCAAATGTCGCGGATAGCAAGAGTCGCCACCGACTTTTCTTTTATCCAATAAGGAAAGGTGGAAAAGAACAGGAAAGACCTTAATTAGATTTTGGGTTCGGGAGGTATATTATACAAAGGGAAGGTGTTAGCACCCTTTGTATCCATGGTTATCCATGGGCTCTTAATTGCTGGATCACATATATTTTTCTTGTCTGAAAAAGTGTTTGTGAACTGCTTAGAAAATATTTTGAAAAGAGAGTTTAGCTTTGTAATGATTCTTGTATGAATGTATACAAAGTATTTATCTCGTTTAATTTTGAAAGTTGTTTAGAAAAATATAGCTTGGCAATGATTCTAGTATGAATGTGTACCAAGTGGTGATTTTCTAGTAGATGTTTTGCAAAGTGTGATGTATGAAAAATGTTTTAGGTTGTGAGTCAGCATTTAAGAGTTATACCTACCCAAGGTCTTTATGGGCGTTTCCTATCCTTATGAGGGTAAAACTGTCCTTACTATTGAGAAGTAAGTAGTTTTTATCCTTTGGATGTAAAAGGGACATCGTAGGGTCATCGATTGGTCATTGAAGGCAACATTTGTAAGGATACCTTAGCATTCGAAGGGACAATCATCATTTAACCGTAGGCTACAACGACGGGTCATCGGGGGACAAAAATCATATATTCGCAGGCAACATCCGAGGGACTATGATTTATCTTATAGGGACATGATGATTTAATCGAAGGGTCTTTGCTAAGTGTATCCCCACATTCGCGGGACATGACCGTAATACGGTAATACCGTAATACCGTAAGGCAACAAAGAGAGGTCCAAGATCACATATTCAAAGGCAATATTTTATAATCAATTAGGTAATTAGGATGAATCTCCACATTATAATCAATTAGGTAATTAGGATGAATCTCCACATTATAATCAACTAGGTAATTAGGATGAATCTCCACATGGGTATCCCACAAATAAAGTGGAATACCTAGCAAGCTACCTTTTCCAGGAGTATGTGAGCCCTTACAATATTCAGCAAACAGGTCAGAATACCAAATCAGGGTGCAATCGAGAGTTGCACCAAACCAAAAGGAATTACAACAGTAATAATGTCAGGTAAACCATGCATGGTTACAATAAAACATGTCAGATTAGCAAAAATCAGAACAGAAAAATCAGCGACTGTCATGTTCACCGCTGCCTCGCCTAGCGAGGGCCTGGCGAACCCTCGCTACATTTTCGCTTAGCGATGTGCTAGCGAACGGCTGCGGGTTTTGAATTTAAGAACAGTACGATTTCAGCAAGCTCCACACCCTATGGCATCCATTACAGAAATTTTATGGTTAAACATTCAAGATATCCATACATATTTAAATCCACATGCAAAACCTAAGATATATTTATAAATTCAATCATAATACCACATGTAAATTGGAAGCATAAAGCGGTAGTGGTAGTGCAAACCTGTTGGCAATTGAATTGCAACGTTGAATTGGCAGATCACTCTTAGGGTTGGTGCTGGATTGAGTTGGGCGGAGGTAACCTTTGTGCAGATGAGTTTCCTTCAGGGTTTCCTCTAGGGTTTGTTGTTCCCTCTTTCTGTCTCCGTCCGTCTGTCTCTCCTTGTTTTCTTGGTTCTTACTGAAGTTGTGGTATTTATAATGATTTTTTGTGACCTAATGGGCTCAGAATGAAGCCCAAAATTTCTGGTATTCGCAAGCTTCGCTAGGCGAGTGGTGTAGCGAAGGGTTCGCTAGGCGAAGGATTTTGCTCGCCTAGCGAGCAAGCCGGTTTAAGCCATTTTCTGGATTTGGCCACCTGTGTGTTGGGTCTTTGTTCCTTTAAGATCAATGTCTTGAAAAATGAGTTGGAGTGCCTTGAAAAATGTCTTGCAAGATTAACGGGCAAATTTTGGGGTATGACAGCTGCCACTGTTCAATATTCTTAGACCGAGAGAGTTAGAATGGCATGTACGCCATTCGTGGTCTGGAGGTGGAAGATTATTGAACACTTAGAATGCCCCAAAAATTTGCACTTGTTAGCTAAAAGTTAGTCTTGATGGAGATGGGCTTAAAGATGCCATCCAGGAAGTTTGAGGATGAGAGATCAGAATGGATCATACGCTGCTGGGGATAAAGGATCAGAATGGACCATACGCTAGATCGTATCTGAATTGCAGAATGAACCGTCTATTAGGCTGCCTCTGGAGAGGTAAAGATCAGAATGGATCGTACGCTAGATCGTATCTGAGTAGCAGAATGAGTTATCCATTAGGCGGGTGACTTCGCTGGGGATGAAAGATCATAATGGATCATACGCTAGATCGTATCTGAGTTGCAGAATGAGCCGTCTATTATGATGTATCTGAGAAAAGGGCCAGAATGGATCGTACGTTAGATCATATCTGAGTTGCAGAATGAGCCGTCTATTAGGCTGTATCTGACAAAAAGTAGTCGTATGCTAGACTACACCTCGGAATGTACCGTACGCTAGGTAGTATATGAGGAAGGAAGATCAGAATGGATCGTACGTTAGATCGTATCTGAGCTGCAGAATGAGTCGTATGTTAGGCTGTATCTGACAAAAAGTAGTCGTACGCTAGACTACACCTCGGAATGTACCATACGCTGGGTAGTATCTGAGGAAATGAACATCCAAATGGGTCGTACGCTAGACCGTATTGGACTAGTTGAAGGAATCATATGTTGGGCTGAATCAGAATGAACCGTACGTTAGGCTATATCTGATAACATTTGTATATGTTGTATTTGCAATAAACGTCTGGGACGGGCTTAAAGATGCCACCATTAGGAGGATATCAGAGTGCTTATCCGAATGAATGTTCATATGGATTATATCTGAAAGATGTATTTGAATCTTGAATGTAATCGATAAAGATGTCTGTCTGAATGGATTTTTATTTTGACTGTATCAGGAGGATAATTAACCTGAAAAATAAAGTTAGCTTTATGCCATGTCATGATGCATGAGATGTTTTATGCTTTTGAAAATAAATGCGAATATTGTATGCATGCGTATGCTGTGAAATGATGTAATGAATGAATTATGTGTCTGAAAAGTTCTTCCAGGGGAAAATAAATCCCAATATTCTGGTTGGAGATACTTGTATTGATGACCCTTTCTTAGTTGGGGATACTTGATTTCTGTCTGATGATAGAAATATTCAACAGAGCCTGGTTGGGGATAGAAGAGATGACCCGTCTGTCTGGTGATGCCCATTTCTTCTGGGGAATAACTGGTTTTTGCTGGGGAAAGGATTTGTAACCGGACTTGTTGGAAAGCATGGTTAGACCTTATCCTCGACCCTAAAGTCTTTTAGTAACTGCTATTGCTATTTTATGCATGTATTTTCGGTAAACATCAATCATGTTCAAACGCATATACTCATTCGAATCAAATCAATGGACGTTTATGCAAACAAAACAGAGAAAGTAAAATAAAAGCATCTTTTTGGAAATAAAATCGTATTGATTTTGACAGAGGGCTTATAAACAGGCAATTTGTGTACAGGGAGACAGAAATCCTAGTAAGAGGAAGTTGTCAAAGAGAAAGCTATGCAGAAAAAGTCCTATTGATTTTAATTCCACTACTGTCATTATGTCTTCAAGCCTCTCATCTCCTGCTGTCAGATAGAAGTGATTGGCTTGTTCAGTCCCTTTGACTTGGTGAGGCTGATCGAGAACGGGACATAGTCATACGCTTTAATCCCTAATTTTTTCCTGGACCGCCTTTTCAGGTTTTCAGTCCACCAGGATACCCTTTTTTGCCCAAGCCGCCTTTTCAGGTTTTCGACTTGCCGGGTCTACCTTTTTATATGTTTATCCCTAATTTTTGCTCGAACCCTTTTGGTTCGTCGGGATGCCCTTACTTTTGCCTAGATACGTCGACCTAGCAGGTCTCTTTTATGCGTAGTATCTTTTAACTATGTCTGCGTTCACGGGATGTGGGAAGTCTTCGCCATCCATTGTAGCAAGCATCATGGCTCCACCAGAGAATACCTTCTTAACTACAAACGGCCCTTCGTATGTGGGAGTCCATTTGCCTCTAGAATCACCTTGTGGTAGAATGATACGCTTTATTACCAAGTCGCCAATTTGATATACCTGTCTCTTGACTTTCTTATTAAATGCCTAGATCATGCGCTTCTGATATACCTGCCCATGACAAACAGCCGCAAGTCTCTTCTCATCAATCAAATTTATCTGATCGAGTCGAGTCTGAATCCATTCATCTTCATCTAAGCCTGCATCTTTCATAATTCTTAGAGAGGGAATCTGAACTTCCACTAGTAAAATAGCTTCCATTCCGTAGACTAAAGAGAAAGGAGTTGCCCCCGTCGAAGTGCGCACTGAAGTGCGATAGCCATGAAGAGCAAAGGGTAACATCTCATGCCAGTATTTGTATGTTACTATCATCTTTTGTATGATCTTCTTAATATTCTTATTGGCAGCTTCTACGGCGCCATTCATCTTTGGCCGGTACGGAGAAGAGTTATGGTGTTTTATTTTGAACTGCGTGCAGAGTTCAGTAATCATCTTGTTGTTCAAATTAGTACCATTGTCAGTGATAATTCTTTCAGGGATGCCATACCGACAAATAACACTATTCTTGATGAACCGTGCCACCACATTCTTGGTGACAGAAGCAAATGAGGCTGCCTCTACCCACTTTGTAAAGTAATCAATAGCAACAAGAATGAAACGGTGTCCATTAGAAGCAGTAGGTTTAATCTCTCCAATCATATCAATGCCCCACATTGCAAAGGGCCAAGGGGCTGTCAACACGTTTAATGGAGCAGGAGGCACATGTACTTTATCCGCATAGATCTGGCACTTGTGACAGGTCCTGGAGTGATGGTGGCAATCAGCTTCCATGGTAGACCAATAATACCCTGATCTCAGAATCTTCTTGGCAATCGTATGTCCATTAGAATGAGTCCCAAAAATACCATCGTGTGTGTCTTCCATAATCTTTTCTGCTTCCCTTTTATCCACACAGCGAAGCAGAGTCGAGTCATGATTACGTTTGTATAATACCCCATTACTCAAAAAGAATTTAGCGGAGAACTTCCTCAGAAATTTTCTGTCGTTGATGGATGCCCCTTCAGGGTATTCCTGAGTTTCTAAATATCTTTTTACTTCGTGGAACCAAGGTTTCTCTTCTACTCCATCAGTATTAAGTTCATAACAATAGGCTGGTTCATCTAATCGTTCAATGGTGATCCTGGGAGCTTCATCATCCCATCTGACTCTGAACATAGATGACATGGTAGCCAATGCGTCTGCCAACTGATTCTCTTCTCGTGGAATATGTTCGAATGTAATCTCTTCAAAGCATGGGATCAATATCATCACCCGCTCTCGATAAGGGATGAGATTCGGATGTTTAGTGTCCCATTCTCCTTTGATCTGACTGATTACTAATGCTGAGTCTCCGTACACACTCAAAAACTTGATTCTTAGGTCTATAGCAGCTCTGAGTCCCAAAATACATGCTTCATACTCAGCCATATTATTGGTACAATCAAAACATAGTCTAGCAGTGAAAGGCGTATGGCAACCCTTGGGAGAAATAATTACAACACCAACACCATTGCCCAATGCATTAGAAGATCCGTCAAAAACCATAGTCCATCGGGATCCTAGTTCGGGTCCTTCATCTGGTCCAGGTTCTTCATAATTAGTAACAAGCATGACATCCTCATCTGGGAACTCAAAATTCATAGATTGGTAATCATCAACTGCTTGATGAGCCAAATGATCAGCTAACACGCTTCCTTTGATTGCTTTCTGAGTAGTATATTGGATATCATACTCTATTAAAATCATTTGCCATCTTGCTATTCTTCCGGAGAGGGCAGGTTTCTCAAATATATATTTGATAGGATCCATCTTAGAAATCAATAAAGTGGTATGATTCAACATATAGTTTCTTAGTCGGCGAGCAGCCCAAGCCAAAGCACAGCAAGTTTTCTCGAGCAATGAGTATCTTGTTTCACAGTCGGTAAACTTTTTGCTAAGGTAGTATATGGCATGCTCTTTTCGACCAGACTCGTCATGTTGCCCCAACACACACCCCATTGAATTTTCTAACACGGTCAAATACATGATTAGAGGTCTTCCTTCAACTGGTGGCATCAGAATTGGAGGTTCTTGGAGATACTTCTTGATTTTGTCAAAAGCTTCTTGACACTCATCATTCCATATCATCTCTTGATTTTTCCTCAGTAATTTGAAGATGGGTTTGCAGGTAGCAGTCAAATGGGAGATAAATCGGGCAATGTAATTCAAGCGTCCCAAGAAACCTTTGACTTCTTTATCTGTACGAGGAACTGGCATTTCTTGAATAGCTCTCACCTTAGCCGGGTCAACCTCAAATCCTTTACTACTGACAACAAAGCCCAAGAGTTTACCGGATCTTACTCCAAAGGTGCATTTGTTCGGGTTCAATCTCAACTTGTATTTCTTCAACCTCTCAAACAGTTTGTATAAATGATCGAGATGTTCTTCTTCAGTATGAGATCTGGCTATCATGTTATCCACATATACCTCTATTTCATGATGGATCATATCATGGAACAAAACTACCATAGCACGCTGGTACGTTGCCCCTGCATTCTTTAAACCGAATGGCATTACTTTATAACAGAAAGTGCCCCATTGCGTCACAAACGTAGTTTTCTCCATGTCCTCAGGTGCCATCTTAATCTTGTTATAACCCGTGAATCCATCCATGAATGAGAATACCTTGTGTTGAGCGGTGTTATCTACCAGAACATCAATGTGCGGAAGTGGAAAGTCATCCTTGGGACTCGCTTTATTCAAATCTCTGTAATCTACACACATTCGCACCTTACCATCCTTCTTTGGCACTGGTACCACATTAGAAACCCATTGAGGATAAGAAGTAACAGCCAGAAAACCTGCATCAAATTGTTTCATAACCTCGGCTTTGATTTTCTCAGACATTTTAGGACGCATGCAACCAACCTTTTGCTTAACAGGATGACAATCTTCCTTCATTGGCAAACGATGCACTACTATATCAGTATCCAGTCCTGGCATGTCTTCATATGACCAAGCAAAAATCTCTATACAGTCATGTAACATTTGAATCAATCTTTCTTTGATGTTGTTTTCCAAGCCTGCTCCTATTTTGACTTCTTTCTTGTCTACTTCGGTACCCAGATTTGCAGTCTCAATTGATTCCTCATGCGGCTGTATAGTCTTTTCCTCTTGCAGTAATAGTCTGGCAAGCTCTCCAGGTACTTCACAATCTTCCTCACTTCCATCCTCGGCTTGGTAGATCGGATTTTCAAAGTCATAATGAACAGTAGCGGAATTATTATCAACAGGATCCAGAGTGGATATGGATCTGCAATTTGTTACGTGAGTGTGTGTAAGAATACATAGCTTGTTTAAAAGATGACAGGAAAGATAAAGAGCGCAATATTTGAATGCAAAGTCCATTGATTCATTGAATGTGAATATGCTTATGGAAATGACAAAACCCTTAACAAATTAGACATTGTGTCCCGGGCATAGACACAATGCTTTAAGAAGTTTAATCGGAAAAATTAAAAAATTTGCAACACTAAAATAGACAATAACAATTACTCCTGACTAAGGAAAATCGGGATAGTGTCTTCAGCCTTCCAATTATTGAGTCCGTCACCAATTGTTGGGAAAATCCAGCTATCCAAGTCACAATCGCTATCAGCATCTTCTACAGCATTAATCTGATCTTTGACTATCTTTTCAGAGTTAAACCCAGACCAGACTTATCAGACTTGTACGGTACATCGATCAGTTGACCCCAGCCAGTATGACCACCCTCTTCAATCATGGCTTGAGCATCTTTCAGAGAAATCATAGCAGGAGGAGCACGAATAACCTTGGGCACAAGGGGAGTTGGCTTAAGGACAGGACTAGGCGGAGGAACCACTTCAAATGACTGAGAAGGAGTCTCAAAGAATTCACCATCCATCTCGACGTATCTGAAGGCCTGCACACTACTGACAATATACTCTTCTTCTCCACACACAGTGACGATCTTACCCTCTATTGGATACCTCAGCTTTTGAAGGAGAGACGAAGCTACAACACTTGCCCCATGAATCCAAGGGCGTCCCAGCAAGCAGGAATAGGCAGGACGAATGTTCATTACGTGAAAGATAGTGTTGAAAACCTGAGGTCCTATCTTGATAGGGAGAACCACTTCACCATGGACAACACTCTTCGCACCATCGTAAGCACGCACCACAACGTCACTAGGCTTCGGTTCAATGCTTTTACAGTCAAGCTTATCGAGTACAGCTTTCGGTAGCACATTCAAAGAAGAGCCATTATCGATCAACACATGAGCCGAGGTGATCCCCTTACACTCAATGGAGATGTGCAGAGCTTTGTTATGATTCTTTCCTACTGGTGTCAGGTCAGCATCGGAAAAGCCTAGGCCATTGTCAACAGTCAGGTTAGCAACATAGTTTTCGAACTGATCGACAGATGTCTCCTGAGGTACATGAGCGGTCTTCAGGAATTTTATCAATGCATTGGCATGAGATTCAGAAGATAACAACAAGGATAACATCGAAATCTTAGACGGAGTATGCCCCAACTGTTCTACCACATCAAAATCACTCTTGCGGATGATTTTCAGCATTTCTTTCATTTCCCGTTTGGCAACATCTTTGGTAGTAACTTCAACCGGTGTCCTTGAATGAGAAGGATTGGTTACTGGTTCCTTTCTTCGAGTTTCCAGGGCGGGAGGTGAGATTTCTGGAGAGAAGATCCTTCCACTTCGAGTAATTTTACTAGTCCCAACAATGTCATTAGGATTAGCAGAATTATCAACTTGCTTTATGCCGTGGATGTAAACATCACCTCCGTAATTCCACGGAATGGCTTTGCTTGAGGAATATGGTACTGGGCCAGGTGCAGTAATAATTAGGGGAGCTACCTTGGGCTCAGCGGTAATCTTCACAGGCACTCTAGTAGCGGTAATCTTCACCGGAACTTTGGACCTAGCAATCACAGATATTTCTTCAATAGGGTTTTCCACCTTAGGAATCTTTTCGAAGAGAATTGTGCGATCATCCATCAGCCGTTGAATACCACTCCTCAACTTCAAGCAATCATTGGGTCGGGGTATACAGAGATCGCAATTTTCAGCACAACCTGGAAATAAGCCAGCTTGCAACAACTTCTTCTTGATGGTCAAGAGAGGAGATGCTAAGTCAACTACATTAGAAATGTGAGAATTGTCATCCACAGCATTAACAGTCTTGTCATGATTAGGCATAGGAGCAGTGATGATATTAGGAGTCTCTGGAGGATCAAATTCAATTTCTCCAGCGTCGATCATATCCTGAATCTTATTCTTCAACAACCAACAATCCTTTGTATCATGCCCGGGGCTATCGGAGTGATATGCACACCTGGCATTGGTATTATACCGAGGAGAAGTAGTGTTGGGATTTGCAGGAGGATCTCTGAGGGTAATCAAATTTGCTTTTAGCATACCCTGCAGTGCTTGTGCTAAAGTCATATTGATCTTGGTAAACTGCCTCCTTGGTCTGTCCTGTCTGTGTTGGAAGTTTTGAGATGGCGGTGCTGCAATCGTAACTGCTCCAATAGTATGGTCACGATTTTTCTTGTTATGACCCTTTTGACCGTACACAACATTTGACTTGCTCCTCCCCTGATAGGTTTTTTTGGTGCTTGCAAAGGTAGCCGCCTGTATCTTTCCACTTCGAATGCCGCTTTCAACGCATTCACCTGTCAATATAAGTTCAGTGAAACCCGATGAAGAACTTCCCAGTAGATGGCTGTAGAATGGGCCAGTCAGTGTACCCATGAACATGTCCACTAATTCTCGATCAGTCATAGGGGGTTTGACTCTGCCAGCCAAATCTCTCCATTTTTGAGCATATTCTTTGAAGCTTTCTTTAGAGCCCATAGTCATATTCTGCAACTGTAGCCGAGTACGCGCTAATTCAGAATTATACTAGTAATGCTTGTAGAAAGCTGTTGCTAAATCAGTCCAGGTGTGGATTTTAGAGCTCTCGAGCTGATAATACCACTCCAACTGTGTGCCAGACAAGCTCTCTTGGAAGAAATGGATCCATAGCTTCCTATCAGTGGTATACGGCTGAATCTTTCTCACATAAGCTCTCAGATGCATCTGAGGGCAAGACGCACCATCGTACTTAGTGAAAGTGGGGATCTTGAATTTGCGAGGAATGACCACATCAGAGACCAGTCCCAAGCTTTCGAAGTCCAGACCGGGCGCCTTCTGACCCTCCATAGCTAGCATACGTTCTTCCAGCAACTTGTACTTATCATCTTTTGGAGAGTACAGTTCATTTTCATAATCTTCATCGTCGTCCTCATGGTTGAAAGGATCAGCATTCTCACCTTCCGAATCATTTTCTGTATCCTCTCCTTGATCCTTCGGAATTCTAGTCTTGACTCATGCAGCCTGTCCTTTAAGCCTTCTTCTCGGGTTAATGTAACTCACAGCTTTCTTGTCTTTCTTCTTCTCGAGCAATAGAGCCTTCAGTTCCTCCTGCCCCTTGGATAAGCTCAAGATCATTTCCTGGAATTGAGCATTTTGAGCCTGGAGATCTTTGACAGTTTGTTCGAGAGCCATCTTTCTGTTTAGAAGGAAGACCGTGAGAACATTGATCCTTTAGAATACCGGTTATGCAATGTTATGTTATGCTATGCAATGTATGAAATGTTTTCAAGGACTTTTGGAATTTAACTTTGCGTAAACCACCGAGAAAGGAACTTTTATTAATAAATTTTTTAGTCAACGTTTACTACAACAAAATAATAAAATACAATGAAAGCTCAAGTCTCCCAGGGACGGCTTCTTTTTGGGCGAAGATATGTATTGAGTCTTCGTTCCTCATTAAGCTGACTGGTGAGCTCTAACACTTTCTTCCTTTCAGCACAGAACTGGGCTTCAAAAGTATCCCTTTCCTCTCTCAACTGGATCCAGGATCTCTTCAATTCTTCAACATTGGTAGGCATATCTGGATAAGGAATGATCTGAGGAGTACCTCCTTCAACTCCTGGTTCAACAATCAGCGGTCCGATTGCAAGATATGGCATGACAAGTTCACGAGCTCTTGCGCGTACCCATCTGAGATAAGGTTCCATAGGAATAAAGTTTTTCTGTCCTAACGTGCTTCTTTTCACCATGCCCCAAGCTCGTACAAATCTTTGACGGAGACCTTGGGAATCGTTGTCATAGTCAAACACAGTGCCTTGGATAATTATCTCATGTGGACCATCTCTTCGAGCACAACCGAACTGACGTAGGGCTAAAGCAGGATTATAAGTAATACCTCCCCTCATCCCCAGGAGTGGTACGTTAGAGAATTCTCCACAACGGTCGATGAGGATAACATTTTCTTCGAGATGAGGACACCAACGGATGTCTGAATGGGAGAGCGACATTATCCTTTGAGACCATTTAAAATTTTGCTCATTCTTCAAGACTGATCGAGGAAGGTGCGAAATAAACCACCTAGATAATAAAGGTATGCAGCACATGAGAGTCCCTTTCCTCTTCATAGTACGAGTGTGAAGGGAATGCAAAATGTCTCCAAGCAAGGTAGGCACAGGGTTATGAGTGAGAAATATCTTAATAGCATTCATGTCTATGAATTGGTCTGGATTAGGAAATAACACCAAACCATAGATTAGTAATGCTAGGACATCTTCGAAAGCATGGACATCCATAACCTTTAAGAATTCTCGGGCCTTATTTATCAGAAATTTGGCAAGTAAACCCTTAATTCCACTTCTTGTTACCCAATTGGTTTCAATGTCGGACTTTGTCATGTGTAAAGCCGCGGCAACTTCTACAGACTTCGGAATCTTTTCTAGACCACTGAAAGGTGTTTGATCAAGGATAGGTATCCCAAGCAGCCTGGAAAATTCTTCTAATGTGGGTACCAACTGATAATCTGGGAATGTGAAGCAATGATGTTTAGGATCGATGAACTGGAATAGGACTCTCATCATATCTTCTTTGAGACCGGTGGTAACCAAATTGAGGAGAGAACCATGTTTCTTGATAAACTGAGCCTGATCGGGAAGTTCTGACACTAAATCCTTGAGTTGAGGAGAGATTGCTACAAAATTGATCCGGATGGTCTTCCTGGGAGCCATAGCCTTACAAAACAGAGCAAAGTTAAATCCCTAAGTCCTTGAAATGGTTAGTACAATGCCATGATGTCATGATGTTATGATGTTATGATGTTATGATGTTAAACAAATAACAAGCACCAATAAGTCGCACAGCAATCATTCCTAGGTTTTAAGGCTTGCATGAGTTCCATAGGTAAATACCTTCCCCACTGAAGTTTGGTTGGTTCAACTTGTCCTAGAATAGTAACCGGGTTCTAGAAGGATCTCAAATCATTGACCTTTCCTTAAGTCCATTTCAGTGCAACACCAAGTGGTTGACCAAAGCTTCCCTAAAGTCCAATCTCAAAGAGTGTAGTATCGAGTCTCAACCAACCCCAGTCGGAACCGAAGTCAGTTATCTCACTACTTTCTAATGGCTAGGATGAGTCAATTAGGGTTCTAAAGGTCTGGTTAACGCTTTGATGACACCACGCAGACGCCAAATTTTTCCTCAAGTAAACATGAGGAACATCAGGACATCTAAAGTGTCACATTAACCGTAGCCATCATTTTAACCATTCCAGTATACGCCGGATAGTCGCGATGATCTCTTGCTACTTACCTAAGGTACACTAGATCCGGGTGTAGGATCTTTCACTCAAGCATAAAATACCCAAGCAATCCCTCAAAAGTAAATCAGACAATTCAAATAAGTGATCTTTTTTTTTTTTTTAAGGCAACCTCTCTTTTAAAGATCCTTTGTCCCCAGCAGAGTCGCCAGTTTTGTCATACGGTGAACTGACCTGGTGTGTTTTTGCTTTGGAAAGCAAATGTCGCGGATAGCAAGAGTCGCCACCGACTTTTATTTTATCCAATAAGGAAAGGTGGAAAAGAACAGGAAAGACCTTAATTAGATTTTGGGTTCGGGAGGTATATTATACAAAGGGAAGGTGTTAGCACCCTTTGTATCCATGGTTATCCATGGGCTCTTAATTGCTGGATCACATATATTTTTCTTGTCTGAAAAAGTGTTTGTGAACTGCTTAGAAAATATTTTGAAAAGAGAGTTTAGCTTTGTAATGATTCTTGTATGAATGTATACAAAGTATTTATCTCGTTTAATTTTGAAAGTTGTTTAGAAAAATATAGCTTGGCAATGATTCTAGTATGAATGTGTACCAAGTGGTGATTTTCTAGTAGATGTTTTGCAAAGTGTGATGTATGAAAAATGTTTTAGGTTGTGAGTCAGCATTTAAGAGTTATACCTACCCAAGGTCTTTATGGGCGTTTCCTATCCTTATGAGGGTAAAACTGTCCTTACTATTGAGAAGTAAGTAGTTTTTATCCTTTGGATGTAAAAGGGACATCGTAGGGTCATCGATTGGTCATTGAAGGCAACATTTGTAAGGATACCTTAGCATTCGAAGGGACAATCATCATTTAACCGTAGGCTACAACGACGGGTCATCGGGGGACAAAAATCATATATTCGCAGGCAACATCCGAGGGACTATGATTTATCTTATAGGGACATGATGATTTAATCGAAGGGTCTTTGCTAAGTGTATCCCCACATTCGCGGGACATGACCGTAATACGGTAATACCGTAATACCGTAAGGAAACAAAGAGAGGTCCAAGATCACATATTCAAAGGCAATATTTTATAATCAATTAGGTAATTAGGATGAATCTCCACATTATAATCAATTAGGTAATTAGGATGAATCTCCACATTATAATCAACTAGGTAATTAGGATGAATCTCCACATGGGTATCCCACAAATAAAGTGGAATACCTAGGAAGCTACCTTTTCCAGGAGTATGTGAGCCCTTACAATATTCAGCAAACAGGTCAGAATACCAAATCAGGGTGCAATCGAGAGTTGCACCAAACCAAAAGGAATTACAACAGTAATAATGTCAGGTAAACCATGCATGGTTACAATAAAACATGTCAGATTAGCAAAAATCAGAACAGAAAAATCAGCGACTGTCATGTTCACCGCTGCCTCGCCTAGCGAGGGCCTGGCGAACCCTCGCTACATTTTCGCTTAGCGATGTGCTAGCGAACGGCTGCGGGTTTTGAATTTAAGAACAGTACGATTTCAGCAAGCTCCACACCCTATGGCATCCATTACAGAAATTTTATGGTTAAACATTCAAGATATCCATACATATTTAAATCCACATGCAAAACCTAAGATATATTTATAAATTCAATCATAATACCACATGTAAATTGGAAGCATAAAGCGGTAGTGGTAGTGCAAACCTGTTGGCAATTGAATTGCAACGTTGAATTGGCAGATCACTCTTAGGGTTGGTGCTGGATTGAGTTGGGCGGAGGTAACCTTTGTGCAGATGAGTTTCCTTCAGGGTTTCCTCTAGGGTTTGTTGTTCCCTCTTTCTGTCTCCGTCCGTCTGTCTCTCCTTGTTTTCTTGGTTCTGACTGAAGTTGTGGTATTTGTAATGATTTTTTGTGACCTAATGGGCTCAGAATGAAGCCCAAAATTTCTGGTATTCGCAAGCTTCGCTAGGCGAGTGGTGTAGCGAAGGGTTCGCTAGGCGAAGGATTTTGCTCGCCTAGCGAGCAAGCCGGTTTAAGCCATTTTCTGGATTTGGCCACCTGTGTGTTGGGTCTTTGTTCCTTTAAGATCAATGTCTTGAAAAATGAGTTGGAGTGCCTTGAAAAATGTCTTGTAAGATTAACAGGCAAATTTTGGGGTATGACAGCTGCCACTGTTCAATATTCTTAGACCGAGAGAGTTAGAATGGCATGTACGCCATTCGTGGTCTGGAGGTGGAAGATTATTGAACACTTAGAATGCCCCAAAAATTTGCACTTGTTAGCTAAAAGTTAGTCTTGATGGAGATGGGCTTAAAGATGCCATCCAGGAAGTTTGAGGATGAGAGATCAGAATGGATCATACGCTGCTGGGGATAAAGGATCAGAATGGACCATACGCTAGATCGTATCTGAATTGCAGAATGAACCGTCTATTAGGCTGCCTCTGGAGAGGTAAAGATCAGAATGGATCGTACGCTAGATCGTATCTGAGTAGCAGAATGAGTTATCCATTAGGCGGGTGACTTCGCTGGGGATGAAAGATCAGAATGGATCGTACGCTAGATCGTATCTGAGTTGCAGAATGAGCCGTCTATTATGATGTATCTGAGAAAAGGGCCAGAATGGATCGTACGTTAGATCGTATCTGAGTTGCAGAATGAGCCGTCTATTAGGCTGTATCTGACAAAAAGTAGTCGTATGCTAGACTACACCTCGGAATGTACCATACGCTAGGTAGTATATGAGGAATGAAGATCAGAATGGATCGTACGTTAGAACGTTGAATTGGCAGATCACTCTTAGGGTTGGTGCTGGATTGAGTTGGGCGGAGGTAACCTTTGTGCAGATGAGTTTCCTTCAGGGTTTCCTTTAGGGTTGCTCTGAATTCTCTGGGTTAGCCTCTAGGGTTTGTTGTTCCCTCTTTCTGTCTCCGTCCGTCTGTCTCTCTTTTTTTTCTTGGTTCTGACTGAAGTTGTGGTATTTATAATGATTTTTTGTGACCTAATGGGCTCAGAATGAAGCCCAAAATTTATGGTATTCGCAAGCTTCACTAGGCGAGTGGTGTAGCGAAGGGTTCGCTAGGCGAAGGATTTTGCTCGCCTAGCGAGCAAGCCGGTTTAAGCCATTTTCTGGATTTGGCCACCAGTGTGTTAGGTCTTTGTTCCTTTAAGATCAATGTCTTCAAAAATGAGTTGGAGTGCCTTGAAAAATGTCTTGCAAGATTAACGGGAAAAATTTGGGGTATGGCATTTCCCAAAATGGAAAGTGACCTGTAATTGAAAGTTTCCAAAAATGGCAAGTTTTTGGACCACCTTCAACTTGACTTTACAACATCAAAGAAGCTTCAAATGAATTTTTGTCCAACATGAAAGTTGAAGATCTTTCTCTCCCATTTCAAATGAATTGTTCATTCTAACACATTCTAGATCTAGCTTCTTTCATGTTGGACAAAAATTCATTTGAAGCTTCTTTGATGTTGGAAAGTCAAGTTGAAGGTGGTCCAAAAACCTGCCATTTTTGGAAACTTTCAATTACAGGTCACTTTCCATTTTGGGAAACTTTTGATCTGGCTTCAAATTCTTCAAGGTATGTGTTTGACATGATGAATAAACCTCTTTTGAACATGAATGAGGTGTCTCAAACCACTTCTCCCCCTCTTAGCCCTCAGCTCTTACACAGTTGACTATATAGGTCCTCAGATGACCTTGACATGCTCTGATCAGCTTGAGCCTCCACCACTTGAGGAATTGGCTCAGAAATGAAACCCTAGCTCAAATAAGCTTCTCCACATAACCATGTGATCTCCCTCCCAATAGAATACTTCACCTCCTTGAGAATCCCTGGTTGGAACAGAAGCCAGTGATTAGGGTTGACCATAGGTCAAAACCCTAATCCAAAGGAACCTTGGGAATGAAATAATGAATCCCTTGATGATGACATAACCATGATGATGGTGACATATCCTTGCCAACAAGATAATACTCAACCTTTGAAGGATCAAGAAACCCTAATGCACTGCAAACCCCTCAGATGGTTGATTATCAATGCATAGAAACCCTCAAGCTTGAATCATGTAACCTCTCATCTTCTGAAAAAGACTTTGGAGGATGACTTCATTATTTCCACATGATATGCAATATGCAAATGTCTAATGTCCTAAAACATGAAATGCAATATGCTAAACTAGTCCCAAGAAGAGGAGGGCAAATTTTGAGGTGTTACAGCATGTATATAATTGTGATTATGCTAACAAAACAACACAAAGGATATAAATATCAAAGATTTGAATCACTACTGCAACACTCGGCTAATCTCAACAAGATGGAAACACCAAGTGGAGAAAAATGCTAGGGATGAAAATAAATCATCTAGCTCTAAATAAATCAACCCTGGTTGGGGAAAGTGATGGAGGCCATGCTTCCAACCACACACGACAAACTCCACGGGGAGAAGAGGGTATTGCTGAAAGAATCTCAAATGAACACACCGAGGATAGAGAAAGGATTTGCTGAGGGTCCAAATTGTCAACTCTGTGGGTAATTTTAGGTCAACACCACATCAAATAGGAGACAACCTTGTAGGGGATAAAGATAAAAACTGCTTAGAATCCAATACTGCCGGGAACAAGGGGTCTTCATCTTACAACATCAACTCCACCAGAGAATATAAGAGGTAAGACTCTGCATGGGGATCTAAGCAAATTGTTGAGGATGCTACAACCAAGATCATTACATTCCTCAATAATCAACAAATTCTCCTTGGATATTGCAAAATAAACCAATTCCAAGATAAAGATAACCGAATCTGATATACTACTGAAGTTATGCAACACAAATATGATAATGGACAAAAAAAAAGGTCCAGGATCTGGAGGATATCAACAGGAGCACCACAGTTGGGGAATATGGATTTGCAAAAGGGATCAATCATCAGCTCGACTCTACTGGGGGTGTGACCCACCAACTTGGCTGGGGATAAATGACGAACTGTTGAGAAGGAAAATAGTTACCAAACTGACTGCTTGGGGAAGACCAACAAGGATTCGCACATCAAGACTTACATGTTCTTAGATTGTTGTTGATATTCCTTGCTGAAATCAATTATTCTTAAAGTGATTGCTTTTATTATTTTAAGAAAAAATAAATTTTATTCATTAATTTATTTTAAAATTATCATCATGAAAATTCAATTTTATTTAGCAGAAGTAAATAAGAATAGAAATGATTGGATAAAAAGCTCAACTTTATTTAATAGAATGGTGGTCTGTAAATGACAAGACTCCATAGATCTTTACAAAGTTTGAAAATGGTAATTTACATGGAAAAAGGCTACATTGAATACAATGATCATTACTCTCTCTACCACTTCAATATCCATTATGCTCTTGGCGACGGTTAAGAATAACGAATCAGAACCAAACGACCTACTCAAAACTGCCTCCAAGATTAGGACCAACCGAATGCAGTTACTTGCCATAATACCTCATTTTTGCCTAGATTTCCCCAAGGTGGGGTACTCAATCTATCGGGATAAATTTCTATTTTATGTCTCTAATTTTTGTCTAGGTTGCCCTTTCGGGTTTCCAGTCCATCGAAATGCTCATTTTTGCCTAAGCTGCCCTTTCAGGTTTTCAACTTAGCAAGTTGTTCTTTTCTTTTTTAGGCAAAGTATTTCTTAACTGCATCATCATTCATAGGACGAGTGAACTCCTCACCATCCATAGTTATAAGAATCAAAGCACCGCCTGAGAAGGATCTCTTAACAACGTATGAGCCTTCATAATTAGGAGTCCATCTGCCCCTAGCATCAGGTTTAAACGATAAAATTTTCTTGAGCACGAGGTCACCTTCTTTAAACACACGATGCATGACTTCCTTATCGAAAGCTTTCTTCATCCTCTGTTGATATAACTAACCATGACACATGGCAGTCAATCTTTTATCTTCAATCAAATTCAACTGATCATATCTGGTCTGGCACCATTCAGCTTCTGTCAACTTGGATTCCACTAGCACACATAATGACGGGATCTCAACCTCTACTAGGAACACAACTTCCATGCCATAAACAAGTGAGAAAGGGGTTGCCCTTGTTGAAGTGCAGATGGATGTATGGTACCCATGCAAAGAAAATGGGAGCATTTCATGCTAATCTTTGTATGTCACACCATCTTCTGAATGATCTTCTTGATGTTCTTATTTGCAGCTTCAACAACACCATTCATCTTAGGTCTATAGGGAGAAGAATTATGATGTGCAATCTTGAAGTCTTTTCAAAGAGCTTCCACCATATTATTGTTTAAATTCGATCCACTATCAGTAATGATCTTACTTGGCACACCATATCGACATATAATCTGATTCTTGATAAACCTCATAACAACTTATTTGGTCACATTTGCATACGATGTTGCTTCAACCCACTTTGTGAAGTAATCAATAGCCACCAGATTGAAACTATGTCCGTTTGAAGCTTTGGGCTCAATCATACCAATCATATCAATTCCCCACATGGAGAAGGGCCATGGAGAGGAAATGACATTCAACAGTGTTGGAGGAACATGAATCTTATCTGCATAAATTTGACACTTGTGGCATTTCTTCACAAACTTGCAACAGTCAGAGTCCATTGTCAATCAATAGTAACCTGCTCTCAGCATCTTTTTTGCCATAGCATGTCCATTGGAATGAGTACCAAAGGAATGTTCATGAACTTCAGTCATCAATAGGTCTGCTTCGTGTCTATCCATGCATATGAGCAAAAACATGTCGAAATTTCTCTTGTAAAGTACATCACCATTTAGGTAGAAGTTGCCAGCTAATCTTCTCAAAGTTTTCTTATCTTTCAAAGATTCCCCAAACGGATAAATCTGACTTTGGAAGAAACATTTGATATCATAATACATGGCTTCTCATCTTTGACTTCTTCAACAGGAAATACATGAGTTGGCCTATCAATACGCATCACAGTCAAATTGGGAACTTCATTCCAAAATTTCACCATAATCATTGAAGCCAACGTTGCAAGAGCATCTGCCATCCGGTTTTCATCTTGAGGGATATAATGAAACTCAACTTTGGTAAAGAAAGTTGAAATCCTCCTCGCATAATCTCTATATGGTATCAAATCGGGTTGATTCGTCTCTCATTCGCCTTTGATCTAATTCACAACCAAAGCTGAATCTCTATAGACATCAAGATACTTTATTCTAAGACCAATGGCCTCTTCGAGCCCCATAATGCAGGCTTCATACTCAGCCATATTATTTGTACATTTGAAGGTCAATCTAGTTGTAAACGAAAAATGAGTGCCTTGAGGAATAATAATCACTGCCCCAATGCCATTACCATACGAATAAACAACTCCATCAAATACCACGCCCCAACGGGAACTAGGTTCTGGCCCTTCTTCAGGCAATGGTTCATCACAATCTTTCATATTCAAATATAAAATCTCTTCGTCAGGAAAATCATATTGTACTAACTGATAATCTTTAATAAGTTGGTGAGCCAAATGGTCAGCTAAGACACTACCTTTAATAGCTTTTTGATATCGATATTTAATATGATACTCAGATAACAACATCTACCAACGGGCAATCCTCCCAGTTAAAGCAGGCTTCTAAAACATGTACTTGATTGGATCCATTTTGGATATCAACCAAGTAGTATGATTCAACATATACTGGCGCAGACGCTTAGCAACCCAAGCCAATGCGCGACATGTCTTCTCAAGCATAGAATATCGAGTCTCACAGTCGGTGAATTTCTTATTGAGGTAGTAAATTGCATATTCTTTCTTTCCAGATTCATCTTGTTGACCAAGAACACAACCCATACTCTCATCAAGCACAGTTAGATACATGACCAACGGTCTTCCTTCAACAGGTGGAGACAGAATCGGACGCTCAAGTAGATACTCTTTAATATTATCAAAAGCTTTCTGGCTATCCTCGGTCGAATCACAAGACTGATCTTTACGAAGAAGCTTGAATATAAGCGCACATGTGGAAGTCATATGCGATACAAATCTTGAAATATAATTCAAGCGGTCGAGAAAACCTCTTTCTTGCTTCTCAGTTTTTGGCGCAGGAATCTCTTGTATTCCTTTGACCTTGCTAGGATCAACTTCAATACCCTTCTCACTGACAATAAAGCCCAATAACTTACCAGAACGAACACCAAAAGTACACTTATTAGGATTCAAGCGGAGTTTATACTTCCTCAAACGCTGGAATAACTTCAATAAATGCTCAACATGTTCTTCTTCATCACTTGATTTGGCAATCATATCATAAACGTCAACTTCAATCTCTTTATGCATCATATCATGAAAAAAGTGGTCATTGCTCTCTGGTACGTTGCACCAACAATCTTTAAACCGAAAGGCATCACTCTGTAACAGAATGTTCCCCAGGGTGTAATGAATATGGTGTTCTCCATATCTTCAGATGCCATTTTGATTTGATTATAACCGTAAAAATCATCCATAAATGAAAAGACTTTGAATTTAGTTGTATTGTCTACCAACATGTCAATGTGTGGCAGATGAAAATCATCTTTCGGACTAGCTTTGTTCAAACCTCTATAATCAACACACATGCAGACTTTTCCATCTTTCTTAGAAACGGGCACAATATTGGCAACCCACTGTGGATACTCGGCAATTACAATAAAACTAGCATCAATATGCTTCTGCACTTCCTCTTTGATCTTCACTGCCATATCATGATGCGTTATTCTCAACTTCTGCTTGACCGGCGGGCATTCTGGCCTCAACGACAATCTATGCTCCACAATCTCATAATCTAAACCAGACATGTCTTGATAGGACCAAGCAAACACATCAGAATAATCTTGAAGAAGATCAATAAACCCCTTCTTAGCTTCTAGACACAGTTGAGATCCGATCTTGACTTCTTTCACATCGTCTTCAGAACCCAAGTTGACCAGTTCAATCTACTCTTCAACCGGATGAATGGTTTTCTCCTCGTGCTCAAGTAAATGAGATAATTCATTAGATACTTCTGCATTATCAATCCCTTCCTCGGCTTCAAACACAGGGAAATCCAAGTTCGGAGAGGGAGTAGGATCATTGTATTTAATGGGTTTAAGAACCAACCTGCATAATGATTTTATATTTTGATTTTAGAGAAGTGGAGTGCGACCAAATATTATGCAGATGGAAGATTATTATTTATTCATGTTTTTTTGTGTGATTACCATTTTCAGAAAAAGCAAAAAGTGAAAATAAAAGATCATAGATATGGATGGATAAAATTGTATTTTATTGATGATAATCAGGAAAATTCCCAACAATGTTCACTTCTCCCTTAGGCATAGGAGAAGGATTTTTCATTAAAATAAATGAAAACAAATTACTTAGAGCGATGAATAACAGTAGGAACATCAACAACAACCCAATTGTTGCAAGTCTGCCCATGCGTCACAAAGTTGGCTAAAGCTTCGTCTTTATCACTATCGTCTTCAATTACGGCAGCTGAGTGTTGATCATTCCCATGAATGAACCCTCCATTGCGAAAACTTGGTTGCACAACTTCAGTTCTGATGTTGAACGGCCCTGGTTGAAAACCCAATCCGTCCTAATTCTTGTTCTCGACAATTTCCACTATACGACCCCATTTGTCAATGCTGCCAGTCTCAATAGCCTCTTGCGCATCGTTCAAAGAAGACACGCGTGCCCCAGTTTTTTTCATTTCCTCAGTAATAGATAAGGCTTGGAATGACGTTCCAACCTCCTCCTCCTCATCAACATAAGTGAAATATGATAGATGGCTCACCAATAATGCCTTCTCTCCCTAGGTGCTTCAAAATTCAGCAGCAGTGATAGCACAAAGATCTTTGTCGGAGTCTTGAGCAGCTGCTCTACCACATTAAATTCACTTCTTTTGATAAACTTTAAAACTTCATCATCATCGTTAGCCTTCAGTTTGCTAGATTCACCAGACTGACACATTGAAGCACTAACCGGATTCACTACTGGAATCTCTGCCTTCTAACTTGCAGAAACATCTTCTATTTCTTTTGAAAAGACTCGACCGAACACACGACCACCACGGGTCACCTTTGCTATATCTGTAATATTCTCCACTGAGTCTGCAACTGGTAGAGAAACCTCTTGACCATTTTCAATTATAGTGGCATTATATTGATATGGCACAGCTTTATCAGATGCATACGGAATAGGGCCCGCTAACCGTATAACCAACGACGATACCGATCTATTAACATTATTATTGTTGCTACTATCGAACTAGATAAATACCCACTCAGGGGTCTTGAATACAGGAACAACCACATTCACATCATCTATATTCCTCGACTATTGAATCTAGATTACATTCTCATTCATCAACTTCTGGATATCCCTCTTGACAACCATACACCCACGAGGGTTTACGCTACAGATTACACAACCATCATGGTCATGTTCACAGTCACTGATCAAACACAAGGTTCTATGCATTTCCACCAAAGACCTACGGATACGTCGCACATTGAATACTCAGAAATTCCCTGGACAGACATCCACCATGTTGACAGTAGCAATACCATAAGAAGGCAATGGATTGGCTTTCACGTTCGGTGCTCTATCCTCAAAGGACACCATACCACTCTTCACAAGTTTCTGGACCTCATATTTTAACTGATATCATTTATCTATGTCATGGCCAGGGGCTCCCTGGTGGAAATCATAATAGAGTTCAGGTTTGAACCACCATGGGAGTGGCTCGGGGATTTGCGGAGGATTTCTTAGTTGAATGAGGTTCTTGAGAACTAATGATGGGTATAGTTATGTGTAAGACATAGGATCAGGGTCAAAGGAGACCTTTTTCCTCTCGAAATTTTGCTAATGATCATTATTGTTGTTGTAGTTGGTTCTTTGTTGCGGTTGTTTTTGATGTTGTTGTTGAATTAGAACTGATTGATTATAATTGTTGGAAAAAACCAGAATTACTGAAGAAACTTCATGTTGATGTTGATGAGGTTGAGAACTCTTTCTGACATGAGGCCTCCTTTGCCACCCTATTACACTGAATTAGTCTTTCCTTCCTTCCTCTTGGAGAAACTCCCACCGTACTTCTTGCTGGATGATGCTTCTTCTTTTGACAAATGTCCTTCATTGACTCCTTCTTCTAGCCTCATCCCCATGTTTACCCCCTCGGTAAAGTCATTAGGGGCACTCGCAATCATACGTTTGTAATAAAATGAACTCAGTGTCTTCAAGAAGATTTTTGTCATTTCTTTCTCCTCAAGAGGTGGACTTATCTGGGCCGCAAGCTCTCTCCATTTCTAAGCATACTCTTTGAATGTCTTCTTATCCTTCTGAAACATAGACCTCAACTGGTCTCTATTAGGTTCCATATCCATGTTGTACTTGTATTGCTTGACAAAGGCCTCACCTAAGTCATTTAAAGTATGGACGCTTGCACTGTCCAAACCCATATACCACCTCAAAGCAGCTCCAGTCAAACTGTCTTGGAAATAGTGAATCAGCAACTGAACATTATCAGTCTGAGTATACATTTTCCTGGCGTACATCACAAGATGGCTTAACCGGCAAGTATTGCATTTGTACTTTTCAAAGTTGGGGACCTTGAACTTCATCGGGATCTTAACATTGGGGACCAGGCATAGTTCAGCAACACTCTTCCCAAACAAATCTTTTCCTCTCAGAGGCTTCAATTCTTTGCGCAACTCTAGGAATTGATCTTTCATCTCGTCCATCTTCTCATACACATTTGGACCCTCAGACGGCTCAGAGTGGTAAATAGTTTCTTCAACACGAGGAAGAGTGCGAACAACAGGAGGTGGCACTAACATGATCGGGCTAGATGCCGACATCGAAACAAAGGTGGGTGCATACCCTTCTGGCATAAAGTTTGATGGCATTCCCCAAGGGAATCCAGCAGACATAGAGGGAATAAATTGACTGGCAGCAACAGGAACAGTTAAGGTAGCCACCTCAGAAATAACAGTCCTCTAGGGAGGAGTTGCAGGAGTTGGTGATGACTCGTTCTGTGCAGCAATGCAGATTCCATCATAGTCGTTAGTTTGGCAGTCTCATCCTTCATCTCTCGGTTCTCTTGCTCTAGATGCTCCATGATCCTTGGTTGATTAGCACGAGTGTTATAACAGTGAGTCAACTTGGTTGATGCGCAGAAGAAGAACGGATAAGACATCTGGCGGAAGAAAACTTGTTATACAAATGATGCATGAAATGTAATGTTTTTTATTGTTTTTAATTTCAAGGAACATATGAAGTTCTATTTACAAATATATAATAATAACAATTTGATTAACCATAAAATCTATTTTTATTCATAAAGTTTGGAAGGATTACACTGAGTACAATTTCAAAAACTAAAGTACAAATACAATATAAAAGGAAATTATCATCCTAAGGATCCCTTAACAACTTTATCAGATGATCTGGCTGTGGGTGTGTACTTCCTTCAAATGCGTCAAATCTCAGACTCAAAGGATGTCTTTATCTGAGCCTTCTCAAGAACTAGATGATCAACAATCTTCTTCCAAGCACCGGATGGCTGAGGCATATTAGAGGAAGATAGACCCTCTGGATCTCTCTGTCTCTTTACTGCTCGGTCTTCAAGAATCTCAATAAGTGCATCCTTGTCTTTCGACTCAAGCTGCAACTCTTCATGCTTTCGGCTCAAAGCATGGAACCGTTCTTCCCACATGTATTTCTCTTGCTTCATCTTAGTGAGTGCATCTTCCAACTCCTCTACATCTTGGTTAAGAAGAGTTGATGGCTCAACTACAACCAAAGACATAGGTCTTTCACAAGCATACATCATCTTCATCTCCAAAGCTCTCTTCTTCACCCAAATAGTGTAAGCTTCCAAAGCCACACAGTTGCATGGACCAAGCTCAGATCTTCCCTTCCTATGCACATTATACAAAGCATGTATCATCCTTTACTTCAAATGTTGGGGGATCTTTACCTTCTTGGTAGAAAAGACCTTCTAACTGAGTGTTATTAGGTTTATCTCTCAAGGGGAACCCAAGTTGACGACGAGCCAAAACAGGGTTATAGTTGATTCCTCCTTGTGTACCAATGAGAGGCACATTAAAGAATTCACCACAACTATCAATAATATCCACACTACTCAATGCATAATCATACCAAACCATATCATCATTAGTGAGAGACATAAGTCTCTAAGACCACCGTAGACATTGCTTTTTCTCCAAGAAAGCAAGCGTCTGAGGGAAGTGCGAAATAAACCACTTGTACAAAAGAGGAACACAACATACAATAGTCCCACCACCTTTAGAATTCCTCAAATTCAAAGAGAAATACATGTCACACTACAGAGTAGGAACATGATTCCCAATCAAGAAGATTCTAATGGCGTTAACATCAACAAAACCGTCAATGTTAGGGAACAAGGCTAAACCATAGATGATCAATACACAGATGGCTTCAAAACCATCCATACTACCAGCTTGAGCAAAAACAGTAGCTTTACCAATGAGGAACTCATAAGTCAACCCAAGAATACCTCCTTTCTTCACCAAATGAGCATCAATCTCAGATTTCTTCAGATGAAGAGCTTCAGCTATGATATGAGATCTGGGAATCTCCTTTAATCCACTAAAATGTACCTTGTCAGATACGGGTATACCCAAGAGATGGGCATAATCTTCTAACATGGGTACAAGCTGATAGTCAAGAAAAGTGAAGCACCGATAAAGAGGATCATAAAACTGAACCAACACATTGAGAATTTCTTCAACCACATCAGTAGATAACATAGACAAAAGCTTCCCATGACGTTTCTTGAAGTCCAAGGGTTCTAGTACAAAGGACGACAACTTCCTTAGCTCTTTCAAATAAGGACATTTGAAACTGTACTTCTTAGTGTTCCTTCGTGCATAATCCATGGTCTGAAAATATTTGCAAATGAGACCTTAGTTCCTTGAAATTTACTTTTCTATGATGAATGTTATGATGCGCATGTATGCATGAATGCAACAATCACACACAAGGGATCACATACAAGGCAAACACAAGCAAAGGTCAAGGGATGGATCAAGTAATCATCAAGATCAATCATCCATTTTAATGGATTATGGTTTTCACCTTATCAACACCCAAGTTCCATTGATATTGACAAGACTTGATCAGATCAACCAAGAATCAAAGGGTTTGTTGTGAGTCACGAGCATGGAGTCAAGTTGAGAACCATCCATAAGGAGTGTACCAAGGATAAAAACCTGTAGATCATTGTCGCACCTCGAAAAATGGGGATACGACTTTAAGCGAAGCGCAAACGCACGCTCACATTGATGGACTGAACAGAGTCGCCACCGAACTTTATTTATTCCTAAAAAGAAAAGGGGAAATATCGATAAAACCCAAGACAAAACGACAATGATTATTGGTCGTCGCAACCAAATCAGGGTTCGGGAGTTGATTACGCAAGGGGAAGATATTAGCACCCCTCACGTCCGTTGTATTCAATGGGAACCGTTTAGTTAGTTTCGTTTTGAATGTTAGCTTATATTAGTCTTCTCAAGTTATAATGAGGGAAAGAGAGAAAGGATGAGAGAAGAAATGTTTTTGGATTTTTCAACGAAGGACTAAACCTAATTTTTATTACTGGGCCTGACAAGATTTACAAATCCTGCTCATACGTATCTCAAAAGAGAAATCAAGGCTTATGTAGTTCTGGGTAGAAAAATGTTTGTTTGTTGGTCGATTTTAGCGAAAGCTATATTGTATTAATCGACGAAAACATTGTTTTACCCAAAACAGATGAGGAGTGGACGTATACCACACATCAAATGGATTTACAAATCATCATTCGGAAAAACGTCACTTATCTCGACTCAACAATCGTGGCCGAAACATTGTTTTGCATCACCTTAAGACAATATATCTTTCATTTATGAAAAAGGTTGTTCTTGATTAATCGCACGGCGGCGAGAAAGAGTTTGATTGGTGGGATTTATTTTGAGTAATGGCGAGAACTTGGACGAGCGAGATATCCATCTCGAATCCTAGTCTCAGGAGTGCACGGTATACACCATGTTCCATTTCCATCTTTATTGAAAAAAGTGTTTAATAAAGATTAAGTATTTTTAGGTTTGATTGAGAAAGGGGTTTGAAGAAACCGCATTGACAATTCTAGACGATGGCGGGAGCTAAGATAGGCAAGGCATCCACCTTGAATCTTAATCTCAGGAGTGCACGGTATACACCACGTTCCATTTCCATCTTTTATTAAAAAAGTGTTAAGGTAGGAATTAAGTATTTTTGAGTTTGGAAGACGGATATTTAAGAACGAGACATAAGCCCCAAGATCGATAATTCGGGGTTCCACTGGAATGCAAGATTCCAATGGTCCTTTTTCATTCGAATTATTTAAGAAAATTATTTAATGGACAACAAACACTTTATGAGAATCAAATGTTCAAAGGTTTACGCCAGAATGCTTGATCCCAACGGTCCTTTTCTTTCGAGTTTATTTAGAAAAAAAAGTTCGGATATTGTATTTGATTTTAAGAAATATCTCTTAATATGTGATCGAGGATGGATTCACATAAATGATTTGAGACAGTTTGACTTGGTTACAAAAAATTATTTGAAGTCGAAATTGAAATGGTTTAATGAAAACTCAATAAGAACAAGACATGTGCTTTGGACTCAATTGTTCAAGGGTTACACTGGAATGCTAGATTCCAACGGTCCTTTTCTTTCGTGTTTTTAAAAAAAGGAATTTAATCGAGTTGCAAAGATAGTTTAAAAATAAAATAAAATTATAGGGATAAAATTAATTTTACAATTTTATATGTATATCGAATTAATTATATATATATAATCGAGTTCCCACCAGAATGCTAGATTCAAATGGGAGAAAATGAAATTAAATGTTGAAACTATGGAAAGTTAGTGAAATTTAAATCGAAAGTTTAGTGAATTTGAATATGATTATTTACATGTGTAAAGGTATGAACATAGATGTTAATAACCTAATTAAATTAATTAACACATGGAAATCAATTAACCGTACCAAATCCCAAATCAAAAAAAAATCAATAATTAAGAAAAATCTAAAAAACTAAACATTTAAAATCTAACAACTAATTAACAATTAAATTAAATTAATCCAATAAAAATATTAAAAGTAAAATAAATAGTAGAAGTTATAAAGAAAACTAAATGAAATAGCAAGCATAAAAATATGAAAGATATGCTACTCCTAAGTATCGAACCCATCCCACTAAAGAAAATGAAACTGCTCTCTCTCCACTAGGCCACTTATGGTTATTTATAACCTTAATAACAACTTGAATATATGAACAGGGATAACTGAAGATAGTTTAGAATAAAAATTAATTAAAATGAGATGGACTACTGTTAATGGACCACTAATTAAAACAATGGAGGAATCCCAAAGGGTAACCCTAGCCGTCTGGCTGTTGGGTGGAGATAACCATACATTAATAATCACTAATACCAACAGACCACAGTCAATGACAAATTGAAAAAAAACTAAACGGTCACTTGGTGGGATTTAATTGTCTGTTTTTTTAAAAAAGGAATAAATAAAAGAAAAAGAGAGTGAGAGAACGCATTGCAAAACCCAGAAACTCGTTCATTGTCCTCACTCCCTCAATCTCTCGCCCTCAATCTCGTTCCATCTCTCAATCCCTCGCACTCCCTACTCATTCCATCTCTCAATCTCACTCATCTTCTCAAACTTTCACACCTCTCTCTCTCACTCTAAACGCGGAAAAGCCATGGCTTCAAAAGAAAATCAATTAAGAAGGCTCACCTTCGGCGGTGATTCGGCGGTGATGGTGAGCTTGTATCTTCCTCTCTTCGCTAGGTTTTTCACACCGTTTTTGAAAATTAGGGTTTTCTTCGTGGCCGCCAAGATTTAGGGTTTTTCCGTCCTCCATTCGTCCTCTCCCCTCTCACCTTTTATACTCAACAACTAGGGTTTCAGATGGCTTATGGAGATCCAGGAGGGTATCTCTATGAAATCCCTTTAGGGTGAACCTACGCTTTCTTCTTCTAATTTTGTCTTAATTCTCTTTTGGGATATTTGTTGAATTTTTTTACTGCCTTGCTAATTTACTTGTTCTTACTGCAGTGAAAATTGGTGAAAAGAAAAACTTCGGTTATTTGCAAAGCTTAACTATTGCTGTTGTCATGAACTTCTAGGTGTGAAGAAGTTCTAGCTATCAAGAATGAAATTAGTTCAGTTATAAGCTAGTGTTAATGTTAAGTCTCATTACATTGTCTTACTTGAACTGTAAGTGCAGAATTTCTTATTGATTGGAAATTTTTGTTCAACTATGAGGAATTATTCTTACTGTTATGTTTATTAATCTCTGCAGGTTGAATGTATGGGGATTGCTTAGCTTTCACTTCACGTTCCTTAAAAATTGAAACATCTAATGTGGCAGGAATAAAAGAGAAGGTTATGTAGACAATGATGGCTGCAGAGAAAGCATTCATATCATGACGTTGTAAGTGTTGGCTTTGTGTCATTGGTAGAGAGTAGTTTTGTTATGGAGTTAAGGCGATCGAGAGAAGGTGCGAGAAGGCCGCAGAAGAGGGGTTCGTCCAGGATGATTGGTTCGGTGATTGATTTCCAACGGTTTCTCGTTTCAATTTTATATGTGATTGAAGTTGGAAAAAAGTTAAGCTCTATTGAGGTGGAGGTAGTGAAAGTCGGTTTTTTAACCGTTTGTTTCTATTGTATTCTGTTAATGAACTGTGGTGATTCGGTTATTTGATTAAGGTTTTGAGAATTGGTTGAAGTTTTTGAGTGTTTCCTTTTGTGCAGGTTATGCTGGACCGATGATATATGGTTCGTGCTAAGGTTCCTGGTGAAGTATTAACACCAGCAGAAGCAGGTAAAACGAGCTGCAAAGTTTGTTGTTGGGCTTGTTTTGATGATGATTTCAATCTCCCATCTTGATTTCCACCATCTGTTTGCATAGTCGGAAGTTAAAAGTGAGATGGAAATTTTATTATAGTATTAATTTTGTTACCTGCTAATTACCTAGGTTGGTTAGGAATTCCAATCTAAATGAAATTGGAGTTCAAAATGGAATGAGTAAATAAAAGGAACCTCCTGTTATGTCATTAATCCTACTACTTCTACATGAAACCTCTACGATGGAATTGGTCCTTTTTATTAATTTTAAAGGAAAACTGTTTGGTCTTGAATTTCAGTTTGTTAAGATGAGATCTTCTATGGTTATGTGTTTGTGTGGATGAACAGGATATAGTGATGCTGTCAACATTGCCTTTGAAGTATCCATGCCGGATTTTACAAATTACTCATGCATAGTTGGTTAGTTTATAAGTTCAGTTAGTCATGGGGATGCTGGATAACAGTTGTTGTAATTGTAGGTTGACTCGGCGATGCGGTATGTGAGTTAGCTCGGGTCCAAGGGCCGTTTTGGAACTGTTTTGAAGTTTTGGTGCTCATGTTCTGGACCTTCAATTGGAATGCCAATGAAAATGCTTTGGAGTTTGAATTCAAAGTGATTGGTTCGTGGCATTGGACTGATGTAGGATTAGATTATGAGTTTAGAATGACGATTGTAATCTTTTTAGTTTTGCATTTATATTGAATGATTGAACAAAAAGTGCTTAGAAATTTAATGTAATTAAGCTTGATATTGGGTGTATTAAATTGGGCTCAAAATGGTTTGTGTATGGTTGAATATTAGCCGCATTACATGTCGGTTGTACGCATAGCAGGGTGATTTATGTGAGTTGTGGTTTATAATTGGATGTAATTAGAATAGAAATGTGAATGTATTATGGTTTATGGAATTCAAATGCTCATAATTATGCTCATAATTGTTGGATATATTTGTTTATGAAATTGAAAATGAATGTATGTATGGTTGAATTGGAAATTTGATGGTTACAGGTTAATAAAAATGGAAAAGTGAATGTATGACTTATGTTGTGATTTGAACTAATGGTTTAATACAACATTGTATGGTTTAAAGAGAAATTGAGTGGTCGATTACACATATTAAAATTGAATTGGTTTATGTATGGTATAGGATAAAAATGGTTTAGAAGGTGAAAGGAGGATAGGGTCTAAAATGAAAATGAACAAAATAAAGAAATGGACTTTGTAATGAACATGGTTAAAAGTGAACATGAACATGAGTTAGGACTTGGAAAGTGTCAATGGTCATATAGTTGACTTTGGTCAACATGGCAAAATTGTAGTTTTTTTTCTTCATGTATTGATACATTTGAATGCAATAATGGACTAAGGTTCCATGGATCTTAGATGCAAATGAACTTTAGGCCAAGTGCCAAATGAAAAATGAAAAATTTTCAGGACCAAAATCGGGGTATGACAATCATGTTGTAAAAAAAATTCCCAGAGTCTTCCCATCTATCAGATATTATAAGTTAGGATGACTCACTCATCAACCCATAATATTCTCAAGAGAAACTTGTCTGAGTGTAGTATCATGTAACTATTGTTATCAGGTCTACACCTGAACAGCCTCCGCACTACGTCCTAAATAGGCCAAGTTAGGTTAAATGTTCTACAGTTCTCAACTTCTCGGTCGACCCCAAATCATAGAAAGTAATGCCTAACCATAAATAACTTCTGTGACATTAGTAACTCCAAAAGGGTCTCCACTGGGAAGATGGGTCTCAAGCCAACTTGTTAAGGATTACTCCACACAAGTTGAACATGACTATACCATCCTCCTATCTTAATTTCACTCAAGTTCGGGTTAGAACTTATCTCACCACTCAGAGGTCGCCAAGCACAACAGACATATTATATCACATAAACAATATTCAAACATCAATTATACAAATATATACACACAAAAAGCAGGCTAAACCCACTGAGGACTACTCCCCAACAGAGTCACCACTTAATTTCCTGTAGCGGTAAATTCATGACCATCAAGCTATGGATAAACTTGATGTCAATAAATCCAGAGTCGCCACCGCGCTTTTATTGTTTCCAAAGGAAAAGGGAAAAGTACGAACAAAACCCAAATATAAGAAGTTTTCAAATCAAAACTAATAAAATGCCAGAGATTACAGGTAAGGGGGTTGGTTACACAGAGGGAAGGTGTTAGCATCCAAAGTGTCCTAGGTACTCATAGGGAGCCCTTTTTTATGTGTGCATATATTTTTTTGGTATAAATGATGTTTGATAAAAATAGAGTGTGGGGATGAGAAAATAATTCATTGATTATATTTTTGTGTTTGAGAAGACCTTCGATCTTGTGCCTACGTACCAACATAAAAATGAGGGATCAAAACCTCGTAGTACGTGGTAACAATTTCAAAGTTGGTGAATTACTTTTAACAAAATTTTAATAAGAAAAGGGGCACAAATGGCCCAAATATTTGAATGGTATTGTTATTCCTTTTTTCCTTTTTGAAATTTGAAGTCAATATAATTAAGTTTATTTACAAATATGATTAAGAAAAGATTTAAAAATTCAATGGCATAAGGCCAAAGTTTCTAATCATTAAACAAAGTCTAAGTTTAAAATCACAAGCAAAGAAGTTTTTGAAAAGAGGGAGAGATTGGAAATTTAAGAAGTGGGAGGAGATGGAGAGGCTATCCTAAGCACAAATTAAAAGTTAAGAGTTTAAAAGATCTGACCAATGGGATGCAATCTAACATACAATAATGTCATATAGAAAACCCATTTTTCCTTTGGACTTTGAATCAAGCAATAATTAATGAGCAATTAGCAATATTCAGACATTATGAAGATCAAGGCATCAAATAAAGATAGCCACATTCAAGCAAGCAATCCTAGAAGCTAGCAGTCTCCTTTGTCTTCTCATGTATCAGATGAAACATTCCTTGATCAACTCAAAGCAAAGCATCAAACACAAGATCAAAATAACAATTAGCACAAAGACATAATAGGAGATGAATTCAAACAAGACCCAAGGCTTGTATCAGATGAAGGCTCGGTTCATAATAACTTGGTCTAAAAAATGTTGGCATTGGCCAAGTCCTTTTTGCATAGGGAATGTTGCCTAATTCTAAATCCAAGAGTTCAAATCAAGATCAACAATCCACCAAACATTTTTTATGTTTTTTGTTGTTATTAAGTATTTTAAGGTCCTAAGATCACAAACAAAACCAAAACACATAAACAAATATATACAATCACAAGACATGGCTCAAATGAGCAAAGTGAAAATGACATAAACATAAACAAGTTAAATGAAATGTAAATGGCAATAAATGATAAATGACTGAAATTTAAATTGCATAAGGTAAATGACTTGAAAGTGAAGCAATATTAATAAGAATTAGTCAAATGTTAGTCAAAGGTTAGTAAAGGTAAGTGGTGTTTTTTAATTGATTAAGTCATTCTTTGGAGAGCACTCAACCATTCATTCACAAGCATGGATCCTTAAACCAAGACATCTCCCACGAGAAGGGCTCTAACTTGGATAATTCAACAAGTATGCCACTAGATCTCATGAAAGGAAAAAAGTTTAAGTCTTCATACAATACCATGAATAATGGGAGACTTACAATCTCACTTACTAGAATGATATGCCATTAGGGTCAAATTTAGTTCTATGTTAAGCAATCGTAATTGGACTTATGTAGAAGTCACAACTATCTAAGGTCATGCAATAAAAATTTAGGTGTTAATGCGTGTTAGAGATTTGGTATGAAGAACCAAACTCCTAAAATATACCACACACTAAAAGAAAAGATCAAGAGAGAGGGACCTATCTCAGTCATACTTGTATTGGTTCATCTGACACAGGGTCATTGATGAACCAATTAGCCTTAAGACATTAGAGCTTTCATTGGTCAAATGAGGGAATGGGAAAGAATAGGGATGAAGATTAAGAGGGAGGGGAAGATAGAAACACAAATTGACCAAGGGAGGATTTTTATCGAATCAAAATTATCCAATCATTTTGGGAGATGAAATATGCATTTCATCAATCCCCTAAATCCAATGGTTTTGTTCCAACAAAAGTCAAATCAACCTTAACCAAGGCTCAAACAAAAAGTCAAACATCACAAGACCATAAAAATGGCTCAACAATATTTTTGAACATTTAATCAATTAAAAGTCCAATTATAAGTGAGTTAAAATACATTTTTATTTGGTCAAAACCTAAAATTCCTTCAAAACACCAAATAAATGGCCAAGGGATTTATCCTAGGTCAAACAAGGTCAAAGGACCTTAGACAAAAAATTTCACTATTTTTGAAAAGTCATAAGTATTTTAAAACAATTAAAAATACGCACAAAAACATTTAATTCATGAAAAATATCAAAATTTATCCAAAAAATAATTTTAATTCAGAATATGAAAGATAAAAATATTTAAAGATTTATGGTGAAAATCCCATTTTTTTCGATTAAAAATGAAAATTCTATGAATAAAATAAAATAAGAGGATTAAATGAAAATTTAGAAAATAAAAAGAAATTAGAAAAAACAAGGGCCATCAGATCTCCCTCATTAATTGAGGTGGCAGATCTGATGGCCACACGCGCGCTTTCCATGGTAGTCTTCAGTCAATGCAATGTACGAGTGGTATTCAAAAGAAATGTCTTAGATTATAACATCCAAACATGATTAGATGGTCAGGAAGTGTGCCAACACACCACCGGAGCTAGGGCTCCGGTCATCTTCTCCGATGACCTCCACCAGACTGGTCCAACTTCATCTCAATGGAAAATGAAACACAAGGACACTATTTCAAAGAGAAAATGCCCAGGATCTCGAATATGGCCTCAATTTTCTCCAGTTCCAAGTATATAAAAAGATACAGGGATTTGAATTTTGAGGATCATGAACTTAGTTGCTTCGATTTGACCTCAAAGCAACTTAATCTTGTTGCCTACATTGGTAGGACTTCAGCCAACCAAAAATCAAAGAGAATGGTGAAGAATTCAGAGAGAATCGAAAAGATGAAGTTTATGAAAATTCACCTTCGAGGGAGCTTGAATCTTGCTTGATCTTGCTTCCAATTGTCCTTGGCTCGACTTCAGAAACTTGTAGAAGTTGAATTGGATCAAGGAAAGACTTGGATACTTGGATTTTCAACTTCAAAACTGAAGTGAAATTGAAACTTGATTTTTAATTGAAGACCTTCAAGTTTGTCCTTTAATGGAGAGGGTTAGTATTGCAGGTTTGAAGCTTGGGCAAGGTCTCCATAATTTTGAGCATGAAGGGTCTTATTTATAGGCAATGCAATTGGTTTTCACACCCTTCCATCAAAATGCCGAAAATAGAAAACTCCACTTGGATGGTTACATGGGCGTGTGATAGGCCCATGAAATGATGTAATCATGTCCAAATTTCATCATGTGCAATGCTGAAAGTGTGTCATGTGATCATGCAATGGAAATTGGAAGGTGAACATGAGATTCATCCAAATGGAGCCTTGAAGAGAAACCATGCGCAAGTCATCCAATTCTAGGGAAAATGAGGTGATCTTGGACTTTTTGGAAAGGTGAGATCAAGGGGAACACATTTTATGTTGAACACTTTTCCATTTGAACCATGGATCATGATGAATTTTGAGGTGCAATTTTGGAAAATCAAACATCAATGGAATTTTTCTAAGTACCAAGCCAAATGTTCACTTCTTCCACATTGAATAACGTTTTCTATGGGTTTCAAATGGAAAACATTCCGTCGTCAAAGTTGTAGCTCTTTCAAATCTATTCAATTTGGTCAAAAATTTGACCTCATTTGGATTTGGCATGAAGGAGTTATGCATTTTAGAAGTTGAGGAAAATCACTTGTTCAATGGTAATGGCCCAAAGTGACCTATAATGTTTACTCTTGGAACATGCATTTTAAAGTTGAATTTGAAATTATTCAAAGAATAAAGGTTATAGAGGACATCTTTAATTTGATCATGCAACTTTAATGGCTTTCATCTCATAAAAATTGAGCAAGTTATGGTCCTTGGAAGTTGACCTCCTAACTAAGGTTCAGACAAAATGACCTATAATCTTTCACCATAAAAAAATGAATTTCCAAGCAAAAATTACTCTTGACTTCAACATTAAAGTTGTTTTAAATGTCATAAGGAGTAACTCTTCTCTTGGAATCATTTTCATATGACAAAAACTATAGGAGATAAGCTCTAGGGAACCCCAATTTTGACCAATTGACTTTCTCTAGTCAACCACCATGAACCAACTTGCAAATTTGAAGTTATATTGATCTCTTGGACCAATGGAGGATCATATATTTATAATATGATGTAATATGAAGTATCCCTTGAAATATTTGATCAAATGATGAGGAAACTTGCTAAGGAAGTCACACAAGATACCCAGATGAATTAGGGCTTCCAAGGCAAACAAGCTTGAAATTCTGATGAATTCTTTGATCAAAATGATGAGTGAAGATCATGGGGATCCATATATGATGTTTAGATTCAATGTGAACCATCTCTTGATAAGTATCCTTGCATTGAGGGTCTCACACCAGATATGAGCTTGATGAGGCATAGGTGAAGACACACACTACCTACAAAAGAAGTAAACTACACATTGACATATTTTTAGTATTTTGGTTAGTAAACAAAGAAACACAAAGTATGATACAATCAAATGTGCTTGGTGACCTTTCCCAATGTAAGCTCAATGAATGAGGGGTAAGGAGGATGCTAAGGTGTGATCCCAAAGCTATTGTATATGGTGAGATAGCATGAGGGATCTTAAGGTCAAAATTAGGGTCTTACACATTGAATTTCTCAATAATCACACATAATAATATTTGTTGAGCATTGTGCATTGTTGTGGTGATAACCTCCAATTAGGATTGTGTAATCTTAGTTTGGGTTGAGGCTTTGTGTGGGTTTTTCTTGAATAAAACCATTGGGGAGAGAACCGAATAGGATCTGCAACAACACTATGGGTTTATTGGTGGTGATAATTTATTCTCTTGTATTAACTTTGCAATGTGTTAATAAAAACATCTCAATTCTAGATTTAGAATTAAGGGTAGACGTACCCTAAGCAAGGACGATATGGGAACTGCCTCAATAAATTCGGTCTTATTCTCTCTTTCTCTTATCTCTTTAAATTCTGCATTGATTACATTTTGTGTGAAATTAATAATAAAATCAATATTGCTTGATTGTTGTGCATAGTAACTGTTCGATAAATTGCTGCAATCACTCTGATTGCAACTGAGTAAAATTATGCACATTCAATTTGAGTGACATTGAAGCTTGGTGTGGAGTGCTCACCAAGTGTTTGATAAAATTAATCTCACACAAATCTAGTAGTATTTTACTTGCTCTCTTATTGTGTTAATGCATTATTAGAGGTAACGATATCAAGGATTATGGTAGTTAATCGATTGATTTAGATAGTGGTTGATTATCTCTATCGTAGTTATTCCATTCGGTTGCACGCATATCTGATCTTTCCATTAACGAATCGTTTAGACGATTATAATCTAGCGTGCTTTCGCACCGTTGAAAACATTTTTAAAAAGCACTAAATTTCAAAAACTGATATATTCAACCCCACTTCTAGATTGGTACTATCATCTAACAAAATGTATATTTCATCAATCCCCTAAATCGAATGGTATTGATTAAACAAAAGTCAAATCAACCATGACCAAGGCCCAAACAGAAAGTCAAACATCACAAGACCATAAAAATGGCTCAACATAATTTTTAAACATTTAATCAATTAAAAAAATCAAATAAAAGTGAATTAAAATGCATTATTAAATGGACAAAACCTCAAATCCCTTCAAAATACCAAATAAATGGTCAAGGGATTTATCCTAGGTCAAACAAGGTCAAAGGACCTTAGACAAAAAAAATCATGATTTTTGGAAAGTCAGAAGTATTTTAAAACAATTAAAAATATGCACAAAAACATTTAATTCATAAAAAATATCAGAATCAATCCAAAGAATAATTTTAATTCAAAATATGAAAGAGAAAGATATTTAAACATTTTTGGTGAAAGTCCCATATTTTTTGGATTAAAAATGAAATTATTATGAATTAAACAAAATAAAGGGATTAAATAAAAAATCAGAAATAAAATAGAAAATAGAAAAAATGAGGGCCCTCAGATCTCCCTCATTAATTGAGGTGGCAGATCTGATGGCCAAGTGTGTATCATGCACCATAGTCCACAGTCAACGCGCATGTACGATTGGTAATTAGAAGGAACGGTCAATATTAGAACGTGGACATCGGATCAAATCGTTGGAACCTTGCCAACACATCACCGGAGCCGTAGCTCTGGTTTTCTTCTTCGGCGGACCTCCCCGGACTGGTCTACCCTCCACCAAACAGAAAATAAAAAACAAGGACACTATTTCAAAGGAAGAATGCTTAGGAGCTCAAATCTGGCATCAATTTCACCCAATTCCAAGTATATTGAAAGATACGTGGACTTGAAGTTTGAGGTGTATGATTTGAGATGCTTCAATTTGACCTCAAATTAACTCGATCTTGTTGCCTACATTGGTGGGACTTCATCCAACCAAATATTAATCAAAACAGTTGAGAATTGAGGGAGAATCGAAGAAAAGAAAATTAAGAAAATCCACCTTTTGTTTGGTAGTGATGTAGCTCGATTTGGATCTCAATTGGCTTGGCCTACTTCTGATTGCTTGCAGGGAGTGAAAATGGAGGCTCAAATGGTTTGGACTATTGGAGTTTCAACTTTAAAACTTAAGTGAGATTGAAACTCGATTTTCAAATGAAAACCTTCAAGATTATCCTTTAATGGAGGTGAGGGTGTTTGCAGTTCAAAGCTTGGGCCAAAGGTCCTTGATTCTGAGCAAGAGGACATGTATATATATAAGGTTTTGCATTTCTTTTCACACACTTTCCAAAATTGGTCAAAAATAGAAATGTTAGTGCCGACTTGCATGAGCGTGTGATAGGCCCATGAAATGATTGGAAAAGGTCCACAATTGTGCATGAATGATGCTGAAAGCTTAACATGAGACCATGCAATTGTACTTGAGAATTGGTCATGTGATTTATCCAAACAGAACCATGGAGAGTAACCGTGCGCAAGTCCTTGTAAAATGCTCTAAATGCCATGATCTTGGACTTTTTGGAAAGGTGACATCAAGGGAACAACTCTGATGTTGAACACTTTTCCATTTGGAGCTTGGATCATGATGAATTTTGAGGTGGAAGTTGGAGAAATCAAACATAGTTGAAAATTTTATAAGTACAAAGTCAAATGACCACTTCTTCCACCTTGAATAACTTTTGCTATGAGCTCCAAATGAAAATGGTTCCTTCACCAAAGTTGTATCTCTTTCATTCCTCCTTTATTTGGTCATAAATTTGACATTATTTGGATTTGGCATAAGGGAGTTATGCATTTTAGAGGTTAAGGAAAATTGCTTGTTCAATGGTGATGGCCCAAAATGACCTATAATGTTTCCTCTTGGCACATGCCCTTGCAAGTTGAACTTGAAATTTATCAAAGAATAAAAGTTGGAGAAGACATATTTAATTGATCATGAAACTTGGATGGCCTTCATATCATTGAAATGGATCACATTATCGTCCTTGAAAGTTGACCTCCTAACTAAGGCATAGACAAAATGACCTATAATCTTTCACCATAAAAAATGACTTTCCAAGAAAAACTAGCTCTTTTTGTAAACATGAAAGTTGTTTGGAATGTCATAAAGAGTAAAATGGATCTTGGAAGAATTTTCATATGACAAAAATTGTAGGAGATAGGGTCTAGGGTACCCCAGTTTTGACCAGTTGACTTTCTCTAGTCAACATCTTTGAACCAACTTGCAAACTTGAAGTTATCTTGATCTATAGGAATCACGGAGGATCATATATGCTTGAGATGATGTATAATGAAGTATCCCTTAAAATCTCTGAACAATTTGTTGTAGAAACTTGCTAGGAAGTCACACAAGATACCTAGATGAATTAGGGCTTCCAAGGCAAGCAAGCTTCAAACTCTTGATGAATTCTTGATAAAAATGATAAATTAAGAACATGGGGATCCAATATGTGATGTTTAGAACCAATGGTGAACAATTACCTGATTGATCTCTTACTGTGAGGGCTTCAAACCCTAGTTGTGAGCTTGATAGGGCACAGATGGATGCACCCACTACCTACAAAAGAAACAAAGCTAAACTAAACATATTTTTGGTATTTTGGTTAGTAAACAAAAGGAAAATAAATTATGATACAATCAAATGTACTTGGTGATCTCTCCCAATGCAAACCCAATGAATGAGGGATAAGGAGGATGCCAAGATGTGATCCCAAAGCCAATGCAAATGATGAGATAACATGAGGGGTCTTAGGGTCAAAATTGGGGTCTTACAGCTGCCCCTATTTAAGGACATTCTAATTAAGGATGTGAAGGTTAAAATCTTTGTGTCAAGTCAGTAGAATGGACTTAAATAACAACATCAAGAAAAAAAATTGGTCCCTAAGAGACCTCATGATGCATATGATATGAATGTTAAAGTAATCTTTGTGTGGATTATATTGTCACAAAGGAAAAGAATCCAGAGAGACTAAAAGTCCACAGGAACACAATGCATTCCGTAAGAAAAACTCATTGGGGAGACAAAGACTCTGGGGGATAAAAGTTATGCGTATGCCAGGCTACGATGTAAAAATTGTTGGGAGACATGGGGGAATTTCCATGAAAATAAATCAATGGAAAGACTCAGTTGGGGAAGAAGGTAAATTTACATATATTGGGATAACACCAATATAGCAAGAAACAAACTGCAGGGGAAAAGCGTAAATCAGAACAAAGTTGACATACATACGCAAAACGGATTAGGTTTCACAAAGAAACACGAAACCAAACTCAACTGGGGGAATAAAATCTTCAACACATGAGTAAAGAGATATATCTTTTTTTACCGGTTATTGGGTAGGAAGATAATACACTCGGACATAGGGATATCTGTTACTAGTTAGGGTAAACATATCAAGGATGACTCGTTGAGGAAAATGAGGCGTATTCATTATCGGTTACTGGGTAAGAATGACCCACTGGGGAAAGAAATCAAATAGGATTTATAACTACCTACTACTGGGTAGAAGACCAAAGAGAGAATATCCGTCACTGGTTAAAGTGAACATATCAAGGTTAAACTCAAAGGAAGAATATATGTCATCAGTTAAGATGAACATATCAAGGATAGACTACCAGGGGAAAGAGGAAGAATATCCGTTACCGGTTAGGGTAAACATATCAAGGATAGGCTGTCGAGGAAAAATAGGAATTACAACTACCGATTACTGGGTAGAATACCAAAGAGAGAGTATTTGTCATTGATTAAAGTGAACATATAAAGGATAAACTCAAAGGGGAGAAAATAGGATTTTATATCTACCAGTTACTGGGTAGAAGACCGCAAAAAAGAGAAAATTTGTCACCGGTTAAAGTGAACATATAAAGGATAGACTCTCTGGGGAATACAATAGGGATTACGACTACCTTTTTACCGGTTAGAAAACCAAACAAGAAGAATATCTGTCATCGGTTAGGATGAACATATCAAGGATAGACTTGCTGGGGAAACATGAAAACAAATCTGCTGGGGAAAACAAAGGAAGTAGATTACCTTTTATCAGTTACTGGATAAAGGTAAAGTACTCAACATCAAGAAGAATATTACCAGTTACTGGGTAATAGACTCTCACGGACCAAAAGATCTATCTAGGAAATTACTAGAAAGAAATGGTCAATCAAATATTCAACCCAGTGAGAATATAACTCAAGGGGAGTGGTTCCATCCAGATGATAAACTGGCGAGGAAACTGAAATAATAATCATCCACAAGGAAATAACTCAGTGGGGAATGAGAAAGGATAAACTCTTTCTGCTTAAGGGGCTGACACTCTACAATTGAAGGAGGACAGACACACCAAATCTACGTGGGGAAATAATATCACCAAAGCAGGGGATCAAAAGAAAAATCAATGCGATAAAATGCACAATGAGATATCTGATGTTGGGTTTTATGCATGAATATGTATGTATGTGATTATGATTATGCCGACAAAACAACATAAAGGATACAAATAACAAATATTTGAATCATCACTACAAAATACTCGGCTTATCTCAACAAGATTGAAACACCCACTGGGGAATCTGCTAGGGATGAAAATAAATCATCTAGCTCAGAATAAATCAACTCTGGCTGGGGAAAGACATGGAGAACATGCTTCCTACCAAGTTACAGCAAACTTCGTGGGGGAAGAGAGCATTGCCAAAGGATAAAGATGAATTTGTTGAGGATCCTAACAAGTCGACACTACGGGGAATTTTAAGTCAACACCATATAAAATGGGAGACAACCTTGCAGAAGGCATAATTAATACTTCCCGGAACTAAACACTTTTGGGAATGAGGGAACTTTCATCAAACGGCGAAACTCTTCTGGGGATTCAAGAGGTAAAACTCTGAATGGGGAACCAGACAAACTGTTGGGGAGATCATGACTTGTTGGAACAAATCAAAGACCATCAAATTTCTCAATAATCATCATATTCTTCTTGGAGATTGAGAAATAAACCAATTCCAAGGCAAAAATAAACGGATCTGACTCACACAAGGGAAAAACTGTCGCGATTATGCAACACCAATAAATGCAATTAGGGATCTGGAGACCAAATAAAGGTTCCGAGATATCCACAGTTCAATCATGAAATCACAAACTGGGGAATGCAAAACATGAACACTTCAGCTGGGGAATATGAACTACAAAGGGGGCCAATCAATCAGCTCAACCGGGGATAATAGGTTGCTTGGGGAGCAACTTATTAGTCATGCTGGGGATGAATGACAAACTGTCAGGGAGGACAAAATCACCAAACCAACTGCTCGGGGAAGACTAACAATGTCTCATACATCAAGACTTACCGTCCTTGATATTGTTCTTGATGTTCCTTGCTGAAATTGATTATTCTTAAAGCAAATGTTTTTATTATTTTAAGAAAAATAACTGTTCATTGATTTATTTCAAAATTATCATCATAAAAATCCAATTTTAAAATAGAAACATTAGAATAGAAATAATTGGATAAAAGTTCAACTTTATTTAATAGAAGGGTAGTCCGCAAATGGCGGGACTCAATGGATCTTTACAAAGTTTGAAAATGGTAATTTACATGGAAAAGGGCTACATTGAATGCAATGATCACTACTCTCCCTACCAACTTCAAAACCCATTGTGCTTGTCTTTGATTGAGAATGACGAATCAGAACCAAATGATTGTTGAAAACTACTTCAAAGATCAGGACCAGCCGGATGCAGTTGCTTGCCATAATCCCTAAATTTTGCCTAGATTTCCCCAAGGTGGGGTACTCAATCTACCAGGATAAATTTTATGTATTATGTCTCTAATTTTTGCCTGAATCGCCCTTTCGGGTTTTCAGTCCACCGAGACGCTCATTTTTGCCTAAGCTGCACTTTCGGGTTTTTAACTTAGCCATCGGTTCTTTTTTTTAGGCGAAGTATTTCTTGACTGCATCGGAGTTCACAGGACGCGTGAACTCTTCACCATCCATAGTTTTAAGAATCAAAGCACCACCTGAGAAAACTCTCTTAACAACATATCGGCCTTCATAATTAGGAGCCCACTTGCCCCTAGCATCAGGTTTGAAAGATAGAATCTTCTTGAGCACGAGGTCACCTTCTCTGAACACACAAGGCTTGACCTTATTATCAAATGCTTTCTTCATTTTCTGCTGATATAACTGACCATGACACGTGACTGTCAATCTCTTCTCTTCAATCAAATTCAGCTGGTCATATCTTGTCTGGCACCATTCAGCTCTGTCCATTTAGCTTCTATCAATACACGTAATGACGGGATCTCAACCTCAACGGGGAACACAACTTTCATACCATAAACAAGAGAGAAAGGGGTTTCCCCTGTCAAAGTGTGGATGGATGTATGGTACCCATGCAAAGCAAATGGGAGCATCTCATGCCAATCTTTATATGTCACAACCATCTTTTGAAAGATCTTTTTAATGTTTTTATTTACAACTTCAACGGCCCCATCCATCTTTTGAATTATGATGTGCAATGTTGAAGTCTTTACAAAGAGCTTCCACCATACTATTACTAAAGTTAGAGCCATTATCAGTAATGATCTTACTTGGCACACCATATCGGTATATAATCTGATTCTTTATAAGCCTTACAACAACTTGCTTGATCACATTCGCATATGATGCCACTTCAACCCATTTTGTGAAGTAGTCAATAGCCACCAGAATAAAACGATGTCCGTTTGAAGCTTTTGGCTCAATATTGCCAATCATATCAATTCCCCACATGGAGAAGGACCATGGAGAGGAAATGACATTCATAAGTGTCGTAGGAAGATGAATCTTATTTGCATAAACTTGAAACTTGTGGCATTTCTTCACAAATTTACAATAGTCAGATTCCATTGTCAGACAATAGTTACCTGCTCTTAACATCTTCTTAGCCATAACATGTCCATTGGAATGAGTACCAAAGGAACTTTCATGAACTTCAGTCATCAACATGTATGCTTAGTGTCTATCCACGCATCTGAGCAAAACCATATCGAAATTTTTCTTATAAAGCACATCACCATTCAGGTAGAAGTTACCAGCTAATCTTCTCAAACATTTGATATCAAAATACCAAGTCTTTTCATCTTTGACTTCTTCAACAACACATGGGCTGGCCTATCAAGACACATCACAGTCAAATTAGGAACTTCATTCCAAAAATTCACCATAATCATGGAAGCTAACGTTGCAAGAGCATCTGCCATCCGATTTTTATCTCGAGCGATAAGATGAAACTCAACCTTTGTAAAGAAAGTTGAAATTCTCCTCACATAGTCTCTATATGGTATTAAACTGGGTTGGTTCGTCTCCCATTCACCTTTGATCTGATTCACAACCAAAGTTGAATCTCCGTAGATGTTAAGGTATTTAATTCTGAGATTAATGGCCTCTTCAAGCCACATAATGCAACCTTCATACTCAGCCATATTGTTTGTACACTTGAAGGTCAATCTCACTGTAAACGAAAATGAGTGTCGTGAGGAGTAATAATCACAACCCTAATGCCATTACCATACGAATTAACAGCTCCATCAAATACCATGCCCCAACGAGAACCAAGTTCTGGCGCTTCTTCAAGCAATGGTTCATCATAATCTTTCATCTTCAAGTACAAAATCTCTTCGTCAGGAAAATCATACTGCACTGACTGATAATCTTTCATCTTCAAGTACAAAATCTCTTCGTCAGGAAAATCTCTTGGTAGGATCAACTTCAACACCCTTCTCACTAACAATAAATCCCAACAACTTACCAGAACGAACACCAAAAGTACACTTATTGGGATTCAAACGGAGTTTATATTTCCTCAAATGCTGGAATAACTTCAGCAAATGCTCAACATGCTCTTCTTCATCACTAGATTTAGCAATCATATCATCAACATAAACTTCGATCTCTTTATGCATCATATCATGAAAAAGAGTGGTCATAGCTCTCTGGTATGTTGCACAAGCATTCTTTAAACCGAAAGGCATCACTCTATAACAGAATGTTCCCTAGGGTGTAATTAATGTGGTATTCTCCATATCTTCGGGTTCCATCTTGATCTGATTATAACCGGAAAATCCATCCATAAACAAAGAGACTTTGAATTTAGCTATATTGTCTACCAACATATCAATGTGTAGCAGAGGCAAATCATATTTCTGACTGGTTTTATTGAAATCTCTGTAATCAATACACATGCACACTTTTCCATCTTTCTTAGGAACATGCACAATGTTGGCCACCCACTGCGGATACTCAGAGGTAATAAGAAATCCAACATCAATCTGCTTTTGTACTTCCTCTTTGATTTTCACTGCCATATTAGGACGAGTTCTTCTCAACTTCTGCTTGATCGATGGGCATTCTGGATTCAAAGGCAATCTATGCTCCACAATCTCAGAATCCAAACCAGGCATATCTTGATAGGACCAAGCAAACACATCAGAATAATCTCGAAGAAGATCAATCAACCCCTTCTTAGCTTCTGGACACAGTTGAGACCCAATCTTGACTTCCTTCACATCATCCTCGGAACCCAAGTTGACTAATTCAATCTGCTCTTCAAATGGATGAAAGGCTTTCTCCTCGTGCTCAAGAAAATGGGATAACTCATCAGATACTTCTTCATCATCATTCTCTTCCTTGGCTTCAAACACAGGGAAATCAAAGTTTGGAGAGGGAGTAGGATCATTACATTCAATGGGTTTGAGAACCAACCTACATAATGATTTGATATTTTGATTTTAGAGAAGTGGAGTGCAAACAAATATATGTAGATGGAAAGATTATTATTTATTTATGTTTTTTGTGATTACCATTTTTAGAAAAACCAAAAAGTAAAAATAAACATCATAGATGTGGATGAATAAAATTGTACTTTATTGATGATGATAATAAGAAAATGTCCGACAATGTTCACTTCTCCCTTAGGCATAGGAGAAGGATTTTTCTTAAAATAAATGAAAACAAATTACTTAGAACGGTGTACAACAATACGAGCATCGACATCAATCTAGTTGTTACAAGTCTGGCCATGTGTCACAAAGTCGGTGCAAGCTTCGTCCTCATCATCGTCTTCAATAACTGCAGCTGATTGTTGATCATTCTCATTAATGAACCCTCCATTATGGAAAATTGGTTGCATAACCTTGACATTGGCGTTGAACGGCCCTGACTAAAATCCTAGCTCTGCCCTATTCTTATTCTCAGCAACTTCCACAACACAGCCCCACTTATCAGTACTGCCAACCTGAATAGCCTTTTGTGCATCCTTTAAAGAAAACATAGGTGTGTAGCGTTAAATTCATGACCATCAAGCTATGGATAAGCTTAACGTCAATAAAACCAGAGTCGCCACCGCGCTTTTATTCTTTCCAAACGAAAAAGGAAAAGTACGAACAAAACCCAAAGATAAGAAGTTTTTAAATCAAAACTAATAAAATCCCAGAGATTACAGGTAAGGGGGTTGGTTACATAGAGGGAAGGTGTTAGCACCCAAAGTGTCCTAGGTACTCCTAGGGAGCCCTTTTTTATGTGTGTATGTGTTTTTGGAATAAAAGACGTTTGAGAAAAATAGAGTGTGCGGATGATAAAAGAATTCATTGATTATATTTTTGTGTTTGACAAGACCTTCGGACTTGTGCCTATATACCAACATAAAAATGAGGGATCAAAACCTCGTAATTTGTGGTAACAATTTCAAAGTTGGTGAATTGCTTTTAACAAAAGTTTAAAGGAAAAGGGAACAAAGAGCCAAAAATATGAATGGGGTTGTTAATTATTTTGGTCTTTTGAAATTTTAAGTCAATATGATTAAGTTTATTTACAAATTTGATTTAACAAAGAGTTTGAAAATCCATTGGCATAAGGCCAAAGTTTCTATTTAAAATAAGTTCTAAGTTTGAAATCACAAGCAAAGAAAGTTTTTGAAAGCGGGGGGGGGGGGGGGGATTTTGAAATTTAAGAAGTGGGAGGAGATAGAGGCTATCCTAAGCACACAAATTAAAAGTTAAGAGTTGAAAAGATCTGACCAATGGGATGCAATCCAACAGACACGAATGTCATGTAGAAACCCCACTTTCCCTTTGAAATTTTAATCAAGGAGAAATTAGCAATATCCAAACATTATGAAGATCAAGACATCAAATAAAGATAGCCACATCCAAGCAAGCAATTCCCATAGCTAGCAGTCTTCTTTGTCTTCTCATGTATCAGATGAAATATTCCTTGATCAACTTAGAGCAAAGCATCAGACACATTATCAAAATAACAATTAGCACAAAGACAAAATTGCAGATGAATTCAAACAAGATCCAAGGCTTGCATCAGGTGGAGGCTCAGTTCACAATAGCTCGATCTCAGAATGTTGGCATTGGCCAAATCCTTTTTGCACAGGGAATGTTGCCTAACCCAAAGTCCAAGAGTTCAGATCAAGATCAACAGTCCATCAAACATTTTTTAGGGTTTTTTTGTTATTAAGTATTTTAAGGTCCTAAGACCACAAACAAAATCAAAAGGCACAACCAATATATACAATCACAAGATATGGCTCAAATGAGCAAAGTGAAAATGACATAAACATAAACAAGTTAGATGGAATGTAAATGGCAATGAATGATAAATGACTGAAATTTAAATTGCATAAAGTAAATGACTTGAAAGTAATGCAATATTAACCAGACTTAGTCAAATGTTAGTCAAGTGTTAGTCAAGTGTTAGTAAAGTATTAGTGGTATTTTTTATTATTGATTAAGTCATTCTTTGGAGAACACTCAACCATCCATTCACAATTACGAATCCTTAAACCAAGACATCTTCCATGAGAAGGGCTCCAACTTGGATAATTCAACAAGTATGCCACTAGCTCTCATGAAAGGAAAAAAGTTCAAGTTTCCACACAATACCCTGAAGAATGGGGACTTATAATCTCACTTACTAGAATGTTATGCTATTTAGGGTCAAATTTAGCTCTATGTTAAGCAATCGTAATTGGACTTACGTAGAAGTCACAACTATCTGAGGCCGAGCAATAAAAATTTAGGTGTTAATGCATGTTAGAGATTTAGTATGAAGAACCAAAATCCTAAAACATACCACATACTAAATAAAAATATCAAGAGGGATAGACTTATCTCATTCATACATGTATTGGTTCTTCTGACACAAGGTCATTGATGGACCAATTAACCTTAAGACATTAGAGATTTTATTGGTCAAATGAGGGAATGGGAAAGAATAGGGATGAAGATGAAGAGGGAGGGGAAGATAGAAATACAAATTGATCAAGGGAAGATTTTATCAAATTAAAACCAATCATTCATTTTGGGAGATGAAATGTACATTTCATCAATCCCCTAAATCCAATGGTTTTAATCCAACAAAAGTCGAATCAACCTTGACCAAGGCCCAAACAAATAGTCAAACATCACAAGACCATAAAAATGGCTCAACATAATTTTTAAGCATTTAATCAATTAAAAATCAATTTAAAATGAATTAAAATACAATTTAATTTGATCAAAACCTAAAATCTCTTTAAAATACCAAATAAATTGCCAAGAGATTTATCCTAGGTCAAACAAGGTCAAAGGACCTTAAAAAAAATTCATGATTTTTAAAAAGTCAGAAGTATTTTTAAATAATTATAAATATGCATAAAAACAATTAATTCATGAAGAATATCAAAATTAATCCAAAAAATAATTTTAATTCAGAATATGGGATAGAAAAATATTTAAAGTGAAATTTCTATGAATTAAACAAAATAAAAGGATAAAACATAAAATCAGAAATTAAAATAAAAAAAGAAAAAACAAGGGCCATCAGATCTCCCTCATTAATTAAGGTGGAAGATCTGATGGCCACACGCGCGTGTTCCATGGTGGACCTTGGTCAATGCAATGTACGTGTGGTAATCAGATACAACGGTCCAGATTAGAACATCCTTGCTTGATCAGATGGCCAGGAAGTGTGACAACACACCACCGGAGCTAGGACTCCGGTCATCTTCTCCGGTGATCTCCACCGGACTGGTCCAACTTCATTTCAAAGGAAAATGACAAACAAGGACACTATTTCAAAGAGAAAATGCTCAGGATCACGAATCTGGCCTTAATTTTCTCCAATTCCAAGTATATAAAAAGATACAGGTATTTGAATTTTGAGGATCATGAACTGAGTTACTTTGATTTGACCTCAGAGTAACTCAATCTTGTTGCCTTCATTGGTAGGACTTCAGTCAACCAAAAATCACAAAGAATAGTGAAGTATTGAGAGAGATTCAAAGAGATGAAAATTCTGGAAAATCACCTTCGAGTGAGCTTCAAACTTGCTTGATCTTGCTTCCAATTGGCCTTGGCTTGACTTCAGAAGCTTGTAGGAGTTGAATTGGATCAAGGAAAAGCTTGAACTCTTGGAGTTTCAATCTCAAAACATAAATAGATTTGAAACTCGATTTTCAAATGAAAACCTTTAAGATTACCCTTTAATGGTGAGGGCTTGGATTGCAGGTTCAAGGCTTGGGCATGAGGTCCTTAATTCTAAGCCAAAAGAGTCTTATTTATAGGCTATGCATTTGATTTTCACACACTTCCAAAATTAGCCAAAAATAGAAATTCCCTTGCATGCTTGCATAGGCGTGTGATAGGCCCATCAACTGATGCTATCAGGTCCAAAGTCACTAATGTGCCATGCTGAGATCATGTCATGTGGTCATGCAAAGGAGATTGAAATGTGAATGTGAAATTCATCCAAATGAACCTTTGAAAAGAACCCATGCGTAAGTCCTCCATTTCTTGGCCAAATGATATGATCTTGGACTTTTTGGAAAGGTGAGGTCAAAGGGAACAACTTTCATGTTGAACACTCTTCCATTTGAAGCTTGGATCATGATGAACTTTGAGTTGGAAGTTTGGAAAATCAAATATGTTTGAAAATATTTCTAAGTACCAAGTCAAATGTTCACTTCTTCCACCTTGAATAACTTTTATTATGGGTTTCAAATGGAAAAGGTTACTTCATAAAATTTGTATATATTTCAAACCTTTTCAATTTGCTCACAAATTTGACCTCATTTGGATTTGGCATGAAGGCGTTATGCATTTTAGAAGTTGAGGAAAATCACTTGTTCAATGGTAGTGGCCCAAAATGACCTATAAGGTTTCCTCTTGGCACATGCCTTTGCAAGTTGAATTTGAACTTCTTCCAAGAATAAAAGTTGAATAGGACATCTTCAATTTGATCATGAAACTTGAATGGATTTCATCTCATAAAATTTGAGCAAGTTATGGTCCTTGGAAGTTGACCTCCTAACTAGGGTTCAGACAAAATGACCTATAACCTTTCATCATAAAAAATGACTTTCCAAACAAACCTATCTCTTTACCTCAACATGAAAGTTGTTTGGAATGTCATAAGGAGTAACGTTTCTCTTGGAATCATTTTCATATGACAAAAATTGTAGGAGATAGGGTCTAGGGAACCCCAATTTTGATCAATTGACTTTCTCTAGTCAACCACGATGAACCAACTTGCAAACTTGAAATTATCTTGATCTCTTGGACTCATGGATAATATGATGTAATATGAAGTATCCTTTAAAAGTTTTCTATCAAATGTTGAAGAAACTTGCTGAAGAAGTCACACAAGATACTTAGAGGAATTAGGGCTTCCAAGGCAAACAAGATTCAAACTCTTGATGATTTCTTGATTAAAATGATATGTGAAGACTATGGGGATCCATATATGATGTCTAGAGGTAATGTGAACCATCTCTTGATTATTCTCCTTGCATTGAGGGTTTCAAACCCTAGATATAAGCTTGATGGAGTATGGGTGAACACACACACACTACCTACAAAAGCAACAAACTATATATTGACATATTTTTTTGCATTTGGGTTAGTAAATAATGAAAAAAAAGTATGATACAATCAAATGTGCTTGGTGATCTCTCCTAATGCAAACCCAATAAATGAGGGGTAATGAGGATGCCAAGGTGTGATCCCAAAGCTAATGCATATGATGAGATAACATGAGGGATCTTAGGGTCAAAATTGGGGTCTTACAAGGTGCCCTAGCTTTCTTCAATTCATCAGCAATGGACAAAGCTTAGAACGATATTCCAACTTCCTCCTCAGCATCAACGTATGTAAAAGATGAGAAATGGCTCACCAACAATGCCTTCTCTCCACCAACAACGACAAGCTTGTCGTTCTTCACAAATTTCAGCTTTTGGTGTAGAGTAGACGCCACAACTCCAGCTTTATGAATCCATGGCCTTCCTAACAAGCAGCTATAGGCCAAATGGATATCCATCACTTGGAAAGTAATTTGGAAATCACTCGTAATTATCTTCCTGGAAGGTCCACTTCTCCAATGACAGTTTTACGAGAACTGTAAAACACTTTAACAACAAAGCCATTAAACCCCATTGGGGTGCCTTGATAGGAGAGTCTTGATAGAGTTGACTTTGGCAACATATTCAGCGATGATCCAGTGTCAACCAACACATTGGACAAAGCGTCCTCCTTGCAATTCATCGAAATATGGAGCGTCGTGTTGTGATTCCTACCTTCCTCAGGAAGTTCTTCATCACAAAAACTCAGATTGTTACAGGAAGTAATATTGGCAATAATATGGTCAAACTGATCCATAATAACATCATGTTATACGTAAGCTTGTTCCAACAGTCTCTGCAATGCTTCTATGTGTGCCTCAAAATTCATTAGCAATGACATCATAGAAATCCTTGATGGCGTTTGGAACAGTTGCTCCACAACATTAAATTCACTCCTTTTTATCATGCGTAATACCTCATCATCATTGTTAGTCTTCAATTTGTTGGATTCACCAGACTGACACATTGGAGCACTAATTGGATCAACTGCAGGAATCTCTGCCTTCTTACCTACTGACACATCTTCTACAGCTTTTGGAAACACTAGACAGAACACCCGACCGCTATGGGTCACCTTCGTAATATCCGCAATATTTACCACTGAGTCTGTAACTGGAAGAGGAACCTCTTGAACATTTTCTATCATAGTGGCATTATACTGGTATCGCACATATTTATCGGATGAGTAGGGGACGGGGCCTGTTAACTGTATAACCAACAGTGATACCGATCTATTGACATTATTTATGTTGCTGCTGTCATATTAAATGACTACCCGCTAAGAGGTCTTGAGCACTGTCACTATCACATTCACACAATTACTCCAAATGTCGGGACTGGAATATTTAGATAAGACCTTCATCCATTAATCTCTGAATATCCCTCTTGACAATTACACATCCGCGAGGGTTCACACTACAGATCACACAACCGTGGTGGTTATGTTCACAATCACTGACCAAGAAAATATCCTTATGCATTGCCACCAAAGATCTTCTGACATAGCGTACATCAAATACCCTGAAATTCCCCGGACAACCGTCTACCATATTCACTGAGGCATTACCATGAGCAGGCAACAGGTTGGCTTTGACAGTCGGCACTCTGTCCTCAAAGGACACCATACCACTCTTTATAAGCTTATGAACTTCATACTTTAGTGGATAAAAAATCTCTATATCATGACCAGGGGATCCCTGGTGAAAAGCACAATGAAGATCAGGTTTGAACCACCATGGCAGTGGCTCAGGAATTTGCGGAGGGTTTCTCGGCTGGATAAGGTTCTTGACTACCAAGGACGGATAAGGCTCTGCATATGTCATAGGAATAGGGTCAAAAGAGACCTTATTCCTCTAGAAATTTTACTGATGATTATTGTTGTTGTTGTTGTTGGTTCTTTGTTGCGGTTGTTGCTGATGTTGTTGTTGAATTGGAACTGATTGATTGGTTGAATTGTTGGAAAAAACTGGAATCACTAAAGATACTTGGTTTGATGCTGAAGGGATCGAGAACTTTTCCTCACATGAGGCCTCCTTTGCCTCCCATCTAATACTGCATTAGTATCTCCTTCCTTCTTCTTGGAGAAGCTACCACCATACTTCTTGCTTGTTGACGCTTCCTGTCGCATCTCGAAAAATATGATTCCTCGCGATGGTCGCGGAAAAATTTATGTTTGAACAGAGTCGCCACCGAACTTTATTTACCCCAATGAAGGAAAAGGAAAATATCGATAAAACCTTTGAAAAATAGAATAATGGTCATCGCAACCATATTCGGGTTCGGGAGTCGATTATGCAAGGGGAAGGTATTAGCACCCCTCACATCCGTTGTACTCATAATCTCATGCCTACGTATGGGGGAAAAGGGAGATTTTTTATTAGTATGCTCGCCAAGATCTCGTAATCTCGTGCCTACGTATCCTTATAGTGTAATAAGAGAATCAGAGCATTTGTAGTTCGGGTAACTACGGTTTGTTAGTGTCTTTTAGTGAACAATTATTTAGATCGAGTTCTAAAGGCTAAATGTTGGCTTGTTTACTCTCGGCGGAGGCTTAAGCACTAGTTTGTTATGCGCATTAGGAAGGATTAAATATTGTTCTTTCTGAAAAGAGTTTTAATCACACAGGGATGACAAGTTGGATAAATATATTGTATGTTTTGTTTTATTGGTTTCGATCACATATGGGCGAGAAAAAGATAGATTGGATGTGTTGAGATATTTTTGTTGGATGACGATTACTCGGATTGTCGAGTAAGGTAACTCGTATCCAACTAGTCGAGGAGAGGAATCAAAGGATCTAGACCATCTCCATTTTCATATTTAATTGTAAAAGGATTTGATAATAGTTAATGTATTTTGAATGGATGACGAATATTCGGATATTCGAGTAAGGCGACTCATATCCAAATAGTCGAGGAGAGGAATCAAAGGCTCTAGACCATCTCCCTTTTCATCCTTAATTATAAACGAATTTGGTAATAGTTAAGGTGTTTTAAATGGATGACAAATACTTGGATAGTCGAGAAAGGAAACTCGTATCCTAATAGTTGGGAAAGGGAATAGAAGGCTCTAGACCACTTTCTTTTTCATGTGAGTGATCATGAAAATAAGTTTATGTATGGTTCATGTATTTTAGATAAACGACAACTAACCAAATAGCTAAGTAAGGCAACTCATATCCAAGTATTTGAGGAGAGGAAGCGAAGGCTCAAGACCATCTCCCTTTTCGCGTAGTTTATCATGAAAATGACTGATTTAATCAGGTTTACCCATTTTTTAGAGGAATGACAATTGTCTGACTGACCGAGTAAGAAAAGTCATATTCAAACAATCGAGGAGAGGAGTTGAAGGCTCAAAACCATCCCTCTTTTTATTTCTAAATGAAGTGATAAACGTATTAGGCGTTTTAATTAATTTTGAACAAAAATACTCGACATTGGATCAAGGTTTTAAGTTTGTGTTTGTTGATGAATTAAATTACAATTAGTGTGTCAATCATCTACTCAATTAATTAATAATCGAGTAGGTTTCATTGTAAGAAAGCCCAAGAGTAAGCTATGTGAGGTTGATGGAGATGCTTAAAAGCAATTGACTTATAGGGGTATGGAAATGGGGGCTCAATATTGAATCGAGGATTGTGTGATAGTGATTTATCATGGTTTTGACTTGATGATGAAATTGAATGAAACCAAGTTTGTTTGAAATGGAAGATGATAGTGGAGTAGGTCGGTCCATTATTTTTAATTAACGAAATTAATTGATTAAAATTCAATTAAGTCGTCTAATTAAGGTAATTAAAATCAATTATCAAAATTATTTGATTAAGAATTAATATAATCAAATAATTAAGTTAATTAAAATTAGTTTACAAAATTATCTAATTTAATCAAAACTTTAATTAATTAATTTTAAAAGGAAATAAGTGACAATATTGAATGTAAAATAATCGAATTGAATCGGTGTGCTCAAAACCGGTTTGTGCGAAATGACAACATGGTTAATGTCATTTGCAAAATCATAACGCGGTTAAGTGTTCTATTACTTTATTGCATCTTGGGGCATATCGACATGAAATTGTCGAATCCGCATGTTGACAATCCGATTTGACGCAACGAAATAAAATACCCAACACCTCACTATATATTTACAATATCATTTGCATAATATAATTGAAACAATTCCAATATACATGGCGCAACTAACAATCAATATTAAATTACGAAATGAGAAAAAATATAATGCATCAAAATTGGAATAATGAACACCTTAACCAACAACATGATACTAAAGAAAATAGAATTGAAATGTTACCACATAAATGTTGCAATGCCTTTAATGATGCATTTTGTTTTTTAGGGATTGCAACAATAATTTTTCTCTCTAAACATCAAAATCTTTACTTGGTAGTAGAATAAAAATAATATGTTTCCCTTTGTAAGGTACCCAAGTCATAAACAAATATGACCCTTTCTTAATCAACTCCAACCTCTCACTAATGGCAAACCGAGTAGGATAAATTGCAACGTTAATTAACAAACAATAGCAGATAAATCTCAAACAAAAAAAATAATTCAGCAAAATTGGATCACAAAACTAAATACGCATTGAAACGAGAGCAATGAAAAACTTCAAAAGTTGCAGCGCTTATCCAAAGTCAAACATCAACACACAAACAAAACTCAAACCAAATCTCATAAATGGAATAATACCAAACAATGTTGAGGTTTTCGTTACTTTTGTCGCCGTTACCGCTACTATTGATGTTGCTACCTGGGTTTATTGTTGTTACGTTGGTTGCCGCTGGATCGACATTGTGAGGTCTTGGTGTGAATCAAAACAGAAAGTTGGGAGTAATGATTCGTGATAGTTTGTTGATGTTTTCTGTTGCCTTCTTTCTGACTCGAACATGGCGGCGCGCGGAAAAGCAACAGAAGCACCACTGTGGATGCTAGCAAGGAAACCTTGATTTTATATATGTGGAAACCCGTTTGTGAGATTTGTGGATGGTGATGGTAGATCTGGAGAGGAATCGCGGCGGAGACGGAGGTGTCGTATGGGTGTCGTTAAGTAGATGGTTGTTGTTTGTGGATTTGGTGAGATAGGAATTGACGTCGGAGGTTGTGGAATTATTTCGCTGGAGTTCTGTATGGAAGAGGCGGTGGCACGATTTCAAATGATGTTTGGAGCGGAATACGATGATGGTTCCTATTTAGTGATCTGAAAGTTTGAAGGTTGAATGATAGTCAGTGGAGTGTGTATGTTATGGTGGTTGTTCGGTTGAAGTTTATGGTTGTGGTTTACGGTTGATGGAGTACGATGGAGGAGTATGGTAATAGATGGAAGATGATTGTGTTTGTGTTGACGGTGTTTTGTTGGTTGTGGAAATTTTAAAATGGGAATGGAGAGTTGTTGTTGAAGGAAGGTTGTATGGTGAAGGAGAAGAAGGAACAGTCAGTGACGTGGCAGTGGTTATGTGATGTGTTCACGGTGATGTAGGGTGAACGGCGGCCGTTATGGCAGAGGTGCGGGATGGAATTTAGTGAGGTTGAAGAAAGTGATGCCCTTTTTGCGATTTTGTTTGGGTGACGGCGGAGGCGAAATGAGTGAAGAAGAAGTCTTTCCTTTTTCATTTCTCTTTGAAGTGGGTCCTTTTTTTGGGAGAAGAAGAGGTGGGTTTCGTGATGTGTGATTCACGGATAGGTGGAGGCCTTTTCTCTGTTCATTTTTTGTCCCTTTTCAAGGAGGAAAAGGGATTTTCCAAAAGAATCCCTTGATGATTTTTTAGCTATGCCTTTTTTTAGAGGGCCAGACTGGATTCCCCTTTTTCCAACTGTCCCTAGTGGTCTACCCTTTTGTCATTTGGGACACATGTCCCTATATTAATGGGTCAAAAATTCAAATTAACAAATATTTGTCCTATCGTTATGCGCCACGTGTCTTTGTGAGAGGGAGAATTAAGATACTTTATTAGTTTCTGATTTTATTTAATAATATTACTATTTAAATTCTAATTTTGATTGAATAATGGAATAACACAAGGATTGCAAATGAGAGCCATGAATTAATTTGAATCGACGATCCTGATTAACCCAAAGAAGCACAAGCAATTTTAAAATGTCCAATATGCCCCTTCTAAATGATTTTAATTGATTTAAAACAATTTGAATCATCAAATGAAATGAAATTCGCATCTTTCTAAATACACACGATAAAAATAAAATAGGAATACGGAAAATTCTATTTATTTCATTTGAACATTTTGGCGAAAGAATAAAAATAAAATGACTGAAAATGAATAAATGTCGGGCGAATTTTTGCTCGAAAAATTAAATCGGATGCACTAAAACGATCTGCGCAAAATATACTTATTGAAGAAATACAACATTTCTTTTAATTTTGAAATAAATTTTGACCGGTTTAAAAGGCTCCGGCGGATCAAAATGCAACAGAAAAAGTCGTCGAAAAATATAACGAGCACACCAGGTTAAATTACGTGAACCGTAGATTAATAATATTGACGCCTGCAAGCTTGACTTCGAAATTTTTTACCCGCTGATTTTGCACGTACTTGAGGAATGATTTAACCGATTTGTCTGTATATTCGAGAATTTATTCCGACTGATATTTTAGGTATTATTCATGATGAAATGCATGTTATGCTATATAACTAATGCAAACTGAAAATATAATCAAATTTATGAAAATTTAAAAATGCCCGGACAAAATTAGGGTATGATAGCTGCCCCTATTTAATACCTTGAACTAGAAGGTATGAATGATAATAGTCTTCGTACATTCATGGTGGAAGATAATTAAATACGAAAAGACCCTAATTTTGTCCTTTGAGATGCAAGGATCACTACGCCAAAAATGACTTTTAACAGCGCATCTTAGACAGCGCTTTTAAAAGAAAGCGCTGTCTAAGGTTAAAATTAAAATAAAACACGGAAAATGTTCCAAAAAAATAATGAAAGCGCTGTCTAAGGGGGGGTCTTAGACAGCGCTTTCTAAAAGCGCTGTCTAAGACCCCCCCTTAGACAGCGCTTTTAGAAAGCGCTTTTAAATATAGACCTTAGTCAGCGCTTTTGATAAAGCGCTGTCTAAAGTCTTTAAATTAAAAAAAAAAAATTAAAACCAAAAGCGCTGTCTAAGGGGGGGTATAGAAAGCGCTTTTGGAAAGCGCTGTCTAAGGCATACCTTAGAAAGCGCTTTCCACAAAAGCGTTGTCTAAGGTCTAATTAAAATAAAGGAACAAGATTGAATAGGTAGTTTTTTTTCTTTTTAACTGTGAAAGTGTTGTTCATCTCACTTTCATTCTAAAGGAACAAGATTTCTCCCATAAAATGATTGAACGAACTCTAATATAGTTATAGGTATAGTTATAGGTATATTGTAATAGAAAAAGTTTGATTCTTGTAATATAAAAAATTTAAGTTTTCGAATTTTTTTCTTCTTCTTCTTATAAATAGTTATATGCGCTAATTTATGAATAAGCCTTCAAAGAAAAGGCATTTTTTAACAATTTTATTTTGTTGTAAAAAAACGTTTTCCAAATATTAATCTAAAAATATTATATTGATAGATTATTTTTCAAAGAGTACCTTAAGGCTGATTTTTTTTTTAACAGTGATGAATATTTTGCAATGTCCTCGTCGTCGTCATCATCAATGAGCGCCTTGAAGCTAAAGACGGTGTCAGAAGCAAACCCTAACGACGCCGCGAACAAGGCTGAGACGGTGGATCTCGGAAATGGAAGCGACGTCGTTTTCATTCAGAGGTTAATACCTTCCGAACAATCATGGAAATGGTTCCATTACCTCGACAACCACATCCCATGGACCAGACCCACCATTCGCGTCTTCGGTAAATCGTTCCTCCAGGTTTCCCTCTCTTCATTTCAACCCTCCCCAAATTCTGGGTTCCCTACAAAATTTCATCTTTCTCTTCAATCACCTTTCAAATCAATGTTCCTAATTATTAATCCCAATTTGTAAATTTTGTTGTTATGTAATTATATGCAGCCTCGAGACACTTGTTATGTTGCATCTTCAGGATTGACTGAGTTGAGTTACAGTGGATACCAGCCACATGCATATTCATGGGATGATTATCCACCGCTTAAAGACATCTTGGATGCTGTAAGGGTTATTTATAATCTGCATTAATTGTTTGTTAATGAGTTTTTTACTTGTGTTTGTTGATGCTACTTTGGTACCCGTTTGGATTAGTTTTTAGCTTATAGAATTTTCTCAATCAAAATAAGTTTTATGGTTTTTTGCATAGAGATAAGTTCTTCTGAGCCTGTTGAAGTTTATAGAGAAGCTAAGTAAAAGTGCATTTGAAAGTGAGATGTAGAAGCTAACTTTAGTAAAAGCCTCTTTGGTTGACTTATTTAAGTTTATTTACTTGGCACAAACACGGGTGAAACTGTTTGGAAGAGCTTATAGAAACAATTTTGACGTGTCCATAAATTATCTTCAGCTTATTTCTAGAAGCTCTGCAGAATTGCTTATATAAAAACAACTTGTATATACAGTAGAATATTATGGCTGAAGTTGATCCGTAGGCGACCCCACTTAATGGGATAAGGCTTTTTTATTGTTGTTGTTATAAAATTAGTTTATATATAAGCGCTTATGCGATAAGTTTTATACTATAAGCACTTACTGTTGTTGTTGTTATAAAATTAGTTTATATATAAGCGCTTACGCGATAGGTTATAATTTTTAAATTTAAATTTATTTTTTAATCTATTGGTTGTTAACTTTGCTAAATAAATAAAAGGAAGTTATATTTCATTTATTGTTATTTAGGGTAGTAAATTGAATTGGTGATAGCGCTGGTTCTTGTTGTACATTCTTCTTATTTTTTTAATGTGTTTACGATTCGGTGGTTGAAACGTTGCCGCATGAGTTTCTAAGGTCTGGCGTGAGCATTAATGAGGAACTATTACTTTTTTGAAGTGGACCAATCTTATGCTCAATGGCTTTTCTTCTTTTTAAGTTTTTTTTCTTCTCTTTCAGAGTCACACATTAAATGTGATGTAGTCTTGACAAATTATTATATAACTTTATTTATGATAGGTTTGGTACTTTGAATTTATAATAAGTGATTCTTTTTAAGGGTATATTTTACAAAATCAGTGTCACACTCAATGTGATAACACTTGTTTAAGCTGTGTTAATTTCAACAAATTTTCAAGAACAATGGTAATCTGTGTATGGATAGGAGGTCTCTGATGGGCATTCAATTATTATACCCCAGCAAGTGTGAACTGGTTGTTGTATTTATTGCTTAGATAGTCTTAGAGTTATTTTGGCCCTTGGATAAGACCTTATAACACACGTGTTTCTTTTGATAGTAAACAATTATGAATACATGTGAAACTATTTTAGCCAAGATACAGAAATGTTTAGTAGAGATTAGCAAGGAGATTAGGCTTAATTGCGCAACAGTGGACATGAAGCTGATGTCCTGAATATAGTTCGTCTCATACCTGTTGTTGTTGTAATGTAGATTGCTATGTTGAAAAACTCGTGTAAAACTGCAATCAAGGAATTGAAGCATTGGATGACTCCGGAAAAGGTAATGTTTTAAGTGAAGTTGTTACACTGACATTATTTTGTCATTATTCTTTTCATTAATCATAGGAATTCACCCTTTAATGCAGGTCCAAACATCCCTCACTACATTTCCTGCTTCAGCTGAAATACTGTCTGAACCACTCGGAGTTGTGTTGGTCATTTCTGCATGGAACTATCCATTTTGTATGTTAAAATGTTTATCTTTTATTTGTTTGTATTGACTTATTTAAACTTATGTACTGACATAGACATTTGTGAAATTGTTTGGGATGTTCATAGGCTGTTTTCAACTTGTTTTTATATGTTCATAGGCTGTTTTCAACTTGTTTTTATATGTTCTCCATGACAGCTTATGAAAATGGCATAGCATTTTTGAAAATAGTGACTTTATCTGTTATTATAATAGTAGTTAGTACACAACTGTTTATATGATAAGCACTAATGTTATATTGCATTATCTCTGTTTTTTCAGTGCTGTCACTTGATCCAGTTATTGGAGCTATTGCAGCCGGTAATGCTGTCGTCTTAAAACCATCAGAAATTTCTCCAGCCACATCAGCATTGCTGGCAAAACTGGTAGGGGAGTACATGGATAACTCATCTATAAGAGTTGTTGAGGGAGCAGTTGATGAAACATCAGCATTACTGCAACAAAAGTGGGATAAAATTTTCTACACAGGTTCTCCTTGTTTCTCACCTCTGGTGTTCTTTTATTGTTTATAATTCCAAATTGGTTTTCTCAGATAGACTTTCCTTGTGGTTTGAATTCTTGTTGATTATTACTCATGTGCAAATTTTGATAACCCTTTTGGATAATTCACAAGTGCATTATTTCATCAGCTCTGAAACATGAGTACTTCTCATTATTCTGTTTTGAGTGGAATTTGTGGTTTTTTCTATATTATATTAACATAAGTTTTAACTTTTAAAACTTTTATTGTGATGTTTTTGTGTGAATTGAACAATTTAGTTCTCTCTTGATACATTTTATAGATAAACTCTTTTTTTTTATTGACTTACCCGTACCTTAATGCTTTTTAAGATTCCGTATATCATACTACCGGGTACCTTACCCGTACCCGTGCAACTAAAAAATCGCAACTAACCACCAAATTATATGGCCAAAATTTTGATGTTTACTACTAATTTTCTTCGATTTTTTCTTGAAGTTGTGAGGGAAATTGTCATAAAGACAACTTATAGTTTTCTCGAAAGTTTGTTAAAATGATGTTTGGATCATATCATATAATGGTTGGTTTTTTAGGTAATGGAAGAGTGGGACGCATCGTGATGGCGGCTGCTGCTAAGCACCTTACACCAGTTGTGCTGGAGCTTGGAGGAAAATCCCCTGTTGTTGTTGATTCAAATTCAAATATCAACTTACAAGTATACCCTTAGCCTCTCTTTTCTATTAACAAATACTTGCTATCACCCTACCTACATTTCACCTCATCAAGACATTTAAATTGATTTGAATTTAAAATTGCAAGGTTACGACTAGAAGGATAATTGCTGGAAAATGGGGTTGCAACAATGGACAAGCTTGCATTTCTCCCGATTATATTATAACCACAAAAGACTATGCTCCTAAGTTGGTAATAGCTTTTTCCCTAGCTAGTGTAGTTGGCTTTCTATATATGTCTCTTTGTTTAGTGTTTGGTGCCTTCTATTTTTAGGTGGATGCTCTAAAGACTGAATTAGAAAGTTTTTATGGAAAGAATCCATTGGAATCAAAAGATTTGTCACGCATTGTAAACTCGAACCACTTTGCTCGCTTGACTAAGCTTTTGGACGATGATAAAGTTTCTGGTAAGATTGTGCATGGAGGTGAAAAGGATGAAACCAAATTGTAAGCTCTGTCTTCTTTGTTGGAGATTCTTCATTGATGAGATGTATGTATTTCTAACTTATGAGTTATTTTTATATTTACACATATCTCATATAATTAAATAGTTGGAATTAATTCAAAATATGTTATATTATTATGTAGTACTTTGATGAATTCAAGTGTGCATTTTATACAAAGGATCAAGTGGACGAAATCAAAGAGGAGTGGTGTCAATTCATGATAAAGCTGTGTAATTAATGTGTACATTTGTAGTATATGTTATGACTTGTAAATGTGTACATAAATTTGTATATATTTTGATACATTTAAGGCAAAATTGGTTTGAATTGGTATATATATATATTTGTTAGCCAAAAATTGGTAGAAAAAAGGCCAAAATGGCATATATAAAATGTGATAATTGTCTGTCAAAATCTGGTTGAAAACAGGTAGAAATTCTGGTTTATAAACCTGGAAAAAATGTGGTTTAAAACAAAAGCTTCAAAAATTTTCTTATACCTTAGACAGCGCTTTTGTAAAAAGCGCTGTCTAAGGGGGGGATTAGACAGCGCTTTTTGAAAAGCGCTGTATAAGGTATACCTAAAAAAATTAAAATAGGAGGGTCTTAGAAAGCGCTTTTGGCCAAAGCGCTGTCTAAGGGGGTGGGGCTTAGACAGCGCTTTTCAAAAGCTCTGTCTAAGGTATACCTAAAAAATTTAAAATAAGAGGGTCTTATAAAGCGCTTTTGGCCAAAGCGCTGTCTAAGGGGGGGGGGGGCTTAGACAGCGCTTTTAAGATTTAAAAAAGCGCTGTCTAAACCTTTAGCAGCGGAGGTTTAGACAGCGCTTTAAAGCGCTGTCTAAGGCTAAAAAAAGCGCTGTCTAAGGTCTTGTTTGTTGTAGTGGATGATGTGCATAAAGAAAATGCAGTGAGAAATACGATAAAAAAAAGTTATCATAAGTTAAATGAAACGATCAAGACTCTCTGGGAATTGTCAGAACAGTATCTTAGATGTTACAATCGAGATATTCTAACAAAGGAATGATACCTCAACTGTACCTAAGATTTTCTGAGCATTAGCAGAGCAGTGCCTTGAGCTGAACGCACAAGATTTTCTGAGGATCAACGAAGCAGTATCTTACATGATATAATTCAGATATTCCATCAAGGGAATGATACCTCAATCATATTTAAGATTCTCCGAGGATACTAGATCAGTACCTAAAAACAAATGAGATTCTTCATATCAATGGAGCAGTATCTCAAACAGAGAAATGAGATTCTTCAGATAAATGAAGCAGTATCTCAAACAGCAATTGGGATTCTTCAGATAAATGAAGCAGTATCTCAAACAACAACTGAGATTCTTCAGATGAATGAAGCAGTATCTCAAACAGCAAAATGAGATTCTTTAGATAAATGAAACAGTATCTCAAATAGAAAAATAAGATTCTTCATATAAATGAAACAACATCTCAAACAGATAAATGAGATTCTCTGAACAACGAAGCAGCATCTTATATGATATAATCAAGATATTGAAACAAGGGAATGATACTGTCATACCCTAAATTTTGCCCCACCTAATTCATATGCATCAATTCATCTACAATCATTCATTTACATTCACTCATTTGTGTTCATTCATTTGCATTCATGAATAACTAGCATTGCATTTTGAATCATGATCATTTCATCTGGTCATAAGATCCGATCTTCATGCATAGTTTAAAATTCAATAATTAAGGATTAAATATCTTTTGTTTGTGTTTAGTTTGATAAGCTCAGTTCATTATATTTTATCATAAATCATTTAAGTCATTAGGGTGATTGATTTGGATGATTCTTGACCTTTCTGGATGCCACTTATGCTTGACTAAAGTCTTGATTTTCTAATCACAATTACTCGTAAAATTGTGATTAACTCATACAAAAATCTATCATATATTATGTCATTCATGCATTTATTCTTCCAAGAATTTCTTTTATCATACATCCATAATTTACACTTGTTGCATTATATTTACTGTTTGAATATGTAGAGGTTTTGACTTGGATTGCATTAATGTTTGGCTTTACTATTTAAAGTTATATCTTGACATTCCTAAAACTTAGGTTCTAATGGTCTTGTCATGGTATTGTTCTTAGGTTATAGCAAGAGGTTTCTTATGTTGAGTAGTAGTGATAATAATAATTAAAGCTTGTTTTAAAAAAGGGGTACTCATGGTCATGATAATTTATTTTGATTCTATTAATTGGATTTAAGTAAAATATCTGATCACATTTTATAAATAAATATCATTGCTCTATCTTAAAATTCAAAAAAAATAGTTACATTTAATTTCACTTTGTCTTCTACATCACAAATATAGAAAAAATTCAGAAAATATAAAAATAAGTTTTTACATTATAATAAGGTACAAGTTTTTTTACAGTAACAAATTACATTAAAAAAGAGAAAATATGTCCAAGTGAGGGACCCCTGAAAACTTGATTTGGTTGGTGGCCTTTTTTGTTTGTATGTGTGTAGCTACAACATCTTTTCTTGTCAATATAGGAGCAACAACATGTGATTTCTAAGCAGGAAGCTTGTCCTATACAAACAGGTATCACGGTTAGCATACTTTCAGAAAATAAGTCCAAAATGATTTCAAAATAAATAGAAAGGGTAATGCACAGGTTCTCAATAATAAGACATATAGTTTCACCAAAATGAAAGTTTTTTCTGACTTCAAAAAAGTGTGTTAGAAGGTTGTTCTTATTTATCTTTTGAATCAAACACAAACCCTATTGCACTCAATATAAAAAACAACAAGTGGAAGTATGAGAAAAAGGATTTCTTTTTTTTCAAAAAAACAAATAGCCATCATATTTCTTTAACACATCAATACCAAAAGGTTCCAGAAAGAAATCGAAAAAATCCCCAATTCAAAAGATTGGTCTTAGTTTTGAAATACAAATTCTCATAGCAAAAACTCAAACAGAAGCCACAACCTTCATATCAAAAATGTCACATGAAAACAACCATCATCACAAAAACAACGAGCGCAAGATCAAAAAACAAAAGTCATACAAAAAATCTAAGTAACCCATTTTCGTACCAAAAATCGAAGCGTTAAGTGTAGAAAAAAGAAGGAAAGTCACAAAGCAAGGAACAAGGATTATTACCTGAAGATTTTCTTTGATACAGAAGCTCAAGTTCACTAAAGGTGCATTGCACTTACTTTGTTTTCTTTGTTTTTTTGTATTTTGTTCTAATCTGTTCCAATCTTCAACCATTATCGCCATCGTGGCATTTTGATGTGCGACCGTGTTTGGTCGGAGAAACAAGGAAGCGGCAGCCGCATTTCTATGAGAGAGAGAGAATAGCGTTCTGGTTGGACAACCGATGTCTCCTTCGTGAGGAAGTGCAGCATTGGATGGCCGCCATCGCTTTCTAAATCGTGGTCGTTTTGTTTTGCTTGGGTTGAGTAAGATCGAACTTGTTTTTGATTCAGTGAGGAAGAGAGAATAATCGTTGTTTTATAGGAAGATGGAGAACGGTCATTTAGAAATTAGGGTTGAGAGTTGTATTTTGTGTCACTGCAGTATAAGTCTTATGGGTCGGATCCAACCCGCCCAACACCCTTTTTTAATTTGGGCCCTTTACCCGTTTCCTTGGCCCATATATTTTTTTTATTTTAAATTTCTTTCTGGTTTTCTTTGTTATATTAATGAATGTGTTATTCTCCACATAAGCTAACAATGACTTGGTGGTTAAGATATCTCTTGTTTCCCACCAGGTCTTGAGTTCAATCCTTGGTGTTGGTAGATTTTGAATTCACCCTTTTATTTTATATTTTATATATAATTGCCATTCTTTATTTTATTTTATTTTTGTAACTTCTTGATTTAGCTTAATCATTTTGTATCTTCTATTTAAATCAAATTATTTTAAAACACTTGTTGATTTTATTTTATTTTCATTTTTAAATTTTTAAGTGCGACGAAAAAAAACTTATTTATTTATTTGTTTATTTATACTCGACTTATTTTGGGGTCTTTTTATATCAAGCCTTTTTTTAGTGTATCCATTCAACTTGCATTGATTTCAAACTTCTATGCTTCGATCATTTTAATTTAATTTCAAAACCTTTACATTAACCTTTTCTTTTAAAAATCTTTCTTAATAAAATTGGAAGAAAAAGATTACCTGATGAAATATCCAGTCGTAATCCCGAATATTAGGGTCAAGTTGTAAGAGCTTGCAAGCCTAAGTATTCGTATTCTCTTTAAAACACTCCAATATTCAAATCATTTTTATAAGTGAGTTAGAAGAAAAAGATTACCTGGATGAAATATCCAGTCGTAATCCCGAATATTAGGCCCAAGTTGTAAGAGCTTGTAAGTCCTAAGTATTCGTCTTCTCTTCAAAATATTTGTAAATATTCAAAATCTTTCTTAATAAAATTGGAAGAAAAAGATTACCTTACTGTCATACCCCAAAATTTGCCCGTTAATCTTGCAAGACATTTTTCAAGGCACTCCAACTCATTTTTCAAGACATCGATCTTAAAGGAACAAAGACCCAGCACACAGGTGGCCAAATCCAGAAAATGACTTAAACTGGCTTGCTCGCTAGGCGAGCAAAATCCGTCGCCTAGAGAACTCTTCGCTGCGCCACTCGCCTAGCGAAGATTGCGAATACCATAAATTTTGGGCTTCGTTCTGAGCCCATTAGGTCACAAAAAACTATTATAAATACCAAGACCTCATTCAGAAAGGAGACAGAGACAGACGGACAAAAACCCTAGCAAGGAAACACAAACACAGACAACAAACCCTGGAGGGTAACCCAGAGAATTCAGAGCAACCCTAAAGGAAACCCTGAAGGAAACTCATCTGCACAAAGGTTACCTCCGCCCAACTCAATCCGGCGCCAACCCTAAGAGTGACTTGCCAATTCAAGGTTGCAATTCAATTGCAAACAGGTTTGCATTACTATCACCGCTTTATGCTCTCAATTTTCATGTGATATTATAATTAAATTCATAAGTATATTTGAGGTTTTGCGTGTGAATTTAAGTATGCATAGAGATCCTGAATGTTTAACCATGTAATTGTTGTAGTGAATGCCATAGGGTTTGGAGCTTGCTGAAATCGTACTGCTCTAAAATTCAAAACCCGCAGCCGTTCGCTAGCACATCGCTAAGCGAACATGTAGCGAGCGTTCGCTAGGCCTTCGCTAGGCGAGGCAGCAGCGAACATGACAGTCGCTGACTTTTCTGTTCTGATCTTTGCTCATCTGACATGTTTTATTATCACCATGCATTGTTTACCTGACGTCATTACTGTTGTGATTCCTTTTGTTTGGTGCAATTCTCGATTGCACCCTGATTTGGTATTCTGACCTGTTTGCTGAATTTTGTAAGGGTTCCCATATTCCCGGAAAAGGTAGCTGGCTAGGTATTCCACTTTATTTGTGGAATACCCTTGTGGAGATTCATCCTAATTACCTAATTGATTATAAAATATTGCCTTTGAATATGTGATCTTGGACCTCTCTTTGTTGCCTTACGGTATTACGGTATTATGGTCATGTCCCGCGAATGTGGGGATACATTTAGCAAAGACCCTTCGATTAAATCATCATGTCCCTATAAAATAAATCATCGTCCCTCGGATGTTGCCTACGAATATATGATTTTATCCCTCGATGACCCGTCGTTTTAGCCTACGGTTAAATGATGATTGTTCCTTCGAATGCTAAAGTATCCTTACAAATGTTGCCTTCAATGACCAATCGATGACCCTACGATGTCCCTTTTACATCCAAAGGATAAAATTACTTACTTCTCAATAGTAAGGACAGTTTTACCCTCATAAGGAGAGGAAATACCCATAAAGACCTTGGGTAGGTATAACTCTTAATTGCTGACTCACAACCTAAAACATTTTTCATACATCACACTTTGCAAAACATCTACTAGAAAATCACCACTTGGTATACATTCATACTAGAATCATTGCCAAGTTATATTTTTCTAAACAACTTTCAAAATTAAACGAGATAAACACTTTGTATACATTCGTACAAGAATCATTACAAAGTTAAACTCTCTTTCCAAAACATTTTCTAAGCAATTCACAAACACTTTTTCAGACAAGAAAAACATAAGTGATTCAGCAGTTAAGAGCCCATGGATAACCATGGATACAAAGGGTGCTAACACCTTCCCTTTGTATAATATACCTCCCGAACCCAAAATCTAATCTAGGTCTTTCCTGTTCTTTTCCGCCTTTCCTTATTGGATAAAAGAAAAGTCGGTGGCGACTCTTACTATCCGCGACATTGTGATTCGAAACAAAACACAAAAGTCCAGTTCACCGTATGACAGAACTGGCGACTCTGCTGGGGACGCTTAAAAAGAGAGGTGGCCTTAAAAAATAAAAAAAAATAAAAAAATAAAAAAACAAGATCACTTATTTGAATTGTCTGATTTACTTTTAAGGGATTGTTTGGGTATTCTATGCTTGAGTGAAAGATCCTACACCCGGATCTAGTGTACCTTAGGTAAGTAGCAAGAGATCATCGCGACTGTCCGGCGTATACTGGAATGGTTAAAATGATGGCTACGGTTAATGTGACACTTTGGATGTCCTGATGTTCCTCATGTTTACTTGAGGAAAAATTTGGCGTCTCCGTGGTGTCATCAAAGCATTAACCAGACCTTTAGAACCCTAATTGACTCATCCTAGCCATTAGAAAGTAGTGAGATAACTGACTTCGGTTCCGACTGGGGTTGGTTGAGACTCGATACTACACTCTTTGAGATTGGACTTTAGGGAAGCTTTGGTCAACCGCTCGGTGTTGCACTTAAGTGGACTTAAGGGAAGGTCAATGATTGGAGATCCTTTTAGAACCCGGTTACTATTCTAGGACAGGTTGAACCAACTAAACTTCAGTGGGGAGGGTACTTACCTATGGAACTCATGCAAGCCTTAAAACCTAGGAATGATTGCGGTGTGACTTGTTTGTGTTTGTTACTTACTTAACATCATAACATCATAACATCATAACATCATGACATCATGACATTGTACTAACCATTTCAAGGACTTAGGGATTTTAGCTTTTCCCTGTTTTAACAGGCTATGGCTTCCAGGAAGACCATCCGGATCAATCTTGTAGCGATCTCTCCTCAACTCAAGAATTTAGTGTCAGAGCTTCCCGATCATGCTCAGTTCATCAAGAAACATGGTTCTCTCCTCAATTTAGTTACCGCCGGTTTCAAAGAAGATATGATGAGAGTTCTATTCCGGTTCTTCGATCCTAAACATCATTGCTTCACCTTCCCAGATTATCAGTTGGTACCCACATTAGAAGAATTCTCTAGGCTGCTTGGGATACCTATCCTTGATCAAACACCTTTCAGTGGTTTAGAAAAGATTCCGAAGTCTGAAGAAGTTGCCGCGACTTTACACATGACAAAGTCCGACATTGAAACCAATTGGGTAACAAGAAGTGGAATTAAGGGTTTACTTGCCAAATTTCTGATAAATAAGGCCCGAGAATTCTTAAAGGTTATGGATGTCCATGCTTTCGAAGATGTCCTAGCATTACTAATCTATGGTTTGGCGCTATTTCCTAACTCGGATCAATTCATAGACATGAATGCTATTAAGATATTTCTCACTCATAACCCTGTGCCTACCTTGCTTGGAGACATTTTGCATTCCCTTCACACTCGTACTATGAAGAGGCAAGGGACTCTCATGTGCTGTGTACCTTTATTATCTAGGTGGTTTATTTCTCACCTTCCTCAACCAGTCTTGAAGAATGAGCAAAATTTGACATGGTCTCAAAGGATAATGTCGCTCTCCCATTCAGACATCCGTTGGTGTCCCCAACCCAAAGAAAATGTTATCATCATTGACCGTTGTGGAGAATTCTCTAACGTACCACTCCTGGGGATGGGGGGAGGTATTACTTATAATCCTGCTTTAGCCCTACGTCAGTTCGGTTGTGCTCGAAGAGATGGTCCACATGAGATAATTATCCAAGGCACTGTGTTTGACTATGACAACGATTCCCAAGGTCTCCGTCAAAGATTTGTACGAGCTTGGGGCATGGTGAAAAGAAGCACTTTAGGACAGAAAAATTCTATTCCTATGGAACCTTATCTCAGATGGGTACGCGCCAGAGCTCGTGAGTTTACCATGCCATATCTTGCAATCGGACCTCTGATGGTCGAATCAAAAGTTGAAGGAGGTACCCCTCAGATCATTCCTTATCCAGATATGCCTACCAATGTTGAAGAATTGAAGAAATCCTGGATCCAGTTGAGAGAGGAAAGGGATACTTTTGAAACTCAGTTCGGTGCAGAAAGGAAGAAAGTATTAGAGCTCACCAGCCAGCTTATTGAGGAACGAAGACTCAATGCATATCTCCGCCCAAAAAGAAGCCGTCCCTGGGAGACTTGAGCTTTCATTTTTTTCTTATAATGAACATTGATTAAAGGAATTATTAATAAAAGTTCCCCATTTTGGTGGTTTACGCAAAGTTAAATTCCAAAAGTCCTTGAAAACATTTCATACATTGCATAGCATAACATAACATTGCATAACAGGTACTCTAAAAGGATCAATGTTCTCACGGTCTTCCTTCCAAACAGGAAAATGGCCCTCGAACAAATTGTCAAGGATCTCCAGGCTCAGAATGCTGAACTCCAGGAGATGATCTTGAACTTATCCAAGGGGCAGGAGGAACTGAAGGCTCTATTGCTCGAGAAGAAAGACAAGAAATCTGTGAGTCACATTAACCCGGGAAGAAGGCAGTTTACGAAGATCAATATGACTTTAGCACAAGCACTGCAGGGTATGCTAAAAGCAAATTTAATTACCCTCAGAGATCCTCCTGCAAATCCCAACACTACTTCTCCTTGTTATAATCCCAATGCCAGGTGTGCATATCACTCTGATAGCCCCGGGCATGATACAAACGATTGTTGGTTGTTGAAGAATAAGATTCAGGATATGATCCACGCTGGAGAATTTGAATTTGATCCTCCTGAGACTCCTAATGTCATCACTGCTCCTCTGCCTAATCATGACAAGACTGTTAATGCTGTAGAAGATACTGATAGCGATTGCGACTTGGATAACTGGATTTTCCCAACGATTGGTGACGGACTCCATAATTGGAAGGCTGAAGACACTATCCCGATTTCCTTTAGTTAGGAGTAATTGTTATTGCCTATTTTAGTGTTGCAATTTTTAATTTTTTACAATTGAACTTCTTAAAGCATTGTGTCTATGCCCGAGGCACAAATAGCTCATTTGTTAAGGGTTTTGTCATTTTCATAAGCATATTCACATTCAATAAATCAATGGACTTTTTTGCATTCAAATATTGCGCTCTTTATCTTTCATGTCATCTTTCAAATAAGCTATGATTTCTTGCACACACTCACAAAACCGAGTGCAGATCCATATCCACTCTGGATCCTGTTGATAAAAATTCTGCTACTGTTCATTATGACTTTGAAAATCCGATCTACCAAGCCGAGGATGGAAGTGAGGAAGATTGTGAAGTACCTGGAGAGCTTGCCAGACTGTTACTGCAAGAAGAAAAGACTATACAGCCGCATGAGGAATCAATTGAAATTGTAAATCTGTCTACTGAAGTAGACAAGAAAGAAGTCAAAATAGGAGCAGGCTTGGGAAACAGTGTCAAAGAAAGATTGATCCAGATGTTACATGACTATATGGAGATTTTTGCTTGGTCTTATGAAGACATGCCAGGACTGGATACTGATATAATAGTACATCGTTGCCAATGAATGAAGATTGCCATCCTGTTAAGCAAAAGGTTCTTCGCATGCGTCCTGAAACGTTTGAGAAAATCAAGAAGTATCTCCAAGAACCTCCAATTTTGATGCCACCAGTTGAAGGAAGACCTCTAATCATGTATTTGACCGTGTTAGAAAATTCAATGGGGTGTGTGTTGGGGAAACATGACGAGTCTGGTCGAAAAGAGCATGCCATATCCTACCTTAGCAAAAGTTTACCGACTGTGAAACAAGATACTCATTGCTCGAGAAAACTTGCTGCGCTTTGGCTTGGGTTGCTCGCCGACTAAGACAGTATATGTTGAATCATACCACTTTATTGATTTCTAAGATGGATCCTATCATGTATATATTTGAGAAACCTACTCTCCCTGAAAGAGTTATCACTGACAATGGTACTAATTTGAACGACAAGATGATTACTGAACTCTACACGCAATTCAAAATAAAATACCATAACTCTTCTCCGTACCGACCAAAGATGAATGGCGCCGTAGGAGCTGCTAATAAGAATATTAAGAAGATCATACAAAAGATGACAGTAACATACAAAGACTGGCATGAGATGTTACCCTTTGCTCTTCATGGTTATCGCACTTCAGTGCGCACTTCGACAGGGGCAACTCCTTTCTCTTTAGTCTACGGAATGGAATCTGTTTTACCAATGGAAGTCCAAATCCCCTCTTTAAGAATTATGAGGCTTAGATGAAGACGAATGGATTCAGACTCGACTCGATCAGATAAAGTTGATTGATGAAAAGAGACTTGCGGCTGTTTGTCATGGGCAGATATATCAGAAGCGCATGACCCAGGCGTTTAATAAAAAAGTCAAGAGAAAGGTATATCAAATTGGCGACTTGGTGATAAAGCGTATCATTCTACCACAAGGTGATTCTAGAGGCAAATGGACTCCCACATACGAAGGGCCATTTGTAATTAAGAAGGTATTCTCTGGTGGAGCCATGATGCTTGCTATCATGGATGGCGAAGACTTCCCACATCCCGTGAACGCAGACATAGTTAAAAAATACTACGCATAAAAGAGACCCGCTAGGTCGACGTATCTAGGCAAAAGTAAGGGCAACCCGGCGAACCAAAAGGGTTCGGGCAAAAATTAGGGATAAACATATAAAAATGTACACCCGGCAAGTCGAAAACCTGAAAAGGCGGCTTGGCCAAAAAGGGTATCCTGGTGGACTGAAAACCTGAAAAGGCGGTCCAGGCAAAAATTAGGGATTAAAGCGTATGACTATGTCCCATTCTCAATCAGCCTCACCAAGTCAAAGGGACTGAACAAGCCAATCACTTCTATCCGATAGCAGGAGATGAGATGCTTGAAGACATAATGACAGTAGCAGAATTTAAATCAATAGGACTTTTTCTCATAGCTTTTTTGCTTCCTTAACAATTTCCTCTTACTAGGATTTCTGTCTCCTTGTACTCAAATTGCCTGTTTATAGGCCCTCTTTCCAAATCAATACAATTTTATTTCCAAAAAGATGCTTTTGTTTTACCTTCTCTGTTTTGTTTGCATAAACGTCCATTGATTTAATTCGAATTAATATATGCATTTGAATATGATTGATGTTTACCAAAAATACATGCATAAAATAGAAATAGCAATTACTAAAACACTTTAGGATCAAGGATAAGGTCTAACCATGCTTTCCAATGAGTCCGGTTGCTAATTCTATTCCCCAGCAAAACCAGTTATTTCCTAGAAGAAATTGGCATTACTAGACAGACTAGTTATCTTTCATCCCCAGCCAGGTTCTGTTGAATATTTCTACGATCAGACAAGAAATCAAATATACCCAGCTAAGAAAGGGTCATCGATACAAATATCTCCAACCAGAATATGGGGATTTATTTTCCCCTGGCAAAGTTTTTCAGACGCATAATTCATTCATGCATCATTCCACATCATATACATGCATGCAATGTTCGCATTTATTTTCAGACGCATAATTCATTCATGCATCATCATATACATGCATGCAATGTTCGCGTTTATTTTCAAAAAAAAGCGTAAAACATCTCATGCATCATAACATGGCATGAGGCTAACTCTTTTTTCAGGTTAATTATCCTCCCGATACAGTCAAAACAAAGGTTCATTCAGACGAACACCCTTATCGGTTACATTCGAGATTCAAATGCATCTTTCGGATATAATCCATATGAATGTTCATTCTGACAAGCATTCTGACATCCTCCTAACGATGGCATTTATAAGCCCATCCCAGACATTTATTGCAAATACAACATATACAAATATCATCGGATATAGCCTAGCGTACGGCTCATTCTGATTCAGCCTAACGTATGGTTTCTTCAACTATTCAGATACAGCCTAACGGACGGCTCATTCTGCTGCTCAGAGACGGTCTAGCGTACGACCCATTTGGATGTTCATCCCCTCAGATGCTACCTAGCGTACGGTACATTCTGAAGTGTAGTCTGGCGTATGACTACCCCTTTCGTCATCAGAAACAGCCTAACAGACGGCTCATTCTGCTGCTCAGAGACGGTCTAGCGTACGACCCATTTGGATGTTCATCCCCTCAGATGCTACCTAGCATACGGTACATTCTGAAGTGTAGTCTGGCATATGACTACCCCTTTCGTCATCAGAAACAGCCTAACGGACGGCTCATTCTGCTGCTCAGAGACGGTCTAGCGTACGACCCATTTGGATGTTCATCCCCTCAGATGCTACCTAGCGTACGGTACATTCTGAACTGTAGTCTAGCGTATGATTACCCCCTTTCATCATCAGATACAACCTAACAGACGGCTCATTCTGCTACTCAGATACGACCTAGCATACGATCCATTCTGATCCGTATTTCACCAGATACAGCCTAACGGACGGCTTATTCTGCCACTCAGATACGATCTAGTGTATGATCCATTCTGATCTTTCATCCCCAGTGAAGTCACCCGCCTAATGGAAGACTCAGTCTGCTACTCAGATACGATCCAGCGTACGATCCGTTCTGATCTTTACCTCTCCAGATGCAGCCTAACGGACGGTTCATTCTGCAATTCAGATACGATCTAGCGTACGATCCATTCTGATCCTTTATCCCCAGCAGCGCATGACCCATTCTGATCCTTATTATCACCCAATATACGGTCTAACGTACGACTCAGTATGACACCCATGCCTTCAGATATGGTCTGATGTACGACGCACTCTGAAGCTCTCATCATCAAATTTCCTGGGTGGCATCTTTAAGCCCACCTCCATCAAGACTAACTTTTAATTAACAAATGCAAATTTTTGGGGCATTCTAAGTGTTCAATAATCTTCCACCTCCAGACCACGAATGGCGTACATACCATTCTAACTCTCTCGGTTTAAGAATATTGAACAGGGGCAGCTGTCATACCCCAAAATTTGCCCGTTAATCTTGCAAGACATTTTTCAAGGCACTCCAACTCATTTTTCAAGACATCGATCTTAAAGGAACAAAGACCCAGCACACAGGTCGCCAAATCCAGAAAATGACTTAAACTGGCTTGCTCGCTAGGCGAGCAAAATCCTTTGCCTACCGAACTCTTCGCTGCGCCACTCGCCTAACGAAGATTGCAAATACCAGAAATTTTGGGCTTCGTTCTGAGCCCATTAGGTCACAAAAAAACTATTATAAATACCAAGACCTCATTCAGAAAGGAGACAGAGACAGACGGACAAAACCCTAGCAAGGAAACACAAACACAGACCGCAAACCCTGGAGGCTAACCCAGAGAATTCAGAGCAACCCTAAAGGAAACCCTGAAGGAAACTCATCTGCACAAAGGTTACCTCCGCCCAACTCAATCCGGCGCCAACCCTAAGAGTGACTTGCCAATTCAAGGTTGCAATTCAATTGCAAACAGGTTTGCATTACTATCACCGCTTTATGCTCTCAATTTTCATGTGATATTATAATTAAATTCATAAGTATATTTGAGGTTTTGCGTGTGAATTTAAGTATGCATAGAGATCCTGAATGTTTAACCATGTAATTGTTGTAGTGAATGCCATAGGGTTTGGAGCTTGCTGAAATCGTACTGCTCTAAAATTCAAAACCCGCAGCCGTTCGCTAGCACATCGCTAAGCGAACATGTAGCGAGCGTTCGCTAGGCCTTCGCTAGGCGAGGCAGCAGCGAACATGTCAGTCGCTGACTTTTCTGTTCTGATCTTTGCTCATCTGACATGTTTTATTATCACCATGCATTGTTTACCTGACGTCATTACTGTTGTGATTCCTTTTGTTTGGTGCAATTCTCGATTGCACCCTGATTTGGTATTCTGACCTGTTTGCTGAATTTTGTAAGGGTTCCCATATTCCTGGAAAAGGTAGCTGGCTAGGTATTCCACTTTATTTGTGGGATACCCTTGTGGAGATTCATCCTAATTACCTAATTGATTATAAAATGTTGCCTTTGAATATGTGATCTTGGACCTCTCTTTGTTGCCTTACGGTATTACGGTATTATGGTCATGTCCCACGAATGTGGGGATACATTTAGCAAAGACCCTTCGATTAAATCATCATGTCCCTATAAAATAAATCATCGTCCCTCGGATGTTGCCTACGAATATATGATTTTATCCCTCGATGACCCGTCGTTGTAGCCTACGGTTAAATGATGATTGTTCCTTCGAATGCTAAAGTATCCTTACAAATATTGCCTTCAATGACCAATCGATGACCCTACGATGTCCCTTTTACATCCAAAGGATAAAACTACTTACTTCTCAATAGTAAGGACAATTTTACCCTCATAAGGAGAGGAAATACCCATAAAGACCTTGGGTAGGTATAACTCTTAATTGCTGACTCACAACCTAAAACATTTTTCATACATCACACTTTGCAAAACATCTACTAGAAAATCACCACTTGGTATACATTCATACTAGAATCATTGCCAAGTTATATTTTTCTAAACAACTTTCAAAATTAAACGAGATAAACACTTTGTATACATTCGTACAAGAATCATTACAAAGTTAAACTCTCTTTCCAAAACATTTTCTAAGCAATTCACAAACACTTTCTCAGACAAGAAAAACATAAGTGATTCAGCAGTTAAGAGCCCATGGATAACCATGGATACAAAGGGTGCTAACACCTTCCCTTTGTATAATATACCTCCCGAACCTAAAATCTAATCTAGGTCTTTCCTATTCTTTTCCACCTTTCCTTATTGGATAAAAGAAAAGTCGGTGGCGACTCTTGCTATCCGCGACATTGCGATTCGAAACAAAACACAAAAGTCCAGTTCACCGTATGACACTTACGATGTTCTACAATTCACTTGTGTGGGCTGCAAGCTAAAAAGCCCACTTAAGTATATGTGTCCCATATCTTATGATATTCCAAAATCACTTAAGCGTGTGGTACCTTACCATATTTCTTATTCTACTTAAGTACACCGTACCTTACGATGTTTTACAATTCACTTAAGTGCACTGTACCTTACGGTGTTCCTTAGTTACTCTATCTCTCATCAATCCGTCCTTTTGTGTGTGACCCTGTAGGTTTTCGCGACATTAGCAATTATATTAAATCACGTATTTAACATATAAACAATGAGCGGTATCTAAAAACACGTCACTGCTACCCAAGACACGAAAATGTCATGTGATATGACAAATCCTTTTATGATAATACTTATGTGTATAATTACCCTTTTACCCCTATGTCTATATTGAACACTAGGCATAGACCATGTCATCCTTGTCCAGTTCAATATTGGGCCCGTAGACATTTATCCTGTTACGCAGGATGGGCAAATTTCATCTAGGTCACTCATGTCCCTCAGCATACTTCGTGGAGTACCCATCAACTGTCTTTATGGTCATCCAATTACAAATAACGTTTATCAACAATAAGGCAGTCGACTCTACATCTAAGGTCCAAAGTGGTTTCAGGTCGAGGGGTGGTATACACCATTATCACCATGATAATAACTTATGACACTTTGCATAACATTCTATATAGTATTCTCACAGCGGGTCAATCCAATATAAATATTACTCTTAATATTCATACCTATGTTTAAGACTTGATAACTCCTTATCCATGATCCATGAGATGTGATCATCAATCTATATACATAATAGTCTTAATGCTTTAATGTTATTCCACTTTACAACAAAGCTCGACTACGGGTACTTTAAGAATATTGTCCTTATGTTTAATGGGATCTCATGAGTAAGTCACACTTGATACATTAAACGGACTAACTATTCTAGGGACTTTATTAAAAAAAACATAATAAAGAAAAGCCTTTTATTATTAATAAATAATTCGATACAAGTACTAAAAGTATTGGCCTCTAGGGCTTACACCAACAAACATACTAAATTCTTGGAAAAGGGATAAAGAAAAACAAAAAAAGAGGTCCTCAAATCCTCAACAAAATAAAGCAAAATAAGGTGACTTCCATTTCAAGAAAATTTGTCTTGAATCCTCATCACACCTTCGAACCCTCTTGGAAGTCGAATGTGTGTATCAAATTAACTGAATGTAGGAATTGGAGATCATCAAGAAGAAGGGGTGGGTTAAAATTAAATTTGAGTCTTATATCCTTTTAAAAAAAACGTGAACCATGCCACATTACAACCCTTAAAAGACCTAATTGAGGCAGGGTTTATTCTAAAAGCATACTACAACAAGATTGTGTTGACCTGACTCCAAATGATCTTTGTTAATCATTTGGTCGCACCATCTTGCACACTGTGAGTGACTGTATCATCATTACGTTCTTATCAGTGACCCATTCACTATATTTCACCCATTCATATCAATAAATTTTGATTTCAATTTTTTTGCATAAGCATTGCATTAAAATTACCATTTTTGAATGAATAATCTTATTTGCAAGTCAGCATTTAGCATCAAAGAAATTCTAACAATATACAGTTGAAGAACTTGATAAAGTGAAAGAAGTCTAGTTAGGGGAAAATCACTTTGAGTATCGGTCAATCCGAGCCAATCACCCTAATGGTCATCTAGCCAAGAGTAATTTTCTTCAAGACTCAGACAGGGGCAAGCCACCTCAGAAGCTCATTGAGTCTAACAAGCCAAGGACAATCAATCAAAAGTATATCGTTCCAAGATTTGGTTTATCAGTGGCAAACCACTGCAAGTTTTAAACACTTGGGGAAAGCCATCTCGAGATCGTCTCATGTCAAGATGTTTCAAACTCACTATCAAGGTGAACATTTCCAAAGACCCAACAGACTGGGGCAAGATCAGCCACAGAGGGGCAAAACCTCTTTCCTCATGCTTTCAAACTGCTCAAACAAATTATGTCGTACGTCAACAACTTTTGAGTTTAAGACGAGTGCCCGGAAATTATGCTAGCACGATTCATTAATCCTGAAAAAGGATCCCATTGGCTAAGTTTGTGGCTGTCAAGATTGATAGAATTCTCCTTTGACAATATCTATCACATTTATTTGGTTGAGTTCTTGGTGTTGAGGAATCATGATCTCCATAAAAAGCCTCTGCAACTCCTAATCCACTTAGGCGTCAGCATTTTCATATCATGATGATTCATATATCATGCATAAAAATAAATTCAAATCATGCATAGCCTAAATGTACTTCGTGCTCATTTTGCATTGACCCAAGTCTTGTTGTTGATCCTATATCCTTTGACCTCTAATTCCACTTTTGTCTTTGGTGCCCTTAAACCATCATCCGGTTTTCGAAGTCATTTTCAAGTCCAACTCAGTTGGCAATTTTGTCCATGAGGTTCAATTCCTTTTCGGATTATCCGATGAATTTCCGGATTACTCCTTTGTTTATTGATGTACTTCCATAACTTATCTGATGTATTTCCAGATATTTCCTCACCTATCTAATGTATTCTCAAATATGCCTGTCTTGTATTCTGATGTATTTCCAGAATTTCCTCGATGTATTATCGGATGTATCTGTATTCTGATGCATTTCCAGAATATCCCTTGTAATTCTGATGTATTTCCAGAAGTCGTTTCTTTTACTCTCCGATGAATTCCTGGACATGTCATTTTTGTTCTAACGCACTTCCAGAACCCATATGCCATTCCCTGGCATTATTTCAAGACTCATTGGTGTCTCCTAAAATTCAGTTGTTACTAGGAATTATTCCAAGCTCAGTGGTTACTAGAACTCATTTTAAACCCACCTGTCGTTGGCATCACTGTCACTCTGATTATAAATACAATCGTAATTGGTCTCTAAATTTGGTTGTCACCAACATCATTTCAAGTCCAGTTGTTACTAGAAAGCTCCGTTGTAGCCGATATTTTTTTACTAATGCCTTCGTACAAGTCCAATTGTTGTTGGCAAAATCCGTTAAAAGATGGTTGTAATTCATTGCTTATGGTCAAAGTCCAATTGTTGTTGGCAAAATCCGTTAAAAGATGGTTGTAATCCATTGCTTACGGTCAAAGTCCAATTGTTGTTGGAAAAATACGTTAAAAGTTGGTTGTAATCAATTGGTTACGGTCAAAGTCCAATTGTTGTTGGCATATACAGAGAGTTTGATTACCCTGTCTTCTTGATGGTTCTGTGAAAGTCATGTATGACTCATCATCTTGAGGAATTCCCAAAAGCTTGGAGGTTTTTGTGTTAGAAAACTCCAATGATATTGGTTTTGTTTGATTTCTTTGTCAAGAATCATAGTAGCCTTTTGTGTGGATGATCTACTTAAAAGAAGACTCCCGTTTATCTTTTTTTCTGTATAAATTCTCTGTTAGGAATCTCCAAAATCTTTGATCGGATGAATTTCTTGTGAGAAATCTCCAGAACTTTCAAATGTATTCTAAAGTGTTATTTCATGTATGAACCTCTTGATGAAACTTTCTTTGTATGTTTTCTAATATTACCAGTTCATGTATGAAACTGTTGTTAAATTTTGTTTGGGTTTTCTAGTGTTATCAGGTCACGTCTAAATCTGTTAATAAAATTCTTTGAAACCTCCAGAATTGTCAGGTCATGCATGAATATGTGGATATACCTTCTTTGAATTTCCCATGTGTCGTCACGTCATGTATGAACCTGTTGATAAAACTCCCTTTGATTTTTCCCAATTGTCGTCAGATCATGTATGAACCTGTTGATAAAACTCCCTTTGATTTATCCCAAGTGTTGTTCAGTCATGTCTGAACCTGTGGGTGAAACTTTATTTGAATATCCTAATGCTGAGGTCATGTATGAACTTATTGATTAAACTTTCCTTGACTCCGGTATTTTCAGGTCATGTCTGAACCTGTTGCTGAAACACTTAGAATTTTCCAACGATGTCAGGTCAGGTATGAGCCTGTTGATGGACCTTTCTTTGTTTGTTTTCCAGTATAGTCATGTCATGTTTGAACCTGTTAATGGGACCTTTTGGTATCTCCCAGCATTATCAGGTCATGTTTGAACCTGTTGTTGAAACTCTTTGAATATTCCAAATGGTCGGGTCATGTATGAACCTATTGATGAAATTCTTTGATTTTTTTCCAGTGTTGTCAGCTCATGTATAAACCTGTTGATTAAAATTTCCTTGATATTAAAATCATCATTAGGTCACGTCTGAACTTGTTGTTCAAACCTTCTTTGTATGTTCCCTAACGTTGTCAAGTCATGTCTGAACCTTTTAATTGAGCACTATTTGAATATTCAAGTGTTGTCAGGTCATGTTTGACCCTGTTGTTGAAAATTCTTTCAATATTCAGGTGTTGCCAGATCATGTATGAACCTGTTGTTAAAATCTCTTTGGATGTTTCCCATTGTCTTTCCCCCAACAAATTTTCATTCCCAATGAGTCATCACCCATTGCCTCTGACATTTCCTACGAACCACTGCTACCGTATTTCCATCATTCCCCACATGTTTGTTCATCATCCATCATGAAAATCATGCTAGGGTTCATCATATCCCCAACAAACCTAAAAGAAACCCTTCAGCTCATATCATGGCACGTCATTTGCATCCAGGGAAAAAATTCCAAGTCTTTTGTATTTAAATACCCTTCACATTGACTTCATGAGGAATGTCGTTGCTCGTGAAATCAAGTAAATATATTTAAATACAGGCAACTATCATACCCTAAAATTTCCCCCACCTAATTCATATGCATCAATTCATCAGTAATCATTCATTTACATTCACTCATTTGTGTTCATTCATTTGCATTCAGGAATAACTAGCATTGATTTTCGGATCATGATCATTTCATCTGGTCATAAGATCCCATCTTCATGCATATTTTAATATTCAATAATTAAGGATTAAATATCTTTCGTCTGTGTTTAGTTTGATAAGCTCAGTTCTTTATATTTTATCATAAATCATTTAAGTCATTAGGGTGATTGATTTTGATGATTCCCGACCTTTCTGGATGCCACTTGTGGTTGACTAAAGTCTTGATTTTCTAATCATAATTACTCGTAAAATTGTGATTAACTTTTACAAACATCTATCATATACTATGTCATTCATGCATTTGTTCTTCCAAGCATTTCTTTTATCATACATCCATAATTTACACTTGTTGCATTATATTTAGTGTTTGAATATGTAGAGGTTTTGACTTGGATTGCATTAAGGTTTGGATTTACTATTTAAATTTATATCTTGGCATTCCTAAAAATTAGGTTCTAATGGTCTTGTCATGGTATTATTCTTATGTTATTGCAAGATGTTTCTTATGTTGAGTAGTAGTAATAATAATAATTAAAGCTTGTTATAAAAAAGGGTTACTCATGGTCATGAAAATTTATTTTGATTCTATTAATTGGATTTAAGTAAAATATTTGTTCACATTTTATAAATAAATATCATTTCTCTATCTTAAAATTCAAAAAAAATAGTTACATTTAATTTCACTTTGTCTTCTACAACACAAATATAGAAAAAATTCAGAAAATATAAAAATAAGTTTTTACATTATAATAAGGTACAAGTTTTTTTACAGTAACAAATTACATTAAAAAAGAGAAAATATGTCCAAATGAGGGACCCCTTAAAACTTGATTTGGTTGGTGGCCTTTTTTGTTTGTATGTGTGTAGCTACAACATCTTTTCTTATCAATATAGGAGCAGCAACAAGGAAGCGGTGACCGCACTTATGTGTGTGTGTGAGAGAGAGAGAATAGCATTGTGGTTGGACGACTGACGTCTCCTTCGTGAGGAAGTGCTTCATTGGGTGGCCGCCGTCGCTTTCTGAATCGTGGCCGTTTTGTTTTGATTGGGTTGAGGAGGATCGAACTTGTTTTTGAATCAGTGAGGAAGAGAGAATAATCGTTGTTTTACAGGAAGGTGGAGAACGACCATTTATAAATTAGGGTTGGGAATTGTATTTTGTGTCACTGCAATATAAGTCTTATGGGTCGGATCCGACCCGCCCAACAACCTTTTTTAATTTGGGCCCTTTACTCGTTTCCTTGGCCTATCTTTTTTTTTTTTAATTTCTTTATGGTTTTCTTTGTTATATTAATGAATGTGTTATTCTCCCCATAAGCTATCCATGGCCTGGTTGTTGAGGTATCTCTTGTTTCCTACTAGGTCTTGAGTTCAATCCTTGATGTTGGCAGATTTTGAATTCACCCTTTTATTTTATATTTTATATATAATTGCCATTCTTTATTTTATTTTATTTTCGTAACTTCTTGATTTAGCTTAATCATTTTGTATCCTCTATTTAAATCAAATTATTTTAAAACACTAGTTGATTTTATTTTATTTTCATTTTAAAATTTTTAAGTGCAATAAAAAAAATTATTTATTTATTTGTTTATTTATACTCGACTTATTTTGGGGTCTTTTTATATCAAGTCTTTTTTGAGTGTATCCATTCAACTTCCATTAATTTCAAACTTCTATGCTTCGATCATTTTAATTTAATTTCAAAACCTTTACATTAACCTTTTCTTTTAAAAATCTTTCTTAATAAAATTGGAAGAAAAAGATTACCTGGATGAAATATACAATCGTAATCCCGAATATTAGGCCCAAGTTGTAAGAGCTTGCAAGCCTAAGTATTCCTCTTCTCTTCAAAATGCTCCAATATTCAAATCATTTTCATAAGTGAGTTAGAAGAAAAAGATTACCTGGATGAAATATCTAGTCGTAATCCGGAATATTATTCCCAAGTTGTAAGAGCTTGTAAGCCCTAAGTATTCTTCTTCTATTCAAAATATTTGTGAATATTCAAAATCTTTCTTAATAAAATTGGAAGAAAAAGATTACCTGGATGAAATATCCAGTCGTAATCTCGAATATTAGGCCCAAGTTGTAAGATCTTGCAAGCCTAAGTATTCGTCTTCTCTTCAAAACGCTCCATTTCAAACCATTTTCTCAACTAAATTGGAAGAAAAAGATTACTTGGATGAAATGTCCAGTCGTAATCCAAAATGTTAGGCTCAAGTTGTAAGAGCTTGTAAGCCATAAGTGTTCGTCTTCCCTCTAAAACACTTGTAAATATTCAAACCATTTTCATAAGTCAGTTGGAAGAAAAATATTACCTGGATGAAATATCCAGACGTAGTCCCGAGTATTAGACCCAAGTTATAAGAGCTTGCAAGTCATAAATTCTCGTCTTTCAAGCCCAAAAATACATCCAACCAATCAAACTCTTTTCTTCGCAGTCGTGCGATTGATCAGAAAAACATTTTCATAAATGAAAGACATCTTGTCTTAAGATGATGTAAAGCAATGCTTCGTCAATAATTGTTGAGTTGAGATAAATGACGTTTTTCCGACTGTTGATTTGTAAATCCATTCGATGTGTGGTATACGTTTGCTCCTCATCTGTTTTGGGTGAAACAATGTTTTTCGTCGATTAATACAAGATAGCTTTCGCTAAAGTCGACCAACAAACAAACATTTTCTACCCATAACTACGTAAGCCTTGAGTTCTCTATTGCACCCGGAGATACGTGGGAGCAGGATTTATAAATCTTGTCAGGCCCATTAATAAAAACTTAGGCTTTGTCCCCTTCGTTGAAAAATCCAAAAAAAATCTTCTCTCTTCTATTCTTTCTTTCCCACCTAATAAATTGAGAAACCTAACATTTCAAACTAACACTAACATGCACAACTAACCTAATGGTTCCCATTAAGTACAACGGACAAGAGAGGTGCTAATACATTCCTCTTGCGTAATTGACTCTCTAACCCTGATATTGGTTGCCAAGACCATAATCATTGTCATTCTTTCTTAGGTTTTATCGATATTTCCCCTTTCCTTTTAGGAATAAATAAAGTTCGGTGGCAACTTTGTATAGTCCATCATGCGAGCGTGCGATTGCGCTTCGCTAAGTCTTGTTCTCATTTTTAGTGGTGCGACAGATACCTTAATTGAATCTAAGACTCTTCGAGGATACTAGAGCAGTATCTCTAAAAAACGAATGAATGAGACTATTCATGTTAATGAAGCAGTATCTCAGATGTTCGTCTGTTGGGGAAAATAATTTTGAAAAGACTCTCTCTGGAGGAGATTTACTAGAAATGCTATGAAGGGGGAAAAGCTCATAAGAGACTTTTTAAGGTAACCTCTGCTTGGGGAGCAATGCTAGCAAAGATGCTGGGAAATATCATTATTAACCATAAAATTTGAAGAATGATTTGCTGGGAAATAATTCCATGAGCACGATGCGGGGTAATAATTCCATTGAACTAAATGAGAAAAGTCTAGGATACATATGAATGTCCCTGGATCCTGATATTTGTTATGTTTTCTGTATGATTCTCCATTTTGGATGGAAGCACCTGTGCATGTACTGATGCATGAGATGTATGCAAGTATGCAATTATTGGGGATATTTAGGATGTGCATGTAGGGATGTGAATTATTTTTTGATTTTGTATAAGGCTGTGCATAGATATGATGATGATTGATATGATTGTTTTTGATGAATTTCCCTATTTTGGCAGGAAAATAATGCATGAACTTATGCATGTGATGCATGTGGGAATGCAAATGGGTAATTGGGTTTTTAAAGGGCTTTATTTTTTATTGTCAATGGAACTGGACTTTGAAGGTGAACTGTCAGATGAGAACTGGTGAAAAAGATTGAACTGCCAGATGAGAACAAAACTTGAAGGATATGTTACCAGACGAAAACTGGTGAAAATAATTGAAATGTCGGACGTGACTTACTTTTTTTTGTTTTTCGTACGGGAACTAACTTTTAAAGTAGGCTACTAGACGAGAATTGGTTGCGAAAAATTGACTACCAGACGGGAACTGGTATTGAAACAGGTGACCTACCAGACGAGAACTGGTATTAAGAGATAATTTACCAGACGAGAACTGGTATTTGGTAAATGATTTATCGTACAAGAACTGATTTTGAAATAGTTCGCCAGACGGGAATTAGACTTTGAAATAAGTTGCCAGACGAGAACTGGACTCTGAAATAAATTGCCAAACGGGAACTGGGCTTTGAGATAAATTTCCAGACAGGAATTGGACTTTGAAATAAATTGCTAGATGGGAACTGGGCTTTGAGATAAATTGCCAGAAAAGAACTGGACGTTGAAAAGGTTTGCTAGAAGGGAACTAGGCTTTGAAATAAAATACCAAACCAAAGTTGGTCTTTGAAATAAATTGCCAAACGAGAACTGGACTTTGAAAAGGCTTTCCAGACAGGAACTGGGCTTTGAAAAGGTTTTCCATACGAGAATTGGACTTTGAAATAAACTGCCAAACGAGAATTGGACTTTGAAATGCCAGGCGATGTTGGGCTTTGGTGTCAGATTTTGTGTTTCAAGGCTTTTTGACGGCGGGTTCAATGTTATGGGGTTAAACTCGATGAATGATATGATATGCATGGCTTTATGTTAGAGCAAAGCGACATGACTAATGCATAAGGATGATTCATGCAATGACTTGAAGGTTTCTAAAAATCCCCTGCATGGGTATTTAAAGAGAAGGTTCTTTGCATAAAGGCTTCTTGTCTGTCAAATGGTTATTTTATGGGGTGATATCATGATTCCTCGACACTCATCTTGAACTCTGCAGTTGTTGATGTGCGAAAAAGCTTTTGCTTGAACAACTTGAAAACATGGAGAGAACTTGCTCCTATATGGCTCATCTTTCCCCAGTGTGATGGGTCTATGCAAAATGATTACTTCACAAGGATTTTGAAAGAAATTGTACCATAATTTAGAGATGGCTTGCCCCGGAATTTTAAGTTATGGAAGAATATGTCTTTGATTAACCGACTCTCATAGTGGTTGACTTTCCTGTACTCTCGAGGTAGCTTGCCCCGGTATGAGCGTTTAAGTGACTTAACTCACCCTGACTGAACATTGAAGGGGTTTTCCCCTAGCCAACCGAACCTCTAGGTGGCCTGCCCCAATTAATAGAGTCCTAAGATGATTTGCTCTGGATCAACTGATTCTTGAAATGACTTGCCCCCTGATGAATAGATGTTTGGACACTTTTTAAGACTGACTATTTCTTGGAGTAATCTTCCTATGATCAACTTGATGTTTTGGGTGGCATACCCCCGATTCATGGGTTATGAGGCAGTCCTGATTCTGGTGAATGATCAAGTTTCCCTGATTGCTCTTTGTTAAAATTTCCATGATGTCAAATGATGAATTATAATTAAAATTGTTTACTCATAAATGGTAATTTTAACGCGACACTCATGCAAGTTTTGAAAAGAATCATTTATTGGAATGATGTGATAGTGTGTGACGAGTGGACTATGAGTCCAAATGTAATGTTGATTTAGCAATTTAAAGTGTGAAAGACATAGTGAGAATAATGACATCGATGTTGAAGATTAGAAAATCTTTAGGAGTCAGTTTACGCAACCTTGATGTAGTATGCTTTCAGAAATAACCCTGCTTCAAATAGGTCTTTTAAGGTTGTAACGTGGCTTGGTTCACCGTTTTTGAAACAAAGGATATAAGGCTCAAAATTCTTTATGTACCCACCCTTCATCTTGATAAACTCCAATCCTACGCTAAATTAATTCAACATACACATTCGTCTTTTAAGAGTGTTTTGAAGGTGTAAGGATAAAGATGATAACCCAAGATCCCTGGAAATGGCAATCACCTTATTTCGTTTTTGGATGTCGATGACCCTTTGATTATGGTGGTCACTGAATCATGTTTTGTTTTATTGAGGGTTTTCGTGACCTATTTTGATTTTTGTCTTGATCCCTAACTTTTTCCTGGACCGCTTTTTGAAGCTTTAGTCCATCGGGATTGCCCCAATTTTTTTTGCCTAAGTCGCCTTATCGGGTGTTCAACTTAGCAGGCTTTTTTTTGAAAAATTGTGACTGCCGAGTCATTGATCATCGAAGAACAACCGACATAAATTTTGGATTTTGTATGGTTCCTTTGACACTTTAGGATGTGTGTGAAGGAGCAAATCATCTTAGGTTTCTCTTGGAGGGAGGATGACGAAAACAAAATATCCAGGTTTCTCTTGTAATTCAAATATGGAGTCAGATTAACTGAACACTATCCTGCCCCGGGTTAAACATAAGGGTTTGTATATCCGAGAGAAACACCTACTTCTAAGCTCGAAGTGGTTGACTAGAGATTAACTCCTTATCTCTCCAGTGTTTGGGGATTTGAAACAATGCATGTATATCATCAACAGGATTTTATTCGAAAGCATACGGCCAACAGTTATGGGTATTTTGTTTTCGCCATCCTCCCTCCAATTTTTGCTAAAACAATAGTTATGATAAAGAAAATGAAGTGGAGAAACCTGGATGTATTTTTGTTTTTGTTTTTGATATAAGAGAAGAAAAATGAGCGAATGCGAGATAATTGATTCAAAACATGCATGATTACTTCATTAAATTTATTATTAAAAACAACAAAGTTTAAACACAAGCAACTTTTAATAACAAAGAAATTATAAATGCAAAATGAAGGCAAATCAGTCCAATGGTTGCCAGTGTTAAGGATGTCTTCCTATCAGAACTAGTGACATAGGAGATGCTCTATTAAAGTCTTCTAACACATTTTGACGAGAGGTTAACGTGCACCAACATGCTTCCTTCTAAAAAGGATATGTATTTTTTGTCGATCAATTGTTGCACTTTAGCCTTGAAAGCATTGCAGTCTTCAGTTGAGTGCCCTATTGATCCAACATGATATCCACATTGTACATCGGGATCATACCCAGGTGGGTATGGTTCCGGCAATGGCCTGAGAGACTTGGGCTCCAGCAGTGAGCTTTGAATCAGACATGGCAGAAGTTGACTGTATGACATAGGGATTGGATTGAGAGGAGCATTCCTTCTTTCCAGATTGTTTTGAGGCCTATGTTGGTTCAGATGTTGATTCTGATATCCTTGGCCACGAGATATTTGATTTGTATGAGGAGTAGTTCATGGTTGCTTGAATGGTACTCTAGGCGTTGTTGGTTGCCCATAAGGATGGCGTGGTGTTGGAACTAGTGAGCGCTGAAAAAGTAATGGATCATAAGGTCTTGCTGGTGCACCATGTGAATACCCAACATATACTATTACTGCATTGATTTCATCCTCTTCTTCCTTTCGGGATTCACTGAGGGATTCTGTCTCGCTAGCTTGGTTGCTTGAGGCACCTTGGATTCTTCCACTTTTTAGGGCACTCTCGATGCGTTCTCCAATTGTCACTAAGTGGGCGAAGTCGGATAATGAATTGCTTACCATCCTTTCAAAGTAAGGACTCTGCAAGGTATCCATAAACAAGTCAACCAATTCCTTATCCAAGAGTGGTGGTTGCACTTGGGCTGCCAATTCTCTCCATCATTGTGCATAGCATTTGAAAGATTCTTTGCTTTTTTGAGATAAGCTTTGCAACTGCCTTTTCTCTGGATCCATGTCCAAGTTATAGTCATACTGCTTCAAAAAAGCATTGGCTAACTCTTCCCATGACCGAATATGTCTTCTTTTCAATTTTGTATACCAGCTCAACGTTGCTCCAATCAAATTGTCCTGAAAACAATGAATCATCAGCTTGTCATCGTGAGTATGTGATGCCTTTTTTTCGGAAGAGCATCACCAAATGGTGCCTTGGACAACTATCCCCTTTATACTTCTCGAAGTAGGGTAATTTGAATTTTGGAGGGATCACTAGGCCTGGCACTAAGCATATATCGAGGCTAAAATTGTCATTCACATCCATTGCTCGGACTCTCTCCTCAAGGGAACAAATCCTTTCAATATCGGGATCGGTCAATGGCATCAACCGAGGTTGAGAATGAATATTCTCTTGTGGAGTATCATAGTCAGGCAGATGGTCATACATTGGGTTGGTAATTACAGTAAAGCCTGATGAGGAACCAACGTTCTCTGTGACACCATGTTGAAAATTGTTCTTTGACTGGGCTAGCCTAGCTTCCAACATCTGGTTTATCTTGCCTTTCATGTTGTTCATATCCTTTCTCAACTCAACTTGATTCTATCCCAAGCACTCCCTTGTCTTTTAGTAGCTCTTAAGGGTTTAGTGTGGGTGTCGGGAAATCGGTCTGCTGGTAATTGGAAAAAGGATGGGATGAATTTTTTGTATTGGAAAATGATATGCATGCATGTTGATGGAATGCGAATGCATGAAATATGATGTAATGTTCAGGATCACATAAATAATTAAGTTCATAGGTTTGTCATAACAATGAGTAAATAACTTGGTATGTCTGATTATTGGAACCCCATAGGTAGGCTTTACAGTTGGTAGGTTCCCAGAGTCATGGATCCTTCTTGAGAACGTCACTACCATGATGAAAGCTCGTCGGACAGTAATACCCTTAGATGATCTCGTCTAGGTGAGGTCTTCGTATTGTCCCAACAAGGAAGGCTCCTTGAGGACTCTACTACGCAACTCTCGAGTCCAAGGTTCTAACAAGGTTCTCAGAGTCATAGATCGAGGTTTGAAATATTACTGTAAGATAGTAATACGTACAAGGGATCTTATCTGATTGGGGCTTTCGTATTAACCCAATAAGTCTGAAACTTCGTAGGTTAATACTACATAACCGCCGGATAGAGTGGGTTAAAAGGTCCCTAGAGTCATTGATCCAACATGAAAATACCATCGTCGTGACGAAGGCTCGTCGAACAATAATATCTCAAGAGAATCTACTCTAGGCGGGGTGTTCGTATCGTCCCAACAAGGAAGGCTCCTTGTGGGCCTCTACTACATAACCACCAACTTAATCCTATGGTTTTTCTCAGACTCGGGTAGAGAGCCTATCTCACAAAGTGCAAATATTAAGAGAGCCCCAATAGCAAAATAAGAATCAACCAATAAATCACAACACAAATAATTACAAAAGAACAATAATAAAAAAATAAAGATAACAAACAAACAAGGTTAACATTCAAACAAAAATTGAACTAAGTTAGGCTTGACTCTCTCTTGGTTGGAGCAAATATTCCCTAGTAAAGTCGCCATCTGTCGCATCTCAAAAAATACGATTCCTCGCGATGGTCGCAGAAAAAATTATGTTCGAACAAAGTCGCCAGTGAACATTATTTATCCCAATGAAGGAATAGGAAAATATCGATAAAACCTTTGAAAAAAAGAATAATGGTCGTCGCAACCATATTCGGGTTCGGGAGTTGATTATGCAAGGGGAAGGTATTAGCACCCCTCACATTCATTGTACTCAACGAGAACGTTTTAGTTGAATTTGCAATTTGAATGTTAGCTAAATGTTTTTTGTTTTCTTCGACTGAATAAAGGATTGAAAAGAGAAATGGATGGAAACCTCAAAAGGGGGAAAAAGGGAGATTTTTTATTAGCGTGCTCGCCAAGATCTCGTAATCTCGTGCCTACGTATCCTTATAGGGCAATAAGGAAATCATAGCATTCGTAGTTCGGGGAACTACGATTTGTTAGTGTCTTTTAGTGAACAACTATTTAGATCGCGCTCTAAAGGCTAAACGTTGGCTTGTTACTCTCGGCGGAGGCTTAAGCACTAGTTTGTTATGCGGATTAAAAAGGATTAAATATTGTTCTTTCTGAAAAGAGTTTTAATCACACAGGGGTGACAAGTTGGATTAATATGTTGGATGTTTTGTTTGATTGGTTTCGATCACATGTGGGCGAGAAAAAGATAGACTGGATATGTTGAGATATTTGTGTTGGATGACGATTACTCGGATAGTCGAGTAAGACAACTCATATCCAACTATCCGAGGAGAGGAATCGAAGGCTCTAAACCATCTCCATTTTCATCTTTAATTGTAAAAGGATTTGATAATAGTTAATGTATTTTGAATGGATGATGAATACTCGGATAGTCGAGTAAGGCGACTTGTATCTAAATAGTCGAGGAGAGGAATCGAAGGCTCTAGACCATCTCCCTTTTCATCCTTAATTGTAAAAGGATTTGATAATAATTAAGGTGTTTTGAATGGATAACGAATACTTGGATAGTCGAGTAAGGAAACTCGTATCCTAATAGTCGGGAAAGGGAATAGAAGGCTCTATACTATTTTATTTTTCATCTGAGTGATCACGGAAATAGGTTTTTATATGGTTGATATATTTTAGATAAACGACAACTCCCCAAATAGCTAAGTAAGGCAACTCATATCCAAGTATTTTAGGAGAGGAATCGAAGGCTCAAGACCATCTCCCTTTTTGCGTAGTTTATTATGAAAATGACTGATTTAATTGGGTTTAGCCGTTTTTTAGAGGAATGATAATTGTCTGACTGGCCGAGTAAGAAAACTCGTATTCAAACAATCGAGGAGAGGAGTTGAAGGCTCAAAACCATCCCCCTTTTCATTTCTAAATGAAGTGATAAACGTATTAGGCGTTTTAATTAATTTTGAACAAAAATACTCGACATTGGATCGAGGGTTTAAGTTTGTGTTTGTTGATGAATTAAATTACAATTAGTGTATCAATCAACTACTCAATTAATTAATAACCCAGTACGTCTCATTGTAAAAAAGCCCAAGATTAAGCTATGTGAGGTTGATGACGATGCTTAAAAGCAATCGACTTACAGGGGTATGGAAATGGGGGCACAATATTGAATCGAGGATTGTGCGATTTTAATAATTTATCATGGTTTTGACTTGATGATGAAATTGAATGAACCGAGTTTGTTTGAAATGGAAGATGATAGTGGAGTAGGTCGGTCCATTTTTTTAATTAATGAAATTAATTGATTAAAATTCAATTAAGCCGTCTAATTAAGGTAATTAAAATCAATTATCAAAATTATTTGACTAAGAATTAATATAATCAAATAATTAAGTTAATTAAAATTAGTTAACAAAATTATCTAATTTAATCAAAACTTTAATTAATTAATTTTAATAGGAAATAAGTGACAATATTGAATGTAAAATAATCGAATTGAATCGGTGTTCTCAAAACCGGTTTATGCGAAATAATAACATGATTAATGTCATTTGCAAAATCATAACACGGTGAAGTGTTCTATTAATTTATTGCATCTTGGAGCATATCGACATGAAATTGTCGAATCCGCATGTTGACAATCCGATTTGACGCAACGAAATAAAATAGCCAACACCTCACTATATATTTACAATATCATTGGCATAATATAATTGAAACAATTCCAATATACATGGCGCAACTAACAATCAATATTAAATTACGAAATGAGAAAAAATATAATGCATCAAAATTGGAATAATGAACACCTTAACCAACAGCATGATACTAAAGAAAATAGAATTGAAATGTTACCACATAAATGTTGCAATGCCTTTAATGATGCATTTTGTTTTTTAGGGACTGAAACAATAATTTTTCTCGTTAAACATCAAAGTCTTTACTTGGTAATAGAATAAAAATAATATATTTCCCTTTGTAAGGTACCCAAGTCATAAACAAAGATGACCCTTGCTTAATCAACTCCAACCTCTCACTGATGGCAAACCGAGTAGGATAAATTGCAACATTAATTAACAAACAATAGCAGATAAATCTCAAACAAACAAAAAATCAGCAAAATTGGATCACAAAACTAAATAAGCATTGAAACCAGAGAAACAACAAAATTCAAAAGTTGCAACGCTTATCTAAAGTCAAACATCAACACACAAACAAAACTCAAACCAAATCTCATAAATGGAATAATACCAAACAATGTTGAGGTTTTCATTACTTTTGTCGCTGTTACCGCTACTATTGATGTTGCTACCTGGGTTTATTGTTGTTACGTTGGTTGCTGCTGTATCGACATTGTGAGGTCTTGGTGCGAATCGAAACAAAAAGTTGGGAGTAATGATTTGTGACAGTTTGTTGATGTTTTCCGCTGCCTTCTTTCTGACTCGAACATGGCGGCGCGCGGAAGAGCAACAGAAACACAATTGCGGATGCTAGCAAGGAAACCTTGATTTTATATATGTGGAAACCCGTTTGTGAGATTAGTGGATGGTGATGGTAGATCCTGCGAGGAATCGCGGCGGAGACGGAGGTGTCGTATAAATGTCGTTGAGCGGATGGTTGTTGTTTGTAGATTTAGTGAGATAGGAATTGACGTCGGAGCTTGTGGAGTTATTTCGCTGGAGTTCTGTGTGGAAGAGGCGGTGGCGTGATTTCAAATGATGTTTGGAGCGGAATACGATAATGGTTCCTATTTGGTTATTGACGATGGAAAACAAAATCACGACGACTTGATTATTAGTCAAAGATTGATTCACGGTGAGGATTTATGGATCTGAAAGTTTGAAGGTTGAATGATAGCCGGTGGAGTGTGTATGTTATGGTGTGTCATACCCCAAAATTTGCCTGTTAATTTTTATGATAAATTGATTCATGCATGGCATTCATTTCACATTTGCATTCATTCATTAGAATACATTCTCATATAAATTATAAATTTTAATTTGTTTATTATGTGATACAGATATAAAAAATAATAATAATTTTGGTTATCTGTATGATATAAATAAATTTTATATATATAAATAAAATAGTTTTAATTTAATGATAAATAAAAATAGATTTGAATTTTAATTGTATAATTAAAATTTTAAATTAATTTTATTTGTTAAAGCTCATTAAATTATAATAACTATTTTTTATAATTTAGTGACTCATGTTCCATTTATTCATTATTTATAAATAGTATTTATTTAGTAATTCACGTTTTTTACTTAATAAAATTTATTTATAAGAGTAACATTTTTTTAAAAGCCCATAATTTATAAAATAATTTTGGTTGATATAAGTAAGAATAATTTTGATTTTTTTTTAAATGACGAAAGTAAAAATAGAAATAGGTTTAAATTTTAATTCAATTATGTAACTAAAATTTAAATTAATTTTTATTTAAATTATTCATTATTTATAATAATATTTGTATTTAGTAAATATTTAGCAAGGTTAAACCCTAACTCTCCTAAAGTATAGGAAGGGATCCAAATATTTAGCAAGGTTAAACCCTAACGCTCCTAAAGTATAGGAAGGGATCCAAATATTTAGCAAGGTTAAACCCTAATCCACACCATTATAAATACTTCATATGGCTGCAGCGAGAAGGAAGACGGAAAAAGAGGAGAGATACAGCATAAGAAGATACACAAGGCAAGGCAGAAGCAAGAAGATTCACGGGCAGGGAAAAGAGAAGCAACCATAAAGCGCTCATAGCCTGAATAAGAACAACACACATACATACAGTGAGCAAGCTAGAAGAATCAAATCCCCAATGAAGTTACAGGTTTGTTGTATTCACATGAAAGAAACAACATGAGAAAAATATAGTTTGCCTTAAGAGAGAAAGCTGTAACATGCATGGTGGTGTTGTGTCAAAATGGAAAAATCCATGTAGAATTAATATATATTTTAATGAAGGCGAATAAATAACGAATGGACCAACATGGCTCGTTGGTAGCTCCCCCCTCACTACAACGTAGAGGTCTTGGGTTTGAGCCCCCAGGACCTATTTTTTAGCTTTTCAGTGTTTTTACTATGTTTACTCCCTTTCCACTATAATTAATTCACCACTATTTTTATATTATTAAAATAAAACCCATTAATTAATTTTCTAATTAATATATTATATTAGTTATTTAAACTAGGATATAATTTAATCTAGTTTATTAATTAAATTCTCATATATCACTTAATTAATTAAAATGGGCTATTTTGAATAATAAAAATCTAATTTTTTTTTTAGTTTAATTAGGTTTTGTTAGTTTGTATGCCCTTTTAATTTTGTACTCGTTAATTAAGATTTAGATATTTTATATCCCCTTTTAAATTATGTACCCCCCATCCCGAAGCCATGTAATAGCGTAGTCTTATTTTTCGCACTTTAATTTTTCCATACCGTGAATATAACCGTCTACATGTATGCTAATAGGATTGCATGGAAAGATAAATAATCGAACTTAGATAACTTAATTCAAGATAATATATCTGAATCCAATCATTTCCACACTTGCACCTCCAGGGTAACCCTCTCTTTGTTGCCTTACGATATTATGGTCATGTCGAATGTGGGGATACCCTTAGCAAAGACCCTTTCGATTAAATCATCGTCATCCCTAAACAGATAAGTCATAGTCCCTTCGATCAAAAGGTCAATGTTCCTACAAGATAAATCATAGTCCCTCGAACGTTGCCTTCGAATATATGACCTTGCCCTTCGAACATTTCCTTCGAATATATGACTTTGTCCCTCGATGACCCTTCGTTGTAGCCTACGATTAAATGATGATCGTCTCTTCGAATGCTAAGGTATCCTTACAAATGTTGCCTTCAATGACCAATCGACGACCCCACGATGTCCCTTTACATCCAAAGGATAAGACTACTTACTTATCAATAGTAAGGACAATTTTACCCTCCTAAGGATAGGAAATACCTATAAAGACCTTAGTTAGGTATAACTCTTAAATGCTTGCTCACAGCTTAAAATTCTTTTCACACCTCACATTTTTCAAAACATCTTTTAGAAAATCACCACTTGGTATACATTCGCACCAGAATCATCGCCGAGTTATATTTTTCTAAACATCTTTCAAAATCAAACGAGATAAACACTTTGTATACATTAGTACAAGAATCATTACAAAGTTAAACTCTCATTTCAAAATATTTTCTAAACACACCATATTTCGCAAACACTTTCTCAAACAAGGAAAACATAAGTGAGTTAAGCAATTAAGAGCCCATGGATAACCATGGATACAAAGGGTGCTAACACCTTCCCTTTGTATAATGTACCTCCCGAACTCAAAATCTAATCAAGGTCTTTCCTGTTCTTTTCCGCCTTTCCTTATTGGATAAAAGAAAAGTCGGTGGCGACTCTTGCTATCCGCAACATTGCTTTTCAAAGCAAAAACACAAAGTCAGTTCACCGTATCACATGGTGGTTGTTCGGTTGAAGTTTATGGTCATGGTTTATGGGTGATGGAGTACGATGGAGGAGTATGGTAATAGATGGAAGATGATTGTGTTTGTGTTGACGGTGTTATGTTGGTTGCGAAAATTTTAAAATGGGAATGGAGAGTTGTTGTTGAAGTAAGGTTATGTGATGTGCTCACGGAGATGTAGGGTGAACGGTAGCCGTTATGGCGGAGGTGCGTCATGGAATTTATTGAGGCTGAAGGAAGAGATGCCCTTTTTGCGATTTTGTTTGGGTGATGGCGGAGGCGAAATGAGTGAAGAAGAAGAAGTCTTTCCTTTTTCTTTTCTCTTTGAAGTGGGTCCTTTTTTTGGGACAAGAAGAGGTGGGTTTTGTGATGTGCGATTCACGAATAGGTGGAGGCCTTTTCTCTGTTCATTTTTTGTCCCTTTTCAAGGAGGAAAACAGATTTTCCAAAAGAATCCCTTGATGATTTTTTAGCTATGCCTTTTTTTTAGGGGAGGGCCAGACTGGATTCCCCTCTTTCTAGTTGTCCCTAGTGGTCCACCCTTTTTTCATTTGGGACACATGTCCCTATATTAATGGGTCAAAAATTCAAATGAACAAATATTTGTCCTATCTTTATGTACCACGTGTCTTTGTGATAGGGAGAATTAAGATACTTTATTAGTTTCTGATTTTATTTAATAAAATTACTATTTGAATTCTAATTTTGATTAAATAATGGAATAAGACAAGGATTGGAAATGAGAACCATGGATTAATTTGAATCGACGATCCTGATTAACTCAAAGAAGCACAAGCAATTTTAAAATGTCCAATATGCCCCTTCTAAATGATTTTAATTGATTTAAAACAATTTGAATCATCAAATAAAATAAAATTCGCATCATTCTAAATACACACGATAAAAATAAAATGGGAATACTGAAAATTCTATTTATTTCTTTTGAATATTTTGGCGAAAGAATAAAAATAAAATGAATGAAAATGAATAAATGTCGGGCGAATATTTGCTCGAAAAATTAAATCGGATGCACTAAAACGATCAGCGCGAAATATACTTATTTAAAAAATACAACGTTTCTTTTAATTCTGAAATTAATTTTGACCGGTTTAAAAGGCTCTGGCGGATCAAAATGCAACTGAAAAATTCGTCGAAAAATATAACGAGCACACCAGGTTAAATTATACGAACCGTAGATTAATAATACTGACACATGCAAGCTTGATTTCAAAAATTTTTACCCGTTGATTTTGCACGTACTTGAGGAATGATTTAACCGATTTGTCTGTGTATTCGAGAATTTATTCCGACTGATATTTAGGTATTATTCATGATGAAATGAATGTTATGTTGTACAACTGATGTAAATTGAAAATAAAATAAAATTTACGAAAATTGAAAAGTGCCTGAACAAAATTGGGGTACGACACTTCCTCTTTGGACAAACGTCCTTCACGGACTCCTTCCTCTAATCTCATCCTCATGTTTACCATCTCAGTAAAATCATTGGGGGCACTTGCAATCATACGTTCACAATAAAATGAACTCAGCATCTTTAGGAATATCTTGGTCATCTCTTTTTCTTACAAAGGTAGACTAATCAGAGCAACAAGCTCTCTCCATCTCTGAGCATATTCTTTGAATGTCTCCTTGTCCTTCTAAGACATCGACCTCAAATGATCTCTATCTAGAGCCATATCAACGTTGTACTTATACTCCTTGACAAAGGCCTCGCCTAAGTCATTAAAAGTACAAATGCTAGCACTATCCAGGCCCATTTACCATCCCAGGGCAGCCCCAGTCAGACTATCCTGGAAGTAGTGAATCAACAGCTGATCATTATCAGTTTGAGTAGTCATCTTCCTAGCATACATAACAAGATGAATCAATGGACAAGTATTCCCTTTGTATTTTTCAAAGTCTGGGACCTTGAATTTCACCTTAATTTTAATGTGGGGAACCAAACATAGTTCAATAACACTCTTGCCAAATAAATCTTTTCCTCTCAGAGTCTTCAATTCCTTGCGCAGCTCAAGAAACTGATCCTTCATCTCATCCATCTTATCGTAGACATCCAGACCTTCAGACGACTCAGAGTGGTAAATAGTCTCCTTGACACGAGGAAGAGTATGCACAGTAGGAGGAGGCACTGACATGACTGGGCTAGATGCCGGCAGAGAAGAAAAAGTTGGCACATATCCTTCAAGTATAAAGTTCGGCGGCATCCCCCAAGGGAACCCAACTGGCATAGCAGGAGCAGACTGGCTGGCAGCAGCAACAGGTATATATGGCGAAGCAATCTCTGAAATAACAGTCCTCTAAAGAGGAGGAGTTGCAGGAGGCGGAGACGGTTGGTTCTGAGCAGCTATCACATACTCCATCCATGCCGTAAGGCTGGAGATCTCATCCTTCAGATCTCTGTTTTCTTGCTATAGATGCTCCATTCTTCTCAATCGATTAGCTCGAGTGGTGAGTCAGCTTGGCTGATACACAGAAGAAGAACTAATAAGACACCCGGCAGGGGAAACCTGTTATGCAAATGATGCATGAAATGCAATGTTTTTTATTGGTTTTAATTTCAAGGAACACATGAAGTCTTATTTGCAAATATAATAATAATCAACAATAATAATTCAATTGACCATAAAAATATCTTTTTATTCATAAGTTTTGGAAGGAAACCATCATCCTAAGGATCCTTAGCAACTGCGTCAGAAGATCTAGCCAAAGGAGTATATTTCCTGCAGATGCGTCGAATCTCTGACTCAAAGGATGTCTTCCTCTAAGCCTTCTCGAGGACAAGATGATCAACAATCTTCTTCCAAGCACCGGAAGGCTAAGGCATACTAGAGGAAAATAAATCCTCTGGCTCTCTCTGTCTGTTCACTGCACGCTCTTTCAGAATCTCAATAAGTGCATCTTTGTCTTTCGACTCAAGTTGCAACTCTTCATGCTTTCGGTTTAAAGCATGGAACCACTCTTCTTGTTTAGGGAGAGTTGATGGCTCAACCACAACCAAAGGCATAGGTATTTCACAAGCGTACGACATCTTCAGCTCCAAAGCTCTCTTCTTCACCCAAATAGTGTAAGCTTCCAAAGCTTCACAGTTGCATGGACCAAGCTCAGATCTTCCCTTCCTATGCATATTATGCGAAGCATGCATCATCCTTTTCTTTAAATTTTAGGGATCTTTACCCTCCTAATAGAATAAACCCTCTAACTGAACATTATTAGGCTTATCTCTCAAGAGGAACCCAAGTTGGCGACGGGCCAAAGCAGGGTTGCAGTTGGTTCCTCCTTGTGTACCAATGAGAGGAACATTAGAGAACTCACCACAACTATCAATAATGTCCAAACTACCCAATGCATAATCATACCAAACTATATCATCATTAGTGAGAGACATAATTCTCTGAGACCACCGTAGACATTGCTTGTTCTCCAAAAAAGCAGGTGTCTACGGAAAGTGTGAAATAAACCACTTGTACAGAAGCGGAACACAACATACAATAGTCCCGCCAACTTTAGAATTCCTTAAATGCAAAGAGAAATACATGTCATCCAACAGAGTCGGAACAGGATTCCCAATCAAGAAAATCCTAATGGCGTTAACATCAACAAAATCGACAATGTTAGGGAACAAAGCTAGACCATAGATGAGAAATACCAAGATAGCTTCAAAAGCATCCGTGCTACCGACTTGAGCAAAAACAGTAGCTCTACCAATGAGAAAATCATAAGTCAACCCTAGAATACCTCCTTTCTTCACCAAATGAGCATCAATCTCATATTTCTTCAAATGAAGAGCTTCAGCTATGACCTTAGATCTGGGAATCTCCTCCAATCCACTGAAAGGTACCTTGTTAGATACGGGCATACCCAAGAGATGGGCATACTCCTCCAACATGGGGACAAGATAATAATCGGCAAAAGTGAAGCACTGATAGAGAGATGGTCATAGAATTGAACCAAAACACTCAAAAGTCCTTCAACCACATCAATAGATAGTACAGACAAGAGCTTCCCATGATGTTGCTTGAATTCCAAGGGATATAATACAAAGGATGACAACTTCCTTAGCTCTTTCAAATCAGGACATCTGAAACTGTACTTGTTAGTTTTCCTTCGTCCATAATCCATGGTCTGAAAATATTTGCAAATAAGACCTTAGTTTCCTTGAAATTTGTTTTTTCTGTGACGAATGTTATGATGCGCATGAATGCATGAATGCAATAATCACACATAAGGGACCACACACAAGAGAAACACAAATAAAGGTAAAAGGATAAATCAAATCATCATCAAGATCAATCATCCATTTTGGTGGATTTAGATTTTTCACCTTATCAACACCCAAGTTCCATTGATATTGATAAGACTGATCGGATCAACCAAGAATCAAAGGGTTTGTTGTGAGTCATGAGCATGGAGTCGGGTTAAGAACCATCCCAAAGAAGTTTACTAAGGATAAAAACCTGTAGATCATGTTCTAAGAAGTTCCCAGAGTCTTGATCCCATCTATCGGATATTATAGGTTAGGATGACTGACTCATCAACCCATAATATTATCAAGAGAAACTCGTCTGAGTGTAGTATCGCGTAATAACTCTTATCAAGTCTACACTTGAACAGTCTCCGCACTACGTCCAAAATAGGCCAAGTTGGGTTAAATGTTCAACGGTCCTCAGCTTCTCGGACTCCCAGGTTGGAAAAAGTAATGCCTATCCACGATTAACTCGTGTGACATCAATAATTCAAAGGTGGTCTCTACTGAGTAGATGGATCTCAAGCCAACTTGTTAAGGACTACTCCACACAAGTTGAACATGACTATATCATCCTCTTATCTTAATTTCTCTCAAGTCCGGGTTAGAACTTACCTCACCACACATAGATCACCAAGCACAACAGATAAAGTATATCACACAAACAATGTATACAAACATCAAATATACTAATATATACACTTAAAAAAGAAGGCTAAACCCACTGAGGACTTTTTCCTCAGCAGAGTCGCCACTTAATTTCTGTAGCGATAAATTCATGACCATCAAGCTATGAATAAACTTGACGTCAGTAAAACCAGAGTCGCCACCGCACTTTTTATTGTTTCCAAAGGAAAAAGGGAAAAGTACGAACAAAACCCAAAGATAAGAAGTTTTCAAATCAAAACTAATAAAATGCTAGAGATTATAGGTAAGGGAGTTGGTTACACAAAGGGCAGGTGTTAGCACCCAAAGTGTCTTGGGTACTCCGACGGAGCCCTTTTAATGTGCATATGTTTTTGGTATAAACGATGTTTTATGAAATATATAATGAAGGGATGAGAAAAGAATTTATTTATTATATTTTTGTGTTTGACAAGACCTTAGGTCTTATGCCTACGTACGAACATAAAAATGAGGGATCAAAACCCCCTAGTTCGTGGTAAAAATTTCAAAGGAGTTGGTGAATTAATTTTAACAAAGGTTTAAAAGAAAAGACACAAAAGGCTAAAGACTTGAATGAGGTTGTTAGTTATTTTTGTCTTTTTGAAATTAAAGTCAATATAGTTAAGTTTATTTAGAAGTTTGATTTAAGAAAAAGTTTAAAAATTCAATGGCATAAGGCCAAAGTTTCTAATCATTAAAACATGTCTAGGTTTGAAATCATAAGCAAAGAAGGTTTTTTGAAAGGAGGGAGAGATTTTGAAATTTAAGAAGTGGGAGGAGATGAAGAGACTACCCTAGACAAAAATTAAAAGTTAAGAGTTGAAAACATCTAACCAATGGGATGCAATCCAACAAACAAGAATGTCATATAGAAATCCATTTTCCTTTGGACTTTAGCAAGCAACAAGAAATAAGCAATGAGCAATATTCAAGCATCATATGAAGACCAAGGTATCAAATAAAGATAGCCATAATATTCAACAAAGCGTTTCAATAACTAGCAGTCTTCAATATCTTCCAATGTAGTAGATGAAATATTCCTTGATCAACTATCAACATCATCAGACATAAACAATAATAACAATATAAACATTAAGCACAAAGACAGAGCAGCAGGTGAATCAAGGGCACTCAAGGTCTTGCATAAGATGAAGGCATAGTCAAAGATAACTCAATCTCAGATGTTGGCATTGGCCAAGTCCTTTAGGATAGGGAACGCTGCCTAGTTCTCAGTCCAGAAGTTCAAATCAAATCCCAACAGTCCAGCCAAATATTTTTTAGGGTTTTTGTTATTATTATATGTTTTAAGGTCCTAAGACCACAAACAAAACAAATACAAACAAACAATATATACAATCGCAAGATATCGCTTAAATGAGCAAAGTGAAAAGGACTTGAAACATAAACAAGTTGCATGAAATGTAAAATGGCAATGAATGATAGAGGTACTGATATTTAAATTGCATAAAGTAAATGACTTGAAAATAAAACAACATTAATTAAGAAGTTAGTCAATGGTTAGTCAAATGCTAGTGATGAGTTTTAATTGATTAAGTCATTCTTTGAAGAACACTCAACCATTCATTCACAAGTATGAATCCTTGAACCAAGACATCATCCATGAGAAGGGCTTCAACTTGGATAAATCAACAAGTATGCCAATAGCTCTCATGAATGGAAAAAAGGTCAAGTTTCCACACAATGCCATGAAAAATGGGAGACTTACAATCTCACCTACTAGAATGTTATGCCTTAAGGGACAAATTTAGCTCTATGTTAAGCAATCGTAATTGGACTTATGTAGAAGTCACAACTATTTGAGATCGGGCAATAAAAATATAGGTGTTAATGCATGTTAGAGATTTGGTACAAAGAACCAAACTCCTAAAGCATACGACACACTAAAAAAGGGGAGGAAACCTATCTCAGTAAGACTTGTGTTGATTCATCTGACACAAGGTCATTGATGAATCAACTAGCATTTAGACATTAGAAAAATCATTGGTCAAATGAAGGAATGAGGAAGAATAGGGATGAAGATGAAGAGGGAAGGGGAAATAGAAACACAAATTGATCATGAGAGGAATTTCATCTGATCAATACCATCGATTCATTTTGGGAGATGAAATGTACATTTCATCAATCCCCTAAATCCAATGGTATTGATTAAACAAAAGTCAAATCAACCATGACCAAGGCCCAAACAGAAAATCAAACATCACAAGACCATAAAAATGGCTCAACATGATTTTTAAACATTTAATCAATTAAAAAAATCAAATTAAAAGTGAATTATTAAATGGGGAAAAACCTAAAATCCTTTCAAAACATCAAATAAATGGCTAAGGGATTTATCCTAGGTCAAACAAGGTCAAAGGACCTTAGGCAAAAAAATTCATGATTTTTGGAAAGTCTGAAGTATTTTAAAACAATTAAAAATATGCACAAAAATATTTAATTCATGAAAAATATCAAAATTAATCCAAAAAATTATTTTAATTTAAAATATGAAGTATAAAAATATTTAAAGATTTTTGGTGAAAGTCCCATATTTTTTGGATTAAAAATGAAATTATTATGAATTAAACAAAATAAAGGGATTAAATGAAAAATCATAAATAAAATAGAAAATAGAAAAAAACGAGGGCCATCAGATCTCCCTCATTAATTGAGGTGGAAAATCTGATGGTCAAGATTAGAACATGGACATCAGATCAAATGGTTGGAACCTTGCAAACACACCACTGGCCCTAGCTCCGGTTGTCTTCTTCGGTGGACCTCACCGGACTGGTCCACCCTCAACCAAACAGAGAATGAAAAACAAGGACACTATTTCAAAGAAAAAATGCTCAGGAGCTCGAATCTGGCCTCAATTTCACCTAACTCCAAGTATATTGAAAGATACGTGGACTTGAAATTTGAGGTGCATGCCTTTGAGTTGCTTCAATTTGACCTCAAAGCGACTCAATCTTGTTGCCTACATTGTTAGGACTTCATCCAACCAAATATTAATCAAAATAGTAGAGAACTGAGGGAGAATCGAAGAAAAGAAATTTAAGAATATCCACATTCTGTTTGGCAGTGATGAAGCTCGATTTGGATCTCATTTGGCTTGGTTTGTTTCTGATTGCATGCAAGGAGTGAAATGGAGGCTCAAATGGTTTGGACTCTTGGAGTTTCAACTTCAAAACAAAAGTGAGATTGAAACTCGATTTTCAAATGAGAACCTTCAAGATTATCCTTTAATGGAGGTGACGGTGTTTGCAGTTCAAAGCTTAGGCCAAGGGTCCTTGATTCTGAGCAAGAGGACCAGTATATATAGGGTTTTGCATTGCTTTACACACACTTTCCAAAATTGGTCAAAAATAGAACTGTTAATGCATACTTGCATGCACATGTGGTAGTCCCATGGAATGATTGGAAAAGGTCAACAATTGTGCATGAATGATGCTAAAAGCTTAACACGAGATCATGCAATTGTACTTGAGAATTGGTCATGTGATTTATCCAAATGGAACCACGGAGAGTAACCATACTCAAGTCCTTGTAAAATGCTCCAAATTCCACGATCTTGGACTTTTTGGAAAGGTGGCATCAAGGGGAACAACTTTGAAGTTGAATACTTTTCCATTTGGATCTTGGATCATGATGAATTTTAAGGTGGAAGTTGGAGAAGTCAAACATAGTTGAAATTTTTTTAAGTACAAAGTCAAATGACCACTTCCTCCACCTTGAATAACTTTTGTTATGAGCTCCAAATTAAAATGGTTTCTTCACCAAAGTTGTATCTATTTAACTTATATTAAATTTGGTAACAAATTTGACATCATTTGGATTTTGCATGAGGGAGTTATATATTTTAGAAGTTGAGGAAAATTGCTTGTTCAATGGTGACGGCCCAAAATGACCTATAATGTTTCCTCTTAGCACATGCCCTTGAAAGTTGAATTTGACATTTATCAAAGAATAAAAGTTGGATAATACATCATGAAATTTTATGTGAAACTTGGATGGCCTTCATATCTTAAAAGTTGATCATGTTATGGTCCTTAGAAGTTGACCTCCTAACTAAGGCACATACAAAATAACCTATAATCGTTCACCATAAAAAGTGACTTTACAAGAAAAACTAGCTCGTGATGTCAACATGAACATTGTTTGGAATGTCATAAAGAGTAACTTTTCTCTTGTAATCATTTTCATATGACAAAAATTGTAGGAGATAGGGTCTAGGGAACCCCAGTTTTGACCAGTTGACTTTCTCTAGTCAACGTCTTTGAACCAACTTGCAAACTTGAAGTTATCTTGATCTTTAGGACTCATGGAGGATCATATATGCTTGAGATGTTGTATAATGAAGTATCCCTTGAAATCTTTGACCAATTTGTTGAAGAAACTTACTGAGGAAGTCACATAAGATACCTAGATGAATTAGGGCTTCCAAGGCAAACAAGCTTCAAACTCTTGATGAATTCTTAATCAAAATGATAAATTAAGAACATGGGGATCCAATATATGATTCTTAGAACCAATGGTGAACCATTCCCTGATTGATCTCTTGCTATGAGGGCTTCAAACCCTAGTTGTGAGCTTGATAGGGCACAAGTGGATGCACACACTACCTACAAAAGAAACAAAGCTATACTAGACATATTTTTGGTATTTTGGTTAGTAAAAAAAGGAAAATAAAGTATGATACAACCAAACGTGCTTGGTGATCTCTCCCAATGAAAATCCAATGAATGAGGGATAAGGAGGATGTCAAGGTGTGATCCCAAAGCCAATGCAAATGATGAGCTAGTTGGAGGGGTCTTAGGGTCAAAATTGGGGTCTTACAAAGACCAAAGAGAGAATATCCGTCATTGGTTAAAGTGAACATATCAAGGATAAACTCAAAAGGAAGAATATTTGTCACCGTTTAAGATAAACATATCAAGGATAAACTACCTAGGTAAACGGAAAAACACAAATCTGCTGGAAAGAATCAAAGAAGTAAATTTCCTTTTACCGGTTACTGGGTAAATCACAGGTAAAGTACCCAACATCAAGAAGGAAATTACCAATTACTAGGTAATAAACTCTTGGGGACCAAAAGATCTATCTAGGTAAGAACTAGAAAGAAACGATCAAACAAGACTCACCCCAATGAGGATATAACTCAAAGGGAATGGTTCTATTCAGATAATAAACTGGGGAGGAGACAGAAATAATAATCATCCACGAGGAAATAAGTCAATAGGGGAGAAGAAAGGATAAACTCGTTCTGCTTAAGGGGCTGACACTTTACATTGAAGGAGGACAGACACACCAAATTTGTAAGGGAAAATGATATCACCAAAGCAGGGGATCAGAAGAATATGTATAATTCATAAAATGCACAATGAAATATTTGATGCTATGTTTATGCATGTATATGCATGAATATGTATATGATTATGCTGACAAACTAGCACAAAGGATACAAACATGAAGATCTGCTCATCAAAACTAGACACTTGGCTAATCTCAACAAGATGGGAACACCAACTGGAGAAGCTGCTAAGGATGAAAATAAATCATCGAGGATATAAATCCTATCTTCATATATATAACTACCTTGGAATGGCACACAACCAAGTGCTCAAGGAAAACCTGGGAAATCATAACCCAATTTTAATGCTCAACTCTGGTTGGGGAAAGACATGGATAACATGCATCCGACCAAAAACTAGTGGAAACTCAGTGCTTAGAGGAAAAGAAGAATATTTACATCTATAGAAATCAGTCAACGATGCGGGGGATTTTAGGTCAACACCATATCAAATATGAGACAAACCTATAGGGAACGACTGCATCAAAACTGCTCAGAATCAAACACTGTCTGAAATGAGGAGATCTTTCATTAGAAAATGGAATTTCGCTAGGGATCTACGTCACAACGAGAGGTAAAACTCTGAGTGGGGAATCAGACAAACTATTGGGGATTCCAACAAAAATCAACTTTGTGAGGGGCTTCACTAGGGATTCAAAATCTTCCCAGACAAATCAAAAGGCACACGAGGATGTAAACCTACAACAAATTCCTAAAAAGGAAAACAACAGTCACAAAACTCTTCTTGGAGATTGAGAAATAAACCAATTCTAAGGTACCAAATATATCAACCGGATCTACAGACTCACATAGGGGAAATACTGCCACAGCTATGCAACAAAAAAATAAAGGTGTGTTGGGGATCTGAGAACCAAATAAAGGTTTCACCGAAGATCCAAAGTTCAATCACAAATGCAAACTGAGGATGAAAATAAAAAAGGCCTCACTTGAGGAAGGATGAACTTCAAAGAGATCAACACAGCAGCTCCACCAGGGATAAATGATAAACTACTTAGGGAGAAACTTATCAACCATGTTAGGGATGAACGATGAACTGTTGGGGAGATAAAAAATCACATACCACTGCTTGGAAGATAACAATGCTTCACACAACAAGACTTACCGTTCTTAGATTGTTGTTGACATTCCTTTTGAATTCGATGTTCTTAAAGTAAATGCCTTATTATTTTTTAGAAAAATGATTATTCATTGATTTATTTATTTCAAAAATTATCATCATAAAATTTGAATCTTATTTAAATAGAAACAAGTAAGAATAACAAATAATTGGACAAAGGCTCAATTTTATTTAATAGAATGGTAGTCCACAAATGGAAGGACTCCATGGATCTTTACAAAGTTTAAAAAGGGTAATTTACATGGAAAAAAGGGCTACATTGAATACAATGACCATTACTCTTCCTACCAACTCTGAAATCCACTATGCTCTTGTCTTCGGTTGAGAATGATGAATTAGAACCAAATGACTGTTCAAAACTGCTTCCAATATCAGATCCGGTCGGATGTAGTTAATCGCCATAATCCCTTATTTTGCCTAGATTGTCCCAAGGTGGGGTACTCAATCTACCGAGATACTTTTTCTGTTTTATGTCTCTAACTTTTGCCTGGATCGCCCTTTCAGGTTTTCAATCCACCGAGACGCTCATTTTAGCCTAAACCTCCCCTTCGGGTTTTCAACTTAGCGAGTTGTTCTTTTCTTTTTTAGGCGAAGTATTTCTTGACTACATCGGCGTTCATAAGACGAGTGAACTCTTCACCATCCATAGTTGTAAGAATCAATGCACCTCCTGAGAAGGATCTCTTAACAACATATGGGCCTTCATAATTAGGAGTCCATTTTCCCCTAAAATCAGGTTTGAAAGATAAAATTTACTTGAGCACAAGGTCACCTTCTCGGAACCCACGAGGCTTAACCTTCTTATCAAAAGCTTTCTTCATTATCCGTTTGTAGCGGTGTATTCGTCGCTATATGATCTATCGATTAAATCATAAGCTAAGAGATACGTTGAAAATTTCGAGTCGCCACCGCACTTTTATTTATCCAAAGGATTGGCTAAAAAGCGAACAAAAGCCTAAGAAGTTTTACACGTAGAAAACTAATAAAAAGATCAGAGATTCGGGGTAAGGGGTAAATTACGCAATGGGAAGGTGTTAGGCACCCACTACGTCCTAGGTACTCCTAGGGAGCCCTTTTCACACTTGTTATGCTAAATTATTATTTGTTATGACATAAAGATTGTGCAAACATGATTGGGATGATGAGAAAAGAATATACGAGTTTTTATTATTATTGGGTATTGGGTTCGAACGGATGAACCCGTTGCCTACGTACCTTCCATCAAAGGTAAGGATCAGAACGCCGTAGTTCGGCTAAAAGATTTCCAAAAGTGGGTTAGGTTCAATTTTAAACACAAACCCTAGGTCTTACGTTATCCACGGGAGAAAACTCAACCTTATACAGACAACAACGTCCACCATGTGAGAACAGCTTCAACTGGCCAGAGAGGGGTTAACCCTATAATAGGCGAGGAAGACTTACAATTCAATCACTAAAGACAGAAGGTGAGATTAACATCAACCACTAAGATAAATCAAACCTATAGCTCATGTATGAAAAGATTAATGGACAAAGCCAAAACAAGTGAATGAGTGGAGTTACTGATTATGATTATGGAAATGAAGTCAAAGTATGATTAAGATCAATTCAAATAAGTATTATGAAATGAAGTTTGAAAAAAAAGGTCAAGGACTTGAGTCCAGGTTTTTAGTTAGAAAAACATGAAAATGTTTGCACAACACTTATGTCAAGTTTAAAAGATAAAGTGTGAAAAGGTTCTAAGACGTAATGAATGATGAATGGATGAGATGGATAGTAAAACTTCTTAGAAGGTTCACTTCTTGAAATCATATAGCAGATGATTCAAGAGTGTCCTTTGGAGTAGCGATTAACAATAACAGACAAACAAAGCAAGCCAAAGCGGATATCGGATGCCAATCAATGGTCTTATACCAATCTCCTAAAACAAAATGGGATATCAGATGCCACTCAATGGACTTACACTAATCTCCACAGGCAAAGAAAATAAAGATGAACTATGGAAGTCAACTGCCAATCTATCTGGACTTAGGTTAACTCCACAGTATGCTCACAGGAAATCCAATGCCACATCACAGGGACTTACAATGGATCCTCACATACAAGTACAGAAGCAACAATATGATCACAGGAATGCAAATGCCAACTTACAGGGACTTATAATTGCAACCTCACATACAAACAGATAAAACAAACTATGATCACAGGAAAGCAGATGCCAACTTACAGGGACTTATAACTGCAACCTCACATACAAATCAAACAGATCAAATTATGATCACAGGATAACAGATGCCAACTTACAGGGACTTATAACTGCAACCTCACATACAAATCAAACAGATCAAATTATGATCACAGGATAACAGATGCCAACTTACAGGGACTTATAACTGCAACCTCACATACAAATCAAACAGATCAAATTATGATCACAGGATAACAGATGCCAACTTACAGGGACTTATAACTGTATCCTCACATACAAACAGATAACAGAATATATGAGTGACCAATGAGGTCTTACACTCTATCCTTCCATATCACAGGAGCAAAGGCCAAAAGAGATGGACTTACAATTGTCCTCAATGGGCAAGCAACAATGATAACATCACAAAACAAATGAGATGATCATGCATTAATGGCAATTGATGATGATGATAAATGCATAGCATACAGGCAAACAAGTGCATATGAAACAATCAATCAAGCAATGAATATCAAACAGCACACTCTATAGCCAAACAAATGGGGCTCACACAAGAGGGTTTGACTTTAAAAGTCCACTGTAATGGGTAAAGATCGCTCTTAACCTGGCCATTGAGGGGCTCAGGTGAAGCAGATGAAAAGGAGATGAGGAGTATGCCTCATTGCTTCTATCTCATATCAGAGAGAGCATCAAAGAAAGTGTGGGAGTTCAGAAAGTAGGAACTCTCTCCACATTATTGACTCGATTAGATCTTGGGTATTTATCTCATTGCTTCAACCATGTAATGGGAGCAGAGAGAGGACACACTGAATAGTGGGGGATAGATTACTTATCCCTACCTTCCACCAATTGCCTTACTTGAAGGACTTTTCCTGCTTAGGACAAATATAAACAAACACAGGCATTGCCTCTTAAGGAGGACTTCAGACAGTTTGCCCGGTCAAATAACAGACCGGGTCTCCAGACTACATGAAGAAGAAGTATTTATACCTCAAAGCAAATGCTAAAAAGCAAAGCAAGCAAGCAAGTTCAAAGAACTTAAGCAACTAAAGCACCTGCAAAAGTCAAACCAATTAGTAAACAGTTCAACAATTAAAACAAAGAGAAATGAACCAAAAGTCAACCACAGAGGGACCAATTGTGCAAAGCACAAAGACTCAAGCATATGAGTCACCTACAAAACAAATGTTAGCACATGATAAACAAACCAACTCAATCAAAATTGAAAGGTCTTTGGGGCATTGGTGTTCAACCTGAAACAAACAGCTCAATTGTAAGCTTACAAGACCACTAGGACTAGCCTAGGGTCAAAGATGAAAGAAAAAGGCCAAGGCAGCAAGCAATATTCAATCAAAGTCAACATCAATCATGTAAAAAGCAAACACAATTGGATTCAAACTTATATCATGCATCATGGTCATTTCATATGCAAAAGGATGCAAAGCATGGCAAGAGAAGCATACAAAAGTCAACAGCAAAGACTTCATTCAAAAGTCAACTCAAACATTTTCAAAAATCATGAAATAAATCACACTCAATCCTAACATCTAACATGGTATACATGTAAAATTTCATGGCATTTGGATGAGAGGAAGGCAATCAAGTAAAATCATGAATTCAAATCAAATTCAAGTAAGCATGGTGAAAGTCAACAAGCATGGGTCAACTTCAAAAAATCATATCAATTTGAAAACAGAAGAGAAATGAATGAGATTAACACCAATGCAAAGCTTGAGATGTCTAGTTATAACATATGAAATTTCATGGTCATACAATAAGATTTGAGAATTTCACAAAAGATTTGGCAAGGCATAGCACAAAAAGTCAACAAATGACCACATATGGAAGAAAATTCTCAATCAAATGGAAAACAGCAAGATTAATTCCAAGAAAATTCATACATCAACTAGACATACAAGGGATCATTCATGCAAAATTTCAAGTGATTTGGATGTAGGGAAGTGTGTGAACAAAATTAGAGAAAATGCATGATCATGGTATAGCACCAAATGCAACACACAACTTCAAAAAATCATAACTATCAATCCACAAATGATAAATGTACAAACTTTATATGGAAATGAAGATCAATGTGTCTAGTTTCACCACAAAAAATTTCAAGCTCATTGGATGCAATATGACAATTTCACAATTGAAATGGTAAGAGATATCATTTTGGCATACATGTTGAAAAATCAATTATCATTTAAAAAACCAACCAATGGAAAAATAATTAAAATTCACCATAAAATAGTAGACTCAATTGTGATTATGATGGAAAAAATTTCACAATTTTTGGAATAAAAATGAATGAGAAATTAATTTGTGAAGATTGATGAATAATTGAAGCAACATGAACAAAAGACATGAACTAATGGGTCAAACTAAAGTCAGCGCATGGCATAAGTGTAAATACACGCATCACTTAACAAAACGGCAGAGTTTTGAAGGGCCAAGCGAAATGTTCTAATTGGCTAGCTTCCAATGTAACAGTACACAGGCAAGGCAAACAACAACAACAACCAATCGAAATTCAGCCTTCTGGTTTTAGAAACCCTAGGGTTTAACATACAGCAGGGCAGCTCAAAATGCTCATCTTCAATTGATTATCATGGCCAACAAACCTCAAGCAAAATCACACAGACCAACATGGTAACACAAATGTGGTATTCATGCAGCATAGAACAACAGCAACCAACAAGACAATATGGGAAAGGTATGAGTTCATCATCATAAAAACGAACTTCAAGCAACATCACACAATAACATGGCATTGGGAATACTCATACTGCAACCAAACAACAGCATACAAAATGCTTCACATGGTCATGAGGTTTCAAACAGCAGCAAGGCAACGGCATGGCATCGTGTAATCATCAATCATGTAACCAAATGAAATAAACAAACAGCATTCAACACAAGCAAACATAATATGAATCAAGGTGGATTTCGGGACATATTCCTAGAGTTTCAAACAAGCAGCAACATGGTTTCAGCATTGTAAGCATCGAATTTGGCAATGTGTAGCAGCAAGTAATCAGTCAGCATACCACACATAAACATGGGAAAAATCCTGGACAGGGTAGTTTTGCAAAACAGCAGCAGGGTATGTATTACAGCATGTGTTCATCAGCATCATATCAAACCAAACAACAGTACATGACAGCATACAACAGCATGGATATTATGAGCAAGTTTGAAGTTGTCCATCAGCAGGGCATATGCAGCAATGACATGTATCATGTATTCTCATGCTTCCAACACAAACAACAGCAGGGCAAATAAATGTTCATCAATCATCATCATTCGACCAACATTTCAAAAGTAAGGTAACAGTATTCAGCTGGCATACTAACACAAACAGAATATGAATCAATATGGATTTCTGAGCATGTTCAAGGTTGCGATGACAGCAGGGTATTAACAGCATGGTTAAGCATCATTCAATATTTATCAAAACTGCAGCAGGACTTTAGCAGCATGGTATGATGTGTTCATTAGCATCCAAACAAAACAGACAACAGCATAGTAATGGTATCATGTTATTGACCAAACATCACCAAGTACAACAGCAACAATAAACAAAAGCATATAGCAGCATAGCCTTGAACATTAATGTTTCTCATTCATCCAACCCAACATGGTAGTAGTAAGGCAAAACAAACAAATCAAGGGTAGTTCAAAACAAAACAAGCTCATCAACAAAACAAGCTCATCAACAAATCAAGCAACAGTTCATGCGAAATCTTGGTAAAATCTGAGGTTTAAACACAGCAGCCATATGGTATTGAACATGTAACATAGATTTTCTAGGCAGGGTCAGGTTTGAACAGCAGAGCATGGAAATCAATCATAATCAGTTGAAATTCAACATAACAGCAAATACAAACAACAATAACAGGCAACAATAGCAGTATGTGAACAGGGCAAGTTTGCTGGAAAGTCACTAGTGTTTCAACAACAGCCTGGTATTTGCAACATTCAAGCAGTCAACATCATGCCAATTTCGACCAAGCAACATCATGCAATCAACATGTAGGCATCAAGCAAACAGAAAACTTCAATGTGCTTCATGTCATAAACACCAAAACAACACAAACATGACAAAAAGATTTTTGGGCATAGCAAGTAGTTTAACAGCAGCAAAGGTATTCATCATCCAATGTCCATCACCAAATCAAGCACAACAAACAACAGCACATGAACCAAGGTGGATTTCTGGACATGACAAGGGATCAAAACAGCAGCATTCATCATAACAGCAGGGTTTTAGCATGTTCATAAAAACATCATCAATCTACAGCAGGTCGAATTTTCAAAATGCCCTAAATCCAAAATCTAGCATACCAACAGCATCACTAACCATCAAGGAACAATAATATAGCATCACATTTTAAGGAATCAAAGCAAGCAAGGTGAATCGAACAGAAATAAGTTTGGACACACAACATGAAATCCAGATTTCTTGGCCATGACATAACCATTTCAAGCAAGCCAACAATCATTTGAATCAGCATCAAACAAACTATCCAAATCACATCATGGCATGGTAAAAGGAGGAAGTCGAATTGCTTACTTGTTTTGGAAGAAAATGTTGAAACAGTGATCCTTTTGATGATAGGGGTGCACACAGGTGATGCTTATGCTTGGTAATGAAAGGTGATGAAGCTTGCTCAGCTCAAACTTGCTTGGACCTCCTCAAATTCAAAGTTGCCATTGGAGATGCTTTGAAGATGCAGAGCTTGAAAGAGGGTTACAGTTGAGAAATGATGTGCAAAAACAATCCCAAATGATGTTTAGATGATGGAGGAATCAAGGTCATTCGAGGGTTTTCAAGGGTTTGGCAGAAAAGTTCACTTGAGCCAAAAATGCAAATGAGAGAATATGTCTTTTTTCTGTGTGGTAGGCTGAAAAACTAGGGTTCAAATGTCCAGAAGAAATGCTTATATATGACTGCTTTACCTCTACTAATCAAATGTTAAACTTGTTTAGTTGTAATGAGCTCATTTGCATTTTGCTAATTTTCCCATACATGGAATGGAGGGTGTAATGCTGTACGAGTGGGCTTGTGAAAAGGCTGCAGAAAGACCTTTGCTTATGCTATTTGATGTTGCTCATGTACTGCTGTACTGTGTTTTGTCCAAAATGAAGTAATTGCTTTATTTGCCAACTTTGCATTTTTGCCAAAATTAGGGTATGGACATGGTATGGACATGAATTTGGGATTGGAGCAAGTTTCAAATATGATTTAGAACAATTCCCAATTGGCCAATTTAAGAAAAAGTCAAAAACTCAAAAAGTCAAACTTGAGTCAAACTTGATTTTAAATGAAAAAAGGTCCAAAAATGCCATTTTGAATGGTAAGGTTTTAGGTCATGAAATTTGTATTTTTGGAAAGAGGATGAAAAATGTGGTTTGTAGGAAAAAACCCCACCAAATTTGGCCTTATGGTTTGAGAGATATGGCTTGTTGAAGTTCAAAAATTGGTGAAAATGATTTGATCATATCTTGACAACCACACATGGGATTTGAGAGTTCTTGGACTTTTTGAAAATGGGAAGACAAGATCTTCAACTTTCATGTTGGGCAAAAATTCATTTGAAGCTTGTATCATGATGTAAGTTTGAGATCAAGAAGTTTCCATTTTTGGCAGTTGAAATTACAGGTCCACTTGCTATTTCTGGAAATTTTCTGATTGGCTTGATTTTCTTCCATGATGAGGTTGAACATGATAGATGAGGCTTATACAAGCATGAATGAACTCCTTCAAATCAATTCTATCCATCAAATCTCTGATTAAATCAACTGTTGACCAAGTTTGACTTTTCTAGGGTTTTGGACTGACTGATCCTCTTCTGATGATTTCCAAACCCTAATTCCTTGAGAACTTGACTTCAAATGATGTCTCAAGATGTATGAACCTTTGATTATTGATCATGATGCCCAAATTCCACAAGAATGGCCATCATCCATTGCTTTGACTGATCAATGACTGACTTTGACCTAATTGCTGATGATTACCTCAACTGCAAGCAAAAGGTTAGACTGACAATATTTTTGTACTTTTTGAATGATAAACATATGAAAAGCAAAAATATACAAATGCAAAGTATGCTTGATGATCAAGAAACAAACCCACAAGGCAATCTATCCACTAAGGGGAAAGCAAAGGCATGCATTGATCCTTGAGGTTATGATATGAATGATATGGGCCATGAGGGATCTTAGGGCCCAAAATTGGGGTCTTACAGATGCCCCTATTTAAGGTCATTCTAGCCGGAGAAGTGAAGTTTAGAAATCTTCATCTCGACGCGGTAGAATGGACTTAAATAACAGTAATGAGACAAATTTTGGTCCCTAAGAGACCTCATGATGCAGATGTATGCGTGCAAAAGACACAAATTCTGTGGGGAATATGATTCACACAGAAGAAAAGACGACCCATCGGAGTAATATACTCGCCAGGAACAGAGACTCTAATAAGACTCTATGGGGATAATAAAAGAGAAAGGAATGTGTGAACAATAAACGACTCCAAACTGGGGAAAAAACAAAACTGACACAACGTGAACAAAACACGACTCTGATTAGGAAAACAGAAAACAGACAGGAGAACTCACTGGGGAGTGAAGAACTCATATTGGGGAAAGGAATTCCAAAGGAAAATAAATCCATTGGAGAGACACAAGCTGACTCCTGAGGAGAAGCAAAAGAAAACTCCACTGGGGAAGTAACAAAGCAAAAGGAGATGTTACCAGGCATACGGGTAACAAACTCAGGAAAATCTGACTCCACAGGGGGACCGAGGTCATAATAGGGAGCAGAAAGGAGGGAACACCAAGGATACCGGTTACTGGGTATATAATAGGTGACCGACCAAAGCGTGAATTGGATTCCACTTCCAAAACACTCATCATCCTGAAGAAGCTAGAAAAGCAAACTTGTTTATAGGATGGACATTCAATTCCACAAGGAAAATGAATCTTACTCTGAGGGGAAAACAATCAAAAGATTGACTCAAGAGCGCACGAGATATAATATCCATTACCGTCAGAACGTGGATAGAATACTCAGATGAGACATATTATTCATTACCGGCAGACCGTGAATAATATACTCGAAAGGAAAATTATCCTGACCCGGTTACTGGGTTGTTTATAGGATAAAAATCCGAAGACGTGAATTGGTTTTCACTTCCAAAACACTCATCATCCGAAAGGAGGGCTTGAAAAAGCAAATCGACTTACAGGATGGGCATTCGAATCCACAACGGGGAAACGAATCTTACTCAACTGGGGACACAAACCCAAAGAGCGCATGAGATACAATATCCATTACCGGCAGACCGTGGATAAGATACTCGCATGAGATATATTATCTATTACCGTCAGAACGTAGATAATAAACTCGCATGGTAAGAAACACCAGAGATACCGGTTACTGGGTATATAATAGGTGATCTACCGAAAACGTGAATTGGATTCCACTTCCAAGACACTCATCATCCAAAACACAAACTGGTTAAAGGATGGCTATTCGATTCTACAAAGAATACGAATCTTGCTCAGTTGGGGAAAATCAACAAAGGATTCCAACTATAGAGCGCATGAGATATATTATCCATTACCGGCAGACCGTGAATAATACGCTCGAAAGGAAAAGACACCAAAGATACCGGTTACTGGGTATATAATAGGTGACTAACCAAAAAGAGAGACAATCGATACCAAGCAAACGGGTAAACGAAAGACAACTCAAAGGATAAATTGCAAGCATCCGGCAATTATCCAACAACAAGAATATTCGACTCCGCAAAGGGAAAAACGAATCTTACTCGACCGGGGAAACACAAAAGGCTTCGACTGAAGAGTGCATGAGATATACTATTCATTACCGGCAGACCGTGAATAATATACTCGTATGGAAGATTATCCACAACCGTTTACTGGGTTAACAAAGGATAAATCAACCGAACAGAAAGGCATCGGGATACCAAATTAGGTATATAATGATAACCAATCAAAAGGAGCGACAGACATTACCAACAAAAGGGTAAATGAAAGGCGATCTGCTGAGGATAAATTGCAAGCATCCGGCAATTATCAACAGAAGACTAGCTGGGGATGCACTGGTAAATAACCAAAGATCCGGGGAACAAATCACTAGCATACGGTGAAAAGACCCACTGGGGATGAAATTGCTAGCATACGGCAATTATCCACAAAAGACTTGCTGAGGGTATAAGTGCTGATCTGAGCAACTTATACAAGCAAAGGAAAATCATCATCAAATATTGAATGAAGATAACCACACAATTAGGGTTTACATCTACCGAATACGGGGTAGAAGACCAACAAACTCCGCGTGGGGATAGAACAAATCACAAATCCGCACGGGAAACCAAAATAGGGTTTATAACAAACCACAAACTGCTGAAAAGCAGGAAAATAGGATTTACAAATACCGGGATGAGGTAGAAAACCAAAAACTCTGGCTGGAGAATAAAAGGTGTATAACCACAAATTCTGTTAAGAAAGCCAGGAAAGATAGGACTTACAACTACCGGTTACTGGGTAGAGGCCCAAAAAACATTCCGCTGGGGAACAACCCACTGGGAAGCATAAGATATCTGACAAATAGCCAATTCGGGAATAATCCGAAAAGACAGACTGAATAAAGACACGTCCTAATGAGGATATAACTCAAATAGGAAAATCCATCCCAATATATGTGTTGGGAGGAAACGGAAAAAACCGTCATCCACGAGGATATATCTCAGTGGGGAACTGCAGAAGAAAAGACATCGTTTTCTGCTTATGGGGTTGACTCTATATGGAGAGATTTATAAACACCCGACATCTGCTTGGGGAGATCTGTAAAGAGATATATATCACCATAGCAGGAGACACGACAAACAAAAGATATATGGCAAAAAATGCAACATGAATATCTGAATGTTTATGAATATGCATGAATATGCGTGATTTATGTTTGATGAATGCTGACAAAACAGACAATTCTAACACAAACAGGTCCAGGAACCAAACGTCCGGTATTATACTTCCAGGGGAAAAACCAGCTGGAGAGCCAATCTGCGGAGATCTACATGCTGTAAAGCAAAGATCTGCAAGTACTGCTGAAGAAGCAGAGAATCAGATATATCAGGAAATAACCAATCCAGGGTACAGAAAGTCACAACGGGCGAAACAGCCACCAAGACGAATCTGTAAGGGAACAAGAGAAATCCCAAAGTATATCTGCAGGGGATCCCAGTGTCAACTGAGAAACAAAAGATGCGTAAGCACGAACTGCTGTAGAAGCAAATCCACACAACTCCACTGGGGCATAACCCACTGAGGGAGAATAATATCATCCAAATAGAATCTGACTGTATAAGCAATTCTACTGGGGAAAACTGTCGGCTACTCTCTTGGGAACAAACCACTGAGGGAGGACAGATCAAACAAATATATTCTGCAACAAACCACTCCACTTGGGGAGAACATACAGCAAACTGATCACAACAAGTAGATTCTGCAATATAAGCCACTCTACTGGGGATCACAAATAGTCAGGAAATCCATCCGTTCACTGGAGGCTGAAGCCATCATCCGACCGTATTGGGGATTGAAGGAGTATTCAACAGGCGAAAACTGCCACAACAAACATTCTGCAGACTATGCTGAGGAAAAGATAGTTGCAAAACTGGGATGTCAACCCAAGTCAACCACTGAGTAGGAAAATAAATCCTGCTCTGCTGAAGAGAAAACTCTGATGGAGAGATAGCAACAATTCCACAGACGACTTCGTCGGGGAAAAGGTAAAGTACCAGGTATCAAACCACTGACTTACCGAGTCTTCAGAAGAAAACGAACGTGCTGAGGAAACAGACAAATCCTACTGGCACACTGCATGGGGAAAAGAGGTAACAACTCCACTTGCAACCCTGGTGGGGATATTAATAACAGCTATACTCGCGACTCCGAGAGGAGTATCAATCAGTCAGTTATATCCATGACTGCGCTGAGGAGACAAATAAAGTCTGGGGAATACGACCCACTGGAGAGAGTGACGGGGCACCAGGATGACAAACCATCAACCGCCGAAACTTCACAAGAAAACACCCATGCTAGGGGAAAACTGTTGCTGGAGAAAACAAAGTCTTCAACGACACATCACTTGCGACTGTACTGGGGAACAACCCCAACAAGGATTTGAAGAAAGAAGATACCACCAAACCAGGAATATGAACCAATGTCTTACCTGTTGGAAATCATGCTACCCTCGAGAGAGCACTGAGACATTCTTGAGTATCCTTTCAATCTTGTGAATGTTCACTTTGTTTAAAACAACAATTTTGAAAAATTTGATTTGTTTAAAACAATGACATTTTATCAATTTAAAACATGCAAAACATTTGTTGAATTGAAACAAATAAGAGTGCAAATAATTGGATAAAAAGCTCAAATTGATTTGATGGAATGGTAGTCTGCAAATGGCAAGACTCCATAGATCTGTACAAATTGGAAATCAGTGATGTATATTGGAAGAGGGCTACATTGAACATAATGATCCTTTCTCTACCAATTTGAATCTCGATGTATCCGAAGCTTCAGTTGACGACGAATCGAGAATCTTCTGACGAAATGACGACTGATAAACCAGAAAGTCTTGTCAGGATGCAGTTACTTGCCAAATCCCTAATTTTTTGCCTAGATTGCCCCAGAGTGAGGTACTCAATCTAGCGGGATGCAAATATATTACTTTTTTCAAGTCTCTAATTTTTGCCTGGATTACCCTTGCGGGTTCTCCACCGAGACGCTCATTTTTGCCTAAGCCGCCCTTTCGGGTTTTCAACTTAGCGAGCTATTCTGTTTTTTCATTCTCTTTTTTTTTTTTTTTTATTTGCATATACTTTTTTTTCTTTTTTTTTTTTTTAGGCAAAGTATCTCTTAACTGCATCTGAATTCACAGGACGAGTGAAATCCTCCCCATCCATTGTTGTAAGCATCAAAGCACCGCCTGAAAAGGCTCTCTTAACAACATATGGACCCTCGTAGTTTGGAGTCCACTTGCCCCTGGAATCGGGCGCGAAAGACAAAACTTTCTTGAGCACGAGGTCACCTTCTCGGAACACACGAGGCTTGACCTTCTTGTCGAATGCTTTCTTCATTCTCTGTTGATACAACTGACCATGACACATGGCAGTTAAACGCTTTTCTTCAATTAAATTCAACTGGTCGTATCGACTCTGAATCCATTCAGCATCAGTCAACTAGGGACTTGAGGGTATACTTTTCTTTTTTCTTTTGAAAAAATTTTGAAAAAATTTTTGCTGATTTTTGATTTTTCATCTTTTTCACCCTCTTTTTTTTCCTTTTTTTTTTGTTTCTTTTTTTGTTTTTTTGTTTTTTTTTGATTTTTTTTGAATGCCCCAGTTTAACTGTTTTGCTGATTCTCATGATACAGCTGAATGAGCTTCTTTCGTGCTCAAGAAGGCGGGTAATCTCATCAGGAATCCCCTTCAACATCATCTTCCTCTGCCTCAGATACAAGGACTTCAAGATTGGGAGATGGCGTTAGATCATTATGTTCAATGGGTTTAGAAATCCCTGCATAATGATTCTGGATAATGAAAAGCTTTTGAATTTTTAAACAAGCAAATCATTTATGCAGATGAAAAAGCTGTTTTATTGTTTTTCACGGTTTTTTGTGATCACTGATTTCATGCAAAAGCAAAAAGTGAAAACAAATGGAAAAACAAATGTTTGACAATGCCTCAATTGAATGAAAACATCATTGTATTAAATGCTGCCAACAATGTTATCACTTCTCCTTTTGGCACAGGAGAAGGGTTTTAAACAAAGTGAACAAATCATGCTGATTTATGAATGACCGTAGGAACATCCACAGCGACCCAATTGTGGCAGACACCACCAGGAATGATGAAACTGTTCAGATCTTCTGCATATACTTCCAAGATAGCAGCAGCTTCTTCTTCAGGTTGATCGTTATGGATGAATCCTCCACTTGTGAACTAACCTTGCTCATTGAATGCCCCAGAACAGTAGCCAATGCCAGCCCGGGATCTATTAACCAGGAATAAATCCATCAACAGGAATAAATCCATCAACAGGAATAAATCCATCAACAGGACTAAATCCAATAAAAGCACTAAGGCTGGCAAATCCTCCTCTGAGTTTACAATTCTCTTGCTCAGGATGATCCATCAATCTGGCAGAGGTGGCTTTGGTATAATACCGGCAAAATGCGTCTTCAAAATAAATGAAGATCGCAGGGTCAGACCACTGGACGGGAGACCGGAACAAAACACCTGCTTATGCAAATGATGCATGAAGTGTTTGTGCATATGCTTGTTTTTATATCAAAGGAACCCGAGGGTTTTATTTGCAAACTTTGAAAGATTTAAGCATTTTGATCATACATGAGAATATCTCATCAGATATATCAGGTGAAAATTTTTTTCCGGTTTTTTCATGTTTTGAAATTTTTTGCAAATAAACTCCTTTGAGTTCCTTGAAAATTTTCTTTTTCTCTGATGATATGGATGCAGATGAATGCGTGAATGCATGAATGCAACAAACACACTCAAGGATCAAGCAAAGCACACCAAACAAAGGTCGTGGGAAAGCTCTATGTATCCCTAATATCAATCATCCATTTTGGTGGATTTAGGTTTTCACCTTATCGACACCCAAGTTCCATTGATATTAACGGTACATGAACCGGCTCAAACATTCCTAATATCAACCAGCCGCTTTGATGGATTTAGGTTTTACACCTGATCCGGGATCCATTGATATTAACAATGCTTGAACGACTCAACCACGAATCAAGGGTTTGTTGAGAATCACGAGCATGGAGTCTCGGTTAAGAACCACCCAAAGGGAGTGTACTAGGGTTTAAACCTGCCAGACATGTTCTATCAGAGGTTCCCATAATCATCGTTCCATCTTTCGAATATTTTCGGAGGAACGAATACTCGTATTCCAAGAATATTCTCAAGAGAAACTCTTATGAGTGTAGTATCGCGTAACAATCGTATCAGAACTGACATCTGAACGACCTCCGCACTACGGTCCTAAAAACAGGCCAAGATGGGTTTGGTAAACTAAGGTCCTTGGCTTCTGCGGCACATGATTGAAAGAATAATGCCTAACCACAAATAACTTGTGTGACATTATTAGTTCAACATGACCTCCACCAAGTGAATGGACTCGCAAGTCAACTGGCTAAGGACTACTCCACACCAGTCAACAAGACTATGCCATTCTCCTATCCTAGAGTGCACTCGAGTTCGGGTACAGAACTCATCTCACAGATCACCAAAGCACACAAGCAAATGTATATCAAGCAATTCACACATTACAATCAATACATTCATCCCAAATTGTACAAAAATATGTCAGAGAACAAATAATAATATAGCACAACAAGGGCGAAAAGTAGGCAATACCACCAGGGATTCGATGTTTCCCCAGCAGAGTCGCCACTTTTCTGTAGCGGTGTATTCGTCGCTATATGATCTATCGATTAAATCATAAGCTAAGAGATACGTTGAAAATTTCGAGTCGCCACCGCACTTTTATTTATCCAAAGGATTGGCTAAAAAGCGAACAAAAGCCTAAGAAGTTTTACACGTAGAAAACTAATAAAAAGATCAGAGATTCGGGGTAAGGGGTAAATTACGCAATGGGAAGGTGTTAGGCACCCACTACGTCCTAGGTACTCCTAGGGAGCCCTTTTCACACTTGTTATGCTAAATTATTATTTGTTATGACATAAAGATTGTGCAAACATGATTGGGATGATGAGAAAAGAATATACGAGTTTTTATTATTATTGGGTATTGGGTTCGAACGGATGAACCCGTTGCCTACGTACCTTCCATCAAAGGTAAGGATCAGAACGCCGTAGTTCGGCTAAAAGATTTCCAAAAGTGGGTTAGGTTCAATTTTAAACACAAACCCTAGGTCTTACGTTATCCACGGGAGAAAACTCAACCTTATACAGACAACAACGTCCACCATGTGAGAACAGCTTCAACTGGCCAGAGAGGGGTTAACCCTATAATAGGCGAGGAAGACTTACAATTCAATCACTAAAGACAGAAGGTGAGATTAACATCAACCACTAAGATAAATCAAACCTATAGCTCATGTATGAAAAGATTAATGGACAAAGCCAAAACAAGTGAATGAGTGGAGTTACTGATTATGATTATGGAAATGAAGTCAAAGTATGATTAAGATCAATTCAAATAAGTATTATGAAATGAAGTTTGAAAAAAAAGGTCAAGGACTTGAGTCCAGGTTTTTAGTTAGAAAAACATGAAAATGTTTGCACAACACTTATGTCAAGTTTAAAAGATAAAGTGTGAAAAGGTTCTAAGACGTAATGAATGATGAATGGATGAGATGGATAGTAAAACTTCTTAGAAGGTTCACTTCTTGAAATCATATAGCAGATGATTCAAGAGTGTCCTTTGGAATAGCGATTAACAATAACAGACAAACAAAGCAAGCCAAAGCGGATATCGGATGCCAATCAATGGTCTTATACCAATCTCCTAAAACAAAATGGGATATCAGATGCCACTCAATGGACTTACACTAATCTCCACAGGCAAAGAAAATAAAGATGAACTATGGAAGTCAACTGCCAATCTATCTGGACTTAGGTTAACTCCACAGTATGCTCACAGGAAATCCAATGCCACATCACAGGGACTTACAATGGATCCTCACATACAAGTACAGAAGCAACAATATGATCACAGGAATGCAAATGCCAACTTACAGGGACTTATAATTGCAACCTCACATACAAACAGATAAAACAAACTATGATCACAGGAAAGCAGATGCCAACTTACAGGGACTTATAACTGCAACCTCACATACAAATCAAACAGATCAAATTATGATCACAGGATAACAGATGCCAACTTACAGGGACTTATAACTGCAACCTCACATACAAATCAAACAGATCAAATTATGATCACAGGATAACAGATGCCAACTTACAGGGACTTATAACTGCAACCTCACATACAAATCAAACAGATCAAATTATGATCACAGGATAACAGATGCCAACTTACAGGGACTTATAACTGTATCCTCACATACAAACAGATAACAGAAGATATGAGTGACCAATGAGGTCTTACACTCTATCCTTCTATATCACAGGAGCAAAGGCCAAAAGAGATGGACTTACAATTGTCCTCAATGGGCAAGCAACAATGATAACATCACAAAACAAATGAGATGATCATGCATTAATGGCAATTGATGATGATGATAAATGCATAGCATACAGGCAAACAAGTGCATATGAAACAATCAATCAAGCAATGAATATCAAATAGCACACTCTATAGCCAAACAAATGGGGCTCACACAAGAGGGTTTGACTTTAAAAGTCCACTGTAATGGGTAAAGATCGCTCTTAACCTGGCCATTGAGGGGCTCAGGTGAAGCAGATGAAAAGGAGATGAGGAGTATGCCTCATTGCTTCTATCTCATATCAGAGAGAGCATCAAAGAAAGTGTGGGAGTTCAGAAAGTAGGAACTCTCTCCACATTATTGACTCGATTAGATCTTGGGTATTTATCTCATTGCTTCAACCATGTAATGGGAGCAGAGAGAGGACACACTGAATAGTGGGGGATAGATTACTTATCCCTACCTTCCACCAATTGCCTTACTTGAAGGACTTTTCCTGCTTAGGACAAATATAAACAAACACAGGCATTGCCTCTTAAGGAGGACTTCAGACAGTTTGCCCGGTCAAATAACAGACCGGGTCTCCAGACTACATGAAGAAGTATTTATACCTCAAAGCAAATGCTAAAAAGCAAAGCAAGCAAGCAAGTTCAAAGAACTTAAGCAACTAAAGCACCTGCAAAAGTCAAACCAATTAGTAAACAGTTCAACAATTAAAACAAAGAGAAATGAACCAAAAGTCAACCACAGAGGGACCAATTGTGCAAAGCACAAAGACTCAAGCATATGAGTCACCTACAAAACAAATGTTAGCACATGATAAACAAACCAACTCAATCAAAATTGAAAGGTCTTTGGGGCATTGGTGTTCAACCTGAAACAAACAGCTCAATTGTAAGCTTACAAGACCACTAGGACTAGCCTAGGGTCAAAGATGAAAGAAAAAGGCCAAGGCAGCAAGCAATATTCAATCAAAGTCAACATCAATCATGTAAAAAGCAAACACAATTGGATTCAAACTTATATCATGCATCATGGTCATTTCATATGCAAAAGGATGCAAAGCATGGCAAGAGAAGCATACAAAAGTCAACAGCAAAGACTTCATTCAAAAGTCAACTCAAACATTTTCAAAAATCATGAAATAAATCACACTCAATCCTAACATCTAACATGGTATACATGTAAAATTTCATGGCATTTGGATGAGAGGAAGGCAATCAAGTAAAATCATGAATTCAAATCAAATTCAAGTAAGCATGGTGAAAGTCAACAAGCATGGGTCAACTTCAAAAAATCATATCAATTTGAAAACAGAAGAGAAATGAATGAGATTAACACCAATGCAAAGCTTGAGATGTCTAGTTATCACATATGAAATTTCATGGTCATACAATAAGATTTGAGAATTTCACAAAAGATTTGGCAAGGCATAGCACAAAAAGTCAACAAATGACCACATATGGAAGCAAATTCTCAATCAAATGGAAAACAGCAAGATTAATTCCAAGAAAATTCATACATCAACTAGACATACAAGGGATCATTCATGCAAAATTTCAAGTGATTTGGATGTAGGGAAGTGTGTGAACAAAATTAGAGAAAATGCATGATCATGGTATAGCACCAAATGCAACACACAACTTCAAAAAATCATAACTATCAATCCACAAATGATAAATGTACAAACTTTATATGGAAATGAAGATCAATGTGTCTAGTTTCACCACAAAAAATTTCAAGCTCATTGGATGCAATATGACAATTTCACAATTGAAATGGTAAGAGATATCATTTTGGCATACATGTTGAAAAATCAATTATCATTTAAAAAACCAACCAATGGAAAAATAATTAAAATTCACCATAAAATAGTAGACTCAATTGTGATTATGATGGAAAAAATTTCACAATTTTTGGAATAAAAATGAATGAGAAATTAATTTGTGAAGATTGATGAATAATTGAAGCAACATGAACAAAAGACATGAACTAATGGGTCAAACTAAAGTCAGCGCATGGCATAAGTGTAAATACACGCATCACTTAACAAAACGGCAGAGTTTTGAAGGGCCAAGCGAAATGTTCTAATTGGCTAGCTTCCAATGTAACAGTACACAGGCAAGGCAAACAACAACAACAACCAATCGAAATTCAGCCTTCTGGTTTTAGAAACCCTAGGGTTTAACATACAGCAGGGCAGCTCAAAATGCTCATCTTCAATTGATTATCATGGCCAACAAACCTCAAGCAAAATCACACAGACCAACATGGTAACACAAATGTGGTATTCATGCAGCATAGAACAACAGCAACCAACAAGACAATATGGGAAAGGTATGAGTTCATCATCATAAAAACGAACTTCAAGCAACATCACACAATAACATGGCATTGGGAATACTCATACTGCAACCAAACAACAGCATACAAAATGCTTCACATGGTCATGAGGTTTCAAACAGCAGCAAGGCAACGGCATGGCATCGTGTAATCATCAATCATGTAACCAAATGAAATAAACAAACAGCATTCAACACAAGCAAACATAATATGAATCAAGGTGGATTTCGGGACATATTCCTAGAGTTTCAAACAAGCAGCAACATGGTTTCAGCATTGTAAGCATCGAATTTGGCAATGTGTAGCAGCAAGTAATCAGTCAGCATACCACACATAAACATGGGAAAAATCCTGGACAGGGTAGTTTTGCAAAACAGCAGCAGGGTATGTATTACAGCATGTGTTCATCAGCATCATATCAAACCAAACAACAGTACATGACAGCATACAACAGCATGGATATTATGAGCAAGTTTGAAGTTGTCCATCAGCAGGGCATATGCAGCAATGACATGTATCATGTATTCTCATGCTTCCAACACAAACAACAGCAGGGCAAATAAATGTTCATCAATCATCATCATTCGACCAACATTTCAAAAGTAAGGTAACAGTATTCAGCTGGCATACTAACACAAACAGAATATGAATCAATATGGATTTCTGAGCATGTTCAAGGTTGCGATGACAGCAGGGTATTAACAGCATGGTTAAGCATCATTCAATATTTATCAAAACTGCAGCAGGACTTTAGCAGCATGGTATGATGTGTTCATTAGCATCCAAACAAAACAGACAACAGCATAGTAATGGTATCATGTTATTGACCAAACATCACCAAGTACAACAGCAACAATAAACAAAAGCATATAGCAGCATAGCCTTGAACATTAATGTTTCTCATTCATCCAACCCAACATGGTAGTAGTAAGGCAAAACAAACAAATCAAGGGTAGTTCAAAACAAAACAAGCTCATCAACAAAACAAGCTCATCAACAAATCAAGCAACAGTTCATGCGAAATCTTGGTAAAATCTGAGGTTTAAACACAGCAGCCATATGGTATTGAACATGTAACATAGATTTTCTAGGCAGGGTCAGGTTTGAACAGCAGAGCATGGAAATCAATCATAATCAGTTGAAATTCAACATAACAGCAAATACAAACAACAATAACAGGCAACAATAGCAGTATGTGAACAGGGCAAGTTTGCTGGAAAGTCACTAGTGTTTCAACAACAGCCTGGTATTTGCAACATTCAAGCAGTCAACATCATGCCAATTTCGACCAAGCAACATCATGCAATCAACATGTAGGCATCAAGCAAACAGAAAACTTCAATGTGCTTCATGTCATAAACACCAAAACAACACAAACATGACAAAAAGATTTTTGGGCATAGCAAGTAGTTTAACAGCAGCAAAGGTATTCATCATCCAATGTCCATCACCAAATCAAGCACAACAAACAACAGCACATGAACCAAGGTGGATTTCTGGACATGACAAGGGATCAAAACAGCAGCATTCATCATAACAGCAGGGTTTTAGCATGTTCATAAAAACATCATCAATCTACAGCAGGTCGAATTTTCAAAATGCCCTAAATCCAAAATCTAGCATACCAACAGCATCACTAACCATCAAGGAACAATAATATAGCATCACATTTTAAGGAATCAAAGCAAGCAAGGTGAATCGAACAGAAATAAGTTTGGACACACAACATGAAATCCAGATTTCTTGGCCATGACATAACCATTTCAAGCAAGCCAACAATCATTTGAATCAGCATCAAACAAACTATCCAAATCACATCATGGCATGGTAAAAGGAGGAAGTCGAATTGCTTACTTGTTTTGGAAGAAAATGTTGAAACAGTGATCCTTTTGATGATAGGGGTGCACACAGGTGATGCTTATGCTTGGTAATGAAAGGTGATGAAGCTTGCTCAGCTCAAACTTGCTTGGACCTCCTCAAATTCAAAGTTGCCATTGGAGATGCTTTGAAGATGCAGAGCTTGAAAGAGGGTTACAGTTGAGAAATGATGTGCAAAAACAATCCCAAATGATGTTTAGATGATGGAGGAATCAAGGTCATTCGAGGGTTTTCAAGGGTTTGGCAGAAAAGTTCACTTGAGCCAAAAATGCAAATGAGAGAATATGTCTTTTTTCTGTGTGGTAGGCTGAAAAACTAGGGTTCAAATGTCCAGAAGAAATGCTTATATATGACTGCTTTACCTCTACTAATCAAATGTTAAACTTGTTTAGTTGTAATGAGCTCATTTGCATTTTGCTAATTTTCCCATACATGGAATGGAGGGTGTAATGCTGTACGAGTGGGCTTGTGAAAAGGCTGCAGAAAGACCTTTGCTTATGCTATTTGATGTTGCTCATGTACTGCTGTACTGTGTTTTGTCCAAAATGAAGTAATTGCTTTATTTGCCAACTTTGCATTTTTGCCAAAATTAGGGTATGGACATGGTATGGACATGAATTTGGGATTGGAGCAAGTTTCAAATATGATTTAGAACAATTCCCAATTGGCCAATTTAAGAAAAAGTCAAAAACTCAAAAAGTCAAACTTGAGTCAAACTTGATTTTAAATGAAAAAAGGTCCAAAAATGCCATTTTGAATGGTAAGGTTTTAGGTCATGAAATTTGTATTTTTGGAAAGAGGATGAAAAATGTGGTTTGTAGGAAAAAACCCCACCAAATTTGGCCTTATGGTTTGAGAGATATGGCTTGTTGAAGTTCAAAAATTGGTGAAAATGATTTGATCATATCTTGACAACCACACATGGGATTTGAGAGTTCTTGGACTTTTTGAAAATGGGAAGACAAGATCTTCAACTTTCATGTTGGGCAAAAATTCATTTGAAGCTTGTATCATGATGTAAGTTTGAGATCAAGAAGTTTCCATTTTTGGCTGTTGAAATTACAGGTCCACTTGCTATTTCTGGAAATTTTCTGATTGGCTTGATTTTCTTCCATGATGAGGTTGAACATGATAGATGAGGCTTATACAAGCATGAATGAACTCCTTCAAATCAATTCTATCCATCAAATCTCTGATTAAATCAACTGTTGACCAAGTTTGACTTTTCTAGGGTTTTGGACTGACTGATCCTCTTCTGATGATTTCCAAACCCTAATTCCTTGAGAACTTGACTTCAAATGATGTCTCAAGATGTATGAACCTTTGATTATTGATCATGATGCCCAAATTCCACAAGAATGGCCATCATCCATTGCTTTGACTGATCAATGACTGACTTTGACCTAATTGCTGATGATTACCTCAACTGCAAGCAAAAGGTTAGACTGACAATATTTTTGTACTTTTTGAATGATAAACATATGAAAAGCAAAAATATACAAATGCAAAGTATGCTTGATGATCAAGAAACAAACCCACAAGGCAATCTATCCACTAAGGGGAAAGCAAAGGCATGCATTGATCCTTGAGGTTATGATATGAATGATATGGGCCATGAGGGATCTTAGGGCCCAAAATTGGGGTCTTACACCGTTGATATAACTGACCATGACACATGGCAGTCAATCTCTTCCCTTCAATCAAATTGAGTTGATCAAACCTAGTCTGACACCATTCAACTTCTGTCAACTTGGCTTCCATCAAGATACACATTGACGGGATCTCAACCTCTACAGGGAGCACAATTTCCATGCCATAAACAAGAGAGAAAAGGGTTGCCCCTATGGAAGTGAGGACGGGTGTACGATACCCATGCAAAGCAAATGGGAGCATATCATGCCAATCTCTGTACGTCACAACCATCTTTTGGATAATCTTCTTGACATTCTTGTTTGCAGCTTCAACAACGTCATTCATCTTGGGTCTGTAGGGAGAAGAATTATAATGTGCGATCTTGAAGTCTTTGCAAAGATCTTCCACCATATTATTATTCAAGTTCGGTCTATTATCAGTAACGATCTTACTTGGCACACCATAATGACATATAATCTGATTCTTGATAAACCTCAAAACAACTTACTTGGTTACATTTCCATACGATGTCGCTTCAACCCACTTTGTGAAGTAAACAATAGCCACCAAAATGAAACGATGTCCGTTCGAAGCTTTGGGCTCAATCATGCCAATCATATCAATTCCCCATATGGAGAAGGGCCATGGAGAGGAAATGACATTCAACAATGTCGGAGGAACATGAATCTTATCCGCATATATTTGACACTTGTGGCATTTCTTCACAAACTTGCAACAGTCAGATTCCATTATCAGCTAATAGTAACCTGCTCTCAACATCTTCTTTGCCATAGCATGCCCGTCGGAATGAGTACCAAAGGAACCTTCATGGAATTTAGTCATCAATATGTTTGCTTCGTGTCTATCCACGCATCTAAGCAAAACCATATCGAAATTCCTCTTATAAAGCACATCACCATTCAGGTAGAAGTTGCCAGCTAACCTTTTCAAAGTCTTCTTATCTTTTAAAGATGCCCCAGGTGGGTAAATCTGACTTTGGAGGAAACATTTGATATCATAATACCACGGCTTATCATCCTTGACTTCTTCAACAACGAATAAATGAGCTGGCCTATCAAGATGCATCACAACCAGATTGGGAACTTCATTCCAAAACTTCACCATGATCATGGAAGCCAACGTTGCAAGAGCATCTGCCATCCGGTTTTCATCTCGAGGAATACGATGAAACTCAACCTTTGTAAAGAAAGTTGATATCCTCCTCACGAAATCTCTATACGGTATCAAACCGGGTTGGTTTGTCTCCCATTCACCTTTGATCTAATTAACTACCAAAGCTTAATCTCCATAGACGTCAAGATATTTGATTCTGAGATCAATGGCTTCTTCGAGCCCTATAATGCAAGCTTCATACTCAACCATATTGTTTGTACATTTGAAGGTCAATCTAGCTGTAAATGGACAATGGGTGCCTTGAGGAGTAATAATCACTGCCACAATGCCATTACCATACGAATTAACAACTCCATCAAATACCATGCCCTAACGGGAACCAGGTTATGACCCTTCTTCAAGCAATGGTTCATCACAATCTTTCATCTTCAAATACAAAATCTCTTTGTCAAAGAAATCATACTGCACTGACTGATAATCATCAATAGGTTGGTGAGCCAAATGGTCAGCCAAGACATTACCTTTAATTGCTTTTTGAGCTCGGTATTCAATATCATACTCAGATAACAACATCTACCAATGGGCAATCCTCCCAGTTAAAGCATGCTTCTCAAAAATGTACTTGATTGGATCCAATTTGGATACCAACCAAGTAGTATGATTCAACATATACTGGCGCAGACGTTTAGCAGCCCAAGTTAAAGCACGTCATGTCTTCTCAAGCACGGAATACCAAGACTCACAATAGGTGAACTTCTTACTGAGGTAGTAAATTGCATATTATTTCTTACCAGATTCATCTTGCTGACCAAGAACACAGTCCATACTCTCATTAAGCATAGTCAAATACATGATCAACGGTCTTCCTTCAACAGGCAGACACAAAATCGGAGGCTCAAGCAGATATTCTTTGATACTGTCAAAAGCATCCTGGCAATCCTCAGTCCAATCACAAGACTGATCTTTCTGAATGAGCTTAAATATAGGCGCACATGTGGCAGTCATATGCGATATAAATCTTGAGATATAGTTCAAGCGGACAAGAAAAACTCTGACTTGCTTCTCAGTTTTGGGTGCAAGCATCTCTTATATTGCTTTGACCTTGGCAGGATCAACTTCAATACCCTTCCTGCTAACAATAAAGCCCAAAACTTACCAGAGTGAACACCAAATGTATACTTATTGGGATTCAAGCAGAGTTTATACTTCCTCAAACGTCGGAATAGCTTCAACAAATGTTCAACATGCTCTTCTTCAGTCTTCGATTTGGCAATCATATGATCAACATAGACCTTAATCTCTTTATGCATCATATCATGGAAAAGAGTAGTCATGGCTCTCCGGTACGTTGCACCAACATTCTTTAAACCGAAGGGCATCACTCGATAACAAAATGTTCCCCAAGGCATAATGAACGTGGTCTTCTCCATATCTTCAGGTGCCATCTTGATCTGATCATAACCGGAAAATCCATCCATAAAAGAGAAGACTTTGAATTTAGATGTATTGTCTACTAACATATCAATGTGTGGTAGAGGAAAATCATCTTTCGGACTGGATTTATTTAAATCTCTATAATAAACACACATACGAACTTTTTCGTCCTCTTAGGAACAGGCACAATGTTAGCCACCCACTGTGAATACTCAGAGGTAACAAGGAAACCAGTATCAATCTGCTTCTGCACTTCCTCCTTAATATTCACTGCCATATCAGGATGAGTTCTTCTCAACTTCTGCTTGACTGACGGGTATTCTGGATTTAATGGAAATATATGCTCCACAATATCGGTATCAAGACCTTGTATATCTTGATAAGAACAAGCAAGCACATCAAAATATTCTTAGAGAAGATCAACCAACCCCTTCTAAACCTCTGGACAAAGCTGCGACCCAATCTTGACTTCCTTGACATCATCTTCAGAACCTAAGTTGACTAACTCAATCTGCTCTTCAAACGGTTGAATGGCTCTTTCCTCATGCTCAAGCAAACAAGATAACTCATCAGGCACTTCTTTATCATCATTCTCTTCCTCAACTTCAAACACAGGGAAATCAAAGTTTAGAGAGGGAGTATAATCATTATATTCAATGGGTTTGAGAAGCAACCTACATAATGATTTGATGATTTGTTTTTAGAGAAATGAAGTGCAAACAAATATTATGCAGATATGGGAATAATTATTACTCATTTATGGTTTTTGTGATTACCATTTTTTAGTAAAAGCAAAAAGTAAAAACAAATATCATAGATGTGGATGAATAAAATTGTATTTTTATTGATGATAAATTTGAAAATGCTCAACAATGTTTCACTTCTCCCTTAGGCATAGGAGAAGGATTTTTCTTTTAATAATAAATAAAATTACTTTGAACGATGTACAATGACTGGAACATCTACAGCAACCCAATTTGTGCAAGTTTGGCCATGTGTTACAAATTTGGCACAAGCTTCATCTTCATCGTCATCTTCAATAACTACAAATGAGTGTTGTTCATATCCATGAATGAACTCTCCACTATGGAAAACTTGTTGCATAGCCTTGACGTTGCCTTTTAATGACCCTTGTTGAAATCTCAAACCAACTATGTTCTTGTTCTCGACGACTTCTACAACGCGACCCCACTTGTCGGTGCCACCAGCCTGAATAATTTCTCTTGCATCTTTCAGAGAAGACATTGTTGCCCCAGTCTTCTAAACCTCTTCAGCAATAGGTAAATCTTGGAACGACGTTCCAACTTCTTCTTCAGCTTCCACATAGGTGAAGGATGATAGATGGCTCACCAAAAGCGCTTTCTCTCCACCAATAACGACGAGTTTTTCGTTCTTAACAAATTTCAGCTTCTGATGCAGCGTCGATGATACAAAACCTGCCTCATGAATCCATGGCCTTCCCAGTAAACAGTTGTAGGCCAGATGAATGTCCATTACTTGGAAAGTAATCTGAAATTCACTCTGACCAATCTTGACTGGAAGGTCCACCTCTCCAATGACAGTTTTTTAGGAATCGTCAAACGCTTTTACCACCATAGCATATTCAATGACGAACCGGTATCCCGAAAACATTGGACAGAGCGTCCTTTTTGCAATTCATGGATATGTAGAGTGCCAAGTTGTGATTTTTACCTTCCTCGGGAAGCTCTTCATCATAAAAGCTCAAATTGTTACGTGAAGTGATATTGGCGACAATATGATCAAACTGATCTACTGTGACATCATATTCAACATATTCCTGCTCTAACACTTTCTGCAAAGCCTCTCTATATGCTTTAGAGTTTATTAATAAAGATAACACATAAATCTTTGATGGTGTTTGGAGCAGCTGCTCCACAATGTTGAACTCACTTTTCTTGATTAAACTCAAAACTTCATCATTATCATCATCTTTAACCTTCAACCCTCTGGATTCACCAGACTGACAAATTGGAGCGTTAACAATATCAACAGAAAGAACATCTTCCTTCTTACCACCATCTTCCACAACCTTAGGAGATATTGGGCCAAATACACGACTGTTACGGGTCACCTTGACGACATCTACAATGCTGACTATTGAATTTGCATTAGGAATATGAACCTCTTGCCCATTCTCAATCATAATAGCATTATATATAAGGTATAACTTTGTCGGATGAATACGGGACTGGGCCTGCTAACCGTATTACCAACGGTGATACCGATGTATTGTCAATCTTGCTGCTGTCATATTGGATAACTACTCGCTCCGGAATCTTGAATACTGGTACAATAACATTCATATCATTCCCCATATGTCTGGATTATTGACTCTAAATTACACATTCATTTATCAATTTATGAATGTCCCTCTTGACAATTACATATCCTCTAGGTTTGACATTGTAGATAACACGACCATCATGGTCATGTTCACAATCACTGATCAAGCACAGAGTTCTATGGATCTCTACCAAAGATTGGCGAATATGACGAACATCTAAAACCTTGAAATTCCCAGGACAGACAACTACCATATTCATAGAAGCATTACCATGAGCGGGCAACAAATTATCTTTGACATTAGGCGCGCGGTCCTCGAAGGACACCATACCAATCTTGATCAACTTCTGGACCTCATGCTTTAGAGGATAACAATTTTGAATGTCATGGTCGGGAGCTCCCTGATGAAAGGCACAATGAAGATCTGGCTTGAACCACCATGGTAAAGGTTCAAGAGTATGTGGAGGATTTCTTGGTTGAATCAGATTATTGACAACCAAAGAAGGATATAATTACGCGTAATTCATTGGAATAGGATCAAAAGTGACATTCTTCCTCTCAAAATTTTGCTGATTGTTGTTGTAGTTATTGTGGGTATGTTGTTATGGTTGTTGCTGATGTTGTTTCTGAATGGGAACCGATTGATTTGCTGAATTATTGGTAAAAACAGGAATAATTGATGATACCTGATGATGCTGCTGGTGAGATTGGGAATTCTTTCTCACATGAGGCCTCTTCTGCCTCCCTACAGACACTGCATTGGTTTCCCCTTCTTTCCTTTTGGAGAAATTACTACCATATTTCTTGATTGAAGATGCTTCATCTTTAGACAATCGACCTTCTTTGACACCTTCCTCTAATCACGTCCCCATGTTCACCATTTTAGTGAAAACATTGGGAGCACTGGAAATCATGCGTTCATAATAAAATGAACTCAGAGTCTTTAAAAAGATCTTGGTAATCTCTTTCTCCTCCAAGGGTGGGCTGATTTTAGCAGCGAGCTCCCTCTATCTCTGGGTGTACTCCTTGAATGTCTCCTTATCTTTCTGATACATTAACCATAACTGATCACGATCGGGAACCATATCAACATTGTACTTGTATTGCTTGACGAAAGCCTTGCCCAAGTCATTAAAGTATGGACACTAGCACTATCCAAACCCATATACCACTGAAGTGCAGCACCAGTTAAATTGTCTTGGAAGTAGTGGATTAGTAGTTGATCATTGTCTGTCTGAGTAGACATCTTGCAGGCATACATTACAAGATAACTCAGAGGATAGGTATTTCCCTTATACTTCGCGAAGTCTGGGACCTTGAATTTGACAGGGATTTTAACGTTGGGCACTAAACATAACTCAACAACACTTTTACCAAACAGGTCTTTATCCCTCAAGGTCTTCAATTCCTTTCTCAGCTCAAGAAATTAGTCTTTCATCTCGTCCATCTTCTCATAAACATCAGGGACCTCAGACGACTCAGAATGATATATGTTTTCCTCAACACGGGGCAAAGTATGCACAACAGGATGAGGTACAAACATGACCAGGCTAGATGCCGTAGAGGAGAAAAAGTTGGAGCATATCCTTCAGGCACAAAATTTGGAGGCATCCCCCACGGGAACCCGGCAGGCATAGCTGGCACAGATTGGCTAGTAGGAACTACAGACACCGGTGAAGAAACAACTTCAGAGATAACAGTCCTTTGAGGAGGAGTTGCAGGAGTCGGAGATGGTTGATTCTGAGCAAAAATGACAAATTCCATCAAAGAAGTGAGTCTCGCAATCTCTTCCTTGAGCTCTCGGTTCTCTTGTTCTAGATGCTCCATTCTTCTCTAGAGATTAACTTGAGTATTATAGTGATGAGTCAGCTTGTCTGATACAAAGAAGAAGAACCATAAGACATCTGACCGAAGTCTGGAACTCAAGAAACCTGCTATGCAAATGATGCATGAAATGCAATGCTTTTTATTGTTTTTAATTTCCATGAACATACAAAGTCCTATTTGCAAATATTTCAATTAATAATAACAATTTGACCATAAAAATATCCTTTTATTCATAAATTTTTGGAAGGATTACACTGAGTACAATTTCAGAAACCAAATAGTACAAATACAAGAGAAAAGGAAAGTATCATCCTAAGGATCCCTAGTAACTGAATCAACTAAACTAACCAAGGGTGTGTACTTCCTTCGGACGCATCGGATCTCTGACTCAAAAGTTGTCTTCATCTGAGCCTTCTCGAGGACGAGCCGATCAACAATCTTCTTCCAAGCACCGGAAGGCTGAGGAATACTATAGGAAAATAAATCTCCTGGCTCTCTCTATCTCTTCACTGCACGCTCTTCAAGAACCTCAATGAGTGCGTCTTTGTCTTTCGACTCAAGTTGCAATTCCACATGCTTTCAGTTCAAAGCAAGAAACCTTTCTTCCACAGGTCCCTCTCTTGCTTCATCTTGGTAATTTCATCTTCCAACTCTTCTATATCTTGGTTAGGGAGAGTTGATAGCTCATCCATAACCATAGACATAGGTCTTTCTCAAGCGTACGACATCTTAAGCTCCAAGGCTCTCTTCTTCACCCAAGTAATGTAAGCTTCAAAGGCTACACAATTGCATGGACCAAGCTCGGCTCTTCCATTTCTATGAACATTATGCCAAGCACGCACCATTCTACTCTTAAAACTTTGGGGATCTTTACCCTCTTGATAGAATAGACCTTCTAACAAAATTTTATTAGGTTTATCTCTCAAGGGGAACCCAAGCTGACGATGGGCCAAAGTAGGGTTATAGTGAATTCCCCCTTGTGTACCAATGAGAGACACATTAGAGAAATCACCACAACCGTCAATAATCTCCAAGCCACCCAAAGCAGAATCATACCAAACAATATCATCATTAGTGAGAGACATAAGTCTCTGAGACCACCATAGACATTGCTTGTTCTCCAAAAAGACTGGTGTCTGCGGCAAGTGCAAAATAAACCACTTGTACAGAAGAGGAACGCAACGCACAATGATTCTGCCACCTTTAGAATTCCTTAAATTTAAAGAGAAATACGTGTCCCGTAACAAAGTTGGAATATGATTCCCAATCAAGAATATCCTAACGACATTAACATCAACGAAGCTATCAATGTTAGGGAACAAAGCCAAACCATAGATGAGCAAGACAAAGATGGCTTCAAAAGTGTCCATGCTACCAGCTTGAGCAAAAGCAGTAGCTTTACCAAGGAGAAACTCATAATTCAACCCTAGAATCCCTCATTTCTTCATCATATTAGCATCAATCTCAGATTTTCTTCAAATGAAGAGCCTCGACTATGACTTGAGACCTCATAACCTCTTCTAATCCACTGAAGGGCGCCTTGTTAGACACAGGTATACCCAAGAGATGGGCATACTCTTCGAACATGGGCACAAGCTGATAATCAGGAAAAGTGAAGCACCGATAAAGAGGATCATAGAACTGGACCAAGACACTCAAGAGTCATTCCACAACTTCACTAGACAGGACGGATAGAAGCTTCCTATGATGTCGCTTGAAATCCAAGGGATCTAATACAAAAGATGATAGCTACCTTAAAATTTTCAAGTCAGGACATCTGAAACTATACTTCTTAGTCTTCCTTCGTCCATAATCCATGGTCTGAAAATATTTACAAATATGACCTTAGTTCCTAGAGAATTATTACTGTGATGAATGTTATGATGCACATGAATGCATGAACGTATCAGTCACACACAATGGATCACACACAAGGCAAACACAAACAAAGGTCACAGGATGGATCAAGTCATCATCAAGATCAATCATCCATTTTGGTGGATTATGGTTTTTTCACCTTATCAGCATCCAAGATCCATTGATTTTGACGAAACCGATCGGATCAACCGAGAATCAATGGGTTTATTGTGAGTCACTAGCATGGAGTCAGGTTAAGACCCATCCCAAAGGAGTAGACTAAGGATAACAACCTGCAGAGCATGTTCTAAGAAGTTCGCAGAGTCGTGATCCCATATATCAGATACTATAGGTTAGGATGATTGACTCATCAACCCATAGTATTCTCAAGAGAAACTCGTCTGAGTGTAGTATCGCGTAACAACTATTATCAAGTCTACACTTGAACAGTCTCCACACTATGTCCTAGATAGGCCAAGTTGGGTTAAATGTTCTACGGTCCTCAACTTCCTGGACTCTCAGGTCGAAAAAAGTAATATCAATCCACGACTCACTCGTGTGACATCAATAATTCCAAGGGGGTCTCTACTTAGTAGATGGATCTCAAGCCAACTCGTTAAGGACTACTCCACATGAGTCAAACATGACTATACCATCCTCCGATCTTAATTGCACTAAAGTTCGGGTTAGAACTTATATCACCACTGAGAGATCACCAAGCACAACAGACAGAGAGTATCACACATACAATATATACAAATACGCGAACATCAATAATCTACAAATATAATACACACATAAAAAAGTAGGCTAAACCCACTAAGGACTACTCCCTAGAAGAGTCGCCATTTTATTTCTGTAGCGGTAAATTCATGACTATTGAGCTATTGGTTAACTCAACGTCAATAAAACCAGATTCGCCACCGCGCTTTTATTGTTTCCAAAAGAAAAGGGAAAAGTACGAACAAAACCCAAAGATAAGAAGTTTTCAAATCAAAACTAATAAAATGTCAGAAATTACAAGTGAGGGGGTTGGTTACACAGAGGGAAGGTATTAGCACCCAAAGTGTCCTAGGTAATCCTGGGGAGCCCTTTTTTATGTGCAAGTGTTTTAGTTGGAAATGATGTTTGCTAAAAAAATAGAATGAGGGGATGAGAAAAAGAATTCATTTAATTATATTTTTTGTGTTTGGCAAGACCTTCGGTCTCATGCCTACGTACCAACATAAAAAAATGAGGGATCAAAACCCCGTAGTTCGTGGTAGAAATTTCAAAGAAATTGGTGGATTAATTTTAACAAAAGCTTAAAGATCTTTTGTTATCAATGGGAGAATACTCAACCAAACATCCACCGATAATGAAAGATTTACAACATTTAAAAGGGAGGGCTCCAACTTGGATTCAATCAACAAGTATGCCAATAGCCCTTAATAAATGGAAAGACTTGTAATCAATATATCATGGAATGGGAGAATTATATCTCAACCAAAGATAACTCAAATCTAAATGCTCTCTTTTTTAAAAAGTTAAAAGCAAAAGGCATAAAATGGCCAAAAGAATTAGATGAGGTTGTTAGTTCTTTTTGTCTTCTTGAAAATAAGGTCAATAGAATTAAGTTTGTTTACAAGTTTGATTAAGAAAACAAATTTTTTGAAAATGAATGGCATAAGGCCAAGGTTTCTACTCATTAACAAAAGTCTAAGTTGAAAACACAAACAAAGAAGGTTTTAAAATAAGGGAGAGATTTTGAAATTAAAGAAGTGGGAGGAGATGAAGAGACTATCCTAGACAAAATTTTAAAAATTTAGAGTTGAAAAGATCTGACCAATGGGTTGCAATCCACAAGACAAGAATGTCACATAGAAACCCATTTCTTATGGACTATTGAGCAAGCAACAAGCATAACCATCCAAGCAATTCATATGAAGATCAAATGGCATCAAACAAAGATAGCCAACATCCAAGCAAGCAGCCTTCAGTGTCTTCAAATGTATCAGATGAAATATTCCTTGTGGCAAACTCATAGAAACAATCATCAGATATGAATAATAAGATCAAATAACAACTTAAGCACAAAGACAAAATAACAGGTAAATCAATGGGGTTCTCAAGGCTTTTTATCAGATGAATGGCATTAGCCACAATAACTCAGTCTCAAATAATGGCATTGGCCAAGTCCTTCAAAGCATGAGGATGTTGCCTACTCTAAGTCCAAAAGTTCAAAATAAGTCAAGGGCAGATGTCCAACAGTCCACCAACATATTTTTTTAGGTTTTTTGTTGTTATTAGGTATTTTAAGGTCCTAAGACCACAAATAGAACAAAATCACAAGCACAAAGATATGGATCAAGTGGGCAAAGTCAAAAAGACTAAAACATAAACATCTTGCATGAAATGTAAATGGCAATGAATGATAAAGGTACTAAAATTTAAATTGCATTAAGTAAGTGACATTGAAAGTAAAATAGTAATAAAGAGAAGTTAGTCAAATGTTAGTGAAGAAAACAATGGCTTAAGTCATTATTTGGAGAACACTCAACCATCCACTCACAAGCATGAAGACATAAACCAAGACATCATCCATGAGAAGGGCTCCAACTTGGATAAATCAACAAGTATGCCACAAGCTCTCACAAATGGAAAAAAGGTTAAGTCTTCACACAATACCATGAGGAATGGGAAACTTACAATCTCACTTACAAAAAATGTTATGCCTTTGGGACAAATTTAGCTCCATGTTAAGCAATTGTAATTGGACTTATGTAGAAGTCACAACTATCTGAGGTCGGGCAATAAAAATATTGGTGTTAATGCATGCTAGAGACATGGTACAAAGAACCAAGCTCCTAAAGCATACCACACACAAAAAATTAAAATGGACGAACCTATCTCAATTAAGCTCGTGTTGATTCATCTGACACAAGGTCATTGATGAGTCAACTAGCCTTTAATTTTCTGAGAAGTCATTGGTCAACGAAGGAATGGGGAAGAAGAGTGATAAAGATGAAGAGATGAAGTGGAATAGAAAATGAAATCCCAAATTGATCAAGGGAGGAATTTCATCTGATCAATACTATCCATTCATTTTGAGGGATGACGTTCACACTACATCACCCCCCTAAATCCAATAGTATTGATCAAATGGAAGTTCAAATCAACAATGATCAAGGCCAAACAGAAGATGAAACGTCACGAGGTCAACCAAATGTCTCAACATAATTTTTAAATAATTAACCAATTAAAAACAATTTTTAAATGAATAAAAATGCATTTTAATAGGGGAAAAACCTCAAATCCCTTCAAATCACCAAATAAATGGCCAAGGGATTTATCCTAGGTCAAATAAGGTCAAAGGACCTTAGACAAAACTTTTGAGAATTTTTGGAAAGTCGAAAGTATTTAAAATTTATCAAAAACAAGTAAAAAAACATTAAATTCACAAAAAATATCAAATCTAATCCAAAAAATGATTTAAATCAAAATATGGAAGAGGAAATTATTTAAAGATTTTTGGTGAAAGTCCCATATTTTTTGGATTAAAATTGAATTTAGTATGAATTTAATAAGAAAGGGGGATTTAAAAAATGAAAATGAAAATTAATTAAATCAGAAAAAAGGAGGGCCATCAGATCTCCCTCATTAATTGAGATGGCAAATATGATGGCCACGCCCATGCAATCCATGGTGGGCCAAAGTCACTACGCAACATGGTAGGCCAGGATTATAAGCCATGGACCAGATCAGATGGCCTGGACCATTCCAGCGCATCATCGGAGCCCTAGTTCCGGTCATCTTCTGTGGTGATCCTCACCGGACTGGTCCAACTAAAAGCTTCATGAAAATGGAAGATCCACACATGGTTTTAAAGAGAAAATCATAAGGAACACGAATCTGACCTCCATTTCTTCCAATTCTCATTATACAAAGAGATATATGGAATTGAAAAATAAGGTATGCAAACTGAGTCGCTTCGATTTGACCTCAAAGAAACTCAATCTTGTTTCCTACATTGGTAGGACTTCAACCAACCAAAAAATCAATCAAAAAGGTGGAGAAATGAGAGATAATCGAAGAAGGGAAGTTTGAGAAATCTCACCTTCTATTTGGAGTGTTGGAGCTTGATCTCAATTCCAATTCACCTGGCCTTTCTTCTACTTGCTTACAGGAGATGATTCAAATGAAAATGGATGTGAACCCTTGAAGGTTTAGCTCACAAACAGAATTTGAACTAAAACTCGATTTCAAAGAAATTTTCAAGGTTGTTCTATCAATGGAGGTTTGGGGATTGTTGATCAAATCTTGGGCAAGGTTCCTCCTTAATTCTGAGGCCAATGAGTTCATTATATAGGCGAGGCAAAGTGATATTCACACCATTTGAAATTAAATCTAAAAATAGCAACTTATGTGCATGGTTGTATGGGCATGCATTAAAGCCCAAATGATGATTGCAAAAGGTCACAATTCGGGCACATTGGTTGCTCATATCACTTCATGAAGCTATGCAAAGGTGTGTGAAAATTGAGTTCAAAAGATACCAAATAGGGCCATGCAAAGGAACCATGTGCAAGTCCCTCAATTTTGATCCAAATGCTCTGATCTTTAACTCTTTGGAAAGCTAGCATGAAAGGGAATATCTTTGCTGTTGAAACTTTTTCCTGTTGGAGCTTGGGTCGTGATGAATTTTGGTGTGGAAGTTGGAGGAATCAAACACATAGTTGAAAATTTTCTAAGTTAAAAGTCAAATGGCCCCTCTTTCCACCTTGAATAACTTTTGCTATGAGCCTCAAATGACTTTGGTTCCTTCTTAAAAGTTGTATCTATTTAAATCCTATTCAATTTGGTCACAAATGTGACACCATTTGTATTTATCATGATGGAGTTATGGATTTTAGAAGTTGAGGAAAAATGCTTGTTCAATGGTGATGGCACAAAATAACCTATAATGTTTCCTCTTGGCACATGCCCTTGCAAGTGGAATTTGACCTTTATCAAAGAAAAAAAGTTGGATAAGACATCTTGAAATTGATCATTAAACTAGGATTAGCTTAATATTACAAAAATTTAGCAAGTTATGGTTCTTGGAAGTTGACCTTCTATCTAGGGCACATACAAAATAACTTATAACCTTTCACCATAACAAATGACTTTCCAAGCCAAATTAGCTCTTTATGCCAACATGAAAGTTGTTTGTAATGTCATAAAGAATAAAGTTTATCTTGGAATCATTTTAATATGACAAAAATTGTAGGAGATAGGGTCTAGGGAACCCTAGATTTGACTAGTTGACTTCTCTAGTCAACCTCCTTGAACCAACTTGCAAACTTGAAGTTATTTTGCTCTTTGGGGCTCATGGAGGATCATATATTCTTATGATGAAGTAAAATGGAGAATACCTTGATAATAATGACCAATTTGTTGAAGAAACTTGTTGAGGAAGACACACAAGATACCCATATGAATTAGGGCTTCCTTGACAAACAAGTGATCGCGACTTTATGAGTCTATTGGGGTATTAACTGCAAGTGCATAGTCTAATCGCGTAGTTTTAAAAGATATTGATCCCACAGGGACTTAATGAATCGATATACCGTTTTTCTAGGGTTACTTCGTAAAGCTAAGGCGGATGATACTTTGATGATTAGGGGGAAAAGTAGAACTAAAATTGGATATAGATTAAATATCAAATAACGCGGATATCGGTATGTAGTTCGTCGTAATTAGGGAATCAAATCTTCGTTAGTTTCTTAGTTTTAAAATAAGTCTTCTCAGTAGACACTATTGATTAAAAGTCTTTTCTCAAACTCTCGCTCTGTTGAATCAGACTATGATTTTACCTTAACGTACGCTCTCACTATTTAGTTAAAACTAAAATCACTTTTTGAAAACAATAGAATCTATAGAAACTCTTTTTATTAAAATACTAACCCTTTAAACACCCTCGTCTCAAACTCTCGCTCTGTTGACTTAGATTATATGATTAAACTTAAATGCTTAACTCTCGTCCTCACATTTAACCTTTAAAAATACTTTTTGAAAATGATTAGAATTTAATTAACTCTAAAAATTGCTTTCGCCCTGATTTAAAGTTAATGTCCAATTTACACTGTCCAGTTAAAAGCTCAAACTGTCGTTCTATTGATTTCAACTTCTTTATGTCTTTTACTCTCGTACAAAAACTTTAGTATTAACTCTGTAAATTGAGACCATAAAAAGAGTGATTATATTTTTAAATAAATTTAAACCCGACTCAGTTTTGATTCCATTATTCCGCTTACTTTACATACCGATATCTAAATTAATTAGCCGGACATGCTAAACAGGCCTAAACAATTATTATGCTTAAATACAGCCATATCGGACAAACAATATAGATAAACAGCAGCACAAAGCATATATAAGTTAAAACAATAAATTAATGAACCTGTAAAATTAATAGAAATTTTGGTTATTCCCTAGCTTCGATGCATGAACACTCCACCACAAACCGGTTGGATTTGTTCTTCACAATTCTTGAGCAGACAGGAAAATAAAAACAAAGAATTAAAATACTATGATCTAACGTAAGGTTAGATCCAGTGAAAGTTACACAATAGTTTCTGGTGTAGAAACTATTGTGAGAAAATTAATTGAATGCCAAAAAAATTAAGCTAACAAAGAAAAAGGAAGTAAAAATGCTAAGGGAATAAATTGCTGAAGAAAATATGGAATGCTAGGAAAAAATATAATGCTGTAAAAAATAATGCACGGCGTGGAAATCTGGAAAAGAGAGGAGAGCTTCAATTGGATCCCTTGAGGTGTATTTATATGCCTCCATAAAGTAACCGTTTTTTCCAAAGTCTCTTCAGTAGGTTTTTCAAAGCGTCAACGAGTCCAGCGGAGAAATAGGTGAGAAGCGCTTCTGTTACGCGCGTCAAAGGCTGAAAAATAGGAGTGGGGGTGTGACGTCCGTCACACCATGTGTTACGCTCGTAACACTAAGCAAAGGGGCGTGATGCTCGTCACACCATGCGTGGCGGTTGTCACAGGCCATTTCCCTTGTAGTTGGCGTGGGCTGGGCTTGGTGAAATGCTTTTCCTAGAGACTCTTCTTTTTGCACCCCTTTTCTTTCCTTTTCACACATGCTTCAGTTTATGTTACCTGAAATGAATAGAAGGAAAATACCAAGTAATATCGAATAGTATAAAATAAATCGAATCAAATAATAATATAATTTAATTAAATCGAGTCAAAAAATGTGATATTTTTTCATGTTATCAAACTCCCCCATACTTAGACTTTTTCTTGTCCTCAAGCAAGATACAATGTATAAATCGATTTATAATATTAGCCAGATGAAATTTCAAAACACACATCAATTCGTACTAGGTTGCAAGTAAATCTTGTTTAGAAATAACCTGAGTTTAGTCTTAACATCAGCAACTACCGTCACAACATCAGATAACCCCGCCTTATGCAAACCAGTTCGAGTCATGCTATTATAGCTAGCCTAGTTCTTTTACTCTTATTTCACCCGTTTTCATTCTAGCGAAATTACATTAAGCCCTTTATCGTTTCGCGCACATAGTGGAGTAACCAGTTAGTGATTCTGATCCCCTTTTAGCTAGAAGCTCTGGTACATAAGTTGGATAACTTCATTATTTAGTCCATTGCAAATTGCGGGGGATCGAACCGTAGTCCGCCCTACCAAGTTCAGCACCAGATACCTGTTGAACCAACTCATAATGGATCTTTCATATTATGCTTTTGTAGGGTCCGCAACCTTTGGATTAAATGATCTGGTAAGGATCACCTAACTTAATTAGTGCATTTCCTGATATATTTTTTTATGTTGTTTTCGGAATCATTCACTTATATTCATCGGCTCTCCACGTAGTTTGCTATTAAGATGGTGCCGACTTCTCGTATAAACTACTCGGGGTTACTATAAGACTAAAAGTGCAAGGAATTGGTATAATAGGTACTTATCTTGATCTAAGATATTGAGGTTTTTAGAGCGTTGAGGTGGTAATAATTTTGTCTTAATTTCACTCAAGTTTTATAAAATGAGCAACCTTTATACTTATCGAGTGTGTTAAGTGTTAAATTTTTGTTATGGCTCAAGAAAATTGAGGGGAATAGATAATACAAAATTTTCACACTAGGGACTTGACTTAAAATAAATTATTATTATTTATATATATATTTTTTTTATATATGGAAGGGAAATAACATACTTGAAAGGGAAATAAATATAACTGAAACAAAGTTTTCCCTCCTACACTTAAATGGAACATTGTCCCCAATGTTTCAAAAAAAACAAAAGAAAAGGAAAAGAAAATGGAACCCAAACTCAATTCTGCCTTCCGCCTCTTGTTCTCGGACCCGGTGATCGTTGACGTACGCCTAAGTCATCAAACCTGTGGAGTAAGTCAGTGAACCGCTGGTCGGTTATTGCATTCCTCTCTTGTTGTTGTTTTTGCATCTGGCACATCAGTTGCATTACTTCTAGATTCTGCGCCTGCATGGCATCAAGCCGCTGGGCCTGATGTTCAATAGCATCCATGATATCATCATTTGTTGCGGGCCTTCTTCTTCGACGACGTCGGGAGGATGGACCAGTTACATCATCGGAAGGATTTTGTGGGACCGAATGTTGTTCAGGACCTTGATCGCCGTGCGCCATTTCCTCAAACTCGTCTGGGGGCGGGTTTGCTTGTGTAGGCTCGGTAGGTTCGGGAGCATTTAGATCATAGATGAATCGGAGAGGGTTAGTGACATCTGTAAGGGCAATGTTGGGCATAACAACGCTTGGGACTGCTTGGTTATTCACCATAAGATACGAAGAATGAAAACTAAATAAAATAAAATAAAAAGAATAATCAAAGAAGAAATAAAAATAAAAATTTTGTGGGTTGTCTCCCACGAAGCGCTTTGTTTAATGTCGCAAGCTCGACATAAAATTATTAAATGTTAATCTATAAATTCTGAAGACATTACGTCTAAGTGTAGGACTTGCGAGTCTTCATTGTTCTCAGCATAATGATAATGTTTTAGACGCTGCCCGTTTACGATAAATGGTTCAATAGATTTTCCTTTAATTTCTACAGCTCCATTGGGAAAGACATTGGTGATTTGGAAAGGGCCTGACCATCTAGATCATAGCTTTCTTGGGAATAACTTAAGTCTAGAGTTAAACAATAGGACTACATCGCCTTGTTTGAAAGTTTTTCTTGAATTACGTTTATCATGCCATTTTTTCGTTCTTTCCTTGTAGATTCTGGCATTTTCGTAGGCGTCTTGTCTAAGTTCCTCTAATTCGTTTATATCAAGAATTCGCTTTTCACCGGCGGCCTTATAGTTTAAATTTAAATTTTTAATAGCCGAATAGGCCTTATGTTCTAATTCTACCGGGAGGTGGCAAGATTTACCATAAATAAGCTTAAATGGGGTTGTTCCTATGGGAGTTTTGTAAGCGGTTCGATAAGCCCATAAAGCTTCAGGTAATTTTGATGACCAGTCTTTTCTTGATGTAGGGACTGTTTTTTCCAATATCTGTTTAATTTCTCTATTAGACACTTCCACTTGTCCACTAGTTTGAGGGTGGTAAGGTGTTGCTACTCGATGTTTTACACCATACTTAAACAATAATTTTTCGAGTATCCTAGATATGAAATGCGATCCACCGTCACTGACGACTATTCTTGGGACACTAAGTCTTGGAAAGATTATATTTTTAAAGAGTCTAATTACTACTCGTGTGTCATTTGTTGGAGAAGCTATAGCTTCAATCCATTTTGATACGTAGTCAACTGCTACGAGTATGTACTTGTTACCAAAAGAAGGTGGGAAAGGTCCCATGAAATCTATTCCCCACACATCAAAAATTTCTACTTCCAAAATGCCTTTTTATGGCATTTCGTCACGTCTAGATATGTTTCCTGTGCGTTGACACCTATCGCATTTCCTGACAGCGGTATGTACATCCTTCCATATGCTTGGCCAATAAAGACCGGCTTGTAGGATCTTTGAGCAGGTTTTGGATGTACTTGCACGTCCACCATAAGGAGCGGAATGACAATGTTGGATTATACTTTCTACCTCTTCTTCAGGTATACAGCAACGGAAAATACCATCGGGGCCTCTTTTGAAAAGTAAAGGATCGTCCCAATAATAATGTTTTATGTCATGAAAGAATCGTTTCTTTTGTTGGTATGATAAATCAAGTGGAACCACTCCGGCAGCTAAATAATTGACGAAATCAGCGTACCATGGGGTAACGCATATAACCAAGGTGGTCTCTACCTGTTCATCAGTTCTATTTTCTTCCAAATTAGCTATAAGTTTATCGTACGAGAAATCATCGTTGATAGAGGTTCTTTCCGGTTCCAGGTTTTCAAGTCTAGAGAGGTGATCTGCTACTACGTTTTCAGTTCCTTTTTTATCTTTGATTTCCAAATCAAATTCTTGTAGCAACAAAATCCACCTTAGGAGTCTAGGTTTAGCGTCCTTTTTTGTTAAGAGGTACTTAATGGCAGCGTGATCAGTGTAAACTATTATTTTAGCTCCGACCAAGTAGGAACGAAATTTATCTAGTGCAAATACTACTGCTAAAAGTTCTTTCTCGGTCGTGGTGTAATTCATTTGCGCTTCATCTAGAGTTCTAATCGCATAATATATGACGTGAAGTTTTTTATACTTTTGTTGTCCTAAAACAGCGCCTACGGCGTAGTCACTTGCGTCACACATTATTTCGAATGGTTCATTCCAATCCGGGGTCTGCATTATGGGTGCGAAGATCAATGCTTGTTTAAGTGTTTGAAATGCTTCTAAGCATTTATTGTCGAAGATGAATTCAACATCTTTCATTAATAGTCCGGTTAAAGGTTTAGTTATTTTAGAGAAATCTTTAATGAATCGTCTGTAAAAACCAGCATGTCCTAAGAAGCTTCGTATTTCTCTCACAGTTTTCGGAGGTTGAAGGTTTTCGATTACTTCTATTTTGGCTTTGTCTACTTCAATTCCTCTATTTGATATGATGTGTCCTAAAACAATTCCTTCTTGTACCATAAAGTGACATTTTCCCAATTAAGTACTAGGTTTACTTTTACACATCGTTCTAGAACTCTTTCTAGGTTTTCAAGGCATTCTTCAAAACTTTGTCCGCATACGGAAAAGTCATCCATAAAGACTTCCATGATGTTTTCGAGAAAATCGGCGAATATTGCCATCATGCACATTTGGAAGGTTGCAGGAGCATTGCACAAGCCAAACGGCATTCGTCGATAAGCGAAGGTACCAAAAGGACATGTGAACGTTGTTTTTTCTTGGTCATCAGGATGAATTGGTATTTGAAAGAAGCCTGAGTAACCGTCTAGATAGTAGAAATGAGAATGCTTGGCTAATCGTTCTAACATCTGGTCTATGAATGGTAAAGGAAAATGATCTTTTCGGGTTGCTTTGTTTAGCTTTCTATAATCAATGCACATTCTCCATCCCGATTCAATTCGTTTGGTTATAGTTTCTCCTTTTTCATTTTCGATCACTGTTATACCTCCTTTCTTTGGTACTACGTGTACAGGACTAACCCATTTGCTATCGGATATAGGATATATGATACCTGCCTCTAATAACTTCCTTACTTCCTTCTTCACTACCTCACTCAGGATCGGGTTTAGTCTCCTCTAATGTTCCCTAGAAGTTTTACAGTCTTCTTCTAGCATGATGCGGTGCATACAAATAGAAGGACTTATCCCTTTGAGATCGGTGATGTTGTATCCTAGTGCGGTTGGATATTTTCTTAAGATATGTAGGAGTTTTTCGGTTTCGAGTTTTCCTAGGTCTGCATTGACTATTATGGGTCGTTCAAGTTCTAAGTCTAGGAATTCATATCTCAGATTTTTGGGAAGTGTTTTCAGGTCGAGGGTTGGTTTCTTAAGGCATTGCGTAGGATCTGATGTTATTGCTAAACATTGATTCAGTCTGTCTTCTACACGATAGTCGGGCAAATCGTCATTTTCTAATTCTGTTTCTTTTATGCATTCATCGATGATATCCATGAAGTAACATGTGTCTTCTATTGCAGGTGCTTTCAAAAATTTGGTAAGAATAAACTCAATCTTCTCTTCTCCTACTTCGAAAGTGAGTCGTCCTCGTTTTATGTCTATGATAGCACCGGCGGTTGCTAAGAAGGGTCTTCCCAGTATAATGGGTGTAACTTCATCTTCTCTTATGTCCATAATTATAAAATCGGTGGGAATGTAGAATTGACCTATGCGCACGGGAATGTTTTCAAGAATTCCTACGGGATATCTAACAGAACGATCTGCTAATTGCACAGACATTTTAGTTGGTCTTAATTCTCCCATTTCAAGTCTCTCGCATATGGACAAGGGCATAACACTAATACCGGCTCCTAAATCGCATAAAGCTTTGTCTATAACAAATTTTCCTATATGACAGGGTATAGAGAAACTACCAGGGTCTTTAAGTTTAGGAGGCATGTTCTGGATTATTGCGCTACACTCAGCAGTGAGTGTAACGGTTTCGCTCTCTTCAAGTTTCCTTTTATTAGATAGAATTTCTTTTAAGAACTTAGCATATGAAGGCATTTGTGTAATAGCTTCTGTAAAAGGAATGGTGACGTTTAATTATTTCAGTAGGTCAACAAATTTTTTAAATTGGCCCGCGTCTTTGGTTTTAATTAGCCTTTGAGGATAAGGGATAGGTGGTTTGTAAGGCGGCGGAGGTACATAAAGTTCTTTGTTTTCTACGGTTTCCTTATTACACTCTTCCTTTTCCTTAGGTTTACTTTCTTCCTCAGTTGACTTTTTAGAGTTTTGGTTATCAAACCTTGGGTTAGACGGTCCTTCCACCTCTATTCCACTTCTTAATATAATTGCATGAGCGTGGCTTTTCGGATTTGGTTGGGGCTGTCCAGGAAAGGTACCAGTTGGGGAAGCAGTAGGCGCTTGTTGTTGAGCTACTTGCGAGATTTGTGTTTCCAGCATTTTGTTATGGGTAGCCAGGGCATCTACTTTACTTGCTAGTTGTTTAATTTGTTCGTTAGTGTGTACATTCTGGTTTAAGAACTCTTTATTGGTTTGCTGTTGAGAAGCTATGAAGTTCTCCATCATGATTTCCAAATTGGATTTTCTAGGAACGTTATTGTTAGGTGTAGATGGGGTCGGCTTTTGATATCCAGGAGGTATAGCTGGGGCTTGACTGGGAGCTTGTCCTGGTGCTATAAAGCGTTGTTACTCTTATATGAAAAATTAGGATGGTTCTTCCAGTTTGAGTTATAGGTATGCGAGTAAGGATTTCCTTGAGCATAGTTCACCTGCTCTGCTTGGATTCCTGTTAGGAGTTGACAATCTGTAGGAGTGTGACCTTGAATTCCACAGACTTCGCAATTTTGAGTTACGGCAACCACGGTGGCTGGAGGTGATACATTTAAACTTTTAATTTTCTGGGCAAGAGCCTCCACTTTTGCATTAACATGATCAAGGCTACTTATCTCGTACATGCCAGTTTTCGTTTGAGGTTTTTCTACCATTGTTCGGTCGCTTCCCCACTGATAATGGTTTTGGACCATCCTCTCAATAATTTGATAAGCGTCAGCGTAAGGTTTATCCATAAGCGCACCACCTGTGGCGGCGTCTATTGTTAATCTTGTGTTGTACAAGAGACCATTATAGAAGGTGTGAATTACTAACCAGTCCTCTAAACCATGGTGTAGGCAAAGTCTGATCATGTCTTTGTATCTTTCCCATGCTTCGAAGAGAGACTCGTTATCTTTCTGCTTAAATCCATTTATCTGGGCTCTTAACATACCTGTTTTGCTTGGAGGAAAATGTCGGGCAAGAAAGACTTTCTTCAACTCATTCCATGTGGTGACTGAGTTGGAAGGAAGAGACTGAAGCCATCTTCTAGCTTTATCTCTTAACGAGAAAGGAAAGAGACAAAGTCAAATTGCCTCTGAAGTGACACCATTAGCTTTAACAGTATTAGCGTATTGAACAAATACGGAAAAATGAAGGTTTGGATCCTCGATAGGATTTCCAGAAAATTGGTTCTGTTGCACTGCCTGCAACAGTGAAGGTTTAAGTTCGAAGTTGTTTGCTTCGATTGCGGGTGGAGCAATACTCGAATGCGGCTCATCTTGCGATGGAACAGCGTAATCTCGAAGAGCATGAGCTGGTTCTGCCATCTCGGGTATCGGCGAAGGAAGAAGATTTTTGAGATCAGGAATTTCGATTGGAGGAAGATTGTTTGCAACACGATACTCCCGAATTCGTCGTAAGACTTGAAGATATCGTTCAACGTCGTTGATTCGTAAGTAATACGGTTCGCCTTGTGAACGAGTGTGTGGAATACAAATCAACGAAAGACAAAAGGAAAAACAAAAATTGCCTTAGTCTCTACAGCGTAACAGAAGAGTTACGATATCGACTAAATAAAAGTCCCCGACAACGGCGCCAAAAACTTGATCGTGACTTTATGAGTCTATTGGGGTATTAACTACAAGTGCATAGTCTAATCGCGTAGTTTTAAAAGATATCGATCCCACAGGGACTTAATGAATCGATATACCGTTTTTCTAGGGTTACTTCGTAAAGCTAAGGCGGATGATACTTTGATGATTATGGGGAAAAGTAGAACTAAAATTGGATCTAGATTAAATATCAAATAACGCGGATATCGGTATGTAGTTCGTCGTAATAGGGAATCAAATCTTCGTTGGTTTCTTAGTTTTAAAATAAGTCTTCTCAGTAGACACTATTGATTAAAAGTCTTTTCTCAAACTCTCGCTCTGTTGAATCAGACTATGATTTTACCTTAACGTACGCTCTCACTATTTAGTTAAAACTAAAATCACTTTTTGAAAACAATAGAATCTATAGAAACTCTTTTTATAAAATACTAACCCTTTAAACACCCTCGTCTCAAACTCTCGCTCTGTTGACTTAGATTATATGATTAAACTTAAATGCTTAACTCTCGTCCTCACATTTAACCTTTAAAAATACTTTTTGAAAATGATTAGAATTTAATTAACTCTAAAAATTGCTTTCGCCCTGATTTAAAGTTAATGTCCAATTTACACTGTCCAGTTAAAAGCTCAAACTGTCGTTCTATTGATTTCAACTTCTTTATGTCTTTTACTCTCGTACAAAAACTTTAGTATTAACTCTGTAAATTGAGACCATAAAAAGAGTGACTATATTTTTAAATAAATTTAAACCGACTAAGTTTTGATTCCTTTATTCCGCTTACTTTACATACCGATATCTAAATTAATTAGCCGGACATGCTAAACAGGCCTAAACAATTATTATGCTTAAATACAGCCCTATCGGACAAACAATATAGATAAATAGCAGCACATAGCATATATAAGTTAAAACAATAAATTAATGAACCTGTAAAATTAATAGAAATCTTGGTTGTTCCCTAGCTTCGATGCTTGAACACTCCACCACAAACCGGTTGGATTTGTTCTTCACAATTCTTGAGCAGACAGGAAAATAAAAACAAAGAATTAAAATACTATGATCTAACGTAAGGTTAGATCCAGTGAAAGTTACACAATAGTTTCTGGTGTAGAAACTATTGTGAGAAAATTAATTGAATGCCAAAAAAATTAAGCTAACAAAGAAAAAGGAAGTAAAAATGCTAAGGGAATAAACTGCTGAAGAAAATATGGAATGCTAGGAAAAAATATAATGCTGTAAAAAATAATGCACGGCGTGGAAATCTGGAAAGAGAGGAAAGCTTCAATTGGATCCCTTGAGGTGTATTTATATGCCTCCATAAAGTAACCGTTTTTTCCAAAGTCTCTTCAGTAGGTTTTTCAAAGCGTCAACGAGTCCAGCGGAGAAATAGGTGAGAAGCGCTTCTGTTACGCGCGTCAAAGGCTGAAAAATAGGAGTGGGGGTGTGACGTCCGTCACACCATGTGTTACGCTCGTAACACTAAGCAAAGGGGCGTGACGCTCGTCACAACATGCGTGGCGGTCGTCACAGGCCATTTCCCTTGTAGTTGGCGTGGGCTGGGCTTGGTGAAATGCTTTTCCTAGATACTCTTCTTTTTGCACCCCTTTTCTTTCCTTTTCACACATGCTTCAGTTTATGTTACCTGAAATGAATAGAAGGAAAATACCAAGTAATATCGAATAATATAAAATAAATCGAATCAAATAATAATATAATATAATTAAATCGAGTCAAAAAATGTGATATTATTTCATGTTATCAACAAGCTTCCAACTCTTGATGAAATCTTGATCAAAATGACAAATAAAGAACATGGGGATCCATATATTATGCTTAGAACCAATTTGAACCTTTATTTGATTAATATCTTGCACTGAGGGTCTCAAACCCTAGATGTGATCTTGATGAGGCATAAGTGGATGCACATACTACCTACAAAAGAAATAATACTACACTAGACATATTTTTGGTATTTTAGTTAGTTAAACAAAGAAAAATAAAGTATGATACAATCAAACATGCTTGGTGATCCATCCTAATGCAAACCCAATGAATGATAGGTGAGGAGGATACCAATGTGTGATCCCAATGCAAATGTCAAGTTAATGAGATGGCATGGGGGATCTTAGGGTAAAAATTAGGGTCTTACACACTTGACCAATCACTTGATTGCTCTCGGTAAGACTTTTACTAATGATGAACTTAATCTTAAAGTGCTTATATCTTTAACCAGGGAATGAAAATCAAAGGTAACGGGAATTTCTAAAAAGATTAGTCTATCCAATATGTCATCCGCATATTTATTCGACAAACTTCAAGAGCGTGAAATTGAACTTTGGAGACTAGAAAAGTATGAGTCTCAAGAGAAGAAATCCAAAGGCATTACTTTAAAAGTTGACTCAATGGAAGAATTAGAATAATATGATCCGGATGAATATGAGACTTCATGCTTCTTGTAAAAAGGCTAGGTAAGTTTTTCAATAATGATAAATCTATAAACTTTGCAAAAAGAAAGAAATTTTTCAGGAAGAAATAAGCCTCTACGTCAAAATAAAATTATACTTGCTTTGAATATGGAAAGGAATGACACATAGGTGGATTGTCCAAAACTAGCCAAGAAAAATGGTCACAAAGGAAGAAAGGAATCAAACTCTAAAAAGGCCTATGTTGCATGGGATGATAATGGAGTGAGTTCATCATCTGATTCGAAAAGCGATGAAAGTGCTAATCTTGAATTGATGGTATCACACAATTCCGATGATGAAGAATAAGAGGTTAGTAATGAAAAACTTTCTTATGATAATGATGCACAATGAGCAATAGACGAATTACTCAATGAGTGTAAAATTTTGTACAAAACTGTGTCAACTCAAAAGAAACAAATTTTATCTCTTTAAGAGAAAATTGACACTATGCAAAAAGACTTTGATAAAGAAAAACATAATTATTTTGATAAAGAAAAGCATAATTTTACATGAAATGAGTATAGTTCACTCTCTTTCAAAATTGTCCAATTAAAAAAGAGTTATTGAAAGATATGAAAAATGAAAAATTGAATTGGAAGGTATTCTGAGTAGACAAAGATATTCAAATGATAAAAGTGGACTTGGTTGTTCAAAATTTGATAATCCAAGTAATAGTAAAACTATCTTTGTCCAAGCGAGTGACCAGTCCAATAAAGACAAAGTGAAAAAAGTGCAAAATATCCATCATCACCCTAAGAAAAAAATTGTTAAGAAAAAAATATTATGTTCCTACATGTTTTTATTACGGTAAAATATAGGTCACACACCTAATTCTTGTTATGTAAGGAATTCTAGTGTTGTTAGTGGCTATTATGTATGGATCAAGAAAAGAAATAATTATCAAGGACCCAAGGAAAGTTGGGTACCTAACAAATCTTAATTTATTTTGTAGGTTTGCTTGAAGACCACTACAAATACATGGTATCTTAATAGTGGTTATTCTAAGCATATGACGGGAGATATAAACAAATTTTCATCTCTAGTTATAAAGGACAAAGGATATGTCACATACGAGGACAACAACAAAGAAAAAATTCTTGGCATAGGCAAAGTTAGAGCACCACCTTTCACAGCTATTGAAGGTGTTCTTTATGTAGAATGACTAAAGCAAAATCTTCTTAGCATAAGCCAAATTTGCGCAAAGGCTTCAAAATCAAGTTCACCAAAGACGAATGCTTAATTGAAGATGAAGTTACCCATGAGGTAAAACTTAAAGGTGAAAGAATTAAAAATAATTTCATAACTTCTTTAGATGATTTATCTTTGAAAGTAAAGTGGCTTATGGTAAGCAATTATTTTAACATCCTGAATTCAATTAATTTATTTTATTTAATTATTTAGAATTTTATTTGATTAATTGGTGTTTTAAGTTATTTGTTGTGTGATTGTTGGGGTAAGTATCCTTGAAGTAGAAGTATAGAGAGAGTAAGAGTTGGGCATACTTGCTTAAAAGTTAATTGGAATTTTAATTAATTATTAGAGTAAATAGTATTTTTATTTGGATTAACTAAATAAATAGAATTATGAGGTGAATGATTAAAATAGCATGGGTGATAAAAAAATAAGGAATATTAGATTTATTAATAAAATAATTAGAAAATAAGATGTGTAGAGAAATTGAGGCAAGGTTGGAATTAAGGAAAATATGGAGGATAGGAAGGGAATACAAGGATAAGTTAGGGGTAAAAAAGGAAAGCCTAATTGAAAGGAAATAGGTTTTGGAATGAAATAGGGATTTGGAGAACTTGAGAATGTCAGTACGTATTTTTGGAGAGTTGGAGCAAAAGAGGGAAAGCAATGGCTTGAGGTTGAGGAAGAACTCTAAGGATCAAAGGTGTTTTTGCTAGAAATCAAGTAAGAGGGAGAAAGGGCTACCAATTAGGTGTATTGCATGATGGAGTAGTGATGAGAAGTCCTTAATCTCATTAGGGTTTTAGGTTTTCCTTTGCTGAATTGTTACATGATGAATTTTTGAAATTTGTTGGTTGATCTTGTGTGTATATGTGTTTCTATGTTCGAATCTGTGTATCAAATATCATGAACGTGCCAGTATAAATTTCTACCATTGATGAATTTTTGAATGCTTGAGCTGTGTTCATGATTGATGATGAAATTGTTGTTCAAATTGTTGATGGATAACCATGAATCATGATGCAAATAAGTGTTGTAACATTTGATGGTAGTGATAACATGATTTTAGTGTTTAATTTGTGTTGGAGTTGATAAATTTTAGGGAAAAATTGGTTGGGTTCATGTGTGGTGATATAGGGAGGAAGGAAAAGATGAATATGTGTGAAAACTGGGAATTTTGGAAAAAGCTTCAATGACAATCGATTGTCACCATATGACAATCGATTGCACTAGTTAAAATTTTGAAAACAATTAACATTACAATCGATTGCACCTTTTTGACAATCGATTTCTTGCATGTTTTAAGAAGTTAGTAGTGAAATCCTTTTGGAAACAATCGATTGTCATCCTATGAAAATTGATTTTCATAGGCCAATTTTGTGAAAAATTTTGTTTTACCTTTTTTGTGTTGTCCGGCGATCTTAGTTGTATCTTTTGATCTGTAGGTCTAAATAACATGTCAATTGAAGTGTTAGAAAGCTAACGTACAGAGCTACCTCATGGTAGTGCTTGGTGAAACATTTGAGTTATAGTCAATTATCTATTGTAGAGATGTTTGTTATGACTTGTATCATTGGTTAGCGAATCATTATGTTTATACGATGATGCGTTGTTGTTTTAGTGAAATAACATGAATGAATATCTATGGAATCATGTTTGATGATTTGTTGTTGTTTGTTGATGTTATTGAAGTTGTAACATGAATTGATGATTATGCATGATAAATGATGTGATGCATAAATGGTGAGATGTGTATAGAGATCCTTTTAGTGAACCTTGTGGTGATAATGCATGTTGTTGAGAGTCATGCATCATGGTGTACGAGCTTCGGTCCATTTTTCATGTGCTCTGATCCTATGGTGGGGAACGGGAGTGAGTAGCCGGTTTCAAGTGGGAATCGGTGTTACGTATGGTTGTGGTAACAATTTGGTGTGCTCTAGTCCTATGGCGGGGATCGGGAGTGAGATGAACCTGAGTGTTCATGAATGGTACTACATGCATATTGATTCAGATTTGGAGTACATTTGCATGTATGATTGCATATGTTATTGATTTTACATGACATTTATGATTAGATGTGATTATGTGAATGTTGTCGTGAATTGGGTGTGAGAACATGTTGTTGATAGTTGTGTATGAATGTGTACTTGATATGTATTCTCTACCTTAGCATTCTTTACACTATTTATATTGGTTTGTTATTCTCACCCCTTATGTTTGAATGTTGCCTTTACATGGGCATCGTGCAGGTACTCAGGAGTAGCATTGGTGAAGTAAGTAGAATGTAGCTCTTGGAGTTCCTTCCAATATTTTGTCATTTTCTTTAGTATGGTCTTGCTCTGATCGGGCTGGGAACATTTGATTTCACTTCTTTTGTTTTGTTGAAGTTGCTATTTATGTTTTGATCATATTTAAAGTTGGCGAGTTGAATAATACAACTCTTTTTGTTGCGTTATGAAAGTTGAAGTTTATGACACTAAACGCCATGAGTTGAAATTATTTTGTTTAATTGATTTAATTATGATTATGTTGTGATGATTACCTAAGTGAAGGTGAGCATGCGATGACGAGTTTTATGTGACATTTTGTAACCCGTGTTACGGAGAAGGACATGTTTGATGTGAGTGACACCCTATGTGGTTGTAATTTTTATTAAATTATGCGTTAAATTGTATGCGTGGTTTAGGGTGTTACATAGTCGTATCAGAGCATGTCGACTCGTCCGGCCAGGTTTTATAATGTAGTGGAGTCCCTAATATGGGACATGTGTGTGTGCATTATCGATGCATTGTTTCTTATAACACTTATTTGACGGCATGCAAAATGGCTGGAAGAAACGATTGCACTATTGCTGATGCTTTAGAGTTAGTGGCCCAGGAAATACATGGACAGCAGAATCAGGCATGTGATGAGTTTCGTGGTTCGAGAAAATTTCAGAGGAATAACCCATTGATTTCAAGGGAAGGTATGTTCCGGAGGGTTCTCAGGTGTGGCTCAAAGACATCGAGAAGATCTTCTGAGTAATGGAATGTACTGAAGAATATAAGGTATTTCTTGGTACTCACATGTTGTTTGAGGAAGCTGAGGACTGGTGGGATAACACTCGCCAAAGACTAGAAGTTGTTAGTGATGAGATCACTTAGGCTGTGTTCAGGGTGCAATTCCTTGAGAAGTACTTTCCTAAAGAAGTGTGTAGCAAGAAGGATATTGAATTTATTGAACTTAAGCAAGGAAACATGACGGTTGCTGAGTATGCCGCCAAGTTTGGGGAACTATTGAAGTTTTGCTCTTATTACAATGGTGCAAACTGTGGAGGGATCCAAGTACATTAAGTTTGAGAACAGAGTGCGACTTGAGATTAAGCAGAGTATTAACTACTAGGAGATTCGTAGGTTTCCTACTCTAGTGAACAAGTGTAAGTTTATGATGAGGACTACAGGGCTCGTTCTACTCACTACAAGAGTGTTAGTGAGAGGAAAGGAAAGAATTTGTTTAAGGGAAAATCATGCAATACTCCAGCTGAAAAAGGTAAGCAGAGGGCTACAAATGAGAAAAAATTAAGTGAGGAGGGACTCTCGCTTTTGTCAGTGTTTCAAGTGTGGAAATTCGGGCCACCAAGCTAATGGGTGCAAGAAAAATGTCTTGGGGGGCTTTAAGTATGGTAAGACAGGTCACTATGTTGTAGATTGTAGGAATGGTGGGTCGATTTTTTATAACTATGGCAAAAAGGGTCATATTAGTACCAATTGTCAAAAGCCAAAGAAAGTACAGTCGGGAGGGAAAGTCTTTCATTTGTCTGGGATATAGACTACTAGTGTTGACTGTTTGATTTAAGGTACATGTTTTATAAATAGTGAAATCATGGTATGCAGATATCAGATGTCCTAAGAGATGTCGAGACACTGATATCTGATCAAAACATAATGACAATATAACATACAGTTAAGAGTACAGAAAATAACAAAACACACAGAGTTGTTAACCCAGTTTGGCGTAGAATAACGCCTACATCTGGGGGGTACCAGGCCAGGGAGCAAATCCACTAAATAGTATCAGTTTGTAGACCTTCAGCAAATTATCTCCAGTTTACAATCTACTCCCTAATCACTACCCGTGCTTAACTTCTACCTAAGACACACATAGGTATGAGACCCCTTCACTTCCCTTTCAATCACAACAATGATGAAACAATACAATATTGAAAGATTCAGAAGTTACACTTCAAAAACACACAATCACTCAATGCTTAAAAGCTTAAGAGTGATTGACAGAACTTACAACTCAATAGAGACAGTCCTACTCTTATATCAAGATGATATTAGAGAGGCTCACAATTAATATGAACACAAAAACCCTAACAACTCAGTTAAACATATATTTGATTCGTCCTTAAATTAGGTTTGTTACATTCTATTTATAACCAAAGTCTGGACTGGATTTGGGCTTCAAAAACACAGCAAGGCAACTGCTAAAAGTCTGCATAAGATTAGGTCTTCAATAAAGAGTTTCCTAAAATGTCTTAACATTTAGAAAAACAAAATAACTTAAAATTCAAATACAATCTTTGATTCCTCAATCTTGGACGCCACATAGGATTACTTAATATTCTCAGAATATTCAGTAATATATTAATCAACCAACTGTTACCAAGAGTATACCTGTATCAGACAAGATGTCGGATCCACCTGTTAGGACATCTTATTCAACATATTGGTACTAAGTTAGTTTTACCAAAATTACTGTCAATCACAAATACATAAAATTAACAATCTCCCCTTTTGGCAAATTTTGGCTAAAACAACCAAGTACCCCTTGCACACAAGCATCATAATCCAGGTTACAACAGAACTACATAGGTTTGAAAACAAAAAGATCACACACACACACACACACATTAGAGGTAAACATGCAGAATATAACAAACATGTTATATACTCCCCCTGTCACACATAATCGGGATTCCCCCTCAAGGGAACATCCAAATTAATATAACTTGTCCAAGTCCAAACATCATAGGCATATGCAGCAGTAGAAAAATAAGCCTTACACAGAAAATAAATACTCAGACAAATTGATGTTAGGACATCTTGTCTGACATCTCTTCACAGTAGTCCAAATGTTTCAGAACAGGAACTCCCCCTGAAAAGCAGCCAATAGTTAGTGGTTAGTGGTTAGAGCACATAGACATTACTCCCCCTTGGTAGCCATAATATGACAAAGGTAAGCAGCTAACCAAAACAAAGAAACCACAATAGCATAAAAAGTTAAGTATCACAAACAAAAGTGCACACAAAGGTGCTAGAAATCCTTGTCAAAGACCACAAAACAAAATGAAACCAACAAAAAACAAGATGACACTCAGATATCTATCTGACTATCTGAGTCTACAGTATCATACTCTTCTCCTTTAGCTTCTTTATCTTCATCATTGCCACCAACATTGTCCTATACATCTGCTCCAACATTGTTATCATCGCCGTGTTCAACTTCCTTTTCCTCTTCATCCATCAAAGCCTTAATTAATTTTTCAATATTTATATTTGTAGTAGTGCTAGACCGGACCGAATCATCCAACTATTTACATGTCTCCTTCAGTTATGCAATAATGCTCTTCTTGGAAGTGGTAGGTCCAGGTACCTGAGAAGAAGTCATGACAATATCTGGAACATGTGTTTTAGCAAACAGTTTGTAGTGGAGGGATAAAGGAGATTCCCTTTTCTTCACACTATCAATACGCAATAGGATTCCAGGATGTTGGTTCAGGATTATCCCATAGATGAGTGAGAAAAAGCAAATAGGCATCTTCACAGCAGTTGACAAGGCCTGCTTCAGAATTTGTTCAAAGATGTACTTCCCAAAATCAAAAGCTTTTCTTATTCCAATAGCATATATAAACTTCCCAAGCCCAATAGAGATGATTGAAATGTGATTTGTAGGCACCCAATTAACATTCCCAATCCTATGAAGGATTGCATACTTGACACTCAGCTTCCCAGTTGACAACATTCCTATGTTTGGCCAGTGTTTCACCTGTTTGGCAGTTATGTCCTTGCACACTTGGTCGTTTATAACCTCTAGCTTAACCTGAGGTTCTTCAGTTCTTCCCAGAAACTTGTTGATCATAGCAGGAGAAAGTGTCACGACATTTCCTCTAACCTACACCTTCCTATAGTCTACACTATTCACATCATCACACCCATCAGGAATGGTCACCATAAACTCCTGACTAGACTTTAGCAAGGACTAAATTTTGTGACAGTCTTCATCAAATCAACAGCCTTTATAAGCTCCACAATCTCCTTACGTTTTAGGGCATCCTTACCCAATTCCCTCTCCAAAGTTATCCTTCTTTAAATAACATACTTCCATCTTTCATCATTCTTCACATAATGTAAAGACACATTGTCCAGTGGAGCCTCGGGCGCAGCAACATGAGGCTTCTTTATAGCAAATCTTCTCACAGGAGTGATGTCCTCGACAACCTCTTCGACCTCAAACTTAGAATCACTTGAAGAGACAAATTTCCTCTTCCTCGTAGGAGTAACAACTTTACTCCATGATCTAGCAGGACCAATAGGAGTTTTCCTATGGAACTTCTAAAGAGAGTGCTTTTCATACCACCAGATTTTCTTTTTATCTCCTTAGAATGAGAATCTTGAAACATCACAGCCTTTCCTTTTCTTCTCTGAAGTCTCTTGGCTATTCGAAGAGCCAAGATGTTGGTAAGAGGTTTCTCATCAGTTGTTAGGTCATCAACATTGACAATAAGATCACCCTTCTTCTTACTCCTTCTTTCATGAGCAGCTTTCTCAAGGACACATTCATCAGCCTTCTTCTTACTCCTTCTTTCATGTGCAGCTTGCTCAGGGATACATTCATCATCCTTTTAACTAGAATCACCATCGGGGCTAGTTTCTTTTGCCAAAGATGTTTTAACATCTAGCAAAACATCTGAATCCACTTCCTTCAACACAGAGGTAATAAACTTATGAAGTTCCTTATCAATGGCAATCATTTCCGCTTTAGTTTGATTCTCAGTGACACCAATATGCTTAGTAGGGTTTCTCATCTCATAACCTTTAGACCTAGAACCCTCTTCAACAATAGTCTTATCTTTAATAGGGATTGTAGGCTCCAAAATAGAAGACTTACCAGAAATCTTGACATTCTTTGTAACAGATAGCTCTGCTTTCTTTTGAGTGAATGAATGAATCATGGATAAGGGAGCAATATCCAATATAATATCAAACATATTGATCATTTGGAATGGTTCATCTACCCTAGCAGTTGGAGATGATGATCCACTGGTTTCAATTGAGACATGTATGTGCTTGGGTGAAGATTGTTTTGACATCTTAGGTAACACTTGACACAGATAGAATGGGGAAAACACGTGAGATAAGGTGAGCACATATTTCTGGATAGGAACGAAGTGTTTGAATGAAATGGGTAGCGTGGTTTTATCCAAAAGAATACACATTGGAGTAATGGCTTAGAGAAGCGTGTCGTGTGTAATGATGAGAGTTAAAAACTTGTCTGACACACTTAAATAGTAGTAATTGCTATAAATGCTCATTAACACAAACCCCAAGTTTTCCTCTTAATATTTCAAATTGAACTACATCTAAGGCAAATGTCAGCAAGTTGATTTTCAGTGCTAACATGCTCAAATATTATGACTTTGTCTTCAACAAGTTCTCTAATAAAATGATGCATGATGTCAATGTGTTTAGTCCTACTGTGCTTAATAGGATTTTTGGAGATATTAATAGCACTCAAGTTGTCACGGAATAATGTCATGACATCTTGTGTGACATTATATTCAGTCAACATATGTTTCATCCACATTAGTTGAGAGCAGTTGCTATCTGCTATTATGTACTCAACTTCAGTAGTAGAAAGGGATGCACAATTGTGTTTCTTGATGAACCAATAAATCAAAATTCTTCCCCAATCAGCATCACAATGCCCCACTAACATGGAATTTGAATAATGAGAATAAAACATTCCATAATCACATGTACCATTCACATACTTCAAAATCCTTTTTACTTGATTGATATGACTTACTTTGGGTTCTACTTGATATCTAGCACAAAATCCAATAGCAAAAGTTATATTTGGTCTCATTGTTGTAAGGTATAGAAGACTACCAATCATGCTTCTATATAAACTTTGATCAACACTAATGCCATTTTCATCTTTAGATAACTTCAAGTGAGTAGGAGTAGGAGTTCTTTTGTGACTAACATTCTCCAATCCATATTTATTTACAATATTCTTTGCATATTTGCTTTGACAAAGAAAGATGGAGTCTTCCATCTGTTTGACTTGGACCATCTCATCTAACACCCCTCAAAATACAATATCATCCACATAGATCTGAGCTATTATAAGTTTTCCATCCTTCTCTTTGACAAAAAGAGTCTTATCAATTCCACCCTTTCTATATCCATGGTTGATGAGAAACTTAGTCAACCTTTCATACCAAGCTCTTGCAGCTTGTTTTAAACCATACAATGTCTTCTTTAGTTTGAACACATGATTTGGGAATGTAGGATCAACAAATACTTTTGGTTGTTCAACATACACATCTTCATTTAAATAGCCATTTAAAAAGGCATTTTTGACATCCATTTGGAACAACTTGAATTTAAAATACATGCCATTCCAAGTAACAATCTGATAGATTCCAAGCGAGCCACAGGAGAAAATGTTTCATCAAAGTTCACTCCTTCCATTTGAGTGTATCCTTGAGCAACAAGTCTGGCTTTGTTTCTGGTAACAACACCGTGTTCATCAGACTTGTTCTTATACAACCATCTAGTACCAATAACATTTCTCCCTTCAGGTCTTGGTACCAAATCCCAAACCTCATTTCTTTTGAATTGGCCAAGTTTATCTTGCATAGCATTAATCTAGAACTCATCAGTCAAGGCCTCATTGATATTCTTGGGTTCAAATTTAGAAACAAAACAGGCATTTGACAAAACCTCCCTTGATCTAGTAATTATCCCTTCATTTAGATTTCCTATTATAAGCTCCTTAGGATGATATTTCTAAATTCTAATGGAAGGTCCTTTGTCAATTGACTCAGTCTCTATAGGTTTAGTATTAGCACTTGAGTCTGGAACATCTTCAGAAACATCATTCATAAGTGTTCCAACCTCCTCTGTGAAATCAACTTCTTTAGTTGAGTCATCAACAACAATATTTATGGATTCCATCATCACCTTGGTTCTGGAGATGAATACTCTATATGCTCTATTGTTTGTATATTATCCCAGAAAAATTCCCTCATCACTTTTAGGATCCATTTTTCTCCTCTGCTCACGATCGGCCAAAATATAACATTTACTTCCAAATACATGGAAATACTTCACAGTTAGCTTTCTTCCTTTCCATAGTTCATAATGTGTAGCAAATGTACCAGATCTGATAGTTACTCTATCAAGGATATAGCAGGCAATGTTCATGGCTTCAGCCCAAAAATGATATGGTAGTTTCTTAGCATGAAGCATGACCCTGGAACATTCTTGAATAGTCCTATTCTTACGTTGAACCACACCATTATGTTGAGGGGTGATGGGTGAAGAGAACTCATGACTAATCCCTTCAGAAGTGCAGAATTCTTCAAATTTTCTATTTTTAAATTCCTTCTCACGGTTACTTATAATTCTAGCAATACCACAATCCTTCTCTCTTTGAATTGACAGAGTTCTTTAAATACTTCAAACACTTTAGACTTCTGCTTGATGAAATTCACCCAAGTTAACCTTGAGAAGTCATCAACAACAACATAGGCATACCACTTTCCTCCAAGACTTTCAACCTGCATAGGTCCCATCAAGTCCATATGATGTAGCTCCAGAACTTTTGAAGTGGTCAGATGTTGGAGTTTCTTATGTGACATCTTTGTTTGCTTCCAAATTTGACATTCACCACAAATTCTTCATTCATCAATTTTCAGCTTGGGAATACCACTGACTGCTTCCTTTGACAAAACTTTATTCATACCTTTTAGATGTAAGTGACCAAGTTTTTGATGCCATAGGTTAGCCTCATCTTCTTTTGACATTAAGCATGTGGACAAACAATCTGTTTCTTGAGGAGTCCACAGATAGAAGTTATCTTTTAATCTGGATCCTTTCATAATAACTTCATTCTTCTCATTTGGTACCAGGAATTCAGATTTAGTAAAGTTAACTTTGAGACCTTGGTCACATAGTTGACTAATACTTATCAAATTAGTCGTTAGCCCTTTAAAAAAAATACATCATCAAGACTCGACAGTCCAGGATAGTCCAGCTTTCCAACACCCTTTATTTCTCCTTTTGATCCATCTCCAAAGGTGACATGGCTAGTGGAATATATTTTAATATCCACCAAGAATTTCTTGACACCAGTCATGTGTCTAGAACAACCACTATCAAAATACTAGTCCACTCTAGCAGAGGCTCTGAGGGAGGTGTGAGCTATGAGTCCAGAAGTGCCATTTTTGGGAATCCACTATATCTTTGCTTTAACAATAGTTTGTTTTCTTCCAGGTTGCGAAGCAGGTTTGGGATAGCCATATAGTTTGTAACAGTAGGGTTTTATGGGACCAAACCTCCCACAATGATGACATTTCCATCGTTGGGTCTTACTTTCTGAGTAATCATCCTGATGTCTTTGCTGATGTTGGGACATTTGGTTTGACATATTTTGTTCCTGTTTTCTTTTAGGATGAACAAAATTCATTGCAGACCCTTTTCCTTTGTTCATCACAACTTGATTATCATAACCAAGACCTTTAACATTTCCAGCATTCTTACCAGTTTGAAGAATCTCATCTAGCACACCAGAACTACTGTTAAGCATTCTTACAGACTTAGTGACATTGTCAAGTTTTGAGTTGTGCAATACAACTTCATCCTTCAGATCAGAGATGATAGACAAATGCTCCAGTTTTTCAACTTGTAGTTGAGCAATGACTTTCTTTTGATCTTCTCCTAGTTGACACACTTCTTCACTTCTGAGGCACAACTCCTTGTAAGAATCAACAAGTTCCTCAAAAGTGAGTTCTTCACAATCTTATTCTTCATCAGAATCACAAATTCTAGTTAAGGAAGTAACCTGTTTGGCAGGTTCCACTTCAGGATCACTTTCAGAATCATCTTATGACCATGACACAAACAAACCCTTTTTCTGCTTCTTGAGATAAGTGGGACACTCAACTCTTATGTGTCCAAACCTTTCACATCCATGACATTGAATTCCTTTTCCTTGGTTAGTTTTTTCTTCAATTTTAGGCCTTCTCCCAAAATCCTAATTTTGTTTGATGTCAAATGACTTGTTCTTGACATTTGGCCTTGTCTTCCAGTCTATCTTCTTCATCACTTTGTTAAATTGTCTTTCGCTTCCAAGTAATACAATAGAATTAGATATCCCTTCATTTGTATCCATGTCACATTCATCTTCTAAGTCTTAAAAATTAGAAACAAAGGCTATGTTAATATTTATGTGAAAGTCATGAATGCTCTCATCCTCCTTCATTCTTAAGTTCTCAAACTTGGTGGTAAGAAGTTGAAGGCTTAACATCTTCACCTTAGGTTCCCTCATGAGCAGTCTTCAAGATCTCCCAAGAATCTTTAGCAACAATACGGTTATTTATCAGTCTAAAGATGTTCTTGTCCATTCCATTGAACAGGGCATTCAATGCTTTGGAGTTTCCCTAAGCTAATTTATCATCTTCATTATCCTAGTCTTCCTCAACCTTCAGCACATCAGTAATCTTACAATCTTTATCTCTATTCATTGGTGGATCCCATCCCTTGACCACATATTTCCAAGCCTTGTTGTTGTCCATGGATTTAATAAAGGCCATCATACGAGCTTTCTAGTAGTCATAGTTGGTTCCATCAATAATGGGTGGTATGTTCACAAATCCTCCTTCCTTGTCCATTGTACCAGAGAGTTTCTTCCCTGAATCTCACCCAGAAATAGAGTAGGATTCCTGCTCTGATACCAATTGAAATTCTGGTATGCAGATACCAGAGAGTTTCTTCCCTTAAATTAGGTTTGTTGCATTCTATTTATAACCAAAGTCTGGACTAGATTTGGGCTTCAAAAGCGCAGCAAGGCAGTTTCTAAAAGTCTGCATAAAATTAGGTCTTCAATCAAGAGTTTCATAAAATGTCTCAACATTTAGAAAAACAGAATAACTTTAAATTTAAATAGAATATTTGATTCCTAAATCTTGGACGCCACATAGGATTACTTAATATTCCAAGAATATTCAATAATCTGTTAATCAACCAACTGTTACCAAGAGTAGACATGTATCAGACAAGATATCAGATCCAGATGTTAGGATATCTTGTTCAACATGTTACTGCTAAGTTAGTTTTACCAAAATTATTGCCAATCGCAAATACAGAGAATTAATAAATAGTATTCCTTTGATTGTTATTATTGACACTGAACACATTTGTTTGTTCCGCTTAATTATGCTGAGAAGTTGGGTTTGAGGTGGCCATTAGTCCCTTTTTGGTTCTGAAGGAACTTTTCTTGAAATTTTCTCTTTTAGAGCTTTCTTTCTTCAACTTGGGACATTCGTTTCTGTAATAACCTGTTTCCTTACATTCATAACATGTTATATCTTTGTTAAATTTATCTCTGGAAGTTGATTCTGATCGATCTCCCTTGGGTCTTGGTCTTCTGAAGTTATTATTCTTTTTTCTCCAGAGTTGTTTTACTCTTTTGGTTAAAAGGGATCATTCTTCTTCGTCGTCAGAATCTTCCTTTTCAGATTCATCAATGTCTTCTTCTTCAGCCTGGAAGGCTTTGTTTCTATCTGGTTTGTGTCTTTTAGATTTGGACTTTAGTGCTACCGATTTGATCTTCTTTTGAGGTTCATCTTCCTCCAGTTCTATCTCGTGGCTTCTGAGTGAACTGACGAGTTCCTCAAGGCTGATACTGTTCAGATCTTTTGATAGCTTTAAGGTTGTGACCATAGGTCTCCATTTCTTGGGCAAGCTTCTAACAATCTTTTTGACATGATCCACAGTTGTATATCCTTTATCTAGCACTTCGAGTCATGCAATTAAAGTTTGAAATCTAGAAAACATTACCTCTACAGCTTCATCGTCCTCCATTTTGAAGGCTTCATATTTCTGGATTAGAGCCAGAGCCTCTGTTTCTTTGACTTGAGAATTTCCTTCGTGAGTCATCCTCAGGGAGTCAAGTATTTCTTTAGATGTTCCCCTGTTGGTGATCTTTTCATATTCATTGTAGGAAATAACATTGAGTAGTGTCGTTCTAGGTTTGTGATGGTTCTTGAATTCTCGCTTCTGATCATCTGACATTTTGCTTCTGGGAATAGAAACTCCAGGGTCTGTCATAGGTGGTGTGTAGCCAATTGTGACAATATCCCAGAGATCAACATCGTAGCCCAGAAAGAAACTTTCAATTCTATCTTTCCAATAATCAAATTTGTCTCCATCAAAGATTGGAGGCTTAGCATTGTAACTATCTCTTTCATTGGTGTTGGCCATAGTTTTTCTCACGCTGGATCTCTCTACATTGTTAGGTGTTTGATTATAAAATCAATAACATAGTCGAAGCTCTGATACCAACTGAAGGTTGAGAAAAACAAGAAAGAGGGGTTTGAATTGTTTTGGAAATAAAAACTTTTTCAGTAATCAAAGCACACACAGAATTTTATACTAGTTCACTTGAAAATCAAAGCTACTCCAGTCCACCCGGCCAAGGTGATTTCGCCTTCAAAAAGGACTTAATCCACTAATCTTGAAAGATTACACAACCAATCGTCTAAGAGAACAATCTCTTAGCCCTCTCAAGTATTCAGACTGCGCAGAGTCACTTGAGGAAATAGTTTAAGCAAAAGTAAATTGTAATGTAAAGTGCTTCTAACAAGCAAGTATTATAGAAAATATGAGAGCAAAAGCTTTTCAAGTAAGAGCAGCAGCTCGTAAAAAAGAGAGAGAATGAATGATATTTTTGTGTGTCTCAGGTGTGTCTCTCTAGAGAAGTAGTTCGTCCTTTATATAGTCGTTGTGAAGGACCGTTAGAGTGATGACAGAATCTTGGTCATTGAAGAATAATTAATGTCATTACTTCTATTGTTTCTTTCTAAAACCATTGTGTCTGCCTCATTATTCCTTTCTTTAAATACTTTCTTTCCATAATGAGATTCTTTTCAGTTACGCGTTCTGGACTGGTGAGTCTGCATCAGAGTCTTGATATACCAGAGTTTGTCTTCAGAGGCTGATTATGTCTGACTTCATCAAAGCTTCTTAGTGCTATAGATTTCTTAAGTATCAGAGTCTGAATCCAATAGTCTTTTGTCGGAGCTTCTGACTTCTTACTATTGCGCTGGTATCTGCTTTGATCAGAATCAGAACCTTTCTGGATGTATTTCTTTCTGAGTGGCATCTGATCATTTAATACTTTATATCCGATGTGATTTTGTATCTGATGTATGGTCAGAATCCTGCATAAATGTTCAGAGTCCTACACACTAAGAAAATTCTTGTTAGAGTGTTATTTTTGGTTTCATCCTTTGTTATCATCAAAATCTTAGAGATATATTGTAGAACTAGCTTTGTTCTTACATCAACCTCTTCTCTTTGATTAAATTCAGCTTATCATACCTGATTTGACACCATTCAACCTCAGCCAACTTGGCTTCCATCAACACACCCAATGATGGGATCTTCACCTCTACTAAGAGCACAACTTCCATGCAATAAACAAGTGAGAAACGAGTTGCCCTGTTGAAGTGCGGATGGATGTATGATACCCATGCAAAGCAAATGGGAGCATCTCATGCCAATCCTTGTACGTTACAACCATCTTCTGGATGATCTTCTTTATGTTCTTGTTTTCACCTTCAAAAGCCCCATTCATTTTAGGTCTGTAGGGAGAAGAATTATGATGTGCAATTTTGAAGTCTTTTCAAATAGCTTCCACCATGTTATTATTCAAGTTCGATCCATTATCGGTAATGATCTTACTTGGCACACCATATCGACATATGATCTGATTTTTGATGAACCTCACAACAAATTGCTTGGTTACATTCGCGTACGATACCGCTTCGACCCACTTTGTGAAGTAGTTAATTACCACGAAAATGAAACGATGTCCATTCGATGCTTTAGGCTCAATCATGCCAATCATATCAATTCCCCACATGGAGAAGGGCGATGGGCAGGAAGTGATGTTCAATAGTGTCGAAGGAACATGAATCTTATCTGCATACATTTGACACTCGTGTCTATCCACACATCTAAGCAGAACCATATCGATGTTTCTCTTGTACAATACATCACCATTTAGGTAGAAATTACCGACTAATCGTCTCAAAGTCTTCTTATCTTTCAAAGATGCCCCGGGCGGGTAAATCTGACTTAGGAGGAAACACTTGATATCAAAATACCACAACTTCTCATTTTAGCCTCTTCGACAGCAAACACATGAGCTGGCCTATTAAGACGCATCATAGTTAAATTGGGAACCTCATTCCAAAACTTCACCATAATCATTAAAGCCAATGTTTCAAGAGCATCTGCCATCCGGTTCTCATCTCGAGGGATATGATGAAATTCAATCTTTGTAAAGAAAGTTGAAATCCTCCTTGCATAATCTTTATATGGTATCAAACCGGGTTGATTTGTCTGCCATTCACCTTTGATATGATTCACAACCAAAGTTGAATCTCTATAGATGTCCAGATACTTGATTCTGAGATCGATGGCCTCTTCAAGCCCCATAATGCAAGCTTCATATTCAGCCATGTTATTTGTGCACTTGAAAGTCAATCTAGTTGTAAACGGAAAATACGTGCCTTGAGGAGTAATTATTACTGCCCCAATTCTATTACTATATTGATTAATAGCTCCATCAAATACCATGCCCCAACGGGAACCAGGTTTTGGCCCTTCTTCAAGCAATGGTTCATCACAATCTTTCATTTTCAAGTACAAAATCTGTTCATCAGGAAAATGATACTGCACTGACTAGTAATCTTCATTCGGTTGGTGAGCCAAAGGGTCAGCCAAGACACTACCTTTGATTGCTTTTTGAGATTGGTATTCAATATCATACTCTGATAACAACATCTACCAACGGGAAATCCTTCTTGTTAAAGTAGGATTCTCAAAAAAATATACTTGATTGGATCCATTTTGGATATCAACCAGGTAGTATGATTCAACATATACTGGCGCAGACACTTAACAGCCCCAGCAAATGCACAACAAGTCTTTTCAAGCATAAAATACCGAGTCTCACAATCAGTGAATTTCTTACTGAGGTAGTAAATAGCAAATTATTTCTTTCCAGTCTCATCTTGCTGACAAAGAATACAGCTCATACTCTCTTCAAGCATAGTCAAATACATGATTAACGTTCATCCTTCAACAAGCGGAGACAAAATCGGAGGCTCAAGCAGATACTCTTTGATACTGTCAAAAGCTTTCTGGCAATCTTCGGTCCAATCATAAGATTGATCTTTCTAAAGAAGCTTGAATATAGGCGCACATGTGGCATTCATGTGTGAAATGAATCTCGAGATATAATTCAAGCGGCCGAGAAAACCTCTGACTTGCTTCTCAGTTTTGGGCACAGGCATCTCTTGTATTGCTTTGACCTTGGCAGGATCAACTTCAATACCCTTCTCACTGTCAATAAAGCCCAACAATTTACCAAAACGAACACCAAATGTACACTTATTGGGATTCAAGCGAAGTTTATACTTCCTCAAACGCTGGAATAACTTCAACAAATGATCAACGTGTTCCTCTTCATCAATGGATTTGGCAATCATATCTTCAAGATAGACTTATATCGCTTTATGCATCATATCCTGAAAAAGAGTAGTCATTGCACTCTGGTAAGTTGCACCAGCATTCTTCAAACCGAAAGGCATCACTCTATAATAGAATGTTCCCCAGGGTGTAATGAATGTGGTCATCTCCATATCCTCGGGTGCCATCTTGATCTAATTATATCCGAAAAATCCGTCCATAAAAGAAAAGACTTTGAATTTAGTTGTATTGTGTACCAACATATCAATGTGTGGCAGAGGGAAATCATCTTTCGGACTGGCTTTATTCAAATCTCTATAATCAACGCACATAAGGAATTTTCCGTCCTTCTTAGGAACATGCATAATATTGGCCACCAACTGCGGATACTCAGCAGTAATAAGGAAACCAACACCAATCTGCTTCTGCACTTCCTCTTTGATCTTCACTGCCATATCAGGATGAGTTCTCCTCAATTTCTGCTTGACTGGCGGACATTCTGGCTTCAACGGCAATTTATACTCCACAATCTCCGAATCCAAACCAGGCATATCTTGATAGGACCAAGCAAACACATCTGAATACTCTCGGAGAAGATCAATCAACTCCTTCTTAACCTCCGGGCACAGTCGAGACCCAATCTTAACTTCCTTCACATCATCTTCGGAACCCTAGTTGACTAACTCAATCTTCTCTTCGAACGGCTGAATGGATTTTTCCTCGTGCTCAAGTAGACGAGACAATTCATCAGATACATCTTAATCACTTTCCTCCTCAGCCTCAAACAAAAGGAATTCAAAATTTGGAGAAGGAGTAAGATCATTGTATTAAATGGGTTTAGAAACAAACCTACATAATGATTTGATATTTTGATTTTAGAGAAGTGAATTATGACCAAATATTATGCAGATGGACAATTATTATTTATTGATTTATGTTTTTTGTGATTACCATTTTCCAGAAAAAGCAAAAAGTAAAAGTAAAATATCATAGACGTGGATGAATAGAATTGAATTTTATTGATGATCAAATTTGAAATGCCTAACAATGTTCACTTCTCCCTTAGGAATATGAGGAGGATTTTCAAAAACAAATAAAAGTAATTACTTAGATCGATGCACAATAATGGGGACATCAACAGCAGTCTAATTGTTGCAAGCTTTTCCATACGTCACAAAATTGGTGCAGTCTTCATCTTCATCACCCTCGATAACAGAAACTAAGTTTTGTTCATTACCATGAATGAACCTCGGTTGAATCCCAAACCAGCTCTACTCTTGTTGTTGGCGACCTCTACCATCTGGCCCCACTGATCAGAACTACCATCTTCGACAATCTTCTGCGCATCCTTGAATGAGGACATAGGTGCCCCATCTCTCTTTTCCTCAGCAATAGATAAGACCTGGAACGGAGTTCCAATCTCATCCTCAACTTCTACATAAGAGAAAGACGACAAGTGGCTTACTAATAAATCTTTCTCCCCACCGACAATAACCAGCTTACCATTCTTGACAAACTTTAATTTCTGATGCAACGTTGAAGTAACGACTCTTGCCTCATGTATCCATGGTATTCCTAACAAGCAGCTATAGGCCGGGTGGATATCCATTACCTGGAAAGTAATTTGGAAATCACTCGGACCTATCTTCACAAGAAGGTCCACTTCACCGATCACGGTCTTGCGAGAACCATCAAATGCTTTGACGATCACGCCACTATATCTTATTGGAGCTCCTTGATACGACAATCTTGACAGAGTTGATTTGGAAGTACATTAAATGAAGAGCCAGTGTCGACCAACACATTCGACAGAGCATCCTCCTTGCAATTCATTAAAATGTGCAATGCTAGATTGTGATTTCTACCTTCCTCAGGAAGTTCCTCATCGCAGAAGCTCAAATTGTTACAGGAAGTGATGTTAGCCACAATATGATCAAATTGATCCACCGTAACATCATGCTCAATATATGCTTGCTCCAATACCTTTTTCAATACTTCTCTGTGCGCTTCAGAGTTCATAAGCAGAGACAACACTGAAATTTTTGAAGGAGTTTGGAGCAACTGCTCCACCATATTGAATTCACTTTTCTTAATCAATCGGAGTACCTCATCATCATCACTAGGCTTCAAACTACTGGATTCACCATACTGATGCTTTGGAGCACTAGTTGGATCTACAGAAGGCACTTCCACCTTCTTACCAACTGAACAGTCTTCCACATTCTTTGGGAACACCAGCCCAAAAACTCGACCACTACGGGTCACCTTTGTATCATCAGTTATGCTCATAACAGAACTAGTCGTAGATAAAGGAACCTCTTGACCATTCTCTAAAATGGTTGCATTGTACTGATACAAAACAACTTTATCGAATGTATACGGGACTGGACCCGCTAACTGTATTACCAACGACGATACCAATCTGTTGATGACATTATTACGGATGCTGCTGCAAAATTGAATCACCACTCTCTCAGGTGCCTTGAACACATGACCTATTACATTCACATTGTCATCCACGTGACAAGACTAGAGAATTTGGATGATGCCTTCATCCATCAACCTCTGGATGTCTCTCTTCACAACCACACAACCTTGGGGGTTGACACTGCAGATTGCACAACCATTATGGTCATGCTCACAATCACTCACCAAATAGATATCCTTATGCATCGTCCCCAAGGACCTTCTAATAAATCGGACATCAAATACCTTGAACTCCCCAGGACAACCATCTACCATGTTGACAAAAGGGTTACCATGAGCAGGCAGTGGATTAGCTTTGACATTAGGTGCACGGTCCTCAAAGGACACCATCCCACTCTTTATCAACTTTTGGACTTCATACTTCAGGGGGTAACAGTTCTCAATATCATGACCGGGAGCTCCTTGGTGAAAGGCACAGCGAAGTTCTGGTTTGTACCACCATGGAAGTGGTTGAGGAATCTGTGGAGTATTTCTTGGTTGCAAAAGGTTCTTGAGAACCAGAGATGGATACAATTCAGCCTAAGTCATAGGAACTGGGTCAAAAGAGACCTTCTTCTTCTTAAAATTTTGTGGTTGTTGATGATTGTTGGGATTGTTGTTGTTGTAGGTGTTTGTTCTTTGTGGTGGGTGTTGTTGACGTTGTTGTTGAATTGGTGTTGACTGATTCTTAGAAAATACCGGAATTACAGATGATACTTGATGATGATGTTGACGGGGTTGTGGATTCCTTCTAACATGAGGCCTCCTCTTCCTCCCAACAAATATTGCATTGGTCTCTTTCTCTTTCTTTCTGGCAAACCCACTGCCATACTTCTTGCTAGACGAAACCTCCTCTTTAGACAATCATCCCTCTCAGACACCTTCTTCTAACCTCATCCCCATGTTTACCATTTTGGTAAAATCACTAGGGGCAATGGAAATCATGCGCTCATAGTAAAATGAGCTATGGGTCTTGAGAAAAACCTTGGTCTTCTCCTTTTCTTCCAAAGGAGGGTTAATATGAGTGGCAAATTCTCTCCATCGCTGAGCATATTCTTTAAACGTCTCCTTATCCTTCTGAGACAATGATCTTAACTGGTCTCTATCCGACGCCATATCCATATTATATTTGTACGATTTTACGGATACTTCACCCAAATCATTGAACGTGCGAAAACTCGCACTATCCAAACCCATATACCACCTCAGAACGGCACCAGTCAGACAATCTTGAAAATAATGAATCAATAACTGATCATTATCAGTTTGCATCGACATCTTTCTAGCATACATGACGAGATGACTGAGTGGACAAGTATTCCCCTAATACTTTTCAAAGTCAAGGACTTTGAACTTCATCGGGATTTTCAAATTAAGAACCAAGCAAAGTTCCGCAGCACTCTTACCGAATAAATCATTTCCCCTTAAGGTCTCCAACTCCTTTCGCAGCTCAAGGAATTGGTCTTTCATTTCGTCCATCTTCTCATAAACATCAGGGCCTTTAGACGGCTCAGAATGATAAATGGTGTCCTCAGCACGAGGCAGAGTGTGAACAATCGGTGGTGGCACAGACATGACCAGGTTAGATGCCGACATGGAAGCGAAAGTAGGCGTAAAACATTTAGGCATGAAATTAGGCGGCATTCCCCACGGGATTCTGGCAGGCATGGCAGGCGCGAAGTGAGAAGTAGTAGCAGGAATGGTAGAGGTAGCAACCTTTGAAATTACTGTCCTCTGAGGAGGAGGAGTTGCATGCGTTGGAGACGATTGACTCTGAGCAGCTAACATTGACTCCATTATGGCAGTCAGAGGGGCAATCTCATCCTTAAAATCTTTGTTCTCTTGCTCTAGATGTTCCATAATTCTTGAGTGATTGGCGCGGGTATGGTATCGATGAGTCAGCTTGGCTGAAGCACAAAAGAAATACCAATAAGACATTTGGCAAAAGAGAAACATGTATGCAAATGATGCATGAAATGCAATGCTTGATTGTTTTTATTTTTAAGGAACTTACAATTTTATTTGCAAATATATATATATATATATATATATATATATATATATATATATATATATATATATATATATATGTATATATATATATATATATATATATATATATATATATATATATATTTATAACAACAATTTCAACAATTTTATATGACCATAAAAAATCACTTTTATTTATATAATTGGAAGGATTACACTGAGTACAATTTCAGAAACCAAAGTACAAAAAATACAAGATAAAGGGAGACTAGTCATCTTAAGGATCCCTAATAACAATGTCAGAAGATCTAGCTGCAGGCGCATACTTCCTTCGGATGCGTCGAATCTCGAACTCAAAAGAAGTCTTCATCTGCGTCTTCTCGAGGACAAGTTGATCAATAATATTCTTCCAAGCAATGGAAGTTTGAGGCATACTAGAGGAAGATGAAACATCTGGCTCTCTTGTCTCTTCACTACTCGGTCTTCAAGAATCTCAATAAGTGCATCTTTGTCCTTAGACTCAAGCTGCAACTCCTCATGCTTTCTGCTCAAAGCATGGAAACGATCTTCCCACATATCCTTTTCTTGCTTTATCTTGGCGAGCGCGTCTTCCAACTCCTCTACATCTTGGTTAGGTGGAGTTGATGGCTCAACCATAACCATAGACATAGGTCTCACATAAGCATACGACATCTTCAACTCCAAAGCTCTCTTCTTCATCAAAGAAGTGTAAGCTTCCAAAGCTACACAATTGCACGGACCAAGCTCGGATCTTCGTTTCCAACGCACATTATTCCAAGCATGCACAAACTTCTGCTTCAAGTATTGTGGATCTTTACCGTCTTGATAAAAAAAGACCTTCTAACAAAGTGTTATCAGGTTTGTCTCTCAAGGGGAACCCATGTTGACGACGGGCCAAAGCAGGACTGTAGTTGATTCCTCCTTGTGTACCAATGAGAGGCACATTAGAGAATTCACCATAACAATCAATAATGTCCAAACTACTCAATGAAGAATCATACCAAACTATATCGTCATTAGTGAGAGACATGAGTCTCTGATACCACCGTAGACATTGTTTGTTCTTCACAAAAGTAGACATCTGAGGCAAGTTTGAAATAAACCACTTGTATAGAAGAGGAATACATTACACAATAGTTCCACCACCTTTAGAATTCCTTAGATGCAAAGAGAAGTACATATCACCCAACAAAGTAGGCACAAGATTCCCAATCAAGAAAATTCTAATGGTGTTAACATCAATAAAACCGTCAATGTTGGGGAACGAGGCTAAACCATATATGAGCAACACAAAGATAGCTTCGAAAGCATCCACAATACCGGCCTTAACAAAGGCAGTAGCTTCTTTGATGAGGAACTCAAAAGTCAATCCAAACAATCCTCCTTTCTTCACCCAATGAGCCTCTATCTCAGACTTATTCAAGTGAAGAGCTTCAGCTATGATATGAGATCTGAGAATCTCTTCCAATCCACTAAAGGGCACTTTGTAAGAAACAGGTATTCCCAAGAGATGGGCATACTCCTCCAACGTAGGCACAAGCTGATAATCCAAAAAACTGAAGCAACGATAGAGAGGATCATAAAACTAAACCAACACACTTAAGAGTCTTCAACCACATAAGCAGACAAGATAGACAGAAGCTTCCCATGACAATGCTTGAAGTCCAAGCGATCTAATACAAAAGATGACAGCTTCCTTAAATCTTTCAAGTCCGGACATCTGAAATTGTACTTCTTAGTGTTCCTTTATCCATAATCTATGGTCTGAAAATATTTGCCAATAAGACCTCAATTCCTTGAAAAAAAAATCGGTGTGATGAATGTTATGATGCGCATGAATGCATGAATGCAACAATCACAAATAAGGGATCACACACAAGGCAAACACACAAAGCTCAAGGGATGAATCAAGTCATTGTCAAGATCAATCATCTATTTTGGTGGATTATGGCTTTCACCTTATTAACACCCAAGTTCCATTGATATTGACAAGACTTGATTGGATCACCCAAGAATCAAGGGTTTGTTGTGAGTCATGAGCATGGAGTCTGGGTAAGAACCATTCCAAAGGAGTGAACTAAGGTTAAAAACCTATAGATCATGTTCTAAAAAGTTCCCAGAGTCTTAATTCCATCTATCATATATTATAGGTTAGGATGACTGGTTCATCAACCCATAATATTCTCAAGAGAAACTCGTCTGAGTGTAATATCGCATAACAATTGTTATCAAGTCTACACTTGAACAGTCTCCACACTACGTCCTAAATAGGAAAAGAGGGGTTAAATGTTCTACAATCCTCAACTTCTCGGACCCCAAATCAGAGAAAGTAATGCCTAACCACAAATAACTTGTGTAACATTCATAACTCCAAAAAGGTCTCCACTGAGTAGATGAGTCTCAAGCCAACTTGTTCAGGACTACTCCACACAAGTCGAACATGACTATACCATCCTCCTATCTTAATTGCACTCAAGTTCGAGTTAGAACTTATCTCACCACTCAAAGATCACCAAGCACAACAAGCAGATTCTATCATACAAACAAATATACATACATCAAATATACAAATATATACAGATAAAAAAGTAGGCTAAACCCACTGGAGACTACTCCCTAGCAGAGTCGCCACTTAATTTCTGTAGTGGTAAATTCATGACCATCAAGCTATGGATAAGCTAGACGTCAATTAAACCGGAGTTGCCACCGTGCTTTTATTGTTTCCAAGGGAAAGGGGAAAAGTACAAACAAACCCCAAAAGATAAGAAGTTTTCAAATCAAAAGTAATAAAATGGCAGAGATTACAAGTAAGGGGGTTGGTTACACAGAGGGAAGGTGTTAGCACCCAAAGTGTCCTAGGTACTCCTACGGAGCCCTTTTTGTGTGCATATGTGTTTTTCTACAAAATGATGTTTGCAATAAATGGAGTGGAGGGATGAGAAAAGAATTCATTAATTATATTTTTGTATTTAACAAGACCTTCGGACGTGTGCCTACGTACCAACATAAAATCAGGGATCAAAACCTCGTAGTTCGTGGTAACAATTTCAAAATGAGTGCATTGCTTTTAACAAAAATTCAAGTTTAACAAAGGCAAAAGAGGCCTAAAATGGTTTGAATGAGTGTTAGTTCTTTTTTGGATTTTGAAATTTTATGTCAAGTATGATTAAGTTCATTTACAGGTTTGATTAATAAAAGGGTTTAAAAATGTAACGGCATAAGGCCAAAGTTTCTAATTTGCGAAATGGTCTAAGTTTAGAAAAGAAACACAAGCAAAGAAGATTTTTTAAAAGGAGGGAGAGATTTTCAATTAAATAAATGGGTAAGGAGATGAAGAGACTAATCCTAAGCACAAATTTGAAAGTTAAGAGTTGAAAAGATCTGACCAATGGGCTGCAATCCAATAGACAAGGATGTCATATAGAAACTCAAAATTCCCTTGGACATTAGAATCAAGCAATATCAATACACAAATAGAAAGATAAAGAGCAAGGCATCAAATAAAGATAGCCACATCCAAGCTTAGCAACTTCATGATCTTCTTCATAATTTCCCATGCATCAGGTGAACTCAAAGATGGGCACTAGGCACAGGTTCAAAGTAACAGCTCTAAAAGACCATGTAGCAGATGAATTCAAATGGGATCATAATACTTGCTTCAGATGAAGTTTCAATTCAAAAGCACTTGGATCCATGAAAGTTTGCATTGTCCAAGTCTTTTTGCATAGGGAATGTTGCCTAATTTTAACTCCAATGTCTCAGAGCAAACCAACAGTCCACACAAAGTGTCTTTTAGGGTTTTTGTTGTTATTATGTACATTAAGGTCAAAAGACCACAAAAACAAAGAAGTATATACAAACACAATATAAACACAAGATATGGATCAGATAAGCAAAGTGAAAATGACATTAAAGTAAACAAGTTAAATGGTATGAATAATGGCAAATGAATAAAGGCTCAAAATTAAAGTTCATAAAAGTAAATGGCTTGAAATCAAATGTTAGTTGTTAGTTGATTAGAAATTAGTATTGCTTTTTCTTTTGTTTTGTTTAAGTCATTCTTTGGAGAACACTCAACCCACTTGTCACAATCATGGATCCTTGAACCAAGATATCTTCCAAAGCAAGGAAAAAATGTCAAGTTTCCACACAATACCATGAAAGAGGGGAGACTTACAATCTCACTTACTAGAAGGCTATGCCTTTTTGTGTCACAATTTTAGCATTATGTTAAGCAATCGTAATTGAACTTATGTAGAAGTCACAACTATTTGAGGTCGGGCCATATATTTTTTGGTGTTAATGCATGTTAGAGACATAGTATAGTGAACTATGCTCCTAAAACATACCACACACAAACAGAATAGGCAAAAGAAAGTGGACCTAATCTCATCCATACTTATGTTGATTTTGCAATCAACTAGCCTTAGGATATAGAGATATCATAGGTCCATGAAATGAATGAGAAAAGAATGGGATTAAGATGAAGAGGGAGGGGGAAATGGAATCAACACAAATTGGTCAAAGGAGGACTTTTACCGAATTAAAACCATTCATTCATTTTGGGAGATGAAATGTACATTTCACCAATCCCCTAAATCCAATGATTTTAACTCAACAAAGTCAAATCAACCTTGACCAAGGCCCAACAACATAAGTCAAACTCAACAAGTCAATATCAAATGCTCAACATGAGTTATTTTGCAATTAAACAATTAAATTCAATTAAATAATGCATTAAATTAAATTATGGTTTGTCAAATTCCTAAAACCTCATCAAAACACCAAAGAAATGGCCATGAGATTTATCATAGGACAAACAAGGTCATAGGAACTTGGATTAAAAACTTCATCATTTTTGGAAACTTAAAAGTATTTTTAAACAATTAAAAATATTCACCAAATCAATTATATCATGAAAAACATTAATAATGATCCAAAACATAATTTTAATTCAGAAAATGAAAGAGGAATTTATTTAAATTTTTTTGGTGAAACTCTCATATTTTTTGGATCAATATTAAAATTAATATGAATTAATGAAAATAGACCAAATAAAAGGAAAAATCAAAAAATAGAAAAAACGTGGACCACTTGATCTCCCTCATTAATTGAGGTGGCAGATCAAGTGGTTGCTAGCGCGCTCTCCACCATAGTCACGAGTTAATGTGTAACACAAGTTGTAACCCAAACCAACGTGCGGGATTAGATTAATTCAAATGGATCATGTGGCTCTGATGACTGCCAACTCACCACCGGAGTCAAAGCTCCGGTCTCCTTCTCTGGTGAGCTTCACCAGACTAGTTCAGTCACAACCATCACCAAAATTAAAAATAAGGACATGAATTTAAAGTAAAAATGCCACTGAGCTCGAATCTGGCCTCAATTTATCCTAACTCCAAGAATATTGAGAGATACACGGAGTTGAAATTTGAGGTGCACGATCTGAGTTGCTTTGATTTGACCTCAAAGCAACTCAATCTTGTTGTCAACATTGGTAGGACTTCAGACAACCAAGGATCCAAGAGAATTATGGAGATTTTAGTGAGAATCGAAGAGATGAAAAATTCTTGAAAATACCTTCAATATAGGTCTGAATTTGATTGATCTTTCTCTTTCTTGTGCTTGATCTTGCTCAGGACACTTGGAGGAGTAGAATTGAATGATCAAAAGGTTCAAGATCCTTGGAGATTTGAATAACAAAACAATGAGATTCAAACCCAATTTCCAATGGAAATTATCAAGATCATCCTCTGAAATGAAAGGGTTTGAACGTTTGGAAGCAAAGCTGGCGCACATGGTCCTTATTTCTGAGCATAGAGGGCTCTATTTATAGCCAAATGGATTGATATTTGCACACTTGAAATGGAATCCAAAAATAACAATGTGTATTTGGAAGGGTGCATGGGCGTGTACAGGCCCATGAAATCACTTCTTCTGATCCATAATTGAGTACAAGAAATGCTGAGATCATGTTGGAATGCTAGGCAATGGTGTATGGAATGTTAAAGTTCAATCTTGCCAAATGATGATCCAATGATCAAGCCATGCACATCCCATTCAAATCTTGTCCAAAATGGATGAAATTATACTTTTTGGAAAGTTTAGATCAAGAGGAACAACTTTCATGTTGGACACTTTTTCATTTGAAGCATGGATCATGAGGAATTATAAGGTGGAAGTCGGGAAAATCAAACATGTCAAAACATTTTCTAAGTGTCAAGCCATATGTTCACTTATTCCACCTTGGCTAACTTTTTATGTGAGCTTCAAATTAGAAAGGTTCCTTCATCAAACTTGTATATCTATAAAAGTCCTTCAAAATGGTCACAAGTTTGACCTCATTTGGATTTAATACGAAGGCGTTATGCATTTTTGAAGTTGTGGAAAATCACTTGTTCAATGGCATTGGTCCAAAATGACCTATAATGTATCCTCATATCACATGCACATAAAAGTTTAATTAGATCTTCCTCCAAAGATAAAGGTTGAAGTAGACATCTTGAATTTTATTTTGCAACTTGTAAATCTTTCATATCATAAAAATTGAGCAAGTTATGACCTTGGAAGTTGACCTCCAAATTAGGGTTTAGACAAAATGACCTATAATCTTTCACCATAACAAATGATTTTCCAAGCAAAACTAGCTCTAGACCTCAACATGAAAGTTGTTTGGAATGTCATTTAGAGTAATGTTTCTCTTATAATCATTTTTATATGACAAAAATTGTAGAAGACAGGGTCTAGGGAACCCAACTTTAATCAGATGAATTTCTCTGGTCAACCACCATTAACCAACTTGCTAACTTGCAATTCTCTTGACTTTTGGGAGCCATGGAAGATCATATAATCATAAGATAATGAAATTTCAAGTATCCCTTGAATTATTTGATCAATTGTTGAAGAAGCTTGTTGAAGAAGTTACACAAGATACCCAGATGAATTAGGGTTCCCAAGGCAAACCAATTCCAAACTCTTGATGAACTCTTGATCAAAATAACATGTGAAGCTCATGGGGTTTAATATATGATGTCTAGAGCCATAATAAACCACTTCTTGATTGAGCTCCTTGAAATGAGGGTCTTAAACCCTAGATGTGAGCTTGATGAATTAAAGGTGAGCACATGCCCTACCTAAACAGAGTTAGTGCATATAAAGACATATTTTTGGTATTTTGGTTAGTAAAGATGATAAAATACAAAGTATTATATAATAAAAATGGTGCTTGATGATCTCTCCTAATGCAAACTCAATGAATGAGGGGTAAGGAGGATGCCAAGATGTGATCCCAATGCCAATGCATATGATGAGATAACATGAGGTATCTTATGGTCAAAATTGGGGTCTTAGAGTATTGATCATTACCATGAATGAACCTTCCACTGTGGAAACTCGGTTGAACATCTTCAACTTTGACTTTGAACGACCCTAGTTGAAATCCCAATCCGGACCTATTTTTGTTTTCAGCAATCTCTATCACACGACACTACTGATCAGTGCAGCCAGTCTCAATAGCTTTTTGAGCATCCTTGAAAGAAAACATGGGCACCCCAGTTTTCTTCACTTCAGCAATAGACAAGGCTTGGAATAGAGTTCCAACCTCCTCATCAGCTTCAACATAAGAAAAGGATGACAGATGGCTCACTAAAAGCGCCTTCTCTCCACCAACATTGACAAGCTTGTCGTTCTTCACAAGTTTAAGCTTATGGTGTAAAGTAGATGTCACTGCTCCAGCCTCATGAATCCATGGCCTTCCCAATAAGCATCTAAAGGCCGGGTTGATATCCATCACTTGAAAAGTAATTTGGAAATCACTCGAACCTATCTTAACTGGAAGGTCCACTTCACCAATGACGGTTTTACGAGAACCATTGAACGCTTTGACAATCATACCACTGTACCTCATAGGGATGCCTTGATAAGAAAGTCTGGACAAAGTTGACTTCGGAAGCACATTCAAAGACGAAGCAGTGTCGACCAATACGTGGGACATAGTGTCCTCCTTGCAGTTCATAGAAATATGGAGCGCCAAATTGTGATTTCTACCTTCCTCAGGAAGCTCTTCATTACAAAAACTCAAATTATTGTAAGAAGTGATGTTAGCAACAATGTGGTCGAACTGATCCACGGTAACATCGTGCTCAACATAAGCTTGTTCTAGCAATTTCTGCAACACCTCTCTATGTGCCTCAGAACTTATCAGCAGAGACAACACCGAAATCTTTGACGGGGTTTGGAGCAGTTGCTCCACCACATTGAACTCACTCTTCTTTATTAACCTCAAAACTTCATCATCATCATCATTAGTCTTCATCTTGCTGGATTCCAGACTGACACACTAGAGTACTAACTGGATTTACCACTGGCATATCCACCTTCTTATTAGTTGTAAAATCCTCTACCTCCTTCAGAAACACCGGATGGAAGACACGACCACTACTGGTCACCTTTGTAATATCAACTATATTCACCATGAAATATGCTATGGGTAAAGGAATCTCTTGACCATTCTCCACCATGGTGGCATTATACTAATAAGGTACAACTTTATCGGATGTATATGGAACAGGGCCCACTAACCATATTACCAACAGTGATACCGATCTATTAACAATGTTACTGTTGCTACTATCAAATTGGATCACTACCCGCTCAAAGGTCTTGAACACAGGAACAATCACATTTGAAATTCAGGTATTAGATATGAGATGTCGAAGGTAATGTCACGACACTAATATCTGAGTAACACAAACAGGATAAAGATAAAGAATGGTAATGCAAAAGACATAAGCAATTGTTAACCCAGTTCGGTGCAACTCACCTACGTCTGGGGGCTACCAAGCCAGGAAGGAAACCCACTAAATAGAATCAGTTCAAAGACTCTCTGTACACTTCAACAAGTTACAGTCTTTCTCACTTAATATCTACCCGTGCAATTTCTACCTAAGCACTCTTAGATATGAGAACCCACTCACTCCCCCTCAATCACACCTGTGATTTTAAACAACAATCCCTTGTGAAAAGAAGACACTTTTCAATAACACACACTTGATTTTACTTAACAGCTTCAATCAAGCTGACACACACTTGATCTTGCTTAACATCTTTGATCAAGTAGACACACACTTGATCTTGCTTAACATCTTTGATCAAGTAGACACACACTCTTGCTTACAAGCTTAGAGTGACAAATTACAACCCACAAATCAGACCAATTCAATCATCTATGGATGAATTGAATGGCTTACAAGTCTCACGACTAAACAAGACACAAACCCTTATATTCTCTCAATATTTCGCTCAATATTGGTTGTGTGTTCAATCAGGTTTTCCAAGTCCCTTTTTATAGAAGCTTTCAGCTAGGCTTGGACATCTTGAAAACCCTAAAACTATTTTCCAATTAAATCTTCTCATAATAGCTGGTTAGATATCTTTGGAAAATAAGTAAATCAGGTTGTAATCAATGATTGAATGCGCCTGCAAATCAGATCTTCAATCATACATAGATTGCCATTAAATGCGCAATCACATAGCACATAACATTCACCCTGAATATTCTGTGTACAGGATGTCATGACATCGGGTCTGACATCCTGGAACAATCCTGCATAATTGCGTAATTCCTTTTATAATTTCCAGCAGGTACATAATATTAGATGTCATGACATCGTGTATGACATCCTAAAATAATCCTGCATAATTATGATTTTAAACTCCAGCAGGTACATAGATATCTTATGTTAAGACATCACATGCAACATCTTGTGAACACTCTTTGTTTTTACCAAAATTGTTGCCAACACTTAGAACCAACAAACTCCCCCTTTGGCAAATTTTGGCTAAAACATATATTTGTCCTTTTTGTTCACAAGAAAACTATCAGCAATTAAACAACAGTTTAAGCAACAGCAGAAGCAAACACATAATTACTAGCTATAATAGCAATTAGTAAAACACACAAATGCACAAGGGTACTTCTTCTCCCCCTTAATCTGTGCAACACAAACATCTCCTTGGTAATAACAGCACCTGTAACCACAACACCTGTAACAATCAGAGTCACCCTCTGACATCTGCTCCAACATCACCTGAGCACCACATAACATCACATGTGCACCACACCAGACATCCCCTTTGACATCTGTAAACAAAACATCATTCTGAATTACATTAAACACTTCTCCTTCAATAATAGTTGTTCATCTGTTCAGCTACACCAGGACATACATCTCCTCACAGCTCCACATAGATGAAGGAGTCATTGAGATCCTTCAAAACAAAAATGTTGACGAAGATGCTGATGAGGTCAACGTAATTTCTCCAGTATTCCGAATCCCCGAGCCTGTTATCATCAAATATGATGGTACTAAGTAGAAGGTTTCTCCTGCTCTGACCATTAAGCCAGCCGGCCCTGTACCGTATTTTTCTAAGAAGGCGGTCCCCTATCGCTACAATGTTGTAGCATTGGAGAATGGGAAAGTGGTGCCCCTGCCCTCTTCATCTGTTTTTAATATTACCGACGTCAGCGGCTTGACCCGCAGTGGTCGTGTTTTCTCGGCTCCGCCAAAGCTGCAAGCTGATGCTCGAAGGAACGATATCGCTGATTATGCTGAACGCCCGGTTGGGAATGCTGTACGAAAGAAGACTGTGATGAGATGTTGAAGCTCATCAAGAGAAGTGCCTACAACGTTGTAGATCAACTTCTACAAACGCCATCCAAAATCTCTGTATTATCATTGCTGATGAATTCAGAACCACACCGAGAAGCTCTGCAGAAGGTGCTGGATGTGGCGTATATGGATCATGACGTCACAATTGAACAATTCGACAGTATTGTTGCAAACATTACCTCTTGTAACAATTTAAGTTTTTGTGATGCTGATCTCCCCGAGGAGGGAAGAGACCACAACCTGGCATTACAGATCTCTATGAGCTGCAAAGATGACGCCATGTCCAATGTGCCGGTGGACACTGGGTCATCATTGAATGTATTGCCAAAGACCACTCTTGCAAAGTTATCATATCAGGGGCCTCCCATGAGGCAGAGTGGAGTAGTTGTGAAGGCTTTCGATGGGTCTCGCAAAACTGTGATTGGAGAGGTTGATCTCCCAGTAAAAATTGGACCAAGTGATTTCCGGATTACCTTCCAGGTTATGGACATTCACCCATCGTATAGCTGTCTCTTAGGCAGACCATGGATTCACGAGGCAGGCGCCGTGACATCCACCCTACACTAGAAACTGACGTTTGTAAAGAATAAGAAGCTGGTGGTGGTAGGGGGAGAAAAGGCTCTCCTGGTTATCCATTTGTGTTCTTTCTCATATATTGATGCTGAGGATGAAGTTGGAACGCCATTCCAAGCTTTACCTATTGCTGAACCTATTAAGAAGTGAACTTCTTCATTTGCTTCCTATAAAGATGCAAAGTTGGCCATTGAGCATGGTGCGACTGCTGGATTGGGGCAAATGATTAAGTTGGAAGACAACAAATCCTGAGATGGCATAGGCTATTCTCATGGGGTCCTCAACAAGCAAGGGTTGTTCAAGAGTGGTGGATTTATCCACACCGGTCAAGACGAAGAAGCTGCTGCCATTCTGGAAGAAGATGAAGAGGATTCTGGCAACTTCATCATCCCTGGAGGGATCTGCAATAATTGGGTCGCTGTGGATATTCTAGTAGTTATCCATAAGTCAAAGTAATGTTCATTATGCTTGAAAACCATTCTCCCATGCCAAAAGGAGAAGTGATGACATTGTTGACGCATAAATACAATGATATTTTGATTCAATAAATTCATGTTAAATGTTTGTTTTTCCAATTATTTTCTCTTTTCGCTTTTGCATGAAATAGGTGATCACATAAAACCCTAAAAAATAGAATAAAATCAATCTTTTCGTCTGCATAATGATTTGTCTTGCTTGAATTCTAAAATCTCTTTATATCCAAAATCATTATGCAGGTTGATCAAACCCATTGAACATAATGATCCAACACCATCTCCCAACTTTGAGTTCCCTGTATTTGAGGCGGAAGAAGATGATGTTGAAGAGATTCCTGACGAGATTACCCGTCTACTTGAGCATGAAGAGAAGATCATTCAGCCGCATCTTGAGAATCTGGAAATAGTTAATTTGGGGTCTGAAGATTGTGTGCGAGAAGTGAAGATTGAGGCACTCCTGGAGGAGTCTGTTAAGAAGGGGTTGATTGAGTTGCTACGAGAATACGTCGACGTCTTTGCCTGGTCATATGAAGACATGTCTGGTCTAGATACTGATATTGTGCAACATTTGCTGCCTTTAAGGCCTGAGTGTGTGCCTGTGAAGCAGAAGCTCAGAAGAACTCATCCCGATATGGCAGTGAAGATCAAAGAGGAAGTTCAGAAGCAAATTGATGTGGGGTTTCTGGTGACTTCTACATATCCTCAATGGGTGGCCAATATTGTGCCCGTGCCTAAGAAAGATGGAGAAGTCCGAATGTGCATGGACTACAGAGACTTGAATAAAGCTAGTCCGAAAGATGATTTCCCTCTACCATATATTGATATGTTGGTAGACAATACAGCTAAATTCAATGTATTCTCATTTATTGACGGATTTTCCGGATATAATTAGATTAAGATGGCACCCGAGGATATGGAGAAGACAACATTCATCACACCTTGGGAAACATTCTGTTATCGAGTGATGCCCTTCAGTTTGAAGAACGCTAGAGCCACGTATCAACGAGCTATGACTACCTTGTTTCATGATATGATGCACAAGGAGATAGAGGTGTATGTTGATGATATGATCGCAAAGTCAAGAACGGAAGTTGAACATGTAGAGCACTTGTTGAAGCTTTTTCAGCGTTTAAGGAAGTATAAGCTTCGTCTGAATCCTAACAACTGTACATTTGGAGTCCGTTCCGGCAAGTTATTGGGCTTTATTTTCAGCGAAAGAGGTATTACGGTTGATCCTGCAAAGGTCAAAGCAATACAAGAGATGCCTGCGCCTAAAACTAAAAAGCAAGTCCGAGGTTTACTTGGCCGCTTGAATTATATTTCCATATTCATATCCCACCTGACTGCCACATGTGCGCCAATGTTCAAGCTCTTCCAGAAAGAGCAGTCTAATGATTGGACCGAGGATTGTCAAAAAGCCTTTGATAGTATTAAAGAGTATTTATCTGAGCCTCCGATTCTATCTCCGCCTGTGGAAGGAAGACCGTTGATTATGTATCTGACAGTCCTTGAAGACTCGATGGGTTGTGTTCTTGATCAACAAGACGAATAAGGAAAGAAAGAGTATGATATCTACTACCTGAGTAAGAAGTTCACTGATTGTGAGTCTCGATACTCAATGCTTTAGAAGACACGATGTGCTTTGGCTTGGGCTGCTAAGCGCTTACGCCAGTATATGTTGAATCATACGACTTGGTTGATATCTAAAATGGATCCAATTAAGTATATATTTGAGAAGCCTGCCTTAACTGGGAGGATTGCCTGTTGGCAGATGTTGTTATCTGAGTATGATATTGAGTATCGAGCTCAGAAAGCGATAAAAGGTAGTATCTTGGCTGACCACTTGGCACATCAACCAATTGAGGATTATCAGTCAGTTCAGTACGACTTCCCAGACGAGGAGATTCTGTATTTAAAAATGAAAGATTGCGATGAGCCTACGCTCGATGAAGGGCCAGAACCTGGTTCCAGATGGAGTATGGTGTTTGATGGCGCTGTAAATCAATATGGAAATGGTATTGGGGCAGTGATTATTACTCCTCATGGCACACATTTTCCTTTTACAGCAAGGCTGACTTTCAAATGTACGAATAATATGGCTGAGTATGAGGCCTGTATTATGGGATTGGAAGAATGTATTGATCTGAGGATCAAGCATCTTGATGTTTATGGTGATTCGACCCTCGTTGTTAATCAGATTAAGGGTGACTGGGAAACGAATCAGCCTGGTCTCATCGCATATAGAGGTTTTGCGAGGAGGATTTCAACGTTCTTTACTGAGGTTGATTTCCATCATATTCCTCGAGATGAAAATCAGATGGTAGATGCTCTCGCTACACTTGCTTCGGTGATTGTGGTTAGACTTTAGAATGAAGTTCCCAATATCACTGTGATGCGCTTGGACAGACCAGCTCATGTATTTGCAGTAGAGGAGGTGCAACATGATAAGCCGTGGTATTATGATATTAAGTGCTTTCTTCAGAGCCAGATTTACCCGCCTGGGGAATCTGTGAAAGATAGAAAGAATTTGAGGTGATTGTCAGACAGTTTCTACCTCAATGGCGATGTGCTTTATAAGAGAAATTTTGACATGGTTCTGCTCAGATGTGTGGATAGACACGAAGCAGACCTGTTAATGACTGAGGTCCATGAAGGTTCATTTGGTACTCATTCCAATGGACATGCCATGGCTAGAAAAATGTTGAGAGCAGGCTACTATTGGCTGACAATGGAGTCTGACTGCTGCAAATATGTGAAGAAATGCCACAAGTGTCAGATTTATGTGGATAAGATTCATATTCCCCCGACACTTCTGAATGTGATTTCATCACCATGGCCTTTCTCTATGTGGGGGAATTGACATGATTGGCATGATAGAATCGAAAGCGTCCAACGGTCACAGATTTATTCTCGTAGCAATTGATTGCTTCACCAAGTGGGTCGAAGCGGCATCGTATGCTAATGTGACCAGGCAGGTGGTCGTGAAGTTTATCAAAAATCAACTCATATGATGTTATGGTGTGCCAGATAAGATCATCACTGACAATGGATCCAACTTGAACAACAAGATGATGAAAGAGCTGTGTAGTGAGTTCAAGATCACACATCATAATTCTTCTCCTTACAGACCCAAGATGAATGGGGCTGTTGAAGCTGCTAATAAGAATATCAAGAAGATTATCCAGAAGATGGTTGTTACGTACAAAGATTGGCATGAGATACTGCCATTTGCTTTGCATGGATATCGTACATCTGTCCGCATTTCAATAGGGGCAACCCCTTTTTCTCTTGTTTATGGCATGGAGGATATGCTCCCAGTAGAGGTGGAGATCCCATCAATGAGAGTCCTGATGGAAGCCAAGTTGACTGATGCTGAATGGGTTCAGAGTCGTTACGACCAATTGAACTTGATTGAAGAAAATAGATTGACTACCATGTGCCACAGTCAGTTAGATCAGCAAAGGATGAAGAAAGCCTTTGATAAGAAGGTCAAGCCTCGTGTATTCCGAGAAGGTGATCTTGAGCTCAAGAAAGTCTTGTCTTTCGCGCCCGATTCCAGGGGCAAATGGACTCCAAACTATGAAGGTCCATATGTTGTTAAGAGAGCCTTTTCAGGCGGTGCTTTAATACTTACAACTATGGATGGGGAGGATTTCACTCGTCCTGTAAATTCAGAAGCAGTCAAGAAATACTTCGCCTAAAATAAAAACAGAATAGCTCGCTAAGTTGAAAACCCGAAAGGGCGGCTTAGGCAAAAATGAGCGTCTTGGTGGATTGAAAACCCGAAAGGGCAATCCAGGAAAAAGTTAGAGACATAAAAAAAATGAATATATATATCCCGCTAGATTGAGTAACTCACCCTGGGGCAATCTAGGCAAAAATTAGGGATTTGGAAAGTAACTACATCCTGACAAGACTTTGTACTACAAACTGTCATCCGTCAGAGATTCTCGCTCAGTCATCGTCAACTGAAGCTTCAAATACATCGGATTCAGAGTTGGTAGAGAAATGGTCATTATGTTCAATGTAGCCCTTTTCCAATATATATCACCAATTTCAAGTTTGTAAAGATCTATGGAGTTTTGCCATTTGTAGACTACCATTCCATCAAATAAATTTGAGCCTTTATCCAATTATTTGCACTCTTATTTGTTTTTCATTAAACAAATATTTTGCATGTTTTAATTGAGAAATATCATTGTTTTAAATTTTTCCTAACTTATTTTTAAACAAAGTGAGCATTCACAATGATAAAAGGATACTGGGGATGTCTTCAGTGCTCTCCCAAATACGGTATGTCTCAACAGGGTAAGACATTTGTTCATATTCCTGGCATGCCTGTATCCTCTTCCTCCGGAGCCTTTTGTGGTTTTTCTCCCGAGCAGGTGTTTGGTAAAGATATTCATCCTTCCTTCCTTCAGCAGAATAGTGATCCTTCCTCCTCAGCAGATGTGATCTCTCTGGTAGGGCAGTATTCAGTGATCTTTGGAAGTTTCTGTTTGATGATTGTTCCCCAGAGATCCATCCCCTCCTCTGATAATTTCCCCGGTAGAGGTGCTTTTACGACGGAGTTCATTTGTGTGATGATCCAATGGCTGATATTCATTACCCTGCAGAGATCTTTATTTCCTGGTATCTCTTGCCCTTCATCAGTTTGGATGTTTTTCCACTAGGCCTGGCTTTCTCTCTTGAGATGTATTACCGGATGTTTGTTCATCGTTCATTGAACCTGGTTGTGTTAGAAATGTCTGTTTGTCAACATTCATCATACGTAAACCACGCATATATGCATAATTTTAACATTCAGATATTCATGTTGCATTATTTGCCATATATCTTTGTTTGTTATCTCCTGCTGGTTGGTAATGTTTCCCCAAAGCAGATGTTTGTGTCTGATCTCCCCATGTAGAGTCAGCCCCATAAGCAGAAAGTGTTTATCCTTTTTTCCATACTCCCCACTGAGTTATGTTCTCGTGGATGATGGTTACTTTCTGTTCCTCCCAACACATATATTGGGCTGGAGTTCCCCCTTTTGAGCTATATCCTCATAGGGATGAGTCTTGTTTCATCGTTCCTCTCTAGTTTGTTCCTATATTGGCTTTTTTTTAGTTTTCCCTGCGCTTCCCCCAAGATTTAAATGAATGATTGCTCAATAACCAGTAATTATTCATCTTTTTTCCCCGGCGGAGTCTGTGGTTTTCTACCCTCATACCGGTAGTTGTAAATCCTACTTTATCCCTTTGCAGAGTTAACCTTTTCGTTCATCCTAACCGATGACGGTTACTCTTCCGTGGTTTGCTACCCAGTATCTGGTAGATGTAATCCCCTCCTTGACGGTTATCTTTATCCAATATTCAGTATTGATAGTCCTTCACCCTTTTTGAGTATATCTCCCGGATCATTGCCTTTGTCAATGTATCCCCAGCGAGTCATCCTTCATTTGCCTTTTATCGGCAATGATCATTTCTCCCTTTGATTAGGTCATCATTGTATACCTAGTATTTGGTATCCCTACTGTCCTTTCTTTCGGTCGATTTATCCTTTATTAACCCAGTAACCGGTTGTGGATAATCTTCCATGCGAGTATGTTATCTATGTTCTGACGATAATAGATAATATATCTCATGCACTCTTTGGTTGAAGTCCCCAGTCGAGTAAGATTCGTATCCCCTTTCATGGAATCGAATGCCCATCCTGTAATCGAGTTTGCTTTTTAGCCCTCTTTTGGATGATGGGTGTCTTGGGAATATTCCCCAATCCACGCCTTGGTTGGTCACCTATTATATGCCCAGTAACCGGTATCCCTGGTGTTCCTTCCCTTTCTGCTCCCTATTGTGACCTTTGTCCCCTGTGGAGTCAGATTTTCCTGAGTTGAAATATACCTTTTTAGGTTTTCCTTAGATGATTTCAGATGTTTGATATCTCTCACCTTTGTACCGGTCTTAGATATTCATTCTCCCCAAGCATGTTGTTCTCTCACCCTTATACCGGTGTTCAGATCACATGTCTCATTGAGCTTATTACCCAGTAACCGGTAATACCTCATCCTGGTGTTTCCTCAGAAGAGTCCTGTTTGGATGTTCCCCAGTGAGGTCCCTTGGTGGATTCTCCCCATCTGAGTCGGGATTTTCATCCGAAGTATCCTTTGTGCATAGTTCCGCTGTATTGGCATATTCCCCAATATATGCATCTTTGAGTTAGCTCGAGTCCTGGCATTGATTTATTTTTATGGAATCTCTCTCGTGTCTCTTAGTAAATCTAAGTCGTGCCCTGCTCACGCAATTTATTCCCTTTTATATCCCCATAAGAGTCCCAAAGTCTCTGTCCCATTGAGTGTATTACACAGATGGATTGTTAGTCTCTCTAGATTTCTTTTCTCCTTTGTGGACATATATCCCCACAAAGTATTACCCTTTTGCATGCATACATCTGCATCATGAGGTCTCTTAGGGACCAAAATTCGTCTCTTTGTTATTATTTAAGCCCATTCTACCTCGTCGAGACGAAGATTTTAACCTTCACTTCTCCGGCTAGAATGACCTTAAATAGGGGCATCTGTAAGACCCTAATTTTGGCCCTAAGATCCCTAATGGCATCATAACATTGCATTTGCATAGCCTCAAGGATCGTGAGTATCTTGGTTCACTTTGCCTTTGGGTGGGATCTCTCTTGTGAGTGGTTTGAGATCACCAAGAATTCTTGAATTGTATATCATTGCTTTTCTCATTTTTATCTACTACCCAAAAGCACAAAAATATGTCATTAACATTTCTTGTTTGTAGCTTGAGCAATCACAAGGTCTAAAAAACTTCTAGGAGATCCTTTGTGCAATGATATGATCAAGAGAAGATGAAAGCAAGCATGGTAATGGTTCCCAAAGCTCTAATCCATCAAATATGCCTCCCAAGTATCTCAATTCATCATTTTGATCAAAGCAAGTCAAGGGGTTTGGAGTTTGTTTCCCAAGGAAACCCTAATTCATCTGATCATCAACAATGCCTTGCTCATGAAGCAACCTCAACCCATGGTCAAATACAATCAAGGGGAGTTCTTTAATTCATCATTTAATGCATATTTGAACTTATTTGAGTGTCCTCAATCATCAATTCATCAAGATATGAGTTGTGGATTTGAGAAGTTGATTAGTCAATTCATTTGACTATTTTAAAATACACTGAGACCCAACTTTTGATGTGATTATCAAATGGAGATGACCCCAAGATAAAAAATGTTATTAAGGACAATATTAACAACTTTCATGTTCATCAAAACTTGATTTGAAGCTTTGAAGGTCATCATCCATTCCAAGACATTATAGGTCATTTTGACTGAAACACTAATTTTGGGTCAACTTCCCAAGAACATAACTCATTCAGTTTTTAAGATTTTGAGGTAATGCTTAATGAATTAGAAAGCTTATTGTGTCTACTTAAAATGTTATGTTGAGAAAAATTGCAAAATCTCAAAAGAAATACATGTGATAATGCAAAACATTATAGGTCACTTTGGGCCAAATGCATTGAAATGTGAAAAAGTCCAACTTCAAGTGCCCATAACGTCTTCATTAAAAACCCAAATGATGCATACTTTAAGTCCAAATTTATTGTCTTGAAAAGATCTACAACTTTCATCTTTAAGACTTTATCATTTGGAGATTGCATCATTGAAACAGAAGGGCTTGAACATTGGCCAATTTTGGAAACTTCACATATGCATATTTTGCACCCTACACTTCAAGCTCAAATTTCACTAATTTCCAAGGCCCAATTGGAGTTTTGATCAACATAGCATTTGTTCCTTATGCAACAAGCTTTCTAACCATTACTCATAAGGTTGCATTTGGAGTTTGGAAGCATCATTTTCGAAGACATGAAGAATTAGGTGCATTTTTGAAAACTTGATTCAATTGCCATGCATGAGCTGATTACATCAAATGTACATGTCCATTTGCATTTCACATGATCTCAGCAAGTTGTTTCAGCCCTCATTGGGCCTTCCACATGCTTACACAAGCCCATGCAATTCAAAATCCATTTTCCATGCACACGAGTTAGCTCATGCATTCAACTCTCTCCATCTATAAATACCATGCCTTGCCTTCACAATTCTTCAACCTAATGGCGCCTAAATCCCTGCTGAACTGAATCCCCACCCATACCAAAGGAACAAACTTCATTTTTCTCTAAAAATTCAGATCTGAAATTTAATTGCATTTGGTTGAATTTTAAGATCTAAAGTTCCTAGACCTTCTTCATTTGATCCATTGAAGCTTCTGTTTGCAAAAGGAACCAAAGAGAGTGACTCAATTCTTCATAATCCAAAGGTTTTGCTCAACTTAAATTTGCTTCGAATCTCATCATATTTTGCTTCATTTGCCTTGATCTTGTGTTGTCTGAAGTCCTCTCTATAGAGGCATCATTATTATGTGCTTAATTGTTGAAATCGAGCAAGTTCATTTGAACACCACCAAACTTCCATCTCTGATTTCTCTCTTAATAGGAATCTAGAGTGGAATTGAGTGGCATAGAAGTGATGTACATCACTTCACCTTTCGAATGGTGCCTGGATCGTGCATTTTAGTTAACATTTGAATCTCTGCATTTTTGAAAACTGCTGGAGGCACGAGGGGATTCCCATGAAAATAAATCTGTGGAAGGACTCAGTCTGGGGAACCAGGAAAATATGAAGGGGAAACGGGTGGATCAGAACAAAGCTTAAATACTCGAAACAAATAGAGGATCAGTGATTTCATTGAGGAAATACGCACTCAAACTCAACTGGGGAAGAATGAACTTCAACACAGGAGTACCAAAGATATATTATCTATTACCGATTACTAGGTAGGAAGATAATATTCTCTAACAGAGGGACATCTGTTACTAGTTAGCATAAACATATCAAGGATGACTCGCTAAGGAGAAAGAGGTGTATTCGTTATCTGTTACTGGGTAAGAATAACCTATTGGGGAGGGAATTCAAATAGGATTTACAATTATCGGTTATTGGGCAGAAGACCAAAGAGAGAGTATCTGTCACCTAGTTAAAGTGAACATATCAAGGATAAACTCAAAGGAAGAATATCCGTCATCGGTTAGGATGAACATATCAAGGATAGACCGCCTGAGGAACGGGAAAGAATATTTGTTACCGGTTAGGGTAAACATATCAAGGATAAACTACCCGGGGAGAAGTAGGAATTATATCTATCAATTACTGGATAGAATACCAAAGGGAGAATATCTGTCATCGGTCAACGTGAACATATCAAGGATAGACTCTGAGGGGAAAGATAAAATAGGAATTACAACTACCGGTTACTGGGCATAATACCGAAAAAGGAGAGAAAATTTATCACCGAATAAAGTGAACATATCAAGGATAGACTCTCGGGGGAATAAAAATAGGGATTACAACTACCTTTTACTGGGTAGAAAACCATAAAAGTAAGAATATCTCTCATCGGTTATGATAAGCATATCAAGGGTAGACTACCTTGGGAAACATGAAAACGAATCCGCTTGCGGAAGCAAAGGGAATAGATTACATTTTACCGGGTATATGGGAAAAGTAAAGTACTCGAGAATTAAGGAGAATATTACCAGTTACTGGGTAATAGACTCTCAAGGGACCAAAATATCTATCTAGGTAATAACTAGAAATAAACGGTCAAATAAAGACTTAACCCAATGAGGATATAACTCAATGGGAGTGGTTCCATCCAGACAATTAACTGGGGAGGAAACTGAAATAATAATCATCCACGAGGAAATAACTCAGTGGGGAATGAGAAAGGTTAAACTCTTTCTACTTAAGGGGCTGACACTCTACAATTGAAGAAGGACAGACAAACCAAATCTGCATAGGTAAATGATATCAACGAAGCAGGGGATCCGAATAAAGAATCAAATTTGATAAGATGCATATTGAAATATTTGGTGATGGGTTTTATGCATGAATATGCATGTATATGATTTATGATTATGCTGACAAACAACGCAAATGATACAAATAACAAAGATTTGAATCACAACTACAACACTAGCCTAACCTCAACAAGATGGAAACACCAACTGGAGAAAATGCTAGGGATGACAATAAATCATCGAGCTCTGAACAAATCAACTCTGGCTGAGAATGTCATGGAGAACATGCTTCCAATTAATCACGACAAACTCTACAGGGAGAGAGCACTATTGAAGGATGATCAAACAAACATGTCGAGGATAGAAAAAGGTTTTGTTGAGGATCCAAATTGTCAATACTGCGGGGAATTTTAAGTCAACACCATATCAGAATGGGAGACAACCTTGCAGGGGAACAAAAATCAAATACTGCTCAAAATCCACTACTGTCGGGAACGAGGGATTTTCATATCAGAAGATGAACTCTGTCGGGGAACAAAAGAGGTAAAACTCTGTAGGAGATTCTAAGCAAATCGATGGGGATGTTATGACCAAGATCGTCACATTCCTCAATACTCATTGAATTTTTTTGGAAATTGCAAAATAAACCAATTCCAAGACAAAGATAACCGGATTTGATTCACACAAAGGAGAAACTACCGAAGTTATGCAACATAGTCAAATGCAAAATGGAAACCAAATAAAGGTTCTGGATCTCTAGGGTCCAATCACAAGACTGGGGGGAATCAAACAGGATCACCACAGCTAGGGAATATGAATTTGCAAAAGGGATCAATCATCAGCTCAACTGGAGATAAGACCCACCGACTCTATTGGGGATGATGAAATATTCGAGGAGAAACTTATCAACCAAGCTGGGGATAAATGATGAACTGTTGGGGAGGAAAAAAGTTACCAAACCAATTTCTTGGGGAAGACCAACAATGCTTCACACTTCAATACTTACCTGTTTCTCAGATTGATGTTGACATTCCTTACTGAAATCGATTATTCTTAAAGTGATTGTTTTTATTATTTTAAGAAGAAAAAAAATATTACTCATTAATTTATTTCAAAATTATCATCATAAAAATTCAATTTTATTTAACAGAAGTAAATAAGAATAGAAATAATTGGATAAAAAGCTCAACTTTATTTAATAGAATGGTAGTCTGTAAATGATGAGACTCCATAGATCTTTACAACGTTTGAAAAATGGTAATTTATGTTGATTCTAAGTGTTGGCAGCAATTTTGGTAAAACAAAGAGTGTTCACAAGATGTTATATGTGATGTCTTAACATGAGATATCCTATGTACCTGCTGGAGTTCATGAACATGTGCATGCAGGATTGTTTCAGAATGCCACATACAATGACAGGGCTTCTGATATTGGATGTACCTGCTAGAGCTTAAATGAAAGACATGTTCATGCAGGATTGTTTCAAGATGTCATACACAATGTCATGACATCTGATATGGATGTACCTGCTGGAAGTTATAAAAGGAATTATTGGATTATGCAGGATTTTTCCAGGATGTCAGACCCGATGTCATGACATCCTGTACACAGAACATTCAGTATGAATGTCTGGTGTTTTGTGATTGCACAATTAATGGCAATATTTGGATGATTGAAGATATGGCTAGCTGGCGCATTCAATCATGGATTACAACCAGATTTACTTATTTTCCAAGGAGATCTATACAGTTGTTATAAAAAGATTTGATTGGAAAATAGATTTAGGGTTTTCAAGATGTCCAAGCCCAACTGAGAGCTTCTATAAAGAGGGACTTAGAAAACCTGTTTGAACATACAACCAAGACTGAGCGAAATACAGAGAGAGAGCTAGGGTCTGTGTCTGTTTAGTCGTAAGACTTGTAGGTTATTCAAGTCATCCATTGATGATTGAATTGGACTGATTTGTGGTTCTAATTTGTCACTCTAAAGCTGTTAAGCAAGAGTGTGTGTCCTCTTGATCAAAGTTGTGAAGCAAGATCAAGAGTGTGTCTTCTTGATTGAAAATGTGAAGTAAAATCAAGAGTGTGTAATTGAAAAGTATTTTCTTTTCTCAAGGGATTGTTGTTTAAAATCACTGGTGCGTGATTGTAGGGAAGTGAGTGGGTTCTCATATCTAAGAGTGCTTAGGTAGAAATTGCACGGGTAGAGATTAGGTGATAAAGATTGTAACTTGTTGAAGTGTACGGAGAGTCTTTGAACTAATTCTATTTTAGTGAATTTCCTTCCTGGCTTGGTAGCCCCTAGACGTAGGTGAGTTGCACCGAACTGGGTTAACAATTGCTTGTGTTATTCGCTTTACCATTCTGTTTTGTTTATCCATTGTTTATTACCAGATATTAGTGTCGTGACATTACCTTCGACATCTTATATCTGATACCAGAATTTCAATTGGTATCAGAGCAGGCATCCTGCTCTGGTTCTGGGCGAGATCTAGGGGCAATACTTTCTGGTACAATGGAGAGAGATGGAGGATCTGTTCATAGGCCACCAATTTTGGATGGTTCTAACTATGACTATTGGAAACCTAGAATGGTAGCGTTTCTGAAATCCCTTGATAACAAAGCTTGGAAAGCTGTGCTACTAGGATGGGTGTGTAAGACCCCAATTTTGTCCCTAAGATCCCTCATGGCATCATAGCATTGCATGGCATAGCCTCAAGGATCTTTGAGCATCTGGGCTTCCTTTCCCTTTGGGTCGGGATCTCTTATAAGTGGTTTGAGATCACCAGGAATGCTTGCATTGTATATCATTGCTTTTCTTGTTTTAATCACTAACCAAAATCACAAAAATATGTCATCTAACATTTGTTTTATAGCTGGAGCAATCATCAAGTCAAGATCTTCAAGGAATTCATTTGTACAAGAGTTGATGGTATTTTCTTGAAATGAGGACCACATGATTATTCTTTGGAGCTTATATGAGCTAGGGTTTCATTTTGAAGCAAATTCCCCAAGTGGTAAAGGCTCAAGTTTATCAAGGCATGTCAAGGTCATCTGAGGACCAATAGAATCAACTGTGCAGTTAACTAAGGACTTTGAGGTGGGGGAAATGATTTGAGACATCCCATTCATGTTCAAACAAGGCCTATTCATCATGTCAAACATCTATCTTGAAGATTTTGAAGTCATTGCAAAAGTTTCCCAAAATGGAAAGTGACCTATAATTTCAAGTTTCCAAAAATGGCAAGTTTTTGGTCCACATTCAACTTGACTTTCCAACATTAAAGAAGCTTCAAATGGATTTTTTGTGAACATGAAAGTTGAAGATCTTTCTATCCTATTTTCAAAAAGTCCTATATCATGATCATTTGATAATTGGTTGAGACGTTATGGCCAAATGATCACAAAGCATGCATGGAGGTTCAACATAGCATAACTTTTGATTCAAAACTCCAAATTGGTCCACTCTTTTTGCAAAATGCTCCTTGTGACCAAGACTTTCCAAATCAATCATTGCCTTGCATGAAAGAAGCTCATATGACCACTTATGCATACATGTGCATTTTGGAGGGAAAATTGATAATTCAAAATTGGATGATCATACAAGCAAATTAACACTTCCATCATGATTATTGAATGATTTTGAGTGGATTTGTACCTCAGCATGGCACTGTTCACGTGTAGCATGTACATGCTAAGCACACTTGCCATTTTTGCATTTTCACCTCATATTTCTCTAATCACGACTAACCAATGCAAATTGAGATTAGCAAAGTCATCTGCACATGATATAAAAGCTAAATCATAACTGTTTTTCAAAAGGGGGAGAAGCATTTTCAGATCTGAAATTTTCCATTCCCTCCATTTTTTCTCTCTCTTCGAATCTCTCAATTCTTCATATAAACCTTCAGTTTCTTGGCATAATCATGATCATGGAACATCCCTTAGTAGGAATCCACGTTTGGTTTGAAGAATTCTATCAAGAATCAAGCAGATCGAGCACATGAGCATGTCCATGGATTTCTGAAATTGAGCTTGTTTCAGGTTGTTTCAAGTGGTATATCTTGCGCAAAGCTTCATTAGAGGTTAAAGGAAGTTGATCTGGATCATTTGGAAACTTGAACACACGAATTCAATCACTGCCATTTCAAGTAGGTGAAAATTCGACCATCTCCTTTTGCCTTTTTCTTGCCATAAATATGTAGATCGTGTTATGCTGAGAATGCTGATAGTTTTAGATCTTGATTTGGTTGAGTATTGTGCATGATATGTTGATTTAAAGTTTGGTTGATGAAAATGTTTCCCTTTGATCTGTGCGTGTTAGTGAGATTTAGGTTGAATAAACATGATATTCAGATTCTACGTTGAAAGACCTTTCGAACGGTACCGGTTTCTTTGATTTCTGGAAAAAAATTGAATCTCTGCCGCCTGGTTGGCCGGAGAAGGCGGTTGTTACAACCGTCGCCGCCGTCTGGTTATGTTGGTTAGGGTTTGTCCACCGTGTGCGCCAGCTGTGCGCTTGCTTGGCGTTTTCGTTGGCTTGCATTCGTTTGACCATGCCACGCTGTTGTTGACTGTGAGGTGGATGCCACGCGTGTTAATGAAACGCAGTGTTTCATTAGGCGCTCTTGATCCTTCAGCGCGCGAGTTCGAGTCCTGGTGCAGCATGTTTCTGAATTTCATTTTGAATAATCTCATTTCCCTGGCCTGGCGTGGGTTCGAACCTGGCAGCATGCATCATTTTGAATATTATTTGAATATCACTTTCCCTCCATTTATTTCACATTATTTCATTTCATTTCTTCAATTCTAAAAAATCATTAAAAATAGCCAAATGCTTCAAATTGATCCCATTTTTTTTTTCACAATCTTGTTTTGATCTCTAGTTTTTTATAGGATTTATTTCATGAATTGTTTGTTTCTGGATTTTTTATTTGATATTTTTTTATTGAACCTTATGCCAAATTGATATGCTATGTTCAATGCCTTGTGAAATGCTCATCATTAATCCAATTGATCTGAAATTTGGCATGCTTGATCCTCACATGTGATGTGATTTTTGAGCTTTGGTTTGGGATTTTTATCATATGCTATCACTGTTTTGGACACATGAAGATATGTTGTGACAATTTGTGTCACATTTTTGGTATTCAATTTGTGCATTTTTGTTTACCTATCATTTGAACTCTTCTGGATTTGATTTTTTGCACATTGTTTGTTCATGACATGATGAGTTCACATAAAAATTTCATAGCCATTGGATGCCTTTCTGTTTTGATTTGGATTTTCTAACTTGGATGTCCATTTTGTGCACCTTTGCTTGCCTTTGCCTTGTGAATTGAAGCTGGTCCCTTTGAGGACATCTTATGACATGTTTGAACTTGATTTGTGCAAAAGATTGAATTCTATTTTCATCATTTGATTTGGTTTTGAACCTAGTCTTTGTACTAGTGTTTTGTACATGAACTAATTGTGCTTTGTGTTTCAGGTTTGGACATTTAGCTTTAATGGTTGGATTTGCTCTCACTTTGTGAGATGCAAATGCTTTTGAGTACTAACTCTTGCTGTTTTGTAGGTTCTAATTGATGCTCATTGCTTCACTTGAGTGCTTGAGCATTGTTCATTAAGTTGTAAACATTGGATGGTTTCACTGTCTATTTTCTGATTGGTTGTCTGAAATACTAACTGTTAAGCTTTTGTACAGGTACATTAGTTGCTTGCTTTTAGCTCTTGCTTGAGCTTTGGATTGTGGTTGATACACCACTTAGGTAGCTACTCTCTTACTCCATGTAGTCTGGAAGTCCTGTCACCTTTTTGGCAGGCATTTTGGCTGAAGTCCTCCTTATGAGGCTCTGTTTGTGATTGTTTACATTTGTGCCAAAGACCTCTAAATGAGGCATGTTACTTGATAAGTCCTCATAAGTGAAGAGGCAATTGACAGATAGAAGGGATTAGAAATCAATCCCCTGTTATTCAGTGAGTCGTTCATTATGCTCGCACTACGTGTGATGCTCCTGAACAAGTACCCAAGATCTTGTTTAGAGTCTGTCAAGTGGAATAGGATCCCACATTCTGGATCCCCACGCTTTCTTTGTCATAAGCTCACCCAGGCCAGGGTTAAGAGCATGAGGTGTCATCCTCATTTCCTATTTTCATCAGCTTCACCCTAACTCTCAATGTTAGTGGTTAAGACCTTATAGCTTACCATTACAGTTTGGCTTGTTTGTCGAGGTTGATATGACCCCTCTTGACTAAAGCCCACCTATTTGATTGAGCCTCTTGTTTGTGTATAGTGTGTGATGCATTGTTTGTTTGATTGCTTTGCATGTGTTTGCTTTTGATGTTTGTTTTTGAGGAGTTAGATATAAGTCCATCTATTGGCATTCTGTTTCCAGTTTTGTTGTTGGGAGTTAGATATAAGTCCAAAAACTTTGTGCAAACATTGTGCAAACATTTTGACTTGTTTTCAACATTAGAAACCTAGGCCTTATGCCTTTGATTTTCAAACTTTCTTTTCATAATACTCATTTTTTTAATTGAATCTTTAAGTCAACTTTGACCATTTTTGTACATACTTCTAATTGGTTAATGCAACTCACTCAAATGTGTCTCTTTTGTGGCTCCATGTCCACTTCTTAATCAAACTTTTCATAACCTTTAGATATTAGGTTTGAGTTATCTTTGTGGTAGATGTAATACTCACCTTTGTCCTTAGTGATTGGACAATAAGTCTTCCATGCTTATTATAGGGCTAACCCCTCACTAGCATGTCGAAGCTATCCTCACATGGTGGACTTGTGGTTTTTCAGGTCGAGTTTTCTCCCTTTGATAACAAAAGACCTTAGGGCTTTTGGACCAATCAATCCACTCACTGTTTTGAAATCTTTTACCCGAACTACGGGGTTTTGATCCTTATCTTTCATGAGAAGGTACGTAGGCAATGGGTTCATCCATCCAAACACAAAATGTAAATAAACTTGTATATTCTTTTCTCATCTCTTCAATCATGTTTGCACAAAACAATTTCATAAACAATAACCTTTTGCAACAAGAGTGAAAAGGGCTCCCTAGGAGTACCTAGGATGTTGTGGGTGCCTAACACCTTCCCATGACATAACCAACCCCCTTACCCAGATCGCTGACCTTCTTTTGCTAGTTTTGTTTGTAAAACTTTATAGGTTTTTGTTCGCTTTCTAACCATTCCTTTGGATAAATAGAAGTGCGGTGGCGACTCGACTTTGTATGATTTACCTTGGATTTAATTAATATCTCCAATGGTAAAGAATACACCGCTACAGGGTGCATCCTGTCATGTCTAAAGAAGGAGAAGCCACCACTAAGAAGAAGCCTGAAGAACAATGGTCCAAGGAGGAGGATGATCTTGCTCTTGGAAACTCTAAAGCCTTGAATGCAATATTCAATGGGGTAGACAAGAATATTTTCAGGCTGGTAAATAACTGTGAAGTGGCCAAAGATGCTTGGGACATTCTCAAGACCACTCATGAAGGCACCTCTAGGGTAAAGATGTCTAGACTTCAGCTGCTCACCTCCAAGTTTGAAAACTTAAGGATAAAAGAAGATGAAAACATTCATGAATTTCACATGAGTATCCTTGAAATTGCTAATACTTCAGGAGCCCTGGGAGAGAAGATGACAGATGAAAAGTTGGTAAGAAAAATACTCAGGTCACTTCCTAAGAGATTTGCAATGAAGGTGACTGCCATAGAAGAGTCTCAAGACATCTCCAACATGAGGGTAGATGAACTAATTGGTTCCCTCCAAACCATTGAGATGGGATTGAATGATGGAACTGAAAAGAAAACTAAGAGCATTGCCTTCATATCCAACACAGAAGAGGAAAACAGTTAAGATGTGGATAAAGAATGGGCCAATGAATTGCAATGTTGGGGGGACAGTTTAACAGATTGTTAAAGAAAATGGATGTAAGATCCAAGGCAAATGTCAAGAACATCTCATCTGACATCAGCAATGGAAGAAGAGTAAGGTCAGAGGAGAAGCCCAAAGAAGGAAAAGAAGTAAAGTGCTATGAATGTGATGGGTATGGACACATTAGAAAAGAATGTGGAACCTACCTCAAGAAGCAGAAGATGAGTCTTGCTGCCATCTGGTCAGATGAGAGTGATACAGAGGAGGCTGCAAATCTTGTGACTGCTTTGACAGGAAGATGGGGATCTGATGAAGACTCAAGTGATGGTGAAGTAACCTTTGAGGAATTGGCCTCTACCTACAGAGAGCTGTGTCATAAAAGTGTAGAGCTGAGCAAGCAGGTTTTAAACCAGAAGAAAGAAATAACTCAACTTGACAATGAGAAGGTAGAATACTTGGAAACCATCTCCAAATTAAAAACAGAAGTTGTGGCTCTGAAGGTCAAGCTAGATGAAAGTCAACAAGTTGAGAGCCAGAAGATAGTACAACTGGAGAAGGAAAAGGGAGAACATGTGGAAACCATAGTCAAGCTAAAAACTGAAGTCATGCTCTTAAACTCAAAACTAGAAGAGACAACCAAGTATGTAAGGATGCTAAACAATGGATCTGACTCCTTAGATAAGATTCTCCAAGTTGGACTAATCACAAGAGCCAAATCTGGAATAGGGTACCATAAATCTAAGGCTGAAAGTAGTTACACTGGTTGCAAACCTCAAGCTAAACCTAAATGCAGCAATAGTAAGAGCAGTCCTAAGATGTCACATCATATGTCACATCATCAGAAGAGAAAACAGCAGAAAGGCAAACACCAAAGATGGAGATGTCATAACTGTGGGAAATTTGGACACTCAAGGCCCTTCTGCTATAAGCTGTATGGTTACCCTACCCCTATTCATCAACAGACTCGCTATCAACCCAGACCCAAACAACACAGGCCTATCAACAAGAAGCAATGGGTTCCTAAGACTAATGTTACAAGTCTAAAAGAAGAGTGGTATTTTGATAGTGGATGTTCTAGACACATGACTGGAAACTCAGATTTGATAACTAATCTTCACCCTCATAACTTAAGCTATGTAACCTTTGGTGATGGAGAAAAAGGTGAAATAAAGGGGATAGGCAAGCTTGAGTGTCCTGGAGCTCCTAAACATGACAATATTCTACTGGTCAAGGGCCTGACTTCAAATCTGATAAGCATCAGTCAGCTAGGGGATCAAGGTCTGAATATCATCTTCACTAAAACTGAATGTCTGATTGTTAACAAAAACAGTGAAGTGATTATGAAAGGAATCAGGACCAAAAACAATTGCTACATGTGGAGCTCTCAAATGGATGACCCCTCTAAGATGAGTACAGTTGCGAGAAGAACCTTCAAGGGAAATGAAAAATGGCAGACAAGGATGTTACACCAGAAGCTAAGACCTAACCTCATGGAAGAGAAGGTCATGATGGCCCAAACACCTGAAAAAAGGGAACATATGACTGGTGATATACAGTCTAAAGTTAGTAAGAGCTTTGCTGGAACTGAGACACAAGGGACTATGTGTGCAAGGAAAATTGAGATAGAAAAGATATCAGATGAAAGCAACAATTCTCAACCAGGTTGGATGAAACTACTTATAATTATATACAATGTCACACTCGATGCTTTGACATTATATTAGGACAACCTGTATGGTACACCTATGGCCAAAGATCATATTCAACACAACTGGACCAAGTACATTATTTGCTTCCATCACTCATTTAAAAAATATGTGGAAAACAACCTCATAGTTCTACAGCATGAAATGCAACTAACCAACAAGACTGCAAGGGATTTGTATAATGTCCAACTGAAATATGAAAAGGGGAAATTAGGGGCTTGGTTTCTTGAGAAAATATGGCAATTAATATGGAGTGGAAAAGGTAACAAAAATATTGTCTGCCCAATGAAAAGAAAAAGCCACATTAATAATGAATCATCTCCTAGTATTGGAAATAGTATCTACTTCATTAGCACGCTCTGCCTGAACACAATTCTTTCCATCTTCATCAATCTACTCAGACAACCTCTGCTAGGGCAAAGAAACTCTTCTCAGATGTTCAACAACATGTCTCAACATCCATCAACATCCAGCTCAAAACCCTTTCATACAAGAACCTCCTCCATGGAATTCTTAGATGAAGATTTGATGGACGTAACTCCTCTGCGTATAATACCAGGTGACGTCCCAGGCTCCCCTTCCATGGCTGGAGCTAAGCAAGGTAACACTCCTGAAAAAATATCCTGATAAAGAGGACATGCACTCTACTGATCGCACCATAAGAAACCTAGTTACTAGGATACTGAATAAAGAGCATGGAGTCAAGGATATTTTTACCCCTCTGTCCAGAAGGGACCCCTCTCCTGAGGTGGAAACCCAAGCTGAGAAAGATGAAGACTCTGTAAGAACAAAAATTGTTCTACAACAGATTCCTTGATTTTGATGATAACAAAGGATGAAACCAAAAATGGCACCCTAACGAAAAGTTTCTAAGTGTGCAGGGTTCTAAAGAAAGAAGTAAGAAATCTGATGATGTCATCAGATAGAGTATCAGATCAGAAGCATATTATCAAATGATCAGAAGCTCTGAAGTAGAAACAAGCTCAAGAAAGTCTAACTCTGAACTAAACAACAAGTATCAGAAGCATCTGAACAAGAAAAACACAAATACTCTGATTATGGATTTGCTAATCATGAAAGAGTAACGTTGAAGACAAGTAAAGATTTTCAAATGGATTTCCTAATTGAGAAAGAGACGTTAATCTCCAATCTCAATAAAGAAAATACTACTTGTGGTAAGTAGTCATTTCAAGAAGAAAAAGTCATCCTGCATTAGCTAATTATGTGATGGCGTAACTTCATCTCAATATCCACCAGTTTCAACTACTACTTCAACTGATCTATATAAAGGATTGCAAATCAACTTTCAGCAACACGCGAGAGAACAATCAGTAAGCCAACAAGCCAAAATTATACTGAAACACCAAGTCAAGAAAAACACTCTTTCTCTCTAAGATATTCACGAAGCTTTTGCTTATAACGTGAAAAACTCTTGTTCTTAACACTGTAATATTTGCTTTCTTAGAAGCACTCTAGATTACAATTTATCTTTCATCTTTTGTTTGTTGATTTCCTCAAGTGACTTAGTGTAGTCTGTAGACTTGAGAGGACTAAGAGATTTTTCTCTTAGGCGTTGTTTGTAATCTTTCAAGATTAGTGGATTAAGTCCTTGTTGAAGGCGAAATCACCTTGGCCGGGTGGACTGGAGTAGCTTTGTGTTATAAGCGAACCAGTATAAAATCCTTGTGTGATTTTCTTTTTGCAAAGCGCTTATTTTTCAAACAATTCAAACCCCCCTTTCTTGTTTTTCTCACCTTCAATTGGTATCAGAGCTCAGGCTCTGTTATTGATTTTCTAATCAAACACTTAACCGTGTAGAGAGATCCAGTACGAGAAAAACAATGGCCCACTCAAATGAAAGAGATTCTTACAATGCCAAGCCTCCTGTTTTTGATGGAGAAAAGTTTGATTACTGGAAAGATAGAATCGAAAGTTTCTTTCTGGGTTATGATGCTGACCTCTGGGACATTGTCACAGATGGATACACACCTCCAGTCTTAAATGGAGCTGAAGTTCCCAGAAGTAAGATGTCAGAAGATCAGAAACGTGTCTTCAAAAATCACCACAAGGCTAGAACAATACTTCTAAATGCTATATCATACAACGAATATGAAAAGATCACCAACAGAGAGACAGCTAAAGATATACTTGACTCTCTGAAGATGACCCATGAAGGAAACAACCAAGTCAAGGAGACGAAGGCTCTGGCGCTTATCCAGAAATATGAAGCCTTCAAAATGGAAGATGACGAAGCTATAGAGGCTATGTTTTCTAGATTTCAAACTCTTATTGCAGGTCTTAAAGTGCTAGACAAAGGATACACGACTGCAGATCATGTTAAGAAGATAGTCAGAAGTCTGCCAAAGAAATGGAGACCTATGGTTACTGCTCTAAAGCTGTCAAAGGATCTGAACAATATCAGCCTTGAAGAACTTGTTAGTTCTCTCAGAAGCCATGAGATAGAACTAGAGGAGGATGAGCCTCAGAAAAAGAACAAGTCCGTAGCGCTAAAGTCCAGATCTGAAAGACGGAAACCTGACAGAACCAAAGCTCTCCAGGCAGAAACTGAAGATACTGACGATTCTGAACCAGAAGACTCTGATGACGAAGAAGAGTTGTCCCTACTAACCAGAAGAGTCAAGCAACTCTGGAAAAAGAGGAACAACAACTTCAGAAGACCAAGACCCAGAGGGGATCGATCAGAGTCAACTTCAAAAGGTAAAGCTAACAAAGATATTACCTGTTATGAATGTAAAGAAACAGGTCATTACAGAAATGAATGCCCCAAGTTGAAGAAAGACAACCCTAGAAAAGAAAGCTTCAAGAAAAACACCTTCAGAACAAAGAAAGGACTGATGGCTACCTGGGATGATAGTGAATCTGGATCATCAAAATCTGACTCTGATGAACAGGCCAACGTAGCACTTATGGCTACCACATCCAGCAGCTCAGATGAAGAATCTGAAGAGGTATTTTCTGAACTTTCTCGATCTGACTTAGAATCATGTTTGTCAGAAACTCTTACCTCTTACCAGAAATTAAAACAAAAGTTTAAAAATATTAAAGGCTGTCTTAAAGCTAAATTTGAAGAGTGTAGTGAACTTGAGATAACAATTCTATCACAAGAAGATACAATCAAATCTTTAATGTTAGAAAGAGATGAAGCAAAAACAAAAAGCTCAGAATTAGAAGAAGCGTTGTCTCAAGCACCACAAACTTCAAATAAAATTATTTATAAATATGAAGAAGCCTTTCAAGAATTTCTAAAGAATGGGATAGATAGGAGTATTATGGCATCCATGATTTATGGAGTAAGTCAGAACAATAAAAGGGGAATTGGGTATGATCCTAAGGAAGATAAAACTTCTACAAGTGATCAAATTAAATCTCCTTTTTCATATCACTACACACACACACACAAGAACACAAATTTAAAAATGCTAGAAGACACAAAGTTATAAGAAACTCTGGGAAAACTAATCTAAAAGGACCCAAGAGATTCTGGGTACCGAAAGATAAGATTATCTATGTTGCAGATATCCTATGCAGCAAAGTTCAGACACCAGTCATGGTACCTGGACTCTGGATGCTCGCGACACATGACGGGAAGAAAGTCTATGTTCCAAAGTCTGGAACTTAAAGACGCTGGATTTGTAGGCTTCGGAGGAGATCAGAAAGGAAGGATCAGAGGCTCCGGAACTATTGGTAATGGTACTCTTCCCTCTATATCTGATGTTCTTTATGTAGAAGGATTAATGCATAACTTGTTATCCATAAGTCAATTAAGTGATAACGGTTATGATGTAATCTTCAATCAAAAAACATGTAAAGCCATTAATCAGAACGATGGCTCTGTCCTTTTCACAGGCAAGAGGAAAAACAACATTTACAAAATAAATCTTTCTGATTTAAAAGATCAAAATGTTAAATGTCTAATGTCAGTTCACGAAGAGCAATGGGTATGGCATAGACGCTTGGGCCACATTAGCATGAGGAAACTTTCTCAGCTAACTAAACTCGAGTTAGTCAGAGGCCTACCTAAACTGAAGTTTTCTTCAGATGCTCTGTGTGAAGCTTGTCAGAAAGGAAAATTTTCAAAAACATCTTTTAAAAAGAAAAATGTTGTTTCTACCTCTAAGCCTCTGGAGCTTCTTCACATTGACTTATTTGGTCCTGTGAAAACAACATCAGTTAATGGAAAGAAGTATGGACTAGTCATTGTTGATGATTACAGTCGCTGGACATGGGTAAAATTCCTAAAGCACAAGAGTGAGTCTCACTCTGTATTCACCAGTTTCTGTTCCAAAGTGCAAAAAGAATTTGACTCTAAAATTATTAGAGTCAGAAGTGATCATGGTGGAGAATTTGAAAATAAAGATTTTGAAGAATTATTTGATTCTAATGGAATATCCCATGATTTCTCCTGCCCTAGAACTCCACAACAAAATGGAGTTGTAGAGAGGAAGAATAGGACACTCCAAGAGATGGCCAGAACCATGATCAATGAAACTAATGTAGCAAAGCACTTTTGGGCAGAAGCTGTAAATACAGCGTGTTACATTCAGAATAGAATCTCTATAAGACCTATTCTAGAAAAGACTCCCTATGAATTGTGTAAAGGAAGAAAACCAAACATCTCATATTTTCATCCTTTTGGATGCTCTTGCTTTATATTAAATACTAAAGAACATCTGAACAAGTTTGATTCCAAAGCACAGAAAGGTATTATGTTAGGATACTCAGAACGCTCTAAAGGCTATAGAGTATACAACACAGAAACCAAAATTGTGGAAGAATCAATTCATGTCAGATTTGATGATAAGCTTGACCCTGAAAAGTCAAAGCTAGTTGAAAAGTTTGCAGATTTGGAAATCACTCTTGTAGAATCTGATAAAACTCCAGAAACAACTGTCACTCAAAGCTCTGAAGAAATCAAATCTCTAGAAATCCCAAAGAAAGTCAAAAGTCGTATCAATGTATCTGAAGATTTGATTCTGGGAAACAAGGACGAACCTGTCAGAACCAGATCTACCTTCAGAACCTCAGAAGATATTCCTCTGGGACTAGTGTCTCTGATTGAGCCTACGTCTTGTGATGAAGCACTTCAGGATAACGACTGGGTGGCAGCTATGCAAGAAGAATTGGATCAATTCTCAAAGAATGATGTCTGGGATCTCGTTCCTAAACCCAGAGGCACTCATGTCATTGGAATCAGATGGGTTTTCAGAAACAAACTGAACGAGAAAGGAGAAGTTGTCAGAAACAAAGCTCGACTGGTAGCTCAAGGTTACAGTCAACAAGAAGGTATTGACTATAATGAAACCTTTGCTCCAGTCGCGAGGTTAGAATCTATTCGTCTTCTTGTATCTTTTGCTATTAATCATTCTATCAAATTATACCAAATGGATGTCAAGAGTGCATTTCTTAATGGTTATATTTCAGAAGAAGTGTTTGTCAATCAACCTCCAGGTTTTGAAAATTCAAACTTTCCAGAACATGTTTTTAAACTTAAGAAATCCTTATATGGACTTAAACAAGCTCCCAGAGCTTGGTATGAACGTTTAAGCAATTTTCTTCTAGAACAAAATTTTATCAGAGGGAAAGTTGATTCTACACTCTTCTGTAAAAACCTTAATAATGATCTCATGATATGCCAAATTTATGTTGATGATATTATTTTTGGTTCTGCTAATATCTCTGTTTGCCAAGAATTTTCTAAGTTAATGCAGGCAGAATTTGAAATGAGTTTAATGCAAGAATTAAAGTTCTTTCTGGGAATTCAAATTAATCAAACTCCAGAAGTCACGTACGTTCATCAAAGCAAGTACATTAAAGACGTTCTGAAGAAGTTTGACATGACTGAATGCAACTCTGCAAAAACTCCCATGCACCCAACTTGCATTCTGGAGAAGGAAGAGGTAAGCAACAAGGTTTGTCAGAAGCTCTATCGAGGTATGATAGGCTCTCTCCTCTATCTGACTGCTACTCGTTCTGATATTCTCTTTAGTGTCTGTCTTTGTGCCAGATTCCAATCAGATCCTAGAGAATCTCATTTAACAGCAGTTAAAAGAATTCTTAAGTATCTGAAAGGAACTCCTAACCTGGGCCTGATGTATGAGAAAACATCAGAGTATAGACTCTTGGGTTATTGTGATGCAGATTATGCAGGAGATAGAATAGAACGAAAAAGCACATCTGGAAATTGCCAGCTTCTGGGAAACAATCTAATCTCCTGGGCTAGCAAAAGACAGTCAACTATTGCTCTATCAACTGCAGAAGCAGAATACATCTCAGCATCACTGTGCACAACTCAGATGCTCTGGATGAAGCATCAGCTAGAAGATCTACAAATCTTTGAGAGTAACATTCCTATCTTTTGTGATAATACTGCTGCTATTTGTTTAAGTAAGAATCCCATTCTACATTCCAGAGCCAAACACATAGAAATAAAACATCATTTTATCAGAGACTATGTTCAGAAAGGGATAGTAACATTGAAGTTCATTGATACAGAACATCAATGGGCAGATATCTTTACTAAGCCTCTAGCTGAAGATAGATTTCTTTTTATCTTAGAACATCTGAACATTAAAAATTGCCCTGAGTGAAATATGGCTCTGAAAATGTAAAATGTGACTCTGATGTAAACAAATGTACTTCTGCCTCTGACTCTGATACTTCTACCAAGTTAAGAAGATATCTGAGTTAGAAATCTTCAGAAACCAATCCTTTGGTATTCCTGAAGATCAGATACATCAACACGTGGAGCTCTAAACGTCTAACCCTAGAACTTCTAGACAGCTGTCAAAATAAATCAAAGGTCAGAACGTTTGAAATCTCCTAGAGCAGTGTGCGTACTGTTGGGATTAGACATTCATTTATTAGCTGTAATCATTTTTCCCCCCAAACGTGCTATTTTGATTTTTGTGCTAACGCTGGAATGTGTGTCGTTTTGCATGTTTTTACTTAGAGTATATAAACACTTTCTCTCACTTTTCACACTTATCACTCTCACTCACTCTAAAACCCTAAACCCTCTCTCGAAGCATTCTCTGCAAGTTCTTCTTCAATCTTCTTCTTCTTCTTCATGGATGCTCAACAACAAGAAGTTTTTAACTTCTCTCAACAGATGGAATCAAGTTCTAATCCCCAAACCTCAAACACTCAAACTCCAACCGTTACCGGCGTCACCGTCACCCCTGTCTACAAAGAACCTCACGTTCTTGACCGTGAACGCCATATCAACCTTTCAACTCCTTTTGAAGGTTTGGACGTGTTGTGTGAATCATTAGTTGATTTCGACAACCTAAGAAGAAATGGCGTTGATCTAACCGGAGAACTTCGTCAACAAGGGTGGGAGAATTATTTCCAAAGACTTTATGGTCCCATTTACCCACTTCTTGTCAAGGAGTTCTGGAGACATGCTGATGCAGATGACAACTTCATCGTCTCATATGTTCTGGGGGTGAAGATTGTTATTACTGAAGCGTCTATTGCTTCCTTGTTGAACATGGAGCAAAGTGGAGGAAAAAGGATTTACAACATTCCTCCTAGGTCAAAGCGCATCACTGAAGTCATCAACCCAACAATCTTCAAGCCCAACGTTGAAGGAAACCCCTCTAAGAACAAAGAGCTACACCAGAACCTCAGAGTGTGGCTGAAGATTATTCTGGGAACAATTCACCATCGTCCAGCCTCTAACTCTTCTGATTAGATCAATGCCGACCAGAAATGCATTCTGTACTGCATTCAGAAGGGTATAAAGATCTGCCTCCCTGCTCTCCTCTTCAGATATCTGAGAGATTCAGTCAGAGAAACCAGAAACAATATGAAGCCCAGATCCTACATTCCTCTGGGAAGATTGTTATCTGACGTCTTCATTGAGCATGGACTGGTAGACGAGCTGGAAAAGACAAAACTGATGGATGATCTGGCAATTGATGTGGGGAAGCCTCTGAATGCCAGAAACCTCAAGAGTATGGGGATTATCAAGAAAATTCAAGTCAGGCCAACTCTGGAAACATCCTGGGATAGCTTGAAAGATCAGAGGAAGATGCCTCATGGCCTTGCCAGATTCTTCAAGAATGAACCTAGAGACGCTGTAGCTATCTATCTTCATCGTCTGCTGGAAGAAGGTGTTGATGTCTCTGATTTCAGCCTCGATGACTGTCTGGACTCTGAAGAAGATTTCGTCAGATACAAGAGAGGTCTTTCTGAAAAGAAGGTAGCATCTCAGGCAAAGAAGGCCAGACTCGGAGAAACTTCTGGAAGCAAATCTTCAGCGCCTCTGAATATCTCAACTGGTAAGTCTGTTCCTCCTGTTACCTCTGAATTTATGATGGCTTCCTCTAACCCTCTCTCCTCTCAACCCATTTATACCACCTCTGATATTTCACCCTCAATCATCAGAACCTCCCAACCTACACCAGTCCTAAATATAGCCCGTACTTTCATACCTCCCTCTGAACCTAGACAAACCCACCAAAGCACTTCATCTTCCTCATCCTCAGCACCAGAATCACCCCCATATGTTTCCCTCTCATCTGACCCTGAATTTTCTGACCCTGAATCCCCAACCATAGCCACAATTTATGCTCATCAACTTGCTTCACAACAACAAACACAAACACAATCTGAAGCAACTTCACCTCCACCACAACAAACAACCACCATACCTTCTGAAAACCAACCCTCTGACCATCCCACTTCTGTTATCAACCCACCAATTATCTCCGCTGAACCAGAACCAGAATCCGAACCTTTAGATTTAAACCCACTTTATGCTTCATCCCAAACATCTGAACCTTCACCAGAAGCAGAATCTGAACCCCAACCTGAGTCAGAATCTGAACCTCAAACCTTGAATCTCAGCCCTCCTCCTCATACCTCTGAACCAGAACCTGAACCTGAACTTTCTAAACCTACCCTTAAAGAAGCCATTATGATGATTGCAGAGGCTTCAGTTCAAAAGATCGATTCTCTGGTCACTAACTCTGAAATCAGTGATGATCCTAAATCTGTAAGGACACACTGGAACAGAGTCATTGGCTGGATGACATCTGAGTCTTTTAGGCTGAAGAGTATCTCTGAACAAGTCAGAAATGACTACATCAGAGATGCTGAGGCAAGACTCCAGGAGAGACTTGCCAGAGAGGCTGAAGCCAGAAGGCTGGAGGAAGAGAGACTGGCCAAGGAAGCTGAAGAAGAAGCAAAAAGGCTAGAAGAAGAAAGACTTGCTAAGGAAGCTGAACTCCTAAGGCAAAAGGAAGCTGAAGCCAAGGCTCTGGCAGATGCAGAAGCACAAGCTGCTGCAGAAGCTGAAGCTCAGCAGGCTCTGACTCTGGGGGAGTCCTCTTCTGTGATCCCTACGGTTCTTCAGACTCTGAAAGAACTCAAGCAAGATCAGAATGAACTCCGGGCCAGAATGGACAAGCAAGATACTGTCAACGAAAACATCCAGAACATGCTTGCTATGCTGCTTCAGAGAATGCCTCCGCCTCCGAACCCTTAGGCACTTAGGATTTTATTTTTTGCTTGCCTATTTTTTTTTGCTTCTGTCTTCTTTTGGATCTGATGTTTTTCTTGTTCCTTTTGAATCTGATGTTTTGTTTGTTGCCTTTGTGCTTCTATCTATGAATTTCAAGTTTTTCTCTTTATTTATTTTCTCTTTATTTTTTTACTATGTCTTTTTGATTCTGACAAAAAGGGGGAGAAGTAATTATTAGCTCTGATGAAAATATTGTCTAAAACCTTAAGCATTCTGCAACATATTTTTTATATAAATAAAATTATCTAACTTGGACTTAAGAAATTGCAGAGAACTTCAGAAACCTCTTTACTTAAGAAACTCTGGTAAGAACTTCTGAACTCCCTAGCATTATCTCAGGGGGAGCTTCTGTCCATCTGATCTAATTTTATTCATGTTTCATCTGCTAATTTAAGTTGTTTTGTCATCATCAAAAACGGGGAGATTGTAAGAACAAAAATTGTTCTACAACAGATTCCTTGATTTTGATGATAACAAAGGATGAAACCAAAAATGGCACCCTAACGAAAAGTTTCTAAGTGTGCAGGGTTCTAAAGAAAGAAGTAAGAAATCTGATGATGTCATCAGATAGAGTATCAGATCAGAAGCATATTATCAAATGATCAGAAGCTCTGAAGTAGAAACAAGCTCAAGAAAGTCTAACTCTGAACTAAACAACAAGTATCAGAAGCATCTGAACAAGAAAAACACAAATACTCTGATTATGGATTTGCTAATCATGAAAGAGTAACGTTGAAGATAAGTAAAGATTTTCAAATGGATTTCCTAATTGAGAAAGAGACGTTAATCTCCAATCTCAATAAAGAAAATACTACTTGTGGTAAGTAGTCATTTCAAGAAGAAAAAGTCATCCTGCATTAGCTAATTATGTGATGGCGTAACTTCATCTCAATATCCACCAGTTTCAACTACTACTTCAACTGATCTATATAAAGGATTGCAAATCAACTTTCAGCAACACGCGAGAGAACAATCAGTAAGCCAACAAGCCAAAATTATACTGAAACACCAAGTCAAGAAAAACACTCTTTCTCTCTAAGATATTCACGAAGCTTTTGCTTATAACGTGAAAAACTCTTGTTCTTAACACTGTAATATTTGCTTTCTTAGAAGCACTCTAGATTACAATTTATCTTTCATCTTTTGTTTGTTGATTTCCTCAAGTGACTTAGTGTAGTCTGTAGACTTGAGAGGACTAAGAGATTTTTCTCTTAGGCGTTGTTTGTAATCTTTCAAGATTAGTGGATTAAGTCCTTGTTGAAGGCGAAATCACCTTGGCCGGGTGGACTGGAGTAGCTTTGTGTTATAAGCGAACCAGTATAAAATCCTTGTGTGATTTTCTTTTTGCAAAGCGCTTATTTTTCAAACAATTCAAACCCCCCCTTTCTTGTTTTTCTCACCTTCAGACTCATCTAGAACAGAAAAGGAAGTAGCTGCTGAGGGACTATGTTCTCTTGGAAAAAACTTACCTAGCATGTCCCCTGATACTGCTCAGGATATTGAGAAAGAAAGGTCTGAGGAAGAAGATGACACGTTGGTCAATCTTGTGAAAACAAGTGTAGCTAATAAACTGAGAAAGAGGAAGAGTATGGCTGAGATAAGGACAGCTAGGAAAGAGAAAAAGGTTGCTAGTATAGGTCCATCCAAGTCTTGGAGTAAAGTAGAGGTCAGGAAGAGGAAAGAAAGTGAGAGTTCTGAATCTGATGAGGATGTCGAATACGATGTCTCAGACATCCCCCTGTTAAAAGGAAGTCTGTCAAGAAGTCTCCAAACAAAGTGGTTGTTGTTCATCTTGACAATATCTCTTTTCACGTAGAAGATGGTGCTGCCAAATGGAAGTTTGTGACTCAAAGAAGGGTAGCAGTTGAAAGAGAATTGGGAAAAGAGGCAAGTGAAGTAAAAGAAGTCATGGAGTTAATTAAGGCAGCTGGTCTTATGAAAACTGTGACTGCTCTGCCTCAGTGCTATGAGGGGTTGGTCAAAGAATTCATTGTGAACATCCCTGGGAGATTTATGAAAGAAGCAGCAGGGAGGTCTGCAAAGTGTTTGTAAGGGGTAAGTGTGTGAAACTTTCACCTACCATCATCAACAAGTTCCTAAGGAGAGGAACTGATGGAGGAGTAGATCTAGAGACCACAGACAATGAGGTCTGTAGAATTATTACAGCTGGCCAAGTTAAGGAATGGCCTAGTAGGAAACACCTATCAGCTAGTAAGCTCACTGTTAAATATGCCATTCTGCAAAAGATTGGTTCAGCAAATTGGGTACCTACTAATCATGTCTCTACCATCTCCATTGTCCTTGGAAGAATCATTCATGCTATTGGAACCAAGATAAACTATGATTTTGGCAAATTTATATTTGATCAAACCATCAGACATGCTTCTACAAATGATGTGAAGTTACCTATTGCTTTCCTTTCCCTTATGTGTGGCATTATCCTGAGCCAACAACCAGGCATACTCAATACAAATGACATGCCAAGCAGAAGAAAAACCCCTCTATCCATTCATTATAAGTTGTTTGAGGGAAATCATATAAATGATGTTGATATGACATCTGACAGAAGAGAGCCTGCATCTCAAGGAAGCCTAATTGATCAATTGAAAGATACCTGCAAGGAATTGGAGAAGGGTATGAAGGTGGCCAAGGCAAGAAAAGAAGCTTTGGAAGCTCTTATTTGTAGGCTGGAAAAAGAGAAGACTGGTAAGGATTCAGATGAAAAAGCACAATCTAGTGGCAGCTCTAGAAGCTCTGAGTGTTCTGAAGATGAAGATGAAGGTGAAGGTGATACTTCTTCTTCTGATTAATGGTTCCTGCCTGAATTGAAGACTGGGAGGTGTGGTGGAAGCTGGGCTGCTGTTTGAAAGGCTGTTGTCTTGATTGTTTTTTTATGTATTTTGTGCCAGTCCTTATTGATGCCTGTTATGTTATATTTAGGGCTCTTAACGAGTTCCTTGAATTTGTTCATTATCTCAGCTCTCAACTTTGTATAATGATGGTGTGTACTTCCTGAATATTTTGTTTTAACATGCTTAATGTTATAACATCTGATCTACCATTCTCTGCTAGGCTAGTAGACATTTATTTTGTCTAATTGGTCACCTTTGGTCAATTTTGACTAAAAAGGGGGAGAAGTGCTTGATATGGAAGCTGTTGTGGAAGTTGTATATGGTTGGAAAGAAGGACAGCTATTATTGAAAGAAGTGCACAGGTGCTACAATAGAATGTTGTTCTGTTTACAGATGTCAAACAGGATGTCTGATATGATGCACCGGTGTTGATGTTGAAGCAGATGTCAGTATGACATTCTGGTTGGTACAGGTGCTGGAGTTACAGTAGCTGTTATTTGATGAATGCACAGATTTAGGGGGAGAAGAAGTACCTTGGTGCATTGTGCATTTGTGTGTCTTACTAGTTGCATCCATAACTAGTAATTCTGTTGTTTGTTGCACAGATTTAGGGGGAGGAGAAGTGCCCTTGTGCATGTGTGTATTACTAGTAGCCATAGCTAGTAATTGTTTTGCTTCTACTGCTGATTAAACTACTGTTATGTTGTTTAACTGCTGATAGTTTACCTTGTGAACAAAAAGGACTGATATATGTTTTAGCCAAAATTTGCCAAACGGGGAGTTTGTTGATTCTAAGTGTTGGCAGCAATTTTGGTAAAACAAAGAGTGTTCACAAGATGTTATGTGTGATGTCTTAACATGAGATATCCTATGTACCTGCTGGAGTTCAAGAACATGTGCATGCAGGATTGTTTCAGAATGCCACATACAATGACAAGGCTTCTAATATTGGATGTACCTGCTGGAGCTTAAATGAAAGACATGTTCATGCAAGATTGTTTCAGATGACATACACAATGTCATGACATCTGATATGGTTGTACCTGTTGGAAGTTATAAAAGGAATTATTGGATTATGCAGGATTTTTCCAGGATGTCAGACCCGATGTCATGACATCCTGTACATAGAACATTCAATATGAATGTCTGGTGTTTTGTGATTGCGCAATTAATGGAAATCTTTGGATGATTGAAGATATGGCTAGCTGGCGCATTCAATCATGGATTACAACCAGATTTACTTATTTTCCAAGGAGATCTATACAGCTATTATAAAAAGATTTGATTGGAAAAAAGATTTAGGGTTTTCAAGATGTCCAAGCCCAGCTGAGAGCTTCTATAAAAAGGGACTTAGAAAACCTGTTTGAACACACATCCAAGACTGAGCGAAATATAGAGAGAGAGCTAGGGTTTGTGTCTGTTTAGTCGTAAGACTTGTAGGTCATTCAAGTCATCCATTGATGATTGAATTGGACTGATTTGTGGTTCTAATTTGTCACTCTAAAGCTGTTAAGCAAGAGTGTGTGTCATCTTGATCAAAGTTGTGAAGCAAGATCAAGAGTGTGTCTTCTTGATTGAAACCGTGAAGTAAAATCAAGAGTGTGTAATTGAAAAGTATTTTCTTTTCTCAAGGGATTGTTGTTTAAAATCACTGGTGCGTGATTGTAGGGAAGTGAGTGGGTTCTCATATCTAAGAGTGCTTAGGTAGAAATTACATGGGTAGAGATTAGGTGATAAAGACTGTAACTTGTTGAAGTGTACGGAGCAAAGTTTCATGATTATCTTATCTCACGCAAATCGTTTACCTGTAACTATTCAATATCCTTATGAAAAATTAATCACATCAGAACGTTTCCGCGGGCGAATCCATTTTGAATTTGATAAATGCATTGCTTGTGAAGTATGTGTTCGTGTATGTCCTATAGATTTACCCGTTGTTGATTGGAAAATGGAAACGGATATTCGAAAGAAACGATTGCTAAATTACAGTATTGATTTCGGAATCTGTATTTTTTGTGGTAACTGTATTGAGTATTGTCCAACAAATTGTTTATCAATGACTGAAGAATATGAACTTTCAACTTATGATCGTCATGAATTGAAAGTCTTTGAACTAATTCTATTTTAGTGAATTTCCTTCCTGGCATGGTAGCCCCCAGACGTAGGTGAGTTGCACCGAACTGGGTTAAAATTGCTTGTGTTATTCGCTTTACCATTCTGTTTTATTTATCCATTGTTTATTACCAGATATTAGTGTCGTGACATTACCTTCGACATCTTATAAATGATACCAGAATTTCAATTTACATGGAAAAGGTACATTGAAAACAATGATCACTACTCTCCTTACCAATCTCAAAATCCATTGTGCTTGTCTTCAGTTGAGAATGATGGATCAGAATCAAATGACTTGCTCGAAGCTGCTTCCGGGACCAGACGAATGCAGTTACTTGCCATAATCCCTAATTTTTGCCTAGATTTCCCCATGGTGGGGTACTCAATCTACTGGGATAAATTTTCTATTTTATGTCTCTAATTTTTTCCTGGATCACCCCTTCGGGTTTTCAATCCACTGAGACGCTCATTTTGGCCTAAGTCGCCCTTTCAGGTTTTCAACTTAGCGAGTTGTTCTTTTCTTTTTAGGAGAATTATTTCTTGACTGCATCGGCGTTCATATGACACATAAACTCTTCACCATCCATATTTGTAAGAATCAATGCACCGCCTACAAAGGCTCTCTTAACAACATATGGGCCTTCGTAATTAGGAGTCCATTTTCCCCTAGCATCAGGTTTGAAAGATAAAATCTTCTTGAGCAAGAGGTCACCTTCTCTGAACACACGAGGCTTGACCTTCTTATCAAAAGCATTCTTCATTCTTTGCTGATATAACTGACCATGACACATGGTAGTCAATCTTTTCTCTTCAATTAAATTCAACTGATCATATCTGGTCTGGCACCATTCAGCTTCTGTCAACTTGGCTTCCATTAGCATACGCAGTGACGGGATCTCAACCTCCATGAGGAGCACAACTTCCATACCATAAACAAGAGAGAAATGGGTTGCCCTTGTTGAAGTGTGTATGGATGTACGATACCCATGCAAAGTGATTGAGAGCATCTCATGCCAGTCTTTATATGTTATAACCATCTTCTCAGTGATCTTCTTAATGTTCTTGTTTGCAGCTTCAACAACTCCATTCATCTTGGGTCTGTAGGGAGAAGAATTATGATGTGCAATCTTGAAGTCTTTGTAAAGGGCTTCCACCATATTATTATTCAAGTTAGATCCATTATCAGTAATGATCTTACTTGGTACACCATAACAGCATATAATGTGATTCTTGATAATACTTACAACAACTTGCTTGGTTACATTTGCATATGATGCCGCTTCAACCCACTTTATGAAGTAATCAATAGCCACCAGAATGAAACGATGTTCGTTCGAAGCTTTGGGCTCAATCATACCAATCATATTAATTCCCCATATTGAGAAAGGCCATGGAGAGGAAATGACATTCAATAGTGTCGGAGGAACATGAATCTTATCTGCATGAATTTGACACTTATGGAATTTCTTCACAAACATGCAACAATCAGATTCCATTGTCAGCCAATAGTAACCTGCTCTCAACATCTTCTTTGCCTGAATTTGACACTTATGGAATTTCTTCACAAACATGCAACAGTCAGATTCCATTGTCAGCCAATAGTAACCTGCTCTCAGCATCTTCTTTGCCATAGCATGTCTATTGGAATGAGTACCAAAGGAACCTGCATGGACTTCGGTCATCAACCGGTATGCTTCGTGTCTATCCATACATCTGAGCAAAACCATATTGAAATATCTCTTGTAAATCACATCACCATTCAGGTAAAAGTTGCCAGCTAATCTTCTCAAAGTCTTCTTATCTTTCAAAGATGCCCCAAATGGATAAATCTGACCTTGGAGGAAACATTAGATATCAAAATACCAAGGCTTCTCATCTTTGACTTCTTCAACAACAAACACATGAGCTGGCCTATCAAGATGCATTACGGTCAAGTTGGGAACTTCATTCCAAAATTTCACCACAATCATTGAAGCCAACGTTGCAAGAGTATCTACCATCCGATTTTCATCTCGAGGGATATAATAAAACTCAACCTTTGTAAAGAAAGTTGAAATCCTCCTCACATAGTCTCTATATGGTATTAAACCGGGTTGATTCGTCTCCCATTCACCTTTGATCTGATTCACAACCAAAGTTGAATCTCCATAGACGTCAAGAAATTTGATTCTGAGATCAATGGCCTCTTCAAGCCCCATAATGCAAGCTTCATACTCAGCCATATTATTTGTACACGTGAAAGTCAATCTAGCTATAAAAGGAAAATAAGTGGCTTTGAGGAGTAATAATCACTTCCCCAATGTCATTACCATACAAATTAACAGCTCCATCAAATCCCCTGCCCCAACGGAAACTAGGTTTTGGCCCTTCTTCAAGCAATGATTCATCACAATCTTTCATCTTCAAGTACAAAACCTCTTCGTCAGGAAAATCATACTGTACTGACTGATAATCAATATCATACTCGGATAATAAATGGTCAGCCAAGACACTACCTTTGATAGATTTTTGAGATCGATATTCAATATCATACTCGGATAACAACATCTGCCAACAGGAAATCCTCCCAGTTAAAGCAGGCTTCTCAAAAATGTACTTGATTGGATCCATTTTGGATATCAACCAAGTAGTATGATTCAACATATACTGGCGCAGACGCTTAACAACCCAAGCCAATGTGCATCATGTCTTTTCAAGCATAGAATACCGTGTCTCACAGTCGGTGAACTTCTTACTGAGGTAGTAAATTGCATACTCTTTCTTTCTAGATTCATCTTGCTGACCAAGAACACAACCCATACTCTCTTCAAGCACAGTTAAATATATAATCAACGGTCTTCCTTCAACAGGCGGAGACAAAATTGGAGGCTCAAGTAGATACTCTTTGATACTATCAAAATCTTTCTGGAATTCTTCGGTCTAATCATAAGACTAATCTTTTTGAAGAAGCTTGAATATAGGTGCACATGTGGCAGTCATATGCGATATAAATCTTGAGATATAATTCAAGCGGTCGAGAAAACCTCTGACTTTCTTCTTAGTTTTGGGCGCAGGAATCTCTTATATTGCTTTGACCTTGGCAGGATAAACTTCAATACCCTTCTCACTGACAATAAAGCCCAACAATTTACCAGAACGAACACCAAAAGTACACTTATTGGGATTCAAGTGGAGTTTTTACTTCCTCAAATGCTGGAATAACTTCAACAAATGCTCAACATGTTCTTCTTCATCACTTTATTTAGCAATCATATCATTAACATAAACTTCAATCTCTTTATGCATCATATCATGAAATAGAGTGGTCATAGCTCTCTGGTACGTTGTATCAGCATTCTTTAGACCGAAAGGCATCACTTTATAACAAAATGTTTCCCAGGGTGTAATGAATGTGGTGTTCTCCATATCTTCAGGTGACATATTGATTTGATTATAACCGGAAAATCCATCCATAAATGAAAAGACTTTGAATTTAGTTGTATTGTCTACCAACATATCAATGTGTGACAGAGGAAAATCATCTTTCGGACTAGCTTTGTCCAAATCTCTATAATCAACACACATGCAGACTTTTCCATCCTTCTTAGGAACAAGCACAATATTGGCCACCCATTGCGGATACTCAAAGGTTATAAGAAAACCAACATCAATTTTCTTTTGCACTTCCTCTTTGATCTTCACTACCATATCAGGATGAGTTCTTCTCAACTTTTGCTTGACCGCACGGGCATTATGGCTTCAACAGCAATCTATGCTCCACAATCTCATAATCAAAACCATGCATATCTTCGTAGGACCAAGCAAACACGTCAGAATAATCTCGAAGAAGATCGATCAACCCCTTATTAGCTTCTAGACACGGCTGAGACCCAATCTTGACTTCCTTCACATCATCCTCGGAACCCAAGTTGACCAATTCAATTTGTTCTTCAAATGGCTGAATGGCTTTTTCCTCATGCTCAAGTAAACAAGATAATTCATCAGATACTTCTTCATCATCAATCTCTTCCTTAGCTTCAAACACAGGGAAATCAAAGTTTGGAAAGGGAGTAAGATCATTGTATTCAATGGGTTTGAGAACCAACCTGCATAATGATTTGATATTTTGATTTCAGAGAAGTGGAGTGCGAATAAATATTGTTCAGATGGAAGATCATTATTTATTTATGTTTTTTTGTGATTACCATTTTCAGAAAAAGCAAAAAGCAAAAATAAAACATCATAGACGTGGATGAATAAAATTGCATTTTATTGATGATAATAATAAAAATGCCCAACAATGTTCACTTCTCCCTTAGGCATAGGAGAAGGATTTTTCTTAAAACAATAAAACAAATTACTTAAAACGATGAGTGACAACAGGAACATCAACAACAACCCAATTGTTGCAAGTCTGGCCATGCGTCACGAAGTTGGTGCAAGTTTCGTCTTCATCACCATTGTCTTCAATAATGGAAGCTGAGTGTTGATCATTCCCATGAATGAACCATCCACTGTGGAAAATTGGTTGCATAACTTTGGCTTTAGCATCGAACGGCCCTGGTTGAAATTCGAGTGCAGCTCTGTTCTTATTCTTGGTGACATCTACAACACGACCCCAATTGTCAATGTTGCCAGCTTGAATAGCCTTTTGTGCATCTTTCAAAGAAGACATGGGTGCCCCAGTTTTCTTCAATTCATCAGCAATAGATAAGGCTTGGAACGGCGTTCTAACCTCCTCCTCAGCATCAACATATGTGAAAGATGACAAATGGATCATTAGTAATGCCTTCTCTCCACCAACAACAATACGCTTTTCGTTCTTCACAAATTTCAGCTTTTGGTGTAGAGTAGATGTCACTGCTCCAACCTCATGCATCCATGGCCTTGCTGTAAGACCCTAATTTTGTCCCTAAGATCCCTCATGGCATCCTAGCATAGCATTGCATAGCCTAAAGGATCATTTGAGCATCTTGGCTTCCTTTCCCTTTGGGTGGGATCTCCTTGAGAGTGATTTGAGATCACCAGGCATGCTTGCATTATATATCATTGCTTTTCTTGTTTTAATCACTAACCAAAAGCACAAAAATATGTCATTAACATTTTGTTGTGCAGTTCAAGCAAGCACAGGTCAAGCAATTCAAGAGCATCCTTTGTACAAGAGCTGAGGTATTTTCTTGAGATGAGGACCACATGATATTATATTGAGCTTATATGAGCTAGGGTTCATTTTGAAGCAAATTCCCCAAGTGGTGAAGGCTCAAATTCATCAAAGCATGTCAAGGTCATCTGAGGACCAAATAATCAACTGTGCAGTCAACTGAGGGCTTTGAGGTGTGGGAAATGATTTGAGACATCCCATTCATGTTCAAACAAGGCCTATTCATCATGTCAAACATCTATCTTGAAGATTTTGAAGTCATTGCAAAAGTTTCCAAAAATGGAAAGTGACCTGTAATTTCAAGTTTCCAAAAATGGCAAGTTTTTGGTCCACATTCAACTTGACTTTCCAACATCAAAGAAGCTTCAAATGGATTTTTGGTGAACATGAAAGTTGAATATCTTTATCTCCCATTTCCAAAAAGTCCTATTTCATGATCATCTGATAATTGGTTGAGAAGTTATGGCCAAATGATCACAAAGCATGCATGGAGGTTCAACATAGCATAACTTTTGATTCAAAACTCCGAATTGGTCCACTCTTTTTGCAAAATGCTCCTTGTGACCAATACTTTCCAAATGAATCATTGCCTTGCATGAAAGAAGCTCATATGATCACTTGTGCATACATGTGCATTTTGGAGGGAAAAATGATAATTCAAATTTGGTTGATCATGCAAGCAAATTAACACTTCCATCATGATTGTCGAATGATTTTAAGTGAATTTGTACCTCAGCATGGCACTGTTCACGTGTAGCATGTACATGCTAAGCACACTTGCCATTTTTGCAAAACACCTCACATCTCCTTAATCATGTTTAGCCAAGGCAAATGGTGATTAGCAAAGTCATTAATAGGTGGTATATAAGCTAAATCATAACTCTTTTCAAGAGAAAAAGCATTTTCATATCTGAAATTTTCCCTTCCCTCCATTTTTTCTCTCTCTTCGAATGTCTCAATTCTTCACATAAACCTTCATTTTCTTTGCATAATCTGGTTCATCGTGTATCATTGAGTAGGAATCAACCTTTGGTTTGAAGAATTCAGTTTAGATTTGAGCTACACAAGCACATGAACATGGAGATGGAAACTTGAAATTGAGCTAGATCCAAGTGCTTTCAACCATTACTTTTTGCATCAAGCTTCAAGGCAAGGATATTGGAGAAGATCTGGAAGTTTTGGAAGCTTGAACACACGAGTTTGGATCACTGCAAGTTCAGGTAGATGAAATTCGATTCTCTCTTTTTGCCAATTTATTGCCATAAACATGTAGAGCTTGTTACACTGAGAATGTTGATATGATTATATTCGAATTTGGTTAAGAAATGAACATGCCATGTGGAATTAAAGTTTTGACACCAAATATGTTCTTGCTCGATCTGTGAAATACATGAGGTTTTAGGTTGATTTGATATGATATTCATGATCCTCGTTGAAAGAGCTTTCCAACCATATATATTTCATCCATTTCTGGAAAATTTCTCATTAAAGCTCCGCCGCAGACGGCCGGCGAAGACGGTTGCTCCACCGTCTGCAAGTGTTAGGGTTTCGCCTGGCTTTTGAATGAAACACAGCGTTTCATTAAGCTTCTGGACCTGGCTAGCGCGTTCGAATCCTGGCGTATGCACTTTGCTAATTTAATTTTTGAAACGCTCGTTAACCTTGGATGTGTGTGCTCGATACCAGGCGTATGCATGTTTCTGAATTTAATTTTTGAATTATCATTTCCCTGGCCTGGCGTGGGTTCGAACCTGGCAGCATGCCTCATTTTGAATATTATTTGAATTCTCATTTTCCCTCCATTTCATTTCATTATTTCACATTATTTTCTTCAACTTTAGAAAATCACTAAAAAATTGAAAAAATGTCCAAATTGATCCCATTTTTTTTCACATTCTTGTTTTGATCTCTAGTTTTTTATAGGATTTATTTCATGATTTGTTTGATTCTGGATTTTTAGTTTGGAATTTTTGTTTGAACCTTATGCCAAATTGATATGCTATGTTCATTGCTTTGTGAAATGCTCATCTTTAATCCAATTGACCTGAAATTTGGCATGTTTGATCCTCACATGTGATATGATTTTTGAGCTTTGGTTTGGAATTTTTATCATATGCTATCACTGTTTTGGACACATGAAGATATGTTGTGACAATTTGTGTCACATTCTTGGTATTCAATTTGTGCATTTTTGTTTACCTATCATTTGAGCTCTTCTGGATCTCAGCTTTTTGCATGATGTATGTTCATAACATGATGAGTTCACATAAAACATATCATGATCATTGGATGCTTTTCTGTTTTGATTTGGATTTTCTAATTTTATTGTCCATTTTGTGCTCACTTGTTGGCCTTTGCATGACATGAATTGTTTGATGCCTTTGCCTTGTGAATTGATGCTGGTCCTTTTGAGGACATTTTCTTGATAGTTTGAACATGCTTTGTGCAAAAGATTGACTTCTGTTTTGATCATTTGGTTTGGTTTTGAACCTAAGCTTTGTACTAGTGTTTTGTACAAAAACTAATTGTGCTTTGTGTTTCAGGTTTGGACATTTAGCATTGATGTTTGGTTTGATCTCACTTTGTGAGATACAGATGCCTTTGAGTACTAACTCTTGCTGTTTTGTAGGTTCTAATTGATGCTCATTGCTTCACTTGAGTGCTTGAGCATTGTTCATTGCGTTGTAAATATTGGACGGTTTCACTGTCTGTTTTCTGATTGGTTGTCTGAAATACTAACTGATTAGCTTTTGTACAGGTACATTAGTTGCTAGATTTTAGCTCTTGCTTGAGCTTTGGATTGTGGTTGACACATCACTTAGGTAGCTACTCTCTTACTCCATGTAGTTTGGAAGTCCTGTCACCTTTTTGGCAGGCATTTTGGCTGAAGTCCTCCTTATGAGGCTCTGTTTGTGATTGTTTACATTTGTGCCAAAGACCTCTAAATGAGGCATGTTACTTGATAAGTCCTCCTAAGTGAAGAGGCAATTGACAGATAGAAGGGATTAGCAATCAATCCCCTGTTATTCAGTGAGTCTTTCATTATGCTCGCACTACGTGCTGATGCTTTTGAATAAATACCCAAGATCTTGTTTAGAGTCTGTCAAGTGGAATAGGATCCCACATTCTGGATCCCCACGCTTTCATTATCATTGAGCTCACCCAGGCCAGGGTTAAGAGCATGAGGTCTCATCCTCATTTCCATATTTAATCGACTTCACCCTAACTCTCAATGTTAGTGGTTAAGAGCTCACAGACTACCTGATACAGTTTGGCTTGTTTGTCGAGGTTGATATGACCCCTCTTGACTAAAGCTCACCTATTTGATTGAGCCTCTTGTTTGTATATAGTGTGTGATGCATTGTTTGCTTGATTGATTTGCATGTGTTTGCTTTTGCTCACTTGTTTGTTTTAAGGAGTTAGATATAAGTCCATCTATTGGCATTATGTTTCCTTTTTGTGTTGAGGAGTTAGATATAAGTCCATCTATTGGCATTCTGTTTCCTGTTTGTTTTGAGGAGTTAGATATAAGTCCATCTATTGGCGTTCTGTTTCCCGTTTTGTTGTTAGGAGTTGGATGTAAGTCCATTGATTGGCATTCTGTTTCCTCTTTCTATGGTTCTCTTATGAGACTTGCTTATTTCTTATACCTTGTGTTGCTTTATTCCAAAGGAACTTACTTGGATCATCTCTATGATCTCGAGAAAGGAACTCTTGTTTGTGGTTTTATTTCCTTAACCCTCACCTCTTGCATGCTTAACCTTGATCCTTTTTCATCCTTAACCTAAACCAAAAAACTTTTGTGCAAACATTTTGACTTGTTTTCAACATTAGAAACCTAGGCCTTATGCCTCTGATTTTCAAACTTTCTTTTCATATCACTCATTTTGAATTGAATCTTTAAATCAACTTTGACCATTTTTGTACATACTTCTAATTGTTTAATGCAACCCACTCAAATGTGTCTCTTTTGTGGCTCCATGCCCACTTCTTAATCAAATTTTTCATAACCTTTAGTTATTAGGTTTGAGTTATCTTTGTGGTAGATATAATACTCACCTATGTCCTTAGTGATGGACAATAAGTCTACCATGCTTATTATAGGGCATAATCCCTCACTAGCATGTCGAAGCTATCCTCACATGATGGACTTGTGGTTTTTTCAGGTCGAGTTTTCTCCCTTTGATAACAAAAGACCTTAAGGCTTTTGGACCAATCAATCCACTCACTGTTTTGAAATCTTTTACCCGAACTACGGGGTTTTGATCCTTATCTTTCATGAGAGGGTACGTAGGCAATGGGTTCATCCATCCAAACACAAAATGTAAATAAACTTGTATATTCTTTTCTCATCTCTTCAATCATGTTTGCACAAATAAATTTCATAAACAATAACCTTTTGCAACAAGTGTGAAAAGGGCTCCCTAGGAGTACCTAGGATGTTGTGGGTGCCTAACACCTTCCCATGACATAACCAACCCCCTTACCCAGATCTTTGACCCTCTTTTACTAGTTTTGTTTGTAAAACTTTATAGGTTTTTGTTCACTTTCTAACCATTCCTTTGGATAAATAGAAGCGCTGTGGCGACTCGACTTTGTATGATTTACCTTGGATTTAGTTAATATCTCCAACTGTAACGAATACACCGCTACAGAAAAGTGGTGACTCTACTGGGAAGAAAGGCCTGGTGGGTTTTGCCAACTTTTCACACTTGTTGTATTATATTGTTATGATATATTTTTGTGCAATTTGGGATTACTGTATTGTTTGTAATGATTGAATTGCTTGATATATCAATTGCTTGCATTGCTTGGTGATCTTTGTGAGATGAGTTCTATACCCGAACTCGAGTGCACTTAGAATAGAAGAATGGCGTAGTCTCGTCGACTTGTGTGGAGTTATTCCTTAGCAAGTTGACTTGCGAGTCCATTCACTTGGTGGAGGTTATGTTGGGATAATAATGTCACCCAAGTAAGTTGTGGTTAGACATTACTCTTTCCAATATGTGCCTTAGAAGCCAATGACCTTAGTTTACGAAGCCCATCTTGGCCTATTTTTAGGACGTAGTGCGGAGGTCGTTCAAATGTAAGATTTGACACGATTGTTACGCGATACTACACTCATAAGAGTCTCTCTTGAGAATATTTTTGGAATACGACTAGTCGTTTCTCCGATAATATTCGAAAGATGGGATGATGACTATGGGAACCTCTGATAGAACATGTTCGGCAGGTTTAAACCCTAGTACACTCCCTTTGGGTGGTTCTTAACCGAGACTCCATGCTCGTGACTCACAACAAACCCATGATTCATGGTTGATCCGTTCATGCATCCTTAATTTCAATGGAACTTGGGTGTCGATAAGGTGTAAACCATAATCCACCAAAATGGATGATTGATATTAAGGATATTATGAGCCATCCCATGACCTTTGTTTAGTGTGCTTTGCTTGATCCTTGAGTGTGATTGTTGCATCCATGCATTCATGCATTCATCTGCATCCATATCATCAGATAAAAAGAAAATTTTCAAGGAACTTAAGGGGTTTATTTGCAAAATTTTCAGACAAATGGAAAGACAAAGAAGGTTTACCAAGAAGTACAGCTTCAGACAACCCGATCTGAAAGAGTTAAGGAATCTGACATCCTATGTACTAGATCCCTTGGGTTTCAAAGCTCGTTTTGGGAAACTTCTTCCTCTTCTGACTACTCAGGTGGATGAAGGGTTGATGAGTACGTTGGCGCAGTTTTATGATCCTCTGTACCATTGCTTCTCTTTTCCGGACTTTCAGTTGTTGCCTACCCTTGAGGAGTACGATTATCTGGTGGGTATATCGATTCTGGATCAGGTGTCGTTCCGTGGCTTGGAGAGTATTCCTACTTCTCAAGAGATAGCTAACCTGTTGCACATAGATGAATCTCTGGTTCGTGCTCATATGACGACCAAAGGTGGAATTCAAGGTCTCCCTTCGGAGTTCCTCGTCACTCAAGCTACTGTTTATGGGAAGGCCATGAGTGAGGATGCTTTTGAAGCCATATTTGTACTTCTCATCTATGGATTGGTATTGTTCCCCAACATCGACAAATTTGTGGATGTGAACCCCATTAGGATCTTCTCTGCTCTTAATCCCGTTCCGACTCTGTTGGGTGATACCTATTTCTCTTTGCATCTGAGGAATGCAACGGGTGGTGGTGCCATTGTGTGATGTTTGCCTCTATTGTATAAGTGGTTTATTTCTCACTTACCTCAGACGCTCGCCTTCAAGGAGAATAAGGGATGTCGAGGTGGTCCACGAGACTTATGTCTCTCACTAATGACGATATCTCTTGGTATAACCGTGTGTATGACGGTGTGCAGATTATCGACTCTTGTGGTGAATTCTCCAATGTGCCTCTTCTTGGTACATGCGGTGGGATTAGCTACAACCCTGTTTTAGCACGTCGTCAGCTTGGGTTCCCCCTAAAGGATAAACCTAATAACGTTCTGTTAGAAGGTGTGTTCTTTCAGGAGGGTAAAGATCCCCAAGGCTTGAAGAGCAGAATGGTTCGCGCTTGGCGCAAGATCCATAAGAAAGGCAGGAATGAGTTGGGTCCTAAGAATTGCATCGCTTTGGAGCCTTACACTGCTTGGGTAAGGAAGAGAGCATCTGAGTATCTCATGCCTTACGACTATCCGAGACCTACACCTTTGGTTGTGGCGGGGCCTTCAACCCTCCCTAACCAAGGCGTAGAGGAGTTGAGAGATGAAGACCTTTCACGTGCCTGGATCCGTGAAAGGGAAGAGTTGCTTCAGCAGATTAAGGAGAAGGATGCCTTGATCGAGTTCCTCGAGCATCAGGTCATTGATGATCCTAACGATGCATGGACTTCTCTACTTCCTCAGTCTTCCAAGTTCTGGAAAAGGAGGTATGATCGACTCGCCAAAGAGAAGGCGGATATGGAAGCAGCTTACAAGAGAGAGGTGAAGAGGCTTCGTGCAGCTTATCTTCCGGTGTCCCGAGCTTCTAGGGATCCATAGGATGATTATTTTCCTTTTCTCTTATAATGATTGACAATGCTGTACTTCTTTTCCCTGATATATTTGATGAGATATTTCCATATGCGATAAAATGCTTAATATTTCCAAAATTTGCAAACAAAACTCTAAAGTTCCTTTGAAATAAAAACAAATCATGTGCACGAGCATTGCCTGCATCATTTGCATAAGCAGGTGTTGTTCTCAGCCTCTGGTCTTGTGGTTTAACTCTCTGTGCTCTTCATTTATTTTGAAGACAAGCTGACTCACTGGTACTACACCAGAGCCAACTCTTCCAGATTGATGGATCATCTAGAGCAAGAGAACCATGAGCTCGAAGAGGAAGTCGCCAGACTGAGTGCTTTGATGGAATCGTTCTTGGCTGCCCAGAGCCAGTCGTCTCCAACACCTTCAACTCCTCCCCAGAGGACAGTCATCTCTGAGATTGTTTCCTCTGCTGTGCTTGCTGCCAATGCGCATTTTACAACAGCCATGCCAACCGGGTTTCCGTGGGGGATGCCTCCCAGCTTTATGCCTGATATTCCCGCTCCAACCTTTGCTTCGATGCCGACATCTAGCCCGGTCCTTGCTGTTCCTCCTCCTGTCGTGCATACCGTTCCTAGGGTAGACGACACCATCTATCATTCTGAGCCGTCTGAGGGCCCAGATGTTCATGAGAAGATGGATGCGATGAATGATCAATTTCTTGAGATGCGCAAGGAATTCAAAAATCTTCGAGGAAAGGATCTCTTTGGCAAATCTGCTGCCGAGCTCTGTTTGGTTCCCGGTGTGAAAATTCCTGTAAAATTCAAGGTCCCTGACTTTGAAAAATACAAGGGGAACACTTGCCCTCTCAGCCACCTGGTCATGTACGCCAGGAAGATGTCAACTCAAATAGATAATGATCAACTGCTCATTCATTACTTTCAGGACAGTCTGTCCGGTGCTGCACTGCGTTGGTATATGAGTCTCGACAGTGCGAACATCCGTTCCTTCAATGATCTTGGCGAAGCCTTCGTCAAGCAGTACAAGTATAACGTGGATATGGCTCCCGATCGGGATCAGCTAAGGGCCATGTCCCAGAAGGACAAGGAAACGTTCAAAGAGTACGCCCAGAGGTGGCGAGAGTTGGCAGCTCAGATTGTGCCTCCGCTAGAAGAGAAAGAAATGACCAAGATCTTTCTGAAGACCTTGAGTTCATTCTATTATGAGCAGATGATTGCTAGCGCTTCTTCTGACTTCACCGAGATGGTGAATATGGGGATGCGTCTAGAAGAGGGAGTCCGTGAAGGACGTCTGACCAAAGATGAAGGCTCTTCTACCAAACTATATGGGGCGTTTGCAAAGAAGAAAGATGGAGACGCACACTACTAGAATAAGTCATTTTAGCCTCCTAGTTTAGAGTCGGCCACCGACACGGACACTATTAGTGTCGGCTAAGCCTACAGTAACGGACTCTATCTAGGTACATCTTGTAAGACAAGTTATTTTTTTATCAGTGTCGGCAAAACCGACACTACTTGTTATGTTACCTTTGAAGAATGTTTGATTAATTTATTTAGAGTCGGTGAGACCGACTCTATCTAGTAGCATTATTTTTTAATTAGTATTTATTTACTTAGAGTCCGCTGAGCCGACTCTATTCTTATAACATATACATTTTCCATTTATTTATCTATAATATATATATATATATATTTAAGGTTTAAGTATTTTATTTATTAATTAGAGTCCGCTTGGCGGACTCTATGTAATTTTCTATTTCGGACCAAAAATTGCGCGACAGCTTATTTCCCTCGTCATTTTTCACTCTCCCTCCATTTCATTTCACAAAACGAAAACCCTAATTCCATGCTAAATTGTGAATCCCTTTTTTCCCTATTTCGTGAACCGATTCGTGAATCCCTAATCCGTGAATCCATTGAAGAATCCCTAATTCAAAATCCCTCGTTAAAGGGTTTCTGAATCATCAAAGGTAATGCATATTCATCTCAAGTGATTTCCATGGAGTTTTGGTTTAATGAGTATGAGATAGTCATATGTTTTATGTTTTCTGAATGTAGGTTTTCCAGAACTATCGGCTTTGTGGATGCTGGAATCAACTTTTCTTTGCAAGTTTAGTATTGTTTCCAAATATGTTTAAAGTCTCCTTTAAGTCTGAAACTACAAAAATCAAATTATTTGCTAATTGGTTTTCTGAATGTAGGTTTTCAAGAATGCTCATCTTACTTAGTGGAGGCAGTAAGCAGTTGTTGAATGCAAGTTAATTTGGAACCGAAGCACTATATCATCCGGGATTTTGCAAAGACAACTCTTTCTCAAGGTTAGTCATCCCTATGTTAATTTGGAACCAGACTGAACTGTTAGTGTTTGCAATAGTTAGTGTTTGCATCAGTTAGTATTTCTCAAGGTTGGGGTTATAATTTATTTTGAAGGAAATGTTTTTTCTGGACTCAAATTTATTAACTGTTTGCATCAGTAGTGAAAGTTGTGTTTGTGAAAGCTATATAGTTTCTATGATACTCCTGTTATGAACATATGTGTGGTGTTAAATGTGATTTTGATTGCTCTGCTATATAGTTTCTACCTGTGTTTGTGAAAGCTGTATAGTTTCTACTTGTATCTTATAAGCATCACTTATTTTAAACTAAGTAAATTAAATCCAAGATTTTGAATATAAATAAATGGAAAATATAATTTATGTAATAACCAAAATACTTTTAAATGTTTAAAATTTGTTGCAACATACGCATTGTGTGATGAGGTTCAGGGTTGCTTGAAAGATGTATCATGAAGTGTGTATTTGTTAATTTCCGGAACATGTCGTGTAAGATTCATTGCTAGTAGAGACATGAAAAATCTAATGAAAAATGTAAAATAAGTGTAACGGTTTCAAAAACAGATAACTCATACCAATAAAGATATGTCTTCATAGTCATGTTGCTATAACATTGGCAATTACAATAAAAAACAGAAAATCATAACATGATGTATTTAATCAATTAAAGCAGCAAACTCTGATTGAATATGTTAAATGTTGTTTCAGAAGTAATCCAAAAACTGGGCAATATATAACTAAGTTATGGCAAGTATTTCTTCATAGTCATTGCCCTCTAACTTTTTTGCAGGTACAACCAAAAATAGATAATCATAAGCGTATGTTCTAATCATAAAACTTGGGCAATATATTATATGGTATGTTCTAATCATAAGCGTATGTTCATATCAAAAACCATTGTTTCAATATGTTATAGGGTATTATAGAAGTAATCTAAAACTTGGGCAATATAAGTGCTGCTGTACCAAGGTTATTAAACTTAGAAACTATTGTAGTGCTGCTGTACGATGAAGGTTATTAAACTTAGAAACTATTGTAGTGCTGCTGTACCAAGGTTATAGTGCTGCTGTACCAAGGTTATTAAACTTAGAAACTATTGTAGTGCTGCTGTACCAAGGTTATATAACTAACTTGGGCAATATATTATACGATGAAGAGGTAACATGGTATGTATCGTTGGGTAGCTTTGCAGAACTTGTAGTGCTGTTGTACCAAGGTTATTAAACTTAGAAACTATTGTTGCAAAAATAATGGTGTCATACAACATAAATCCACTACAATGAGAAGACTAACTCTATTGGAATAAAAGGTCTAGCAAAATTTAAAACGGGGCTGCGTCCGACATCTTGAGTTGCGTAAAGCCAGCCTAAAGCTTCTTGAAAATCACAAGACAGCCTAAAGCCAATCCACACTATAGGCTTCCCGATCCAACCTTTTCTCTGTTAATTGCCTACCTTTCCTACCATTAGACCAAGTGAGGTCGAATAATTTTACTGTTGCAATGTTTGAAGTTTGAAATACTTAACACTTTAGTTATTATACAATTCAATGTAATGCTTCTGCTATTTGGTGTTTTATTCCCTTGCATGAAAAATAAATCATGTGAAATTTGATGAATGCTGGTAGTTAAATCTGTATACATGTTAGGTGATATGTGTTGGTCTGAGTCTTCAAAATCATTTTATTCCTTTCATTGTAATCATTTTATTCCTTTCAAAATCATTTTATTCCTTATGTGTTGGTCTGAGTCTTCAAAATCATTTTATTCCTTTCACTGTTTGGAAGAAAACCAGTTTTTTAATTTAGTATTTAACTATAACTTTTCAACAATGTTAAAATAAGCATCAATCAACTTTTGAAGTTATCTCATTCTTACATTTGACTTATGCTTATGAATTCTACATTGAAGAATAAGGCGTGAGGCATGTTACCATGTTAGATAGCTTAGTAAGAAACGTCATAAACAACATAGAAAGCCTAAGATAATAGAAAATATTCATCCACGTTATGTAAAACTTGCAATAAAATTTTATTTCCTCAACTTTCTTCTTGGCATCAGCAAGATAAGGTTGATTGCAACTCATATCATAAATGAAATAAAATCTCACTGGTAACTATTCTTTTAATACAATTATTGATTAATGGGCATTCATTTGAGCATGGATGTCAATTTATCTATCGCGTATCCGTCATGTTGTGAATAAATTTGTGTCGGTTACCTATGTCTTTATGTCGGAGTGTTGGTTTTTTTCTCAGAATAAGTGTTGGATCTTTTATCTTTGGAATAACATTGTAAATAATCATAATCTATTTTGTTTCTTCTTTTTGCACTGTACGGCTCTGTTTGCGTAGACGGTTTGGTTATAGTTACCGTTAGTTTTTGTCGGCACCGTTAACTCTAATTGTTATAAGAGAATTGTTTGATTGTGGTTACCACTTGTTTAAACTCATAGTTCGAGCTAAGTGTATGATTTACAAATTTTTGAACTTTATTTTGATTTCGAACACGCATTGGCTATGTTGTGTTTTTCTCTTTTCGGTTTCCCTTGGATTGCGAATTGATTATGTTGTAAATGAAATTCTAGCATCGGGATATAACCTTTCACCTTTGTGGCATTTGATTCGCATAGATTTTGTTTATATTTCGAATTAAGTTCTATTCTGTTGTTGTGATCACTGTCCCAGTGTTGTGTTTTTTTTCTGGTTTCGAGGCGGTTGCTTTGTGTATCGGCTACCTTATGCGTTTTGGTTGCGTATGTTTGTAGGTAGAAGTTTTGTTTTGGTTTGTATGTTGATTTGTGTTGGCATGGTAATAATTTGGTACTACTGTACATGACAGTCTATATAGTGACTACATACTGCAAGTTGTTAGTTATTTCCATTAACATGTAGTTTTGGTTCGGTTTACATTAAAAAATAAACTAAGAATTAAGGCTTACATTGTTTTAGTTAGATTTCAGGAAGTGAGTACAATAGCTTATTGGATTTGTTAAAATATACAGCAGTTTAATAGATTTATAAATCTGTGCAGCAATTTTGTTTACGGTCTGAAATAATAATGTACAATAGTATTAAAATTTGGTATGTTCTTCATGTTTAATTTTTGAACCACTGAAAATAAAATAAAAATCCCTTGGAATGCATGTATTCTATTCTCTCCTAATACCCATTAGGAAGTTATCTGATTTTCTCCTAATACCCATTAGGAACTTATCAGCCATTCATTTTTGTCTAATATATGTTTTAATTTTCAGTGGTTGACGAGTTAATTGTTTGCCTTATAGAAAATGGATCGTACTTGGATGTACGATAGAGTATATTCCAATAGACACGGATTGAAAGAAGAGTATGTTCGCGGGGTTAAAGACTTCGTAAAGAGGGCTTTGAAACAACCTATTTGTAAATCTGAGGGAGGGATAAGGTGTCCGTGTATAAATTGCAAGTGTCTCAAGATAAGAACACAAACTAATGTTAGACTTCACTTGTATCGAGATGGATTTCAACCAGACTATTGGATTTGGACTCAACATGGAGAAGTAGAGCTCAATGTTAATACAAGGAATGATTCAAATAGTAGTGAGCATGTGCATCATGATGACCAAATTGAGGCAATGAATCAGATGGTGTATGATGCTTTTAGGCCTTATGGAGTAGTCTCTCACGTGAATGATAACATAGAAGTTGAGGAATATACGGAGGATGAGTTTCCCAACGAAGATGCCAAACGATTTTATGACAAGTTGATATCTTTCAACAAGCCCATTTATGAGGGAGCTACCCAATCAATATTATCAATATCTACTCAACTTCTTGAAATTAGGTCTAATTGGCATGTACCACAAAAAGGTTTAGATTTTGTTGCACAAATGCTTAAAAGTGTATGTCCAGTTCAAAAATGCTTGCCCGAGAACTATTACCAAGCAACACAGTTGGTATCTAAGTTAGGGCTAAAGGTTGAGAAGATTGATTGTTGTAAGAATGGTTGTATGTTATATTACAAGGATGATAGCAATCTATCAGAGTGCAAATTTTGTAATGCTCCTAGGTTCATTCCTCGCAAGACTGGCATGGGAAAGTACAAAGATATCCCAGTGAAGAGAATGTTCTACTTCCCAATCATTCCCAGATTACAAAGATTGTATGCATCAACTGAGTCGGCAAGTGAAATGAGATGGCATCACATGAACAAAAATAGTTCCAACATCCTTCGCCACCCGTCAGATGGAAAAGCATGGAAACATTTTGATAGTGTATATCCTGACTTTTCTAGGGAACCCAGAAATGTAAGGTTGGGTCTGTGTTCAGATGGTTTTACTCCTTACATTCAAGCGTCTGCTTCTCCATACTCATGTTGGCCAATAATAGTTACTCCGTATAATCTCCCCCCTGAAATGTGAATGACCAAACCATACTTGTTTTTGGCATGCCTCATACCTGGACCTAAAAACCCTAAATTAAAGATAGATGTCTACTTGCAACCATTGATTGATGATCTACATCGATTGTGGTCCAATGGAATATTGACCTATGATATATCTACAAACCAAAACTTCATCATGAAAGCCTGCTTGATGTGGACAATTAATGATTTTCCAGCCTATGGTATGTTATCTGGATGGGGAACACAAGGTAAATTGGCATGCCCTCATTGTATGGAACACACTGATGCTTTCACCTTGAAAAGTGGCCATAAGAATTCCTGGTTTGACTGTCATCGTCGTTTCTTGCCATCTAATCACTCCTTCAGAAGGAGTAAAAGAAGTTTCCTAAAAAATAGGGTTGTGACCAATGAGCCACCTCCCATTTCCACAGGGAAAGATATATGGGCGGTAATAAGTAATTTTCCAAAAGTTACTGAAATTGGATGGGAGGCGAAATGGAAAGAATTCGAAGGGTATGGAGTGGATCACAATTGGAAAAAGCGAAGTATTTTTTGGGATCTCCCATATTGGAAGGATAACTTGTTAAGGCATAACCTCGATGTGATGCACATAGAAAAAAACGTCTTCGATAATATATTTAATACTGTCATGAATGTTAAGGATAAAACAAAGGATAATGAAAAGGCAAGAGAATACTTGGCTAAATTATGCTTTCGCGGGGACTTGGAGCTCCAACCCTTAGAAAACGGAAAGAATGGTAAACCAAAGGCTAGTTACACTCTAACCAAATCTGAAGCCAAGTTGGTTTGTAAATGGCTTAAGGAATTGAGAATGCCAGATGACTATGCTTCAAACCTCAGTAGGTGTGCCAATGTAGAAAAGGGTACGGTGCATGGGATGAAGAGCCATGATTGTCATGTTTTCATGGAATGTTTACTCCCAATTGCATTCCATTCATTGCCAGATTTGGTTTGGAAACCATTAACTGAGCTAAGTCGATTCTTTAAAGATCTTTGTTGCAATACATTGAGAATGGACGACTTAATTAAGTTGGATGAGAATATTCCAATTATCATATGCAAGTTGGAAAGGATTTTTCCACCAGGTTTCTTTGACTCAATGGAGCATCTTCCAATCCATCTTGCCAAAGAAGCAATTCTAGGTGGTCCAGTACAGTACCGATGGATGTATCCATTCGAAAGGTAATTGTTGTGGTTGATTTTATTAAGTTATTGCATGTTTATCATAAATTAATAAACGTGGAATGATTGAATGTGCAGATTTATGGGAGTCTCAAAGAGGGCAGTGACAAATAAGGCTAGAGTTGAAGGTTCCATATGCAGTGATTATATACATCGCGAGACAAATTACTTTTGCTCTCATTATTTCAACTCTTTCCGTTTGTTGCCAACCATAAATCTTAGTAACAAACCTCATTTAGACAATGATGACATTCTACCTACAATGTCCATTCTACAAAGTGGCGGTCGACCAAGTGGGAAGTCACGAAAATATTTTCTATCTGATAAGGAATGGAAGTCTTCACATGTGCATGTCTTGATAAATTGTGATGAGGTTAAACCATATCTTGAGTAAGTGTGCATCATAATATATTCAATCAAATTATTGATGCATATCATAATAGATATTTACTTATGAATCGTGTGATTTATTTCAGCATATTCTTAGAGAACCACTCTCTAGATATAGAAGATTCATCTGGGCACATACATATAGAGTTTCCCATATGGCTGAAGAAATATGTAAATGAGGAGACAAATGGAGTTACTAACCAAGATATAATTGCCTTGTCTCGCAGTCCTGCATCAATGGCCATATCATGGAACATGTATTTTATCAATGGGTACAAGTTTCATACTGAAGAATGGAGCAAAGGTAGAAAAACTAGCAATTGTGGTGTGCACGTGAAAGGTCTTGCAGAAGGAGGAAATACTGATTTTTATGGAATAATCAAACATATCTTTGAGCTAGATTACTTTGGTCTGAAGCATAAGATTCCAGTTTTTTATTGTGAATGGTTTGATCCAACAAGGAATACGGGCACAAAGGTTCACCCACAATATAAAACTGTGGATATTAAGATGGATAAACGTTATCGTCCTTATGATCCTTTCATCCCTGCGCAAAATGCAAGACAAGTGTATTATGTCCCATATCCAGAAATGTGTAGAGATATGCGTGGATGGTGTGCGGCAATCACCACAAAACCAAGGGGTCGCGTAGAGATTGACAACATAGAGGATGAAGTACCTTATCAATCTGATGGGATGTTACCGGCGCTACCCAATGTAGAAATTGAAGCAATATCTTGTTTGCGTGACATGTCACAATTAGATGTGTTTGAAGAGATTTTTGATTGCTCTACTAGTGAAGCAGGTAGAGGGCATTGATGAAGATAAGTGTGATGTGACGTGAATGAGGGTTCAAATAGAAACAAAAGGGTGAAGCAGAACTAAATTTTCTTTTCTTTCTAGTTTCTCTTTCTAGTTTCTCAGCTAGAATCAATTCTGGACAAGTTATGTAAGATAAATTAAGTCGCTGTGCATTTATCTTTTCCCTGTAGAGAACTTTTTCTTTGTTTACCCCTCCTTTGTTAGCAGCATTCCTTTGTATTTGGAATGGCTCCATTTCTAATATCCAATAATTTGGCTATGTAGTGAATCACTATAGTTCTTCCCTGTGCTATCATGCAGTATAATACTTTCTAAAGGTCAAATACAGTTTTCTACACCTTGCAATATCATTTTACATGTTTTTGCATTAGATCGTTGCATGCTTTATCATGAAGTTGTTGTTAATCTTTTAGTTATTATTACTTTAGGACCACAATAGAGTATGCATATCTTTCTCTTAACTTTTTTTATTGATTGATTAATATGAGTCCTGTTTTTATAAAGTTTGGAGATGTATGAGAATATCGTACAACAACAATGAATGTTTTGTTTTCTAGTAGAACTAGAATTCACTTTATATGTTTTATGAAATTTTTTTATTTAGCAAGCAGCCGCCTCCCTTTATCTGTCTTCTGGCATATAATAAAAAATCCACATCTTCTCTGTTGAAACTAGGGGGCATTTTGGATTCTCCATTAAGAATCCGTACTATAAATTGCTCAAATTGTTTCCTGTAGAGCAGTGTTGTGTTATCAAATATCCGTAACTGCGGCGCTATGGTAGGTATACGTGGCAGTTTTCGGACTCGCCACAGTATGGAGAGGTTTTTGCTGTTGTTGATGTTTGGAGGGGTTTTTGCGTGTTATGATAATGTTTGGCAACTGCATTTGAATTATCAGAAACAACATTGTTTCTTTTCTTTTACTTTTAATTTTATCAGAAACTGCATTTGATAATGTTATGATAATGTTAAGAGTGTGAGACTGACTAATCCTTTTATTTTTATGACAACAGATGACTAAAAGAGGTGGAAAAGCTAAGGTATTAGCACCAGGAAAACTTCAAGAAGAACGAAATCGCATAATTAACAAGAAGCATGTCGTTAGGAAACCTGCTCAAACAACATTGTCTATGCAGGATGAATCATCGGCACCAACACCAGCTCAGGCAGCACCGTCCGTGCAGGTCGCATCGTCGATGCCGACATCAGCTTCGAAAAAATCATCTATGCAGGCTGCATCGTCGATGCCAACACCAGCTCAGGAAGCATCGTCCGTGCAGGTTGCATCATCAATGCCAACATCAGCTTCTAAAAAATCGTGTGTGCAGGCTGCATCGTCGATGCCAACACCAGCTCAGGAAGCATCGTCCGTGCAGGTTGCATCATCAATGCCAACATCAGCTTCTAAAAAATCGTGTGTGCAGGCTGAATCGTTGATGCCAACACCAGCTCAGGCAGCATCGTTCGTGCAGGCTGCATCGTCGATGCCAACACCAGCTCAGGCAGCATCGTCTGTGCAGGCTGCATCGTCGATGCCAACACCAGCTCCAACTGTAGTACCTGTTCATGCCACTACCTCTGAGAAATTCAGTTTTATGCCTACTCCAACTTTAAGCCATCAAACAATGGCTGGCCCTCAAAGTATAAACCTTCAAACAATGGCTAGCCCTTCAAATTTGGCAGAGGAGGAAGATGTGGATGCTGATGAGGATGAGGCGGTGGGTCAAGAAACTATTACCCCTCTTGTGCCAACAATAGATGAGAATGGGAAAGTTATTATAAAACCATCTGGTACTGGGTAAGTCATATATATTCTCATAATTTAATAATTTAGTAGTTTTATTATTGTATTTTGTCTAAAATATATATAACCTGTTAAGAAAGTTGAGAATATTACTATCCATATGATTCTTAATAATTTAGTAGTTTTATTATTGTATTTTGTAGGCTAGTTCCTGCCAAAGAAGTTGCTGGTGCCATGAATTATGCGATACGCAAACAATTTTATAAACCTATACATCATTGGTCTGCACTCGATCCTGATACGAAAGCTGATTGGTTTAAGTTGTTTGGAGTAAGCATTTATTGACTTTTGTCACTTAAGTTGATCAAATTATATTTAAAAAAGTAACTAATTGGTTATTAATATTAATTATGTGATTTTAATTATTTTTAGGAGAAGGTTTCGTGGGATCCTTTCGATCATGCATTTGTCTATAGCGCATTTGAAAAAAAAGGAAGAAAACGATTAAACGACATGTTGGGGAGGCGAGGAGAAAAGGGACTCGACCTTCATAGATTGGTGATGATGCTTGGGTTGAACTTCAAACTTATTGGAAAAAGACCGAGTTTTTGGCTGTGTCTTCTCAAAACAAGACCAATCGAGCTTCCGCAAGAGGCGGAGCAGTCCACACCACAGGCCGTACGGCTCATATTGATGTTGCACTTCAACTTGTAAGTAATAAAATCCTAACAAATTATTATTATTATGAAGATTCTTTATATCTTGACAGTTTTACTCGTATTCTGTATTGATTATTGGATTATTTGATTTTTGTAGTCACGTGAACTTCAAAGGGATCTGCGTCCCAATGAGTTATTTTTAAAAACACACAAGAGGAAAAATGGTGAATGGGTTGACAGTCGTGCTGCATCTACTTATGTAAGTTCTCATAAATTTTACTGCATCAATATTTGCATCCATGCTTTCAGAAGCAGACTTATTCAAATTAAACTCTCCAAAAAGGATCTAGTTATCCATTTTTATAGTCTAATGTAAGTTAGATATAATAGCACAAGTCCTATGTTTAACTATCAGTTTGAAATTCCTGCAATCAGTTTGCTGTGCTGTTTGATATTTGTTTGAAATTTCTGCATCAATATTTACTGTGCTGTTTGATATCAGTTTGAAATTCCTGCAATCAGTTTGAAATTCCTGCTATCAGTTTGAAATTCCTACTTCCTGCTATCAGTTTGAAAATGAAATCCGATTGAGGTTTCAAGTGAGTAGCAATGTTGGGTCCAATTGGGTGGGATCACGGTTCACAATACCTGCAGGTTGGAAGGCAGGTGCTACTTATTCCACCAAGATTCAGCCTTATTAACTATTATTACAGAAAAACAGTTTAAAGTCCCATAAACTGTTTGTTGTTGCTGCTTTTCAAAATAGGAACTAAAATTATGGATTTGTGTAACTTGACTCCATCTCATACTAAATAATATTGGAGTATCAATCAATAAAATCAATTCTAGTACATTACTACTTTATAACTTGACTACATGTCTTTATATTATTTTTTATATGGATAGATATATATTAACTGATGTATATAATTACTGTACTTTTATACTTTTAAGGACAATTTAAAATATAGATATATGTCTTGTTTTGATGAACTCAAATTAAGTTAAAATTCTTCATGTCTCTCAACATGCTTGCAGATTGCTGTTACGCAGGCAAAATAATGATCAGTCCCATTAGATTTCTGAGCACAACGTGGATGTGTCGATTGCTATAGTGACAATGCATGAGACAGCGCACAAATACTATTATTATTATTGATTCTTTTCTTAGATAGATATCAAATTTGTACCTTTGTTTACATGTGAATAAATCAAACCACCCTATGAGTGAGTGAGTCATTGGCATAACCATTTTGAGTTTCATTGGCATAGCTGTATAAGAATGATACAATTGCTTGTGTTATCTTGCTGTTAAGTATTCCTTACTTTTTCTATTATGCAGAAGACTTTTAAAGAGAAGTTTGATGTAGAACTTCAGCCAACTGAAGAAGGGAATGGAGAGGTTGTTCAAGTGTTAGATGGAGAGCGTGTAAATCAGCTATGGACAGAGGCTGCTGGGGGCCGTAACCGTGGTCGGGTTTATGGCGCTGCAGATTTAGCTATTAATCTAAAACGTGGATCAAAAAGTTTTACCCAACAATCTCAAACTCCTCAACACTCTATGTTTGGGATGTCATTAGAAGCTGAAAGAGCAGCTAGAATTAGAGCTGAACAAATTGCCGAGGCTGCAACGACCCAATTACAAGAGGCTAACGAAGCAATGCGAGCTGCTACCGAGGCTGCAAAAGCTGCTACCGAGACTGCACAAAGGATGGAGAGGGAGATGAATGCTTGGAAGGAATTTATGATGAAGAAATTTGACACTTCAACTTTTGTATCACATTCTCATCATTATGATGACGATTTGGATGATCAATCATTAGATGAAGATTGATCTTGTACTTTTAGTAGAACGAATTAATCTCGGATGTGATTACTTTTTGTGTATGTTTTTTGAAAGTTAATGTGGGTAGAACTTTTGTAGTTTCTTTCACGAATGTTTAAAATTGTTTCCAAATGCTTTACCATAAATATGATATTGTTCGGTTGATGGAGTGGATTGAAAAAATTTGTTCGAGTGAGGTTGTCATGTTGCAACCCGACTCTAAACATCTTTATTGTCCTTTTTTGTTGACTTTAGAGTCGGTCTATGTAAGGCTAAATATTATTATAGACTTTTCTATGTTGACTTTAGAGTCGGTGCTACGGACGCTATCTGTTTTTTTCTTGAGTTTTATAAATTGACCTCAATGCCAGTCTATCGATGCATACAAAAAAGTTGACTTTTTTTGTTGACTTTAGAGTAGGACAGGCCAACGCTAAACATAATATTGACTTTTCATGGTTTTGAAACAATATAGCGTCGGTCCCATTAGTGTCCGCGTTAGCCTCCGTTTCACCGAGGCTACATAGCCTCGGTGTATCTTTAGCCGACGTTACACAGTAGCTTCGCAACTTTTATTCAAGGCCCGACACCGACGCTAAACCGACGCTAACCACACATTAGTGTCTGTTTTTTCACCTTTAGCGTCTGAAATTGGCCGACGCTAATAACTGTTTTTCTAGTAGTGGCACATGCTGTGACCTCCCGTGTGAAACCCAGAAGACCCTCTGTGAGGAGGAAGACCGTGAGCCCAGCCGGTAATCAGTATCAGGTGGCTCATATAGCACCTGTCTTCAGAGACAACCAACAGTATCATCAGCACAGCAATAATCAACAACCATCTCAGCAATATCATCATCAACAACAGCATCGTCCTCAACAGCAGGCCTACCAGCCTCGCAATAGTAATCAGGTCAGCACGAGTTATGAGAGGAAGAAGATCACTTTTGATCTGATTCCAATGTCATACGCAGAACTGTATTCCTCTTTGATAGAGAGGAAGTTGATTACTCCGAGAGACCCGCCAGCTATACCTGTTAACCCTCAGTGGTGGTATAAGCCTGATTTGCATTGTGTCTATCACTCTGGTGCTCCCGGGCATTATGTGGAGAACTGCTTTCAGCTGAAGACTAAGGTTCAAGACCTTATGAGGTGCGGCATTTTGAGCTTTGAGGACGCAAGTCCTAATGTTAAGAAGAACCCATTGCCCGAGCATGGGAAGTCTGTCAACATGGTCCAGGGCTGCCCTGGCAAGTACAAAGTCAAATATGTCAGCCATATTCGACAATCATTGGTCGAGTTGCATCGTCTGCTGTGTGATTATAGTCACCTGGAGCACGATCATGATAGATGCCAAATCTGCTCTGTTAACCGTTTGGGTTGTCGCCAGGTGCGCAAAGATCTTCAAGAATTACTAGACGAAGGAGTCATTGAGATCCTTCAAAACAGGAATGTTGACGAAGATGAGCTAGAGGTCAATGTGATTTCTCCGGTGTTTCGGATACCCGAACCTGTTATCATTAGATATGATGGTAGCAAGCAGAAGGTTTCTCCTTTGCTGATTATCAAACCTGCCGGTCCTGTGCCTTATTCTTCTGACAAGGAAATCCCATTCTGATACAATGTTGTTGCTGTGGAAGATGGGAAAGAGGTGACCCTGCCGTCCTCCTCTGTTGTGAATATTGCTGATGTCAGTGGGTTGACCCGTAGTGGTCGTGTGTTTTCTGCACCCCCGAAGTCTCAGGCTATCGCTGATTCTGTTGAGCGTCCGGTTGGGAATGCGGTGAATTCTCCGAACCCGACACTTGTTGTTAAACCCTCCTCTATACAAAAGACTCCTGCTTTTGTTTGCCCTAGTGGCAATTTGAAAGAAGACTGTGATGAGATGCTGAAGCTCATCAAGAAGAGTGAGTACAGTGTTGTAAACTAGCTTCTACAAACACCATCCAAGATTTCTGTGTTATCTTTGCTTCTGAATTCAGAACCGCATAGAGAAGCTCTGCAAAAAGTCTTGGATGTGGCATATGTCGATCACGATGTCACAATAGAACAGTTTGATAGCATTGTTGCAAACATTACTGCTTGTAACACTTTGAGTTTCTGTGACTCTGATCTCCCTGAGGAGGGAAGAGACCATAACTTGGCTTTACACATTTCTATGAATTGCAAAGACGACGCCATGTCCAACGTGCTGGAGGACACTGGGTCATCCCTGAATGTATTGCCAAAATCCACTCTCGCAAGATTGTCATTTCAAGGGCCTCCCATGAGGCAGAGTGGAGTTGTTGTGAAAGCTTTTGATGGGTCACGTAAGACTGTGATTGGGGAAGTTGATCTCCCAATCAAGATTGGACCAAGTGATTTCCAGATTACCTTCCAGGTTATGGATATCCACTCATCCTATAGTTGTCTCTTAGGCAGACCATGGATTCACGAGGCTGGCGCCGTGACATCCACCCTACACCAGAAGCTGAAATTCGTGAAGAATAAGAAACTGGTGGTGGTAGGGGGAGAAAAGGCTCTCCTGGTTAGCCACTTGTCTTCCTTCTCATACTTAGATGATGAGGATGAAGTTGGAACTCCTTTCCAAGCTTTATCTATAGCCGAGCCTGTTGAGAAGAGAACTCCTTCATTTGCTTCCTATCGAGATGCGAAACTGGCTATTGAATGTGGTGCAGTTGCTGGTCTAGGAAAAAGGATTGAGCTTGAAGACAACAAGTCTCGGGCTGGCATTGGCTTTTCTTCTGGGGTCTTCAACGAGAAAGGGCTGTTCAAGAGTGGAGGTTTCATCCACACTGGTCAGAGCGAAAAAGCTGCTGCTGTCTTGGAAGAGGATGCAAAGGATTCTGACAATTTTGTCATCCCTGGAGGGATCTGCAACAATTGGGTCGCTGTGGATGTTCCTACAGTTATCCATAAATCAAAGTAATAATCACTTTGTTTGAAAACCCTTCTCCTATGCCAAAAGGAGAAGTGATGACATTGTTGGCAACATTTAATACAATGATATTTTCATTCAATAAATTCATGTTAAATGTTTGTTTTCCCAATTATTTTCACTTTTTGCTTTTTTGCATGAAATTGGTGATCACAAAAAACCTAAAAATAAGAATAAAATCAATCTTTTCATCTGCATAATGATTGCCTTGTGTGATTTCTAAAAAGCTTTTCGTATCCAAAATCATTATGCAGGTTGATTTATAAACCCATTGAACATAATGATCCAACGTCATCTCCCAATTTTGAATTCCCTGTATTCGAAGCAAAGGAGGATGATGTTGAAGAGATTCCTGACGAGATTACCCGTCTTCTTGAGCATGAAAAGAAGATCATTCAGCCGCGTCTTGAGAACCTAGAAACAGTCAAATTGGGGTTTTACAGATGTAATAAAAAAAAAGGGGTGAAAAAAAAACATAATCAAAATCAAAAATCAAAATCAAAAAAAAAAAAAGAAAAGAAATGTAGAGAAAAATACAAAAGAAAAAAATGGCGCCCTCAAACCCCAAGTTGACTGATGCTGAATGGATTCAAAGTCGTTATGACCAACTGAATTAATCGAAGAAAAGTGATTGACTACCATGTGCCATGGTCAGTTATATCAGCAGAGAATGAAGAAAGCATTCGATAAGAAGGTCAAGCCTCGTGTGTTCTGAGAAGGTGACCTCGTGCTCAAGAAAGTCTTGTCTTTCGCGCCCGATTCCAGGGACAAGTGGACTCCAAACTATGAGGGTCCATATGTTGTCAAGAGAGCCTTTTCAGGCGGTGCTTTGATGCTTACAACAATGGATGGGGAGTATTTCACTCGTCCTGTGAATTCAGATGCAGTCAAGAAATACTTTGCCTAAAAAGAAAAACAGAATAGCTCGCTAAGTTGAAAACTCGAAAGGGCGGCTTAGGCAAAAATGAGCGTCTTGGTGGAAAACCCTAAAGGGCGATCCAGGCAAAAGTTATAGACATAAAAAAAAGATATTTGCATCCCGCTAGATTGAGTACCTCACCCTGGGGCAATCTAGGCAAAAATTAGGAATTTGACAAGTAACTGCATCTTGACAAGACTGTGTTCTACATCTGTCATCCGTCAAAGATTCTTGTTCATTCGTTGTCAACTGAAGCTTCGAATACATCGAATCCGGAATTGGTGGAGAAATGGTCATTATGTTCAATGTAGCCCTTTTCCAATATATATCACCAATTTCAAACTTGTAAAAATCTATGGAGTCTTGCCATTTGCAGGATACCATTCCATCAAATAAATTTGACCCTTTATCCAATTATTTGCACTCTTATTTGTTTCTATTCAACAAATGTTTCGCATGTTTCAATTGATAAAACGTCATTGTTTTAAACAAACAAATTTTTCACAAATTGTTTTTAAACAAAGTGAACATTCACGACGATAAAAGATACTTAGGAGATCCTCAATGCTCTCCCAAGGGTGGTATGATTCACAACAGGGTAAGACATTGGTTCATATCCCTGGCATTTGATTGTATCCTTTTCCTCTGGAACCTTCTGTGGTTTTTCTCTCGAGCAGGGTGCCTTTCTTGGCTTCTTCCCTCAGCCAAGTGTTGGGAGGACTCATCCCTTTTCACTTCAGCAGAGCAGTAACTTTCTCTTCTCGGATGTGTTATCCCTGGAAGGCTTGTTTTGGTGGTGGACCCCCAAAATCCCTTTATCCTTCGGATAGACTCCCCCAGTAGAGCTACTCATGTGGTAGAAGTGGTCTCATATTAACTCCTATCCCCGGTTGGAATGTTCATTGATTCCTCCCCTAGCAGAAGAGCAGTGGTACTTCCCTCTTCAGCAGGTGTGCCCTCTTGTGAAAGGTTCAGTATTTGGTGGTCGATCCCCAGATTTCCTTCATTTCCTCAGATAGATCCTCGACGGAGTTGTTGATGTGTCGGATCTTATCTTTAGTGATGTTATCCCCTGTCGAGATATTGTTGTTTCCTAGCATATCTAAACCACCAGCTAGAGTGGTTGGTCTGTTGGATCTTATCTTTTGTGATGTTATCTCCAGTAGGGATATTGCTGTTTCTGGTATCTCTGATCCACAACAGAGTTTTTGGTGGTGGATTTTATCTGTGATAGTTCATCCCAAGCAGAGTTGTTGGTATGGTGGATCTTATCTATGATGACAGATTCCCCAACCAGAGATTGCTTTTGTGGCAGATTCTACTTGCACAATTAAGCACTTCTCCCCAGCTGAGACTGATGATTCATCCCTGCGATGATTTTGTGATTTCACTGCTTCCCCAATAGACGGGTGTGATCTCCTTGGTGAGTTTGGTACTTTGTGGTTGATCACCGGTTTCCTCTTGTATCTCTCAGTGGAATTCTCCAGTGGAGTTGTTGATTGATTCCCCAGTAGAGTTGCTACAGTATCCCCAGTAGAGTTGCTTGTGTGGCAAATTCTACTCGTGCGTTCTGTTTTCCTCAGCAGTGTCTGCCTGTGCAGTGGACTCCTTTCCCTAGCCGGATTGATTGATGATTCATCACTCAGAGATTTTTGTGATTTCCTGATATCTCTGATTTCTCCTGCAAGATTCTTTGCTTCCTAGCATCTCGGATCTCCAGTAGATTGGATACTCTCCATCAGAGTTTCTGGCTTTCTCTCTTGAGATGTAGTACCGGGCGTTTGATTCCTGGGCCTGTTTGTGTTAGATATGTCTGTTTGTCAGCATTCATCATACATAAACCACGCATATACATGCATACTTTCAACATTCAGATATTCATGTTACACTTTTCCATATATCTATTGTTTGTTGTCTCCTGCTATCTGGTGGTATATCTCCCCAAGCAGATGGGTGTGTCTGATCCTTCAATATAGAGTCAGCCTCTTAAGCAGAAAGTGTTATCTTTCATGCCATTTCCCCACTAAGTTCTATCCTCGTGGATGACGGTTGCTTCTGTTTCCTCCCAACACACACATTGGGATGGATTCCCCTATTGAGTTATATCCTCATTAGGATGAGTCTTGATTCAGTTTACCTTTTTGGTTTGATCCTAAATTGGCCCTTTGAGACTGTTTTGGTGTTCCTCACTAAGGTCACCAATATTATTCACCTTATCCTCAGCGGATTTTTGTGGCTTCTACCCACTAACCGGTAGTTGTAAGTCCTATCTTTGGTCTTCTACCCAACATATGGTAGTTGTAAATCCTACTCTCATCCCCTAGAAGAGGTAACCTTTGTGGTTCATTCTGGTTGATGGCGGATTTTGTGGTCTTCTACCCAGTATTCGGTAGTCGTAAATCCTATTGTTTCTCCCTCCCCATCAGAGTCTGTGCTTCCCCGCGGTATAAATGAATAATTGCTCAGTAATTGGCAATCATTCATCTTATCCCCAGCGGAGTTTGCGGTTTTCTACCCAGTATTCGGTAGTTGTAAACCCTATCTTTATCCTCAGCTGAGTCTTTAATCTTCTACCCAGCATTCGGTAGTTGTAAACCCTAGCTTTCTCCCCTTTGCAGAGTTAACCCTTGTTGTTCATCCCAACCGATGACGGTTACTCTTCCGTGGTTTTCTACCCAGTCTTCGGTAGATGTAATCCCCTCTTTGATGGTTATGATTATCCAGTATTCGGTATTGATATTCCTTCCTTCTTGTGGATGTTTGCTCCGAGTAAGCAAATTTATCCCTGTCGGGTCCTCTTTCATTTACCGTTTGCGGGTGATGTTTGTTGCTTCCCTTTGATTGGCCATCATTATATACCTAGTTTGGTATCTCGATGCCTTTCGTTTCGATCGATTTATCATTTGTTAACCTACAACCCGGTTATGGATAATCTTCCTTGCGAGTATATTATCTACGTTTTGACGGCTATAGATAATATATCTCATGCACTCCTTTGGTCGAAGTCTTTTGTTGTTCTTCCCCAATTGAGTAAGATTCATATTCCTTGTGGAATCGAATGTCCATCCTATAAACAAGTCTGCTTTTCCAGCTTTCTTCAGGATGATGAGTGTGTTGGCACACAAACCAATCCACGTTTCGGTCGATTTATCCTTTGTTAACCTACTACCCGGTTGTGGATAATCTTCCATGCGAGTATATTATCTACGTTTTGACGGCTATAGATAATATATCTTATGCGCTCCTTGGTCGAAGTCTTTTGTTCTTCCCCAATTGAGTAAGATTTGTATTCTCTTTGCGGAATTGAATGTCCATCCTATAAACAAGTTTGCGTTTCTGCTTTCTTCAGGATGATGAGTGTGTTGGCACATAAACCAATTCACATTTCGGTCGATTTATCCTTTGTTAACCTACTACCCGGTTGTGGATAATCTTCCATGCGAGTATATTATCTACGTTTTGACAGTAATAGATAATATATCTCATGCACTCTTTTGTTGAAGCCTTGCGGTCTTCCCTAGTCGAGTAAGATTCGTATTCCTTGTGGAATCGAATGTCAATCCTATAAACAAATCTGCTTTTCCAGCTTTCTTCAGGATGATGAGTGTTTTGGCACACACACCAATTCACGCCTTAGTCGGTCACCTATTATATACCCAGCACCCGGTATCCCTGGTGTTCCTTCCTTTCTGCTCCCTATTATGACCTCAGTCCCCTGTGGAGTCAGATTTTCCTGAGTTGAAACATACCTTTTTCAGGTCTTCCTCGGATGATTTGGTCGATTGATATCTCTCACCCGTACACCGGTCATAGATATTCATTCTTCCCGAGCTTGTTACCCACTAACCGGTAACACCTCATCCTTTTGCTTCCCCTGGAGAGTCTTTTAGATTTCCCCAGCGGAGTTGTTGTTGTGATTCGCTTTTTGCTGTGTTGGCATACTCCCCAATACATGCATTTTCCCCGACAGAGTTGTCTTGTCAGCTTTTTCCCCAGCCCGTGTCCGGATTTTTATCCGATGTGTCCTTTATGGATAGTTTCGCTGTGTTGGCGTATTCCCCAGCACATGCATCTTTGAGTCAGCTTGAGTCTTTCCATCGGATTTTTTTCCCTTTGGAATTCTTTTCCCCAATGTCAAGTCGTGACTTGCTCACGCAGTTTCAGTCCTTTACTCCCCAGTAAGGTCTCCAGCTTGAAGTCGTGTTCTGCTCACGCATTTTTATTGCTTTCTTATCACCATAAGAGTCCCTGTCAGAGTCTTTGTTCCATCAGTGAGTGTATTACTCCTATGCATTTTCAATTTCTCCAGATTTCTTTTCTTCTTTGTGGACACATATCCCCACAGAGATAGTTTGTTTTGCATACATACATTTGCATCATGAGGTCTCTCAGGGACCAAAAATTTGCCTCTTTGTTGTTATTTAAGCCCATTCTACCTCGTCGAGACGAAGATTTTAACCTTCATTTCTCCGGCTAGAATGATCTTAAATAGGGGCATCTGTAAGACCCCAATTTTGTCCCTAAGATCCCTCATGGCATCATAGCATAGCATTGCATAGCCTCAAGGATCATTTAAGCATCTTGGCTTCCTTTCCCTTTGGGTGGGATCTCCTTGAGAGTGATTTGAGATCACCAGGCATGCTTGCATTATATATCATTACTTTTCTTGTTTTAATCACTAACCAAAAGCACAAAAATATGTCATTAACATTTTGTTTTGCAGTTCAAGCAAGCACAGGTCAAGCAATTTAAGAGCATCCTTTGTACAAGAGCTGAGGTATTTTCTTGAGATGAGGACCACATGATATTATATTGAGCTTATATGAGCTAGGGTTCATTTTGAAGCAAATTCCCCAAGTGGTGAAGGCTCAAATTCATCAAAGCATGTCAAGGTCATCTGAGGACCAAATAATCAACTGTGCAGTCAACTGAGGGCTTTGAGGTGTGGGAAATGATCTGAGACATCCCATTCATGTTCAAACAAGGCCTATTCATCATGTCAAACATCTATCTTGAAGATTTTGAAGTCATTGCAAAAGTTTCCAAAAATGAAAAGTGACCTGTAATTTCAAGTTTCCAAAAATGGCAAGTTTTTGGTCCACATTCAACTTGACTTTCCAACATCAAAGAAGCTTCAAATGGATTTTTGGTGAACATGAAAGTTAAAGATCTTTCTCTCCCATTTCCAAAAAGTCCTATTTCATGATCATCTGATAATTAGTTGAGAAGTTATGGCCTATGATCACAAAGCATGCATGGAGGTTCAACATAGCATAACTTTTGATTCAAAACTCCAAATTGGTCCACTCTTTTTGCAAAATGCTCCTTGTGACCAATACTTTCCAAATGAATCATTGCCTTGCATGAAATAAGCTCATATGATCACTTGTGCATACATGTGCATTTTGGAGGGAAAATTGATAATTCAAATTTGGTTGATCATGCAAGCAAATTAACACTTCCATCATGATTGTTGAATGATTTTAAGTGAATTTGACCTCAGCATGGCACTGTTCACGTGTAGCATGTACATGCTAAGCACACTTGCCATTTTTGCAAAACACCTCACATCTCCTTAATCATGTTTAGCCAAGGCAAATGGTGATTAGCAAAGTCATTAGCAGGTGGTATATAAGCTAAATCATAACTGTTTTCAAGAGAAGAAGCATTTTCAGATCTGAAATTTTCCATTCCCTCCATTTTTTCTCTCTCTTCGAATCTCTCAATTCTTCACATAAACCTTCATTTTCTTTGCATAATTTGGTTCATCATGTATCATTGAGTAGGAATCAACCTTTGGTTTGAAGAATTCGGTTCAGATTTGAGCTACACAAGCACATGAACATGGAGATGGAAACTTGAAATTGAGCTAGATCCAAGTGCTTTCAACCATTACTTTTTGCATCAAGCTTCAAGGCAAGGATATTGGAGAAGATCTGGAAGTTTTGGAAGCTTGAACACACGAGTTTGGATCACTGCAAGTTCAGGTAGATGAAATTCGATTCTCTCTTTTTGCCAATTTATTGCCATAAACATGTAGAGCTTGTTACACTGAGAATGCTGATATGATTATATTCGAATTTGGTTAAGAAATGAACATGCCATGTGGAATTAAAGTTTTGACACCAAATATGTTCTTGCTCGATCTGTGAAATACATGAGGTTTTAGGTTGATTTGATATGATATTCATGATCCTCGTTGAAAGAGCTTTCCAACCATATATATATTTCATCCATTTCTAGAAAATTTCTCATTGAAGCTCCGCCGCAGACGGCCGGAGAAGACGGTTGCTCCGCCGTCTGCAAGTGCTAGGGGTTCGCCTGGCTTTTGAATGAAACGCAGCATTTCATTAAGCTTCTGGACCTGGCTAGCGCGCGTTCGAATCTTGGCGTATGCACTTTGCTAATTTAATTTTTGAAACGCTCGTTAACCTTGGATGCGTGTGCTCGATACCAGGCGTATGCATGTTTCTGAATTTAATTTTTGAATTATCATTTCCCTGGCCTGGCGTGGGTTCGAACCTGGCAGCATGCCTCATTCTGAATATTATTTGAATACTTATTTTCCCTCCATTTCATTTCATTATTTCACATTATTTTCTTCAACTTTAGAAAATCACTAAGAAATTGAAAAAATGTCCAAATTGATCCCATTTTTTTTCACATTCTTGTTTTGATCTCTAGTTTTTTATAGGATTTATTTCATGATTTGTTTGATTCTGGATTTTTAGTTTGGAATTTTTGTTTGAACCTTATGCCAAATTGATATGCTATGTCCATTGCTTTGTGAAATGCTCATCTTTAGTCCAATTGACCTGAAATTTTGCATGCTTGATCCTCACATGTGATACGATTTTTGAGCTTTGGTTTGGAATTTTAATCATATGTTATCACTGTTTTGGACACATGAAGATATGTTGTGACAATTTGTGTCACATTTTTGGTATTCAATTTGTGCATTTTTGTTTACCTATCATTTGAACTCTTCTGGATCTAATTTTTTGCATGATGTATGTTCATGACATGATGAGTTCACATAAAATATTTCATGATCATTGGATGCTTTTCTATTTTGATTTGGATTTTCTAATTTGATTGTCCATTTTGTGCTCACTTGTTGGCCTTTGCATGACATGAATTGTTTGATGCCTTTGCCTTGTGAATTGATGTTGGTCCTTTTGAGAACATTTTCTTGATTGTTTGAACTTGCTTTGTGCAAAAGATTGACTTCTATTTTGATCATTTGGTTTGGTTTTGAACCTAGGCTTTGTACTAGTGTTTTGTACATAAACTAATTGTGCTTTGTGTTTCAGGTTTGGACATTTAGCATTGATGTTTGGTTTGATCTCACTTTGTGAGATACAAATGCCTTTGAGTACTAACTCTTGCTGTTTTGTATGTTCTAATTTATGCTCATTTCTTCACTTGAGTGCTTGAGCATTGTTCATTGAGTTGTAAATATTGGACGGTTTCACTATCTGTTTTCTGATTGGTTGTCTGAAATACTAACTAATTAGCTTTTGTACAGGTACATTAGTTGCTAGCTTTTAACTTTTGCTTGAGCTTTGGATTATGGTTGATACACCACTTAGGTAGCTACTCTCTTACTCCATGTAGTCTAGAAGTCCTGTCACCTTTTTGGCAGGCATTTTGGCTGAAGTCCTCCTTATGAGGCTCTGTTTGTGATTGTTTACATTTGTGCCAAAGACCTCTAAATGAGGCATGTTACTTGATAAGTCCTCCTAAGTGAAGAGGCAATTGACAGATAGAAGGGATTAGCAATCAATCCCCTGTTATTCAGTGAGTCTTTCATTATGCTCGCACTACATGCTGATGCTTTTGAATAAATACCCAAGATCTTGTTTAGAGTCTGTCAAGTGGAATAGGATCCCACATTCTGGATCCCCACGCTTTCATTATCATTGAGCTCACCCAGGCTAGGGTTAAGAGCATGAGGTCTCATCCTCATTTCCATATTTAATCGGCTTCACCCTAACTCTCAATGTTAGTGGTTAAGAGGTCACGGACTACCTGATACAGTTTGGCTTGTTTGTCGAGGTTGATATGACCCCTCTTGACTAAAGCCCGCCTATTTGATTGAGCCTCTTGTTTGTATATAGTGTGTGATGCATTGTTTGCTTGATTGCTTTGCATGTGTTTGCTTTTGCTCACTTGTTTGTTTTGAGGAGTTAGATATAAGTCCATCTATTGGCATTCTATTTCCTATTTGTGTTGAGGAGTTAGATATAAGTCCATCTATTGGCATTCGGTTTCCTGTTTGTTTTGAGGAGTTAGATATAAGTTCATCTATTGGCGTTCTGTTTCCTGTTTTGTGGTTAGGAGTTGGATGTAAGTCCATTGATTGGCATTCTGTTGCCTCTTTCTGTGGTTCTCTTTGTCGCGACCTGAAAAATACAGTGTGCGAAAAAAAACAACCGGCGAAAGAGAATGACAGAAGAGTCGCCACCGTGCGTTATTCATCCCAAAGGAGGGAAAGGAAACGCTCGAAGTAAACCTGAAAAAGGAAAGGACAAGACGGGGTCTCGCAACCAAATCTTGGGTTCGGGAGTCGGTTATGCGAAGGGAAGGTATTAGCACCCCTACGCATCCATAGTACTCTACGGGATCCACTTTTGTAGTTTTTGTCTAAAGGGTGTGGGTTTATCTAATGTGTTTATTTACTAAAAAGGTTAAGAGAAATGACTCGCGCGGATGTCGCATCCACTGCATACGTATCTCATCTGAATATGAGAATCAGAGTCTTCGTAGCTCGGCTGACCTATGGGTTGGGGGATGTGTGCTCGCTAAGACATCGCGTCTTATGCCTACGTATCTCATCTGGAATGAGAATCAGAGCAAGCCGTAGTTCGGCTAACTACGGGGTTATGGATTGGGTTTTGGACGAACGACGTCACTACGCAATTTATCGGATCCTCGACCTTTGGAGACTTACTCGCCTGTAGTAGAAGGAGTAAACGTGTTGCTTTGGGTTTTAGGGTTTGGGATGCTCGAGGGCAAAAAGGCAGTCCTTGACGAAGGAACCGCGCTACCTGCAGGGATATGAATACAAAACACAAAACATGTATCTCAAAGTAAAATTCCACCAAGGGGCTCAAACATTGCCTCCTATCGAGGTCTTCCAGCTAAGAAAGCGATAAAGTATGAGAAAGGGAAAAAATTACCACACGGATAAAGATCCGAAGCTATAGCAGTTAAAGGGGCAAGAAACCCTGAAATGTCTCCAGCTGGACCGTCAAAGGAAATCAATCAACACGAATAATCAGAATAAAACTCCAGGGGGTATCCCACAAATAAAGTGGGAAACCACGCGAGTGTCTCTGCGAAAGCCATGTGAGCCCTCACAAAACTCGACAAAGGGTTAGAGCAGCAGGATGAAATCAAGAGAAAACAATGCCATGGAAACACAAGACAGGTTAGAATAAACAAAATAGGGTAACCCAGAGTTGCCCCTAAATCAAAATGTAACCACATGAATAATTCCATCAAAATTCACAAAAGGCTCACAAAAAAGGTATCAAATTCACCCATAATACCTCATACATTTAGAGCATTCAAATAAAAGGCATAAAGATGATGGATATAGGGCAAACCTGATTGGAGAGCTTGATTGAAATTGAGTTGCACCCGTGAGGTTTACAAGTTGAGTTCCCTTCAGGGTTTGGAGGTTGCTCTGAACTCTGTTGGTTTTTCTCTCACTATCTTTTCCTCAAGGTTTTGCTTCTCTTCCTTCTTTCTCCAGTGAATCTCCCAGTGTAACTCCAAGTGTAACTCCAAGTGTGTTTTCCTCTACTGAAACTTCAGTATTTATAGACTGATTTTCGTGGGTAATGGGCTCAAATGAGGGAGACCCAAGTCCAAAATAATTTGTTATATTTTATTTATTTATTTTATTTATTTAATTAATTAATTAATTAATTAATTAATTAAATTTTTTTTTTTTTTTCCGGGAAAAATGAAGGGTAAATTTTGGGGTATTACAGCTGCCCCTATTCAATCAACTGGAGACCCGGAAAGAAGATGGCAGCTGCTTTCGTACTTTCGAGGTATCAAGGGATTGAATACAATAAAAGCCCAAAAATTTGCACTGAAGTGAAGTGAAGTAACAATGTCTGTCAGAATCAGCAAAGAGGTGGTCTTGAAAGAAGAATTCGTCTGGTACGGTGAGAGTCAGTTTGAATATCGAAAAAGAATGTTAAACTGGATACCAAAATAAATGGTAACACAGAAATAACCATGGCTTGAATGCCGCTCATCAGTCTGAATACTGGAAAGGATTTCGATCTGAACATCGGAAAATGGGCCTGAATGCCACAAGTCGCATCGACCTGAACGTCGGAAACTTCTTCGATCTGAACATCGGAAAATTGGCCTGAATGCCACTTCGATCTGAATATCGGAAAATTGGCCTGAATGCCACAAGTTGCATCGACCTGAACGTCGGAAACTTCTTCGATCTGAACATCGGAACACTGGCCTGAATGCCACTTCGGTCTGGATACTGGAAAACTGGCCTGAATGCCACTTCGGTCTGGATACCGGAAAACTGGCCTGAATGCCACAAGTTGCATCGACCTGAACGTCGGAAACTTCTTCGATCTGAACATCGGAACACTGGCCTGAATGCCACTTCGGTCTGGATACCGAAAAACTGGCCTGAATGCCACTTCGGTCTGGATACCGGAAAACTGGCCTGAACGCCACTTCGGTCTGGATACCGGTAAAACTTCATGCCTGTCAGCATTGGCAGAAATAGGGAATGATAATAGAGGCGGCGCATGGGCCAATGACACTTGCTAGGGATAACAAAGGTAAGTCATGAACAATCTTCAGTCTGAGTACTGGAAACAACTTCTAGCTTATCACTTGGGATACCGAGAATGTTTTATGCTTACATGCGTATGTTTGAATTTTTCAATGGCGTAATGCTCCATGAAAATGGAAATGCTACGCGATTTGGAAGGATGCAATGCAATATGATTCTACATGCAGGGATGCGAAATGCTGGGTAGAATGCCAAGCTGAGGCAAGGGATCTGCTGGAGAAATGATTACCATCCTCTGGGCTCTGGCCAGGCTGCTGGAGATACACACCACAATGAACTCTGTGGGGAGATGACTAGCCATGCGGTGTTCTGGCCATACCGAGACTCTGATCGGGGAAAGAATGGCATTGGAAGCCTGTTGCTGAGGAAAGCTACAATGGTTCTGGCAACCACGATTTGCGAGAGATGACTCAGCAGGGGGAGCAAACACTGATATGGTACCGAGGTTCTGCTTCAAGGAAAGAAACCATGGATCTGGCATTGGGATTATCGATCTGGCATCGAACTCTAAGGAGCAGCCACTTCAAATTGCATATTTTGAGCTACCATCTTTTCAATTGCAATCTCCCAATCTGCCTTCTTAGGTACCTGTTGTTGTTGCTGCTGATATTGATTTTGATATTGACCCTGTGCCTGCTGTTGCACGTTCCCTCTTTGATCTTTCCATGCAAAGTTGGGATGATTTTTCCACCCCGGATTGTATGTGTTGGAGTAGGGATTATTCTGCTTTAAAAATTTTATATCTTCTATCTGCTGTGGTGTTGTAAAGCAATGAACAGTATTGTGTGGTCCATTACAAATGCCACACACATCGTTTGGTGCATGTTGTACTTGAGCCACTTTCTGAGCACCTATGTTTAGTGCCTTCAACCTTTTCTCCACCTCTGCAGCAACTGCTTCTTCAATTTTTACCTGTTTGTTTGTTTCAAGCTTCAAATCAATTACCGTAGATTTGCTTGACACCCTATCATACAACTCCAGATGCTCATTTGAGGCTATTGCTTCAATTATCTTCTTCATACCGGTGGCTGTTGCAAAGTTAGCTGAGCCACCAGCTGCTGAGTCAAGGATTTGTCTCGTTTGAATTCGAAGACCATTAACAAACATTTGCATCTGCTCAGTTTCATCCATATTGTGAGTAGGACAAGCCACTAGGATTCTCTTGAATCTTTTATAGGCATCTCCTAGTGACCCACCCTCCTTCTGCTTGAAGTTAAGGATCTCGTATCTTTTTCTCAGCGACACAGATGCGGGAAAATATTCCTGCAAGAATGTTGTTTCCATCTGCTCCTATGTAGTGATATTGCCAGCAGGTAAGGAATAGAACCACTCTTCGGCTTCATCTGCTAAAGTGAATGGGAACATACGAAGCCTTATTGCTTCTTCGTTATGTCCAGGCATTTTTAGCGTTGTGCTCATAGTCAAAAACCTTTGGAGATGCTTGTTGGCATCTTCATTCACTCTTCCAGAAAAGGACCGCCTTTCGAGTTGATTAATTGTGCTGGGATGCAGCTGAAATTGTTCTACATTAACCGGTTGGTTGACAATTGTCATACGACCACCCGCAGTGTTGTTTCCACCATAGTCACCGAGAAGTCTCTCTGGTGGTGGTGGTTCTGCAGCCATGACCTCGGGAGTTGTTTCTGCTTCTGAATATGAATTCTCTGAGTGCACTGCAACAACTTCCTTCTCTGCTTTTTCTGCTATTTCCAGTTTTTCTCGCTTAGCTTGTCTTAGTCTAGCGCGAAGAGTTCTTTTGGGATCTACTTCAAAAGAAAAATCTGCTGAGGCCTTACCTTGCATACACAAGTTAGACAAATATTAGAATTGACTAACAAGATTGTCACGGATAAAATTTTGGTTGACGAGCAACAAAATTTCAATAGAATAAAAATTAAAATAGGTAGTTTGGCAATCTCTGGCAACGGCGCCAAAAACTTGATCGGAAAAATAGCAAGTGTACTATTTTTACCGATGTAGTAATAAGGAGTTTTATTTCCAAGTATCGATCTCAAGGATTGCGTAGGAAATACTTATTTTAATTTGATTCTATCAGAACAAAAAGATAATAGTTTGGTTGTTTTGGAATTTATAATAGTTACACAAAAATAGTAAAAATAATTGATTAAGATAAAAGATGCTAGGGTGAGTGGTTGAGTTAACCTGTTATGAATTCAGTCAAGATTTCCTTAATACATATGAAACATTCAATCACCTAACCTCAGAATGTTCTTACTTAAGTCCTTAAGGAAGAAACTATTAAACTACCAATTCTTACTCAAATGTCCATTCAATTAATCATTGGTTTTAATCATACAAAATATCAAGGTTTACGGTGATTTACGAAAGTTACTAGTCCTAGATGATGCATTCATAAACCCAATTGTATGAAAACCCTAACAATCACAATCCTGTTATTGAAAGTCACAGATCAATTTGTATTTGTCCGATACAAAATCATAATAACATCACACAATTGAATTTAAATACGTAACATAGTAATCAAGAAATCATTTGTTCAAATTCATAACATGCGATAACATCAGGACCACTCCCCTAGCATCAGGGGGTTTAGCCTCTCATAGTACTTAAAGAACTCATAATGTAAAGATTAGACATTACAAAGAATTAGGAGATTTTGATCTTCAATGGTTGATGCCCTTGAATCTCGCCGTCTTCAAATCCTTCGTATTCGCTATCTTCTCCAATGCAATGTTTTCTTTCGTCTGTCAAAAAGTGCCTTCTTCTTTCTCTTCCAAGCAAAAGGTCCAAACTACCCTTAATGAGCAGAATCGGTTCACAAAGCAAAAATTAGGTTTTCCATGTTACGTCCAATCAACACGGCTGTGTGTCACCACACGGGTGGCCGTGTTGTTCTCCATAATTAATTATTTTCAGCACAAGCTACAGAGGCAACAACACGGGCCGTGTTCCCCCACACGGGTGCCCGTGTTAATGCACTGTTTTAATCAACACAGTCGTGTGGTGACACACGGGTGCCCGTGTTGATCTCTGTTTTTCTTCTCCTCTTTTGCTCTGCCTGATCAACAACACGGGCAGTGTTGTGGCACACGGGTGCCCGTGTTGACCTGCTGTTTCTTCATATTTTTGCCTTTCAGAGTGTCCATAACTTCACCATTCTTGCTTTTAAACCTGTGCAATAGCCTGTAACAATGACACTACCAAACGAAGCATAAACGAGATCTTTTTGACATAAACTTGTAATCGAATGCAATGCGATACCAAACCAACAAAACATGATAAATGACTCCAAAGCAACTAAAAACAAACATAAATCTTACCAAAGTGATGACAATATGTCAGATTAATGGCGGGAATTCAATGGAAATGGTGACCGATCACAACCCCAAACTTGTCTCATTGCTTGTCCTCAAGTGATGTATTGAGTCCAAACAAAGGTTGTTAGACTATGGCACGGATCTAGAAGGGGGGGTTGAATAGATCCCAATTAAAATTTGAGTCGGCGCTATCAATTAAAATTGGTTTTGAAAATTTGTTTTAAGTGCGGAAGCGGCCGAGGAAAAATATAGTCTAAAACGAACCGTTATTGGAAAACCGGATATGCGTCAAGCCAATGGATTAGTGATTAAGTAAAATACGAATCACTACACTAGTTACACAATCAATGATTTGTTTCACTTACTAGGATTCCTAGTTCCAATGATTCAAATACCAAATAAAACAAGATGCACACTTAAGATAATTTTGGTTTAGGCAAATTATCAAACACTTGGTGTGCGAAAACACTCCAAGTGATATTTGTGTTGAGTAAGTGATTCCAATTAATCTAGTACAATATCCTATTGTACTTTGGATTCAAAAACAGAGTTTTAACCTCTTACTCAATTAATATCAGTTTGATAAAAGTGCTTATACTAAAATCACTTAATTTTTAAGCTGAAAATCAATTATGCAGAAAAATAAAGAAGACACAGATTTGATGAGGCAGTTCCCCCGCCGTCCTCGCTTCGGGGTACGTCTTCCCTCAATTCTAAAACTAGAATTGAGATGATTTAATTAGATATCACCTGTTGAATTTAACCGTTTATACAAGGATTGCAAAGCAAGTAAACAACTGAACTCTCAAGATGTTGAATGTTGCTTCCTCTCCTTGTTCCTTGATTCAAGATGAATCAAGACCTTTTATTGTTGTTGATAGACCTCCGATTCCAGCCCCTTTGTTGAAAAACCTTCCATTCTTCAAACCCTCGGCCCGGATGATCTCAACCACAACAAATCGAACCCGAATTCTTCCCTTCAATATCACCGAATCCGCTACTAGACTGATGAAGACTTCCTCTTCTCAATCACCTTCGCTCAGCTGAATATTGATGAAGCAATTCGTCCAAAAACCCCCAAACACAAACCGGTCTTGAAGGACAAAACCCTAACGTTTTTATTCAAGAAAAAACCTGCCACAAGCTTCAACCCAAACCGGATTCCCCAATCTCGGCTTCGAACCTTATCACCTTTAACCGATCACGAAGCACATCAAAAATGGTTGTGTGTAGTTGATGTGTTGTGAGATGTTGAAGATGAAGATGATGAATCTTGGACACCTATTTCACTTTTTCTTGTTTCTTTGAACACTTGAAATCAATTTGACAAATGTTAGTTGATAAAAGTAATTTGACTTCTATTTATAGTAACCAACTTACCAACCAAAAATAACAGCTTTTCAAACAGTGGAAAATTTTCAAAAAACTGAGTTTACGCACGAGCGGTCGACCATAGGTCGGCGTGCGCTAACCCGTGGGAAATGCGCCGACCCCTATGGTCGACTCAAGTATTCCATGCGCTGACCCGTGGCCAACTGCACTATACCATGCGCCGACCTGTGGTCGACTCAAGCAATCATGCGCTGACCAGTCACCAACTGGTCTGTGTTATGCGCTGACCCGTGGGAAATGCGCCGACCCCTATGGTCGACTCAAGGCCTGCAAATCTGCAAAAATTCGTATTTTATGGTTTTCATGCATTTCGTCATGATCACATTTTATCCACATATGTTTTATGAAATATAGCAGTTTTAGATAAGCATGGAGAAGGATATGATAAGTGATATGTTGCATTTGTTTGTAGACGTGGAATCGACAATGCCGATTCATCCATGATGGTCATTTGTCATCATCGAAACTCATGATTGTATGTTGTCTGACAATTTGCCCTTACAAAGGTCACCCCCGAATTCATTTTCCACAATGCAACCTAGTCTTTCACCATTTGTGTTCTTCCTTTCCAATCGAGTTTCAGGTCTCTCCGATTCAGGCAGTTTACCATATTTCCACATCAGAAACCTCTTCACCTGCAAGCTTTTCACACACTCACAATATCTCTCAGGGTTAGGTGTGTACACTCACAGCACAGTATGCAATACCAAACTCTTAAATTTGAATACATTCTAATGTCACGACAACAACAGATTCCACACACTTTACGAGGTCTTTTTGGGTTGTAACGGGGCTTGGGTACGGTGGGATAAACAACAAAATTGGATAACAAAGGGTTTTGAACTCGGTAGTCACGTTGTGTGATTTTTCTTTCTCTTTTTCTCGTGCATCACGTATATTCTGGGGGTTAATTTCACTCTTTTGACTCTTTTTCTACTCAAATTTTCCGAGCATTTTATTTGTGTTAGAGTCTTAAGTCTCGGCAAGTGCATTTTTCTCTTTTGTTTTTCTTTTCTTTTTTTTTTTCTCTTTTTTTTTCTTTTAAAGAAAATACATACTATTTTTCTTTTTGTATGATCTCTTATTATGCACTTGCCTTCTCTTTCAAGATTTCCACCCCAAACTTAGTTTTATTGCACATCTTGCAATTCACACAATCATACCGAGTTATGACACAAAAGGAAATGAATGATTAAAAATTAACAGGGGGTTTGTGATGAATAACGCTTAAAAGTTAACATGGGGTTTACGATGAATAAAATGGCTAAGGCTCAGCGGGGTTTACGAAGAGAAACATACAAATAGGGATGGTTAGAAAGGCCCTGGCTAAACAAACAACTTGCCTCAGTGTGTGTTGTCATGTTGTGACGTGTCAACAGGACATACGCAAAATCAGAGTGATAAAGTCATACCTGGCTGAACTCTCATGCTGATATTTAGTGTTTGGCTTTTTGTGATCTCACCATGTTGGTTTGCTTGCAAGCTCTGAAGCCTCCTCGTGTTATGTGGTTCTTTTCTGACTTGGTTTTTCCCTACCGCTCTCTTGGTCCGGTGTCCCCAAATTGTGTCCGACTTATTTTCTCATGGTTGCATCAACTTCCGGGGTGCCTTATCAGAATAAGTATGAGGGGTGTCTTTCATCCACTACCATTGATCCCGGATTCGTCCAACCATTTTTCATCACTCTGTACACACAAGTAAACAACGAAAACAAACAAAAACAATACGATGACAACAAAACAAAAGCGATGGAAATAAAACATGAAAGGAAACCCCCCCCCCCCCCCACACCTGAACTAAACATTGACCTCAATGTTTAAATCCAGATACAAAGGGGACTCACAGCGACTACTGTTGGTTTACTGCACTTGTGTGGTTTCCTTCCATTTGGAGGTGTTTGTGACTTTGCCTTTTTAATTCTCCTCCTCCCCTACACAAAATTTTAGCACACACAAAGAAAAATAAAAACACAATAAATTAGAAATCAAACGCGTGGGTTGCCTCCCACGAAGCGCTTCGTTTAACGTCGCATGGCTCGACGGTTCATTTCCCTTATCATGGGGGGTATTTCAGGTTCAAAACCTTGTTGCACCTCTTGTCTACAACACGGACATTGTCTCTTTTATCAGTGTGGACTCCTTTGTGCCACGATTCCTTTTTAACTATCCTTTCAGTGTTCGGAATCTTTCCATTTCGGGTGGCTACTGGCAGTGGTGAGCCTTTGATAGTATTCAATGTCCTGATTAAGCCTACTTGATACTGAGATTTTGTATCTTCCTCCATCTCCTGGTTTTCAATAGCATTCAATGTTATTTCCTTGTTGTGAACTTTCAAGGTTAACGTGCACTCATCCATGTCGAGCTTGCATCGACTCGTCTTCATGAAAGGTCGACCCAGAATGATGGGTGCCTCATTGTCTTCAGCTATGTCTAGGATTAGAAAATCGACTGGGAAAGTCAAGTCCGCTATTGTTACCAGCACATCTTCAGCTATACCATATGCATCTTTTCTTGAGTGATCCGCAAACTTCAGATTGGTCTTTATATCACTGATTTTTTTAATACCCAGCCTGTGATAGACCGATAATGGCATCAGATTCACACTAGCTCCCGAATCTATTCGTACCTTTTTGAAGGTTCTTTCTTTGATTGTGCATGGTACTGTGACGATTCCTGGATCCTTCTGTTTGTTAGGAATGTTCTGCTCCAGGGAGTTTGCATTATATTGTTCCTTACCAGATACCTGTTCTTCAGTGGTTGGTTTCTTTTCAGCCATTACCTCTTCCACGAATTTCTTGTACATGGGCATCCTTTCAAGTGCTTCAAACAAAGCCATATGACCCTCAATCCTTTTAAACATTGTCATGAATTTCTCCAAGTCTGACTCACTAGGTTCCTTCTTTGTCATTGTCTGAGGATAGGGCAACTTAATCACCGGTTTAGTTCCTTTTGTAGTTTCTTCTTTAGTCGGCTCGCTCGATGATATCATTTTTTTCTTTTTAGCAACATTTTTCTCTGTCGTCGTGACAATATTAACATTCTCCTGACCTCTCGGATTTTGAATTGTTTCACTTGGTAGGGACCCTGGTGTTCGAGAACTTGCCAGTTGCTGTGCTATCTGTCCCAGCTAAACTTCGAGATTCCTTAGGGAGGCGGTGGTATTTTTCTGATTGTTTCTAGTCTCTTCTTCAAATTGCATATTTTGAGCTACCATCTTTTCAATTGCAATCTCCCAATCTGCCTTCTTAGGTACCTGTTGTTGTTGCTGCTGATATTGATTTTGATATTGACCCTGTGCCTGCTGTTGCACGTTCCCTCTTTGATCTTTCCATGCAAAGTTGGGATGATTTTTCCACCCCGGATTGTATGTGTTGGAGTAGGGATTATTCTGCTTTAAAAATTTTATATCTTCTATCTGCTGTGGTGTTGTAAAGTAATGAACAGTATTGTGTGGTCCATTACAAATGCCACACACATCGTTTGGTGCATGTTGTACTTGAGCCACTTTCTGAGCACCTATGTTTAGTGCCTTCAACCTTTTCTCCACCTCTGCAGCAACTGCTTCTTCAATTTTTACCTGTTTGTTTGTTTCAAGCTTCAAATCAATTACCGTAGATTTGCTTGACACCCTATCATACAACTCCAGATGCTCATTTGAGGCAATTGCTTCAATTATCTTCTTCATACCGGTGGCTGTTGCAAAGTTAGCTGAGCCACCAGCTGCTGAGTCAAGGATTTGTCTCGTTTGAATTTGAAGACCATTAACAAACATTTGCATCTGCTCAGTTTCATCTATGTTGTGAGTAGGACAAGCCACTAGGATTCTCTTGAATCTTTTATAGGCATCTCCTAGTGACCCACCCTCCTTCTGCTTGAAGTTAAGGATCTCGTATCTTTTTCTCAGTGACACAGATGCGGGAAAATATTCCTGCAAGAATGTTGTTTCCATCTGCTCCTATGTAGTGATATTGCCAGCAGGTAAGGAATAGAACCACTCTTCGGCTTCATCTGCTAAAGTGAATGGGAACATACAAAGCCTTATTGCTTCTTCGTTATGTCCAGGCATTTTCAGCATTGTGCTCATAGTCAAAAACCTTTGGAGATGCTTGTTGGCATCTTCATTCACTCTTCCAGAAAAGGACCGCCTTTCGAGTTGATTAATTGTGCTGGGATGCAGCTGAAATTGTTCTACATTAACCGGTTGGTTGACAATTGTCATACGACCACCCGGAGTGTTGTTTCCACCATAGTCACCGAGAAGTCTCTCTGGTGGTGGTGGTTCTGCAGCCATGACCTCGGGAGTTGTTTCTGCTTCTGAATCTGAATTCTCTGAGTGCACTGCAACAACTTCCTTCTCTGCTTTTTCTGCTATTTCCAGTTTTTCTCGCTTAGCTTGTCTTAGTCTAGCGCGAAGAGTTCTTTCGGGATCTGCGTCAAAAGAAAAATCTGCTGAGGCCTTACCTTGCATACACAAGTTAGACAAATATTAGAATTGACTAACAAGATTGTCACAGATAAAATTTTGGTTGACGAGCAACACAATTTCAATAGAATAAAAATTAAAATAGGTAGTTTGGCAATCCCTGGCAACGGCGCCAAAAACTTGATCAGAAAAATAGCAAGTGTACTATTTTTACCGATGTAGTAATAAGGAGTTTTATTTCCAAGTATCGATCTCAAGGATTGCGTAGGAAATACTTATTTTAATTTGATTCTATCAGAACAAAAAGATAATAGTTTGGTTGTTTTGGAATTTATAATAGTTACACAAAAATAGTAAAAATAATTGATTAAGATAAAAGATGCTAGGGTGAGTGGTTGAGTTAACCTGTTATGAATTCAGTCAAGATTTCCTGAATACATATGAAACATTCAATCACCTAACCTCATAATGTTCTTACTTAATTCCTTAAGGAAGAAACTATTAAACTACCAATTCTTACTCAAATGTCCATTCAATTAATCATTGGTTTTAATCATACAAAATATCAAGGTTTACGGTGATTTACGAAAGTTACTAGTCCTAGATGATGCATTCATAAACCCAATTGTGTGAAAACCCTAACAATCACAATCCTGTTATTGAAAGTCACAGATCAATTTGTATTTGTCCGATACAAAAGCATAATAACATCACACAATTGAATTTAAATACGTAACATAGTAATCAAGAAATCATTTGTTCAAATTCATAACATGCGATAACATCAGGACCACCCCCTAGCATCAGGGGGTTTAGCCTCTCATAGTACTTAAAGAACTCATAATCTAAAGATTAGACATTACAAAGAATTAGGAGATTTTGATCTTCAATGGTTGATGCCCTTGAATCTCGCCGTCTTCAAATCCTTCGTATTCGCTATCTTCTCCAATGCAATGTTTTCTTTCGTCCGTCAAAAAGTGCCTTCTTCTTTCTTTTCCAAGCCTTCTTATAGCTTCAGATGCATCTCTTCCAAGCAAAAGGTCCAAACTACCCTTAATGAGCAGAATCGGTTCAGAAAGCAAAAATTAGGTTTTCCAAGCTGCGTCCAATCAACACGGCCGTGTGTCACCACACGGGTGGCCGTGTTGTTCTCCATAATTAATTATTTTCAGCACAAGCTACAGAGGCAACAACACGGGCCGTGTTCCCCCACACGGGTGCCCGTGTTAATGCACTGTTTTAATCAACACGACCGTGTGGTGACACACGGGTGCCCGTGTTGATCTCTGTTTTTCTTCTCCTCTTTTGCTCTGCCTGATCAACAACACGGGCAGTGTTGTGGCACACGGGTGCCCGTGTTGACCTGCTGTTTCTTCATATTTTTGCCTTTCAGAGTGTCCATAACTTCACCATTCTTGCTTTTAAACCTGTGCAATGGCCTGTAACAATGACACTACCAAACGAAGCATAAACGAGATCTTTTTGACATAAACTTGTAATCGAATGCAATGCGATACCAAACCAACAAAACATGATAAATGACTCCAAAGCAACTAAAAACAAACATAAATCTTACCAAAGTGATGACAATATGTCGGATTAACGGCGGGAATTCAATGGAAATGGTGACCGATCACATACCAAAAAAGAAAGAATTAGGTGTTTGGGTATAAGCCAAACATCTCTTGGTTCACAAGCTGACATAAGATGGAGCTCAAAGGGTGGTGTATTTGACTCAAATAATAGGTATATCACATGGACTGAATGAAGGTATAATATGAATGTATCATGGAAATAAATGGAATGAAGGACCAAATTCACAGAATCGGGGTTTTGGTAACAAGTGACCAAAAAGGTATAGTTTGAAGCCGAAGGTATAGGTCTATTGGAATCCATAGGATAAATAGAACTTGTACCATAGAGGGAAGGTGGCATGAACCATAAGTGATGGGCCTAAGGCATGGTGTCACTGTATGGTTGGGCCGAAAAATAAAGAATTAAATGTATGGGTACAAGCCAAACAACTTTAGGTACAAACGTGAACTTTTCATTAGGCTTCCTAAAGGGTATATATGGAATTCTAAAGAAAACTGTATTTCGGTTTCAGAGAAACAATATGTCACTAGGGTGAACGATTTAATGATTGAAGATGGATAGTGGATCATGAAAGATATGAATGGTGCCTTAAGATGAAAGAAGGAATAAATAGGAGTACGCTCGCCAAGCATTCGCATCCTCGTGCCTATGTATTCTCATTGTGCCATGAGAAAGTCAGAGCAATCGTAGTTCGTAGAACTACGAAAACAAAGGAAGGAAAAAGAAGTGTTTGCCTAGGAAACTAGGACTAACAAGGCAAAAAATTTCAAGAGTATGATTGAAGTGATTGAAAGTATAACTTTCACCAACATACTGGTAACATGGGAACCCACGAAGGCAAAATGGCTTTGAACCCAAGAGTAAAAAGGTACATACTAAGATGTGGAGGAACAAAGGCATACCCATTGTATTGTCTTAACAAAAATAATGAATTAGGTGTTCGGGTACAAGCTAAACAACTCTTGGTTCACAAGATGGACAAATGTCCTAAAAGGATGAGTATGGGACCCACAAAAAGTGTTGTTTGAATACAAGGAAAAATATATCACTTGCTAGGGAACAAACAAAAAGTATTGGACCCACTCACTCCCTTACAATCACACCTGTGATTTTAACCAACAATTCCTTGTGAAAAGAAGACACTTTTCAATAACACACTCTTGATTTTACTTAACAGTTTCAATCAAGAAGACACACACTTGATCTTGCTTAACAACTTTGATCAAGTAGACACACACTTGATCTTGCTTCACAACTTTGATCAAGTAGACACACACTCTTGCTTACAAGCTTTAGAGTGACAAATTACAACCACAAATCAGACCAATTCAATCATCAATGGATGACTTGAATGGCTTACAAGTCTCACGACTAAACAAGACACAAACCCTAGCTCTCTCTCAGTATTTCGCTCAGTAGTGGTTGTGTTGTTAAAATAGGTTTTCCAAATCCCTTTTTATAGAAGCTTTCAACTGGGCTTGGACATCTTGAAAAACCTAAAACTATTTTCCAATTAAATCTTTTCATAACAGCTAGTTAGATCTCCTTGGAAAATAAGTAAATCAGGTTGTAATCAATGATTGAATGCGCCTGCAAATCAGATCTTCAATCATACATAGATTGCCATTAATTGCGCAATCACATAACACCAGACATTCGCACTGAATGTTCTGTGTACAAGATGTCATGACATCGGGTCTGACATCCTGGAATAATCCTGCATAATTCCATAAATCCTTTTATAATTTCCAGCAGGTACATAAACATCAGATGTCATGACATCGTGTATGACATTCTGAAACAATCCTGCATAATTATGTTTTCCATTTAAACTCCACCAGGTACACATTATCAGATGCCATGACATTATGTATGACATTCTGAAACAATCCTGCATGATTGTGTTCTTGAACTCCAGCAGGTACACATGATATCTTATGTTAAGACATGACACACAACATCTTGTGAACACTCTTTGTTTTACCAAAATTGTTGCCAACACTTAGAACCAACATTATTGACGAGGAAGAAGAAGAAGATGAGATATTGGTTGATCATATGGTGAACGATGACATTATCGACCACGATCAAGAGTCGTTACCCCCAGGTCATGTGTATTGTCCGCCTCAACACATGGCAAACTTGAACTTGAGTGCAGACTAACCATCTTCAGGTATATTTTAGCATCTGTATATGGAGACAGAAGGATCTTTAAAAGTGGGAGACAAGTTTCGCACAAAAGAAGACTGTGTGAGAGCTATAAAAAAGTATGACATGAAAATCTCAGGTGATTATACTGTTGATCGCACTAATGTGACGAGGTACAAGATCTTGTATCGTAATGTGCTCTGCATGTTCCGGATGACAACATCTTACTAGAAGAGGAGTGATTCTTGGGAGATAGGTTATGTGGGTCCAGCTCACACTTGCATACTCACTAATCCGATGCATGATCATTTCAAACTTAACTCTTAGTTAATATGAGATGAAAATTTGTCTCTTATTAGCAAGGACCTATCATTGAAGGTGAGTACAATAATATCGCATATTGTTACACGATACAATTATATTCCCTCATACAAGAAGGCATGGATAGCTAGGACTAAGGCGGTTGAATGAGTATTCGAAAATTGAGAGTGCTTATAAAAACCTTGATAACAGCTGGCAAGATCCTCCTTTTACGTATATCTACTGCATTAAACACATCGCTCAAAATTTCATGTGGGAGATCAAAGACCACTACGGAAGAAGGTTGTGTACATTAACAAAACCTTCCTTCAAACACTACCCCGAAGAGATCAGATTGACAAATGCGGATGTAGTAAGATGGATCGATAATATTCCATTGGAGAAGTGAACCAGGGAATTCGACAATGATCAACGATGGGGCCATATAACAAGAAATCTCGTGGAATAAATGAATTATGTCTTCAAAGTCATCTGAAACCTACGAATAACTGCTTTAGTGAGAGCAACCTATTTTAGGCTAGAGTCACTGTTTGAGAATAGAAATTCAAAATGGAGTTCAGTGTTATAATCGAGTCAGTTGTTTAATGAAAATTCAATGAAATTCATTAAGGAGGAAGCTGCCAAAGCTAACACACATGTGGTCACAATGTTTTACCATCGTAAAGGTTGGTTCCTTGTAGATAGGGAAATGAACCACAACGAGGGGAGGCCAAGGGGATACTATCGAGTCAAATTAGATAGAGGTTAGTGCGATTGCGTAAAGTTTCAAGCCTTCTGTATGCCTTGCTCCCATTTCATAGCGATGTGCTCAAAGGCTCGGCGGGACCTTTCTAACTTACTATCTTCCATTTACAAAGTTATAACTTATGCAATATGCACAACAATACCTTTCCGATGGTAGCAAAGGAGGATTATTAGCTTGCATATCAAGGGGAGATAGTTTGGCATAATGAAAATATGCGAAGAAAGAAAAAGAGTCTCCCTAATAGCACGTGTATTTGAACCGAAATGGATATGACGTACAAAATGGTGAGATTATGTATTTCATCTTGTGAGCTCGGGCACAATCGTACAAACTGTCTCAATGTCGGAGCAAGCTCCACAACATCATTCAATAATCCATTTTAGTCCTGGATTTTATATGTAATTCATTTTATGTAAACATTTTACTCGATATTGAAAACAACGTTCATTTCATAAATATCATAACATTCAACTACAACAATTTAAACAACAACTAAATAACAAGACAAAAAATACAACGACTAAACAACAAGAAAAAAAAATACAATGACTAAACAACATATATATGCGATTATAACTATCAAGACAATTTCTTCACAACTATGCTTCATAATACGATAATCAATGTCAATTTTAACTGACTCCCAGAAACGACTTTCTCTATTGTCGTTGTACACCGTAACAAGCCTTTGAATTCCTCTAATCTTTTCGCTGTCTATAATGTCTTCATCTAACCAATGGATCAAGCTCCTCTAAAGATGCTCGAAAGTCTCTGTGTTCCATAGTTGGATCTTCAATGGAGGCTTTATTGTTGAATAAATTAAATTGGCATTTCTCTTTATAATATAACACAACATTTTGAAGAAAATTTGAAAGAGAGAATTATAAGATGGGTGAAAAATAATGGGGAGGAGATGCAATATATATATATATATATATATATATATATATATATATATATATATATATATATATATATATATATATATATATATATATATATATATATATATATATATATATATATATATATATATATATATATATATATAACATAGTAGTCATTGGTTATGGCACATGCTCTTAGAGGATGCATGCATGCGCCATAGGCAGTGGCATGACATGAATGCATACGCCATACCCTATGGTGCCTTAGTTTAAATTATGAGTGCATGTGCCATTGTATGTGGCTTCTCCTCTTGTGGGCGGATTTTTTTGTTTGAAACATGATTACTTTGGTAATTTTTCTAAAAATATGATTATTTTAGAGAAAAAAATTAAAAAACATGGTTATTTAAAAAAATTCCAGATTATGAAGTTGAAACACATTAAAATTATAATTGAGATATTCAATATATTAGTCAAATTAGTTTAGGCATATTTAGCCTCCAAGTCCCTTAACTTAATTTAATGTTTCGCTTTAGCCCCTTAAGTAAAAAATGTTACAAGTTACTCTCTTAACTCAACTTTCGTTACTCTATTTGGTCTCTTCCATCAAATTTTGGAGAGAAAAAAACATTAAGTTACAGTGACGTGAATGTAGAGCAAGGCTAAAGGTTCAAATGTGACAAATTTTGGAGAGAAACTTAAGTGAAAATCCTATTTTATAGTACAAATATTGAGTCACGTTTGAACCTTGAGTCTTGTTGTATATCCATGTCACAATAACTTCAAATTTTTTTTATAAATTGACGAAAGAGACCAAATAGTGTAACATAAACGAAGTTAATAGACTAACTTGTAACGTTTTTTAGTTAATGGACTAAAACGAAATATTAAATTAAGTTAAGGAACTCAAACATGTATTAAGCCATTAGATTATGAAGATTGGAGATTTAAGAAATTGATGTAATTATTTAGATTATAAATATATACCGTACATAATATTTTTTGTATTTTGTATATTAACATTCTCGACAACCAATAATAATACATTATTAATTTTGTTATAATTTAATTACACATAGTATTACAATTACTCTTTAACTAATATTAATAATCATATTAATAATAATAAACAATGAAATAATGATTCATGGATGTCAGTTCTTTTGTTGTTATAAACAAGATTTGATTTAAAATAAAAATTCAACTTTTACTCTAAACAAAACTAAACAAAATCATTTAAAAAACTTATTGAAAAAAATACTAAGTTATTATTATTATAAGAATTTCTTTTTACCCAAGACAACTTGGTATTTTATTTCTACATCATTTCACAAGTTTCTTTTAATATTTAATTTTCTTTATTTAAACGTCTTGTCTGAGAGATTTAGAGTCTCCTCGTGTAAGGACCTACCTAAGATCTCGTCTAAGGGATTCGACCAAAGTTTGACCTAGAGACTTAACTTAAAAGTCTTGTCTGAGGGTTTCGACCGAAGTTTTACACGCGAGACTCAATGCCTATCCTGGGGGACCTGAAGTCTCATCAGAAAGGCTCAATGTATAATCTCGCTTGAAAGACTTATAATCCCATCAAATAATCTAAAATGCCTCGTATGAGGAACTTTGAGTCTCCTCAAAAGATATCCAGTCTAAGGTCTCGCTAAAGGGACTCGACCAAAGTCTGACCCGAGAGACTTAACTTAAAAGTCATGCCTGAGGGTCTCGACCAAAGTCTTACCCAGGAGACTAAACGCCTCGTTTGAGGGACTTGTAGTATCATTAGATATACTCAACATATAATCTCTCCTTAAGGACTTAAAGTCCCATCAAATAACCTCATCTAAACGCCTTGCTTGAGGGTTTTAGAGTTTCCTCAAACAAGGTTTAGCCTAAGGCCTCTCCTAAGGGACTCGACTAAAGCCTGTCCCAAGAGACTTAACATTGTTTGAGGGTCTCAGTCGAAGTCTTTCCCGAGATACTCAATGCCTCGCCTGAGAGACTTAGAGTCTCGTCAGACAAACTCAATATATAATCTCGCTTGAAGGACTTAGAGTTCTATCAAGCAGGCTCATCTAAACACCTCACTTGAGGGACTAAAAGCCTCATTAGGAAGGATAATCTAAATGTCTAGCCTAAGGAACAAAAAAGTCTCACAAGACAGGCTAATATAAATGTCTCGCCTGAAGGACTTGATTAAGAGTCTCGACATATAGGATTGTCTGAATGCATCACTTACATGCCTAAACTCCCCCGACGCAAAGTTAATTAAATATTTGCCCTTTAATAAACCTCGTAGATGTGGGAGATGTTGTTTCCAATTACAATGAATTAGAAGAATGGGTCAAAGGAAGAATAACTGATTCCTCTCCATGATCTAGTCGTGGACAGGAAGTAAATTTCCCTTAACCTAAGCTCATTCACCTCTATAAATATATCAACTCTAGAGTTGAGAGAGAAAATTAATAACACAGACAAAATACCCTAAGAATACAATTTTTTTCATCTCACGCGGACTTGCTCTCTTCATAGCCAAAATACCACCGAACAAGGTTTTTCACCAATGTGAGCAAGCCATCAACCACGAAAATTCACTAAGGTCACCCCTATCAGCATAAGGTGACACACATTATGTACTTTTTGACAAGTACAAACTTATAGTTTTCTATATATTCCTATTTTTTATATGATTATTTATTAAGATTTAACATTGTTCTATTTATTACTTTAATTAAATGTCAATTCCTTATTAACCCTTGATTTTTGAATTTAATGACCTCATCGACACATTATTTAAATTATATATCCTGATTTAATGCACCATTATATTGATGATCATTTTTTTCAAAGTCAAGATATTTTAGCAACAATAATTGATAATTTTAATACACGGCAAAGATAAAAGATCATTGTGTAATACTACAAATATTGTTTTCAAAGAAGTTTTTCATAATATTAAATAGATAATAGATAGTTTATTTAACCTTTTATTCATGTCATACCTTTGTTTTATAAATATTTTACAATCTTTTATGTTTAAATAAAATAGTTGTCTTTTCTTATTCATTATATTTGTGGGAGAGTAGACTATAGACACTTTTATGATGATGTGATTATATTTTATTATTGACATATTTTTTAACTTGTTTTATATTATTTCTAACATATCAAACCATGCTTCTTTTTTTACCAGGTTTTTAGAAGAGTTGAAGAAAATTGGAATTTAAAAGATTATAAAGTTGAAACACATTAAAATTATAATTGAGATATTAATTACATTTGTCAAATTGTTTTATAGAGATCAAAGATTTAGGAACTTGATGTCATGTATATTCAACTATGAAAAATAGTGTGCAACATTACAAAATCCATAAATTTTTTATTATTTCCATTGAATTTATCATTTTTTAAAATTATAATTATACCATATATATTATTTTTTGTATTTCGTATATTGATTTTCCGAATTATTGTAAATAGTAAATTGTTAGTTTTATTATAATTTAATTATGCATAATATTACCATTATCCGCTAGTTAATAATAATAATCCTAAATAATACAATAACCCTTACATGCGCTTTTGTAGGAGTTTTTAACTAATTTTTGAATCAAACAATTTATTAACTTATATTTAGACACATTAAAAATAAATAAATGATACAATTGTTGAAATGTAAACTATAATTCAAGTTTTGTGGGACTTAAGTCCAAAGTTAATTAGGGTTTAGTGTTTGTTACTTAGTATTCAAGTAACTTTGTATATAAATACATGCATATGTAAATCAGTTTGTAACATAATCATTCTTCAATAATAGAATCCTTATTTTCATATTCTCTTTCTCTCTCTCTTTTCTCTCCTCACAAAAGTGTATCGCACGCTAACAAATTGGTATTGAGAGCTCCAGTTAGGTTCTTGAGCGTGTTTTCAAGAATTAAACATCGATGATCGTGTTTTTTAGATTGTGGGTTGTTAATCAATCACTACAAAGATGAATTGTACTAATGGAATTCTGAATTCTCTTCTAATTCTTGACGGCAAGAATTGGATATGATGGAGAAAATAGATGTAGTACTTGTTCGACTTTCATAAAACCCTAGAAGTGGTTACTAATGGTGTCCCTGAGCTTGCTGAGAATGCAACAGATGCTTAAAGAGTCGCTAACAAGGAGGCGAAGAAGAAATATTGCAAGGCCATATATTGCATTCCATCAGTGGTAGATTTGGGAAATTTTGACAAGATTTCTCAAGTTGAATCGATGAAGGAGGTATGAGATATTCTTGTCAAGTACTATGAAGGATGTGAGAAAGTCAAAGTCATCAAATTGTAGACTTTGCAATGGCAATATGAATTTCTGCAAATGGGAGAAGATGAGAAGATTGCAGGTTATATGTCGAAAGTGCAGAATCCCGTCCATCTCATGAAGGGTTGTGGTGAAACCCTAACTGATAAGATGATAGTTGAGAAGGTAATATGTATGTTAACCTCTCACTTTGATCACATCATCGTATCTATTCAAGAATCTAACAATCTTGAAACCATGAAACTGGAAGATTTGGTTGTTTCGTTGGAGGCGCGAGAGGAAGGAGCAAACCTTGAACGCCAAGATTTAGATGATTATAAAGATATGGTGGTTATGGATGCATTGTAGATGACCATGTCGAATCCAAGATCTGGTTCCTCGACTTGGGCTGCTCGAATCACATGATTGGTTGAAAAATATGGTTAGAAGATTTCGAATCATCGAAGAAGATCAAGGTCAAACTTACTGATAATAACTTGTTACAAGCAGAAGGTACTGACGACATAGTTATTCAAAGGAGAAATGAAGGAAAATCTATGATAAAAGATGTACTCTATGTACCTGAAATGAAGTGCAATTTACTAAGTGTTGGACAACTAGTCGATAAAGTTTTCTCAGTGATTATGAAAGATGGAGCCTTGGAACTATTCCACACTTAAAATAATTTAGTCTTGAAATCTTCTTTGTCGAAGAACATGACATTTAAGACCATGATCAGTTCAACTGAAGTACAATGTCTAAAAATTGTTGTCGACCACAAGCATAGTTGGTTGTGGAATTTGAGGTTTGGACATTTGAACTTTCGACTACTCAATCAACTGATTAATCAAGATATGGTAATTGGTATACCAAGTCTGGAGATGCCCGACAAATTTCGTGAAGGTTGTCTAGTAGGAAAGTAGTCCAGAAATTATTTCATTTCGACTAGGCTTATGAGATCCTCCTGCATACTCGAAGTTGTAAATTCAGATGTATGTGGTCCTTTTGAAGAGGATGCCATTGGTGAAAACATGCTCTATTTTTTACAAGCATGTTCTTGATGCTAGAAGAAAGAAGCTTGATGACAAGAGTGAAACTATGATTCTGGTAGGATATCATAAAAATGGTGCATACAGGTTATTCAATCCAATTAATCAGAAGATCGTGATGGGTTGAGATATTGTGATTGATGAAAATTATGCTTGGGATTGGAATAGTGATGAAATTGACAAACCATTAATTAGCTATGATTTCGACGAAGCAAGTAATTATGTCGAAGTCAAAGATATTGTTGATATTCCAGTCAAAGTCGAATCAGTTGCTGACATACCCAACACAGTCCAAGTCAAAGATGGTGTAGATAGTACTAGTTAAAGACCTAAAAGAACCAGAGCTCGTCAAACAAGACTTCAAGACTATGAAGTGACTGGTGATGATGAAGTCACACCAGATGGAGAATTAGTTCATTTCTCCTTACTTGCAGGTGTTGAACCAATCAACTACAGTGAAGCCTTAAACAATAAAAAGTGGAAGCCACTTATGGTCGAAGAGTTACAAGCAATCAAAATGAATAACATATGGGAGTTAGTCGAAAAGCTATCAAAGTGAAGTGTGTGTTCAAGTTGAAGCACAATGATAATGGGTCGATAGCAAGACATAAGGCGAGATTGGTAGCTCGAGGTTTTCTTCAGAGAGAAGGTGTCGACTACTCTAAAGTATACACACCAGTAGCAAGATTGAAGATTGTTCGACTAGTAGTTGCTTTGGCATACAAGCATGGTTGGTCGACATTTCAGTTAGATGTGAAATCACATTTTTGAATGAACCTTTAGATTAAGAGGTGTATATCACACAAACTCCCGCGTTTGTGATTCAGAAGGAAGCAAGGAAAGTATACAAGTTTCACAAAGCACTTTATGGTCTCAAGCAGGCACCTAGGGCATGGAACAAGAAGATCAACTCATACTTAGTTGAACTGGGATTCGTCAAATGCAAATATGAGTATGGTGTCTATGTTCAGGTTATGACACAAGATATAACAATCATCTGCTAATATGTTGATGACTTGTTAGTAATTGGAAGTAGCTTGGAGAACTTATCAAAGTTCAAAGAGCTGATGAAGAAGGAATTTGAAATGTCAGGTCTGGGAAACTTGTCTTATTTCCTAGGCATGGAATTTCAAATGTTGAAGCAAGGTATGATGCTATATCAAAGAAAGTATGTCAAAGAGATACTCAAGAGATTCATGATGGATGATTCGACTCCTGCATCTTCACTTGTTGAACCAAATTCGAAGTTGGATAAGTATGGAGAGGAAGACAAAGTCAATGCAACTTTATTCAAACAATCGACCTGATATAGGGTTCTCGGTCGGATTTGTGAGCAGATACATGAGTGAACCAAGGGTGTCACACATAAAGGCTGCAAGAAGAATCCTGAAATACTTAAAAGGATCGATAAACTATATAATTCTATTTCGAATAGAATCTGAAAACAAAGAAGCTATGATTACTTGTTATTTAGATGCAGATTAGTGTGGAGATAAGGAAGATCGAAGAAGCACAACTGGTTATTTCTTTCAAGTGTTTGGTGCCCCGATCGCATGGTGCTCGAGAAAGCAACATGTGGTGGCATTGTCATTGTGTGAGGCTGAATATATAACTGGATCATATGTTGTATGTGTAAGACCCCAATTTTGAACCTAAGATCCCTCATGTAACTTCATCATAGGCATTAGCATGTGATTATACCTTGGCATCCTCCTTCCCCATTTTTCATTGGGTTTATTTTGGGAGAGATCACCAAATACTTTGTGATTGTACATACTTGTATTTTATCATTTCACTAACCAAAATACCCAAAATATGTCTTTGTATTTGCCTAACTCTTTTGTAGGAACGACATGATCCCATTGATTCATCAAGTTCACATCTAGGGTTTGAGACCCTCATGAACAAATAGCACAACCAAGAATTGATCCAAGAATTGTTATAAGCATCATATATGAGTCCCAATGTTCTCTACATGTTATATTGATCAAGTTTTCTTCAAGAGTTTGAGGGTGATTTGCCTTGGAAACCCTAGTTTGACTAAGTATCTTGAGTAACTTCTCCAACAAGCTATCTCACCGATTGATAAAATTTCTCAAGGGACACTTCAAAATTCATCATCTTATGCATATATGATCTACCATGAACCACTAAAGTCAAGAGAATTGGAAGTTAGCAAGTTGGTTGATGGTGGTTGGCCAGATGAATTCATCTGATCAAACTAGGTCTCCCTAGATCCTATCTCCTGCAATTTTCACCATATGAAAATGATTCCAAGAGAAAACTTACTATAAATGACATTCCAAACAACTTTCATGTTGAGACCTAGAGATAGTTTTGCTTGGAAAATCATTTTCTATGTCGAAACATTATAGGTCATTTTGTCTAAACCCTAATTTGAAAGTCAACTTCCCAAGGCCATAACTTGCTCAATTTTTATGAGATGAAAGGTTTCCAAGTTGCACAATCAAATTCAATGTGTCTACCTAAACTTTGATGTTTAGAGTGGGAGCTAATTCAAATTTTTTGAGCATGTGATATGAGGTTACATTATAGGTCACTTTTGACCTATACCATTGATCAAGTGATTTTTCCAAGCTTCAAAAATGCATAAATCTATCATTTCAAATCCAAATGACATGAAATTGGTGACCATTTTTAATTTCTTTGAAATATCTACAACTTTGATGAAGACACTATTCTCATTTGAAGCTCATATGAAAAGTTATGCAAGGTGGAACATTGTGACATATGGCTTGACACTTAGAAAAAATTTGATATGTCAAAAATTTCCAAACTTCCACCTTAAATTTCTTCATTATACAAACTCCAAATGGAATATTGTTGAACATGAAAGTTATTCCTCTCAATCTCACTTTTCCAAAGAGCTCAAATTCATCCATTTTGGACAAGGAATGCATAGGTTGCGCATGGCATGAACATGTTATCATCACTTGGCAAGGATCAAACTTCAAATCTTCATGTACACTTGCCTTGCAACCCAAGTTGAATTTAGAATATCTCACACTCATTTGTGGACTTAGGGCAATGATTTTATGGGCCTATGCGCACCCATGCACCCATGCATCATCAATACCAAATTTGGAAAGTGGATTTCAAGTGTGCAAAAAGCAATGGTTTCAGCTATAAATAGAGCCTCATATGCTCAACATTGGATACACATTCACGCCAACTTTGATCCCCAATCTCTAACTCTCACATTGCAAAGGATAATCCTGAAAAATTCACTTGAATTTAAGTTTGAAGTTCCATTGTTTTGAAATTCAAAACACCAGGGATCCACAACCTTTTGAGCATTTAATCCTTCTTCTGCAAGCATATGGAGTGAGATCAAGCACGAGCAAGAGCAAGATTAGTTGAATCCAGACCTCCATTGAAGGTATTCTTCAGAAATTTTGATCTCTTAGATACTCTCTAATTCTGGCTCAATTCCATTGATTCTTTGGTTGTCTAAAGTCTTACCAATGTAGGCAAGAAGATTGAGTTGCTTAGAGGCCAAATAAAATCAACTCAATTCATGTACCTCAAATTTCAACTCCATGTATCTCTCTATATACTTGGAGTTAGAGTGAATTGAGGCTAGATTCGAACTCAGTGCCATTTTTACTTTGAAATCATGTCCTTGTTTTTAATTTTGGTGACGGTTATGACAGAACCAGTCCGGCGAGGTTCGCCGGAGAAGACAACCGGTCCTTGGCCGCCGGTGGTGTGCTGGATGGTTCTGAGCCATATGATCCTTTAAAAATGATCTAATCATGAGCGTTCCTTTTGAATACCAACTGTGTGGCGTGCTGACTCAAGTGCACGGTGGAACACATGTTTTGATCAACTTGATCTGCCACCTCAATTAATGAGGGAGATTAAGTGGTCCACGTTTTTTCTAATATTTCAATTTTCATTTTAATTGCTTTATTTTCAATAATTCATATTAAATTTAATATTGATCCAAAAAAATATGGGACTTTCACCAAAAAATTTCAAATATTTTCCCCTTTCATATTCTGAATTAAAATTAATTTTTGGATCATTATTAATATTTTTCATGAATTAATTGATTTTGCATTTGTTTTTAATTGTTTAAAAATATTTTTAAATGTCCAAAAATTATGAAATTTTTTCTCCAAGGTCCTTTGACCATGTTTGACCTATGATAAATCTCATGGCCATTTCTTTGGTGTTTTGATGAGATTTTAGGAATTGGACAAACCATATTTAATTTAAATGAACTATTTTAGTATTTTTAATTTGAATAAATGCCAAATAAATTTATTGACCAATTGTGGTGAATTGTTTATGTTTGACTCTTGTTGTTGGGCCTTGGTCAAGGTTGATTTGACTAAGTCAAATTAATATAATTGGATTTAGGGGATTGATGGAATGTACATTCCATCTCCCAAAATGAATGGATGATATTAATTTGGTAAAAGTCCTCCTTTGACCAATTTGTGTTTTGATCCATTTCCCTCTCACTTCATCTTATTCCCTTTCTTTATTCATTCATTCCATTTGGCCTATGATATCTCAAAATCCTAAGGCTAGTTGATTGAAAAATTGACATGAGTATTGTCGCAACTGGTGCGAAAAAGACAACCGATGAAAAAAAGAAAATAGAAGAGTCGCCGCCGTTCGTTATTTATCCCAAAGGAGGGAAAGGAAACGATCAAAGAAAACCTAAAGAGAAGGAAAAGACAAGGTCTCGCAACCAAATCTTGGGTTCGGGAGTCGATTATGCGAAGGGAAGGTATTAGCACCCCTACGCATCTGTAGTACTCTACGGGATCCACTCTTGTTGTTCTAGTCTAAAGGGTGTAGGTATATCTAATGTACTATTTATTAAAAGAAGGTTAAAAGAAAATGACTCGCAAGGATGTCGCATCCACTGCCTACGTATCTCATCTGAGTATGAGAATCAGAGTCTTCGTAGCTCGACTACCTATGGGTTAAGGAGAAATGTGCTCGGTAAGACATCGCGTCTTATGCCTACGTATCTCATCTGGAATGAGAATCAGAGCAAAACGTAGTTCAGCTAACTACGGGAACAAGGGTCTCGATTGCAACTAGGGCAAGAGAAAAGGAAGGTCTCGATCGCAACGAGGGCGAGAGAAAAGAATCGCAACAAGGGCGAAAGCAAGCGAGAATTAGTTGTTAGTCGTCAGTCAAAAACTCGGCAAGACATCGCATCTCGTGCCTATGTATCTCATCTGAACATGAGAATCAGAGTTGTCGTAGTTCGCCTAACTAGGGGTTAAGGATTGCCATCTGAACATGGACTTATAAAAGAGGACACCAGCTGTGTCAAAGGAAAGTGTGCAATGTGTTCACGTCCTAGCAGTAGGTGTCGCAGCTCGCTGAATCGTGTCTTAGGCAGTTACCTCTTTGCAATAGAATAGACTGACATGCCACAAGATCGGAGATGCACGGAAAGTCTAAAAGTGGGGAAACTCTGTCCTAGAGTTGTCATGCAATGTGGAACTATGTGTTAGGATTTACAGAGAGTAACATCTACCTAATGTTAGCATGCAAAGAATTAGGGAATTCTACCTATGTTATCATACAAAGGGTTCTACCTAATGGGTGCTACCTAAACGAAACAAGAGTCGTCGGATGGAGCAAGGAGAGGAGCCACGGATAAGGATAGATGGCGATGCCAGAGGCAATCGACTTACAGGTAGATGGCGATGCATGAAGCAATCGACTTATAAGAGAAATGGCGATGCATGAAGCAATCGACTTACAAAAGGATGGATGAATACGTGATGGTTCTGTTAAGTTTTGAAAATGATTACTCGACGTTGGATCGAGCTTTTGATCTTGTTTTGAAATGGTTATCGGATGTTCGTTTTAATTCTTGTATTAATAGATGAATAAGGAATGAAAGAATAAATATTATACACTTCATGGGAGAGGGGTACATTTGTTATAAATGGGGATTGTTCATGGCAATCAAACAATAAGAATATATGCCTCATACATCATACAAGTAGGCAACAATTATCAAACAATAGATAAGTAAACAGGTGTATAATCAAGTCAAAGAATCAAAGAATGAAATAATAGAGCATTAAACAAGGTATAGGAAGTATTAACATGTTAAACAATCAAGCAATAGCATGCATGGATGAAAGAAACAAGTATGACAGATGATGGATGAATCGGGCAGATGAAAAGATGCACAAAAGGGTTCACTGAATAATTTAATCAGGAAATGAGGTGAGGATCAAATAAAATCAAGATGGAAGGCCTCTAATACATGGCTTATGAGATGAACAAGGGAGGATCAAAAGATCTCTTCAATTGCCCTAAGCAATCCCAAAGTCAAACATCGATCATAAAGAAGTCAACTGAAAATTCAAGTCAACTTAAAAAATATGAAATAAATAGCAAATTAATCAAAAAAATTATGAAAAATTAAACTAAATGAGGTAAGGTCAGGACATCATCATCCCCCCAAAAGATTTTTAAAATAATGAAAATTGGTACGTAAATTAATTGAAATAAAACAGAGGTCAAACCAAAAGTCAACCAACAAAACTAGGTTAAAAATAAATCCAAAATAAATTGAAAATGGGAAATAAAATTCCAAGAAAAGGTCAGGTTGGCCATGGGACAGTGGTCAACCTTCATCCCAAAAATCAAAAGCTAAAAATAATTTTAAGTCATGAAAATAAAATCAAGAAAAAAATGTGTGTTAAAATGAACCATTTGGAATAAATAATTAAAATAAAATATTATTAAATAAATACGAAAATAAAAATAAAATTAAATTAAATAAGACATTAAGAAATATGGAAAATATTTTTTGATATTTTTATGGACAAAGGAAATATTTTAAAATAATTAAAACCAAAACATAAAATAAATTGGAATTAAAAAAGAAAATGAAAATGGAAGTATTAGTGTTAATGGGCCAGGAAAGGGGGGGGTGAAGAGCGAAATGTGCAAAGCCCAGTCCAAAATCATTATTCAGGGTGTAACACACATTAAATAACATTTTATTAAAAAAAAATCATGTAACATTTATCAATAGGGCAAGGTCACTTAAGTGACTAAAAGACAAAAATAGGATGCATGGTCCAGATTACAACATGGGCAAAGGATCCAAGGGCCATTAGTGTGACACGTATTCGTCTTCTTCCTCACACCAAACCCTAGCTCCATAACCATGCAGCCACGTGAAAAACAGTGGGTTTTTCCAAACTACCACTCAAGATTACAAGCGCTATACTGCACCAAACGCCACGAAATAAAAACCAAAATTCAAGTACAAAATTTGTAGATTAACATGGTATCCTTGTTTGAGTGAAATGATGTCTTAATCATGGAGAAAAGTTGACCACAAGAGGTCAACATGGACACGGACAAAGGCAAAAAATCCAGCATGCATAAATTAATAACAAGAACACAAGCATGTGGTTGGCATTGTAAACAAGCATGAAACAAATATGAGCACATGAACAGTAATGATAATAATGATGATCATGGTAATGATGATGATAATGAACATGGATAAATCCATACATGGCCATGAAGATAGAATAATAGAGTTACCTAGTGGAGGTTAGGTCCACTGCCCCTTTGATAGAAGAAGATGATGGAAGAATATGATGCCTCCTTTGTTGAGAGAGAATGGAAGCTGACCTTGTGACTTTGCCTTGCCTTGCCACGAAATTCCAATGCCTCTCTTAGGTTTACGGTTTGCATCTTTTAAATATGTAGGTCAACATGTTTAATGGGCTTTGAGATCCATGATTTGTCCATGAGAATAAAAAAACAAAGTGAGGTGTATTTGGTGAGGGCATGTGAGATTGTGTTATTTTGGAAAAGTTTAAATGAATGTACATATTGCTGCAAGGCCCAAAATGAGGTGACAAAACGTGGGCTGGTTTGCAGCATGGCTTGGCAGGCAAGAAATCCATTCCAAGGCGGTGACTTTATGGCCATGTAACTTGATACTCAAGTCACCAATTGGAGAAATAATGCAAACAGTAGCAAGATATCATGGAGTATGTCATCTTTCATGTTGAGCACAAGTTGAAATGATGAATGGAAGAAGGTGAAAAATGGGCCTCAAGTACAGGTCTCACCATGCAAAACTTATTGGGCCAGTTTGGCCTAAAATCTGCCTAGAAAATCAAGTCATGGTGCCCACTTTAGATTGAATGTATCTCTCAAACCATGAATTCAAATGAGATGATTCCAAAAGGAGGTGAAAGAGGACATGGCAAGGTATAATTGTTGTGAAGAAAGTATTTTCAAATGATGCCTTGAAGTGCAAGTAAACTGGCCAAGAAGTCTTGACAAACTTTGAAGATTTTTGGACTTAGAAATGTTTCTAAGTGTCCTAAAAATATGTCTCACTTTGACTAAGCAAACTTTATATCTCTAGAAAGCTTGGAACAAGAGGAACAACTTTCAAGTTGGAGAAATTTTCAAATGGAGCTTTTATCTTAATGGAAAATGGGGTTAAAGTTAGTGCAACAACCATGAAAACTTACCCTAAATGGAAAGTCAACCATTTCCAAATTAAGTAACTTTTCCAATTCCTGATTAAATGATGAATCCATGATCCAACCTTGATCAAATTTCACATGTAGGATCCCCTAGGCATGAATTTTGAGATTCCACTCTCAAAAAGTCATGAGTTGACTTTTCTGGCCCCACAATTGACTTTTCCCAAACTATCTGATTCCTGATTCCAATGATCAATTGAAGCACCTCTGGCTCAAATAAAGAGCTGATTTTTTGTATGTAGACCCTTGTGGACATATGGAGGGATATGGAAAAGAGTTTCACCCAAAGAATCAGAAATAAACTGATTTTATATCAAACCCTAGTTTTAGGCCAAAATGATCAAGAACTGGTTGCCAATGGATCTTTCTGAGATAATTGTGGATCTTCCTAGGCCAAGATGTTTTTCTAATCATGACATGGATGATCCCCTATACTTCCAACCAAACATTGCCTTTTACAGATATCCATGAAAACCCTAGTTCCATGATTAAATCCAGAAGAACACTCTGATAGTTCTGAATCCTTCACTGATGAACTGAGGATCATAATAAGATATCTGGAGCCCCCTGAGACCCTTGAGGCTTGTATACTTAAAGAATGAAGTCCAATTCTCAATCTTGCTTTGTGTGGGCTCCTTCTGTTAAGGAGTGATCAATCAAAACCTGATTTCCATGTCACTAATGCAATATGCAATGAGTATGACCTAGTATGATGCCAATGAAATGTAAAACATAATCCCATGCTTCCAAGAAAAATGAAGGGTAAATTTTGGGGTATTACAAGTATGGATGAGATTATGCCACCCCTTTTGCATATTCTTTTTGTGTGTGGTATGTTTCATGAGCATAGTCTACTATACTATGTCCCTAACATGCATTAACACCAAAATTTTATTGTCCGGCCTCAAATAGTTGTGACTTCTACATAAGTCCAATTACGATTGCTTAACATAGCAATAAATTTGTAACATAAAAGGCATAATCATTCTAGTTAGTGAGATTGTAAGTCTCCCCTCTTTCATGGTATTGTATGGAAACTTGGCCTTTTTTCCTTCCTTTGGAAGATGTCTTGGTTCAAGGATCCATGCTTGTGATAAGCGGGTTGAGTGTTCTTCAAAGAATGACTTCAATTAAAAAGAAAAATCAAAGCAATACTAACTTCTAACTAATTAACTACTAACTTTTAATTTCAAGCCCTTTACTTTAATGCCATTTAATTTTTGCTTTTATCCGTTTGCCATTGTTCATATCATCCTATTTGTTTATGTTAATGCAATTTTCACTTTGTCCATTTGGACCATATTGTGTGATATATTTGGTTTGTGTGTACTTTGTTTGTTTGTGTGGCCTTTGACCATTAATGTACATAATAACAACAAAAAAACCCTAAACCCGTTTGTGTGGACTGTTGGTTTGATCTTGGACAAATGGACTTAGAATCTAGGCAACATTCATATGCTAAAGGACTTGGCCAATGCCAATTTATTGAGAAACCAAGTGCTTGTAATTTGAAACTTCATCTGATACATCATTCAAGATCCTTTTGAGTTCATCTGCAACATGATCATTGTGAAGTTGTTCTTTTGAACCCGTGACTTGTGGAATTCATCTGTTACATGGGCTATTTTGAAGAAGATCATGGAATAAATAAGCTTGGATATGGCTATCTTTATTTGATGCCTTTATCTTCAAGATAATATAATTGTGCATTGTGTTGTTTGATTCTAAAAGTCCAAGGGAAGTCTGGGTTTCTATTGACATTCTTGTCTATTGGATTGCTACCCACTTGGTCAAATCTTTTCAACTCTAAACTTTTAAATTTTGTACATAGGGTAGTCTCTTCATCTTCTCCCATTTTCTTTAATTTCAAAATCTCTTTCTCCATTTTTCAAAATCTTCTTTGTGTGAACTACTTTTGTTCTAAACTTTGACCACTTTGCAAAAAGATAGAAACTTTGGCCTTATGCCATTGCATTTTCAAACTTCTTTTCTTAAATCAAAATTGTAAATAAACTTAACTATACTTGACCTAAACTTTCAAAAAGCAAAAAAGAACTAACTCATTCAAACCATCTTAGGCCTTTGTGCCTTTAAAACTTAAATTTTGTTAAAAGTAATGCATCCACTTTGAAATTTGTATTACGAACAACGAGGTTTTGATCCCTCATTTTTATGTTGGTATGTAGGCACAACACTGAAGGTCTTGTCAAACACAAAAATATAATCAATGAATTATTTTCTCATCCCCCCATTCTATTTGTTGGTAATCATCACTTTATAACAAGTACATATGCACACAAAAAGGGCTCTCTAAGAGTACCTAGGACACTTTGGGTGCTAACACCTTCCTTCTGTGTAACCCACCCCCTTACCTGTAATCTCTGACATTTTATTAGTTTTGATTTGAAAACTTCTTACTTTTTGGGTTTTGTTCATACTTTTTCCCTTTTCCTTTGGAAACAATAAAAACGCGGTGGCGACTCTTGTTATTTGATCTCTAGCTTGTCAATAGCTTGACAATCATGAATTTACTGCTACAGAAATTAAGTGGAGACTCTACTGGGGACTAGTCCTCAGTGGGTTTAGCCTACTTTTTATGTGTATATATTTTTATATATGTGATGTTTGTATATATGTATGTGTGATATAATCCGCTTGTTGTGCTTGGTGATCTCTGAGTGGTGAGATAAGTTCTAACCCGAACTTTAGTGCAATTAAGATAGGAGGATGGTATAGTCATGTTCGACTTGTGTGGAGTAGTCCTTAACAAGTTGGCTTGAGATCCATCCGCTCAATGGAGACTCCTTTTGATTTGGAAATGTCACACAAGTATTTGTGGTTAGGCATTACTATTTCTAACTGGGTCCGAGAAGCTGAGGACCTTAGAACATTTAACCAATCTTGGCCTATTTAGGACGTAATGCGGAAACTGTTCAAGTGTAGACTTGATAGCAGTTGTTACGCGATACTACACTCAGGCGAGTTTCTCTTGAGAATATTATGGGTCGATGAGTCAGTCATCTTAACCTGTAATATCCGATAGATGGAATTAAGACTTTGGGAACTTTTTAGAACATGATTGTAGCACCTCAAATTTGCACCTCCCATTTTGTACATACATTTTCATTTTAGGTCATTGACATTTGCATTGTTCATTGCATAGTCATCAGTTCATCAGTCAAGACTGGTCAGGAGATCTAGTTGTGCAAGCAAGCAAGGGCATTTCCCATTGAAGCAAAGCCCTAGGGTTGGTTCAATGAGTTCACATGATTCAAGGATCATTTTGAAGTGATTTGGTCAAGCATTGAAGGCTCAAAGCTCATCAGTCAAGATGCAATTCATCTGAAACCCTAGAAAGTCAACCAAAGTTAATTGTCAGTTCAATCATGGATTTGAAGGTGGGAGATGGTTAGAGAGGCCTCATTCATATCCATACAAGTCTCACTTGACATTTCAAACATCAACATTGAAGAATTTGAGGTCAGATGAAAAGTTTCCAAAAATAGTAAGTGACCTGTAATTTGAAATTGCCAAAAATGGAAAGGTTTTCTCCTCAAGATTACATAATCAAGAAAGCTTCAAATGAAATTTTGTCCAACATGAAAGTTGAAGATCTTGCTCTCACATTTCCAAAAAGTCCAATAACATGAATTTCTCATGTGTGGTTGAGAAGATATGGATCAATCATGGTCAATGGAATTTGAACTTCAAGAATGCATAACTTTCAAACCATAAGGCCAAATGGAGTGGTTCTTTTTGCAACATTTCTCTATTGACATGCACTATCCAATTCATGCATCATAGGCCATGCATTTCCATTACAAAAATATGTGCATTTTCATTTGAATTTTGGAGGGAACTTTTAAATTTGAAAATTATGCATTGCCTTCACATTTCATCACTTGCATTAGCCTCCAAACAGACTTTTGAATGCATTCCAAGCCAAAAAACGAGTACTGTAGCATTGCATTACATACATAAGGGTGAATTGGCAAATTTGCAAAACACCTATGTTTTCATTAATCCCTTGGCATTTGGCTAATTGTGATTAACAAACATGATTAGTACATCATATATAAGCTAAAGCATAACAGAAATTGGATTAACACTTCATAATTTCCAGATCTGAAATTTTCACAAATTGTGCTCTCAAACTTTTTCTTCAATTTTCTTCATACACATTGCTATTTCCTCGAGTGATTCATCATCCACAAGCATAATTGAGCTGGATTGAAGCAGGATTTGAAGGATTTCATGCAGATTTGAGGACTGTTGAAGCTTACATCCATTAATGGCAGTTGGAGTTTCTGGCCAGATCGAGCAAGATTAAGCTATTGTTCTTCATCCATTCATCTATCTAAGCATTGGAGATCATCTGTTTCTGCTTTCCAGGACCTGAATTGAGCGATTCCAGTTCTGTAGCTTCAACAAGGTTAGATTTCGAATGTTTTAATTCATGAAATTGATAGATGCTTATTGTAGATCTTTCATTGGTGGTTACACTGAGCTTTAAATCCATGAAATCCATGCAGAAATGAATTAGTTATGAGGATTTTAAGTTTGACATGTGAAATTTGTTTGCCTCGATCCATTCATGTTAGGGAGAATTAGGTTAAATTAGATGTGGATTAGTGATGTACGTGGAAAGATGAGTCCATTGGTGTGATTGTTTTTGATTTCTGGACACATGTGTTCTTGAGTGTATGAACACGATGAATGTGTATGAAGAACCTAGGGTTTTCTTTTTCCAGATGCTGTTTGATCTTCATAGCGTGTTATTGCATGAGTTTTTTGTTAATGGCCATGTATTGGACCACGTGGCCCTGGCGTGGCACATTGATTGGCTCTGATTGATTCCCGTTGCCACATCAGTTAAGTGAAACGGTGTGTTTCACTTAACTAGCGCGCCACTTTCAAATAGCTCCACCCTTAGATTCTGGCCGAGGACATTTCAAATTAGGCCTTTAGCATTTTATTTCATTTCCTTTACACATTCATCCATATGCTTTCACATGATTTTTTTTTCTTCACTTCCAAAAATCATAACTCAATCAATGTTGATCCAATTAATGTGTGGTTTTTTGAATTTTGATCCTCATCATGTCTAGTATTTTTTGGCTATTTTTCCAGAAATTTTGCACGGTTGAAAAATCTTTTGGCTTCGGGTTTGGGTATGCATGTGCTATCTTGTACCTTGCTTGCTATATGTTTTGTGAAATGATGAGTTTTAATCCAATACTCTTGAAATTTGGTGTGCTTAAACTAGACATATTGATGGACATTTTGGTGTTGAGTTTGCAATTTTAGCATTTATGGTTGTTGAGATATGATCTGTTTAATGTAGGTGTGACAATGTGTGTCACACCATTGCTTGCTCAATTTGATGATTTTCTTTGCCTTGCCAAATGAATGCCAAATTATGTGATTTTTTGCATGTTGTTTCTTCTGGATGTTAGGATTGCTCATGAATTTTTGTGGAACTTTTTCAATCATTTCTGATTTGTTTGATATTTTTCTTGTTGGATGATCATTTGTGGAATTTTGAAGAGTGTTGAACTTCAATGATTTGTGAAATGATGGTTGTTTATCCTATGAATGTGAAATTTTTCACTTTGATTCTAGACACTTTGAAGTTTATTATGGCTTTGGTTTGAGGCATTTATCATTTGTCAATTCTGTTTTAGGCTTGTGCTAAGTTGATGTAGCATTTTGTGTCTCAATTGAGCTTGTTTGTGCTTGCCTTGCCTTATGGAATTTGATTGCCATGCTTAAACTTGTCCAAATGCCTTGATTTTTGGTGTGTTGATCATGTTATGATTCTGTTTAGCCATGATTTTTCTTGGAATTAATTGAATCATTTTGGAATTAATGTGGATTTGTTCATTTTGTTGCCTCAATGTGGTTTCAATTTGCATGCCTTGCCATGATTGATTTGTGAAATAAATTTGGTTGATGCTATTGACATGAGACCTTTTGGATGATGTTCTTAATTGGTTGAGTTTGATTCATGTCAATTTTCATGTTCTATTTTGAATTATTTCTCCCTCTTTGACCCTAGGCCTTGTCCTAGTGGTTGGTGCTGATGTTTGAGCTTTGTTTTCAGGATAAGAAGCATATGGCCATGAGAGGATTGATCCATTTGCTTGAGTTGGATTATTTGGTTGATGTTGACTAATCTTGACTTGTTTTGTAGGTGGCTTTTAGCTCATTTGAGTTGAGCTTGTGCCTTGCACATGGTTGCTTTGCTTGTTTGACAATGTCTGTTGACTGTTGACCATTTAACTGTCTGTTTGACTTTTTGAGTTGTGTACTGACTGAGTTAGATTGTTTTCAGGTACATTAGTTGCTTAAGTTCTTTTGAACTTGCTTTTGCTGTTGCTTGGTTGCTTAACCTTTGAGGTATAACTTCTCTGACTTCATGTAGTCTGGAAGACCTGTCCTGTTACTTGGGCAGGCACCTGTCTGAAGTCCTCCTTAAGAGGCAATGCTTGTGTTTGTTTATCTTTGTGCCAAGCAGGAAAAGACCTTTGATAAGGCAATTGGCAGATAAAAGAGATGTGTAGTCCATCTCCTGCTATTCAGTGTGTCATCCCTTTGCTCACATTACATGTTGATGCATTGTGGATATCAACCCAAGATCCTTGTTGAGTCAGTCATATGGATAGAAGAGTTCCTGCTTTCTGAACTCCCACACCTTCTATTTGAGTCAAGCTCTCCCAGGCCAGGGATAAGAGCTGTGAGGCACACCCCTCACTTCCCATTTCATCTGCTTCACCCTAACTCTCAATGTTAGGGTTAAGAGCTAACATCACCCGATTCCAGTTGGATTGTGTTTCACAGCCTAACCTTGTGTGAGCCCACTTTGTTTGTATATAGTGTGTGCTATCTGTGTGTATGTTTGCTTTGCTTGTGCTGCTTAGGTTTAGCTTGCTCCCTGTGCAAGTTAGATAGAAACCTTGACCTAGGACCATGGTGAATTTGCATGATAACTATTAGGCTCGAGTTAGTCTCCCTTCTAGTATGTCATTTCCCAGTCTCTGGTTAGGCTAGTCCTTTGTCCCTGCGTAGGGGAACTACGTCGCCCTGATCCTCATACCAGATGAGGTACGTAGGCAGGAGATGAGTTGATCTCTCCGGGCGCCCTTTTTGTTTTTTTTTGTGTGTGTTAGGAGATGGATGTAAGACCAGCGATTGGCATTCCGTATCCTATTGTTGTGTGCTTGGAGTCCGATGTAAGTCCAGCGATTGGCATTTGGTTTCCAGTGTGGGTGTGTTTGGTTCGGAGTCTGATGTAAGTCCAGCGATTGGCATTCGGTTTCCATGTTTGCCTGTTTTGTGTGGAGTCTGACATAAGTCCAGCGATTGGCAGTCGATTTCCTGTGTGGTTTTGTTTGGCGTGCGTTAGCCGAGCTACGAGTGCTCTGATTCTTCTTTAGTCCGAGAAGATACGTATGCATAGGATGCGACATCCTAGCGAGCACGTTTCCCCTAGTCCCGAACTACGTCGACTCTGATGTCTGTGCCTGACAGACTATGTAGGCCCAGGATGCGATATCCTGCCGAGTTAGTTTCTTTTGTTTGTTGTGTCTCTTTTCAGCCAGTGTTTGATGTTTGTGAGCAGTTTTTAGCAACCTTTATCCTTCCTTTGGTGCGTGGATCCCGTTGAGTACGACAGATGCGTAGGGCTGCTAATACCTTCCCTTCGCATAACCGACTCCCGATCCCATCTCTCTCTGGTTGCGAGACCATGTCTTTTCCAGGTTTACTTCGAGCGTTTCCTTTCCCTCCTTTGGGATAAATAACGCACGGTGGCGGCTCTGTTGTTTCTTTTTCCGGCCGGTTTTTCGCGTAATGCGACAGCTGGCGACTCTGCTGGGGACAAAGAGAAGTTGACCTCTTGCTGGTCCATCTTCCCTAAGCGAGTCTCTCCTAGCGCTCTCTAGGTTAGGGTTTGGTTGCTTTTGCTGTTTCATTTATTGCATTCATTCATTTATTGTTTGCATTTATTGTTTGCATTTATTGTTGCATTTATTGTTTGCATTTATGTTTGCATTCATTCATTTTCATTTGTTCATCTGGCTGTGCTGTGTTGTCTCTCTGTTGGGGTGGGAGTTACTCGAGGTAAAAGGCCCAATACCCAGGCTATGAGTGAAATCTAGGAAACCTAGGAATAGAGTGATTCATGGGAAGCGGGTGGTATTGCGCCACTTAGCGGAGCATTGATATCACGAGCAGTTCAGACCCTGATGGGATATTATCGTTACATACTTCGGGTGTGTATATGATGATATTCTGTGAAAGGTTATTTATGTTGCGTTTCTCTCGACCTTACCCCGGCCTAGATAACACCCGTGAGTGGGGAGGGAATAATCATTATTACAGGTACAGTTGGTGACTTGTTGGTGACTTGTGGTCCTGCTGGTGACTCTTGGTTCTTCAGATGACAGTTTATCAGATGACTTTGGGTTTCAGATGAATTGTGGTTCCGAGTTCAAGCCGAAGCTTTGATCCTGTGTTCCGAGATGCACAGCCTGCCAGTCTTGTCTGCATCATAGCATGTTTATTTTCAAAAAAAATACGCAAAAAAAAAAGAATGAAAAAGAAAAAAGAAAAGCTAATATCTGCATGCATATCATTTCTCAGGTACATTCCAGAGTCTATTCACTGATAGAGATGGCAACAGTCCCAGAGTTGAAGCGGAAGACTTGTTCCTACAGCTTTCATCGTGAGCCTTTGACGTCTTTGATAGAGTTGAGCAACCTTGTGACCAGTGTTAATCAGAAGGGTTTTGTTGATCAGTATGGGGACATTCTGACACTGTTGAAGATGGTAGTCGATCCAGTGCCGTTGCAGACTCTTCTTCAGTTTTACGACCCAGAGCTTCGTTGCTTCACTTTCCAAGATTATCAGTTGGCGCCTACTCTTGAGGAGTATTCCATTCTGTTAAGTGTTCCTATCCGGTATCAGGTTCCTTTCCTGGACGTTCCGAAGGAGGTTGACTTCAGAGTTATTGCCAGAGCTCTCCATTTGGGTATCAAAGAAGTCAGTGATAATTGGAGGTCCAGTGGGGATGTTGAAGGGTTGCCTTTGAAGTTTCTGTTGAGGATTGCTAGAGAAGAAGCAGAGAAGGGGATTTGGGAAGCTTTTCATGCTCAGTTGGCCATAATGATCTATGGGATTGTCTTGTTCCCGAGTATGCCCAACTTTGTGGACTTTGCTGCAGTCATTATATTCCTTGGAGGAAAACCGATTCCTACTCTGTTAGCTGACACTTATTATGCTATTCACAGTAGGCATGGTAAGGATGGAGCTATCAGATGTTGTCTCCCACTGTTGCTCAGATGGTTCTTGTCTCTCCCGCCAGTCAGTGGACCTTTTGTGGATGCTCAGAGCACTCACAAGTGGACTCAGAGGGTTATGTCTCTTACTTCATATGATATCAGATGGCAGTCTTATCGGATGGATGTGCGGGATGTCATTATGAGTTGTGGAGAATTTCGGAACGTGCCACTTGTAGGGACCAAGGGTTGCATCAATTACAACCCAGTTCTTTCTCTTTGCCAGTTGGGGTTCGTGATGAATGGAAGACCACTTGAAGCTGAGATAGTTGAGAGTGTATATTTTGAGAAGCGAAGTGACCCTTTTAGATTGGAGCAGATAGGAAGAGCTTGGAAGTCCATTGGTGTCAAAGATGGAGCTGTTTTAGGGAAGAAGTTTGCCATTGCTATGCCTGACTACATTGAGTGGGTCAAAGAGAGAGTGGAGACTTTGCTGTTGCCCTATGATAGGATGAAGCCTTTGCAAGTGCAACCACCTTTGATCCTTGCTGAGAGTGTGCCTGCTGAGCACTACAAGCAAGCCCTGATGGAGAATCGCCGGTTGAAAGAGAAGGAGCAAGATACCCAGACGGAGCTTTACAAAGCCAAAGCTGATAAGTTGAACCTGACTCATCAACTCAGAGACATCCAGAGTGTAGATATGGGTGGAGGAAGGAGCAAGAAGAGATCTTATGAAGAGATGGAGAATTTGCTGAATGCAGAGCACCGAGAGTGTTTGAGATTGCAGAGAGTTGAAGCCAATTATCAAAAGAAGATCAGAGACTTGGAGAAGCAACTCAGAGACAAAGATATCCTGTTGAAGAAAGAAGTTGACTTGAGACATGCATCAGAGAACCAACTTGGAAGAGAAGTTGTGGAGCTTAGAAGACAGTTGAAGGAGAAGCTCACTCCCTTGCCAGAATGTTCAGAGTGTGACCTGTTGATAGACCAGTGTCACTACTTGAAGACGCTCATTCCTGGAAGTCGTTTGTCTTAGCTTGTATTCCTGATGTTTATGTTGAGAATCACCCCCAGGCCTGTTGGGTGGGATTCATTGTTGATTTACTCGGATCTTTGTTGACTTTGTTGTATGATCTTTGTTGTTCATTCTATAGATGAGATTGTTGGTTTCACTTTGTACTCATCACTCTTGTGTATGGTTGTTCCTGTGCTTCCGTGTTGTTCTTGCTGCAGGTTGCCATCTTTTGAAGATGAATCAGGCTCTTTGAATGCCTGAGAAATGATCATATCATGTGCATCATATGCATTAGCATCATACTCATATCATCTTGCATAACAGGTGTTCTTGCTCGCGACTTCTCACTCTGGTTCATGTGTCAGGCAGGATAGCTGATCAGAGACCGCATCGTTATTCAACCAGACTCAATCAACAGAGAAGTATGGATCAAGTTCAGACGGAATTGGCTGAGATGAGGGAAAACATGGCCCAGTTTATGACGATGATGCAAGGGGTTGCGCAAGGTCAAGAGGAACTTCGAGCCCTGGTTCAAAGACAAGAGACCGTGGTTCCGCAGTCCAACCGAGCGTCGTTGGTGGGCGTCCCAGTTCATGAGAATGTTAATGCTGCTGCTCCCGCCAATGACTATGCTGTGGGTGATGAGTTAAGGGGGATCAGAATCAACGGACAGCCTCTTGCTGCAGAGACTGTCAATGCTAGAGTTACCCGGGCTCCAGTTCGTCATCCCGCTCCGATTGTTGATAGACAAGAGGACATGTTCACGCTGCTGAGTGAAGATGATGAAGTTGTTGGGAGAGTCGAGGAAAGGGATCGTAAAGTTGATGCCCTTGCTGAGAAGATAAGAGCCATGGAATGTCAGAATTCCCTGGGTTTTGATGTGACCAATATGGGCCTGGTGGAGGGGTTGAGGATTCCTTACAAATTCAAAGCACCCTCTTTCGACAAATACAATGGTACTTCTTGCCCTCGCACCCATGTGCAGGCGTATTATCGGAAAATCTCTACTTACACCGATGATGAGAAAATGTGGATGTATTTCTTCCAGGATAGCTTATCAGGGGCTTCCTTGGACTGGTACATGGAACTTAAGAGAGATTCTATCCGCTGCTGGAGAGATCTGGGTGAGGCCTTCTTGAGGCAGTACAAACATAATATGGACATGGCGCCGAGCCGGACTCAGCTGCAGAGTCTTTGTCAGAAATCCGGAGAAAGCTTCAAGGAGTACGCCCAGAGGTGGCGTGAATTGGCTGCTAGAGTACAACCCCCTATGCTGGAGAGGGAGCTTACTGATATGTTCATTGGCACACTGCAAGGTGTTTTCATGGACCGGATGGGAAGCTGCCCATTCGGTAGCTTTTCGGATGTGGTTATCTGTGGAGAAAGGACTGAGAGCCTGATTAAAGTTGGTAAAATTCAGGATGTGGGTTCCTCGTCGTCCAAGAAACCATTTGCTGGGGCACCTCGCCGGAGAGAGGGTGAAACCAGTGCTGTGCAACATGGCAGACGAGTTGTCAATAGAAATCAGTATCGCCAGGTTGCTGCTGTGACCATTCCAGCACCTCAACCTCGTCAACAACAGCAACAACAGAGGGTTCAACAACCGCAACAACAACAACAGCAACGTCCGTATCAGCCGAGGCAGAGGATGCCTGATCGATGTTTTGACCCACTGCCGATGACCTATGCTGAGTTACTGCCTGAGTTGCTCAGACTAGGATTTGTTGAGTTGAGGACAATGGCACCGTTGACAAAAATACCACCTGGGTATGATGCCAACGTGCGTTGTGATTTCCATTCTGGTGCGCCGGGACACCACATTGAGAACTGCAGAGCTTTTCATCATAAAGTCCAAGACCTAATTGACGCTAAAACTATCAAGTTTGCTCCTGTGCCGAATGTTGTAAACAACCCTATGCCGCCGCATGGTGCTCACCGAGTGAACAATATTGAAGGGGCAGAAGCTGAAGATCTGGTAGTCAGTGTGGATGATGTTCAGACTTCTTTGTTGGTGGTAAAGGGCCGTTTGATGAGTGGGGGTGTATACCCGGGCTGTTGTGAGAGCTGTGTTGATTGTGCTGAATCAGAGAATGGCTGTGCTCAGTTGAGGGCTGGTGTCCAGGGTTTGATGGACGAAGGCAGTTTGCAATTCAGTCAGGCCGTTAGAGATCGTGGGATGGTGTCGACTGTCACTATTTACTTCAAACCGTCTGAAGGACGTGGTCAGAGGGTTGTTAGTGCGCCTGCAACAAGCGGTACTCCAGTTACCATCTCTGCACCTATAACCGCCAGTAATCCGACTACCATTGTTGCGCCAGTCAGAAGGTCTGTTGATAGCAGGGCCGTGCCGTGGAAGTATGACAACGCCTATCGCAGCAACCAAAGGGCTGAGAATCAGACCAGGCCAGTTAATCAAGCGCCCGTGACAATTGGTGTGCCTAGTAAGACTCTTGTGGTTGTTAGTCCCGTTGTAGACAATGTTGGTGGACCAAGAGGTTTTACTCGAAGTGGACGTCTGTTTGCTCCACAACCTTTGAGAGACAACAATGCCGAGGCTCTCGCCAAGGCTAAGGGCAAACAAGCAGTGGTTGATGAAGAACCAGCTCAGAAGGAGGCGCCTGAGGGTTCATTTGAGAAGGATGTGGAGGAGTTCATGAAGATTATCAAGAAGAGTGACTACAAGATTGTAGATCAGCTGAATCAGACTCCGTGCAAGATTTCAATACTCTCATTGCTTCTGTGCTCTGAGGCACATCGTAATGCCTTGTTGAAGATGTTGAATATGGCTTACGTGCCTCTGGAGATATCTGTCAACCAACTGGAGGGTGTGATTGCCAACGTGAGCACCAGGCATGGTTTGGGGTTCACTGACCTAGACTTGACGCCTGAGGGTCGTAATCATAACAAGGCCTTGCATATCACCATGGAGTGCAAGGGTGTTGTTTTGTCTCACGTGCTGGTAGACACCGGCTCGTCGCTGAATGTGTTGCCCAAGCAGATCTTGAAGAAGATTGATGTGGAAGGGGTTGTGCTTACTCCGAGTGACTTGATCGTGCGTGCATTTGACGGATCCAAACGTTCTGCTTTTGGTGAAGTCACCTTGTCGGTGAAGATAGGTCCGGAGGTCTTTGACATCATCTTCTATGTTATGGACATTCAGCCCGCGTACAGTTGTTTGTTGGGGCGTCCATGGATCCATGCAGCAGGGGCAGTTTCGTCGACTATCCACCAAAAGTTGAAATATGTCTGGAACGGTCAGAATGTGACCGTGTGCGGTGAAGAAGATATTCTGGTGAGTCACCTGTCCTCTTCCAAATATGTAGAGGTGGATGGCGAGATCCACGAAACCTTATGCCAGGCATTCGAGACTGTTGCTATTGAGAGGGTGGTGTTCGCTGATCAGAAAAAGCCGAGTGCTTCAATTGCGTCATACAAGCAGGCCAAGGAGGTTGTTGACTCTGGCAGAGCTGAAGGCTGGGGCAAGATGGTGGATTTACCTGTCAAAGAGGATAAGTTCGGTATTGGTTATCAACCTTTACAGGCGGAGCAGGGTGTGCAAGCAGGTCCGAGTACCTTTACCAGCGCTGGGCTGATGAATCACGGTGACGTCTTTGCGGTCGGTAGTGAAGATGGTGACAGTGATTGTGATCTCAACAATTGGGTTCGCCCGTGTGCACCAGGGGAGAAGATCAACAACTGGACAGCAGAATATGTGGTCCAAGTTACTCTTCAAACAGAGTAATTTTCTTTTGTTTTTTTTCATTATGCACAAAACCCTACGTTCTGCCCAAGACGTAGTGGTTCATTGTAGGGCCTCATCATGTTTTTCAATGATTATCATTAATAAAGGACGTTTTGCAAACAATTTTGTGATCCCTGTCTCTCTATTTTTGTTTTCATTTTCCAAAAAAAAAATATAAAAATGGCAATGTTTTTGTTTTTGTGACTTTCTTGAACTCTTTTTTCTAAAACAAAGCATTAAACATGCAGAAGTGATCTTATGGCATCCACTATGAACAGTTATGTTATGGCTCAGTATGATTTCGACAATCCCATCTACCAAGCTGAAGAGGAGAGTGAGGAAGACTGTGAACTCCCGAAAGAATTGGTTAGATTGCTGAAGCAAGAGGAGAGGGTCATCCAACCTCATCAGGAGGAGTTGGAGATTGTTAATCTTGGTACTGAGGACGCCAGAAGAGATATTAAGATCGGGGCTGCTTTGAAGACAGAGGTCAAGAGCAGGTTGATTGAGATGCTGAGAGAGTATGTTGAGATATTCGCCTGGTCTTATCAAGATATGCCTGGGTTGGATACTGATATTGTGGTGCATAGACTACCTCTCATAGAAGATTGTCCTTCGGTCAAGCAGAAGCTTCGTAAAATGAGTCCTGATATGGCTGTTAAAATCAAGGAAGAGGTTCAGAAGCAGTTCGATGCGGGTTTCTTGTCAGTGACAACTTATCCCCCGTGGGTGGCCAACATCGTTCCAGTACCGAAGAAGGATGGCAAAGTCAGAATGTGTGTCGATTACCGAGATCTGAATAGAGCGAGTCCGAAAGATGATTTCCCATTACCTCACATTGATGTATTGGTTGATAATACGGCTCAATCCTCGGTTTTCTCTTTCATGGATGGTTTTTCTGGTTATAATCAGATCAAGATGGCGCCAGAAGACATGGAAAAGACGACATTCATTACACCTTGGGGCACGTTCTGCTATAAGGTGATGCCATTTGGGCTGAAGAATGCCGGTGCTACCTATCAGAGGGCTATGACGACTCTCTTTCATGACATGATGCACAAAGAGATTGAAGTGTACGTGGATGATATGATTGCGAAGTCGCAAACAAAAGAGGAGCACCTGGTTAATTTGCAGAAGTTGTTTGACAGATTGAGAAAGTTCAAACTGAGGCTGAATCCGAACAAGTGTACGTTTGGTGTGAGATCTGGTAAGCTGTTAGGCTTCATTGTCAGTGAGAAAGGGATTGAGGTTGATCCAGCAAAAGTCAAAGCTATTCGAGAAATGCCTGAACCAAAAACAGAAAAGCAGGTTCGTGGGTTTTTAGGGAGATTGAACTACATTGCAAGGTTTGTATCTCACCTAACTGCCACGTGTGAACCGATATTCAAATTGCTTAGAAAGAATCAAGCAATCAGGTGGAACGATGATTGTCAGAAAGCTTTTGACAAAATAAAAGAATATTTACAGAAACCTTCAATCCTTATACCTCCAGTTCTGGGGAGACCATTGATAATGTACCTATCAGTGATTGAGAACTCGATGGGGTGTGTATTGGGACAGCATGACGAGTCTGGTCGAAAAGAGCATGCCATATACTACCTTAGCAAAAAGTTTACCGACTGTGAAATCAAATATTCACAGCTTGAGAAAACTTGCTGTGCTTTGGCCTGGGCTGCTCGCCGACTGAGGCAGTATATGTTGAACCATACTACCTTGTTGATTTCTAAGATGGATCCAGTAAAGTACATCTTTGAGAAGCCGGCTCTCACCGGACGTGTTGCCCGTTGGCAGATGATTTTAACAGAATATGATATCTAGTACACGTTGCAGAAGGCCATCAAAGGTAGTATTCTGTCAGACTATCTCGCCGAGCAACCGATTGAAGATTATCAGCCGATGATGTTTGAATTCCCTGATGAAGACATCATGTATCTTAAGATGAAAGATTGTGAAGAGCCTCTTGTCGAGGAAGGACCTGATCCTGATGACAAGTGGACATTGATGTTTGATGGGGCTGTGAATGTGAACGGTAATGGTGTTGGTGCAATGCTTATCAATCCAAAAGGTGCTCGTATACCTTTTTCTGCTAGATTGACTTTTGATGTCACCAACAATGAAGCTGAGTATGAGGCTTGTATCATGGGGATAGAGGAATCCATTGATCTGAGGATCAAGACTCTTGACATATATGGAGATTCCGCTCTAGTGATCAACCAGGTCAATGGAGATTGGAATACTAACCAGCCGCATTTGATCCCGTATAGAGATTACACCAGAAGAATACTGACGTTCTTCAAGAAGGTGAAGTTGTATCATGTCCCCCGGGATGAGAATCAGATGGCTGATGCCTTGGCTACTTTGTCTTCTATAATCAAAGTTCATTGGTGGAATCATGTGCCACATGTTGCGGTGAATAGACTCGAGAGGCCTGCGTATGTGTTTGCAGCCGAGTCTGTTGATGATGAGAAGTCGTGGTACTACGATATCAAGAACTTCCTCAAGAGTCAGGAATATCCTGAAGGTGCGTCAAAGAATGACAAGAAAACCCTGAGAAGGCTAGCTGGAAGCTTTTATTTGAATCAGGGTGACGTGTTGTATAAGAGGAACTTCGACATGGTTCTGCTCAGATGCGTGGATAGACACGAAGCAGACATGTTGATGCAAGAAGTGCATGAGGGTTCGTTTGGTACCCATGTTGGTGGTCATGCAATGTCTAAAAAACTGTTGAGAGCCGGTTATTACTGGATGACTATGGAATCCGATTGTTTCAAATACGCTCGGAAGTGCCAGAAGTGTCAGATCTATGCTGATAAGGTGCATGTACGACCAAGCCCTTTGAATGTCATGAACTCGCCTTGGCCGTTCGCCATGTGGGGCATTGAAATGATTGGGAAGATCGAGCCTACTGCTTCTAATGGACATCGCTTCATCCTGGTTGCGATTGATTACTTCACCAAGTGGGTGGAAGCAGCTTCCTATGCTAATGTTACCAAACAAGTGGTTGCCCGGTTCATCAAGAAGGAAATCATCTGTCGTTATGGGGTTCCTGAGAGAATCATCACCGATAATGGTTAGAATCTCAATAACAAGATGATGAAAGAGCTTTGCAGAGATTTCAAGATTGATCATCACAACTCTTCTCCTTACAGACCAAAGATGAATGGTGATGTAGAGGCGACGAATAAGAATATCAAGAAGATTGTGCAGAAGATGGTCGTGACGTACAAGGATTGGCATGAGATGCTGCCTTTCGCTTTGCATGGGTACCGTACCTCAGTACGTACTTCGACCGGGGCAACCTCGTACTCCCTTGTGTATGGTATGGAAGCAGTCCTACCAGTTGAAGTGGAGATCCCATCTCTGAGAGTTTTACTGGATGTCAAGCTTGACGAAGCCGAATGGATTCGAACAAGGTTTAATGAGTTCAGCCTTATCAAAGAGAGACGGCTAGCAGCTGTGTGCGATGGGCAGTTGTATCAAAGAAGGATGAAGAGAGCCTTTGATCAGAAAGTGTGTCCTCGAAGCTATCAGACTGGTGATCTAGTTCTGAAGAGGATCCTTCCTCCCGGTACAGATAACAGGGGCAAGTGGACTCCTAATTATGAAGGTCCATATGTTGTGAAGAAGGTTTTCTCCGGTGGAGCCTTGATGCTTACAACTATGGATGGTGAAGATTTCCTGTCCCCTGTTAATTCAGATGTAGTCAAAAAATACTTCGCATAAATTGACCCGCTGGACAAAAAGAATAAAAGAGTCCAGGCAAAAAAGGGCATCCCGGCGAACCAATGAAGAGAATTTGTACACCCGGTAAGTCGAAAACCCGCAAGGGCGGCTTAGGCAAAAATGGGTATCCCGGTGGATTGAAAACCCGAAAGGGCGATCCAGGAAAAAGAGGGATTAGAGCGAAGACTACAGTTTGAGTTATCTGTACCTCATCGCGCTTCGTCGTCTGCCATCTCGAAAGATGTGATCGGTCCAGTCATTCTTTTCAGAAAGCAAGGAGTTGGGAGGAAAACTGATGATCTGTGAGTTATAACAGAATTGGGAAATAGTGGATGTCGTGTTCACATTGCCATTAGGATAGATTTTTTACTTTTGTGCGCAATTACCTCTTTCTAGGAATTGCTTCCCGATTGTATTCGCCTTTTCAGGCCCATTTTCAATCAATAAAAGTCGTTATTCAGATAAATAGCTCTTTTGTTTTTATTTTACCGTTTTGTTTGCAAAAACGTCCGAATTTTTGATAAAAATTGCATATAAAAACATGAAGGCTAAGCAATAATGTGCAGAAAGATAAAACATTTGAAAATCATTTTGAATGTTGAGGATACTCGAGTGTATCTTGTCCATGCAACCCCTGGGGCATGTATGTTGTGCTGTTTTGCAGGTTGTTATCTATAAGGACGATTCCCCAGCTGGTATTTCCCCAGCAGGTATTTCCCCAGTTGAGTTCCCCACTGAGTTGGAAGGATGTTGTATCCCCAGCGGAGGTGTCAGTGGATTTCCATTCCCCAGCAGTCGGGTTCGAAGTACTGTTATCCTCAGCGTGGTCGTGAGCGCTTATCCCCAGCAGTGTTGTGGATGTTTATCTCCAGCACAGAGTCTGGTGTGTTATCCCCAACAGAGTTGCTTTCCCTAGCAGATCTCCCGAGCAGAGGTTTGTGTTGATGGTTTTCCCCAGCAGGTTCCCCGAGTGGATCAGGTCTGGTGAAAGTTATCTCCAGCAGAGTTTATCCTACCTGTGGATTGGATGAGTTTTCCCCAGCGGAATAGCATTTGTTTCCCAAAGCAGAGTTTATCCTACCTGTTGGCAACTCTCCCCAGGGAAGTCGCCTTGTTTAATTCCCCAGTGAAGTCGTCTTGGTTCGTCCCCAGCGAGTTGCCTTGTTTGTTCCCCCAAGCGGAGTCCCCGAGCGGATTGGAATCCTTTCCCCAGCAACAGTTTTAGTTCTCTAGCATGAGTGAGAAGTCGGTGCTCTCCCCGCAGAGTATTCCTCAGACAGAGTCTCCCCACAGAGTCGGAGTATCTGATCAGTTTGGCTCCCCAGCCGGAGTTCATCATCTTGCATTTTGCATGTAGTAATCATTGCATCCTCAAAATCGCGTAGCATTTCCATTCAATATGGAGCATTACGCCATAGAAAAATTCAAACATATGCATTCATGTGTTGAAACCTAATCAGACTATCCCCGGCAGAGGCGGATCGTTGTGTAACATCTGTACAGCACGTTTGCTACAGTTGCTCCTGACAGCATTCAGGATTGATATTCCCCAGGGAGGTTTATTTCCTCACCCGTCCGCGAACGGAAAGCTTGATTCTCCCCAGTGAGATCTCCAGCAAGTGTTTAGCCTTGCCTCGACATATGTAGATGTCATATTGTGATACCGGTCAGTGTCAGGTCAGCACCCGCATGTGTTATTTCTTTGGTGTCGGTAAACACCATTCTTTCGGTGTCGGTAAACATCGAGTCCTACCCCAGTCATCGGGTAATGTCGGGTCTTCTTTTGATGTCGGTAAACATCATCTTTCGATGTTCGTAATACCCTTATATTCCCCAACAAGAGTCTCCTTCTCTGTTGGTGTCGATAAATGTTGAGTTTTTCCTATACGTCCGTTGACGTATAGTGATACCTTTCCCCTCAGAATCACCTCTCCGTTGGTTTCGATAAACGTTGAGTTTTTCCTATTCGTCCGTTGATGTCTAGTTGTATCTTCCCCAGTAGAGTTCTACCTCTTCGTTGGTTTCGATAAACGTCGAGTTTTTCCTTGTTGTCCGTTGACATCTGGATGTATTTCCTTCCCCAGTGGGTTACCTCTCCGTTGGTTTCGATAAACGTCGAGTTTTTCCTAGTTGTTCGTTGACATCTAGTTGTTTTTTCCCCACAGGTCATCCGTTGATGTCTGTTCACCTCTCCGTTGGTTTCAATAAACGTTGAGTTTGTCCCAATCGTCCGTGGACGTTTGGTTGTGATTGGCTTTTCCGCAGTAGGGTCTCCTTCTCCATTGGTGTCGATAAACGTCGAGCTTCTCCCTTTCGTCCGTTGACGCCTGGTCGAGTCTTCCCATTCATCCGTTGATGTCTGGTCACCTCTCCGTTGGTGTCGATAAACGTCAAGCTTCTCCCTTTCGTCCGTTGACGTCTAGTCGAGTCTTTCCCATTCATCCGTTGATGTCTGGTCTCCTTCTCCGTTGGTGTCGATAAACGTCGAGCTTCTCCCTTTCGTCCGTTGACGTCTGGTCGAGTCTTCCCATTCATCCGGTGATGTCTGGTCACCTCTCCGTTGGTTTCGGTAAACGTTGAGTTTTTCCCATTCGTCCGTTGACGCATGGTTGTCTCTCTTGCCATTCATCCGTTGATTTCTGGTCACCTCTCCGTTGGTTTCGATAAACGTCGAGTTTTTCCTGGTCGTCCGTTGACGTCTAGTTGTGATTTCTATTCCCATTCATTGTCTTTCGATGTCTGGATGTGACTGTACCTTTGAAAAATCAGAAAAAAAATCAAAATCCCCAGTAATAAATATCAGATCCCAGTGGAAGCGCCCGTTGGTGAATTTTCCTTTCTTGGATCCCCTCAGAGTGCAAATTTCTACGGTTCTTTGGTATTCAATCCCTGTTTACCCTGAAAGTCTGACAGTCGTTGCTCTCATCCGTTCGGGTTCCCAGTTGATTGAATAGGGGCAGCTGTAGCACCTCAAATTTTCACCTCCCATTTTGTACATACATTTTCATTTTAGGTCATTGACATTTGCATTGTTCATTGCATAGTCATCAGTTCATCAGTCAAGACTGGTCAGGAGATCTAGTTGTGCAAGCAAGCAAGGGAATTTCCCATTGAAGCAAAGCCCTAGGGTTGGTTCAATGAGTTCACATGATTCAAGGATCATTTTGAAGTGATTTGGTCAAGCATTGAAGGCTCAAAGCTCATCAGTCAAGATGCAATTCATCTGAAACCCTAGAAAGTCAACCAAAGTTAACTGTCAGTTCAATCATGGATTTGAAGGTGGGAGATGGTTAGAGAGGCCTCATTCATGTCCATACAAGTCTCATTTGACATTTCAAACATCAACATTGAAGAATTTGAGGTCAGATGAAAAGTTTCCAAAAATAGTAAGTGACCTGTAATTTGAAATTGCCAAAAATGGAAAGGTTTTCTCCTGAAGATTACATGATCAAGCAAGCTTCAAATGAAATTTTGTCTAATATGAAAGTTGAAGATCTTGCTCTTACCTTTCCAAAAAGTCAAAGAACATGAATTTCTCATGTGTGGTTGAGAAGATATGGATCAATCATGGTCAATGGAATTTGAACTTCAAGAATGCTTAACTTTCAAACCATAAGGCCAAATGGAGTGGTTCTTTTTGCAACATTTCTCTCTTGACATGCACTATCCAATTCATGCATCATAGGCCATGCATTTCCATTACAAAAATATGTGCATTTTCATTTGAATTTTGGAGGGAACTTTTAAATTTGAAAATTATGCATTGCCTTTACATTTCATCACTTGCATTAGCCTCCAAACAGACTTTTGAATGCATTCCAAGCCAAAAAACGAGTACTGTAGCATTGCATTACATACATAAGGGTGAATTGGCAAATTTGCAAAACACCTTGGTTTTCATTAATCCCTTGGCATTTGGCTAATTGTGATTAACAAACATGATTAGTACATCATATATAAGCTAAAGCATAACAGAAATTGGATTAACACTTCATAATTTCCAGATCTGAAATTTTCAAACATTGTGCTCTCAAACTTTTTCTTCAATTTTCTTCATACACATTGCTATTTGCTCGAGTGATTCATCATCCACAAGCATAATTGAGCTGGATTGAAGCAGGATTTGAAGGATTTCATGCAGATTTGAGGACTGTTGAAGCTTACATCCATTAATGGCAGTTGGAGTTTCTGGCCAGATCGAGCAAGGTTAAGCTATTGTTCTTCATCCATTCATCTATCTAAGCATTGGAGATCATCTGTTTCTGCTTTCAAGGACCTGAATTGAGCGATTCCAGTTCTGTAGCTTCAACAAGGTTAGATTTCGAATGTTTTAATTCATGAAATTGGTAGATGCTTGTTGTAGATCTTTCATTGGTGGTTACACTGAGCTTTAAATCCATCAAATCCATGCAGAAATGAATTAGTTATGAGGATTTTAAGTTTGACATGTGAAATTTGTTTGCCTCGATCCATTCATGTTAGGGAGAATTAGGTTAAATTAGATGTGGATTAGTGATGTACGTGGAAAGATGAGTCCATTGGTGTGATTGTTTTTGATTTCTGGACACATGTGTTCTTGAGTGTATGAACACGATGAAGGTGTATGAAGAACCTAGGGTTTTCTTTTTCCAGATGCTGTTTGATCTTCATAGCGCGTTATTGCATGAGTTTTTTGTTAATGGCCATGTATTGGACCACGTGGCCCTGGCGTGGCACATTGATTGGCTCTGATTGATTCCCGTTGCCACATCAGTTAAGTGAAACGGTGCGTTTCACTTAACTAGCGCGCCACTTTCAAATAGCTCCACCCTTCGATTCTGGCCGAGGACATTTCAAATTAGGCCTTTAGCATTTTATTTCATTTCCTTTACACATTCATCCATATGCTTTCACATGATTTTTTTTTCTTCACTTCCAAAAATCATAACTCAATCAATGTTGATCCAATTAATGTGTGGTTTTTTGCATTTTGATCCTCATCATGTCTAGTATTTTTTGGCTATTTTTCCAGAAATTTTGCACGGTTGAAAAATCTTTTGGCTTAGGGTTTGTGTATGCATGTGCTATCTTGTACCTTGCTTGCTATATGTTTTGTGAAATGATGAGTTTTAATCCAATACTCTTGAAATTGGTGTGCTTAAACTAGACATATTGATGGATATTTTGGTGTTGAGTTTGCAATTTTAGCATTTATGGTTGTTGAGATATGATCTGTTTAATGTAGGTGTGACAATGTGTGTCACACCATTGCTTGCTCAATTTGATGATTTTCTTTGCCTTGCCAAATGAATGCCAAATGATATGATTTTTTGCATGTTGTTTCTTCTGGATGTTAGGATTGCTCATGAATTTTTGTGGAAGTTTTGGAATCATTTCTGATTTGTTTGATATTTTTCTTGCTGGATGATCATTTGTGGAATTTTGAAGAGTGTTGAACTTCAATGATTTGTGAAATGATGGTTGTTTATCCTATGAATGTGAAATTTTTCACTTTGATTCTAGACACTTTGAAGTTTATTGTGGCTTTGGTTTGAGGCATTTATCATTTGTCAATTCTGTTTTAGGCTTGTGCTAAGTTGATGTAGCATTTTGTGTCTCAATTGAGCTTGTTTGTGCTTGCCTTGCCTTATGGAATTTGATTTCCATGCTTAAACTTGTCCAAATGCCTTGAATTTTGGTGTGTTGATCATGTTATGGGTTCTGTTTAGCCATGATTTTTCTTGGAATTAATTGAATCATTTTGGAATTAATGTGGATTTGTTCATTCTGTTGCCTCAATGTGGTTTCAATTTGCATGCCTTGCCATGATTGATTTGTGAAATAAATTTGGTTGATGCTATTGACATGAGACCTTTTGGATGATGTTCTTAATTGGTTGAGTTTGATTCATGTCAATTTTTATGTTCTGTTTTGAATTATTTCTCCCTCTTTGACCCTAGGCGTTGTCCTAGTGGTTGGTGCTTATGTTTGAGCTTTGTTTTCAGGATAAGAAGCATATGGCCATGAGAGGATTGATCCATTTGCTTGAGTTGGATTATTTGGTTGATGTTGACTAATCTTGACTTGTTTTGTAGGTGGCTTTTAGCTCATTTGAGTTGAGCTTGTGCCTTGCACATGGTTGCTTGTTTGACAATGTCTGTTGACTGTTGACCATTTAACTGTCTGTTTGACTTTTTGAGTTGTGTACTGACTGAGTTAGATTGTTTTCAGGTACATTAGTTGCTTAAGTTCTTTTGAACTTGCTTTTGCTGTTGCTTGGTTGCTTAACCATTTGAGGTATAACTTCTCTGACTTCATGTAGTCTGGAAGACCTGTCCTGTTACTTGGGCAGGCACCTGTCTGAAGTCTTCCTTAAGAGGCAATGCTTGTGTTTGTTTATCTTTGTGCCAAGCAGGAAAATACCTTTGATAAGGCAATTGGCAGATAAAAGAGATGTGTAGTCCATCTCCTGCTATTCAGTGTGTCATCCCTTTGCTCACATTACATGTTGATGCATTGTGGATATCAACCCAAGATCCTTGTTGAGTCAGTCATATGGATAGAAGAGTTCCTGCTTTCTGAACTCCCACACCTTCTATTTGAGTCAAGCTCTCCCAGGCCAGGGATAAGAGTTGTGAGGCACACCCCTCACTTCCCATTTCATCTGCTTCACCCTAACTCTCAATGTTAGGGTTAAGAGCTAACATCACCCGATTCCAGTTGGATTGTGTTTCACAGCCTAACCTTGTGTGAGCCCACTTTGTTTGTATATAGTGTGTGCTAATTGTGTGTATGTTTGCTTTGCTTGTGCTGCTTAGGTTTAGCTTGCTCCCTGTGCAAGTTAGATAGAAACCTTGACCTAGGACCATGGTGAATTTGCATGATAACTATTAGGCTCGAGTTAGTCTCCCTTCTAGTATGTCATTTCCCAGTCTCTGGTTAGGCTAGTCCTTTGTCCCTGCGTAGGGGAACTACGTCGCCCTGATCCTCATACCCGATGAGGTACGTAGGCAGGAGAAGAGCTGATCTCTCCGGGCGCCCTTTTTGTTTTGTTTTGTGTGTGTTAGGAGATGGATGTAAGACCAGCGATTGGCATTCCGTATCCTATTGTTGTGTGCTTGGAGTCCGATGTAAGTCCAGCGATTGGCATTTGGTTTCCAGTGTGGGTGTGTTTGGTTCGGAGTCTGATGTAAGTCAAGCGATTGGCATTCGGTTTCCATGTTTGCCTGTTTTGTGTGGAGTCTGACATAAGTCTGGCGATTGGCAATCGATTTCCTGTGTGGTTTTGTTTGGCGTGCGTTAGCCGAGCTACGAGTGCTCTGATTCTTCTTTAGTCCGAGAAGATACGTATGCATAGGATGCGACATCCTAGCGAGCACGTTTCCCCTAGTCCTGAACTACGTCGACTCTGATGTATGTGCCTGACAGACTACGTAGGCCCAGGATGCGATATCCTGCCGAGTTAGTTTCTTTTGTTTGTTGTGTCTCTTTTCAGCCAGTGTTTGATGTTTGTGAGCAGTTTTTAGCAACCTTTATCCTTCCTTTGGTGCGTGGATCCCGTCGAGTACGACGGATGCGTAGGGGTGCTAATACCTTCCCTTCGCATAACTGACTCCCGATCCCATCTCTCTCTGGTCGCGAGACCATGTCTTTTCCAGGTTTACTTCGAGCGTTTCCTTTCCCTACTTTGGGATAAATAACGCACGGTGGCGGCTCTGTTGTTTCTTTTTCCGGCCGTTTTTTCGCGTAATGCGACAATGATCTACAGGTTTTTATCCTTAGTTCACTCCTTTGGGATGGTTCTTACCCATACTCCATGCTGGTGACTCACAACAAACCCTTGATTCTTGGTTGATCCAATCTTGTCAATATCAATGGAACTTGGGTGTTGATTAGGTGTAAACCATAATCCACCAAAATGGATGATTGATCTTGACAATGACTTGATTCATCCCTTGACCTTTGTTTGCCTTGTGTGTGATCCCTTATTTGTGATTGTTGCATTCATGCATTCATGTGCATCATAACATTCATCACACAAAAATTTCAAGGAACTAAGGTATCATTTGCAAATATTTTCAGACCATGGATTATGGACAAAGGAACACTAAGAAGTACAGTTTCAGATGTCCCGACTTGAAAGAGTTTAGGAAGCTAGCATCTTTTGTATTAGATCCCTTGGACTTCAAACAACATCATGGGAAGCTTCTGTCCATCTTGTCTGCTAATATGGTTGAAGGACTCTTGAGTGTGCTAGTGCATTTCTATAATCCTCTCTACCATTGTTTCACTTTCCCAGATTTTCAGCTTGTGCCTACCTTGGAGGAGTATTCTCATCTTTTGGGGATACCTATTTCTAGTAGAGTGCCTTTTAGTGGATTGGAGGAGATTCCCCGATCTAGTATTATTGCTGAAGCTCTTCACTTGAAGAAGTCTGAGATAGAGGCTCATTGGGTGAAGAAAGGAGGGTTATTTGGGTTGCCATCTGTTTTCCTCATCAAGGAAGCTACTTCATTTGCTCAAGCCGGTAGTGTGGATGCTTTTGAAGCTATCTTGGTATTGCTCATTTATGGATTAGCTTTGTTCCCTAACATTGACGGTTTTATTGATGTTAACACTATTAGACTGTTCTTGATTGGGAATCCTATGCCTACTTTGTTGGGTGATATGTATTTCTCTTTGCATCTAAGGAATTCTAAAGGTGGTGGAACTATTGTCTGTTGTATCCCTCTTCTGTACAAGTGGTTTATTTCACACTTGCCTCAGACACCTGCTTTTGTGGAGAACAAACAAGGTCTAAGGTGGTCTCAGAGACTTATGTCTCTCACTAATGATGATATAGTTTGGTATGATCCGTCTTTGAGCAGTTTGGAGATTATTGATAGTTATGGTTAATTCTCTAATGTGCCTCTCATTGGTACACAAGGAGGAATTAACTACAACCCTGCTTTGGCTCGTCATCAACTTGGGTTCCCCTTGAGAGACAAGCCTAGTAACACTTTGTTAGAAGGTCTTTTCTATCAAGAGGGTAAAGATCCCCAACATTTGAGGCAGAAGATTGTGCATGCTTGGCATAATGTGCATAGGAAAGGAAGATCTGAGCTTGGTCCACGCAATTGTGTAGCTTTGGAAGCTTACACTCTTTGGGTGAAGAAGAGAGCTTTGGAGTTGAATATGCATTATCCTTATGAAAGACCTATGTTTATGGTTATGGTTGAGCCATTAACTCTCCCTAACCAAGATGTAGAGGAGTTGGAAGACACGCTCGTCAAGATGAAGCAAGAGAAGGACATGTAGGAAGAGCGTTTCCATGCTTTGAGCAAGAAGCATGAAGAGTTGCAGTTGGAGTCTAAGGACAAAGATGCACTTATTGAGCTACTTGAAGAACGAGTGACGAAGAGATAGAGAGAGCCAGAGGTTTCATCTTCTAGCATGCCTCAGCCTTCCGTTGCTTGGAAGAAGATTGTTGATCAGCTTGTCCTCGAGAAGACTCAGATGAAGGCTTCTTTTGAGACCGAGATCTGTCGCATTCGAAGGAAGTACGCGCCTACAGCCAGATCTTCTGACGATGTTAGGGATCCTTAGAATGACTAGTCTCCTTTTCTCTTGTATTTTTTATTTTGGTTTCTGAAATTGTACTTAGTGTAATCCTCCCAATTTATATAAATAAAAAGAGATTTTTGGTCATATCAAATTGTTGCAATTGCCATTTAAATATTATATATTTTCAAATGATATAGTAAGTTCCTTGAAAATAAAAATAATCAAGCATTACATTTCATGCATCATTTGCATAAGTAGGTTTTTGCCAGATGTCTGATTGGTGTTTCTGCTGTGTTTTAGCCAAGCTGACTCACCGGTATAATACCCGAGCCAATCATCTGAGAATCATGGAACATTTGGAGCAAGAGAACAGAGAGCTGAAGGACGAGATCGCCCGCCTGACTGCCATGATGGAGTCAGTTCTTGTTGCTCAAAATCAAGCTTCTCCAACGCCTGCAACTCCTCCTGCAAGGACTATTACTTCAGAGGTGACTACCTCTAGCATGCCTGCTGCTACCACTCACTTCCCACCGAATATGCCTGCCGGATTCCCGTGGGGAATGCCTCCCAACTTTTTGCCCGAAGGCTTTGCGCCTACATTTGCTTCCATGGTGACATCTAGCTCGGTCATGTCTGTGCCACCTTCCGTTGTGCACACCTTGCCTCGCGTAGAGGATACCATATATCATTCCGAGCCGTCTAAGGGTTTGAATGTGTATGAGAAGATGGACGAGATGAAAGATCAGCTTCTTGAGTTGCGCAAGGAATTGAAGACACTAAGAGGTAAAGACTTGTTTGGAAAGAGTGTTGCTGAGTTGTGCTTAGTGCCCAACGTCAAGATCCCAGTGAAGTTCAAAGTGCCCGACTTTGAAAAGTATAAGGGGAACTCTTGTCCGCTCAGTTATCTTGTGATGTATGCCCGCAAGATGTCTACTCAGACCGACAATGATCAATTGCTTATTCACTACTTCCAAGATAGTCTGACTGGTGTTGCACTCCGTTGGTACATGGGGTTGGATAGTGCAAGCATTCGCACTTTCAACGACTTGGGAAAGGCTTTTGTGAAGCATTACAAGTATAATATGGATATGGCGCTTGATAGAGACCAATTGAGGTCTATGTCTCAGAAGGACAAAGAGATATTCAAAGAATACGCGCAAAGATGGAGGGAGTTGGCTGCCCAGATCACTCTCCTTTGGAGGAGAAAGAGATGACAAAAATCTTGTTGAAAACTCTGAGTTCATTTTATTATGAACGCATGATCGCTAGTGCCCCCAGTGACTTTACCGAAATGGTAAATATGGGGATGAGGCTTGAGGAAGGAGTCCGTGAGGGACGTTTGCCAAAAGATGAGGCGTCAACAAGTAAGAAATATGGTAGCAACTTTGGTAAGAAGAAAGACAGTGAGACGAATGCTGTAATCAGTGGGAGGTAGAGGAGGCCTCAGATCAGAAGGAATCCACCATCCCGTCAACATCATCATCATCAAGTGCCATCAGTAATTCCGGTATTTTCTAATCAACAAGAAACACCAATTCAACAACAACAACAACATCAACATCAACAACAACAACTACAACAAAGAACGAACACCTACAACAACAACAATACCAACAACAATCATCATCAGCAGAACTTTGAGAGGAAGAAGGTCTCTTTTGACCCGATTCCTATGTCATATGCAGAGTTGTATCCTTCGTTAGTTCTCAAGAACTTAATTCAACCGAGGAACCCATCGCAAATCCCAGAACCACTTCCCTGGTGGTATAAACCTGAGCTCCGTTGTGATTTTCATCAAGGAGCGCCCGGACACGGCATTGAAAACTGCTATCCATTGAAGTATGAGGTTCAAAAGCTTATCAAGAGTGGTATAGTGTCCTTTGAGGACCGCGCGCCAAATGTGAAAGCGAACCCTTTGCCCGCTCATGGGAATTCTTCAGTGAATATGGTGGACGGTTGTCCTGGGGAGTATAAGATTTATGACGTCCGGTTTATCCAAAGATCCTTGGTGCAGATGCACAAGGATATCTGTTTGGTGAGTGACTGTGAACATGACCATGATGGTTGTGTTGTTTGTAGTGTGAACCCAAAAGGGTGTGTTGTAGTGAAAAGGGACATCCAACATCTAATGGATGAAGGCATGATCCAAATTGTTTAATCCCGTCATGTAGATGACGACGTCAATGTCATAATGCCCGTTTTCAAACAACAAGAGCGGTTGGTAATTCAATATGACAACAACAACAATAATAATGTCAGTCAAAGATCAGTATCGCCGTTGGTAATACGGTTAGCGGGTCCAGTCCCGTATTCATCTGATAAGGTTGTACCGTACCAGTACAATGCTACAATGATAAAGAATGGTCAAGAGGTCTCGTTACCTACGACTAGTTCAGTAGTGAGCATTGTTGATGTAACGAAGGTGACCCGTAGTGGTCGAGTGTTTGGGCCGGTGTTCCCAGAAAACAAAGAAGAAACAATTGTTGGTAAGAAGGCGGAGGTGCCTAATGTAGATCTTATTGGCGTTTCAAAAGATAAGTCTGGTGAATCCAGTAACTTGAAAGCCAATGATGACGATGAGGTACTTCGATTGATAAAGAGGAGCGAGTTTAATGTGGTGGAGCAGCTGCTCCAAACCCCCTAAAAAATCTCAGTGTTGTCTCTGGTGATGAATTTTGTGAAGGTGAGAAAAACAAGAAAGGGGGGTTTGAATTGTTTTGGAAATAAAAGCTTTTTCAAAAATAAGAACACACAGAATTTTATACTGGTTCACTTAGAAAACAAAGCTACTCCAGTCCACCCGGCCAAGGTTATTTCGCCTTCAAAAAGGACTTAATCCATTAATCTTGAAAGATTACACAACCAATCATCTAAGAGAATAATCTCTTAGCCCTCTCAAGTATACAAACTGCGCAGAGTTACTTGAGGAACAAAAATAATTTAAGAAAAATAGAGTTGTAATGTAAAGCGCTTCTAAGAGTAAGCGAGTATTACAGAAAAGTATTAGAACAAGAGTTTCTCACGTAAGAGCAACAACTCATGGAAAAAGAGAGAGAATATGAATGAAGTTTCTGTGCGTCGCAGATGTCTCTCTCTAGTGAGGTAAATTGTCCTTTATATAGTGGTTGAGAAGGACCATTGGAGTGATGACAGAATCTTGGTCTTTGATGAGTATTCAATGTCATTACTTCTGTGTTTCTTTCTATAACCATTTTGTCTGCCGTTTAAATTCTTTCTTAAAATACTTCCTTTCCATAGTGAGATTTATTTCCGTTACGCTTTCTGGACTTGTGAATCTTCATCAGAGTCTTGATGTACCAGAGTTATTCTTCAGAGGATGATCACGTCTGACTTCATCAGAGCTTCTCAGAGTACTAGTCTTCTTAAGTATCAGAGTCTAAGATCAGTAGTTTGTTGGAGCTTCTGGTTCTTTTTGCTGTCTTTCTTTGATCAGAATCACAACTTCTTGGACGTACTCCTTTCTTAGCGGCGTCTGATCCTCTAATACTTTGTATCTAACATACGTTTGTATCTGATATATGATCAGAGTCCTTCGTAACTGTTCAGAGTCCTGCATGAATGTTCAGAGTCCTACATACTTAGAAAAAATCTCGTTAGAGTGCCATTTTTTGGTTTCATCCTTTGTTATCATCAAAATCTTAGAAATCTATTGTAGAACCAGTTTTGTTCTTACAATCTCCCCCTTTTTTATGATGACAAAACAATTTAAGTTAGAGATGAAACATTTTTCAGAAAGGAGTCTTCGATCAGATTTGTAGTGAGCTTCCCTTGAGTTAGATCTGGGAGTTCAGAAGTTCTTACCGGACCTTCCATGGTTTGGTGTTTCTAGCTACTTTCCTGCATATCTTTAAGTCATAATGTTTGCAGAGTTTGAAATGAATTAGATACGTTTTCATCAGAGCTGTTTTTAGTTCTCCCCCTTTTTGTCAGAATCAAAAAGTCTTAGCAAAAAGATATTAGCAAAAGGTTGATATTGACAAGTAACATTTACAGAAGCCAGAAACGCAGAAAGCAAACATGGAAACAAAAGGCAACAAGCAGAGCAGATAAAACAACAAGCAAATCAGAAAGAACAAAGAAAATCCTAGGGGCCTAAGGGTTTGGAGGTGGAGGCATCCTCTAGAGCAGCTGGGACAGCATGTTCTAAATGTTGACATTGACAGAATCATGTTGGTCCAGTCTGACTCGAACTACTTGTTGTTCTTTCTACAGCGCTTCAAGGGTCTTCAGGACCAGAGGGACGAAGGTGGAGGACTCCCCCTGGGTCAGTGCATCGTTTCTGACTCTAGCAGCAGACTCTTCAGCACGGCGAGCTGCTTTTTCAGCGGTAGCTTTGGCTTTTGCCTCAGCTTCAGCAGCAAGAGCTTTGGCTTCAACTTCTTTGATTCTCTGAAGTTCTTCTTGTCTTGCTTTCTCTTCAGCTTCCTTTCTTGCCCGCTCCTCAGCTTCTCTGGCTAGACGCTCCTGGAGTCTGATCTCAGCATCTCTGATGAAGTCATTGTGGACTTATTCAGAGAGGCCTTGCAGCTTGAAGGCTTCAGAGGTCATCCAACTTATCACTCTGTTCCAGTGAGTCCTTACAGCGGAGGGATCATCACTGATGCTAGAGTTGATGGTCAGAGGCTTGACCTTGTCAACTAAAGATTCTACAAAAACCTTAATTGCTTCCTCAAGGGTCAGAAGGGTGGTTTCTGGTTTAGAGGCTTGGGATGGAGAAGTGGGGGGGCTTAAGTTAAGTGTGGGAGTTGGTGGGTCAGTGGAGGTAGTTGGTTGGGGTATTTTAGAGTGTTGTGGTTGGGATGATTGTGATTCAGAGTGGATTGGTTCGGATGGTGGAGGGTCAGAGGTGGTTGTGTTTGGGTTTTCTGGGGGTGGAGAGGTAACTTCTGGTTCAGGGTTAGAGTGTGTTGGTTGTTGAGAAGCAAGAGCATGGTTTTGGAGCTGAGCCAGAGTTGGGGAGAGAGGGTCAGAGGGTTCAGTGTCAGATGAGAGGGTATAGTAAGGCGGAGATTGTGGAGATGGTGATAAAGAGGGTGAAGTGGTTTCGTTTAGCATTTCTGCTTCTGAAACAGGTAGAGTTGTGGTGGAAAGATTGAATTTTTGAGAAGGTTGGTTAGAGGGTCTAGAGGTTGAGGGAGGAGTATCAGAGGTTGTGTATATGGGCGAGAGTTGAGGGAGTAAGGAAGCAACATGTTTAATTTTTACAGAAGGAGGGAGAGGTACAGACTTACCAGGTGATCCAACCAGAGGTACTGGAGGTCATGATCCAGATAGTTCTCCCAACTTTGCTCTCTTTGCCTGCTTTGTCTTCTCATATGGTTCTCGTGTCCTCTTCATGAAATCTAGAGGAAATTCGGGCAGCCAGTCTAAGGAGAAATCTGAGATGTCTACTCCTTGTTTGCGTAGATCCTCTAAATAGTACGCGACTACCTCTTGAGGGTCGATCTTTGAGAACATATAGAGTCCATTTGGGATCTCCCTCTGATATTTAAGTGCTTCCGAGGAGGTGTCCAAAGTTGGTTTGACCCTTACTTGATTAATAATTCCCATGCTCTTCAGATTGTGAGCTTTCAAAGGTCTTCCAGTATCTATCATCACGTCTTCCATGAGTCTGAGCTGTATCAGATGGTGCATGAGGCCACGTTCAATCCGCACATTCGATATAAGTCTCCCCAGAGGAATGTAATTTCTTGTCTTCATGTTGTTTCTGATATCTTTCACGGAGTCTCTAAGATATTTGAAGAGGAGTGCAGGAATGCAGAGCTTCAGACCCTTGTGAATGCAGTAAAGAATGCATTTATGGTATGTGTTGATGTAATCTGAGGAGTTGGAAGCTGGGTAGTGATGGATGGTGCCTAAGATGATCTCTAGCCATACCCGGAGGTTCTGATGCAATTCCTTGTTCTTGGAATGCTTGCCTTCAACACTCTGTTGAAAAATTATAGGGTTTATCTCATGGGACATATACTTTGCCCTAGGATTGATGTTGTATATGCGTCTTCCTCCAGTCTTCTCCATGTTCAGAAGAGCAGCAATTGATTTCTCTGTGATGACTATCTTGACTCCCATAACGTAGGAGACAATGTAGTGATCGTCAGAGTCAGCGAACCTCCCGAATTCTTTTACCAGATTTGTGTAGACTGGGCCATAGAGACGTCGAAAGAAGTTTTCCCACCCTTGCTTCTTCGGTTCATCAGTGAGGTCGACACCATTTCTTCTCATGTTGTCAAAATCCACCAAGGTTTCACACAACACTTCCAGCTTTTCAAATGAAATTGCAAGATGAATATGAGGCTCACGATCAAGAATGTGAGGTTCTTTGTAAATGGGAGTGGAAACGACGCCGGTGACTGCTGGGTTTTGATGACTTGAACTTGGAGCTTGCTCAGTTGAGTTCATCTGTTGAGAGAAGGTTTACACGGGCTGTTGTTGAGAATCCATGAAGAGCGTTGATGAACTTGAGGTAAAGGTTAAAGAACTTGAGTAACACTGCAGAAATGCCTTTGAGAGAGAGAGAGAGAGAGAGAGAGAAACTGAAGGAGAGGGTTAGGTGTGTTTGTGAGTGAAAAGTGTGCAATTGTGAAATGTGAAACATTTAAATACCCAAATTAGGGCGCATGCAAAACGACACAAAAAAGGAAGTTTAGCACAAAAACCAAGTACGCACGTTAGAGGGGAGAATGATTACATCTCATAAATGATGTCGAATCCCAAAATCAACACACTGCTCGAGGAGATTTCAAGAGAATGTTTCTTGATTACTGCTAGATAGTTGTCTAGAAATTCCAAGGTTAGACGCATGATTCTCCACGTGTTACTTTATTTGATCTTCAGGAATACCTAAGGGTTGGTTCCTGGAGATTTCTAACTCAGATGACTTCTAACTAGTAGTAGCATCAGAGTCAGATACAGAAATTAATTGTTTACTTTAGAGTCTTATTTTGCCATCTTAGAGGCATATTTTATTCAGGACAATTTTGAACGTTTAGATTCTTTAAGATAAAGGAGAATCTATCTTCAACAAGGGGTTTGGTAAAGATGTCAGCCCATTGATGGTCTGTATCAATAAATTTTAACATTACTACCCCTTTCTGAACATAGTCTCTAATGAAATGATGTTTTATTTCTATGTGCTTAGCTTTGGAGTGCAAACTAGGATTCTTACTTAAACAAATGGCAGCAATATTGTCATAGAAGATAGGAATGTTACTCTTAAAGATTTGAAGATCCTCTAGTTGATTCTTCATCCGGAGCATCTGAGTAGTGCATAATGATGCTGAAATATATTCTGCTTCTGCAGTGGACAATGTTATGGTTGATTGTCTTTTGTTGGCCCAGGATATCAGATTCTTTCCCAAGAGCTGACAATTTCCAAATGTACTTTTACATTCCATTCTGTCCCCTGCGTAATCTGCATCACAATAACCAGAAAGTCTATACTCTGATGTTTTCTCATGCATCAGGCCCATGTTAGGAGTCCCTTTCAGATATCTGAGTATTCTTTTAACAGCTGTTAAATGAGATTCTCTAGGTTCTGATTGGAATCTGGCACAGAGACATACACTAAACAGAATATCAGGACGTGTAGCAGTCAGATAGAGAAGAGAGCCTATCATACCACGATAGAGCTTCTGACAAACCTTTTGACTAACTTCTTCCTTTTCCAGAATGCAAGTTGGATGCATGGGTGTCTTAGCAGGTTTGCATTCCGCCATTTAGAATTTCTTCAGAATGTCTTTTATGTATTTACTTTGATGAACATAGGTGGCTTCTGAAGCTTGATTGATTTGATTTCCTAGAAAGAACTTTAGTTCTTGCATTAAGCTCATTTCAAATTCTGCCTGCATTAGCTCAGAGAATTCTTGACATACAGAGGGGTTAGCTGAACCAAAAATGATGTCATCAACATATATCTGGCATGTCATGAGGTCATTATTAATGTTTTTACAGAAGAGTGTATAGTCAACTTTCCCTCTGATAAAATCATGTTCCAGAAGAAAATTACTTAGCCTTTCATACCAAGCTCTAGGAGCTTGTTTTAGTCCTTATAGAGATTTCTTAAGTTTAAAAACATGTTCTGGACAATTTGAATTTTCAAAACCTGGAGGTTGATTGACATACACTTTTTTTGATATATAGCCATTAAGAAATGCGCTCTTGACATCCATTTGATATAGTTTGATAGAATGATTTACAGCGAATGAAACAAGTAAGCGAATAGATTCTAACCTGGAGACTGGGGCAAAGGTTTCATTGTAGTCAATGCCTTCTTGTTGACTGTACCCTTGAGCCACCAGTCGAGCTTTATTTCTGACGACTTCGCCTTTCTCATTTAGCTTGTTTCTGAACACCCATCTGGTTCCAATAATGTGAGTGCCTTTGGGTTTAGGAACAAGATCCCAGACGTCATTCTTTGAGAATTGATCTAGCTCTTCTTGCATGGCTAGAACCCAGTCGTCATCTTGAAGTGCCTCATCACATGAAGTAGGCTCGATCATAGATACTAGTCCCAGAGGGGTTTCTTCAAGTACCTTGAAGGTTGACCTAGTTTGGATAGGTTCATCCTTGTTTCCCATAATCAACTCTTCAGATATGTTGGGGCGACTTTTTGATTTCTTTTGGATCGTTGGGGCTTTAGTTCCTTCTGAACTTTGTATATCAGATACTTCTGGTTCTTTGATCTTCTCGTCAGAACCTGCAAGAGTAATCTCCAGATCTGCAAGTTTCTCAACTAGCTTTGACTTTTCAGGGTCAAGCTTATCATCAAATCTGACGTGAATTGATTCTTCCACAATTTTGGTTTCTATATTGTATACTCTGTAGCCTTTAGAGCGTTCTGAGTATCTTAACATAATACCTTTTTGAGCTTTTGAACCAAACTTGTTCAAATGTTCTTTAGTATTCAGAATAAAGCAAGAGCATCCAAAAGGATGAAAATAAGAAATGTTGGGTTTTCTTCCTTTACACAGTTCATAGGGAGTCTTTTCCAGAATAGGTCTTATGGAGATTCTATTCTGAATATAACACGTTGTATTTACTGCTTCAGCCCAAAAGTGCTTAGCCACATTTGTTTCATTGATCATGGTTCTGGCCATCTCTTGGAGTGTCCTATTCTTCCTTTCTACAACTCCATTTTGTTGTGGAGTTTTAGGACAGGAGAAATCATGGGATATTCCATTAGAGTCAAATAATTCTTCAAAAAATTTATTTTCAAATTCTCCACCATGATCACTTCTGATTCTGATGATTTTAGAGTCAAATTTGTTTTGCACTTTGGAACAGAAGCTAGTGAATACAGAGTGAGACTCACTCTTGTGCTTTAAGAATTTTACCCATGTCCAGTGACTAAAATCATCAACAATAACTAGTCTATATTTCTTCCCATTGATTGATGCTATTTTAACAGGACCAAACAAATCAATGTGAAGAAGTTCCAGAGGCTTAGAGGTAGAAACAATATTTTTCTTTTTAAAAGATGATTTTGAAAATTTTCCTTTCTGACCTGCTTCACATAGAGCATCTGAAGAAAACTTCATCTTGGGTAGACCTCTGACTAACTCGAGTTTATTTAGCTGAGATAGCTTTCTCATGCTAATGTGACCCAAGCGTCTATGCCATACCCATTGCTCTTCATGAACAGACATTAAACATTTTACATTTTGTTCTTTTAAGTCTGAAAGATTTATTTTATAAATATTGTTTTTCCTCTTGCCAGTGAATAGGACTGTTCCATTGTTCAGATTAATTGCTTTACATGTTTTTTGATTGAAGATTACGTCATACCCGTTATCACTTAATTGACTTATTGATAACATATTATGCATTAATCCTTCTACATAGAGAACATTAGATATAGAGGGAAGAGTACCATTACCAATAGTTCCGGAGCCTCTGATCCTTCCTTTCTAATTTCCTCCGAAACCTACGAAGCCTGCATCTTTAAGTTCTAGGTTTTGCAACATATACTTTCTTCCCGTCATGTGTCGCGAGAATCCAGAGTCCAGGTACCATGACTGGTGCCTTAACTCTGCTGCATAAGATATCTGCAACATAAATAATCTTATCCTTTGGTACCCAGAATCTTTTGGGTCCTTTGTGATTAGTTTTCCCAGAGTTTCTTAATACTTTGGGTTTTCTAGCATTATCAAAGCGTTGTGCTTGTGTATGTGTGTAGTGATAGGGAAACGGAGATTTAGGTTTGTCATTAGTAGAAGTTTTATCTTCACTAGGATCATACCCAATTTCTCTTCTATTATTTTGACTGACCCCATAAATCATGGATGCCATTCTGCTTCTCTCTATCCCATTCTTCAGAAACTTTTGAAAAGATTTTTCATATTCATAAATTACTTTGTTTGAAGTTTGTGGAGCTTGAGATAACGCTTCTTCAAGTTTTGAGCATTATTTATTTGTGGAATCTCTTTCTAATGTCAAAATTCGGTTTTCATCTTTTAGATCTGAAACATTTATCTCAAGTTTACCACATTCTTCGAGGGTTTCTTCAAGCACCTCTTTTACAGCTTTAAATTTTTGTTTAAGTTTTTGATATGAGTTTAGAGTTTCAGATAGGTATGATTCAAGGTCAAAGCGAGAAAGATCAGAAAATACCTCTTCGGATTCAGATTCTCCATCTGAAGTGTTCCTGGAGGTGGTAGCCATGAGTGCCACATTTGCCTGTTCATCAGAGTCTGATTCTGATGAGTCAGATCCACTGTCGTCCTAGGTAGCCATCCCTTTTTGGTTCTGAAGGAACTTTTCTTAAAGTTCTCTTTTCTGGAGCTTTCTTTCTTCAACTTGGGACATTCGTTTCTGTAATGACATGTTTCCTTACATTTATAACAAGTTATATCTTTGTTAGATTTACCTTTTGAAGTTGGTTCTTGATGAGGTCGTAATCCAAGACATAAATGATACAATGCAAAGCTTAGGAGGTCCTATGACAAGGGCACGTGCAAGAAGAGTCAATGATGCTTTAGTTCACTTCATGATCAAGTCAATAGAATGCATGGGCCAGATTGAAGAAAAAGAGCCCAAGTTTATTCTTATCATCCAAGCATGTGATAAAAGGCCCAATAATGCATAAATAAATAAAAATAAAGGAAATACCAATAACCACGCTATAATGGACGAAAATTACAAGAGAAGTGGTAAATAAAGAATTGCCATTATTCTGCCCTTTCAAGAACCCCACTATCTCTTCTTTATTTTTGCACTTTCTTTGTAATAACTCAACCCACTATCATGATAATTAGTGGCTGAAACCCTTTTGTTTTCTTAGGAGTTAATTTTTACTTATTTTATCATCTTAAGCCATTCCTATATAAAGGAGGCATGTATCTTCTTTTTGGATCAATGAATTTTGTCAAGTTTACACATTGTGTAAGTGAGAGTATTTGCTCTTAGGTTCTGGATTGGACCAAAATTGATCTTATCAAGAAATCCTTTTCTTGTGGTGATCCTCATCCATAGGCTTATCATTCTCTCTTGGATTAGAAAGAGTGTGGTGCCCCTTCTGCTTAATTCCATTTCTTATTTCTCATTTATTTCATATAAGTCTCGTTTATTTTATATGCATGTATCAAATTATGTCATTCTTTCAATTATAAGGCAGATTACTTCCTCTGAGTCACAAAAGAATTAATATTCCAAAAGTTAACAAAGTTGTTTCAGGAATTTTGAAGGAAATGCATAATTCTCAAAAGTTAGTGCATATCAAGTGGTATCAAAGCATGGTCATGGGTTCGAATCCCCCCGACTGACACTGGGGGGGGAGATTGTTGGATAAATAAATCCAGCGTCACCCTTAGGGATTCGAATGGGCTTAACATCCCAACCCATGGCGCTTAGAGGGAGCTTACAAACCTCGCTTTAGGTGCAGCCCCTGAGGGCTCATACTATAAGGAAATAAAGTTGCACCCTCACTAACAGCAATTGCTTTTAGCTCAGTAGTAAGCGCTTGATCCAACAAGTGGTATTAGAGCATATTCCAAAAAAAAAGGGCCGAAATGTGGTAAATTGTCTATATTCTTGTTCTTAATTATTATCCATTTATCATTATAAAAAAAAAAGGGTATAAGAAAAATATTGAAAAAAAATAGGATCTGATTGTTAAAGATTGTGATTCAAAAAAAAATGCTATTTTTTTTCTTGCCACACTCTTAAAATTCTCCTGGTTTCCTTTGTTTTAGAGTTTTTTTTTGTTTGTTGTTTTTTTTAAGTTTTTTATGTGTTGATTATCATCTGAAATTGATTTCTTTGTGTTGATTCATTTTGGTTTCTCTAAAGAACTAAAAGAGCAAATTGAATGGTAAAAGGCAAAGTGTTTTTATTATTAAAAAAAGCCAAAAAAAAAAAAATTGAGTGAAACACGAGTGATTGAGTGTAAACACGTGAGTAGAGTGGTGAGGTCCATTTTTAAAACACTTGTTCCTAATTTCACAAATATTTCATAAGTATGTCTAGTCCACCTTCACCTAGAACAACAGCTTTAACTGTTCAGATCGCAGCCATGCGTGACAATTTTGAAAGATTGTTAAGAGAACAAGGTGAACAACTTCAACAAAGAATTGATGAGTTGGAAAGGAGCCCCCAAAATTCTAAGGATGGTAGTGGTGATGAGGAGGAAAGAAGACGTAGAAGGAGACAAGGGGGAGATAATTTGAGGGGCATAAAAATTAAAGTTCCATCTTTTGTTGGGAAGAGTGACCCGAAGGCATATCTAGAATGGGAGACTAAACTTGAACAAATTTTTAATTGTCACAATTATTCTAATCTTGAAAAAGTGCAGGTTGCTTCTATTGAGTTCAAGGAGTATGCCTTAGTTTGGGGGGATCAATTGACCAAAGATAGAAGGAGGTGTGCAGAACGACCAATTGATACTTGGGAAGAGATGAAAAGAATCATGAGGAGAAGGTTTGTTCCTTCCTATTATCATAGGGAATTGCACAACAAATTGCAAAGACTCACTCAAGGTTCTAAAAGTGTTGAAGAATATTTCAAGGAGATGGAAGTTCTCAAAATTAGAGCTAATGTAGAGGAGGACGATGAAGCAACTATGGCTAGGTTTCTCCATGGTCTAAATCATGACATTAGTGATATAGTGGAACTTCATCACTATGTTGAAATGGATGAATTGGTACACCAAGCTATCAAAGTGGAACAACAACTCAAAAGAAAGAGCCAAGCAAGGAGAAATTCCACCACTTTCAATTCTCAAAGTTGGAAGGACAAAACAAAGAAGGAGGGTGCTTCATCATCTAAGGAAGCCACGGTTGAAAACAAAGGTAAAACTATTACATCTTCTTCTTCAAGTGTTTCAACTAACAAAAGTGTTAAGTGTTTCAAGTGTCAAGGCCAAGGACATATTGCATCTCAATGTCCAACAAAGAGAATTATGCTTATGGAAGAAAATGAAGAAATTGTTGAAGAGGAGGATGGTGATTATGATGAGGAGTTTGAAGAAGAAATACCTAGTGGAGATTTACTCACGGTGAGAAGAATGTTGGGAAGCCAAATAAAGGAGGAGGATACAAGTCAAAGAGAAAACCTTTTTCATACAAGATGCTTTGTGCAAGGAAAGGGTTGTTCTTTAATAATTGATGGAGGAAGTTGTACAAATGTTGCAAGCACGCGTCTGGTTTCTAAACTAAAATTGGAAATAAAACCTCACCCTAAGCCTTACAAACTCCAATGGCTTAATGAAAGTGTAGAAATGCTTGTTAATAAACAAGTTGAGATTTGTTTTAAAATTGGAAAATATGAGGATGTAGTGTTGTGTGATGTAGTACCAATGGAAGCTAGTCATTTGTTATTAGGTAGGCCTTGGCAATTTGATAGAAAAGCCAATCATGATGGGTACTCCAATAAGTACTCTTTTATGTATCATGATCAAAAGATCAATCTTGTACCGTTAAATCCTAGTGAGGTGAGAAAAGATCAAAGAAAAATGAGAGAAAAATATGATCAAGAAAGAAAATAAAAAGAAAAAGAAAAAGAAAAATAAAAAGAAAAATAAAAAGAAAAGAATGAAAAGAAAAAGAATGATAAAAGAGAAAAGAAACAAAGTTTAATTGCAAAAAAAAGAGATGTGAAAAAAGCCATTGTGTCACACCAGCCTTTGTACTTGCTCTTTTGCAAGGAGGTGCCTTTGCTAACCACTATTTCTAATGAAAAAAAATTGCCAAATTGTGTTGAGTCTCTTTTGCATGAATTTAAAGAATTGTTTCCGAAAGAGGTGCCAAGTGGTTTACCACCTATAAGAGGAATTGAACATCATATTGATCTCAATCCAGGAGCATTTTTGCCTAATAGGCCAGCATATAGAAGCAATCCACAACAAACTCAAGAGATACAAAGGCAAGTTGCTGAATTGATAAGTAAAGGATGGGTAAGAGAAAGTTTAAGTCCTTGTGCTGTCCCTATTATTCTAGTCCCTAAAAAGGATGGTAGTTGGAGGATGTGCACTGATTGTAGGGCCATTTACAATATTACCATTAAATATAGGCATCCTACTCCTAGACTAGATGATTTTCTTGATGAATAGTTTGGTGCATGCTTATTTTCTAAAATTGATTTGAAAAGTGGATATCACCAAATTAGAATAAGGGAAGGGGATGAATGGAAAACTGCTTTTAAAACAAAATTTGGTTTGTATGAGTGGATGGTTATGCCTTTTGGATTAACTAATGCACCTAGTACTTTCATGAGACTAATGAACCATGTGTTAAGGGAGTTCTTGGGTAAGTTTGTTTTTGTGTATTTTGATATATTTTGATTTATAGCAAGAACTTAGATGATCATTGCATTCATTTAAGGGTTGTTTTGCAAGTGCTAAGATATGAAAATTTGTATGCCAACCTAGAAAAATGTGTATTTTGCTCCGATCATGTGATTTTTTTAGGTTTCATTGTGAGCTCTAAAGGAGTTCACGTTGATTAGGAAAAGGTGAAAGCCATTCGAGAGTGGCCTCCTCCCAAAAATGTAAGTGAGGTAAGAAGCTTTCATGGTTTGGCTAGTTTTTATAGGAGGTTTGTGAAGGACTTTAGTACCTTGGCAACACCCCTCAATGAAATTGTTAAAAAGGATGTTGGTTTTAAATGGGGTGAAAAACAAGAGCAAGCCTTTGCTGCCCTAAAGGAAAAGCTCACCCAAGCACCAATTCTTGCATTGCCTAATTTTTCTAAATCTTTTGAAATTGAATGTGATGCATCTAATGTGGGAATTGGAGCTGTTTTGTTACAGGAAGGTCATCCACTTGCTTATTTTAGTGAAAAGCTAAAAGGGACTGCCCTTAATTATTCTACATATGATAAGGAATTGTATTCCTTGGTGAGAGCTCTACAAACTTGGCAACATTACTTGCTGCCCAAAGAGTTTGTCATTCATAGTGATCACGAATCCTTGAAACATTTGAAGGCACAAGGTAAGTTGAATAAGAGGCATGCCAAGTGGGTTGAGTTTCTTGAACAATTTCCTTATGTAATCAAGCATAATAAAGGTAAATCTAATGTTGTGGCAGATGCACTCTCAAGAAGACATGTCTTGCTTTCTACTCTTGAAACAAAAGTTTTTGGTCTTGAGCATATTAAAGATTTGTATAAAAGTGACCTTGAATTTTCTTCAAAATTTTTAGCTTGTGAGCATACTGCCTTCAATGGGTATTTTAGGCACAATGGCTATTTATTTAAAGGAAAAAAACTATGTGTGCCTAAAGGTTCCATTAGAGAATTACTTGTAAAAGAGGCGCATGAGGGAGGACTAATGGGTCATTTTGGGGTTTCTAAAACTCTAGAATTCTTAAAAGAACATTTTTATTGGCCTCACATGAAAATTGATGTCCAAAAGCTTTGTGAAAGATGCATTATGTGTAAAAAGGCTAATGCCTCATGGTTTGTATACTCCTTTGCCTGTACCTGAATTTCCTTGGATTGACATTTCCATGGACTTTGTTTTGGGGCTGCCTAGAACAAAGAATGGAAAAGATTCTATTTTTGTAGTTGTGGACAGGTTTTCAAAAATGACACATTTTATTCCATGTAAAAAGGTGGATGATGCGTGTCATGTTGCTGATTTGTTCTTTAAGGAAGTGGTGCACCTACATGGCTTACCAAGGAGCATGGCATACCGGGGATTGGGTTTGGATACATATGAGAAAAGAGAGATTCCCATCACAAAGGAAGTCCAAACTTCAACCTAGGGGAGATGGACCATTTCAAGTACTTTCAAGGATCAATGACAATGCCTACAAAATAGAACTTCCAGGTGAGTATGGGGTAAGTACTACTTTTAATGTGCCTGATTTATCTCCTTTTGATGTAGGTGATGATGGTCTAAATTCGAGGTCGAATTCTTTTCAAGAAGGAGGGAATGATGAGGACGTAATCCAAGACATAAATGATACAATGCAAAGCTTAGGAGGTCCTATGACAAGGGCACGTGCAAGAAGAGTCAATGATGCTTTAGTTCACTTCATGATCAAGTCAATAGAATGCATGGGCCAGATTGAAGAAAAAGAGCCCAAGTTTATTCTTATCATCCAAGCATGTGATAAAAGGCCCAATAATGCATAAATAAATAAAAATAAAGGAAATACCAATAACCACACTATAATGGACGAAAATTGCAAGAGAAGTGGTAAATAAAGAATTGCCATTATTCTGCCCTTTCAAGAACCCCACTATCTCTTCTTTATTTTTGCACTTTCTTTGTAATAACTCAACCCACTATCATGATAATTAGTGGCTGAAACCCTTTTGTTTTCTTAGGAGTTAATTTTTACTTATTTTATCATCTTAAGCCATTCCTATATAAAGGAGGCATGTATCTTCTTTTTGGATCAATGAATTTTGCAAGTTTACACATTGTGTAAGTGAGAGTATTTGCTCTTAGGTTCTGGATTGGACCAAAATTGATCTTATCAAGAAATCCTTTTCTTGTGGTGATCCTCATCCATAGGCTTATCATTTTCTCTTGGATTAGAAAGAGTGTGGTGCCCTTTCTACTTAATTCCATTTCTTATTTCTCATTTATTTCATATAAGTTTCGTTTATTTTATATGCATGTATCAAATTCTGTCATTCTTTCAATTATAAGGCAGATTACTTCCTCTGAGTCACAAAAGAATTAATATTCCAAAAGTTAACAAAGTTGTTTCAGGAATTTTGAAGGAAATGCATAATTCTCAAAAGTTAGTGCATATCAGTTCTGATCGATCTCCTTTGGATCTTGGTTTTCTGAAGTTATTATTCATTTTTCTCCAGAGTTGTTTTACTCTTCTGGTTAAAAGGGATAATTCTTCCTCATCGTTAGAGACTTCCTTTTCAGAGTCATCAATGTCTTCTTCTTCAGCCTAGAAGGCTTTGTTTCTATCAAACTTGCGTCTTTCTGATCTGGACTTTAGTGTTACAAACTTAATCTTCCTCTGAGGCTCATCTTCCTCCAGTTCTATCTCGTGACTTCTGAGTGAACTGATGAGTTCTTCAAGGTTGATGTTGTTCAGATCCTTTGATAGTTTTAAGGTTGTGACCATAGGTCTCCATTTCTTTGGCAAACTTCTGATGATCTTCTTGACATGGTCCACAGTTGTATATCCTTTATCTAGCACTTTGAGCCCTGCAATTAAAGTTTGGAATCTAGAAAACATTACCTCTACAGCTTCATCGTCCTCCATTTTGAAGGCTTCATATTTCTGGATTAGAGCCAGAGCCTTTGTTTCTTTGACTTGAGAGTTTCCTTCGTGAGTCATCCTCAGGGAGTCAAGTATCTCTTTAGTTGTTTCCCTGTTGGTGATTTTTTCATACTCATTGTAGGAAATGGCATTGAGAAGTATCGTTCTGGCTTTGTGATGGTTCTTGAATTCACACTTCTGATCAGCTGACATTTTGCTTCTGGGAATAGCAACTCCAGCATCTGTTACAGGTGGTGTGTAGCCAATTGTGACAATGTCCCAGAGATCAACGTCGTATCCCAGAAAGAAACTTTCAATTCTGTCTTTCAAATAATCAAATTTCTCTCCATCAAAGACTAGAGGTTTAGCGTTGTAACTATCTCTTTCATTGGTGTTGGCCATAGTTTCTCACTCTGGATCTCTCTACACTATTTAGTGTTTGATTAGAAAATCAATAACAAAGCCAAAGCTCTGATACCAACTGAAGGTGAGAAAAACAAGAGAGGGGAGTTTGAATTGTTTTGGAAATAAAAGCTTTTTCAAAAATAAGAACACACAAAATTTTATACTGGTTCGCTTAGAAAACAAAGCTACTCCAGTCGACCCGGCCAAGGTGATTTCTCCTTCAAAAAGGACTTAATCCACTAATCTTGAAAGATTACACAACCAATCGTCTAAGAGAATAATCTCTTAGCCCTCTCAAGTATACATACTGCGCAGAGTCACTTGAGGAACAAAAATAATTTAAGGAAAATAGAGTTGTAATGTAAAGCGCTTCTAAGAGTAAGTGAGTATTACAGAGAAGTATTAGAACAAGAGTTTTTCACGTAAGAGCAGCAGCTCGTGGAAAAAGAGAGAGAATATGAATGAAGTTTCTGTACGTCGCAGATGTGTCTCTCTAGTGAGGTAAACTGTCCTTTATATAGTAGTTGAGAAGGACCGTTAGAGTGATGACAAAATCTTGGTCTTTGATGAGTATTCAATGTCATTACTTCTGTGTTTCTTTCTATAACCATTTTGTCTGCCGTTTAAATTCTTTCTTAAAATACTTCCTTTCCATAGTGAGATTTATTTCCGTTACGCTTTCTGGACTTGTAAATCTTCATCAGAGTCTTGATGTACCAGAGTTATTCTTCAGAGGATGATCACGTCTGACTTCATCAGAGCTTCTCAGAGTACTAGTCTTCTTAAGTATCAGAGTCTAAGATCAGTAGTTTGTTGGAGCTTCTAGTTCTTTTTGTTGTCTTTCTTTTATTAAGAATCAGAGCTTCTTGGACGTACTCCTTTCTTAGCGGCGTCTGATCCTCTAATACTTTGTATCTGACATACGTTTGTACCTGATATATGATCAGAGTCCTTCGTAACTGTTCAGAGTCCTGCATGAATGTTCAGAGTCCTGTATGAATGTTCAGAGTCCTGCATACTTAGAAAAAATCTCGTTAGAGTGCCATTTTTGGTTTCATCCTTTGTTATCATCAAAATCTTAGAAATCTATTGTAGAACCAGTTTTGTTCTTACATTCTGAAGCGCACAGAGAAGCACTACAGAGAGTTATTGAACAAGCATACGTAGAGCATGATGTTACAGTAGATCAATTTGATCACATTGTGGCTAACATCACTTCTTGCAACAATCTCAGCTTTTGCGACGAAGAACTCCCTGAGGAGGGCAGAAACCATAATCTGGCTTTGCACATTTCTATGAATTGCAAAGAAGATGCTTTATCAAACGTGCTGGTTGACACCGGGTCTTCACTGAATGTGCTTCCAAAGTCAACTTTGTCGAAGCTATCTTACCAAGGGGCGCCCATGAGGTATAGCGGTGTAATCGTCAAAGCTTTTGACAGTTCACGCAAAACAGTAATTGGTGAAGTGGACCTTCCAGTCAAGATAGGTCCGAGTGATTTTCAGATTACTTTTCAAGTAATGGATATCCACCTGGCCTACAGCTGTTTATTGGGGAGGCCATGGATTCATGAGGCGGGAGCTGTTACCTCCACTCTGCATCAGAAATTGAAATTTGTCAAGAATGGAAAGCTTGTGATTGTTGGAGGAGAGAAGGCGTTGTTGTTTAGCCACCTGTCATCTTTCTCTTATGTTGAAGCTAAGGATGAGGTTGGAACTCCGTTCCAAGCCTTGTCTATTGCTGCTGAAAAGAGAGTTGGGGCACCCATGTCCTCATTAAAAGATGCTCAGCAGATTGTTGAAGAAGGTATTGTTGATCAGTGGGGGCGCATGGTAGAAGTCTCCGACAACAAGGGAAGAACCAGTTTGGGGTTCCAGAAAGGCTCATCAATTGCAAGATCTGAAGATATGCAACTCAGCTTCCATAGCGGAGGGTTCATTCATGGCAATGAACAACACTTAGCTTCTGTGCTAGAGGATGACGAAGAGGAAGACTGCACCAACTTTGCAACGCATGGAAAGACATGCAACAATTGGACTGTTGTTGATATTCCTATTATTTTGCATCGATCTAAGTAATTGCTTTTATATTTTAAAAATCCTCCTCCTATGCCTAAAGGAGAAGGGAACATTGTTTGGGCATTTAAATTTGATCATTAATAAAATTAATACTATTCATCCACATCTTTAATGTTTGTTTTTACTTTTTTTCTTTATTCTGAAAATGGTAATCACAAAAAACATAAATAAGCAATATAATTGTCCATTTGCATAATATTTGGTCACAAATTCACTTCTCTAAAATCAAAATATCAAATGATAATGCAGGTTGGTTTCTAACCCCATTGAATACAATGATCCTCTCCTTCTCCAAATTTTGAATTCCCTGTGTTTAAGCCAAAGAGGAAAGTGATATAGAAGTGAGTGATGAATTGACTCGTCTTCTTGAGCAAGATGAAAAGATTATTCACCCGTTTGAAGAGCAGATTGAGCTAGTCAACCTGGGTTTCGAAGATAATGTGAAGGAAGTCAAGATTGGGTCTCGATTGTGTCCAGATGTCAAGAAGGGGTTGATTGATCTTCTTCTAGAGTATTCATATGTGTTTGCTTGGTCCTATCAAGACATGACTAGTTTGGATTCTGAGATTGTGGAGCATAGATTGCCGTTGAAGCCAGAATGCCCGCCAGTCAAGCATAAATTGAGAAGAAAGCATCCTGATATGGCTGTGAAGATCAAGGAAGAAGTGCAAAAGCAGATTGATGTTGGTTTCCTTGTAACAGCTGAGTATCTGCAATGGGTGGCTAATATTGTGCCTGTTCCGAAGAAAGATGGAAAAGTCCGCATGTGTGTTGACTATCGAGATTTGAATAAAGCCAGTCCAAAAGATGATTTCCCTCTGCCACACATTGATATGTTGGTAGACAATACTGCTAAATTCAAAGTCTTTTCATTTATGGATGGACTTTCCGGATATAATCAGATCAAGATGGCACCCGAAGATATGGAGAAGACCATATTCATTACACCCTGGGGAACATTCTGTTATAGAATGATGCCTTTCGGTCTAAAGAAAGCTAGTGTGACTTACCAGAGAGCAATGACTACTCTTTTTCATGATATGATGCATAAAGAGATTGAAGTTTATGATTGCTAAATCAATTGATGAAGAGGAACGTGTTGAGCATTCGTTGAAGCTATTCCAGCATTTTAGGAAGTATAAACTCCGCTTGAATCCCAATAAGTGTACTTTTGGTATTCGTTCTGGTAAGTTGTTGGGCTTTATTGTCAGCGAGAAAGGTATTTTGAAGTTGATCCTACCAAGGTCAAAGCAATACAAGAGATGCCTCCTCCCAAAACTGAGAAGCAAGTCAGAGGTTTTCTCGGCCGCTTGAATTATATATCCAGATTCATTTCCCACATGACTGCCACATGTGCGCCCATATTCAAGCTTCTTCGGAAAGATCAGTCTTATGATTGGACCAAAGACTTCCAGAAAGCTTTTGACAGTATTAAAGAATATTTTCTTGAACCTCCGATTTTGTCTCCCCCCGTTGAAGGAAGACCGTTGATCATGTATTTGACTATATTCGAAGATAGTATGGGTTGTGTTCTTGGTCAGCAAGATGACACTGGAAAGAAAGAATTTGCAATTTACTACCTCAGTAAGAAGTTCACCGACTGTGAGACTCGGTATTCGATGCTTGAGAAGACTTATTGCGCATTGGCTTAGGCTGCTAAGCGTCTGCGCCAGTATATGTTGAATCATACCACTTGGTTGATATCCAAAATGGATCCAATCAAGTATATATTTGAGAAGCCTGCTTTCACTGGGAGGATTCCCTGTTGGCAGATGTTGTTATAAGAGTATGATATCGAATACCGATCTCAGAAAGCGATCAAAGGTAGTATTTTGGCTGACCATTTGGCTCATCAACCAATTAAAGATTATCAGTCAATGTAGTATGATTTTCCTAATGAAGATATTTTGTACTTGAAAATGAAAGATTGTGATGAACCATTGCTTGAAGAAGGGCCAGAACCTGGTTCCTGTTGGGGCATGGTATTTGATGAAGCTGTTAATCAATATGGAAATGGCATTGGGGCAGTGATTATTACTCCTCAAGACACACATTTACCATTTACAGCTAGATTGACTTTCAAGTGTACAAACAACATGGCAGAGTATGAAGCTTGCATTATGGGGCTTGAAGAGGCCATGAATCTCAGAATCAAGTATTTGGATGTCTTCGGTGATTCGGCTTTAGTTGTGAATCAAATCAAAGGAGAATGGGAGACAAATCAACCCGGTTTGATACCATATAGAGATTATGCTAGGAGGATTTCAACTTTCTTTACAAAGGTTGAGTTTCATCATATCCCTCGAGATGAAAACCGAATGGCAGATGCTCTTGCAACGTTGGCATCGATGATTGTAGTGAAGTATAGGAATGAAGTTCCCAATTTATCTGTGATGCGTCTTAATAGGCCAACTCATATGTTTGTTGTTGAAGAAATCAAAGACGAGAAGCCGTGGTATTACGACATCAAATGTTTCCTCCAAAGTCAGATTTACCCACCTGGGGCATCTTTGAAAGATAAGAAGACTTTGAGAAGATTATCCGATAATTTCTACTTGAATGGTGATACTATACAAGAGAAACTTCAACATGGTTTTGCTTAGATGTGTGGATAGACACAAAGCAAACTTGTTGATGACTGAAGTGCATGAAGGTTCCTTTGGTACTCATTCCAATGGACATGCAATGGCGAAGAAGATGTTGCGAGCAAGTTACTATTGGCTGACAATGGAATCTGACTGTTGCAAATTTGTGAAGAAGTGCCACAAGTGTCAAATTTATGCTGATAAGATTCATGTTCCCCCGATACTATTGAATGTTATCTCTTCCCCATGGCCCTTCGCCATGTGGGGAATTGATATGATTGGGATGATTGAGCCCAAAGCTTCAAATGGATATTGTTTCATTTTAGTGGCAATTGACTACTTCATAAAATGGGTTGAAGCGGCATCGTATGCAAATGTAACCAAGTAAGTTGTTGTAAGGTTTATCAAGAATCAGATTATATGTCGTTATGGTGTGCCAAGTAAGATGATTACTGATAATGGATCAAACTTGAATAACAATATGGTGGAAGCTCTTTGCAAAGACTTCAAGATTACACATCATAATTCTTCTCCCTACAGACCTAAGATGAATTGGGTTGTTGAAGCTGTGAACAAGAACATCAAGAAGATTATCTAGAAGATGGTTGTCACATATAAGGATTGGCATGAGATGCTCCCTTTTGCTTTGCATGGGTATCATACATCCATCCGCACTTCAACAGGGGTTGCCCCTTTCTCTTTTGTTTATGGTATGGAAGCAGTGCTCCCCGTAGAGGTTGAGATTCCTTCATTACGTGTGCTCATGAAAGCCAAGTTGACTGAAGCTGAATGGTGTCAGACTAGGTTTGACCAGTTGAATTTGATTGAAGAGAAGAGATTGATTGCCATGTGTCATGGTCAGTTGTATCAGCAAAGGATGAAGAAAGCTTTTGATAAAAAGGTCAGACCTCGAGTGTTCAGAGAAGGTGACCTTGTGCTCAAGAAGATTTTGACATTAAAGCCAGATTCCAGAGGAAAATGGACTCCTAATTATGAAGGCCCATATGTTGTTAAGAGAGCCTTTTCAGGCGACGCATTGATTCTTACAACAATGGATAGTGAAGAGTTCATTTGTCCCGTGAACGCAGATGCAGTCAAGAAATACTTCGCCTAAAAAATAAAAGAATAACTCGCTAAGTTGAAAACCCGAAAGGGCGGCTTAGGCAAAAATGAGCGTCTCGGTGGATTGAAAACTCGAAAGGGCGATCCAGGCAAAAATTAGAGATATAAAACAGAAATAATTTCCCGATAAGTTGAGTACCCCACCTTGGGGAAACTTATGCAAAAATTAGGGATTATGGCAAGTAACTGCATTCTGCTGATCTTCAGATTTTGAAGACTTGTTTGAGCACAAGGGTTGACATCAGTTCATCCCCAGCAACGGTCAAGAGCACAGTGGATATCAAGAGTTGGTAGAAGGATTAAAGATCATTTGTATTCAATGTAACCCTTTTTCCATGTAAATTACCATTTTCAACTTTGTAAAAATCCACGGAGTCTTGTCATTTACAGACTACCATTCCATTAAATAAGTTAAGCTTTTATCCAAATTGTTTCTACTCTTATTTACTTCAGCCAATAGTTTTAAATTTTATTATGATCATTTTGAAATTAAATTTTTAAATCAAAATCAAGTTCTTTCTTAAATATATAAAAGCAAGAATTTTTCGAAAGCAAGTAAAAGGAATATCAACAGCATTTCAATGGATAGCAAGTCCTTAAGTGCAAAACATCAGAGGTTCCCCAAGCAGTTAATCCTTTGGGTATCCCTAGACGTTTGTGTTGATTCAGTTCCTCGGTGGAGTGTTTGATCCTCAGTGGAATTCCTTTCCTCGTCCCCGGCTGAGTTGGTTGATTCAGATACCCTGCGACGTGTTGTTTTCCCCGACAGAGTTTCTGCCTTCCCCAGCGGAGTTTGTACATCCACAACGAAGTTTGTATTTCCTCAACATGGTTGATCTTCAGAGGTGGTTGATCTTCCCCAACAGATCACATTGGTTTCACCACCAATCTCCATTCAACTTGCTCCTAGTCAGAGTTTCCTCCTGGTTTCTGAGTAGCTTTTGTTATGATTTTTCCCTGTAGGGTTGTCTCCCATTTTTATGGTGTTGACCTAAAATTCCCCACAGGTTCAGTGATGGGTTCTGTCCTCAATAGATCTCCTCCTTCCCCAGCTAGGTTTGAACCTTTGGGATGTTGATCTCTTCGTTCTCCAGCAGTTGTCTCCATATTTTGTGGATTGACCGAGGATTGTACCGATGGTTCAAATTCTTTGCGACACCTTGGTATCCTTTGTGATCGTCTTATCAGCATAATCATCATATATACATATACATATACAATCATATAATTTCATAATTGCATATCCTGCATCTTCATAATTGATTTGTTTGAGATTCTTATTCTCTGTTATGGCGGTATTTTATCCCCATACCAAATCTGGTGTTTGTCCTCCTTCAATTGTAGAGTATCAGCCCCTTAAGCAGAAAGACTTTAACCTTTCTCCTTTTCCCCACTGAGTTTGTTTCCTTGTGGATGGTTGTTATTTCAGTTTCCTCCCCAGTTGATTTTCTGGATGGAATTACTCCCCTTGAGTTATGTCCTCATTGGGTTGAGCCTTGATTGACCGTTTTCTTTCTAGCTCTTACCTAGATAGATGCTTTGGTCCCCTGAGAGCCTATTACCTAGTAACTGGTAATATTCTTTTTTAGTTTGCAGTTCGTTACTTCTTGCCCACTACCCGGCAAAAGTACCTCTTTTTTTCTCTCCTCAGTAGAGTCCTCAGTTGATCTATTCCCCAGGAAGTATATCCTTGATATGTTCATCCTAACCGGTGACGGATATCTTTCTTTCCCCTGCCTGAGTCTATCCTTGATATGTTCACTTTAACCGGTGACGGGTATTCTCATTCTTTTGGTATTCTACCCAGTAAAAAGGTAGTTGTAATCCCTATTTTTGTTCCCCAGAGAGTTACTCCTTGATATGTTCATCTTAACCGATGACGGGTTTTCTTCTCCTTGTGGTTTTCTACCCAGTAATCGGTAGTTGTAAATCCTACTTTTCCCCTGTGCGGAGTCTATCCTTGATATTTCATCCTAACCGGTGAGGGATTTTCTCTTCTATGGTATTCTATCCAGTAACTGATAAATATAATCCCTATTTTTGCTCCTCATCAGAGTCGATCCTTGATATGTTCATCCTAACCGATGACGGGTCTTCTCTTTGATTGGTTTTCTACCCAGTAACCGGTAGTTGTAAATCCTACTTTGTCCCATATTTAGAGTCTATCCTTGATATGTTCATCCTAACCAGTGACAGATTTTCTCTCCGACGGTTTTCTATCCAACTTTCGATAGATGTAATTCCTACCCTTTTTGTTCAGTTGGTATATCCTTGATATGTTCATCCTAACCGATGACGGGTATCCTCCTTGACATTTCCAAGCAAGTCTATCCTTGATATGTTCATCTTAACCGGTGACGGGTTTTTTCCCTGTCGAGTTTATCCTTGATATGTTCATCATAGCCGATGACGGATACTCTCACCCTTGGTCTTCTGCCTAGTAACTGGTAGTTGTAAATCCTATCTTTTTTGTAGTTTCCCCAGCAAGGTTATTCTTACCCAGTAACCGGTAATGAATTTCCTCTCCTGGAATCCTCAGCGAGTCATCCTTGATATGTTCATCCTAACTGATGACAAATGTTCTCTCTATCAGATCTTTATTGTCTCTTTACCCAGTAACATGTAGTAGATAATAGATTTCTGCTCCTCCTGTGTTGAAGTTTATTTTCTCCCCAATTGAGTTGAGTGCGTATTTCCTTAGTGAAATCGCTTTTCCCCTGCATGATTCGAGTACCTCAGTTTTATCCTGACTTACTCATGTCTCCTGCAGATGTTGTTTTTCCCCGTCTTTCCATTTTATATGGATGTCCTCGAGTCCCCCAAAAGTTTTAAGTCGTAGCCTGACCTACGCATAACCCCTTTTACCCCCCCCCCCCTCTAGAGTCTATGTCTCCCCAGTGAGTTTTCCTTACGGAATGGATTGTGCTTCTGCGGATTTTTGGTCTCCCTGATTTCTTTTTCCTTTGTGGCAATATTTCCCCACAGAGCATTAACTTTTGCATTCATGTCATATGCATCATGAGGTCTCTTAGGGACCAAAGTTTGTTTCTCTATGTTGTTATTTAAGCCCATTCTACTGAGTCGAGCCGAAGATTTTAACCTTCACCTCCTCAGTTAGAATGTCCTTAAATAGGGGAAGCTGTAAGACCCCAATTTTTACCCTAAGATCCCTCGTGTAACTTCATCATAGGCATTATCATGGGATCATACCTTAGCATCCTCCTTCCCCCTTTTTCATTGGGTTTGTTTTGGGAGAGATCACCAAATACTTTGTGATTGTGTCATACTTGTATTTTATCATTTCACTAACCAAAATACCCAAAATATGTCTTTGTATTTGCCTAACTCTTTTGTAGGAAAGGCATGATCCCATTGATTCATCAAGTTCACATCTAGGGTTTGAGACCCTCATGAAAAAAGAGAACAACCAAGAATTGATCCAAGATTGGTTATGAGCATCATATATGAGTCTCAATGTTCTCTGAATGTTATATTGATCAAGTTTTCTTCAAGAGTTTGAGGGTGATTTGCCTTGGAAACCCTGGTTTGACTAGGTATCTTGAGTAACTTCTCCAACAAGTTATCTCACCAATTGATCAAATTTCTCAAGAGACACTTCAAAATTCATCATCTTACACATATATGATCTACCATGAACCAAGAAAGTCAAGAGAATTGGAAGTTAGCAAGTTGGTTGATGGTGGTTGGCCAGATGAATTCATCTGATCAAAACTGGGTCTCCCTAGACCCTATCTCCTACAATTTTCACCATATGAAAATGACTCCATGCGAAAACTTACTCTAAATGACATTCCAAACAACTTTCATGTTGAGACCTAGAGCTAGTTTTGCTTGGAAAATCATTTTCTATGTTGAAACATTATAGGTCATTTTGTCTAAACCCTAATTTGAAAGTCAACTTCCCAAGGCCATAACTTGCTCAATTTTTATTAGATAAAAGGTTTCCAAGTTTCACAATTAAATTCAATGTGTATACTTCAACTTTGATGTTTGGAGTGGGAGCTAATTCAACTTTTTTGAGCATGTGATATGAGGTTACATTATAGGTCACTTTTGACCTATACCATTGATCAAGTGATTTTTCCAAACTTCAAAAATGCATAACTCTATCATTTCAAATCCAAATGAAATGAAATTTGTGACCATTTTGAAGGTCTTTGAAAGCGCCACAACTTTGATGAAGACACTTTTCTAATTTGAAGCTCATATGAAAAGTTAAGCAAGGTGGAACATTGAGACATATGGCTTGACACTTAGAAAAATTTTGATATGTCAAAAATTTCCAAACTTCCACCTCAAACTTCTTCATGATACGAACTCCAAATGGAAAAGTGTTGAACAATAAAGTTATTCCTCTCAATCTCACCTTTCCAAAGAGCTCAAATTCATCCATTTTGGACAAGGAATGCATAGGTTGCGTATGGCATGAACATGGTGTCATCACTTGGCAAGGATCAAACTTCAAATCTTCATGTACACTTGCCTTGCAACCCAAGTTGAATTCAGACTATCTCACACTCATTTGTGGACTTAGGGCAATGATTTTAAGGGCCTATGCACGCCCATGCACCCGTGCATCATCAATACCAAATTTGGAAAGTGGATTTCAAGTGTGCAAAAAGCAATGGTTTCAACTATAAATAGAGCCTCATATGCTCAGCATTGGACACACATTCGCGCCAGCTTTGATCCCCAATCTCTAACCCTCACATTGCAAAGGATAATCCTGAAAAATTCACTTGAATTTGAGTTTGAATTTCCACTGTTTTGAAATTCAAAACTCCAGGGATCCACAACCTTTTGAGCATTTAATACTTCTTCTGCAAGCATTTGGAGTGAGATCAAGCACGAGCAAAAGCAAGATCAGTTGAATCCAGACCTCCATTGAAGGTATTTTTCAGAAATTTTGATCTCTTCGATTCTCTCTAATTCTTGGTCAATTCTATTGATTCTTTGGTTGTCTGAAGTCCTACCAATGTAGGCAAGAAGATTGAGTTGCTTAGAGGCCAAATCGAAGCAACTCAGTTCATGTACCTCAAATTTCAACTCCATGTATCTCTCAATATACTTGGAGTTAGAGTGAATTGAGGCTAGATTCGAACTCAGTGCCATTTTTACTTTGAAATCATGTCCTTGATTTTAATTTTGGTGATGGTTATGACAGAATCAGTCCGGCCAGGTTCGCCGGAGAAGACAACCGATCCTTGGCCGCCGGTGGTGTGCTGGATGGTTCTGAGCCATTGGATCCTTTTAAAATGATCTAATCATGAGCGTTCCTTTTGAATACCAACTGTGTGGCGCGCTGACTCAAGTGCACGGTGGAATGCGTGTTTTGATCAACTTGATCTGCCACCTCAATTAATGAGGGAGATCAAGTGGTCCACGTTTTTTCTGATATTTCAATTTTCATTTTAATTGTTTTATTTTCAATAATTCATATTAAATTTAATATTGACCCAAAAAATATGGGACTTTCACCAAAAAAATTCAAATATTTTCCTCTTTCATATTCTGAATTAAAATTATTTTTTGGATCATTATTAATATTTTTCATGAATTAATTGATTTTGCATTTGTTTTTAATTGTTTAAAAATATTTTTAAATGTCCAAAAATTATGAAATTTTTTCTCCAATGTCCTTTGACCTTGTTTGACCTATGATAAATCTCATGGCCATTACTTTGGTGTTTTGATGAGATTTTAGGAATTGGACAAACCATATTTAATTTAAATGCACTATTTTAGTATTTTTAATTTGAATAAATGCCAAATAAATTTGTTGACCAATTGTGATGACTTGTTTATGTTTGACTCTTGTTGTTGGGCCTTGGTCAAGGTTGATTTGACTTTGTCAAATTAATATCATTGGATTTAGGGGATTGATGGAATGTACGTTCCATCTTCCAAAATGAATGGATGATATTAATTTGGTAAAAGTCCTCCTTTGACCAATTTGTGTTTTGATCCATTTCCCTCCCACTTCATCTTATTCCCTTTCTTCATTCATTCATTCCATTTGGCCTATGATATCTCAAAATCCTAAGGCTAGTTGATTGAAAAATTGACATGAGTATGGATGAGATTAGGCCACCCCTTTTGCATATTCTTTTTGTGTGTGGTATGTTTAATGAGCATAGTATACCATACTATGCCTCTAACATGCATTAACACCAAAATTTTATTGCCCGACCTCAAATAGTTGTGACTTCTACATAAGTCCAATTACGATTGCTTCACATAACGCTAAATTTGTGACATAAAAGGCATACGCATTCTAGTTAGTGAGATTGTAAGTCTCTCATCTTTCATGGTATTGTGTGGAAACTTGGCCTTTTTTCCTTCCTTTGGAAGATGTCTTGGTTCAAGGATCCATGCTTGTGATAAGTGGGTTGAGTGTTCTCCAAAGAATGGCTTCAATTAAAAAGCAAAAGCAAAGCAATACTAACTTCTAATTTATTAACTACTAACTTTTAGTTTCAAGCCCTTTACTTTAATGCCATTTAGTTTTTGATTTTATTCATTTGTCATTGTTCATATCATCCTATTTGTTTATGTTAATGCAATTTTCACTTTGTCCATTTGGACCATATTGTGTGATATATTTTGTTTGTGTATACTGTTGGTTTGTGTGGACTGTTGGTTTGATCTTGGACAAATGGACTTAGAATCTAGGCAACATTCCTATGCTAAAGGACTTGGCCAATGCCAACTTATTGAGAAACCAAGTGCTTGTAATTTGAAAATTCATCTGATACATCATTCAAGATCCTTTTGAGTTCATCTACAACATGATCATTGTGAAGTTGTTATTTTGAACCTGTGACTTGTGGAATTCATCTGTTACATGGGCTATTTTGAAAAAGATCATGGAATGGACAAGTTTGGATGTGGCTATCTTTATTTGATGCCTTTCTCTTCAAGATAATATAATTGTGCATTGTGTTCTTTGATTCTAAAAGTCCAAGGGAATTATGGGTTTCTATTGACATTCTTGTCTATTGGATTGCTACCCACTTGGTCAGATCTTTTCAACTCTAAACTTTTAAATTTTGTACATAGGGTAGTCTCTTCATCTTCTCCCCTTTTCTTTAATTTCAAAATCTCTTTCTCCATTTTTTAAATCTTCTTTGTGTGAACTACTTTTATTCTAAACTTTGACCACTTTGCAAAAAGATAGAAACTTTGGCCTTATGCCATTGCATTTTCAAACTTCTTTTCTTAAATCAAACTTGTAAATAAACTTAACTATACTTGGCCTAAACTTTCAAAAAGCCAAAAAGAACTAACTCATTCAAACCATTTTAGGCCTTTGTGCCTTTCAAACTTAAATTTTGTTAAAGGTAATGCATCTACTTTGAAATTTGTATTACGAACTATAAGGTTTTGATCCCTCATTCTTATGTTGGTACGTAGGCACAAGACCGAAGGTCTTGTCAAACACAAAAATATAATCAATGAATTCTTTTCTCATTCCCCCATTCTATTTGTTTGTAAACATCACTTTATACTAAGTACATATGCACACAAAACGGGCTCCCTAGGTGTACCTAGGACACTTTGGGTGCTAACATTTTCCCTCTGTGTAACCAACCCCCTTACCTGTAATCTCTGACATTTTATTAGTTTTGATTTGAAAACTTCTTACTTTTTGGATTTTGTTCATACTTTTTCCCTTTTCCTTTGGAAACAATAAAAGCGCGGTGGCGACTCTTGTTATTTGATCTCTAGCTTGACGATCATGAATTTACCACTACAGTATGTAAGCAATTTGGATCAGATGTGTGCTTGAAGAAATGGAGGTCAAAGTGAAGAAACGTATGGTGTTGCAGATCAACAACAAGTCATCCATAAATCTTGCGAAAAATCCAATTTTACATGGAAGGAGTAAGCACATCAGAGCTAGATTTCATTCCCTCAGGGAGAAGGTGAATCGAGGTGAACTTGAAGTGAGGCATTGCTCAAGTGAAGCACATTTGGCCGACATTTTCACCAAAGGATTGAGGATCGACAAATTCCTGAATTTGAGAAAGAAATTAGAAATAGTTCAGATCAACTATGATTAGTGTTTGTTCGACAACTTGGACTATAGGGGGGTATGTTGAGATATAAGATATAATCCAAGTTGTGTGTGGCCCAAGCCCAAAGTTAATTATTGCTTAGGGTTTTTTACTTAATTTGTTACTTAGTAGTCAAGTAACTTTGTATATAAAATATATGCATATGTAAATCAATTTGTAACACAATCATTCTTCAATAATAGAATTCTTATTTTCATATTCTCCCTCTCTTTTCTCTCCTCACAAAACCGCCTCACACACTAACAATAATAATTTTAAAATATCATTTTTTCTATCAACTAAATTGTATTTAAAAGAAAAATTCAACTTTTGTTCTAGAAAAAACTAAATAAGATCATTTAAAAACTTTATTTTAAAAATACAGTTATTTTTTATAAGGATATTTTGTTTTTGCCTAGGATAGATTGGTATATTAGGCTTACAACTCATCTCATAAAAACAGTTTTTTTAAATATTTAATTCTCTTTATTTAAATATGAAGAACATTCTTATGATTTTTATTACTAGTTCATAATAATCTTTTCTCGCATTTTTGTCTCATTTGTCGTGGTTGACAAAGAATTGTTATTCTCCTCATTTCTCTCCGGTATATGGTTCACTATCACTCTCTTACCTTTCTCCTAATACTTGATAGACAACTGCCTTATGCAACCAAGATTTCGAGACATTGATCCCAAACAACATGCTCTTATGAAAGTTAACTTTTGATCCCGATATAACTTCAAAAAGAAAGAACACCATTTATAAAGCTCGAATGTTTTACCAACTTTTAACCCTCACCAATAGCGTATCATCAGCAAATTGCAAATGAGAAATAGTAAAAACATTTTGCACCCCCTACAACACCCTATTTCCCGACTCGACAATTAATTAAATAAAACATAAATACAACAAGTAGAATGCTTAACATACAAACGTCTCATACTTGAACAACATAATTAAAAACAACTCATTTCATAAGCAACGAAAAATTAGAAAAAAGTTGGCATAAAAGCCTCAACAACCAAAAATTTGAAAAATGATTCAGTGTTAAAAGTAATTGGAGATATGCAACATAGCATAAACGATAAAACAACTTGTCTCATTATCTTACATATCAGAGCGACTCCAACTATAGACTCGAACGACAAGTAACTAAAGATGCACAACACCATCCTTAACCTCAAGCTCCTACGCAGATACCTGATTGTCTGTACTCCAAATGAGTATAGACGCAATAACATAAAAAGGGGGTGAAAATACATTCAAATAATAAATGGTGCATAAACATTCAGGATAAATTCACATATCTACACAATCATCCACACATCAGAAAACACACCAAGTCATGTATTAACATATCACCCATATCACAATTATTCAATCAAAATCATGCAATATAATGCAACAATGATTGGATTCATGCTCATCACAGACGTTGCTCTGAACCAGACATCATAGATAAAATATTCATACAACAGCAATTCAGGGACACCACCTAGCATTGGGGGGTTTAGCTTCTCATAATATTCAAAGACAGTAAATTATAAATTAGAGACATTACAATTTGTTGTTGATAAAGGTTGATCTTCAATCTCTTCCGATCTTGAAGATCTCTTATCCTCTAAACACTTTGCAAGGTCGCTTCTTCTTTCTGTCTCGTTTCTTCTACGATCAAAAAAGTGCTTTTCTCTATGCCCAAATTCAAACTAAATAGCTTCCAAACAACTAAAAACATAGTGAAATGCCCAAACTGCCCTCCAGACGTACAAAGGAGTTAAAACATGAAAAATCAGCAAATGGGGCGAAATGGCCAACACGGGCCGTGTCAGGTGATACGGCTGCCCGTGTTGGCCTCACTGTAAGTCCAACCTTCATCCCTGGCTGACACGGGCCGTGTCAGCTGACACAGACACCCGTGTCAGCCCCCTGTTTTATGGGTTCCCTCAACTTGGTTTTGCACATGCTGACACGGGCCATGTCAGCTGACACGGGCACCCGTGCCAGCCCCCTGTTTTCGTCTATTTTTTGCTTTGCATTAAGTCTTTGACCTCCATTCTTCCGGTACACAACTTTTGGACTTGTTATTTGACCTGAAAACCAAACAGTACTACAAAGAAACGCATAAAATGCGACAAAAAGAGAAAAACTACTAATGCAACATAAAACAAGCGGAAATTCATAAAATGCAATAAACTAAAGAAATCACTAAAATAAAGAGAAAAATGTTACCGATTCTTGAAGATTCAATGCTGGATAGATAATGAAAACTAAGTGTAAATGGTGACCGATCACAACCCCAAACTTATCTCATTGCTTGTCATCAAGTGATGTAAGAAACAACGCGGAGGTCAACCATGGATTCTATTCTCTCCACAACACATTTGATGTTATTCGCAACTTATCTTTCTCCTTCCCGATTAAGCTTCTGATTTACCCATTCGAACTTCTCTACTGCCTTATCATTTCAGAGTGTTCTTTGACCTGCAAACTTCTTCACACTACTCACCAAATCTCTCGGGGTTAAGGTGTTTAGCACTCAAGATATCAAGGTATGCAATATCAACTCTTACGTTTTGAATAGATTCTACGTCAACTACACAAACACAATTCACACACTTTAAGAGGTCTTCAGGGTTGTAACGGGGCTTAGGTACGATGGGAGAGTAGACAACAAAAATGGATGACAAATGGTTTTACAACTCGGCATTCATGTTGTTGTTTTTCTTTGTGCAAGAATTATTTTGTGGAGTGTCATCCAATCTTGACTCTTTTTCACTCGATTTTTTTTTTCTTTTAGAGTATCACATTAATGCATGAGTCTATTTCCAAGGCAAGTGCTTATTCTTCATTTCTCTATTTTTTTCATTTCTTTTTCTCTTATTTTTTTCGGTAGAGGCGGATGTTTCTACACAGTTTTTCTTTTTCTTTTTCTTGCACTTGCCCTTTTTCCAACATTTCTTCTAAGGATTTCCACCCCAAACTTATCTTTTTGCATAAACTTTACACTACAACAGTCATGCCGAGCGAGGGTAGGAAGTGTTTGGCTTATGGTTAACATGACGGTTTTCACAAACAAGGGGGTACAGGCTCAACGGGGTTAGCAACTGATGAATACAACATTATGGATGGCTAGAAAGGCTAAAAGGGTGAAAACAAACAACGTGCCTCAGTGTGCGTTTTTGTATTGTGTTGCACTAGTAGAACTTATGCAAAATTAGAGAGGTAAAGTCATACCTGAATGCGCTCTTTTTGTGTTTGGTTAAGCTGAAATCTCACCATGTTGGATAAGCTTGCAGGCTCCAAACCACTTTTTATGACAAACAACTTCTTTTTCAGCTTGGGCTTACCTTCTCCTCTTTCGATCTAGAGTTTCCAAGTTGCGTCCAACATTTTGTTCCTCAGCTGTATCACCTTCCAGGTTGCCTCGGGAGCAAATCTGGGGTTGCGTTTTTCCCTCACTATCCACTAGTCTATCATTTTTCTAGCATAATCCACTTTCATCTGTAACTTAAAAAAATAAAACAGCCACACAACGACAAACAAAGTAACACAACAGACACAACTAAAAATAAAATATAAAGCAATTAAAAACCCCTCACACTTGAACCAAACATTGTCCGCAATGTTTAATGTCAAGATAAGAGGGGTACTTACAGCGTTTACTGTTGAGGTGGTGGCAGGTACGGATAATGCAACATCATGTGTTGCATCATCGCGTTCATCTCATCCAAAACCGTCCCTTGACGGCCTTGTTCGACTCCGAACCTGGTGAGCTCCTCACCTTGCCTGGATTGCTCCGTGCGAAGGTGACCAATCTCATCCTGAATCCAGCCCCATTGGTCCTGCGGCATGGAGTAGGACCCTGAAGCTTGAGTCGGTTCCTGCGGTTGCTGGTAAAAAGGCTCCTCGGTGCTCGGTGCACCTTTCATAGGTTCATCTGCAGGCAAAGAGTCAAAAAAATCTTCATCCCCCTCAGCCAGGTCGGGACAGTCATATAGTCAGTTGGCTCTGTTAGTAATACTGATGAAATCATAAGCAGGTAAAGCAAGGACATGGACTTTTTGGAAAATAAGAGAATAATAATCTTGTTTTACCGCAATCATGCCTTATTGGATCAAGGCGGCCATGTTCAGTTTGTTCTTACCTGGCACCTGTGGAGAGTCAGCCAGTGCAGCACCAAATCTAAAATGATCGGTAATCTGTGTAATCATACCGCCAACAGAAATATCGCTTGAACTAGCGCGACCAACTCTACCTAAGTAGTCAGCTGCAAAAGCTGCTATGTTGATTGGAGTTTGTGATGCCATGCTATACAAAAAGAACAACTCTCTTTAAGTGGCGACACCGGTGTTGTCTCCGCGACCAAACATGGTGTATGCCAACGCCTTCTGTGCGTACCTGAAACACGGGTTATGCATACCCGATGCTTTTGCCCCTTTGGAAACATATTTAGTGTTACCTATTATGGCGGTCCAAAATTCCTCCGGGACAAACGTATCGGACACCGCTCCAGGGCCTACGATTGGGAGTTTTAAGATCCTCCCTAACTCATCCACAATCAATTCCATATCAGTATTAAATAATCAAAACTGCAACGTACCGTAATATTCTTTTTCTGTTCCATTCCACCTATTTTTCAACTTAAACACAATGGTGCTCAGGAATTCAAGCGTAATGCGCGCGAAAGTTGGCGCTTCCAGCTGCATGAATTCTAGCATCCCTAAGGTGTGGAACATACGGTGAACCTCAGCTTGCAGTCCCAATTCCTGCAGAGTGTCATTACACATGTACCTCGTGGGGGTTAATTTTCTTTTCAGATGAACCGCATACCTCTTCTGGTGTTCCAGGTTCTCGAACACAATGTCGTGCTCATTCGGGGTTCTTCTCGCCCTTTGTCGTGGACGGGATGATTCCGCTACATTTTTGCTTTTCTCTACGCGGAGAGACATATTCATACCTGCACACAACAAAAAGAAACAAGAAATTGAACAGAGAGATTAGGAAAAAATATTACCGTAGGAAGATCGAGGGTGGAGAATGGTGGAACTTTTATGAAGACGGGTGGAGAATTGATGGAGATATGAGGTGAAAGTAGAGAGCTTTAAGTGAGAAGAATGGAGGTTTTAGGTATTTTTGAGAGAAAGAAGGATGGAGGTGAAAGAATAGGAAGGATATGGGGTAAATGAGGAGAGAATGGGGGATAAAGTGAATTTAAATGGTGAATTTCGGAGGTGGGACCATGCTCCAACGGTCATATTTTTATTTAAAAAATCACCACTGTACTAGCTGGCACGGCCGTGTCAGCTGACACGGGCGACCGTGTCAGCGCAACACTACCCAAGGACACGGGTCGTGTCCGTCCAAAACGCGATTTTTCCAGCTTATTCCACGCAGGGGCTGACACGGGCACCCGTGTCAGGCCCCTGGAAATCCAATTTTTCACCCTTCCTTGGCATATCCTGACACGGGTCGTGTCAGCTGACACGGGCGCCCGTGTCAGGCCTCTGATTTCTCATTTTCCTTGGTTTCCTCTCTTGAGTTGTGCCCGGCTTCTGCTTTCGAATTTTTAGAGACTTTTTGCGACCGTTATCTTTAACTCCTCTAGCAAACACTGTTCACACCTGCAAGTAAATAACATACAACCAAACAAAGAGAATAATTAGATACAAAAGTGTGGGTTACCTCCCACGTAGCGCTTCGTTTAACGTCGCTTGGCTCGACGGTTGCGCATCTTATCAAACAAGATGAACAACATCAATTTGGCCCACTTCTTGCCCCACATTGTAAGGCTTCAATCTCTGGCCATTCACTTTAAAAATGTCCCCATTGGATGGATTTTTTATTTCGACTGCTCCATGGGGATATACCTTGTGCACCACAAACGGACCCGACCATTTCGATCTCAATTTTCCAGAGAACAACTTCATCCTTGAATTAAACAATAGTACCATCTGTCCTTCCCAGAATTCCTTCATTTGGATTCTTCTATCATGCCATTTCTTAGTTTGATCTTTGTAGATTTTTGCATTTTCATATGCCTGGTTCCTAAATTCTTCTAACTCATGGAGTTGAAGGATTCGGGATTCTCCCGCTTTCACAAAATCCAAGTTAAGGAATTTTGAAGCCCACAAAGCTTTGTGTTCAAGTTCCAAGGGTAGGTGACATGCCTTACCATATACCAATTGATACGGGGACATACCAATCGGTGTTTTGAAAGCAGTTCGATATGCCCAAAGTGCATTGTCAAGCTTACTCGCCCAATCCTTACGAGAAGCATTAACCGTCTTCTCTAGGATTTGTTTCAGCTGCCTATTTGACACTTCAACTTGACCACTTGTTTGCGGGTGGTACGGAGTGGCTATCCGATGTTTCACATTATATTTCAAGAGTAGCTTCTCCATTAGGTGATTTAAGAAGTGAGTTCCTTCATCACTTATTAGAGCTCTTGGCACTCCAAACCTGACAAATATGTTTTCTTTCAGAAACCTGACCACCACTTTTGCATCATTTGTTGGTAGAGCAACTGCTTCTACCCACTTGGATACATAATCCACCGTCACTAAAATGTAACTCTTTCCAAATGAAGGAGGAAATGGTCCCATAAAGTTAATACCCCAAACATCGAACAGTTCAACTTCCAGCATGGGGTTTTGTGGCATCTCATTTCTTCTCGAAATGTTTCCCATCCTTTGACACTTATCGCACTCTTTGATTACTTGTTGAGCATCTTTGAAAAGTGTCAGCCAGTATAAGCCTGACTGGAGGACTTTGGCAGCAGTTCTATCACCACTAAAGTGTCCACCATAGTCAGAAACATGACAAGCTTTCAGAACATCCCTTTGTTCTTCTTCGGGAACACATCTTCTGACCAACCTGTCAACTCCCTTTTTATACAAGAACGGGTGATCCCACAAATAGAACATGTAATCATGAACAAACTTTTTCTTTCGATTAGAGTCAAATTCACTCGGGATCACCCCGCCTACTAGATAGTTCGTGTAGTCTGCGAACCAAGGCATTCCAATAACAGCAAGGATGTGTTCGTCAGGAAACTCATCCTTTATTGGACGTTTTTCCTCATTCTCCTCTATGGGGGACATCCGGGAGAGGTGATCTGCCATAGTATTCTCACACCCTCTTTTGTCACGAATTTCCACATCAAACTCTTGGAGGAGCAGGATCCATCTCAACAGTCTTGACTTAGAGTCCTGCTTAACAAATAAATACTTCAAAGCAGCATGGTCAGTATAAACAATGACTCTAGAACCCAACAGGTATTGCCTGAATTTATCAAAGGCATAGACTACATCTAGCAACTCCCTTTCAGTAGTCGCGTAATTCATTTGTGCAGGGTTCAACACATGTCTAGCATAATATATGACATCCAACCGTTTATCTTTACATTGCCCAAGAACCTCTCCTACTGCAATGTCACTCGCATCACACGTGATATCAAAAGGTAGAGACCAATCAGGAGCAATGACAATAGGTGTCATCACCAATTTATTTTTTATGGTTTCAAAAGCAACGACACACTCTTTATCAAAAATGAAAGCCTTGTCCTTAACCAACAGGGTAGTTAAGGGTTTAGCTATCTTGGAAAAATCTCTTATGAACCTGCGGTAGAAACCCGCATGTCCTAAGAAACTTCTTATACCTTTTTCGTTTATAGGAGGTGGTAGCTTTTCTATTACCTCAATCTTGGCTTGGTCCACTTCTATCCCCTTGTGAGAGATTTTGTGACCTAAGACTATTACTTCTCGCACCATGAAGTGACACTTCTCCCAGTTGAGAATCAGATTGGTCTGTTGGCATCTTTCTAACACAAGGGAAAGGTTAGTTAAACAAATATCAAAAGAAAAACCAAATACCGAGAAGTCATCCATGAAGACCTTCATATGCTTTTCGAGCATGTCCGCAAAAATGAAGGTCATGCATCTTTGAAATGTGGCTGGTGCATTACATAACCCGAATGGCATTCTTCTGTAAGCAAAAATACCATAGGGGCATGTAAAAGTTGTCTTCTCTTGATCTTCCGGTGCAACCGCTATCTGATTGTATCCAGAGTATCCATCAAGGAAACAATAGTACTCATGACCTGCCAACCTTTCCAACATCTAGTCAATGAATGGTAACGGAAAATGATCCTTTCTGGTCTCCAAATTCAACCTCCTGTAGTCGATGCACACACGCCACCCTGTGACCGTCCTTGTAGGGAGTAACTCATTTTTCTCATTCCTTATAACTGTAGTCCCTCCTTTCTTCGGGACCACATGAACAGGACTCACCCAAGAGCTATCGGATATGGGATAAATTAACCCAACATCTAATAGTTTAACAACCTCTTTCCTAACCACTTCCTTCATTACGGGATTTAGTCTTATTTGTGGTTGCACCACTGGTTTGTGACCATCCTCCATGAGGATTTTATGCATACACACCGTAGGGCTAATTCCCTTCAAGTCTTCTATCGCCCATCCCATTTCACTTTTGTGCTTCTTCAAAACCTTGACAAGCTTGTCTTCTTGAGAAACCTCTGGATTAGAGCTTATAATAGTCGGGCATTTCCTTTCGGGATCTAGAAAAACGTACTTGAGATTTTCAGGCAATTGTTTCAGCTCAGCCACTTTCTTGGTCTCATCTTTCACTACGCCAAATAAGGGAAAAGAGGGCGCTTATTTTGGCCTATAACAGCGCTTTTAAGCGCCCTCTAAAGTGGCGCTGGCATAGGTAAAGACAGCGCTTTGTTTTCCTGGAGAAAGCGCTGTCTAAAGTGGCCCTCTAAGGGTCACATTATAGTGCGCTTTCAGAAAATAGCGCCCTCTGGAGTGGTCCATAAAGGGAAACCTTAGAGGGCGCTTTCTGGAAAAAGCGCCCTCTAAAGTTGTCAATGTAAAGTGTTTAGAGGGCGCTTTCTGGAAAAAGCGCCCTCTAAAGTTGTCAATGTAAAGTGTTTAGAGGGCGCTTTCAGGAAAAAGCGCCCTCTAAAGTTGTCAATGTAAAGTGTTTAGAGGGCGCTTTCTGGACAAAGCGCCCTCTAAAGTTGTCAATGTAAAGTGTTTAGAGGGCGCTTCCTACAAAAAGCGCCCTCTAAAGTGTTAGTTATTTTAAAAAAATTTGTTTGAAAAACAGTGGATATTTAATTGGTAACCTGTTCGCATGCTGCAAAAGTGTAAAATTCATATTGATTTCATCCTTTAATCCAATGTTATACACCATTAATCCATTGATATATACAACATGAATCCATTTATATACAACATTAATCCTCCATATATACAACATTAATATATGATTCTTTGATCAACAATATACAACAACATATTCATGATTTAGTAAAAGTACAACAACAATATACAACATATATACAACAACAGCATACAACAACAACATTCCATACATATATGTACAACAATATACAACCTAGCTATATGATTCTTTGATCAACAATGAATTGACACAATTCATCCTTCATTTCATCCAAATTTGCTCTTGAGTAAGATTTGTATTCCTCAAAGTACTACAATTAAGAGAATAAAACATATTCATGATTTAGTAACAAATTAGATGAAATATCCGATAATATTAAAATAAACCCTAAGTTATTATTCCATACCATTTTTGGGATGTCTATACGATTCAACGCAATGATGTCTCTCATAAATCTCAATACAAAAAATCCGCAATCGACCGAATTATTTTGCTGAGGACACTACACAGAAAAACAAACAATATATATATAGTTAATTTCTTACAAACACTATTATAAGCAAAAAAACAAACACTATTATAAGCAAAAATAAGATACTTAATATATACCTGAACTCCGATCCAGGTAATGTCCTTCCTATTGCGGTAATTCTTTTTCGTTCTAAATTTTATTATTGCCCTAACAAAATAAAAACGCATATTGAGATCAATCTGACAGACATAATTAAATATACAAATACACACGAATATTTAGGGGAATTTCACTTACGCGTCAACCGTCTTCTTCATATTCGGATATTTACTCCAATCACCCGATAAAGAATCGAGATAATACACTATTAGTCTCGAAAGATCCATAGCAACCAACACCCAGTGACCACTGTAAAATAAAACAAAAATTTAGATGAATGAAAATTTTCTACGTAAAAGATATACATAGATTAGAATGAAATTATTAGAAATAAAATCTAACCCGTTGCCAGAATTAAACGGTAAAAAATACAAACTGGGTGTAGTATTATCGCCGGCCGCCATGAATCTATCGACTAGATCATTCTTTACGGATGTTGGATTTTTCGTTATTAACGTTGCGTTGATACGGGAAGCAGCAATAAAATTGAAACGGTTACACAATTCATTTTCCCGCATCAATGTTACATACATATACCTTAAATAGAAACATAATAAACATTAGACTACTCATTGAAATGTGTAAATAAATTGTTCAACTAAGTAAATTATAGATTGATCGGAGTACCATATGTATGTATGAATGACAGCGATGCCCAATTCGGTGTGTTCAAAAAGTTGTTGGAAGTCCTCCTTTCCAATTATTTCGAAATGAGCAGCTCCGAAAACACCTTCATCAAAATCTATAGTACGAATGGCCCCGTGCATAATATCGGACTCATCCACCATTTTCTCAAGACGCATCATAATTTGAGATTTTGTCCCGGACGTCGTTGGAATATCCTTAGCAGCGCTTTTCAACTTTCGACCGGGAACCTAAAAATTCATATAAAATAAATCATGACTTTTTGTGATGCAACAGAATCGTTGCGTATATAATTCAATGAGTATATATATTTGTACCTCTTTTTGAGATGCAACCGACTCGATGCGTCTTGAAATCCCTTTAGCAACTTTATGTGTGGGTCTTGTAGGAGTCTAACATTACCATGTAATAAGGATTGATTAAATATCACAATTGTAGCTGAATTGAAATGTGAATACTAAATATTCATAATCATTTAGAACATATATACCTCGGCATCAGGGAAAATTAGATCTGACGGCCAACCAACAAAGGATCCGACTGCATCTCGCATCAACGTTGTCTCTGAAACAACGTCAGGTAATGGTAGAACGGCGTCCGTATCTAATACAAGGTCAACCGAAACTTTCATAAATCCCACCGGGAGGGGATTATGGTGAAGTAATTCACCCGAAGTATTGTGCACTTTTCCCTTGCCAACCATGCGATAAGTTGGTGACGATAGATACAGCTGACAAGGTGAAATGCCCTAAACCAATAAGAAATGTTATTGTTAACGTGTATATGTGTCAAGTAAAAAAGTGCTATTTTGATTTCATAATAACATATATAATTACCTCGGGAAATTTCGGTTGATAATTGATACTAGCTCGGTCACTAGTATCTTTTGCCTCGGAGGCGCACCTTTCCTCTCTATACCTTGCATTCTCGATTTGTAGTTGGAGTACTTGTGCCCTTAACTCCGCCAAGGTCTCCATCACCTCTTTGTTGGTAGGATTTTTTGTTTTTGGTTTTTTATAAAATGACGACGGAGTCACACCAAAACCCTTACCCCTCACACGACCGGAATACTCAGGAACATTTAGTACTCGACTAAGTACGCTCCTGCAATCCTGGACCTCGGTTGAAGGTACGGTTTGGGATAAAGTCTCCTGAAATATTATTAGAGGAGATTAAAAATGAATTATATGTCTAACAAAATTTTCGATATAATTAAAGAAATAATGTTACATATACTTACACATTCATCATAAACATTTTGGACCGCTTCAACGACAGCCCCATCCTTCCCAACCCGAGCAGCCTTCCATAATACGTGCTCCGGAAGAGATGTTGCATCACTTTTCTCCTCGGCTAGCTACACATTGAATTAGATCATAAGATCATCAATTATAACATATTGTGACAATGTATAAGCTCATAGCATTTGAATATACTCACAATTCTTTGTTGTAACCGTGCATAACCCGTACGCCCTTTTTTGTACGGATACGCGGGTTTTGATGCCCTTTTCCTATTTTTGTCGCTTACTTCCTGGATAAAAAAGTTTAAGGCATATTAGAACCAAGTAACTTAACAATTGTATAATACCATAATTAATAGACATTACATGGAATTTTTCGTTTCTTCGTTTGGCGACAAAGTTATCCCATTCATCGGCTGAAATAATCTCGGCATACTTCATTGGCCGTTCTCCTTCAACAAATTTTCCTTCCTCATCCTTGAGAAATTTGTTGCACAAAAAGGATCGAAATCCTCGGAGTCTTTTTCCGGCCAATTGAATACAATATTTTTGCCGGCTTTCATCGATGTGAAAGGATCTCTAAAAAACATACACATGGAGTGTGTTATTATAAAGTAATATTATAACAATATATGGTCAACAAATAGTCAACAAAAAAAAACATATAACAATATATGGTAAGTACCTGTATCTCCGACCATATTTTTTCTTTGCCAACCTTCAAGTCCGGACTTCTCCAATTATCACATGTAATCGGAATATGTTGTCGAACAAGAAAACCAATGTAACTTGCCAACATTGAACCGTTAGGCTCAATTAGTTGGTCTTCAGCACTCCAATGCACTTCAAATTTTACACCCTTGTCTCTTGCACGAATGATTGACTTCATAACAGTCAATCCTCGTTTGATTTCTTTTTCAACATTGTTACGTGATCCATTCTTGTCATGGGTATCGTCTTGGTTAGCCATTTTATCTGTAATATAGAAATGATTCAATAAGACCCAAGTAAGACAATGATTTAATACGTGAACACATTCATATACCTTCCATTTCTCATGCAAAAGACCTACTGCATGCAAAAGACCAATGCAAACTCACACACACCTACTGCATGCAAAAGACCAATGCAAACTTATGGTGTTTGGAACATGAAAAAACTTGCATCCATAATCATCAAACTTCCAAGCACAAGCTCAAACACACTTCAAATGATATCAGTTTTCAATCAGAAATAAAAAACTCAGTTTGCCCTAAACAACATTAATCAACATAATGCACAAAATGTAAAACTAAGTTTAGAAAATGCCCTAATCAAACACATGAAGAAAGTGAACGGTAAAGATGGAGAAGAGAAATACCTTCAAGGTGACGGTAACGATGGAGAAGAAAGTGAACAGTGACGGTGGACGTGAACGTGAACGCAGCAGCAGAAAAAGGCGACGACGACGACGACGGTGAGGGAGGGAGAACGAACGGAGGACGAGAGTAATCGCAGTAGACGGTGGACGCAGTAGAGAGAAAACCCAGTTACGTAAACGAAATAGCTTGTAGAAAGGGAAAATAAAGAGACATGCAGTATATGTTATAATTTTAATGTTTACTAAAGGGGACCTTAGAGGGCGCTTTTGTAAAAAAAGCGCCCTCTAAAGGGGGCCTAAGAGGGTGCTTCTGAAAGCGCTCTCTAAGGCTTTCCAAAAGCGCCTTCTAAACTGGAAATGTACATGGACTTAGAGAGCGCTTTTTTGAAAGCGCCCTCTAAGGGTAACCTTAAAGGGCGCTTTCACTAAAGCGCCCTCTATTGTTGTCCCTCCATTTCCTCATTTTTTTTTTTTGACTTCACTTTAGAGGGCGCTTTTTTACAAAAGCGCCCTCTAAAGGGGGCCTAAGAGGGCGCTTCTAAAAGCGCTCTCTAAGGCTTTCCAAAAGCGTCTTATAAACTGGAAATGTACATGGACATAGAGAGCGCTTTTTCAAAAGCGCCCTCTAAGGTTACCCTTAGAGAGCGCTTTCAATAAAGCGTCCTCTATTGGTGTCCCTCCATTTCCTCATTATTTTTTCGCTTCACTTTAGAGTGCGCTTTGTTACAAAAGCGCCCTCTAAAGTGCGCTGTCTATTCCAATAGTATGCTCCTTATTTTTTCTCTTCACTTTAGAGTGCGCTTTTGTAATAAAGCGCCCTCTAAGGGGCGCTGTCTATTCCAGTTTTTGGCGTAGTGTTTCTTTTCCTCAACTTGGGGTTCCCTTAAGTTTTCCCATCGGAGTGATCGGGATCCCTTAAAGGGAGGTTGTCTTCAGAGATTGATAGACTTAGAACTCTCTCCAAGGGCAATTTTTGTTCACCTAGAGGATTTTCTTTCAGAACCATTTGATCAATCACCTCTATGTGTTGACTGGTGGCCACATCATCTTTGTATTTCATGGTGTTACGCACATCAATTTTTAACTCTTTGTCATAAACTTTTAGACTCATGGTGCCCTCTTCTATATCTATCAAACATCTCCTGGTCTCCAAAAATGGTCTACCAAGAATGAGCGATATCTCTTTATCTTCCGGCATTTCTAAGATCACAAAGTCTACCGGAAACACAAACTTATCAATCTTCACAAGAACATCTTCCACCACTCTATAAGGTCTCTTCACAGAGTGGTCAGCAAATTGAAGTGCCATCTGGTATCCTGCACTTTTCCAATCCCCAACCTCTTGTAAATGGATAACGGCATGAGACTCACACTTGCCCGCAAATCTATAAGGGCCTTTTTGAAATATCTATCCCCGATAGTGCAAGGGATAGTTACCGAGCCTCGATCTTTTTTCTTTACCGGAATCTCCATACCCTGCAAAATAGCACTACAAGTTTCGGTTAGTACAATAGAATCAATGTCAGTGCTCCTCCTTTTTGAAATAATATCCTTCATGAATTTAGCATAAGAGGGCATTTGCTCAAGTGCCTCCAAGAACGGAATGTTAATCTCAAGCTTTTTGAACATCTCCAAGAATTTCTCTAAGTTCTTCTCATGTAGCTTTCTTCTTATTTCTTGTGGGGAAAGGGAGTTTGACAACCGGATTTGATTCACTAACTTTTTCTTTAACCACTGGTTTAGGTACCGTCACCTCTTCACTAACAACCTAATTTTCTTTTATCTCCAAATCAACTTCAAGCAATTGGTCTTCTTGGTCATCATCTTTTTCAGGGACTTCTTTTGCCTTACCACTCCTTGTGGTTACCGCACTAACATTACTATGCTCTCTTGGATTTGTAACCGTAACACTCGGTAATGCACCTGGTGTTTGCGAACCCGCGAGTTGTTGAGCAATCTGACTCATTTGCACTTCCAGATTTTTTATTGAAGCACCAGTCTTTCTCAGATTACTCCTAGTCTCTTCTTGAAATAGTGAACTTTGAGCTGCCATTTTTTCAATGGCAATTTCCCAATCTACTTTTCTTGGAACCTGTTGTTGAAATTGTTGTTGGGATTGGTGAAACTACTGATGGTAAGGTTGTTGTTGTTGTGGTCGATACTATTGTTGTGGTTGGCTTTGATACTGGGTGGGCGCTTGCTTCTGAGCATTTCCTTGCTGGTCCTTCCAGGAAAAATTTGGATGATTTTTCCATCCAGGATTATGCGTGTTGGAGTAAGAATTGTTCTGCTTCAGAACATCAATCTCTTCTACCTATTGTGCAGTTGCCACACAATGCATGGCGAAGTGAGGTCCTCCACAAATTTCACAACTAATAGCTTGAATAGGTTGGACTGGTTGCACTTGTGCCACCGTTTGAGTGTTAAGAGTCATTTTCTTGAGTCTTCTCTCTACTTCAGCTGTTATTTGATCTTCCATCTTCACAACTTGATTTGCTAGTTTGAGATCAATGATACCTTCAGGTTGACTTACACTGCGATCATAGAATTCCAGATGCTCATTTGCTGCAATGGCTTCAATGATTTTCTTTATTCCAGTGGCTGTTGTAAAATTTGTTGAGCCACCGGCAGCTGTGTCTATGAGTTGCTTAGTCTTCATTCTAAGTCCATTCACAAAAAAATTCATCTGTTCAGTTGCATCCATGTTATGAGTAGGACATGCAACCAACAATCGCTTGAACCTCTTGTAAGTGTCTCCGAGTGACTCTCCTTCCTTCTGTTTGAAATTAACAATATCATATCTCTTGCGGATATACACAGAAGCAGGGAAGTACTCATTCAAAACTGTTGTCTCCATTTATTGCCAAGTTGTTATGCTTCCCGCGGGTAAAGAGTAAAACCACTCTTCGGCATCTTCCGACAGTGTAAATGGGAACATCACCAACTTTTTAGCTTCCTCTGAGTGTCCCTCAATTTTTAACGATGTCGTTATGGTCAGAAATATTTGTAAATTCTTATTGGCATCTTCATTGATTTTTCCGGAAAACGGTCTCCTTTCGAGTTGACGAATCGTTGAAGGGTGCAGCTGAAAGTGATCAACATTTACCGGTTGGTTTACAATTGTTAACCTTCCAGTAGGAGCATTTGCACCTACATAATCACCTAGAAGTCTTTCCGCAGGAGGTGGTGGAGCTTCAGCCATTGGTTCAGCAACGGCTTCGGAGTCTTCCGAATGAACTGAAATAGCTTCTTATATTTCAGACTCAGAAACAATAGGGGTTGCTTCTGAAAGTTCCAGCCTATCTTTTCGTCGTCTTGCACGCAATAATCTTTCTGGTTCTGCGTCAAAAAGAAATTCAGCTGAGACCTTACCTCGCATACACAGATTAGACAATTATTAGAATAAACAATAATACATAAAAAAATTTAGCTGCAGAGCAACAAAATTCCAATTGAATTATTTTCCAATTTATACTTTTGGCAGTCCCCGGCAACGGCGCTAAAAACTTGATCGGTAAAATAGCAAGTGTACTATTTGCACCAATGTAGTAATAAAAAGGGAGTTATCCCGAGTATCGATCTCGAGGACTGCGTAGTAAGTACCAATATTTATAATGATTCAATTGAACAAAATATCATATGGGGTTTGATTAGTGTTTTTAAAAATATCAATAACGAGAAATAAAAATATAAAGCCTATAAAAATTGTTTAACCGATATGAGAAATAATGCTAGGGCCAAATGTATGAATTTCTTTGTAGTACACTTCTTCCATATCATATAACATCTATGTTGTCATAATTCAAAACCGTTTCTCAAGAGTTGTTTTCTCTAATTCCTTAGCCGAAAACCATTAACAATCAATTTCAATCCTAATACCTTAGTTATTCAAACTGTTGTTATGAAATATGTAATTTATCAAGAATTAACAGTAACTACAGTTTGATCCTCATTCCTAAGTGATTAAACACAGGTTTTATTATACAACAAGCGATAAGGCGGTTTGTCCGACCTAAACCTTAACCAGAGATCAGAATTTCATTTGTCCGATAAAATAAAGCATTAAGAGTGTTGTATAATAATTTGAATTAAGAAAACATCGATGATTATAAGAACATAGATAAAATATTCATACAGTAGCAATTCAGGGACACCCCCCTAGCATTAGGGGGTTTAGCTTCTCATAATATTCAAAGACAGTAAATTACAAATTAGAGACATTACAATTTGTTGTTGATAAAGGTTGATCTTCAATCTCTTCCGATCTTGAAGATCTCTTATCCTCTAAACACTTTGCAAGGTCGCTTCTTCTTTCTATCTCGTTTCTTCTACGATCAAAAAAGTGCTTTTCTCTATGCCCAAATTCAAACTAAATAGCTTCCAAACAACTAAAAACATAGTGAAATGCCCAAACTTCCCTTCGGACGTACAAAGGAGTTAAAACATGAAAAATCAGCAAATGGGGCGAAATGGCCAACACGGGCCGTGTCAGGTGACACGGCTGCCCGTGTTGGCCTCACTGTAAGTCCAACCTTCATCCCTGGATGACATGGGCCGTGTCAGCTAACCCGTGTCAGCCTCCTGTTTTCTGGGTTCCCTTAACTTGGTTCTGCACATGCTGACACGGGCACCCGTGTCAGCCCCTTATTTTCGTCTATTTTTCTCTTTGCATTAAGTCTTTGACCTCCATTCTTTCGGTACGCAACTTTCGGACTTGTTATTTGACCTGGAAACCAAACAGTACTACACAGAAACGCATAAAATGCGACAAAAAGAGAAAAGCTACTAATGCAACATAAAACAAGCGGAAATTCATAAAATGCAATAAACTAAAGAAATCACTAAAATAAAGAGCAAAATGTTACCGATTCTTGAAGATTTAATGCTGGATAGATGATGAAAACTAAGTGTAAATGGTGATCGATCACCCATGAACACTCCAGGTGCATTAGACACACCAAACGACATCACTGAATACTTATAGTGACCGTACCATGTTCTGAAAGCAGTCTTCGTAATATCGTCAGACTTTACACGAAGTTGTTTATAACCCTAATGCAAATTGATCTTCTTAAACACATAAGCACCTACCAGCTGATCCATTAAATCGTCAATCCACAAAAGTGGATACTTATTCTTGATTATCACTTTATTCAGTTGTCAATAATCAACATACTGTCTCATACTACTGTCTTTCTTAATGACTAACAACATTGGCGCTCTCCACGGGAAAACACTCGGTCGAACAAACTTCTTCTCAAAAAGTTCCTTAAAGTGTTTCTTTAGCTCACTCGACCCTGAAGCAAATATCCTATAAGTAGCTATCAATACAGGACCAGTACCAGGTACTGAGTCTATAGCAAACTCCACCCCACACACTGGCGACAAATCACTGATGTCGTTTGGGAATACCTCAGGAAAATCACACATCACTGGTAGATCCATAGTCATCCTCTCGCTTTACTAACTCAAGGACGCGAGTACCATGAAGACAGAGTACTCTCACTCAAGGAAATCTCTACATGCCTCACGGTCACGAAACTCGACTCGCATTCTCTACGGAATTAAGAAACTGCACATGTGACTTAGAGGCAAACACACTAATTTCATCCCAAAATTCCGTCCAAAAATTATAAAAGTACAATTCAAACACACCAAAGAAGTAATCACTATAAGACCTCAATTTTGATCCTAAGATCTCTCATGCAATCTCATCATATGCATTAGCATTGGGATCATACCTTGGCATCCTCCATACCCCTCTTTCATTGGGTTTGTTTTGGGAGAGATCACCAAGCACCATGTGATTGTGTCATACTTGTATATTTATTATTTTACTAACCAAAACACCAAAAATATGTCTTTGTATTTGCCTAACCCTTTTATAGGAAGGGCATGATCACGATTGATCTATCAAGTTCGCATCTAGGGTTTAAGACCCTCATGGCTAAGAGCATAACCAAGGAATGATCCACAATGTCTCTAAGCATCATATATGAGTCCCAATGATCTTCGTATGTTATTTTGATCAAGATTTCTTCAAGGGTATGGAGTTGGTTTGTTGTGGAAACCCTAGTCTGTATAGGTATGTTGAGTAACTTCTTCAATAAGCTTCTTCACCAATTGATCAAATTTCTCAAGGGACACTTCAAAATTCATCATCTTATGCATATATGATCTACCATGAGCCTAAAAAGTCAAGATAATTTCAAGTTAGCAAGTTGGTTGGTGGTGGTTGGCCAGATAAATTCATCTAATCAAAACTGGGTCCCCCTAGACCCTATCTCCTACAATTTTCACCATATGAAAATTATTCAAAGAGAAACGTTACTCTAAATGACATTACAAACAAGTTTCATGTTTAAGTCTAGAGCTAATTTTAATTGTAAAGTCATTTTCCATGTTGAAACATTATAGGTCATTTTGTCTAAACCCTAATTTGAAAGTCAACTTCCCAAGGCCATAACTTTCTCAATTTTTATGAGATGAAAGATTTCCAAGTTTCAAAATCAAATTCAAGATTCCTACTTCAACTTTGATGTTTTAAGTGAGATATAAATCAACTTTTATGAGCATGTGATATGAGGATACATTATAGGTCATTTTGGACCAATACCATTGAACAAGTGATTTTCCTCAACTTAAAAAATGCATAACTCTCTCATTATAAACCCAAATTATGTCAAATGTGTGACCATTTTGAAGTTCTTTTAAATAGATACAACTTTTATGAAGACACTTTTCTCATTTGGAGCTCACATAAAAAAGTTTAGTAAGGTGGAACATTGAGGTATATGGCTTGACACTTAGAAAAAATTTCAACATGTTGAAATTTCCAAACTTCCACCTCAAAATTCACCTTGATCCAAGTTCCAAATGGAAAAGTGTTCAACATAAGAGTTGTTCCTCTTGATCTAATCTTTCCAAAGAATCCTACTTCATTCATTTTCGATAAGGTTTGTTAGGGCTGCACATGGATTTAACAGGCTTGCATCAAGTCGAAAAATCAAAAGTGCAAATGACCATTTCACATTGCCGTGCCATTCAAGCTTCATTTCAATCTTATTTCAGATGCATTTGGACCTAATTGGATTGCTTCATGGACCTGTACACGCCCATGCAAGCATGTGCATGACATTGCCAAATTTGGAAGAAACTTGAAGTGTGTAAATAACATTCCCAATTGCTATAAATACAAGCCCTCTGAGCTCATTTGAAAGGATCCTTGTGCGCCAGCTTTTCCCCCTCTCTTCAAACCCTCACAATTCAAAGGAAAACCTAAGAATTTTCATTTTGAAAATTGAGTTTGAATCTCATTGTTTGGAGATTCAAAAATTCCAGGATCCAAAGCTTTGTTCCATTTCCAAACCACTTCTGCAAGCTCCCTGAGTGTGATCAATCAAGGATTGAAGCAAGCAAGATCAAGTTCTGCACAGCATTGAAGGTATTTTCCAGAAATTTTCTTTTATTTGATTCTCACTCAATTCTCATCAATTCTCTTGGATCTTTGGTTGTCTGAAGTCCTACCAATGTAGGCAAGAAGATTGAGTTGCTTTGAGGTCAAATCGAAGCAACTCAGTTGACACACCTCAAAATTCAACTCCTCATATCTTTCTATATATATAAGGAGTTAGTTAAAATTGAGGTCAGATTCGTGCTCTATGCCATTTTTTCTTTCAGATCATGTCCTCCTTTTTCATTTATGTGATGGTGATGACTGAACCAGTCCGGTGAGGCTCGCCTGAGAAGGTGACCGAAGGTTTAATGCCGGTGATGTGCTGGATAGGTTCAGAGCCATTGATCTTGTTCAAAATGTTTTAATCTCACGCGTTGCTTGTAATTACCATTTGTGTTACACGTTGACTAGTGATTATGGTGGAAAGTACGCTGATGGGCACTTGATTTGCCATCTCAATTAATGAGGGGGATCAAGTGGTCCGCGTTTTTTTCTGAATATTTGAATTTCATTTTATTTGTTTCATTTTCATTAATTCATATTAATTTTAATATTGATCCAAAAAATATGAGAGTTTCACCAAAAAAAATTTAAATAAAATCCTCTTTCATATTCTGAATAAAAATTATTTTTTGGATCATTATTAATATTTTTCATGATTTAATTGATTTTGTGATTATTTTTAATTGTTTAAAAATACTTTTAAGTCTCTAAAAATTCTGAATTTTTTTCTCCAAGGTCCTTTGACCTTGTTTGACCTATGATAAATCCCATGGCCATATCTTTGGTGTTTTTATGAGGTTTTAGGAATTTGACAAACCATATTTAATTTAATGCATTATTTTTAGTATTTTTAAATTGAATAAATGCCAAATAATTATGTTGAGCCATTTTGATTGTTTGTATCAGTTTGACTTGTGTTGTTGGGCCTTGGTCAAGGTTGATTTGACTTTGCTAGGTTAAGATCATTGGATTTAAGGGATCGATGGAATGTACATTCCATCTCCCAAAATGAACTAATGATCTTAATTTGGTAAAAATCCTCCTTTGTCCAATTTGAGTTTTATTCATTTCCCCTCCCTCTTCATCTTATTCCCCTTCTTTATGCATTCATGTCATGGTCCTATGATATCTCAATATCCTAAGGCTAGTTGATTAAAAATCAACATAAGTATGGATGAGATTAGGCCACCTCTTTTGCATATTCTTTTTGTGTGTGGTATGTTTCATGAGCATAGTCCATTATACTATGTCTCTAACATGCATCAACGCCAAAATTCTATTGCCCGACCTCAAATAGTTGTGGCTTCTACATAAGTCCAATTACGATTGCTTAACATAGCGCTAAATTTTTGACATAAAAGGCATAGCATTCTAGTTAGTGAGATTGTAAGTCTCCCCTCTTTCATGGTATTGTGTGGAAACTTGGCAGTTTTTCCTTCCTTTGGAAGATGTCTTGGTTCAAGGATCCATGCTTGTGATAAGTGGGTTGAGTGTTCTCCAAAGAATGACTTAAAACAAAAAGCAAACGCAATACTAATTTCTAACTCATTAATAACTAACATTTACTTTCAAGTTATTTACTTTAATGCACTTAATTATTTAAGCTCTATTCATTTGCCATTATTCATGCCATTCTAATTGTTTATGTTAATGTCATTTTCATTTTGTCCATTTGGACCATATTTTGTGATATATTATGCTTGTGTATATTGTGTGTGTTTGTGTGATCTTTGGCCACTAATGTACATAATAAGAACAAAAACCCTAAAAAATATCTTGTGTGGACTGTTGGTTTGATCTGAGACAATTGGACTTAGAATTTAGGCAACACTCCCTATGCAAAGGACTTGGCCAATGCCAACTTTTATGTAACCAAGTGCTTGTAATCTGAAACTTCATCTGATGCATCCTTGAAAGATCCATTTGAGCTCATCTACAACATGATCATTATGAAGCTGTTATTTTGAACATGTGACTTATGGCATTATGGAATTCATCTGCTACATGGGTAAATTTGAAGAAGATCATGGAATGGCTAAGCTTGGATGTGGCTATATTTATTTGATGCCTTGCTCTTCAAGTTAATATTGTATGCCTTGTTTGTTGCTTGACTCTAATGTCCAAGGGAATTGGGATTTCTATATGACATTCTTGTCTATTGGATTGCAGCCCATTGGTCAGATCTTTTCAACTCTTAACTTTTAAATTTATACTTAGGATTAGTCTCTTCATCTCCTCCCCATCTATTTAATTTCAAAATCTCTCCCTTCTTTTAAAAAATTCTTTGTTTGTACTTGTTTTTTTCTAAACTTGGACCATTTTGCAAATTAGAAACTTTGGTCTCATGCCATTGCATTTCAAACTTCTTTTCTTAAATCAAACTTGTAAATAAACTTAACTATACTTGACTTAAAATTTTCAAAAGCCAAAAAGAACTAACTCATTCAAACCATTTTTTAGGCCTTTGTGCCTTTCAAACTTAAATTTTTTGTTAAAAGCAATGCATACACTTTGAAATTTGTATCACAAACTACGAGGTTTTGATCCCTCATTTTTATGTTGGTACGTAGGCACAAGTCCGAATGTCTAGTCAAACACAAAAATATAATTAATGAATTATTTTCTCATCCCTCCATTCTATTTATTTACAAACATCATTTGTACAAAATACATATGCACACAAAAAAGGGCTCCCTAGGAGTACCTAGGACACTTTGGGTGCTAACACCTTCCCTCTATGTAACCAACCCCCTTACCTATAATCTCTAGCATTTTATTAGTTTTGATTTGAAAACTTCTTATTTTGGGGTTTTGTTCGTACTTTTCCCTTTTCCCTTGGAAACAATAAAAGCGTGGTGGTGACTCTTGTTATTTGATGTCTTGCTTATCCATAGCTTGATGATCATGAATTTACCGCTACATAAATTAAATGGCGACTCTAGTGGAGAGTAGTCTCCAGTGGGTTTAGCCTACTTTTTTGTATGTACATAATTGTATGTTTGATGTATGTATATTTGTTTGTGTGATATAATCTGCTTGTTATGCTTGGTGATCTCTGAGCGGTGAGATAAGTTCTAACCCGAACTTGAGTGAAATCAACATAGGAGGATAGTATAGTCATGTTCGACTTGTGTGGAGTAGTCTTTAACAAGTTGGCTTGAGATCCATCTGCTCAGTGGAGACCCTTTTGGATTTGGAAATGTCACACAAGTATTTGTGGTTAGGCATTACTATCTCTAATTTGGGGTCCAAGAAGTTGAGGACCGTAGCACATTTAATCCCTCTTGGCCTATCTAGGATGTAGTGCGGAAACTGTTCAAGTGTAGACTTGATAACAGTTGTTACGCGATACTACACTCAGACGAGTTTCTCTTGAGAATCTTATGGGTCGATGAGTCAGTCATCTTAACCTGTAATATCTGATAGATGGAATTAAGACTCTGGGAACTTTGTAGAACATGATTTACAGGGTCTTATCCTTAGTTCACCACGTTGGAGTGGTTCTTACCCAGACGCCATGCTCGTGATTCACAACAAACCCTTGATTCTTGGTTGATCCAATCGAGTCTTGTCAATATCAATGGAACTTGGGTGTTGATAAGGTGAAAGCCATAATCCACCAAAATGGATTATTGATCTTGACAATGACTTGATTCATCCCTTGACCTTTATTTGTGTGCCTTGTGTTTGATCCCTTTTTTGTGATTGTTGCATTCATGCATTCATGCGCATCATAACATTCAGCATACGAAAATTTCAAGGAACTAAGGTATTATTTGCAAATATTTTCAGATCATGGATTATGGACGAAGGAACACTAAGAAGTACAGTTTCAGATGTCCTGACTTAAAAGAGTTAAGGAAGATAGCATCTTTTGTATTAGATCCCTTTGACTTCAAACAACATCATGGGAAGCTTCTATCTATCTTATCTGCTGATGTGGTTAAAGGACTTCTGAGTGTGTTGGTTCAATTCTATGATCCTCTCTATAGTTGCTTCACTTTTCCTGATTATCAGCTTATGCCTATGTTGGAGGAGTATGCCCATCTCTTTGGAATGCCTGTTTCTAACAAGGTTCCGTTTAGTGGATTGGAAGAGATTCCCATATCTCATCTTATTGCTGAAGCTCTTCACTTGAAGAAGTCTGAGATAGAGGCTCATTGGGTGAAGAAAGGAGGATTATTTGGGTTGCCATCTGATTTCCTCATCAAGGAAGCTACTGCCTTTGCTCAAGTTGATAGTGTGGATGCTTTTGAAGCTATCTTTGTGGTGCTCATCAAAGGATTAGCTTTATTCCCTAACATTGACGGTTTTGTTGATGTTAACGCCATTAGAATTTTCTTGATTGGGAATCATGTGCCTACTTTGTTAGGTGATATGTACTTCTCTTTGCATCTAAGGAATTCTAAGGGTGGTGGAATGATTGTCTGTTGCATTCCTCTTCTATACAAGTGGTTTATTTTGCACTTGCCTCAGACACCTGCATTTGTGGAAAACAAACAATGTCTACGTTGGTCTCAGAGACTTATGTCTCTCACTAATGATGATATAGTTTGGTATGATCCTTCTTTAAGAAGTTTGGAGATTATTGATAGTTATGGTGAATTCTCTAATGTGCCTCTCATTGGTACACAAGGAGGAATCAACTACAACCCTGCTTTGGCTCGTCGTCAACTTGGGTTCCCCTTGAGAGACAAATCTAATAACATGTTGTTAGAAGGTCTTTTCTATCAAGAGGGTAAAGATCCCCAACATTGGAAGCGGAAGATTGTGCATGCTTGGCATAATGTGCATAGGAAAGGAAGATTCGAGCTTGGTTTGTGCAACTGTGTAGCTTTGGAAGCTTACACTATTTGCGTGAAGAAGAGAGCTTTGGAGTTGAAGATGCCTTATCCTTGTGAGAGACCTGTATCTAAGGTTGTGGTTGAGCCGTTAGCTCTCCGTAACCAAGATATAGAGGAGTTGGAAGACGCACTCGCCGAGATGAAGCAAGAGAAGGATATGTGGGAAGAGTGTTTCCATGCTTTGAGCAAAAAGCATGAGGAGTTATAGTTGGAGTCTAAGGACAAAGATGCACTTATTGAGTTACTTGAAGATCGAGTGACAAAGAAACAGAGAGAGCCGTAGGTTTCATCTTCTAGTATGCCTCAGCCTTCCGTTGCTTGGAAGAAGATTGTTGATCAGCTTGTCCTCGAGAAGACTCAGATGAAGGCTTCTTTTGAGACCGAGATTTGACGCATTCGAAGGAAGTACGCACTTGCAGCCAGATCTTTTGACAATGTTGTTAGGGATCCTTAGGATGACTAGTCTCCTTTTCTCTTGTATTTTTCATTTGGTTTCTGAAATTGTACTCAATGTAATCCTTCCGATTATATAAATAAAAGTGATTTTTATGGTCATATCAAATTATTGCAATTGTTATTATATATATATATATATATATATATATATATATATATATATATATATATATATATATATATATATATATATATATATATATATATATATATATATATATATATATATATATATATATATATATATATATATATATATATATTTGCAAATAATATAGTAAGTTCCTTGAAAATAAAAATAATCAAGCATTGCATTTCATGCATCATTTGCATAAGCAGGTTTCTCTTTCGCCAGATGTCTCATTGGTGTTTCTTCTGTGCTTCAGCCAAGCTGACTCATCGGTACAATACTCACGCCAATCACTCCAGAATCATGGAACATCTTAAGCAAGAGAATAGAGACCTGAAAGAAGAGATCGTCTGCCTGACTGCCATGATGGAGTCAGTTCTAGCCGCGCAGAGCATGTCTTCTCCAACACCAGCAACTCCTCCTCCTCAAAGGATTGTTACTTCAGAGGTGGCTACCTCTACCATGCATGCTGCTACCTCTTATTTCGCGCATGCCATGCCTGCCGGATTCCCGTGGGGAATGCCGCCAAACTTCATGCCTAAGGGCTTGGCACCCATATTTGCTTCCATGTCGGCATCTAGCTCGGTTATGTTTGTGCCACCACCTGTAGTGCATACCTTACCTCGTGTGGAAGACACCATTTATCATTCTGAGCCATCTGAGGGCCCGGACGTATATGAGAAAATGGATGAAATGAATGATTAATTTCTTAAGTTGTGCTAGGAGTTGAAAACATTTAGAGGAAAGAACCATTTTAGGAAGAGTGTTGCTGAATTATGTCTGGTGCCGAATGTGAAGATTCCGGTAAAGTCCAAAGTGCCTGACTTTGAAAAATACAAAGGGAACACATGCCCGCTCAGTCATTTGGTGATGTATGCGTGTAAGATGTCTACCCAAACAGATAATGATCAACTGTTAATCCACTACTTCCAAGACAGTCTGACCGACGCTGCACTAAGATGGTATATGGGGTTGGATAATGTGAGCATCCGCACTTTCAACGACTTGGGTGAAGCATTCGTTAAGCAGTACAAGTACAACATTGATATGGCTCCCGACCGAGATCAGTTGAGATCACTATCTCAGAAGGACAAGGAAACGTTTAAGGAGTATGCGCATAGGTGGAGAGAACTCGTTGCTCAGATCAACCCTCCTTTAGAGGAAAAGGAGATGACCAAGATTTTTCTGAAGACCCTTGGCTCATTTTACTATGAGAATATGATCGCCAGTGCCCCCAATGATTTTACTGAAATGGTAAACATGGGGATGAGGCTAGAAGAAGGTGTCCGAGAAGGACGGTTGTCAAAGGAGGAGGTATCGTCCAGCAAAAGATATGGCAGCAATTTCAGTAAGAAGAAGGACAATGAAGCCAACGTAATTTCTAGTGGAAGGCAGAGGAGGCCTCAAATCAGAAGAAGTCAACCATCCCGTCAACATCATCATCAGGTATCTTCCATAATCCCCGTTTTTCCAGTTAGTCAATCAATACCAGCTCAGCAACAACAACGACAACAACAACAACCACAACAACGAACAAACACCTACAACAACAACAATACCAACAATCATCAACAATAAACTTTCGAGAGGAAGAAGGTCTCTTTTGACCCAATTCCTATGACATATACAGAGCTCTATCCATCACTGGTTCTCAAGAACCTGTTACAACCAAGAAATCCGCCACAAATTCCTGAACCACTTCCATGATGGTACAAGCCTGATATCCAATGTGTTTTTCATCAGGGAGCACCCGGACATGACATTGAGAACTGCTATGCTCTCAAATATGAAGTCCAAAAGCTAGTGAAGAATGGAATGGTATTCTTTGAGAACCGCGCACCGAATGTGAAAGCTAACCCACTGCCCACTCATGGAAATTCATATGTTAACATGGTGGACGGATGCCCTGGGGAGTTCAAAGTGTTTGATGTCTGTTTTATTCGAAGGTCCTTGGTGACGATGCATAAGGATGTTTGCTTGGTTGGTGAATGTGAGCATGACCATGATGGTTGCACTATCTGCAGTGTTAATCCAAGAGGTTGTGAGATTGTGAAAAGAGACATCCAGGGGTTGATGGATGAAGGTATGATCCAGATTGTTCAATCTCGTCATGAAGATGAAGATGTGAATGTGATTGTTCCTGTGTTTAAGAATCCAGAGAGGGTGGTAATCCAATATGATAGCAGCAACAGTAACAACATCAGCCAAAGATCGGTATCGCCATTAGTTATACGGTGGGCGGGTCCAGTCCCGTACGCATCCGATAAGTTTGTTCTTTATCAGTATAATGCAACTATGGTGAAGGATGGTCAAGAGGTTCCATTACCTACGACCAATTCTATCATGAGCATTGTTGATGTTACTAAAGTGACCCGCAGTGGTCAAGTGTTTGGGCTGGTGTTCCCAAAAGATGTGGAAGATTCAATACTCAGTAAGAAATGGAAGTGCATGCAGCAGATCCAGTTAGTGCTTCAAAGCGTCAGTCTGGTGAATCCAGCAATTTGAAGACTAATGATGATGATGAGGTACTTCGGTTAATAAAGAAAAGTGAGTTAAATATGGTGGAGCAGCTGCTCCAAAGCCCCTCAAAATTTTCAGTATTGTCTCTGCTTATGAATTCAGAAGCACACAGAGAAGCATTGTAAAGAGTTCTAGAGCAAGCGCTCGTGGAACATGATGTTACAGTGGATCAGTTTGATCATATTATGGCTAACATCACTTCCTGTAATAATCTCAGCTTCTGTGATGAAGAACTCCATAAGGAGGGTAAGAATTATAATTTGGCTTTGCATATCTCGATGAATTGCAAAGATGACGCTTTATCCAATGTTCTTGTTGATATCGGATAATTGCTGAATGTGCTGCCAAAGTTAACATTATCAAAGTTGTCATATCAAGGAGAGCCTATGTGGTATAGTGGTGTAATCGTCAAAGCTTTTGACGGTTCATGCAAAACAGTGATAGGTGAAGTGGACCTTCCAGTGAAAATAGGTCTGAGTGACTTCTAGATTACTTTTCAAGTAATGGATATCCACCCGGCCTACAGTTGCCTATTGGGAAGGCCATGGATTCACGAGGCAGGAGCTGTTACCTCCACATTGCATCAGAAACTCAAATTTGTTAAGAACGGAAAATTAGTCATTGTTGGCGGGGAGAAGGCGATGTTGGTTAGACACATGTCATCTTTCTCTTATGTTGAAGCTGAGGATGAGGTCGGAACTCCATTCCAAGCCTTGTCTATTGTTGTTGAAAATAGAATTGGGACACCTATGTCTTCATTGAAATATGCAATGAAGATTGTTGAAGAGGGCATTGTTGATCAGTGGGGGCGAGTAGTAGAGGTCTCCGATAACAAGAACAGAGTCGGCCTAGGTTCTCAGCAAGGTTCATCAGCTGCTAGATTAGAGGATATGCAACTCAACTTCTGTAGCAGAGGGTTCATTCATGGCAATGAACAACACTTAGTTGTTGTGCTAGAGGATGACGAAGAGGAAGACTGCACCAATTTTGTGATGCATGGAAAGGCTTGCGACAATTGGATTGCTGTTGATATTTCTGTTATTATGCATCGATCTAAGTAATTCCTTTTATTTATTTTAAAAAATCCTTCTCATATGCCTAAGGGGGGAGTGAACATTGTTGGGCATTTCAAAATTGATCATCAATAAAATTAATTTTATTCATCCACATCTATGATGTTTGTTTTTACTTTTTGCTTTATTCTGAAAATGGTAATCACAAAAAACATAAATAAATAATATAATTGTCCATCTGCATAATATTTGATCACAAATTCACTTCTCTAAAATCAAAATATCAAATCATTATACAGGTTGGTTTCTAACCCCATTGAATACAATGATCCTTCTCCTTCTCTAAATTTTGAATTCCCTGTGTTTGAGGCTGAGGAGGAAAGTGACAAAGAAGTGAGTGATGAATTGTCTCGTCTTCTTGAGCATGAAGGAAAAGCCATTCAGCCATTCGAATAGCAGATTGAGTTAGTCAACTTGGGTTCCGAGGATGATTTGAAGGAAGTCAATATTGGGTCTCGACTGTGTCCAGATGTTAAGAAGGGGTTGATTGATCTTCTCTGAGAATATTCATATGTGTTTGCTTGATCCTATCAAGACATGCCTGGTTTAGATTCTGAGATTGTAGAGCATAGATTGCCATTGAAGCCAGAGTGCCCGCCAGTCAAACAGAAGTTGAGAAGAACGCATCATGATATGGCAGTTAAGATCAAAGAAGAAGTGCAGAAGAAAATCGATGTTGGTTTCCTCGTAACTGCTAAATATCCGCAATGAGTGGCCAATATTGTGCCTGTTCCGAAGAAGGATGGAAAAGTCTGCATGTGTGTCGATTATAGAGATTTCAATAAAGCCAGTCCGAAAGATGATTTCCCTATGCCACACATTTATATGTTGGTAGACAATACTGCTAAATTCAAAGTCTTTTCGTTTATGGACGGATTTTCCGGATATAATCAGATCAAGATGGCGCCCGAAGATATGGAGAAGACCATATTCATTACACCTTGGGGAACATTCTGTTATAGAGTGATGCCTTTCGGTTTAAAGAATGTTGGTGCAACTTGCCAAAGAGCAATGACTACTCTTTTTCATGATATGATGCATAAAGAGATTGAAGTTTATGTCGATGACATGATTGCTAAATCAATTGATGAAGAGCAACATGTTAAGCATTTGTTGAAGCTATTCCAACATTTGAGGAAGTATAAACTCCGCTTGAATCCCAATAAGTGTACTTATGGTGTTCGTTTTGGTAAGTTGTTGGGCTTTATTGTCAGCAAGAAGGGTATTGAGGTTGATCCTGCCAAGGTCAAAGCAATACAAGAGATGCCTGTGCCCAAAACTGAGAAGCAAGTCAGAGGTTTTCTCGGCCGCTTGAATTATATCTCAAGATTCATTTCACACATGAATGCCACATGTGCGCCTATATTCAAGCTTCTTTGGAAATATCAGTCTTGTGATTGGACCGAAGACTTCCAAAAAGCTTTTGATAGTATCAAATAATATTTGCTTAAACCTCCGATTTTGTCTCCACCTGTTGTAGGAAGACCATTGATCATGTATTTGATTGTGCTTGAAGATAGTATGGGTTATGTTCTTGGCCAGCAAGATGAGACTGGAAAGAAAGAATTTGCTATTTACTACCTCAGTAAAAAGTTCACCGACTGTGAGACTCGGTATTCTATGCTTATTGGCTTGGGCTGCCAAGCGTCCGCGTCAGTATATGTTGAATCATACCACTTGGTTGATATCCAAAATGGATCCAATCAAGTATATATTTGAGAAGCCTGCTTTAACTGGGAGAATTGCCCGTTGGCAGATGTTGTTATCAGGGTATGATATTGAATACCGATCTCAGAAGGCAACCAAAGGTAGTATCTTGGCTGACCATTTGGCTCACCAACCAATTGAAGATTACCAGTCAGTGCAGTATGATTTTCCTGGTGAAGAGATCTTGTACTTGAAGATGAAGGATTGTGATGAACCATTGCTTGAAGAAGGGCCAGAACCTGGTTCCGTTGGGGCATGGTATTTGATGGAGCTGTTAATCAGTATGGTAATGGAATTGGGGCAGTAATCATTACTCCTTAAGGCACGCATTTTCCGTTTACAGCTATATTAACTTTCAAGTGTACAAACAATATGGCAGAATATGAAGCTTGCGTTATGGGGCTTTATGAGGCCATAGATCTCAGAATCAAGCATTTAGATGTCTTTGGAGATTCAGCTTTGGTGGTGAATCAGATCAAAGCTGAATGGGAGACGAATCAACCCAGTTTGATACCATATAGAGATTATGCGAGGAGGATTTCAACTTTCTTTACAAAGGTTGAGTTTCATCATATCCCTCGAGATGAAAACCGGATGGCAGACGCTCTTGCAATGTTGGTGTCAATGATTATAGTGAAGTACTGGAATGAGGTTCCCAATCTGACTGTGATGCGTCTTGATAGGCCAGCTCATGTGTTTATTGTTGAAGAGATGAAAGACGAGAAGTCGTGGTATTATGACATCAAGTGTTTCCTCCAAAGTCATATTTACCCGTCTGGGGCATCTTTGAAAAATAAGAAGACTTTGAGAAGATTAGCCGGAAATTTCTACCTTAATGGAGATGTATTATACAAGAGAAACTTCGATATGGCTTTGCTCAGATGCATGGATAGACACGAAGCAAACCTGTTGATGACTGAAGTCTATGAAGGTTCCTTTGGTACTCATTCCAATGAACATGCAATGGCAAAGAAGATGTTGCGAGCAGGTTACTATTGGCTGACAATGGAATCTCAATGTTGTAAGTTTGTAAAGAAATGCCACAAGTGTCAAATATATGCAGATAAGATTCATGTTCCTCCGACATTGTTGAACGTCATTTCCTCCCCATGGCCCTTCTCCTTGTGGGGAATTGATATGATTGGCATGATTGAGCCAAAAGCTTTGACCAAACATCGTTTCATTTTGGTGGAAATTGACTACTTCACAAAATGGGTTGAAGCAACATCGTATGCGAATGTAACCTAGCAAGTTGTTGTAAAGTTTATCAAGAATCAGATTATATGTCGTTATGGTGTGCCAAGCAAGATCATTACTGATAATGGATCGAACTTGAACAATAATATGGTGGAAGCTCTTGGCAAAGACTTCTATATTGCACATCATAATTCTTCTCCCTACAGACCCAAGATGAATGGGGTTGTTGAAGCTGCGAACAAGAACATCAAGAATATTATTCAAAAGATAGTTGTAACATATAAGGATTGGCATGAGATGCTCCCATTTGCTTTGCATGGTTATGGTACATCCATCCGCACTTCAACAGGGGCAACCCCTTTCTCTCTTGTATATGGTATGGAAGCAGTGCTCCTCATAGAGGTTGATATTCCTTCATTACGTGTGCTCATGGAAGCCAAGTTGACTGAGGTTGAATGGTGTTAAACCAGGTATGATCAGTTGAATTTAATCGAAGAGAAGAGATTGACTGCCATGTGTCATGGTCAGTTATATCAACAGAGGATGAAGAAAGCTTTTGATAAGAAGGTCAGACCTCGTGTATTCAAAGAAGGTGACCTTGTGCTCAAGAAGATTTTATCGTTCAAACCAGACTCTAGGGGCAAGTGGACTCCTAATTATGAAGGCTCATATGTTGTTAAGAGAGCATTTTCAGGCGGTGCTTTGATTCTTACAACTATGGATAGTGAAGAGTTCACTCGTCCTGTGAACGCAGATGCAGTTAAGAAATACTTCGACTAAAAAAGAAAAGAACAGCTCGCTAAGTTGAAAACCTGAAAGGGAGGCTTAGGCAAAAATGAGTGTCTTGGTGGATTGAAACCCGAAAGGGCGATCCAGGCAAAAGTTAGAGACATAAAACAGAAAGATTACCCCGATAAATTGAATACCCCGCCTTAGGGCAATTTATGCAAAAAGATAAGGGATTATGGCAAGTAACTGCATCCTATTGATCTTCAGATTTTGAAGATTTTGTTGAGCACAACGGTCGACGGTGGTTCATCATCCCCAGTAGCGACCAAAAGCACAGTGGACATCAAAAGTTGGTGGAAGGATTAGTGATCATTTGTATTCAATGTAACCCTTTTCCATGTAAATTACCATTTTCAACTTTATAAAAAATATTGGGAGTCTTGTCATTTACAGGCTACCATTCCATTAAATAAAGTTGAGCTTTTATCCAATTGTTTCTACTCGTGTTTATTTCAGCAAATAGTTTTAAATTTTATTATGATCATTTTTGAAATTAAAATTTTAAATCAAAACTATTTTTCTTAAACATATAAAAGCATGAATTTTAAGCAATCGATTTCATTTAAAAGAAATATCATCAGTGGGTCAAAAGCAGTAAGCCCTAAGTGTGGAGCAACATTGGTTCTCCCCGAGCAGTAGGCGCAATTTCTCTTTCATCCTCAACAGCATTTTAGCATTTCAACCATTATTGTCCGCTATTCCCTGGTAGGGTAGCCAGCAGAGTTGGTTGATTCAATCCCCTGCGGAATGTTTATTCCTCAACAGAATTTATGTTTACCTCAACAGAATTTATGTTTATTCCCTAGCTGAAAACCGGTTTTCCTCAGTAGTTCACGTGATAGCGGTAGAACTTTGGTTTCCCCACCAATCGCCATCAGAATCACTCCCAGTCAGAGTTTCCTCCTGGTTCCTGAGCAGCTATTTGTGTTTATCCTCTACATGGTTGTCTCCCATTCGATATGGTGTTGGCCTAAAATTCCCCAGAGACTCGATAATAGTTTTTCTCAACAGATCTCTTCTTTCCCCGGCTAGGTTTGAGCCTTTGGGATGATGATCTTTTTTTTCTCTCTAGTAAGTCGTCTCCCTCTTTTGTGGATTGACCGAGAATTGTATCGATGATTCAAGTTGCGACACTTTTGTATCCTTTGCAATCATTTTGTCAGCATGATCATCATATATACATATACATGTACATATGTACCCACATATTTCATCATCATTTTTGTTGATTCACTAATGAGATTCTCGTTCTCTGTTATGGTGATACTTTATCCCCATATAAGTTTGATGTTTATCCTTCCTCAATTGTAGAGAGTCAGCCCCTTAAGCAAAAAGACTTTAACCTTTCTTCTCTCCCCACTGAGTTATTTCCTCGTGGATGATTATTATTTCAGTGTCCTCCCCAGTTGATTATCTGGATGAAATCACTCCCCTTGAGTTATATCCTCATTGGGTTGAGTCTTGATTGACCGTTTCTTTCTAGATCTTACCTAGATAGATGCTTTGGGTCCCCTAGAAGTTTATTACCCATTAATTGGTAATATTCTTCTTAGTTTGCAGTTTTCTATTTCTTGCCCGATACCCGGCAAAAGTACCCATGTTTTCTCCAGTGGAGTCCCCAGCGGATTCATTTTTTTTATCCCCCAAGAAGTATATCCTTGATATGTTCATCTTAATCGGTGATGAATATTCTCATATTTGGTATTCTACCCAGTAAAAAGGTAGTTGTAATCCCTATCCTATTCCCTAGAGAGTTAATCTTTGATATGTTCATCTTAACCGATGACGGGTTTCCTTCTCTTTGCAGTCTTCTACCCAGTAACCGGTAGTTGTAAATCCTGCTTTTATTTTCCCCTTTGCAGAGTTTATCCTTGATATGTTCATCTTAGCCGGTGACGGATATTTCTCTTGTGGTATTCTATCCAGTAGCTGATAGATGTAATTCCTATTTCTTCCTCATATAGTCCATCCTTGATATGTTCATCTTAACCGGTGACGGATATTTCTCTTGTGGTATTCTATCCAGCATTTGATAGATGTAATTCCTACTTTTTGTTCAGTTGATTTATCCTTGATATGTTCATCTTGACCGATGACGGATATCCTCTTTAACATCCCCAGGCAAGTCTATCCTTGATATGTTCATCCTAACCCATGACGGATTTTCTTTCCTTTGAGTCTATCCTTGATATGTTCACTTTAACCAGTGGCGAATATTCTCATCTTTGGTCTTCTGCCTAGTAATTGGTAGTTGTAGATCCTATTTCTGCAGTTTCTCCCCAACAAGGTTATTCTTACCCAGTAACCGGTAATGAATATTCCCTCCTGACGGTTCCCAGCGAGTATATCCTTGATATGTTCATCCTAACCGATGACGGATGTCCTCTCTGTCAGATCTTTATTATCTCCTTACCCAGTAACCGGTAGTGGATAATAAATTTCCGCTTCTCTTGTGTTGAAGTCTATTTCTCCCCAAGTTGAGTTGAGTGCGCATTTCCTTAGCGAAATCGTTGTTCCTGCATGATTCAAGTATGTCAGTTTTATCCTGATCTACTCGTTTCCCCTGCAGATGTTTTTTTCCCCGACTGAGTCCTTCCATTTTATGGAATTCCTCTAGTCTCCCAGCTGTTTTTAAGTCGTAGCATGGCCTACACACAACCTCTTTTATCCCCTCAGAGTATATGTCTCCCCAAGGAGTTTTTTCTTATGGAATGCATTGTGCTCCTGCGGACTGTCGGTCGCTCTGATTTCTTTTCCTTTTTGGCAACATTTCCCCACAGAGAATTTGCTTTTGCATTCATATCATATGCATCATGAGGTCTCTTAGGGACCAAAAATTGTTTCTATATGTTGTTATTTAAGCCCATTCTACTGAGTCGATATGAATATTTTAACCTTCACCTCCTCAGTTAGAATGTTCTTAAATAGGGGCAGCTGTAAGACCCCAATTTTGACCCTAATATCCCTCATGCAATCTCATCATATGCATTAGCATTGGGATCATACCTTGGCATCTTCCTTACCCCTCTTTCATTGGGTTTGTTTTGGGAGAGATCACCAAGCACAATGTGATTGTATCATACTTGTATATTTATTATATTACTAACCAAAACACCAAGAATATGTCTTTGTATTTGCCAAACCCTTTTGTAAGAAGGGCATGATCACCATTGATCTATCAAGTTCACATCTAGGGTTTGAGACCCTCATAGCTAAGAGCACAACCAAGGAATGATCCACAATGTCTCTAAGCATCATATATGAGTCCCAATGATCTTTGCATATAATTTTGATCAAGTTTATTCAAGGGTTTGGAGTTGGTTTGCCTTGGAAACCCTAATTTGTATGGGTATTTTGAGTAACTTCTTCAACAAGCTTCTTCACCAATTGATCAAATTTCTCAAGGGACACTTAAAAATTCATCATCTTATGCATATATGATCTACCATGAGCCTAAAAAGTCAAGATAATTGCAAGTTAGCAAGTTGGTTGATGGTGGTTGGCCAGATAAATTCATCTGATCAAAACTGGGTCCCCCTAGACCCTATCTCCTACAATTTTAACCATATGAAAATTATTCCAAGATAAACGTTACTCTAAATTCCATTCATAACAAATTTCATGTTGAATTCTAGAGCTAATTTTGCTTGGAAATTCATTTTCAATGTTGAAACATTATAGGTCATTTTGTATAAACCCTAATTTGAAAGTCAACTTCCCAAGGCCATAACTTGCTTAACTTTTATGAGATGAAAGATTTCCAAGTTGCACAACTAAACTTAAGATGTCTACTTCAAATTTTATGTTTAGAGTGAGAGCTAAATCAACATTTATGAGTATGTGATATGAGGATACTTTATAGGTCATTTTGGACCAATACCACTGAACAAGTGATTTTCCTCAACTTCAAAAATGCATAACTCTCTCATTCTAAATCCAAATGATGTCAAATGTGTGACCATTTTTAAGGTATTTGAAATAGCTACAACTTTTATGCATACACGTTTCTCATTTGGAGCTCATATAAAAAGTTTAGTAGGGTGGAACATTGAGGTATATGGCTTGACACTTATAAATTTTTTCAACATGTTGAAATTTCCAAACTTCCACCTCAAAATTCACCTTTATCCAAGTTCCAAATGGAAAAGTGTTCAACGTAAGAGTTGTTCCTATTGATCTAAGCTTTCCAAAGAATTCTATTTCATTCATTTTGGACAAGGTTTGATAGGTTTGCCCATGGTTTTCACAGGCCTGCATCAAGTGGAAAAATCAAAAGTGCAAATGACCATTTCATATTGCCTTGCCATTCAAGATTCATTTCAATCTCATTTAAGATGCATTTGGACCTAATTGGATTGCTTCATGGGCCTGTACACGCCCATGCAAGCATGTGCATGACATTGCCAAATTTGGAAGAAACTCGAAGTGTGCAAATAACATTCCCAATTGCTATAAATACAAGCCCTCTGAGCTCATTTGAAAGGATCCTTGCGCGTCAGCTTTGCCCCCTCTCTTCAAACCCTCACAATTCAAAGGAAAACCTGAGATTTTGCATTTTGAAAATTGAGTTTGAATCTCACTGTTTAGAGATTCAAAAACTCCAGGATCCAAAGCTTTGTTCCATTTCCAAACCACTTCTGCAAGCTCCCTGAATGTGATCAAGCAAGGATTGAAGCAAGCAAGATCAAGTTCTGCACAACATTAAAGGTATTTTCCAGAAATTTTCTTCTCTTCGATTCTCACTCAATTCTCATTAATTCTCTTTGATCTTTGGTTGTCTGAAGTCCTACCAATGTAGGCAAGAAGATTGAGTTGCTTTGAGGTCAAATCGAAACAACTCAGTTGACACACCTCAAAATTCAACTCCTCATATCTTTCTATATATATGAAGTTAGTTAAAATTGAGGGGTCAAATTCGTGCTCTACGCCATTTTTTCTTTCAGATCATGTCCTCCTTTTGCATTTATGTGATGGTGATGACTGAACCAGTCCGGTGAGGCTCACCTGAGAGGTGACCGAAGGTTTAATGCCGGTGATGTGCTGGATAGGTTCAGAGCCATTGATCTTGTTCAAAATGTTTTAATCTCACGCGTTGCTTGTAATTACCATTTGTGTTCATTATCGTTTGTGTTACACGTTGACTAGTGACTATGGTGGAAAGCGCGTTGATGGCCACTTGATCTGCCACCTCAATTAATGAGGGAGATCAAGTGGTCCACGTTTTTTCTGAATATTTGAATTTTATTTTATTTGTTTCATTATTAATATTTTTCATGATTTAATTGATTTTTTGATTATTTTTAATTGTTTAAAAATACTTTTAAGTCTCTAAAAATTCTGAAATTTTGTCTCCAAGGTCCTTTGACTTTGTTTGACCTATGATAAATCTCATGGCCATTTCTTTGGTGTTTTGATGAGGTTTTAGGAATTTGACAAACCATATTTAATTTAATGCATTATTTTTAGTATTTTTAAATTGAATAAATGTCAAATAATTGTGTTGAGCCATTTTGATTGTTTGTATGAGTTTGACTTATGTTGTTGGGTCTTGGTCAAGGTTGATTTGACTTTGCTAGGTTAAGATCATTGGATTTAGGGGATTGATGGAATGTACATTCCATCTCCCAAAATGAATGAATGATTTTAATTTGGTAAAAGTCTTCCTTTATCCAATTTGAGTTTTATCCATTTCCCCTCCCTCTTCATCTTATTTCCCTTCTTTATGCATTCATGTCATGGTCCTATGATATCTCAATGTCCTAAGGTTAGTTGATTGAAAATCAACATAAGTATGGATGATATTAGGACACCTCTTTTGCATATTCTTTTTGTGTGTGGTATGTTTCATGAGCATAGTCAATTATACTATGTCTCTAACATGCATCAACATCAAAATTCTACATAAGTCCAATTACGATTGCTTGACATAGCGCTAAATTTTTGACACAAAAGGCATAGCATTCTAGTTAGTGAGATTGTAAGTCTCCCCTCTTTCATGGTATTGTATGGAAACTTGGCCTTTTTTCCTTCCTTTGGAAGATGTATTAGTTCAAGGATCCATGCTTATGATAAGTGGGTTGAGTATTCTCCAAAGAATGGCTTAAAACAAAAAGCAAAAGCAATACTAACTTCTAACTCATTAACAACTAACATTTACTTTCAAGTTATTTACTTTAATGCGCTTTATTTTTTAAGCCCTATTCATTTGCCATTATTCATACCATTCTAATTGTTTATGTTAATGTCATTTTCATTTTGTCCATTTGGACCATATTTTGTGATATATTACGCTTTTGTATATTGGGTGTGTTTGTGTGGTCTTTGGCCATTAATGTACATAATAAGAACAAAAACCCTAAAAAACATCTTGTGTGGACTGTTGGTTTGATCTGAGACAATTGGACTTAGAATTTAGGCAACATTTCCTATGCAAAGGACTTAGCCAATTCAAACTTTCATGTAACCAAGTGCTTGTAATCTGAAACTTCATCTGATACATCCTTGAAAGATCCATTTGAGTTTATCTACAACATGATCATTATGAAGCTGTTATTTTGAACCTGTGACTTATGGCATTACGGAATTCATCTGTTACATGGGTAAATTTGAAGAAGATCATGGAATGGCTAAGCTTGGATGTGGCTATCTTTATTTGATGCCTTGATCTTCAAGTTAATATTGTGTGCCTTGTTTGTTGTTTGATTCTAATGTTTGGGGTTTCTATATGGCATTCTTGTCTATTGGATTGCAGCCCATTGGTCAGATCTTTTCAACTCTTAACTTTTAAATTTATGCTTAGGATTAGTCTCTTCATCTCCTCCCCTTCTCTTTAATTTTAAAATCTCTCCCTACTTTTAAAAACTTCTTTGTTTGTACTTGTTTTTTTCTAAACTTAGACCATTTTGCAAACTAGAAACTTTGACCTTATGCCATTGTATTTCAAACTTCTTTTCTTAAATCAAACTTGTAAATAAACTTAACTATACTTGATTTAAAATTTTCAAAATCCAAAAAGAACCAACTCATTCAAACCATTTTTTAGGCCTTTGTGCCTTTCAAACTTAAATTTTTTGTTAAAAGCAATGCTTACACTTTGAAATTTGTATCACAAACTACGAGGTTTTGATCCCTCATTTTTATGTTGGTATGTAGGCATAAGCCCGAAGGTCTTGTCAAACACAAAAATATAATTAATGAATTCTTTTCTCATCCCCCCATTCTATTTATTTACAAACATCATTTGTACAAAATACATATGCACACAAAAAAAGGGTCCCTAGGAGTACCTATGACACTTTGGGTGCTAACACTTTCCCTCAGTGTAACCAACCCCCTTACCTGTAATCTCTGGCATTTTATTAGTTTTGATTTGAAAACTTCTTATTTTTGGGTTTTGTTCGTACTTTTCCCTTTTCTCTTGGAAACAATAAAAGTGTGTGTAGCGGTGTATTCGTCGCTATATGATTTATTGATTAAACCATAAGCAAAGCATACAAAGAAATCGAGTCGCCACCGCACTTTTATTTATCCAAAGGATTGGCTAAAAAGCGAACAAAAGCCTAAGAAGTTTTACACATAGAAAACCAATGAAAAGATCAGAGAATCTGGATAAGGGGTAAATTACGCAATGGGAAGGTGTTAGGCACCCAAAACGTCCTAGGTACTCCTAGGGAGTCCTTTTCACACTTGTTGTATAAAAATGTTTATTTGTTTATGACATATTGTGCAAACATGAATGGGAAGATGAGAAAAGAATGTACAATTTTATTATTTTTGTGTTTGAACGGATGAACCCGTTGCCTACGTACCTTTCCATACAAAGGTAAAGGATCAAAACGCCGTAGTTCGGCTAAAAGATTTCCAAAATATGAGTGAGTTCATTTTAAAACAAGAGCACTAAGGCTTTTCATTCTCAACGGGAGAAAACTCAACCAAGACCAACAATCCACCATGCGAGGATAGCTTCAACGTACTAGTGAGGGGTTAACCCTATAATAAGTATGGAAGACTTACAATCAACTCACTAAGGATGTGGTGAGATTTACATCAACCACTATGAGAATTGAAACCTATGGCTAATGTATAAAAACATATCAGCAATGGACAAAGCCACAAAACAATTGAATGGGTGAAGTTAATTGATTATGAGTATTCACAAAATATGGTCAAAGTATTATTAAGATTGAATTCAGAAAGAAGTGTTATCAGAAGTTTGAAAAATCAAGGACTTAAGGTCCAGGTTTCTAAATTGAAAAGAGATGAGAATGTTTGCACAACATATATTTACAAGTTTTAAAATCAACAAGTGAAAAGGGGTTTTGAAACAAAAAGGATGTGGATGAAGGAGTGTAAAACTTCCTAGAAGTTCACCTCTTGAAATCATATAGAAGATGATTCAAGTGTGTCCTTTGGAATGAAGCAACAATGCAAGTAAGCGAATAAAAAGCAAGGTGATACCGGATGCCATCAATGGACTTATACCAATCTCACAAACAAAGGCGGATACCGGATACCAATCAATGGATTTACACCAATCTCCTAAAACAAAACAATGATACCGGATGCCAATAAATGGACTTATTCCAATCTCACAAAGCAAAAGCGGATACTGGATACCAATAAATGGATTTGCACCAATCTCCTAAAACAAAACAATGATACCGGATGCCAATAAATGGACTTATTCCAATCTCACAAAGCAAAACAGAACATGGATATCAGATGCCAATCTATCTGGGCTTACTCTAATCTCCACAGGATGATCATAGGAATACAAATGCCAACAACATGGACTTACAATTGCATCCTCACATACAACAAACAAACAGAAGCACTAAGCAAAGAGGACATAAGTGGCCAATGAAATGGTCTTACACTCAATCCCTTCCAAATCATAGGAACAGTGGCCAACAACTAGACTTACAACTGATTCCTCAATGGATAATCAAAGATGTGTCACAAAGATATGAAATGATGATCATGCAATAATGAACAATTAATTATGATAAAATGCACAAAGCACACAAGCAAACATGTACAAATGAATCAAGCAATCAATCAAACAAAGTCATTTAGCACACACTATATACAAGCAATTAGGCTCAAGCAAGGGTTAGACTTTAAAGTCAACTGGAATGGGGTAAGTGGTGCTCTTAACCTTAACATTGAGAGTTAAGGTGAAGCAGATGAAAGGATATGAGGGGTGTGCCTCATGCTCTTATCCCTGGTCAGGGAGAGCTTCAAATGATAGAAGGTGTGGGAGTTCAGAAAGTTGGAACTCTCTCCACAAGTTAATGACTCTATAGATCTTGGGTTAAGATCCACAATGCTTCAACATGTAATGTGAGCAAAGGGAAGACACACAGATTAGTAGGAGATGGATTACACATCTCTTTTATCTACCAATTGCCTTATCAAAAGGACTTTTCCTGCTTGGGGACAAAAATAAACAATCACAAACATTGCCTCTTAAGGAGGACTTCAGACAGGTGTCTGGCTAAGTAACAAGCCAGGTCTTCCAGACTACATGAAGAAGAGATGTTATACCTCAATGCTTAAGCTATCAAGCAAAGCAAAAGCAAGTTCACACTGAACTATAGAAACTAAGGTACCTGAAAACAATCCAACATAATCAGTATACAACTCAAGAAAGAAAGTCAACAGACAACACACAATCAACAATCAAGGCTACATTGTGCAAGGCACAAGCTCAACTCAAATGAGCTAAGAGCAACCTACAAAACAAGATAAAGTTAGTCCATAGCAATCAAACAAACCAACTCAAGCCATGTGAATTAATCTCCTTAAACCCATATGCTTCTTAACCTGAAAACAAACTCAAACATGAGAAGCAAACCCTTAGGCCAAAGCCTAGGGACAAAGAAGGAGAAATATTCCAAAACAGAACATGAAAATTGACAAGAATCAAGCTCAATCAGATTAGAACATCATCCAAGTGGTCTCATATCAAAATCAATTACCAAAAGAATTTTATAATCAAAACATGTCAAGATAGGCAAGTTGAAACCACATAGAAGCAAACAGAATGATCAAAGGCATATTAATTCCAGAATGACTCAATAAATCTCAAGAAAAATCAGGCCAGAACAGAACACATCAAAGGATCATCATACCAAAAATCAATGCATTTGAACAAGTATAAGCATATCAAAGAAATTCACTAAGTCATGGTAAGCATAAACAAGCTCAAACAAGACCACAAATGGTGCATCAACTTAAGGCAATCCTAAAACAGAAATGACATGAGATAAATGACTTAAACCAAAGCCAAGACAAACTTCAATGTGTCTAAAATCAATGTACAAAATTTCAGGCTCATATGATAAGGCACAAGAATTTCACAAATCATGAAAGTTCAACACTCAACAAAAGTCCACTTATGACCAACCAGCAAAGAAAATCTCAAACAAATTGGAAATGGATCTAAAAATTCTACAAAAAATCATGATTAATCCCAACATCCAGAAATAGCATCATGCAAAAATTCAGATCATTTAGCATTTATTTGTCAAGGTAAATAAAATCAGCAAGTTGGACAAGAAATGGTGTGACACACATTGTCCCACCTCCATTAATCACATCATATCTCAACATCCAGAAATGAGAAAAATGCAAACTATATACCAAAATGACCAAGAATGAGTCTAGTTTATGCATGTAAGTTTTCAGCTTCATTGGATCAAGCATCATGATTTCATAAAATAAATGGCAAGCAATGTGCAATGAATGACATGCAAGAACAAACCCTAGGCAATTTAAAAATCCGACCGGGCACAAAACTTGGAAAAATATCCATAAAAAAGTAGACTTTACAAGGAACATGGAAAAAAAATCTCATGTGAAATGGATCATTATTTTTAGAGTTATGATTTTTTTATGTGGAGAAAAATTAAAAATGATGAATGAAGTGGACATGAACATGTAAAGCATAATTGAAAAGATGCAAAAGCAAAATGTGAGAGTGCTTTGGTCCAGGCTCGAACCGGCGAGCAATTTGAGTTGAGCGCTCACTTAATGAAACGCTCCGTTTCATTAAGTGAGGTGGCACGCTGTGATTGGTACATGGGAGACAAACAACCAAAAGCATGCAAAACACGGCCAGGCAGATCAAAATATTTCTGGAAACACCAAACCCTAAGATTCATGCAAGTTCATCACGTGTTCATCATGATCAAGATCCAAACCTCACAGAAGTTCATCATACATATACCATTCGATCCGTCTTGCATCACACATCAACAATACAACATTGATTTAACCTAATTCTAATCATATCAAACAAATCGAGCAAAGAAAGTTTCATCAACCAACATTCAAATCAACATAACTTTTTCAATATTGCATGAAATCAAGAGATCCACAGGGGACCAAGGTCATAATAGGGAGCAGAAAAGGAAGGAGCACCAAGGATACCAAAGTATATAATAGGTGACCGACCAAAGCGTGAATTGGTTTTTACTGCCAAAACACTCATCATCCGAAAGGAGGGCTTGAAAAAGCAAATCGACTTACAGGATGGACATTCGAACCCACAACGGGAAAACAAATCTTACTCAACTGGGGACACAAACCCGAAGAGTGCATGAGATATAATATCCATTACCGTCAGAACATGGATAGAATACTCGCATGAGATATATTATCTATTACCGTCAGAACGTAGATAATACACTCGCATGGTAAGAAACACCAAGGATATCGGTTACTGGGTATATAATAGGTGATCTACCGAAAACGTGGATTGGTTTTTGATGCCAAAACACTCATCATCCAAAACACAAACTGGTTAAAGGATGGAATATTCGATTCTACAAAGAATACGAATCTTACTCTATTGGGGAAAATCAACAAAGGACTCCAACCAAAGAGTGAAAGAGATATATTATTCATTACCGTCAGAACGTGAATAATATACTCGGAAAGGAAAAGACACCAGAGATACCGGTTAGGGCATATAATAGGTGACCAACCAAAAAGAGAGACAATCAATACCAAGCATACGGGTAAACGAAAGACAACTCAAAGAGATAAATTGCAAGCATCCGGCAATTATCCGAAACACCAAACATTCGACTCCGTAAAAGGGAAATAACGAATCTTACTCGACCGGGGAAACACAAAAGGCTTCGACTGAAGAGTGCATGAGATATATTATCCATTACCCTCAGAACGTGGATAACATACTCGCATGGAAGATTATCCACAACCGGTTACTGGGTTAACAAAGGATAAATCGACCGAAAAGAAAGGCATCGGGATACCAAACTAGGTATATAAAGATGTTCAATCAAAGGGAGCAACAATCATTACCAAGCAAACGGGTAAATGAAAAGCGACTCGACTGGGGATACATTGATACAAAAATCAATGACCCAGGGATGAATTGCATAAACAGCAATTATCCACAAAGACTAGCTGGGGATATATTGATAAACAATCAATAATCCGGGGAACAAATCACTAGCAAATGGTGAAAAGACCCACTGGCGACTTCAAAGGGATAAAATTGCAAGCATACGGCAATTATCCAGAAGACTTGCTGGGGATACAATTGCTAGCATACGGCAATTGTCCACAAGCAAAGGGAGGAATATCAACATCAAATATTGAATGAAGATAACCACAAGGAGTAACCATCATCGGTTAGGATGAACAACAAGGTTAACTCTGCAAAGGGGAGAAATTAGGGTTTACAACTACCGAATACGGGGTAGAATACCAACTCTCTGGCTGGGGATAAAATTGCTAGCAACCGGCAATTATCCACCTGTACCACGAGGTACAAACTCCGCTGGGGAGAAAAACACAACATCATAACAATCCGCCATCAATCAGATCGAACCACAAAGGTCACATCTGCTAGGGGAAAAGAGATAGGACTTACGACTACCGAATACGGGGTAGTGGCCAAATCAACTTTTGCTGAGGAAAAGGGTATATAACCACAAATTCCACCAAGAAGAGGGAACATAGGACTTACAACTACCGGTTACTGGGTAGAGGCCCAAAAAGGTTCCGCTGGGGATAAAAGAAATAATGTCGGTTACTGGGCAAATCATTCATTTATTCCACAGGGAAGCACAAGTAACGGTTGACAAATGGTTACATCGGGATTAAGCCGAAAAGACAGACTGAATCAAGACACGTCCTATGAGGATAGAACTCAATAGGAAAATCCATCCCAATATATGTGTTGGGAGGAAACGGAAGAAACCGTCATCCACAAGGATAATCTCAGTGGGGAACTGCAGAAGGAAAGACAGACACTTTCTGCTTATGGGGCTGACTCTACATTGAGAGATTCTAACACCCGACATCCGCTTGGGAAGATCTATTGGGATCTATGAAACCCATAGCAGGAGAACAACAAACAAAAGATATATGGCAAAAAATGCAACATGAATATCTGAATGTTTATGATTATGCATGAATATGCGTGATTTATGTTTGATGAATGCTGACAAAACAGACATATCTAACACAAACAGAGCCCAGGAATCAAACGCCCGGTACTATACTTCCAGGGGAAAAAACCAATTGGAAAGCCGATCTGCAGGAGATCTACATGCTGAAAAGCAAAGATCCGCGAGGAGGCAAAAGGTCAGAGATATCACCAAATCTCTGAGTAATGGATCAACAACAACCCAACTGGCGCACAGAAAGTCACAACAGGCAACCACGGCCACAAAGACAAATCTGTTGGGGAATGGGAGAAGTCCCAAAATATCTGCAGGGGGATCTTCAGTATCAACTGAGAACTACACAAAGCGAGAACTGCCATGAAAGCAACTCCACACAACTCCACTGGGGAACAACCCACTGAGGGAGAACAGATCATCCATGTAGAATCTTCTGCACTAGCAACTCTACCTGGGGAAAACACAAATAACCTCTTCATCGGGAATACACCCACTGAAGGAAAAAAACGGATCACACAAGTAGATTCTGCAACAAGCCACTCTACTGAGGATCAAACAGCAATCAGGAAATCAACCCAAACTGTGGATGATAGACCACCAACCAACCCTACTGGGGAGACAGAGATTTCAACAAGCATAAACTGCCACAAAATCAGCTCTGCCAAGGATACCAGCTCTGACGGAAACTCTAAGGGAATACCACAGATACCATTCTGACTCTGTTGGGGATACCAACTCTAATGGGGATTTTGCATAAATACAATCCACCAAACCACAAATCTACTAACGGCTCCACTGGGGAAATCCACTGAAGGACCCACTGAAGATATGGAAGAGAGCTAGGGATCAACCACAAAATGCTAACTCTTCTGAGGAGAACACCCACAACCGCTGAGGAGGAACATAATCACCACCCTGCTGAAGGGATAAGCACTCTGATGGGGAGATAGCAACTCCGCTGGCGACTTGGCCGGGGAAGGGAGTAATGCTGGAACAACGAAGTCTTCCACAAGCGCTCTGCCCTGGGGATATATCACAGATTCCACTAGCGACTATGCTGAGGAAAGACAGCAACAACCCTGCTTGCGACAATGTTGGGGGAAGCGGTAAAGTACCGGGATATCATTCCACCAACCACTGAACCTTCAACAGAAAGCAACCATGCTGAGGAGAGAAACAATAACTCCGCTAGCGACTGCACTGGGGAGAAACGGAGTACCTGGGTTTAAACCACCAACTACCGAATCTTCCAAAAGGAAAAAACACCCATGCTGGGAGAGAATACTGCTGGAGAAGAAAATGAAGTCTTCAACAAGCACTCTGATTGGGGAACAACCCACAACAACAACCCTGCTTGGGGGACAACCCCAACAACAAAGCAGGAGAAAGAGGATACAACCAATGCCAGGAATACGAACATATGTCTTACCTGTTGGAAATCATGCCACCCTCGGGAGAGCACTGAGAAATTCTTAAGTATCCTTTCATCATTGTGAATGTTCACTTTGTTCGAAACAACAATTTGAAAAAATTTATTTGTTTAAAACAATGACATTTTATCAATTAAAACATGCAAAACATTTGTTGAATTGAAATAAATAAGAGTGCAAATAATTGGATAAAAGCTCAAATATATTTGATGGAATGGTAGCCTACAAATGGCAAGACTCCATAGATCTGTATAAATTTGAAATCAGTGATATATATTGGAAGAGGGCTACATTGAACATAATGATCCTTTCTCTACCAATTTGAATCTCGATGTATTCAAAGCTTCAATCGACGACGAATCGAGAATCTCTGACGAAAACGGCTGCGGAACAGAAAGTCTTGTCAGGATGCAGTTACTTGCCGAATCCCTAATTTTTGCCTAGATTGCCCCAGGGTGAGGTACTCAATCTAGCGGGATGCAAATATACTTTTTTTTTCAAGTCTCTAATTTTTGCCTAGATCGCCCTTTCGGGTTCTCCACCGAGACGCTCATTTTTGCCTAAGCCGCCCTTTCGGGTTTTCAACTTAGCGAGCAATTCTGTTTTTCATTTGCATATACTTCTTTTTTTTTAGGCAAAGTATTACTTGACTGCATCTGAATTCACAGGACGAGTGAAATCCTCCCCATCCATTGTTGTAAGCATCAAAGCACCGCCTGAAAAGGCTCTCTTAACAACATATGGACCCTCATAGTTTGGAGTCCACTTGCCCCTGGAATCGGGCACGAAAGACAAAACTTTCTTAAGCACGAGGTCACCTTCTCGAAACACACGAGGCTTGACCTTCTTATCGAATGCTTTCTTCATTTTTTGCTGATATAACTGACCATGGCACATGGCAGTCAATCTCTTCTCTTCAATCAAATTCAGTTGGTCGTAACGACTCTGAATTCATTCAGCATCAGTCAACTTGGCTTCCATCAAGACTCTCATTGATGGGATCTCCACCTCTACTGGGAGAACAGCCTCCATGCCGTAAACAAGAGAGAAAGGGGTTGCCCCTGGTGAAGTGCGGACAGATGTACGATAACCATGCAAAGCAAATGGCAGCATCTCATGCCAATCTTTGTACGTAACTGTCATCTTCTGGATAATCTTCTTGATATTCTTATTAGCAGCTTCAACAGCCCCATTCATCTTAGGTCTGTAAGGAGAGGAATTATGGTGTGCAATCTTGAATTCAGCGCACAACTCATCCATCATCTTATTATTCAGATTAGATCCATTATCAGTAATGATCTTATCTGGCACACCATAACGGCAAATCAGCTGGTTCTTGATAAACTTCACAACCACCTGTCTAGTCACATTCGCATACGAAGCGGCTTCAACCCATTTGGTGAAGTAATCAATTGCTACGAGAATAAACCTGTGCCCATTGGACGCCTTCGGTTCAATTATGCCGATCATGTCAATTCCCCACATAGAGAAAGGCCATGGTGATGAAATCACATTCAGGAGTGTCGGAGGAATATGAATCTTATCCGCATAAATCTGACACTTGTGACATTTCTTCACATATTTGCAGCAGTCAGACTCCATTGTCAGCCAATAGTAGCCTACTCTCAACATCTTTCTAGCCATGGCATGTCCATTGGAATGAGTACCAAATGAACCCTCATGGACCTCAGTCATCAACAGGTTTTCTTCGTGTCTATCCACGCATCTGAGCAAAACCATATCAAAATTTCTCTTATACAGCACTTCACCATTGAGGTAGAAACTGCCTGACAACCTTCTCAAAGTTTTCCTATCTTTCACAGATGCCCCAGGCGGGTAGACCTGGTTCTGGAGGAAATTCTTGATATCAAAATACCAAGGTTTGTCATCATTCACTTCTTCGACTGCAAATACGTGAGCTGGTCTATCCAAGCGCATCACGGCAATGTTGGGAATTTCATTCCAATACTTGACCACAATCATTGAAGCAAGCGTAGCAAGAGCATCTGCCATCCGATTATCCTCTCGAGGAATATGATGAAAGTCAACTTCTGTAAAGAAAGTTGAAATCCTTCTTGCATAATCTCTGTACGGAATGAGACCTGGATGATTCGTCTCCCATTCACCCTTGATCTGATTGACAACCAGGGCCGAATCACCATACACATCAAGATGTTTGATCCTCAAATCAATACATTCTTCTAGTCCCATAATACAGGCCTCATACTCAGCCATATTATTCGTGCATTTGAAAGTTAGCCTTGCTGTAAGCGGAATATGCGTGCCATGAGGAGTAATGATTACTGCCCCAATTCCATTTCCGTACTGATTTACAGCGCCATCAAACACCATCGTCCATCTGGAACCAGGTTCCGGACCTTCGACAAGTGTAGGCTCATCACAATCCTTCATTTTCAAATACAGAATCTCCTCATCAGGGAAGTCGTATTGAACAGACTGATGATCTTCAATCGGCTGGTGCGCTAAATGGTCAGCCAAGATACTACCTTTGATAGCTTTATGAGCTCGATACTCAATGTCATACTCAGACAACAACATCTGCCAACGGGCAATCCTCCCAGTTAAAGCAGGCTTCTCGAAAATATACTTAATTGGATCCATATTGGATATCAACCAAGTGGTATGATTTATCATGTATTGGCGCAAACGCTTAGCAGCCCAAGCCAAAGCACAGCACGTCTTCTCAAGCATTGAGTATCGAGACTCACAATCAGTAAACTTCTTACTGAGGTAGTATATAGCAAATTCCTTCTTCCCTGATTCATCTTGTTGACCGAGTACACAACCCATCGAGTCTTCAAGAACAGTCAGATACATAATCAGAGGTCTTCCTTCCACAGGCGGAGACAAGATCGGAGGTTCAGACAGATATTCTTTGATACTGTCAAAAGCTTTCTGGCAATCCTCGGTCCAATCATGAGACTGAACTTTTCGGAGTAGCTTGAATATCGGCGCGCATGTGGCAGTCATGTGGGATATAAATCTGGAAATATAGTTCAAGCGGCCAAGAAAACCTCGGACTTGCTTCTCAGTTTTGGGTGCAGGCATCTCTTGTATTGCTTTGACCTTTGCAAGATCAACTTCAATACCTCTCTCGCTGACAATAAAACCCAACAACTTGCCGGAACGGACTCCAAATGTACATTTGTTCGGATTCAGGCGAAGTCTAAACTTCCTCAAACGCTGGAAAAGCTTCAACAAATGCTCAACATGTTCAACTTCCGTTCGGAACTTAGCAATCATATCATCAACATAGACCTCTATCTCCTTGTGCATCATATCATGAAACAAGGTAGTCATAGCTCGTTGATACGTGGCTCCGACGTTCTTCAAACCGAAGGGCATCACTCGATAACAGAATGTTCCCCAAGGTGTGATGAATGTTGTCTTCTCCATATCCTCGGGTGCCATCTTGATTTGATTATAACCGGAAAATCCGTCCATAAAGGAAAAGACTTTGAATTTAGCTGTATTGTCTACCAACATATCAATGTGTGGTAGAGGAAAATCATCTTTCGGACTAGCCTTATTCAAATCTCTGTAATCAACACACATACAGACTTTTCCGTCCTTCTTAGGCACAGGCACAATATTGGCCACCCATTGAGGATATGTAGAAGTCACCAGAAACCCCGCATCAATTTGCTTCTGAACTTCCTCTTTGATCTTCACAGAGTTCTTCTGATCTTCTGCTTCACAGGCATGCACTCAGGCTTCAAAGGCAGGAAATGTTGCACAATATCTGTATCTAGACCCGGCATGTCTTCATACGACCAAGCGAAGATATCGGAATATTCTCGTAGCAACTCAATCAATCTCTTCTTAACAGACTCTTCAAGAAGTGCCCCAATCTTCACCAAACGAACACAATCTTCAGACCCCAAGTTGACTGTTTCCAGATCTTCAAGATGCGGCTGAATGATCTTCTTCTCGTGCTCAAGGAGACGGGTGATCTCATCAGGAATCCCTTCAACATCATCTTCCTCTGCCTCGAATACAGGGAATTCAAAATTGGGAGATGGCGTTGGATCATTATGTTCAATGGGTTTTAGGATCAACCTGCATAATGATTTTGGTTAAGAAAAACTTTAGAATTTAAACAAACAAATCATTATGCAGATGAAAAATGATTGCTTTTATTCTTGTTTTTATGGGTTTTTTGTGATCACTGATTTCATGCAAAAAGCAAAAAGTGAAAACAAATGGAAAAACAAATGTTTAACAATGCATTAATTGAATGAAAACATCATTGTATATATGCTGCCAACAATGTCATCACTTCTCCTTTTGGCATGGGAGAAGGGTTTTAAACAAAGTGAACAATTACTCTGATCTATGGATGACTGTAGGAACATCTACAGCGACCCAATTGTGGCAGACACCACCAGGTATGATGAAATTGTTCATATCCTCTGCATCCTCTTCCAAGATAGCAGCAGCCTCTTCAGGTTGATCAGCATGGATGAATCCCCCACTCTTGAACTAACCTTTCTCATTGAATGCCCCAGAAGAATAGCCAATTCCAGCCCGGGATCTATTGTCTTCAAGCTCAATCATCTTCCCTAAACCAGCAACTGTACCACATTCAATGGCCAGTTTCGCATCACGGTAGGAAGCAAATGAAGGAGACTTCTTCTCAATTGGTTCATCAATAGATAAAGCTTAGAACGGAGTTCCAACTTCATCCCCAGCGTCAATATACGAGAAAGAAGACAAGTGGCTAACCAGGAGAGCCTTTTCTCCCCCTACCACAACCAGTTTCTTATTCTTCACGAATTTCAGCTTCTGGTGTAGGGTGGATGTCACGGCGCCAGCCTCGTGAATACATGGTCTACCAAGGAGACAGCTATATGATGGGTGGATATCCATAACCTAGAAGGTAACTTGGAAATCACTAGGTCCAATCTTGATTGGGAGATCAACTTCCCCAATCACAGTCTTACGCGACCCATCAAACGCTTTCACAACAACACCACTCTGCCTCATAGGAGGCCCTTGATATGACAATCTGGAGAGTGTAGTCTTTGGCAATACATTAAGAGATGATCTAGTGTCCACCAGCACGTTGGACATGGCATCAGACTTGCAGTTCATAGAAATGTGTAAAGCCATGTTGTGGTCTCTTCCCTCCTCAGGGAGATCAGCGTCACAGAAACTCAAAGTGTTGCAAGCAGTGATGTTTGCAACAATACCATCAAATTGTTCTACAGTGACATCATGATCGACGTACGCCAGATCCAAAACTTTCTGCAGAGCCTCCCTATGGGGTTCTGAATTCAGCAGCAAGGATAAAACGGAGATTTTGGATGGCGTTTGTAGAAGCTGGTCTACAACATTGTACTCACTCTTTTTGATGAGCTTCAGCATCTCATCACATTCTTCATTCACAATGCCACTCGGGCCAACAGAAGAATCAGGAGTCTTTTGTACAGAGGAGGGTTTGGCAACAGCAAGTGCCGGGTTCTGAACATTCACAGCCGTCCCCACCGGACGCTCAACAGTATCAGAAGCAACAGCCTTAGCCTGAGGTTTAGGCGCAGAGAATACACGACCACTCTGGGTCAACCCACTTACATCAGCAATATTGGTGACAGAAGTGGAAGGTAACGGCACTTCTCTCCCATCTTCCACAGCAACGGGGTTATATCTGAAAGGAACAACTCGGTCAGAAGAATAAGGCACAGGGCCTGCAGGCTTAATTGTTAGAGAAGGAGAGACCTTCGGCTTGCTGCCATCATAACGAATGACAACAGGCTCAGGCAGCTTGAACACAGGAGATATAACGTTCACTTCTGGTTCATCTTCATCAACATTGCGGTTCTGAAGAATCTCTATAGTTCCTTCATCTAACAGCTCTTGAAGCTCTCTTCGCACCTGGCGACACCCCAAACGATTAACTGAACATATGCGGCATCTATCATGGTCATGCTCCATATGGCTGTATTGACACAACAAACGATGTAATTCGACCAATGACTGTCTAATATGACTGACATATTTGACTTTATATTTGCCAGGGCACCCCTGGACCATATTCACAGATTTCCCATGCTCGGGCAATGGGTTCTTGATAACATTGGGGCCTGAGTCCTCGAAGCTCAGGATACCGCACCGCATAAGGTCTTGAACCTTAGTCTTCAACGGAAAGCAGTTCTCGATATTGTGACCCGGAGCACCGGAGTGATATACACAGTGTTGGTCTGGCTTATACCACCATTGAGGATTCGCAGGCACTGCAGGAGGATCCCTTGGAGTAACCAACTTCCTTTCCAACAAGGAAGGATATAGTTCAACATATGACATAGGAATCGGATCGAAGCTGATCTTCTTCCTATCATAGTTCAAATTGGCTTGATTGCTGGTACCGCCACGAGGCTGGTAAGCCTGTTGCTGTGGACGGTGCTGCTGTTGATACTGAGGTTGTTGATGCTGATGTTGCTGAGGCTGCTGATACTGAGCACTGTCTCTGAAAACAGGTGCTATATGAGCCACCTTGTGCTGATTATTTGCACGGCGTGCAGGCTTCCTCTGAACAGAGGGTCTTCTGGATTTAGTATGGGATTGCACATCATGTGCTTCCCCATCCTTCTTCTTAAACGCCCCATACCGTTTAGAAGAGCTCTCATCTTTAGCCAAACGTCCTTCACGGACTCCTTCCTCAAGACGCATCCTCATGTTCACCATCTCGGTGAAATCAGAGGGAGCACTTGCTACCATCCGCTCATAATAAAAAGAACTAAGAGTCTTCAAGAAGATCTTAGTCATCTCTTTCTCTTCCAGCGGAGGAGTGATCTGAGCTGTCAGCTCTCGCCACCTCTGGGCGTACTCCTTGAATGTCTCTTTATCCTTCTGGGACATGGCCCTGAGTTGATCACGGTCAGGCGCCATATCAACATTGTACTTATATTGCTTGACGAAGGCTTCGCCAAGATCATTGAAGGATCGGATGTTTGCACTATCAAGGCTCATATACCAGCGAAGAGCCGCACCAGACAAACTATCCTGGAAATAATGGATCAGAAGCTGATCATTATCTGTTTGCGTAGACATTTTTCTGGCGTACATGACCAGATGAGCAAGAAGGCAGGTGTTCCCCTTATATTTTTCAAAGTCAGGCACTTTGAATTTAATCGGAATCTTCACATCGGGAACAAGGCAAAGTTCAGCAGCAGACTTGCCAAACAGATCTTTCCCTCTGAGGGTCTTCAATTCCTTTCGCAGCTCAAGGAACTGATCATTCATGGCCTCCATCTTCTCATTAACATCTGGGCCCTCAGACGGCTCAAAATGATAGATGGTGTCGTCTACCCTGGGCATGGTATGCACGACAGGAGGAGCAGCAGCAAGGACCGGGCTAGATGCCGGCATAGAAGCAAAGGTTGGAGCAGGAATATCAGGCATGAAACCCGGAGGCATACCCCAAGGAAACCCGGCTAGCATAGCATGAGGCGCGAAATGAGCACTGGCAGCTGGCACAGTCGGAGCGACAATCTCTGATATAACCGTCCTCTGGACAGGAGTTGTAGGCGGTTGAGCAGGTTGATTCTGAGCAGCAAGGAGTTGCTCCATCAAAGCGCCAAGTCTGGCGACCTCTTCTTTCAATTCGCGGTTCTCTTGTTCCAACTGATCCATTACTCTGGCAGAATTGGCTCTTGTATAGTACCGGTGAGTCAGCTTGTCTTCAAAATAAATGAAGAGCACAGAGTTAGGCCACAGACAAGAAGACCAAGAACGACACCTGCTCATGCAAAATGATGCATGAAATGTTTGTGCATATGCTTTATTTTATTTTCAAGGAACCCTTAGGGTATTATTTGCAAAATTTGAATTTTTAAGCATTTAATAGCATATGGAAAATATCTCATCAAATATATTTTTGAGACAAAGAAGTACAGCATTTTTGATCATTACAAAGAGAAAAGGAAAATAAACATCCTATGGATCCCTAGAAGCTCGGGATGCTGGAAGACGAGATGCACACAGCTTCTTGATCTCTCTCTCATAGGCTGCTTCCATATCCGCTTTCTCTTTTGCAAGTCGATCATACTTCCTCTTCCAGAATTTGGAAGACTGAGGAAGCAGAGAGGTCCAAGTATCATTCGGATCGTCGATCACCTGATGCTCGAGAAACTCAATCAAAGCGTCCTTCTCCTTCAGCTGATGAAGCAACTCTTCTCTTTCACGGATCCAAGCACGTGAAAGGTCTTCTTCTCTCAACTCCTCTACATCTTGGGTGGGGAGGGTTGAAGGCCCAGCCACATCCATAGGTGTAGGTCTCGGATGATCGTAAGGCATCAGATATACGGAAGCTCTCTGTCTGACCCAAGAAGTATAAGGCTCCAAAGCAATGCAATTCTTCGGACCTAACTCATTCTTGGTCTTCTTGCAGATCTTGCGCCAAGCGCGGACAAATCTGGCTTTCAGGCCTTGGGGATCTTTACCCTCCTGAAAGAACACACCTTCTAACAGAATGTTATGAGGTTTATCCTTTAGGGGGAACCCAAGCTGACGACGTGCTAGAATAGGATTGTAGCTGATCCCACCGCACGTACCAAGAAGAGGCACATTAGGGAATTCACCACAATAATCAATAATCTGCACATTATCATACACGCGATCATACCAAGAGATGTCGTCATTAGTGAGAGACATAAGTCTCTGAGACCACCGTAGACATCCCTTGTTCTCCTTGAAAGCGACCGTCTGCGGTAAGTGAGAAATAAACCACTTATACAGCAAAGGCAGACAGCACACAATAACTCCTCCACCCTTTGCATTCCTCAGACGCAAAGAGACATAGGCATCACCCAACAGAGTCGGAACGGGATTAAGAATTGAAAAGATCCTAATGGCGTTCACATCCACAAATTTGTCGATGTTGGGGAACAATACCAATCCATAGATGAGCAACACAAATAAAGCCTCAAAGGCATCCTCACTCCTGGCCTTCCCATAAACGGTAGCTTGAGCAATGAGGAACTCGGAAGGAAGACCCTGAATTCCACCTTTGGTAGTCAGATTAGCTTTAATCAATGCTTCGTCTATATGCAACAAGTCTGCAATCTCTCGAGCGGTCGGAATACTCTCTAGGCCACTGAACGGCACCTGATCCAGAATTGGGATCCCGATAAGATGAGAATACTCCTCCAAAGTAGGCAGCAACTGGAAGTCCAGAAAAGAGAAGCAGTGATACAGAGGATCATAAAACTGAGCCAGAGTACTCATCAGTCCCTCATCAACCTGAGTAGTCAACAGAGGCAGAAGTTTCCCATAGCGAGCTTTGAAACCCAAGGGATCTAGTACATAGGATGTCAGATTCCTTAACTCTTTCACGTCAGGTTGTCTAAAGCTGTACTTCTTTGTATGCCTTTTTGGTCTTTCCATGTCTGAAAATTTTGCAAATAAACCCTTTAAGTTCCTTGAAAATTTTCTGATTTTTCTGATGACATGAATGCAGATGAATGCATGAATGCATGAATGCAACAATCACACTCAAGGATCAAGCAAGTCACACCAAACAAAGGTCATGGGAAAGCTCATTGTATCCCTAATATCAATCATCCATTTTGGTGGATTTAGGTTTTCACCTTATCAACACCCAAGTTCCATTTATATTAACGGTACACGAACCGGCTCGAACATCCTTAATATCAACCATCCATTTTGGCGGATTATGGTTTTCACCTTATCAACGCCCAAGTTCCATTGATATTAACGATATTTGAACGACTCAACCATGAATCACGGGTTTGCTGAGAGTCACGGGCATGGAGTCTCGGTTAAGAACCACCCAAAGGGAGTGTACTAGGGTTTAAACCTGCCAGACATGTTCTACCAGAGGTTCCCATAATCATCGTCTCATCTTTCGGATATTATCGGAGGAACGAATACTCGTATTCCAAAAATATTCTCAAGAGAGACTCTTATGAGTGTAGTATCGCGTAACAATCGCATCAGATCTGACATCTGAACGACCTCCGCACTACGTCCTAAAAATAGGCCAAGATGGGCTTGGTAAACTAAGGTCCTTGGCTTCTAAGGCACATGATTGAAAGAATAATGCCTAACCACAAATAACTTGTGTGACATTATTAATCCAACATGACCTTCACCAAGTGAATGGACTCGCAAGTGAACTGGCTAAGGAATACTCCACACCAGTCAACAAGACTACGCCATTCTCCTATCCTAGAGTGCACTCAAGTTCGGGTAGAGAACTCATCTCACAGAGATCACCAAAGCAAACAGCAATTGTATATCAAGCAATTCAAACATTACAATCAATACAGTTATCCCAAATTGTACAAAAATATGTCAAATAACAAATAAACAAATATCATACAACAAGGGTGAAAAGTAGGCAATACCACCAGGGAAGGTCTAATGTTTTCCCTAGCAGAGTCGCCACTTTTTTGTAGCGGTGCATTCGTCGCTATATGATTTATTGATTAAACCATAAGCAAAGCATACAAAGAAATCGAGTCGCCACCGCACTTTTATTTATCCAAAGGATTGGCTAAAAAGCGAACAAAAGCCTAAGGAGTTTTACACATAGAAAACCAATGAAAAGATCAGAGAATCTAAATAAGGGGTAAATTACGCAATGGGAAGGTGTTAGGCACCCAAAACGTCCTAGGTACTCCTAGGGAGCCCTTTTCACACTTGTTGTATAAAAATGTTTATTTGTTTATGACATATTGTGCAAACATGAATGGGAAGATGAGAAAAGAATATACAATTTTATTATTTTTGTGTTTGAACGGATGAACCCGTTGCCTACGTACCTTTCCATACAAAGGTAAAGGATCAAAACGACGTAGTTCGGCTAAAATATTTCCAAAATATGAGTGAGTTCATTTTAAAACAAGAGCACTAAGGCTTTTCATTCTCAACGGGAGAAAACTCAACCAAGACCAACAATCCACCATGCGAGGATAGCTTCAACGTACTAGTGAGGGGTTAACCCTATAATAAGTATGGAAGACTTACAATCAACTCACTAAGGATGTGGTGAGATTTACATCAACCACTATGAGAATTGAAACCTATGGCTAATGTATAAAAACATATCAACAATGGACAAAGCCACAAAACAATTGAATGGGTGAAGTTAATTGATTATGAGTATTCACAAAATATGGTCAAAGTATTATTAAGATTCAATTCAGAAAGAAGTGTTATCAGAAGTTTGAAAAATCAAGGACTTAAGGTCCAGGTTTCTAATTTGAAAAGAGATGAGAATGTTTGCACAACATGTATTTACAAGTTTTAAAATCAACAAGTGAAAAGGGGTTTTGAAACAAAAAGGATGTGGATGAAGGAGTGTAAAACTTCCTAGAAGTTCACCTCTTGAAATCATATAGAAGATGATTCAAGTGTGTCCTTTGGAATGAAGCAACAATGCAAGTAAGCGAATAAAAAGCAAGGTGATACCGGATGCCATCAATGGACTTATACCAATCTCACAAACAAAGGCGGATACCGGATACCAATCAATGGATTTACACCAATCTCCTAAAACAAAACAATGATACCGGATGCCAATAAATGGACTTATTCCAATCTCACAAAGCAAAAGCGGATACTGGATACCAATAAATGGATTTGCACCAATCTCCTAAAACAAAACAATGATACCGGATGCCAATAAATGGACTTATTCCAATCTCACAAAGCAAAACAGAACATGGATATCAGATGCCAATCTATCTGGGCTTACTCTAATCTCCACAGGATGATCATAGGAATACAAATGCCATCAACATGGACTTACAATTGCATCCTCACATACAACAAACAAACAGAAGCACTAAGCAAAGAGGACATAAGTGGCCAATGAAATGGTCTTACACTCAATCCCTTCCAAATCATAGGAACAGTGGCCAACAAATAGACTTACAACTGACTCCTCAATGGATAATCAAAGATGTGTTACAAAGATATGAAATGATGATCATGCAATAATGAACAATTAATGATGATAAAATGCACAAAGCACACAAGCAAACATGTACAAATGAATCAAGCAATCAATCAAACAAAGTCATTTAGCACACACTATATACAAGCAATTAGGCTCAAGCAAGGGTTAGACTTTAAAGTCAACTGGAATGGGGTAAGTGGTGCTCTTAACCTTAACATTGAGAGTTAAGGTGAAGCAGATGAAAGGATATGAGGGGTGTGCCTCATGCTCTTATCCCTGGTCAGGGAGAGCTTCAAATGATAGAAGGTGTGGGAGTTCAGAAAGTTGGAACTCTCTCCACAAGTTAATGACTCTATAGATCTTGGGTTAAGATCCACAATGCTTCAACATGTAATGTGAGCAAAGGGAAGACACACAGATTAGTAGGAGATGGACTACACATCTCTTTTATCTACCAATTGCCTTATCAAAAGGACTTTTCCTGCTTGGGGACAAAAATAAACAAACACAAACATTGCCTCTTAAGGAGGACTTCAGACAGGTGCCTGGCTAAGTAACAAGCCAGGTCTTCCAGACTACATGAAGAAGAGATGTTATACCTCAATGCTTAAGCTATCAAGCAAAGCAAAAGCAAGTTCACACTGAACTATAGCAACTAAGGTACCTGAAAACAATCCAACATAATCAGTATACAACTCAAGAAAGAAAGTCAACAGACAACACACAATCAACAATCAAGGCTACATTGTGCAAGGCACAAGCTCAACTCAAATGAGCTAAGAGCAACCTACAAAACAAGATAAAGTTAGTCCATAACAATCAAACAAACCAACTCAAGCCATGTGAATTAATCTCCTTAAAGCCATATGCTTCTTAACCTGAAAACAAACTCAAACATGAGAAGCAAACCCTTAGGCCAAAGCCTAGGGTCAAAGAAGAAGAAATATTCCAAAACAGAACATGAAAATTGACAAGAATCAAGCTCAATCAGATTAGAACATCATCCAAGTGGTCTCATATCAAAATCAATTACCAAAAGAATTTTATAATCAAAACATGTCAAGATAGGCAAGTTGAAACCACATAGAAGCAAACAGAATGATCAAAGGCATATTAATTCCAGAATGACTCAATAAATCTCAAGAAAAATCAGGCCAGAACAGAACACATCAAAGGATCATCATACCAAAAATCAATGCATTTGAACAAGTATAAGCATATCAAAGAAATTCACTAAGTCATGGTAAGCATAAACAAGCTCAAACAAGACCACAAATGGTGCATCAACTTAAGGCAATCCTAAAATAGAAATGACATGAGATAAATGACTCAAATCAAAGCCAAGACAAACTTCAATGTGTCTAGAATCAATCTACAAAATTTCAGGCTCATATGATAAGGCACAAGAATTTCACAAATCATGAAAGTTCAAAACTCAACAAAAGTCCACTTATGACCAACCAGCAAAGAAAATCTCAAACAAATTGGAAATGGATCTAAAACTTCTACAAAAAATCATGATAAATCCTAACATCCAGAAATAGCATCATGCAAAAATTCAGATCATTTAGCATTTATTTGGCAAGGTAAATAAAATCAGCAAGTTGGACAAGAAATGGTGTGACACACATTGTCACACCTCCATTAATCACATCATATCTCAACATCCAGAAATGAGAAAAATGCAAACTATATACCAAAATGACCAAGAATGAGTCTACTTTATGCATGTAAATTTTCAGCTTCATTGGATCAAGCATCATGATTTCATAAAATAAATGGCAAGCAATGTGCAATGAATGACATGCAAGAACAAACCCTAGGCAATTTAAAAGTCCAACCAAGCACAAATCTTGGAAAAATATCCATAAAAAAGTAGACATTACAAGGAACATGGAAAAAAAATCTCATGTGAAATGGATCATTATTTTTAGAGTTATGACTTTTTTTATGTGGAGAAAAATTAAAAATGATGAATGAAGTGGACATGAACATGTAAAGCATAATTGAAAAGATGCAAAAGCAAAATGTGAGAGTGCTTTGGTCCAGGCTCGAACCGGCGAGCAATTTGAATTGAGCGCTCACTTAATGAAACGCTCCGTTTCATTAAGTGAGGTGGCGCGCTGTGATTGGTACATGGGAGACAAACAACCAAAAGCATGCAAAACACGGCCAGGCAGATCAAAATATTTCTGGAAACACCAAACCCTAAGATTCATGCAAGTTCATCACGTGTTCATCATGATCAAGATCCAAACCTCACAGAAGTTCATCATACATATACCATTCGGTCCGTCTTGCATCACACATCAACAATACAACATTGATTTAACCTAATTCTAATCATATCAAACAAATCGAGCAAAGAAAGTTTCATCAACCAACATCCAAATCAACATAACTTTTTCAATATTGCATGAAATCAAGAGATCCAAAGCTCAGCATAACCTATGTTCCACGATCTACAAGATGCACATGATAATTGGAAGAATCAGAGCAATCGAATTTTTACCTTGTTGATGATGCAGAACTGGAATCGTGTGAATCTGGCTTGGAAGTGTTGAAACAGATGCTCTATAGTGTTGAGGAAGATGAATAGATGCAAAAAAGTAGCTCAGCAATGCTTGATTCTTCTTAAAACTCCAACTGCCATGGGAGAATATGAGCTTCGACAGTCCACGATTTAGCTGAATTCTCCAAGATCCTTCTTCAATCCACTTCAATAATGCTTGTATGTGATGAACAGAACAAGATCAAGGCAAAAGCTATGAAGAAAATCGATGAAAAGTTGAGAGAAAGTTGAGATGAAAAATTTTGGATCTGAAAAAATGAAGTTGTTCTCCCGATTTTCTGTTATGATTAGGGTTTTATTTTACCTGCTAATGAAGCTTCATACTCATGATTAGCAAAAATGCAAATGGATTAAGTGAAATGAAGATTTATGCAAAATGGCAAAATCACCCCTATTGCATGTGCATGGCATGAACAGTCACGAATTTCACTTGGAATGAGCTGCAAAACCTTTTTGGAGGCAAATGGAATTGGTTGGAATTGAAAATAATGCACATTTTTCAAATTGACATTTTCCCACCAAAATTCAAAATGAAATCAAGTAAAAAATGCACTTTTTTTGTGATGAGTTTTAATGAAATGTAATGCATGATTATGATAATAGAGATCAAGAGAAAATTGCTCCAAAAAGAACCACATGAATTGGCCTTTTGATGCAAAAGTTATGCCTTGTTGAAGTTCAAATTTCCTTGACAATGATTTGATCATAACTTGCCAACCACAAATGAGAAATGGATGTTCTTGGACTTTTTGGAAAGGTGAGAGCACGATCTTCAACTTTCATGTTGGACAAAATTTGGTTTGAAGCTTTCTTGATGATGTAAAGTTGAGGAGAAGACCTTTCCATTTTTGGTAGTTTGAAATTACAGGTCACTTACTATTTTTGGAAACTTTTTGTCTGACCTCAAATTCTTCATTGTTGATGTTTGACATGTTACATGAGACTTGTATGGACATGAATAAGGTCTCTCTAACCATCTCCCACCTTCAAATCCATGATCAAATGCACAGTTGACTGATGTTGACTTTTCTAGGGTTTCAGTTGACCTAGCTATGCTCTGATGAAATCCAAACCTCTTCCACTTGAGATCTTGATTCAAAATGATGTCATGGTTCATATGAACTCTTGTGAATGATCATGGTGCCCAAATTCTTCAGAATGGCCACCATCTATAGCTTAATGCTTGCCTTTGACTGGTTTGACCTAGTGTTGCTTCATCTGCAAGTAACAAGGTTAGATGACAATATTTTTGTACTTTTGGTTAGTAAATAAATGAAAAGCAATGATATACAAATGCTAAACATGCTTGGTGATCAAGAACCACACTCAAAAGAGAACCCACCCACAAGGAAGGAGGCAAGGGTGCACAATGATCCTTGAGGTAATGATATGATATGATATGATATGATGAGGGATCTTAGGGACAAAATTGGGGTCTTACAGTGTGGTTGCGACTATTGTTATTTGATGTCTTATTTATCCATAGTGAAATTCTAGTTATCAGACTTTAGATGTCACACGGGTTGTTATGACATCCAATTCTGCACAGACAAGAATTATGCAGAACTTAACAGTAAGTGCAGTAAATAACACAAGTAATTGTTTACCCAGTTCAGTCCAACATGACCTACATCTGGGGGCTACCAAGCCAGGGAGGAAATCCACTATCAGTAGTATTAATTCAAAGCTAAACTCACCCGTTTACAACTCGTCACTTAATCCCTACCCAATGCAATTTCAATCTTACTCTAAGATCAGAGTTCCTACTCACTCCCCATCAATCACCTCAGTGATTACTACCTTTAATCAATATTAAAGACACTTTTGAAGTCACACTTCAAACAACTCTTGGTTGTGCTTAACAGCTTTAATCAAGATACACAGCACTCACGCTTAAAAGCTTTGAGCGACACAACACTTACAACTCAATGAACACCCTATGCCAAAACAATCATCAACGTGATAAAGGCTTGGCTTACAAGATATGTCTAATACAAGACTCACAAAAATACAGCAGTGAAGTATGATGGACACACTTAATCTTCACGCCTCAAAATCCCCGAAACTGAATGAAGGAATGACTTCCTTTTATACTGCAGTACCTGGGCTTTTGCACTTGTATTCTCCTGAATTTAAGGTCACACGAGTTCCCATAAATTCAATATCTAGGTTACTAACAAATAGGCTATTTGTTAGGTTCATTAAATGTAGCTTGGTTGTTGATTTCCTGGTTTTTCTCTAAGCTGTTGACTTCCTGAAGAATAGCCTAAGAAAAAGCTGAAACAGAAAACTAAACAACCTACAATATAGCATATGCTGTCAGGAATGAATGTCACGACATTCAGCTAGACATCAAGGATCATATGCTGAGTCTGTTTTTCCAGAAAACAGACTGTACAATTTTGCTGACCTGTACATGACCAAAGTGACCATACTATAGTAGCAGCTTACATTAATAAATGTCAAAGTATCCAATTTGACATTTACACATTTGGCCTCAAGTTAGTTATGTTATCTTCTTGAAGAACAAACTAAGAAACATACTGAAGTGTAGCAGAACACCACTCTGTCTATTATTCAGTATATACTGTCCATGATGAATGTCATAACCTCCAGTTTGACATTCACACAGTAGGCCTTATGCCAGGTCTGGTTCTTCCTTGATAACCAGACTGCAAATGAATACTGAGCTCTAACAGAACGCCAACTGTTCTATTCCTCAGTAGCTGCTGACAGGGATGAATGTCACAGTCTCCAGTTTGACATTCAATAAATCTTGTATTAGCTAATCCTGCAGTAACTACTCAAGTGTGTCATGACATCAGTCAAGACATCAGAGTACAGTTAGATATTCTAACCTACAATGCAGTCACACATACACACCATGTCATGACATCAATCAAGACATTAGAATCCAGCTAGTGTTTTACCATATAATGCATTCAATTAAACACCTACACATAGCTTGATGATCATGAATTTACCGCTACAATCACTGAGTCATTATCTAAGGTATTAATGGCCATGCTACCACTCATGTTATACACCTCTAACTTCAACCTTTTCGCACACTCAGCAGAAAAAACTCTGAATCTTCCTCTTCAACAAACTAAGGAAACAACATTGACTAATCCAAACACCAATCAACAACACGTTAAACCAAACCTCCACATCTAAAACACCTCAGAAAAGTAGAAGCTTATCCTTCACTTGTTTCAATCTCGATGCTATAGGAAAGCGGTCATAGACACACACGAGCACCGACAGTGTTTCACACATATTATGTATACTAAGGAACAATCATTATGACAAAAACCTATTCGGATGGACCGACCTTCTCTCATACCACTATGTAACACCCTGTAATACCCCAAAATTTACCCTTCATTTTTCCTGGAAGCATACGCTTTACACCTCATGCATGCATTCATTTTTAGGTCATTTAACATTAGATACATTGCATTTCATCATGTCAATCAGAATTAGATCCAAGAAACTTTAAAAAAAAAAAAAAAAAAAAAAAAAAAAGTTAAAAATAAATAAATAAATAAAATATAACAAATTTTTTTTGGACTTGGGTCTCCCTCATTTGAGCCCACTACCCACGAAAATCAGTCTATAAATACTGAAGTTTCAGTAGAGGAAAAGACACTTGGAGTTACACTGGGAGATTCACTGGAGAAAGATTTTGAGAGAAGGAAACCTAGGAACTACTCTGCAGCGACCTTCAGGCAGCCCTGAGAAGTTCACTCCGCCTCACACAAACCCTAGTATTACTTTGCAGATCCGGCCGTACCATTCAATCTTAATCAATCTCTCTCATCAGGTATGCCTTTGTTTCTATTACTTTATGCCTTGAATTTGAATGCTATGAATGTATGAGGTAACATCAGGTTTTGCCCACGGGTTTATATTTGTGTATGAATATGTGAATAATGCCTTGGATGTTTGATAATTTCGTTCCTGAAATGAATGCCATAGGGTCTGGAATCCTTAACATCGGACTGTTATCAATGAGAAACCCGAAACCCGCAGGCGCTCGCTAGCCGCTTCGCTAGGCGAGCACGCAGCGAAGCTTCGCTAAGCTTTCGCTAGGCGATGCAGTCGCGAATATGACAGCATTCGCTCTTTTTGTCCTGTTTTGTTCTAACCTGTCTTTGTATTGCCATGGCATTGTTTTCCCTGGATTTCACCTTGTTTGTCTAACCTTTCTGTTGAGTTTTCGTGAGGGCTCACATACTCTTGCAGGGATACCATCCAGAGGTTTATCCTGATTAATCGTATTGACTGATTTTCTTTGATGGTCTAGCTGGAGAGATCTCAGGGTTGCTAATCCTTTAATTGTTGTAACTTCGGATCTTTATCCGTGTGGTAATTTTTTCCTTTTCTCGTACTTTATCACTTTCTTAGCTGGAAGATCTCGATAGGAGGCAATGTTTGAGCCCCTTGGTGGCATTTTACTTTGAGATACATGTTTTGTGTTTTGTATTCATATCCCACATGTAGCGCGGTTCCTTCGCCAAGGACTGCCTGTTTGCCCTCGAGCATCCCAAACCCTAAAACCCAAAGCAACACGTTTACTCCTTCTACTACAGGCGAGTAAGTCTCCAAAGGTCGAGCATCCGGTAGATTGCGTAGTGACGTCGTTCGTCCAAAACCCAATCCATAACCCCGTAGTTAGCCGAACTACGGCTTGCTCTGATTCTCATTCCAGATGAGATACGTAGGCATAAGACGCGATGTCTTAGCGAGCACACATCCCCCAACCCATAGGTCAGCCGAGCTACGAAGACTCTGATTCTCATATTCAGATGAGATACGTATGCAGTGGATGCGACATCCGCGCGAGTCATTTCTCTTAACCTTTTTAGTAAATAAACACATTAGGTAAACCCACACCCTTTAGACAAAAACCACAAAAGTGGATCCCGTAGAGTACTATGGATGCGTAGGGGTGCTAATACCTTCCCTTCACATAACCGACTTCCGAACCCAAGATTTGGTTGCGAGACCCCGTCTTGTCCTTTCCTTTTTCAGGTTTACTTCGAGCGTTTCCTTTCCCTCCTTTGGGATGAATAACGCACGGTGGCGACTCTTCTGTCTTTTTCTTTCGCTGGTTGTTTTTTTCGCGCACTGTATTTTTTAGGTTGCGACAGCTGGCGACTCTGCTGGGGACACTAAGAAGTTGACCTCTTGCTGGTCCATCTTCCCTAAGCGAGTCCCTCCTAGCTTGTGTGATTTCTTGTTTATTGGGTGTTCATGCTTTTGTACATTTATTTACTTACTTACTTGCATTCATCTGCTGTATCTGTTGGAGTTGTTGTTTGTTTGTTGGGATGGGATGTTCTACGAGAGATAAGCCCTTTTTCGCTAACAATAAAACCCAACAATTTTCCCGATCTCACCCCGAAAGTGCACTTGTTTGGATTAAGTCTCAGTTTGAATTTCCTCAAACGTTCAAACAATTTCTGCAGATTCACCAAATGTTCTTCTTCTGTCTGAGATTTGGCAATCATATCGTCCACATAAACCTCGATTTCATGATGAATCATATCATGGAACAGAGTCACCATAGCTCGTTGATATGTTGCTCCGGCATTTTTCAGACCAAACGGCATCACCTTGTAGCAGAAGGTGCCCCATGGGGTTATGAAAGTTGTCTTTTCCATGTCTTCTGGTGCCATCTTGATTTGGTTATAGCCAGAAAAGCCATCCATGAAGGAGAATACCGAGAACTGAGCTGTATTATCCACCAAAACGTCGATGTGAGGTAATGGGAAATCATCTTTAGGGCTAGCTCTGTTCAGATCCCGGTAGTCGACACACATCCGTACCTTTCCATCCTTCTTAGGTATTGGGACGATGTTTGCAACCCATGGCGGATAATTGGTGACTGCTAGAAACCCTGCACCCAACTGCTTTTGCACTTCTTCCTTTATCTTGACAGCCATCTCTGGTCTTGTTCTTCTGAGCTTCTGCTTGACCGGAGGACAACCTTCTTTGAGAGGCAAGCGGTGTACCACGATGTCTGTGTCCAGCCCAGGCATGTCCTGATAAGACCAGGCGAAGATGTCAACGTATTCTTGCAGCAATTCAATCAACCCCTTCTTCACATCATCTCCCAAAGCAGCCCCTATCTTGATTTCTCTCTTGGCGTCCTCGGTGCCGAGATTAATCACTTCAGTAGACTCTTGATGCGATTGAATAACCCTTTCCTCTTGTTTTAATAACCTGGTAAGCTCTTCAGGGAGTTCACAGTCTTCATCACCCTCTTTTTCAGCTTGAAAGACTGGATTTTCAAAGTCGAAGCGAGCCATAGCAGAACCGTTATCAATAGGATCCGGTGACGTGCATCTGCATGAGCGATGGTATGTGCTTATGAGTGTGAAAGAAAAAAGTGGAAACTAAACAAAACATTGCCATTTTTTTTATTTTGAAAAACTGCAAAAATAGTAAGACAGGGAACAAAATATTTGAATGCAAAAAGACGTCCTTTATTTATGATAAGAAATGCAAGTGTCACATAGATGGGCCCTACAATGAGTCATTACGCCCTGGGCGGAACGTAAGACTTGGATATGCATGAATAAACAAAGAAAATTACTCTTCAAGAAGAGTGACTTGGATAATCTCTTCAGAAGACCAATTGTTGATGACTTCACCCGGGATCCTCGGACGCACCCAGTTGTCAATGTCACAATCACTATCCCCATCTTCTTCGTTGACTGCAGAGACTTGACCATACTGAATGATGCCAGCACTGGAGAAAGTGATCGGCCCCTGAAGTGTTGTAGAAGTCAAAACTGGCTAATACCCAATCCCGAACTTATCTTCTTTCACTGGTAATTCCAACAGACGCCCCCAACCGGGAGCAACACCTGAATCCACCACGGCCCGTGCCTGCTTAAAGGATGAGATAGAGGCACCCGCTTTAACCTCTTCCACCGGAGCTGCATCCTTGATTTGAACTGACTCAAAAGCCTGACACAGAGTCTCATGAATTTCACCTTCTACTTCTACATACTTGAATGTAGACAAGTTACTGACCAGGATGTCCTCCTCACCACAGACGGTGATAATTCGTCCGTTGACCGGAAACTTAATCTTCTGATGTAGAGTTGAAGAGACTGCCCCAACATTATGGATCCAAGGACGACCCAGCAGGCAACTGTAGGAAGGACTGATATCCATCACGTAGAAGACAGTGTTGAAGGTTTGTGATCCAATCAGAATTGGCAATTCTACCTCTCCAAACACCGATCTCTTAGAACCATCGAAGGCTCTCACAATAAGATCTGAAGGTTTCAAGACCAAACCCTCTACTTCTAACTTCGACAGGGCTCTCTTGGGTAGCACATTGAGAGAGGAGCCTGTATCCACCAGAACATGCGATAGCACGGTGTCTCTGCATTCCATCGAGATGTGCAGAGCCTTGTTATGATTGCGTCCGGCTGGTGTCAAGTTAGAATCGGTGAAACCCAACCCGTTGCTTGCATGCACATTGGCGACGATCCCTTCTAGTTGGTTTACCGAGATTTCTTGAGGTACATATGCAGCATTAAGAACCTTCAGAAGTGCCTCCCTGTGTGCCTCCGAACACAACAGGAGTGAGAGAATGGATATCTTAGACGGAGTCTGAATCAACTGATCGACTACCTTGTAGTCGCTTTTCTTTATGATTCTCAGAAGCTCGTCCACATCCTTTGCAAAAGTGGGCTCAGAACCATCCTGGGGTGCAGAGGTACCCTCATTCACGACTTGCTTGCCTTTGGTTATCGCCACAGCATCAGCATTATCAGCTTGGGTAACCGGTGGTGAGAACAATCTACCACTCCTGGTGAATCGGCCGATTCCACCGACATTATCCACTGCGGGACCGTCAAGTTCAAGCTTCTGACCCTCTTCTACTTTCAGTGGCCGTTCCACCTTATGATCGTGCGTATACACACTCCCCCCATAATGCCACGGAATGGCCCTTTCACTGGTGAAAGGTAAAGGACCAGGGGTTGTGATGGTCATAGTAGATCGTCGCACTGGTGGCACGGGTTGCGCTTCTGGCACACTGATCTGATTAGTTGGGTAGAAAATAGTGATAGTAGCAATATCACAGTCGTACTCGGAAATCTCATTCATTGAAATGCAAGCATCCGAAACATCGGGATCAAGTTCAATTACATCAGGATCAACCACATTGGAAAAAATAAATACATCATCATGGATTACAGAATCAGTAGGAACAACATCTGCGAATTCATTAGTAGCATCTTCAAACTCTTCTTCCTCAACCCCTTCCACAAACTCTTGGACAGACAAATCTTCAACCTGGAGGATACCTTTGTCGAGCAAGGCCTGGATACCCTGCTGTAGCTTCAAACAACCTCCACTCTGAGTGGCACAATCCAAGCAACCCTTCCCACAACCGGGGAAAACACCGGCCTTCAGCAAGCATCCTTTGATATCCAACAATGGAGTCTTCAACTTCAGCACATCTTTGACGGATCTGGCTTCCCCTTCCATCATATTAACGTTTGCACCACCATGCTGGGGCATGGGATTGTTAACGACATTCGGAGCCGGTGCAAGGTCGATGGCCTTTGAATCTATGAGGTCCTGAACAACGTGCTTAAAAGCTTTGCAGTTCTCAATATTGTGGCCAGGTGCCCCAGAGTGAAAGCTACACCTAGCGTTGGCGTTGTAACCCACTGGAAGTCTACCAATAGGAGGAGCCAGAGTGCGCAGTTGCACAAGTTGTAGTTGTTGAAGACTAGAAAGCAACTGAGCGTACGACATTGGAAGGGTGTCGAAACGCCGGTCCATCATCCTTTGCCTCTGTTGATAAGCGGGTCTGTTACCCGGTTGCTGCTGCTGTTGATACTGAGCTGGTTGACGTTGTGATTGTTGTTGTTGTAGTGGCGCTGCAGCTGGAATGGTCACAGCCGCAACATACGGTTGCTGATGATAATTCTGAAAGTTATTCCTCCGATTATCCCTGTTCTGATAAGAAGACAAGGCACTTGCATCCCCTTCTCTCCTCTTCTGCTCCTGAATGAATGACTTCTTCACCCCTGATGAAGATCCACCTCCACTCTGGGTCTTGTATGTCTTCAGGTAATTCTCCACCCTCTCTCCGGGAGTGAATTCTTTGACTTCTTATCAGAACAGGGATAACCGGAGGAATAATTTTCAGAATTATCATCAGCAACTGTATGTTACGGCTGTGACCATTCCAGCTGCAGCGCCACTACAACAACAACAACCACAACGTCAACCAGCTCAGTATCAACAGCAGCAGCAACCGGGTAACAGACCCGCTTATCAACAGAGGCAAAGGATGATGGACCGGCGTTTCGACACCCTTCCAATGTCGTACGCTCAGTTGCTTTCTAGTCTTCAACAACTACAACTTGTGCAGTTGCGCACTCTGGCTCCTCCTGTTGGTAGACTTCCGGTGGGTTACGACGCCAACGCTAGGTGTAGCTTCCACTCTGGGGCACCTGGCCACAATATTGAGAACTGCAAAGCTTTTAAGCACGTAGTTCAAGACCTCATAGATTCAAAGGCCATCGACCTTGCACCGGCTCCGAATGTCGTTAACAATCCCATGCCCCAGCATGGTGGTGCGAACGTTAACATGATAGAGGGAAAAGCCAAGTCCATTAAGGATGTGTTGAAGTTGAAGACTCCATTGTTGGATATCAAAGGATGCTTGCTGAAGGCCGATGTTTTCCCCGGTTGTGGGAAGGATTGTTTGGATTGTGCCACTCAGAGTGGAGGTTGTTTGAAGCTACAAGAGGGTATCCAGGCCTTGCTCGACAAAGGTATCCTCCAGGTTGAAGATTTGTCTGTCCAAGAGTCTGTGAAAGAGGTTAAAGCGGGTGCCTCTATCTCATCCTTTAAGCAGGCACAGGCCGTGGTGGATTCAGGTGTTGCTCCCTGTAGCACCTCAAATTTGCACCTATCATTGTACATACATTCTCATATTAGGTCATAGCATAACATGGTCCACTGCATAGCATTGCATTGTCCCAGTTGCCTCAAGTGCAAGCCAATCAAGAAATTAGGTCAAACTGGTCAGGAGATCAGTCAGTCAAGCAAGCAAGTACAAATTCCATTGAGCCAAGGCCCTAGGGTTGGTCCAACATGTTCACATGACTTGGGGATCCATTTGAAGTGTTTAGGTCAAAGATTGGATGTTCAGAAGTCATCAGTCAATGCACAATCAGTCAGAAACCCTAAAAGTCAACTGTTGGTCAACTGTCCATTTAATCAGTGATTTGATGATGGAAATTGGTTTGAGAGGTCTCATTCATGTCCATATAGGCCTCATATATCATGACAAACACCATCATGGAAGAATTTGAAGCCAGATCAGAAATTTCCAAAAATGGAAACTGGACCTGTAATTGATACCTGCCCAAAATGGAAAGTCTTGATCCTCAAACTTACATCATGATACAACCTTCAAATTAATTTTTGCCCAACATGAAAGTTGAAGATCTTGTTCTCCCATTTCCAAAAAGTCCAAGAACACTCAATTCCCATGTATGGTTGGCAAGTTATGATCGAATCATTTTCAGAAATTCTTGAACTTCAAAAGGCCATATCTCTCAAACCATTTGGCCAATTTGGGTGGGGTTTTTTCCTACAAGTCACATTTGATCCCCTCTTTCCAAATATGTCATCCTCATGCACCAAAACATCACCATGCAAAATGGCATTTTTGAACTTGCCTTAATTAATTTCAAGTGAGTTGAATTTTGACTTTTCAAAATAATCATTTCTAACCAATTCTACCAATCAAACATGTTCTGAAAATGCATTTAAAACTTGTTGGAGGCCCATTCTTGTGCAGTACATACACACATCACCTACTTGCTTGAAAATTGGCCAAAAGTACAACTTTCAACTACTCCATCCCACATTTTCATGGCCTTTGATTCAGTACCACAAGCAACATCAAACAGCAGATCTTAACATCATTTTCTGTCAATTACAAACCCTAGTTGCAGCCACACAAACATCAGAAAAACTCTTTCTCTCATTCCCTCATTTTTGTGCATTGTTGAATCTTTTTTCACAAAACCTCAAGAACCACGAGCTAGCTTGGTTGTGTCATCATCCACCATCAATATTGAGCTCATTCCAAGCACAAAACACCAGCTGTAACCATCTTTCAAGTTCTGTTTCATCCAAAGCTCCAACAATGGCAGATTTCGTTTCAGACCATTTCAAGCATTGCTAAGCTAAAACTCTCCAACCATTCTTCTTTTAGAAGCTTCATGTACATCTGTTTTGGGGATTTGCAAGCAAACAACATCCAAATCATCACTGAGCTTCATTTTTGACAAATGGCATGTTGATTCGTGTTAGGGGCTGTTAGATCTTCATGAAAATATGTTTAAATGGTATTTCTGGGACCTTTTGGATTTTCTGGAAAAATTAAGTTGAAGGTGATGAAGAACACCATGCTGTTCTTGGTTGCTGCACATTACCTGCGGATTTACCCGCAACCTTCATAGCCAGCTGCGAGTTTTCCTGCGGATTGCATGTGTTAGGGTTTCACCTGGACCGCGCCTCTTCTCCATTTGAAACCAGCCAATCAGCTTATTTCATTTTCTGGACCAAAACACGGTCGTTTTGTTTAGTGGCATGGCTATTTACAAGTTTGCCATCAGCGTGGCACATGACCCATTAAATGATGTTGTTTTTTCACAATTATTTCACTTTGATCCATCCAACTTGCAAAATTCATAACATCATCATTTTAAATCCAATTCTCATGGGAATTTTTGCATTGTGTTCATATGGATCTCTACTTTTTTATCATGATTTTTCCAGAATTTTGTGATTAATGGATTTTAATTGGTATTAAGGTTTGTGACATGTGCTCATATTTTGTACACTTTGCCAAAACATTTGTGAAATGATGATACTTTATCCAATGGCTCCCAAATTTTTTGTGCTGAAACTAGACACACTCCTGGTGATTTTGGTGTAGAGTTTGTGAATTTATCATTGCTGGTTTGCGAGTTATGATTTTTTGAATTAGGGTGTGACAATTTGTGTCACACCATTGATGTCCAACTTCATGATTTTTGTACCCATGCTTCTTGACCTCCAATTGATCTGATTTTTTGCATGAACCTACTCTTGTATGTCTAGTTTATATGTGAATTTTCTTGGAATTATTTGTGGCATTTCCTAATTGTTTGGGATTTTCTCCCCTGTTTAGTCACATGTTGACTTTTTGTGACACATGTTCCCATTTCATTTGTGAAATTCTCATACTTTATTAGATGGACATGAAATTTTACATGAGATAACTAGACATCCTCATCTTTGCCATGGTTTTAGTCCCATTCATTTATCATACACCATCTCTGATTTATGATTTTTCTAAGTTGATGCATGTTTGGTTGACTTCATTGAGCATGTTCAAAATTGCTTTGACTTTCTGATTTTCATTGACTGCCTTCCACTTGTCCAAATGAGATGAAATTTGACATGCTTACCATGCTATGGGTTGTGATTGATCATGATTTATTTGTTGATTTTTGGAAATGTTTGAGATTGCTTTTGAGTTAAGTCTTGCTGTTGACTTCTATGAGCTTCTGTTTGCAACACTTTGACCTAATTTGCTCATGAAATGATGATGATGATTGATATGAATGTGAACCCAATTAGTTGTGTTTCTTGATTGTTTGAACATGATTTTGGACACTTGCCATTTGCTGTTTTGACTTTCTCATTCTCTTTTGACCCTAGGCTTGCCCTAGTGGTCCTGTTACTCACATTTGAGCTCATGTTTTCAGGTTGACCAACAAATGACCAATGAGACCATTTCTTTTGATTGAGCTTGCTTAAATATCATTGTCTAACTTGTTTGTTTTGTAGGTGGCTTGGCTCACATGCCTTAAGCCTTGTGCCTTGCACATTCATTTGCTTCTGACTGACTGTTGACTTCTGTTTCCTTTTGCTTTGTTTGAGGTTGTATACTAATGTCTGCTTGACTATTTCAGGTGCTTTTAGTTGCTTAGTTCCTTGTGAACTTTTGCTTTGCTTTGCTTGTATAAGCAATTTGCATTGAGGTATTTTTCTAATCTTCATGTAGTCTGGAAGACCTGGCCTGTTACTTGGCCAGGCAACTGTCTGAAGCCCTCCTTAAGAGGCAATGTTTGTGACTGTTTACATTTGTCCTTGTATAGAGTCAAAGTCCTCCTAAGTGAAGAGGCAATTGGCAGAACCCAAGGGATATGCAACCTATCCCCAGCTATTCAGTGTGTCTTCTGTTTTGCTCACACCACTGTGTTGATGCATTACAGATAAAAACCCAAGATCTTGTGCAATTGCACAGTTGAGTCAGTTTTAAATGTGTAGAAGGGTTCCCACTTTCTGAACCCACACATTCTTGTCTTAGGCTCTCCCAGGCCAGGGATAAGAGCTGTGAAGTCTTATCTTCACTCACCTTTCATCTGCTTCACCTTAGCCCCTCAATGGCAAGGTTAAGAGCACATTCACCCAGTTCCAGAGGTTTGTTTGTTGAGGTTGATATGACCCCTCGACTAAAACCTAACCCTTGTTTGAGCCACCTGCTTGCGTATAGTGTGTGCTATCTGTGCTTGTATGTTTGTTTGACTTGCTTCCTGTGCAAGTTAGGGTTAGTTTAGACTTGCTTCCTGTGCAAGTTAGGTTTTGCTTGGCTTGCTTCCTGTGCAAGTTAAGTGTGTGTGTGGCTTGCTTCCTGTGCAAGTCATGATTAGGATAGGCTGGCTCCCTGTGCTAGTTAGCTAGAAACCTTAACTTAGGGATGATTTGCATGATAACATCTAGGCTCGAGTCGTAGTCTCCCTAGTGTTGTGTCTCCCTCTGTTATCTGGTTAGGCTAGTCCTTTATCCCTCCGTAGGGGAACTACGTCGCCCTGATCCTCATACCAGATGAGGTACGTAGGCAGGAGATGAGCAGATCTCTCCGGGCGCCTGTGTCTTTGCTTTGTCTTGTTGTGTGCTTGGAAGCTGATGTAAGTCCATCGAGTGGCATTTGGGTTCCAGTGTGGGTTTGTTTGGTTCGGATGCTGATGTAAGCCCAGTGATTGGCATCCAGGCTCCATGTTTGCCTTCTTGTGTGCGTTTTGGTTCGGATGCTGATGTAAGTCCAGTGATTGGCATTCAGGCTCCACGTTTGCCTTTGCCTGTGTTTGTTTGTGTGCGTGTCAGCCGAGCTACGAATGCTCTGATTCTCCTTCGTCCAAGGAGATACGTATGCATAGGATGCGACATCCTAGCGAGCATGTGTCGTTTCCCCAGTCCGAACTACTTCGACTCTGATGTCTATGCCTGTTAGACTAAGTAGGCCCAGGATACGATATCCTGCCGAGTCAGTCTTGTCTGTTTTCTTGTGTCTCTTTCAGCCAGTGTGTGTGTGTTTGAGCAGTGTTTTAGCAACCATTTATCTTTCCTTTTGTGCATGGATCCCGTCGAGTACGACGGATGCGTAGGGGTGCTAATACCTTCCCTTCGCATAACCGACTCCCGATCCCATTCTCTTTGGTCGCGAGACCATGTCTTTTCCTAGGTTTACTCTGAGCGTTTCCTTTCCCTCTTTTGGGATAAATAACGCACGGTGGCGGCTCTGTTGTTCTTGTTTTCTCACCGGTTTTTCGCGTGATGCGACAGCTGGCGACTCTGCTGGGGATATAGAGAAGTTGACCTGTGCTGGTCCATCTTCCCTAGGCGAGTCTCTCCTAGCGCTCTCTAGGTTAGGGTTTTGGTTGCTGTTTGTTGTTGTATTTATTGCATTCATTGTATATATGTGCATTTATTGTTTGCCTTTATTGTGTGCATTAATGTTTGCATTCATTCATATTCATCTGCTGGCTGTGCTGTGTTTCTCTGTTTGGGGTGGGGATTACTCGAGGTAAAAGGCCCAATACCCAGGCTATGAGTGAGATCTAGGATACTTAGGAATAGAGTGATTCATGGGAAGCGGGTGGTATTGCGCCACTTAGCGGAACATTGATATCACGAGCAGTTCAGACCCTGGTGGGATATTGTCGTTACATACTTCAGGTGTGTATATGATGGTATTCTGCGAAAGGTTATTTATGCTGCGTTTCTCTTCGATTTTACCCTGGCCTAGATAACACCCGTGAGTGGGGAGGGTTTGATCATTACAGGTACAGTTGCTGATTGGTTGGTGATGTGTTGGTGACTCTTGGTACTGATGGTGACTGTGAATTATGGGGCATTTATTTCTGGGACGCCAGAGTTCTGTCCGTGGTTTATCAGCGGGTTCCGTTTATTTCGGATCCCCGGGCTGAGTTGGGAGTACTTGTTCAGAGGATCCGTTTGTCACCCGTTCAATGGTTGTTCCTGTGAAGATAGTGATATAATCTCCGGTTCCGTTTATTTCGGAACCCCCCCCCCCCAAGTTGGATTTATGGTGACTTGATCCCACAGATATGACTGGTTCAGAGAAGTGTTGGGCTTTCAGATGACTTGGTGGCACAAGGGCCTGCATTCATGCATTTGCATCATATCATCTCGCATTCATCTGCATTCAACTCATGTCTGTCCGTACTCAGGGTCCATTATTTTTTTAACTAAGACTCAGGTTGAGAGACATCCGGATGTTAAAAAATTGTTGATGAAATTTTATATGTCTCAATGAAACAAAACAAAAAAAAGAGGACTGAATATTCCTAGTACGGACAGACATTGCATGTGTGAGTCATACTAACCCATTTGCTGTTTTGTAGGATTCAGTATTCAACCAGTGCGCATAACTCGCCTGTTCGGATAACCTGCTGGGGGTCAACAAATCCAAGCTGATGGATCTTCCCAACGCCGACATCCTTGAGCTGAAAGGGATGATGAGGGAGTTGTTCAGTGTTGTGCAAGGGCTTGCCTTGGGACAGAAGGCCATGTCTGAGAGATTGGAAAAGATTGAGAAATGGCTGATGGTAGAGAAGGTTCAGGGGAAGGCTCCGTCCTCCGAAGTGAACAAACCTTCTGGTACTGTAGCAAGGAAATCCTCCGACAGTGGTCCATTCAAGAGGGAAGTTGAGCCAGTTGGTGTGCCTGCAAAGAAAGAACGTAGTAAAGATCGTTATCATCCTTATGCTGCCACTGTAACCACTCCTGTCAGCAATCCACCTGCTCAACAGCAACAACTGCCACCTCAACAGAAGGCACCGGGAGCTAAGAGCCAGGTGAAGAAGAAGAATGAGGATCGTCAGTTTGAGGAACCACCGGTGACTTATGCCTTTCTTTTCCAAAGGTTGAGGGATCTGGGATTAGTTTGGCCGAGGATTTTGATTCCTATAGAACAGCAGCGGAGGCCTGCCAACTATGATGAGAGTGCCAAGTGCGAGTTTCACTCTGGGGCACCCGGACACAGCATTGAAGGTTGCAGAGCTTTTAAGCATATTGTCCAAGATCTGGTGGACTCCAAGGCTATCAGCTTGGCCCAGATAATGAATGAGGATGTCAACCCCGTACTCAGGCAGGGACCAGTAAAGGTAAAGATGATGAAAAAGGTCAAGAAAGGAATAGAAGTGATTGAAGAGGGTCAGCTAAAAGGTCCAATGGCTATGGGTCCAAAACTTCTGCTACGGGATGGAGCCTTCCCTGCTGTTGATAATGCTTGTGCGACTGTCACTACAGAAGGGTGTGTATTGATGAAGGACCCGACCCAGAAGATGAAGAAAGTAGAAATGGACAATGAAAGATGTAAAGCACCCAGTCTGGCAGTTGAAACCGTCCAGGTGGAGAATGCCTTTGTCGCTGGGAAAAAGAAGAAGCTGTCCATTTCTTCTTATAAACAAGCTCTGGAAGTGGTGAAGAACAAAGAGGCCCAAGGCTGGGGGAGGATCATTGACATCGTGGTAAAAGCAGACATGTTTGGAGTCGGTTATCAGCCGGATTTAGAGTCGTCTAGACCAGACAGAGGATGTCGTCCACTGTACGCCTTCGTCAGTGCAGGAATGTTGGATCCTGGTCATGCCCGTTCAGTGGTTGAAGATGTTGACAGCGACCGCGAACTCGAGTTGTGGATAAAGTCGTGCGTACCAGGAAACTGGAAGGACTCCAAAAGCATCACTGTCACTCATTCTGAAGAGTAGTATTTCTGTTTTTCAATTTTTGTTTGCATGAAAGCCATACGTTTTGCCCGAAACGTAATGGTCCATTGTAAGGGCCATCTCGTGTGTTTCATTATGCAATATTTTGCATCAGTGATGAATGGATGTTTTTGTAGTTAAAAGCGGTGTTCCCTATTTTTCATTTAATTTTGCAATTTAAAAAAGGAAAAAACAAATAAAAATGGCAACGTTTTTTTTTCATTCTCTTTCCTTTTGATTTCGTCTCGTTCCAAAGTGATTACTCTCCTGATCTCACCGATAACGATTTGGTTACACCTCTGTATGACTTCGACAATTCGATCTATCATGCCAGAGAAAAAGGCGAAGAAGATTGTGATTTGCTGGAATTAGCCAGGTCATTGAAACAAGAGGAGAAGGTGATTCAACCACACGAGGAGCGATTCAAGATTGTTACTCCAAGCTCCGCCGAGGTTAGAAAGCGAAAAGCTGAGTTTGTTTCAGAGGCAAGTCAAGAGCAGAATGGTAGCCCTTTTGAAAGAGAAGGTTGATACATGTGCCTGGTTGTATCTAGATACACCAAGGTGGGATACCAATGTTTTGGGGCATAAACTACCATCAGGAGGAGACTGTGTAAAAGCTGAGGCCGACAAAGGATGAGAAAGAGAGAAGGTGTGAATAGACTATCAAGATGCGAGCGGAGCTAATCTGAAAGATGGATTCCCGGTACATCACAATGAGGTATTGGTTGATTATATGGCTCAGGTCTCAGTGTTTATCTTCATGGATGACTTCTTGGCTCAGACCAGATTGAATTGTTGCCAGATGATATGAAGTAAACCAGGTCCATCACACAAGGGGCACCTTCTTGTTCTAAGTTGATGTCGTTCCGTCACATGAGGCCGGTGCCACGTATCAGAGGTCTACGGTGACTTTGTTTCGTGATATGATTCATCGTGAAAGCAAATGCCATGTTGATGACATGATGGCAAAGTCCCAAGCAGAACAGGGGCATCCGGTAGACTTGGGGCAAGTTGTTTGACCGGTTGAGATAACTCATACTTTTGAGTCTGAATCAGTGCACTTATGGAGTGTTGTCCATCAAGCTACCGAGGCTTGTTGTGAGCGAATCAGAGGAATCGAGGTCGATCCTGCTAAAAAAAAAAAAAAAAAAAAAGAGGGTAAGTTGCAGGAACCTCTGATTCCGATACTTCAGTAAAAGAAATAACTGTTAATCCGGTACTTGATAACCCTCGAGGGGTCTATGAGGTGCGTATTGGGTCAGCATGACTAGTTTGGTCGAAAAGAGTATGCAATTTACCTAAGCAAAAAGTTTATCGACTGTGAAACAATACACTCACTGTTCGAAAAACTTGATGTACTTTGGCATAGGCTGCTCGCCGACTGAGACAGTGTATGTTGATTCATACCACTTTGTGGATGTCCAAAATGGATCTGATCAGGTATGTGCTTGAGAAGCTAGTAACAACCCATGGAAAGGTTATCAACCAAGGAAGTTTGAGGTCCCTGATGAGGACATCTCGAGGTACTCAAATCGAAAGATTGAGAGTGACCGATCCCGGAGGAGGGGTCTGGCCCCGAATCCGAACGGATTCCGATGTCTGAGGGGGAAGGAGATGAGGTGAATAAGTTAGTGCTTCCCGGATCACAGTTGGTTGCACCAACAATGGTGGCTGAACATAAAGTCTGTATCCTGGATATTGAACCTAGGGATGTGTATCTACCTGGGGCAGTGTCTTCCTCACAGAAATATGAGAAATTAGAGAAGACTGAATGGATAAGGACTCGGAATGACACGTTGAGCCCAACTGAGGGAAAGGGCTGACAGTTACCTGGCATGGGGCAATTGTACCCAGTGAACGAAGCATGTTGTTAACCAAGAAGTGTGACCTCGCGTGTACCACGTGGAAGAGTTGGTTGAAAAAGATCATTCCTCCTCAAGACGATTGTGGGGCAAATGGATGAGCAGTTATGAATGTCCATTTGTGGTCAAGAAGGTTTCCCCCGACAGAACCTTGTAGTTGACAACCACGGATGACGACGATTTTCCATCCACTGTGAGTGCGGACGCAGTTAGAAAATACTTCATGAAAGAAACCCGCTGGACAAAAAGAATAAAGAGTCCAGGCAAAAAAGGGGCATCCCGGCGAATCAAGAAAAAGAGAAAGGTTCGGGCAAAAGTTAGGGATAAAAATAAAAGAAAAGAACTGTACACCCGGCAAGTTGAAAACCCGCAAGGGCGACTTGGGCAAAAAAGGGTATCCCGGTGGACTGAAACCCGAAAGGGCGGTCCAGGCAAAAGAGGGAATGAAACGAACAACTGCGTCTAGCATGATCATTTGTGCTCATGATGACTTGGATAATCTCCGACAGAGACCGATCGGAAGCGTCTTGTTCAGAAGACAGAAGGTGCGGAAAGTCCTGAGGACATATGAGGTGTAACTGAGTTGGAACCCGATGGGATCACAGTTTCGCGTTGCCATTAGGATAGATTTTTTTTCTTTTATGTGCAATCACCTCTTTCCAGGGTTTGCTTCCTGTGTGTTGCTCAATTGTGAGCCATCTTTTATTCCAGTCAAATAAAGCGTGTGTTCGGTCAAATAAATTTTGTTTTTGTGTCATTACTGTTTTGATTACGAAAACATCTATTCATTTTGATAAGAATATTTGCATTTTTGAAACATAGAGGTCCCTTCTGATGCATGCTTGTGAGATTGAAATTTGGAAATCTTACTTGGAAGTCTGAGTGACCTAAGTGTTGAAATATCAGAACACCTGGGGCATACCTGGGACACGTTTTTATCTGACGATCTCTTGTGCAGGTGCTGTTAGATATCTTCATTCACTTGCCAGTGGTAATATGAACCTTTTTGACAAGAGATCCCCTCAGAGTCCAACCAGGGGCAAGGGATAGATGAACCGTGAAAAGACGGTGAAGAATTACGACAACGATCCTGGAAAGTTAATCAAGAAGACTCTTCAAAGTCTGATGATTGGAAAGTATGTATGAATCCCAAGAGTTCAACCTCCGTGAAGTACGGACGAGTTGGGAATACAAGATGATGGAGCAGAAAAGTCCAGAAGAGTCTGGGAGTTCTTAAAAGTGGAAAGTCAACACTATGGGTGGATGATGGATACCAGTGTTCGACGAGTCGACCGACACCCCTGTCAAACAAGCTGTATCTCCCCAGAGGATTAAGAGTGTGATCTCCCTGGCAGATTCGAGATCGTTGTCTCCTCAGCGAGCCTGAAGGTTATCACGTCCCCAGCAGGGGCAGGGGCAGAATGTTTCTCAGGATGGAGGACGTCTCCCCAGCCCAAGCCAGTATTGAAGCTATCAGAGTTATTTCCCCTGCAGAGATACCTGTGGACAGTACCTTCTTTCCCCAGCAGATCTAAGGATTGCTTCTCCCCGGCAGGCCTGTGCTTGCAGATTTCCCCAGTTGAGAATCCCCGCTGAGCGCCTGGCAGTTATTTTCCCCGGGAGCACCCCAGTGGAGTCTATCAGTAGACTGTTGGTGTGTTCCCCAACAATTGGTTTTGTGATGTTATTATCTCCAGTATGGCCGTGAGTGCCTATCCCAAGCAGGTTTGTGGGAATTCATCTCCATTATGATATGACGTGTTACCATCCTCAACAGAGTTGTTACTCTCACCACTATGGTTGTTCTCTCCACTAGGATCGTTCTCCTCAGCAGAATGGTGTGGTTTTTCCTCAGCAAGTTCCCCGAGTGGAGCGGGTCTCATGAAATACATCTCCAGCAGTGATTCTCCTACATATGGATTGGTTGGGTCGTCCCTAATGGAGTAGCATTTATTTCTCCAGCAGAGTTCATCCTACCAGTGGATTGGACGGGTTTCTGTAGTAGACTGATATCGGCATCCCCAGCTGAGTTGATTCTACCTATGGATCGCGTGGGTTATCCCTAGCGGAGTAACAGACATTCTCCAAAGCAGGGTTTATCCTATCTGAAGATTGGTTGAGTCTTCCTCCCAGTGAAGTCGCTTTACCGTTCCCCAAGCAGAGTTCCCCGCAGAGTATTTCCCCAAGAGGAGTCTCCCCACAGAGTCAGAGTATCTGATCATTTCGGCTCCCTAGCCAGGGTTCATTTGCATTTTGCATGTAGTAATCATTGCATCCTCAAAAATCGCGTAGCATTTCCATTCATAAATGGAGCATTACGCCATAGAAAAATCAAACGTATGCATTCATATGTTCAAAACCCCATTAGACCGTATTCCCTGCAGAGACGGATTTTTGTTCAACCTGTACAACGCATTTGCTACAGTTGCTCCAGTCAACAATTGGTGTTGATAATCCCCATAGAGGTTTATTTCCTCATCCGTTGGTGAAAGGAAAGCCTGCTTCTCCCCAGTGAGACCCCCCTGCAAGTGTTCAGCCTTGCCCGGTCATCTTGTGGATGTCAGTATCCCGTCAGCACCCGCGTGTGTTTGTTTTCCTTGGTGTCGGTGAACACCATCTTTCGGTGATTCCCAGTCATGCGTAAGTGTCTGGTCTTCTTTGATGTCTGTAAACATCATCTTTCGATGTTCGTAACGTCGTCCCTCCCCTAGTGAAGATTCCTCCTCTCCGTTGGTGTCGATAAACGTCGAGTTTTTCCCGATCGTCCGTTGATGATTTGGATGTGTTCACTCTCCCAGAAGAGTTTCCTCCTCTCCGTTGGTGTCGATAAACGTCGAGTTTTTCCTAGTCATCCGGTGATGTCTAGTTGTACCCTCCCCATATGGACTTACCTCTCCGTTGGTTTCGATAAACGACGAGTTTTTTCCCATTCATCCGTCGATGTCTGGTTGAGTCCTCCCATTCATCAGTAAATGTCTGGTCGATCTTTTTGGTGTCTGTAAACATCATCTTTCGATGTCTGTAAACGTCGAGTTTTCTCCCATTCATCCGTCGATGTCTGGTTGAGTCCTCCCATTCATCAGTAAATGTCTGGTCGATCTTTTTTGGTGTCTGTAAACATCATCTTTCGATGTCTATAAACGTCGAGTTTTCTCCCATTCATCAGTAAATGTCTGGTCGATCTTTTTTTGGTGTCTGTAAACATCATCTTTCGATGTCTGTAAACGTCGAGTTTTCTCCCATTCATCAGTAAATGTCTGGTCGATCTTTTTTGGTGTCTGTAAACATCATCTTTCGATGTCTGTAAACGTCGAGTTTTCTCCCATTCATCAGTAAATGTCTGGTCGATCTTTTTTGGTGTCTGTAAACATCATCTTTCGATGTCTGTAAACATCGAGTTTTCTCCCATTCATCAGTAAATGTTTGGTCGATCTTTTTTGGTGTCTGTAAACATCATCTTTCGATGTCTGTAAACGTCGAGTTTTCTCCCATTCATCAGTAAATGTCTGGTCGATCTTTTTTGGTGTCTGTAAACATCATCTTTCGATGTCTGTAAACGTCGAGTTTTCTCCCATCCATCAGTAAATGTCTGGTCGGTCTTTTTTGGTGTCTGTAAACATCATCTTTCGATGTCTGTGAACGTCGAGTTTTCTCCCATTCATCCGTCGATGTCTGGTCGAGTTCTTCCAGTCATTCATTAATGTCTGGTTACCTCTCTGTTGGTCCCGATAAACGTCGAGTTTTTCCTGGTCGTCCCCAGTTGTTTACCTCTCCGTTGGTCTTGGTAAACGTTGAGTTTTTCCCATTTCGTCCGTTGACGTATGGCTGTATCTTTTCCAGTCATTCAATAACGTCTGGTTACCTCTCCGTTGGTCCCGATAAACGTTGAGTTTTTCCTAGTTGTCCGTTGGCATCTAGTTGTGATTGTTGTTCCCATTCACCATCGTTGTGATGTCTGGATGTGGTCGTACCCTTTGAAAACAAAACCAAAAAATATATACCCAGTAACAAATATCAAATCCCAGTGGACGTTTCCATTGGTGGATCCCTGTATTGTGCAAATTTCTACGGTTCTTGGTATTCAATCCCTGTTTACCCTGAAAGTCTGACAGCCGTTGCTCTCATCCATTCGGGTTCCCAGCTGATTGAATAGGGGCAGCTGTAGCACCTCAAATTTGCACCTATCATTGTACATACATTCTCATATTAGGTCATAGCATAACATGGTCCACTGCATAGCATTGCATTGTCCCAGTTGCCTCAAGTGCAAGCCAATCAAGAAATTAGGTCAAACTGGTCAGGAGATCAGTCAGTCAAGCAAGCAAGTACAAATTCCATTGAGCCAAGGCCCTAGGGTTGGTCCAACATGTTCACATGACTTGGGGATCCATTTGAAGTGTTTAGGTCAAAGATTGGATGTTCAGAAGTCATCAGTCAATGCACAATCAGTCAGAAACCCTAAAAGTCAACTGTTGGTCAACTGTCCATTTAATCAGTGATTTGATGATGGAAATTGGTTTGAGAGGTCTCATTCATGTCCATATAGGCCTCATATATCATGACAAACACCATCATGGAAGAATTTGAAGCCAGATCAGAAATTTCCAAAAATGGAAACTGGACCTGTAATTGATACCTGCCCAAAATGGAAAGTCTTGATCCTCAAACTTACATCATGATACAACCTTCAAATGAATTTTTGCCCAACATGAAAGTTGAAGATCTTGTTCTCCCATTTCCAAAAAGTCCAAGAACACTCAATTCCCATGTATGGTTGGCAAGTTATGATCGAATCATTTTCAGAAATTCTTGAACTTCAAAAGGCCATATCTCTCAAACCATTTGGCCAATTTGGGTGGGGTTTTTTCCTACAAGTCACATTTGATCCCCTCTTTCCAAATATGTCATCCTCATGCACCAAAACATCACCATGCAAAATGGCATTTTTGAACTTGCCTTAATTAATTTCAAGTGAGTTGAATTTTGACTTTTCAAAATAATCATTTCTAACCAATTCTACCAATCAAACATGTTCTGAAAATGCATTTAAAACTTGTTGGAGGCCCATTCTTGTGCAGTACATACACACATCACCTACTTGCTTGAAAATTGGCCAAAAGTACAACTTTCAACTACTCCATCCCACATTTTCATGGCCTTTGATTCAGTACCACAAGCAACATCAAACAGCAGATCTTAACATCATTTTCTGTCAATTACAAACCCTAGTTGCAGCCACACAAACATCAGAAAAACTCTTTCTCTCATTCCCTCATTTTTGTGCATTGTTGAATCTTTTTCCACAAAACCTCAAGAACCACGAGCTAGCTTGGTTGTGTCATCATCCACCATCAATATTGAGCTCATTCCAAGCACAAAACACCAGCTGTAACCATCTTTCAAGTTCTGTTTCATCCAAAGCTCCAACAATGGCAGATTTCGTTTCAGACCATTTCAAGCATTGCTAAGCTAAAACTCTCCAACCATTCTTCTTTTAGAAGCTTCATGTACATCTGTTTTGGGGATTTGCAAGCAAACAACATCCAAATCATCACTGAGCTTCATTTTTGACAAATGGCATGTTGATTCGTGTTAGGGGCTGTTAGATCTTCATGAAAATATGTTTAAATGGTATTTCTGGGACCTTTTGGATTTTCTGGAAAAATTAAGTTGAAGGTGATGAAGAACACCATGCTGTTCTTGGTTGCTGCACATTACCTGCGGATTTACCCGCAACCTTCATAGCCAGCTGCGAGTTTTCCTGCGGATTGCATGTGTTAGGGTTTCACCTGGACCGCGCCTCTTCTCCATTTGAAACCAGCCAATCAGCTTATTTCATTTTCTGGACCAAAACACGGTCGTTTTGTTTAGTGGCATGGCTATTTACAAGTTTGCCATCAGCGTGGCACATGACCCATTAAATGATGTTGTTTTTTCACAATTATTTCACTTTGATCCATCCAACTTGCAAAATTCATAACATCATCATTTTAAATCCAATTCTCATGGGAATTTTTGCATTGTGTTCATATGGATCTCTACTTTTTTATCATGATTTTTCCAGAATTTTGTGATTAATGGATTTTAATTGGTATTAAGGTTTGTGACATGTGCTCATATTTTGTACACTTTGCCAAAACATTTGTGAAATGATGATACTTTATCCAATGGCTCCCAAATTTTTTGTGCTGAAACTAGACACACTCCTGGTGATTTTGGTGTAGAGTTTGTGAATTTATCATTGCTGGTTTGCGAGTTATGATTTTTTGAATTAGGGTGTGACAATTTGTGTCACACCATTGATGTCCAACTTCATGATTTTTGTACCCATGCTTCTTGACCTCCAGTTGATCTGATTTTTTGCATGAACCTACTCTTGTATGTCTAGTTTACATGTGAATTTTCTTGGAATTATTTGTGGCATTTCCTAATTGTTTGGGATTTTCTCCCCTGTTTAGTCACATGTTGACTTTTTCTGACACATGTTCCCATTTCATTTGTGAAATTCTCATACTTTATTAGATGGACATGAAATTTTACATGAGATAACTAGACATCCTCATCTTTGCCATGGTTTTAGTCCCATTCATTTATCATACACCATCTCTGATTTATGATTTTTCTAAGTTGATGCATGTTTGGTTGACTTCATTGAGCATGTTCAAAATTGCTTTGACTTTCTGATTTTCATTGACTGCCTTCCACTTGTCCAAATGAGATGAAATTTGACATGCTTACCATGCTATGGGTTGTGATTGATCATGATTTATTTGTTGATTTTTGGAAATGTTTGAGATTGCTTTTGAGTTAAGTCTTGCTGTTGACTTCTATGAGCTTCTGTTTGCAACACTTTGACCTAATTTGCTCATGAAATGATGATGATGATTGATATGAATGTGAACCCAATTAGTTGTGTTTCTTGATTGTTTGAACATGATTTTGGACACTTGCCATTTGCTGTTTTGACTTTCTCATTCTCTTTTGACCCTAGGCTTGCCCTAGTGGTCCTGTTACTCACATTTGAGCTCATGTTTTCAGGTTGACCAACAAATGACCAATGAGACCATTTCTTTTTGATTGAGCTTGCTTAAATATCATTGTCTAACTTGTTTGTTTTGTAGGTGGCTTGGCTCACATGCCTTAAGCCTTGTGCCTTGCACATTCATTTGCTTCTGACTGACTGTTGACTTCTGTTTCCTTTTGCTTTGTTTGAGGTTGTATACTAATGTCTGCTTGACTATTTCAGGTGCTTTTAGTTGCTTAGTTCCTTGTGAACTTTTGCTTTGCTTTGCTTGTATAAGCAATTTGCATTGAGGTATTTTTCTAATCTTCATGTAGTCTGGAAGACCTGGCCTGTTACTTGGCCAGGCAACTGTCTGAAGCCCTCCTTAAGAGGCAATGTTTGTGACTGTTTACATTTGTCCTTGTATAGAGTCAAAGTCCTCCTAAGTGAAGAGGCAATTGGCAGAACCCAAGGGATATGCAACCTATCCCCAGCTATTCAGTGTGTCTTCTGTTTTGCTCACACCACTGTGTTGATGCATTACAGATAAAAACCCAAGATCTTGTGCAATTGCACAGTTGAGTCAGTTTTAAATGTGTAGAAGGGTTCCCACTTTCTGAACCCACACATTCTTGTCTTAGGCTCTCCCAGGCCAGGGATAAGAGCTGTGAAGTCTTATCTTCACTCACCTTTCATCTGCTTCACCTTAGCCCCTCAATGGCAAGGTTAAGAGCACATTCACCCAGTTCCAGAGGTTTGTTTGTTGAGGTTGATATGACCCCTCGACTAAAACCTAACCCTTGTTTGAGCCACCTGCTTGCGTATAGTGTGTGCTATCTGTGCTTGTATGTTTGTTTGACTTGCTTCCTGTGCAAGTTAGGGTTAGTTTAGACTTGCTTCCTGTGCAAGTTAGGTTTTGCTTGGCTTGCTTCCTGTGCAAGTTAAGTGTGTGTGTGGCTTGCTTCCTGTGCAAGTCATGATTAGGATAGGCTGGCTCCCTGTGCTAGTTAGCTAGAAACCTTAACTTAGGGATGATTTGCATGATAACATCTAGGCTCGAGTCGTAGTCTCCCTAGTGTTGTGTCTCCCTCTGTTATCTGGTTAGGCTAGTCCTTTATCCCTCCGTAGGGGAACTACGTCGCCCTGATCCTCATACCAGATGAGGTACGTAGGCAGGAGATGAGCAGATCTCTCCGGGCGCCTGTGTCTTTGCTTTGTCTTGTTGTGTGCTTGGAAGCTGATGTAAGTCCATCGAGTGGCATTTGGGTTCCAGTGTGGGTTTGTTTGGTTCGGATGCTGATGTAAGCCCAGTGATTGGCATCCAGGCTCCATGTTTGCCTTCTTGTGTGCGTTTTGGTTCGGATGTTGATGTAAGTCCAGTGATTGGCATTCAGGCTCCACGTTTGCCTTTGCCTGTGTTTGTTTGTGTGCGTGTCAGCCGAGCTACGAATGCTCTGATTCTCCTTCGTCCAAGGAGATACGTATGCATAGGATGCGACATCCTAGCGAGCATGTGTCGTTTCCCCAGTCCGAACTACTTCGACTCTGATGTCTATGCCTGTTAGACTAAGTAGGCCCAGGATACGATATCCTGCCGAGTCAGTCTTGTCTGTTTTCTTGTGTCTCTTTCAGCCAGTGTGTGTGTGTTTGAGCAGTGTTTTAGCAACCATTTATCTTTCCTTTTGTGCGTGGATCCCGTCGAGTACGACGGATGCGTAGGGGTGCTAATACCTTCCCTTCGCATAACCGACTCCCGATCCCATTCTCTTTGGTCGCGAGACCATGTCTTTTCCTAGGTTTACTCTGAGCGTTTCCTTTCCCTCTTTTGGGATAAATAACGCACGGTGGCGGCTCTGTTGTTCTTGTTTTCCCGCCGGTTTTTCGCGTGATGCGACACTCCCGGTTGGGGGCGTCTGTTGGAATTACCAGTGAAAGAAGATAAGTTTGGGATTGGGTATCAGCCAGTTTTGACTTCTACAACACTTCAGGGGCCGATCACTTTCTCCAGTGCTGGCATCATTCAGTATGGTCAAGTCTCTGCAGTCAATGAAGAAGATGGGGATAGTGATTGTGACATCGACAACTGGGTGCGTCCGAGGATCCCGGGTAAAGTCATCAACAATTGGTCTTCTGAGGAGATTGTCCAAGTCACTTTTCTGAAGGAGTAATTTTCTTTGTTTATTCATGCATGTCCAAGTCTTACGTTCCGCCCAGGGCGTAATGACTCATTGTAGGGCTCATCTATGTGACACTTGCATTTTTTATCATAAATAAAGGACGTCTTTCTGCATTCAAATATTTCGTTCCCTGTCTTTCTATTTTTGCAGTTTTTCAAAATAAAAAAAATGGCAATGTTTTGTTTAGTTTTCACTTCTTGTTCACACTCATAAGCACATACCATCACTCATGCAGATGCACATCACCGGATCCTATTGATAACGGTTCTGCTATGGCTCGCTTCGACTTTGTAAATCCAATCTTTCAAGCTGAAGAAGAGGGTGATGAAGACTGTGAACTCCCTGAAGAGCTTACCAGGTTATTAAAACAAGAGGAAAGGGTTATTCAATCGCATCAAGAGTCTGTTGAAGTGATTAATCTCGGCACCGAGGACGCCAAGAGAGAAATCAAGATAGGGGCTGCTTTAGAAGACAATGTGAAGAAGGGGTTGATTGAATTGCTGCAAGAATACGTTGACATCTTCGCCTGGTCTTATCAGGACATGCCTGGGCTGGACACAGACATTGTGGTACACCGCTTGCCTCTCAAAGAAGGTTGTCCTCCGGTCAAGCAGAAGCTCAGAAGAACAAGACCAGAGATGGCTGTCAAGATAAAGGAAGAAGTGCAAAAGCAGTCGGATGCAGGGTTTCTAGCAGTCACCGATTATCCGCCATGGGTTGCAAACATCGTCCCAGTACCTAAGAAGGATGGAAAGGTACGGATGTGTGTCGACTACCGGGATCTAAACAAAGCTAGCCCTAAAGATGATTTCCCATTACCTCACATCGACGTTTTGGTGGATAATACAGCTCAGTTCTCAGTATTCTCCTTCATGGATGGCTTTTCTGGCTATAACCAAATCAAGATGGCACCAGAAGACATGGAAAAGACAACTTTCATAACCCCATGGGGCACCTTCTGCTACAAGGTGATGCCGTTTGGTCTGAAAAATGCCGGAGCAACATATCAACGAGCTATGGTGACTCTGTTCCATGATATGATTCATCATGAAATCGAGGTTTATGTGGACGATATGATTGCCAAATCTCAGACAGAAGAAGAACATTTGGTGAATCTGCAGAAATTGTTTGAACGTTTGAGGAAATTCAAACTGAGACCTACCCCGAACAAGTGCACTTTCGGGGTGAGATCGGGAAAATTGTTGGGTTTTATCGTTAGCGGAAAAGGGATTGAGGTGGATCCCGACAAAGTAAAAGCGATACAGGAAATGCCAGAGCCAAGAACAGAGAAGCAAGTTCGTAGTTTCTTAGGGAGGTTGAACTACATTGCAAGGTTCATCTCTCACCTGACAACCACGTGTGAGCCAATTTTCAAATTGCTGAAGAAAGATCAGGCTATCAGGTGGAATGAAGATTGTCAAAGGGCTTTCGAGAAGATAAAAGAGTATCTACAGAAACCTCCAATCCTTATACCTCCAGTTCCTGGGAGACCTCTGATAATGTACCTGTCAGTGACTGAGAACTCGATGGGGTGTGTATTGGGACAGCATGACGAGTCTGGTCGAAAAGAGCATGCCATATACTACCTTAGCAAAAAGTTTACCGACTGTGAAGTCAAATATTCGCAGCTTGAGAAAACTTGTTGTGCTTTGGCCTGGGCTGCTCGCCGACTGAGGCAGTATATGTTGAACCATACTACCTTGTTGATTTCAAAGATGGATCCAGTGAAATACATATTCGAGAAGCCAGCTCTCACCGGAAGGGTGGCTCGTTGGCAAATGGTACTGACAGAGTACGATATCCAGTATACATCCTAGAAAGCCATCAAAGGGAGTATTCTGTCAGACTATCTTGCTCAGCAGCCGATTGATGATTATGAGCCGATGAAGTTTGATTTTCCAGATGAAAACATCATGTTCCTCAAGATGAAAGACTGTGAAGAGCCAGTTGTTGAGGAGGGACCTGATCCAAACGAAAAGTGGACTTTGTTGTTTGATAGGGCTGTCAATGCTAGAGGAAGTGGAATTGGCGCTGTCATTACTACTCCGAAAGGTGCCCACATGCCTTTCACCGCTCGTTTGACTTTTGAGTGCACATATAATGAAGCTGAGTACGAGGCCTGTATCTTGGGTATTGAGCAAGCCATTGATTTGAGAATCAAGACTTTGGACATCTTCGGAGATTCAACTCTGGTGATCAATCAAGTGAATGGTGATTGGAATACTCTCCAGCCCACTCTGGTCCCCTACAGAGACTACACGAGAAGATTGTTGACTTTCTTCACAACAGTAAAATTGTATCATATACCTCATGATGAGAACCAGATGGCAGACGCACTTGCTACTCTATCCTCCATGATCAAGGTAATTCGTTGGAACCATGCTCCCATGATCGATGTGATGCGCCTTGACAGGGCCGCATATGTGTTTGCTGCTGAACTGGTAGTCGATGACAAGCCTTGGTATTACGATATCAAGTGCTTTCTGAAGAATCGAGAGTACCCTGCAGGGGTATCCAACAACGACAGAAAGACTTTGAGAAGATTGGCAGGAAGTTTCTTCTTGAACAAAGACAATGTGCTGTATAAGAGGAACTTCGACATGGTTTTGCTCAGATGCGTGGACAGACACGAGGCGGACATGTTAATGCAGGAAGTTCATGAAGGTTCCTTCGGTACTCATGCCGGCGGACATGCAATGGCTAAGAAATTGTTGAGAGCGGGTTATTACTGGATGACCATGGAATCAGATTGCTTCAAATATGCTCGGAAGTGTCATAAATGCCAGATTTATGCTGATAAGGTGCATGTACTGCCGAATCCTCTGAATGTGATGTCTTCGCCGTGGCCGTTTTCTATGTGGGGTATTGACATGATTGGAAAGATTGAGCCGACTGCTTCCAATGGGCATCGCGTCATCCTTGTTGCCATCGACTATTTCACCAAGTGGGTCGAAGCAGCGTCGTTCACGAATGTCACCAGACATGTGGTTGCCCGTTTCATCAAGAAAGAAATCATTTGTCGCTATAGGATTCCCGAAAGAATCATTACTGATAATGGTTCTAATCTCAACAACAAAATGATGAAGGAGTTGTGTCAGAACTTCAACATTCAGCATCACAATTCTTCCCCTTACCGCCCTAAGATGAACGGCGCTGTTGAGGCGGCAAATAAGAACATAAAGAAGATTGTGCAGAAGATGGTCGTCACGTACAGAGATTGGTATGAGATGCTACCTTTCGCCTTGCATGGGTACCGCACTTCAGTACGTACATCGACCGGGGCAACCCCTTACTCCCTGGTGTATGGTATGGAAGCAGTCCTACCTGTTGAAGTGGAGATTCCTTCTCTAAGAGTCTTGTTGGATGTCAAGTTAGACGAAGCCGAATGGATTCGGACAAGGTTCAATGAGTTGAGTCTTATCGAAGAGAAGCGAATGGCAGCCATTTGTCATGGGCAGTTGTATCAGAGTCGGATGAAGAGAGCCTTTGATCAGAAAGTGCGTCCTCGTTGTTTCCAAGTCGGAGATTTAGTGTTGAAAAGGATCCTTCCTCCTCAGACAGATCACAGGGGCAAGTGGACTCCTAACTATGATGGACCGTATATTGTCACCAAGGTTTTTGATGGTGGGGCTTTAATGCTTGCAACTATGGATGGTGAAAACTTCACTTCCCCTGTGAACTCAGACGCAATTAAAAAATACTTCGCATAAAATAGACCCGCTGGACAGTAAAAAGAATAGTCCAGGCAAAAATGGGCATCCCGACGAATCAAGAAAATGAAAAGGTTCGGGCAAAAATTAGGGATTAAAAATGAAAAGATCGTACACCCGGTAAGTTGAAAACCTGAAAAGGCAACTTAGGCAAAAATGGGTATCCTGGTGGATTGAAAACCCGAAAAGGGCGATCCAGGCAAAAATTAGGGATTAAGCGAATGACTGCGTTCTGAGTTAGTTCTGAATCTCATCTCATGTCGATGACTGGAAATTTTCGAAAGGTAGGAAACAGTCCAATCACCTTTTCAGAAGGCTGATCATCTGGAGGATCTTGAAGACGGGCAAGTCATAGCAGAATTGGAACCCAATAGAAATCCATTTCACATTGCCATTAGATTAATTTCTGTTTTTATCTTTTGTGCGATTACCTCTTTCCAGGGATTGCTTCCTGATGTAAATGCCTATTCAGAGGCCATTCAATCAATAAAATCATGTTATTCAGTATATCTCTGTTCTCATTTTCATTTTACTGTTTTGTTTGCAAAAATGACGTCCGAATTTTTGATAAACATTGCATCATGACACATAAGGGCTTTACAGGTACATGCTATATAAAAATTTAAAATTGATGTAAATTTTAAGTGCTTTGGATCGTCTATTCAGAACAGATACCCTCGGGGCATTTCCTTAAAATCCCCTGCAGATGATCGTGAATATCTTCCCCAGTGAAGTCACCAACAGACGAATTCGGTGTCTTATCCCTGCAGAGCTGATCAGAGTGTTGGATTCTTCAATCCCCAGCAGGTTCTCACCACCGTACTTCCCCAAGCGGTTGTTTCAGAATATACACTCCCCAGTAGAGTTGACAGTGCCAGATTGTATACCCCCAGCGGAGTTGACAGTGCCAGACTGTATCTTCCCAGCAGAAGTGGCTGCTCCTTAGAGTTCGAGGCCAGATCGATAATCCCAATGCCAGATCCATGGTTCCTTTCCTTGAAGCAGAACCTCGGTACCGTATCAGTGTTTGCTTCCCTTGCTGAGTCATCTCTCGCAAATCGTGGTTGCCAGAACCACTATCGCTTTCCCCAACAGCAGGTTTTCAGTGTCGTTCTCTCCTCAGCCAGAATCTCGGTATTTCGTCATTGCTAGAACACCGTGTGGCGGGTCATTTCCCCACAGAATTCTTTGCGCTGTGCATCTCCAGCAACCTTGCCAGGATCCAGAAGGATGGTGATCATTTCCCCAGTAGATCCCATTGCCTCAGCTTGGCATTCTACCCAGCATTTCGCATCCCTGCATGTTGAATCATATTGCATTGCATCCTCCCAAATCGCGTAGCATTTCCATTTTCATGGAGCATTACGCCATTGAAAGATTCAAACATACGCACGTAAGCTTAAAACATTCTCGGTATCCCAAGTGATAAGCTAGAAGTTTTTTCCAGTACTCAGACTGAAGATTGTTCATGACCCACCTTGGTTATCCCCAGCAAGTGTCATTGGCCCATGTGTCGCCTCTATTATCATTCCCTATTTCTGCCAATGTTGACAGGCATGAAGTTTTCCGATGTTCAGATCGAAGAAGTTTCCGACGTTCAGGTCGATGCAACTTGTGGCATTCAGGCCAATTTTCCGATGTTCAGATCGAAGAAGTTTCCGACGTTCAGGTCGATGCGACTTGTGGCATTCAGGCCAATTTCCGATATTCAGATCGAAGTGGCGTTCAGGCCAGTTTCTGGTATTCAGACCGAAGTGGCATTCAGGCCAGTTTTCCGGTATCCAGACCGAAGTGGCATTCAGGCCAGTGTTCCGATGTTCAGATCGAAGAAGTTTCTGACGGTCAGGTCGATGCGACTTGTGGCATTCAGGCCAATGTTCCGATATTCAGATCGAAGTGGCATTCAGGCCAGTGTTCTGATATTCAGATCGAAGTGGCATTCAGGCCAGTTTTCCCGATATTCAGATCGAAGTGGCATTCAGGCCAAGTCTTTCCGATGTTCAGATCGAAGAAGTTTCCGAAGTTCAGGTCGATGCGACTTGTGGCATTCAGGCCAATTTTCCGATGTTCAGATTGAAGTCCTTTCCAGTATTCAGACTAATGAACGGCATTCAGGTCATGGTTATTTCTGTGTTACCATTTATTTTGGTATCCAAGTTAACATTCTTTTTCGGTATTCAGACTGACTCTCACCGTACCAGACGGATTCTTCTTTCAAGGCCACCTCTTTGCCGATTCTGACAGACATTGTTACTTCACTTCACTTCAGTGCAAACTTTTGGGCTTTTATTGTATTCAATCCCTTGATACCTCGAAAGTACGAAAGCAGCTGCCATCTTCTTTCCGGGTCTCCAGTTGATTGAATAGGGGCAGCTGTAATACCCCAAAATTTACCCTTCATTTTTCCTGGAAAAAAAAAAAAAAAGAAAACGAAAAAAAAAAGAGTTAAATAAATAAATAAAATATAACAAATTTTTTTGGACTTGGGTCTCCCTCATTTGAGCCCACTACCCATGAAAATCAGTCTATAAATACTGAAGTTTCAGTAGAGGAAAACACACTTGGAGTTACACTGGGAGATTCACTTGAGAAAAGGGGGGAAGCAAAATACTCTGAGGTTTCCTTGGAACAAAACCCTGAGGAAAAAGATAGTGAGAGAAGAACTAACAGAGTTCAGAGCAGCCTCCAAACCCTGAAGGGAACTCAACTGCACAGAATCACCTCTGCCTCACATAAACCCTAAAGATTGTTTTGTAAACCTCACGGGTGCAACTCAATTTCAATCAAGCTCTCCAATCAGGTTTACCCTATATCCATCATCTTTATGCCTTTAATCTGAATGCTCTAAATGTATGAGGTATTATGGGTGAATTTGATACCCTTTTGATGCATGTGTTTGACAAGAGGTTTAGGCCTCCTACCCTTGGTTGCTTTTTGTGAGCTTTTTGTGAATTTTGATGGAATTATTCATGTGGTTACATTTTGATTTGGGGGCAACTCTTGGTTACCCTATCTTGTTTCACTAACCCTTTTGTTGAGTTTTTGTGAAGGCACATGACTTTTGCAGGGATAACTTGCGTGGTTTCCCACTTTATTTGTGGGATAACCCCTGGAGGTTCATTCCGATTACCTGTACTGACCCACTTTCTTTGATGATGTTAGCTTGGAAGGATCTCAGGGTTTCCCATTCCTCTAATTGTTGTTACTTCGGATCTTTATCCGCGTGGTACTTTTACATTTTTCCCGCATTTTACTGCTTTCCTAGCTGGAAGACCTCGATAGGAGGCAATGTTTTTGTGTTTACTTTATGCAGGTTCCTTTGTCCAGGGTTAAGAGCTATGAGGTCTTATCCTCATTACCCTTTTGCATGCGCGTTCCTACAATGCAAACAAACCCTTCATTGATTTTTCTTCTCCATAACACACGTTTACTCCTTCTACTACAGGCGAGTAAGTCTCCAAAGGTCGAGCATCCGGTAGATTGCGTAGTGACGTCGTTCGTCCAAAACCCAATCCACAACCCCGTAGTTAGCCGAACTACGGCTTGCTCTGATTCTCATTCCAGATGAGATACGTAGGCATAAGACGCGATGTCTTAGCGAGCACACATCCCCCAACCCATAGGTCAGCCGAGCTACGAAGACTCTGATTCTCATATTCAGATGAGATACGTATGTAGTGGATGCGACATCCGCGCGAGTCATTTCTCTTAACCTTTTTAGTAAATAAACACATTAGGTAAACCCACACCCTTTAGACAAAAACCACAAAAGTGGATCCCGTAGAGTACTATGGATGCGTAGGGGTGCTAATACCTTCCCTTCGCATAACCGACTCCCGAACCCAAGATTTGGTTGCGATACCCCGTCTTGTCCTTTCCTTTTTCAGGTTTACTTCGAGCGTTTCCTTTCCCTCCTTTGGGATGAATAACGCACGGTGGCGACCCTTCTGTCTTTTTCTTTCGCCGGTTGTTTTTTTCGCGCACCGTATTTTTCAGGTTGCGACAGCAGCCGATTGATGATTATGAGCCGATGAAGTTTGAATTCCCTGATGAAGACATCATGTTCCTCAAGATGAAAGACTGTGAAGAGCCAGTTATTGAGGAGGGACCTGATCCAAACGAAAAGTGGACTTTGTTGTTTGATGGGGCTGTCAATGCTAGAGGAAGTGGAATTGGTGTTGTCATTACAACTCCGAAAGTTGCCCACATACCTTTCACCGCTCGTTTGACTTTTGAGTGCACAAATAATGAAGCTGAGTACGAGGCCTGTATGTATCTTGGGTATTGATCAAGCCATTGATTTGAGAATCAAGACTTTGGACATCTTCGGAGATTCAACTCTGGTGATCAATCAAGTGAATGGTGATTGGAATACTCTCTAGCCCACCCTGGTCCCCTACAGAGACTACACTAGAAGACTGTTGACTTTCTTCACAACAGTAAAATTGTATCATATACCTCGTGATGAGAACCAGATGGCAGACGCACTTGCTACTCTATCCTCCATGATCAAGGTAATTCGCTGGAACCATGCTCCCAGGATCGATGTGATGCGCCTTGACAGGGCCGCATATGTGTTTGTTGCTGAACTGGTAGTCGATGACAAGCCTTGGTATCACGATATCAAGTGCTTTCTGAAGAATCGAGAGTACCCTGCAGGGGTATCCAACAACGACAGAAAGACTTTGAGAAGATTGGCAGGAAGTTTCTTCTTGAACAAAGACAATGTGCTGTATAAGAGGAACTTCGACATGGTTTTGCTCAGATGCGTGGACAGACACGAGGCGTACATGTTAATGTAGGAAGTTCATGAAGGTTCCTTCGGTACTCATGCTGGCGGACATGCAATGGCTAAGAAATTGTTGAGAGCGGGTTATTATTGGATGACCATGGAATCAGATTGCTTCAAATATGCTCGGAAGTGTCATAAATGCCAGATATATGCTGATAAGGTGCCTGTGCCGCCAAATCCTCTGAATGTGATGACTTCGTCGTGGCCGTTTGCTATGTGGGGCATTGACATGATTGGAAAGATTGAGCCGACTGCTTCCAATGGGCATCGCTTCATCCTTGTTGCCATCGACTATTTCACCAAGTGGGTCGAAGCAGCGTCGTTCACGAATGTCACCAGACATGTGATTGCCCGTTTCATCAAGAAAGAAATCATTTATCGCTATGGGATTCCCAAAAGAATCATTACTGATAATGGTTCTAATCTCAACAACAAAATGATGAAGGAGTTGTGTCAGAACTTCAACATTCAGCATCAGAACTCTTCCCCTTACCGCCCTAAGATGAACGGCGTTGTTGAGGCGGCAAATAAGAACATAAAGAAGATTGTGCAGAAGATGGTCGTCACGTACAGAGATTGGCATGAGATGCTACCTTTCGCCTTGCATGGGTACCGCACTTCAGTACGTACATCGACCGGGGCAACCCCTTACTCCCTGGTGTATGGTATGGAAGCAGTCCTACCTGTTGAAGTGGAGATTCCTTCTCTAAGAGTCTTGTTGGATGTCAAGTTAGACGAAGCCGAATGGATTCGGTCAAGGTTCAATGAGTTGAGTCTTATCGAAGAGAAGCGAATGGCAACCATTTGTCATGGGCAGTTGTATCAGAGTCGGATGAAGAGGGCCTTTGATCAGAAAGTGCGTCCTCGTTGTTTCCGAGTCGGAGATTTAGTGTTGAAAAGGATCCTTCCTCCTCAGACAGATCATAGGGGCAAGTGGACTCCTAACTATGATGGACCGTATATTGTCACCAAGGTTTTTGATGGTGGGGCCTTAATGCTTGCAACTATGGATGGTGAAAACTTCACTTCCCCTGTGAACTCAGACGCAGTTAAAAAATACTTCGCATAAAATAGACCCGCTGGACAGTAAAAAGAATAGTCCAGGCAAAAATGGGCATCCCGACGAACCAAGAAAATGAAAAGGTTCGGGCAAAAATTAGGGATTAAAAATGAAAAGATCGTACACCCGGTAAGTTGAAAACCTGAAAAGGCAACTTAGGCAAAAATGGGTATCCCGGTGGATTGAAAACCCGTAAAGGGCGATCCAGGCAAAAGTTAGGGATTAAGCGAATGACTGCGTTCTGAGTTAGTTCTGAATCTCATCTCATGTTGATGACTGGAAATTTTCGAAAGGTAGGAAACAGTCCAATCACCTTTTCAGAAGGCTAATCATCTGGAGGATCTTGAAGACGAGCAAGTCATAGCAGAATTGGAACCCAATAGAAATCCATTTCACATTGCCATTAGATTAATTTCTGTTTTTATCTTTTGTGCGATTACCTCTTTCCAGGGATTGCTTCCTGATGTAAATGCCTATTCAGAGGCCATTCAATCAATAAAATCATGTTATTCAGTATATCTCTGTTTTCATTTTCATTTTACTATTTTGTTTGCAAAAATGACGTCCGAATTTTTGATAAACATTGCATCATGACACATAAGGGCTTTACAGGTACATGCTCAATAAACATTTAAAATTGCTGTAAATTTTAAGTGTTTTGGATCGTCTATTCAGAACAGATACCCTCGGGGCATTTCCTTAAAATCCCCTGCAGATGATCATGAATATCTTCCCCAGTGAAGTCGCCAACAGACGAATCCGGTGTCTTATCCCTGCAGAGCTGATCAGAGTGTTGGATTCTTCAATCCCCAGCAGGTTCTCACCACTGTACTTCCCCAAGCGTTTGTTTCAGGACATACACTCCCCAGTAGAGTTGACAGTGCCAGACTATATATCCCCAGCGGAGTTGACAGTGCTAGACTGTATCTTCCCAGCAGAAGTGGCTGCTCCTTAGAGTTCGAGGCCAGATCAATAATCCCAATGTCAGATCCATGGTTTCTTTCCTTGAAGCAGAACCTCGGTACCGTATCAATGTTTGCTTCCCCTGCTGAGTCATCTCTCGCAGATCGTGGTTGCCAGAACCACTATCGCTTTTCCCAATAGCAGGTTTTCAGTGTCGTTCTCTCCCCAGTCAGAATCTCGGTATTTCGTCATTGCTAGAACACCGTGTGGCGGATCATTTCCCCACAGAATTCTTTGCGCTGTGCATCTCCAACAGCCTTGCCAGGGTCCAGAAGATGGTGATCATTTCCCCAGTAGATCCCCTTGCCTCAGCTTGGCATTCTACCCAGCATTTCGCATCCCTGCATGTAGAATCATATTGCATTGCATCCTCCCAAATCGCGTAGCATTTCCATTTTCATGGAGCATTACGCCATTGAAAGATTCAAACATATGCACGTAAGCATAAAACATTCTCGGTATCCCAAGTGATAAGCTAGAAGTTGTTTCCAGTACTCAGACTGAAGATTGTTCATGACCCACCTTGGTTATCCCCAGCAAGTGTCATTGGCCCATGCGTCGCCTTTATTATCATTCCCTATTTCTGCCAATGCTGACAGGCATGAAGTTTTCCGATGTTCAGATCGAAGAAGTTTCCGACGTTCAGGTCGATGCAACTTGTGGCATTCAGGCCAGTTTTCCGGTATCCAGACCGAAGTGGCATTCAGGCCAGTTTTCCGGTATCCAGACCGAAGTGGCATTCAGGCCAGTTTTCCGGTATCCAGACCGAAGTGGCATTCAGGCCAGTTTTCCGGTATCCAGACCGAAGGAGCATTCAGGCCAGTGTTCCGATGTTCAGATCGAAGAAGTTTCCGACGGTCAGGTCGATGCGACTTGTGGCATTCAGGCCAGTGTTCCGATATTCAGATCGAAGTGGCATTCGGGACAGTGTTCCGATATTCAGATCGAAGTGGCATTCAAGCCAGTTTTCCCGATATTCAGATCGAAGTGGCATTCAGGCCAAGTCTTTCCGATGTTCAGATCGAAGAAGTTTCCGACGTTCAGGTCGATGCAACTTGTGGCATTCAGGCCAATTTTCCGATGTTCAGATCGAAGTCCTTTCCAGTATTCAGACTGATGAGCGGAATTCAGGCCATGGTTATTTCTGTGTTACCATTTATTTTGGTATCCAGTTTAACATTCTTTTTCGATATTCAGACTGACTCTCACCGTACCAGACGGATTCTTCTTTCAAGGCCACCTCTTTGCCGATTCTGATAGGCATTGTCACTTCACTTCACTTCAGTGCAAATTTTTGGGTTTTTATTGTATTCAATCCCTTGATACCTCGAAAGTACGAAAGCAGCTGCCATCTTCTTTCCGGGTCTCCAGTTGATTGAATAGGGGCAGCTGTAATACCCCAAAATTTACCCTTCATTTTTTCTGGAAGCATACGCTTTATACCTCATGCATGCATTCATTTTTAGGTCATTTAATATTAGATACATTGCATTTCATCATGTCAATCAGAATTAGATCCAACAAACTTTAAAAAAAAAAAAAAAAAAAAAAGTTAAAAATAAATAAATAAATAAAATATAACAATTTTTTTTTGGACTTGGGTCTCCCTCATTTGAGCCCACTACCCACGAAAATCAGTCTATAAATACTGAAGTTTCAGTAGAGGAAAAGACACTTGGAGTTACACTTGGAGTTACACTGGGAGATTCACTGGAGAAAGATTTTGAGAGAAGGAAACCTAGGAACTACTCTGCAGCGACCTTCAGGCAACCCTGAGAAGTTCACTCCGCCTCACACAAACCCTAGTATTACTTTGCAGATCCGGCCGTACCATTCAATCTTAATCAATCTCTTTCATCAGGTATGCCTTTGTTCCTATTACTTTATGCCTTGAATTTGAATGCTATGAATGCATGAGGTAACATCAGGTTTTGCCCACGGGTTTATATTTGTGTATGAATATGTGAATAATGCCTTGAATGTTTGATAATTTCGTTCCTGAAATGAATGCCATAGGGTCTGGAATCCTAACATCGGACTGTTATCAATGAGAAACCCGAAACCCGCAGGCGCTCGCTAGCCGCTTCGCTAGGCGAGCACGCAGCGAAGCTTCGCTAAGCTTTCGCTAGGCGATGCAGTCGCGAATATGACAGCATTCGCTCTTTTTGTCCTGTTTTGTTCTAACCTGTCTTTGTGTTGCCATGGCATTGTTTTCCCTGGATTTCACCTTGTTTGTCTAACCTTTCTGTTGAGTTTTCGTGAGGGCTCACATACTCTTGCAGGGATACCATCCGGAGGTTTATCCTGATTAATCGTATTGACTGATTTTCTTTGATGGTCTAGCTGGAGAGATCTCAGGGTTGCTAATCCTTTAATTGTTGTAACTTCGGATCTTTATCCGTGTGGTAATTTTTTCCTTTTCTCGTACTTTATCGCTTTCTTAGCTGGAAGACCTCGATAGGAGGAAATGTTTGAGCCCCTTGGTGGCATTTTACTTTGAGATACATGTTTTGTATTTTGTATTCATATCCCCACATGTAGCGTGGTTCCTTCGCCAAGGACTGCCTGTTTGCCCTCGAGCATCCCAAACCTTAAAACCCAAAGCAACACGTTTACTCCTTCTACTACAGGCGAGTAAGTCTCCAAAGGTCGAGCATCCGGTAGATTGCGTAGTGACGTCGTTCGTCCAAAACCCAATCCACAACCCCGTAGTTAGCCGAACTACGGCTTGCTCTGATTCTCATTCCAGATGAGATACGTAGGCATAAGACGCGATGTCTTAGCGAGCACACATCCCCCAACCCATAGGTCAGCCGAGCTACGAAGACTCTGATTCTCATATTCAGATGAGATACGTATGCAGTGGATGCGACATCCGCGCGAGTCATTTCTCTTAACCTTTTTAGTAAATAAACACATTAGGTAAACCCACACCCTTTAGACAAAAACCACAAAAGTGGATCCCGTAGAGTACTATGGTTGCGTAGGGGTGCTAATACCTTCCCTTTGCATAACCGACTCCCGAACCCAAGATTTGGTTGCGAGACCCCGTCTTGTCCTTTCCTTTTTCAGGTTTACTTCGAGCGTTTCCTTTCCCTCCTTTGGGATGAATAACGCACGGTGGCGACTCTTCTGTCTTTTTCTTTCGCCGGTTGTTTTTTTCGCGCACTGTATTTTTCAGGTTGCGACACACCCTACTTCACGACTCGGTAATTAGTTAAATAAAATATAAATCCACAAGTAGAATGCTACTTGTCGCATTACGCGAAAAACCGGCGGGAAAAGAAGAAACAACAGAGCCGCCACCGTGCGTTATTTATCCCAAAAGAGGGAAAGGAAACGCTCAGAGTAAACCTGGAAAAAGCGTGGTCTCGCGACCAAAGAGAATGGGATCGGGAGTCGGTTATGCGAAGGGAAGGTATTAGCACCCCTACGCATCCGTCGTACTCGACGGGATCCACGCACAATAGGAAGGGAAATGGTTGCTAAAACACTGCTCAAATAAACATCTACACAGGCTGAAAGAGACACAAGAAAACAGACTGAAACTGACTCGGCAGGATATCGCATCCTGGGCCTACTTAGTCTATCAAGCATAGACATCAGAGTCAAAGTAGTTCGGACTGGGGAAACAACACATGCTCGCTAGGAGGTCGCATCCTATGCATACGTATCTCCTTTGGACGAAGGAGAATCAGAGCATTCGTAGCTCGGCTAACACGCACACAACCGAATACAGGCAAAGGCAAACGTGGAGCCGGAATGCCAATCACTGGACTTACATCAGTATCCGAACCAAAAACGCACTCAAAAGGGCAAACATGGAGCCCGACAACCAATTGATGGAATTATGTCAGCATCCGAACCCAAAACACACTCAAAAGGGCAAACATGGAGCCCGACAACCAATTGATGGAATTATGTCAGCATCCGAACCCAAAACACACAACAGCATGCAACAAGAAGAAGGGTCTCGATTGCAACTAGGGCAAGAGAAAGGGAAGGTCTCAATCGCAACGAGGGCGAGAGAAAAGAATTAGTGTTAGTGGTTAGTCAAACTCGGCAAGACATCGCGTCTCGTGCCTACGTATCTCATCTGGACATGAGAATCAGAGTTGCCGTAGTTCGGCTAAACTATTCCTGTTGGTTTGTGTTTTTTAAGTGGATAACGTCACTACACAATCTACCTGATGCTCGACCTTTGGAGACTTACTCACCTGTAGTAGAAGGAGTTGACGTATCCTTAAGAGGGGATAATGTTTGTTTGTGTTTTAGGAAAGCTCAAGCAAGAAAGGAAGTCCTATACGAAGGAACCGTGCTACCTTAATTGTCATGCAAACGAGACTACGCGGAGTCTAGCTAACCTAGGGGATACAATCACACCACACAAACATATACAGCATGAAGTAAACACACCAACAAGGGGCTCAAACATCGGGGCTAAGCTTTAGTCGAGGGGTCATATCAACCTCAACAAACAAGCCTCTGTATCGGGGTCCAGTTAGCTCTTAACCTTGCCATTGAGGGGCTAAGGTGAAGCCAGATGAAAGGTGATGAGGGGTGTGCCTCATTGCTTCTATCTCTGGTCAGAGAGAGCATCAGACAAGGGAGCGTGGGTCCAGAATGGGGGGACCCTTCTACGCTCAGGACATAGACTCGACTGTACAATGTACAAGATCTTGGGCTTGGATCTCAATGCTACAACCATGTAATGGGAGCAAGGAGAAGACTCACAGAATAGTGGGGGATAGATTGCTTATCCCTACCTTCCACCAATTGCCTCAAATGAGGACTTTCCCTGCTTAGGACAAATATAAACATACACAAGCATTGCCTCTTAAGGAGGACTTCAGACAGTTTTGCCCGGCCCGGTAACAGCCGGGTCTCCAGACTACATGAAGAAGAAAGTTCTATACCTCAATGCCAATTGCTTATGCAAAGCAATGCAAGTTCTTAAGAGAACTGAGCAACTAAAGGGTACCTGTACAAAAGTCAAACAGAATCAGTATCTACTTCCACAAACAGACAACAATATAATGATCAATTAACAATCACAATGATGTGCATAGCACAAAGCTCAAGGCTCAAACACCCTACAAAACAAACACATTAGTTTATAGGCCAAGCAACACAATCCCAAATGTGAAACAAATGCCTTAATCCTTAACTTCTTAACCTGAAAAGCCACAATCACATTCAAATGTAAGTAACATGACCACTAGGACTAGCCTAGGGTCAAAAAGATGGAAAAATGTTAAAACAGCAACCAATTCATGATCAAAGTCAAGCTATTTCAACAACAAAGGGATCCCAATTGGTCCCATATCCAAACTATGCACACATTTTAATTTATGCAACATATAAGGCAAAAGGTGCAAATATGAGTCACATACAAGCAACCAGCAAGATCACATCCAAATAAATGCCAAAAAGGATCCAAAAAATCCACAAAAATTACATTCTAACCAGAAGACATTCAACAAGCCACATGTCAATTTTCAAGCAATTTGGATAAAAGGAACAGTGGGAATTAATTAGACATGTCAAAGCATGTAAAAACAACATCAAAAGAAGTCTACAAATGTATGCTAACTTCAATCCAATGGTAAACAGCAATGGTACATTATAAATTAGTAGGACCAAAGCCAAAAGATAGCTACAGGGGTTAAGAACTATCCTATCAATTTTCAAGGTCGTTGGATTAATTATGAGAATATGGCAACATACTAAAAAATGTGACACTAGCTAGGTTCAAAAATTGTTAGGCAGCAAGCAAAATTCTTAATCAAATTGAAAATGGATTGTAAAAATCCACAAAAATTCATAGGGGATGTTAACATGTCAAACAAGCTTCATGCAAAAATTCAAGGCCATTGGCCAGAGGGAAGCATGGTAAATAAATTGGGGAATTCAACCTATCAACTTATGTCACATTATTTCATACTCAAATTCAATAATTCATATATAATAAACCATAGGCTCAAAAATTATGAAATCTATGTCAAAAAATCCAGAAGGATGTCAAGAATCAATGTCTCAATTTTCATTTATTTTGGATATAGCATGTGGATTTTGGAATTAAAATGGCAAAGTGTATGGAAATATGTATGCATTAGAATATCTCTAGGTCCATTTATATTTTTTACCAAGCACATATTTGTTTTTGATTTTTATAAAATAATAGAGAAAAATTAAAGATCAACAACAAAATCCCTGCATTCTTTGGATTAGAATTGAGTATTATATGCTTTTTCTAAGTTTTAAAGTGTTTATTTAATATTTATTTAGAATTAATATAGATTTATTCGGATTTAATTAATTAAATTATGGTGCAGTGGCAAAGGTGTAATTATTAATGCCACGCCCTAAACGCTGCCGTTTCAATTAGATGTGAGGGACGGCTAGGATGCGATCTGGGCTCCACAAACACGGAAACGAAATGAGAAACGCGGTCACGAAGATCTGTAAAGCATTTTTCCAGAAATCCTGATGAGCTTCATCGTCTTCTTCGCGTGTTCATCGCTGGGAATCTAGGTCTTGAACAAACGGCCATAGAAATTTACAAGCTACATACCGGTCGAACCGGTTTTCCACCAGGAACACGAATATGGAATCAATTTCAACTATAGATTACTATACAGATCGAATCGAAGGAAAAAAGAAAACGCTTCGAAACTTCAGTTTACAATAACTCATGCGATTCGTAACGAAATGCAATCCTACGACTTGTTATACGATCTACGATAGGTGTTCTACGCAATCCCTAACTCAATTTAGACGACTACAAGATTCGATTTCCGACCTTTCTTGATGAGCAGTGATGGATTCAGCGGTTGAGCTTCGAATTCACGCAAACAGCTATGGCCAATCGCTTCAGGAGGCTATTGATGACGTTCTTGCAGCTCCAGCACGCTCCGATCGATCAATCTTTTTGGACTGTCATGGAAGTTAACAGGTTTTGGTAGCAGCTCGAATCGGTCGCGATTTTGCTCCAATAGCGATCAACAGAAACTCTCTTCCACCTGCAAATTGAGAATCAACAGCAAATTCGCACAGAAATCAAAGAATCTTGATGGAATTTTTGAAAAGGAATGTGGTGAAGCCTTGAGCAAAAGTGAGAGATGAGAGAGTTATTTCATTTTTCTGTTAGATTTCAGATTGTGATTTGTGAAGAAAATGATTAACCTTTTTTCTGTTATGGATTTAAGTATATATATGGATTCTTAATCCCTCCTTAACCATGATTAAGCATGAAAAAGTGATTAGTGCAAAATAGCTCATGTAGTGCACTTTGGATTTTTTTTTCTTTTTGAAGCTTAGCAGCATTTTTAGCAGCATTTTTCAATTGGAAACAATCAAAAATATCCTTTGGGAGCTGGTTGCATTGGCCTCATCTTCAAATTCTCCATATTTCTCATTTTGGACGATTTTGCCCCTCCTTCTAAATAATTCACTTCAAAAATGGCCTTTTGCATGGAGCCTTTTCCAAGAAATCCAATTATGCACCCTTGAAGTACACATTAAATGGAGTTTGTGCATACAAAGAATTTGCAATTTGGACAAAGTATGTGGTAGTTATGGCCTCCTGATTACGGGTCTTTTTTGAAATTCATCTGATCATATCTTGCAAACCACACATTGGATTTTTGAGTTCTTGGACTTTTTGGAAAGGTGAGAACAAGATCTCCAACTTTCATGTTGGACAAAAATCCATTTGAAGCTTGTATGATGAAGTTATTTTGAGGAGAAAAAGTTTCCATTTTGGGCAGCTGAGATTAGAGGTCATCTGCTATTTTTGGAAATTTTCTATCTGAGCTCAATTCCTTCAACCTTGGTCTTTGATATGTCAAATGAGACTCATATGGACATGAATGAAGCCTTTCAAACCATTTCCCACCTTCCAATCCGTAAAATCAGGCACAGTTGACCACAGTTGACTTTCTAGGGTTTCTGGTTGACTGAACACTGACTGGTGACTTCTGAGCATCCAATCTTTGGCCAAACCACTCCAAAATGATCCTTGGACCATATGAGCTTGAGAAATCAACCCTAGGGCTTTGTCTCAATGCAAATGGCACTTGCTTGCCTGATTGACTGGTTCTCCTGATCAGTTGACCTGATTCATCAACTGAGCTTGCACTTGGGCACATGGACAATGCAATGTTATGCAGTGGACATTGTTAATGCTATGACCTAATATGAAATGAATGTACACAATGGTAGGGTGCAAATTTGAGGTGCTACAGCTGCCCCTATTCAATCAGCTGGGAACCCGAATGGATGAGAGCAACGGCTGTCAGACCTTCAGGGTAAACAGGGATTGAATACCAAGAACCGTAGAAATTTGCACACTGCTGGGAATTTATTTGTTTTTGCTTTCTTCTGCTTCAGAGGTACAACCACATCCAGACATCGACACACGATGACTGGGATCAGAAATCTCAACTAGATGCCAGCGGACAACTAGGAAAAACTCAACGTTTACCAAGACCAACGGAGAGGTAAATCCACATGGGGACAGGCACAACTAGACGTCATAGGACGAATAGGGAAAAACTCAACGTCTACCAAGACCAACGGAGAGGTAAATCAACTCTACTGGGGATAACCAGGAAAGGATACAACCATACGTCAGCGGACGCAATGGGAAAAACTCAACGTTTACCAAGACCAACGGAGAGGTAACCAGACATCATAGGATGAATGGGAAGGATAGTGATACAACCATACGCCAGCGGACGAAATGGGAAAAACTCAACGTTTACCAAGACCAACGGAGAGGTAACCAGTCATTAATGAATGAATGGAAAGAGAGATACAACCATACGTCAGCGGACGTAATGGGGAAAAACTCAGCGTTTACCAAGACCAACGGAGAGGTAACCAGACATCATAGGATGAATGGGAAGACTCGACCAGACGTCATAGGACGAAAGGGAGAAGCTCGACGTTTATCGACACCAACGGAGAAGGAGAAAACTCAGCCAAGACGTCATAGGACGAAAGGGAGACTCAACGTTTATCGACACCAACGGAGAAGGAGAAAACTCAGCCAAGACGTCATAGGACGAAAGGGAGACTCAACGTTTATCGACACCAACGGAGAAGGAGGAAACTCAGCCAAGACGTCATAGGACGAAAGGGAGACTCAACGTTTATCGACACCAACGGAGAAGGAGGAAACTCAGCCAAGACGTCATAGGACGAAAGGGAGACTCAACGTTTATCGACACCAACGGAGAAGGAGGAAACTCAGCCAAGACGTCATAGGACGAAAGGGAGACTCAACGTTTATCGACACCAACGGAGAAGGAGAAAACTCAGCCAGACGTCATAGGACGAAAGGGAGAAGGAGAAAACTCAGCCAGACGTCATAGGACGAAAGGGAGAAGGAGAAAACTCAGCCAAGACGTCATAGGACGAAAGGGAGAAGGAGAAAGCCACTTCACGAGGGAAAGGCACCACAACCGGAAACCGAATAGGACGTCTACTGGGAATTCGGGTTGGGAAATCAACCAGACATTAATGAATGAATGGGAATAGGGTACACAATCAGACGTTCGCGGACGAATGAGAAAAACACAACGTTTATCGAAACCAACGGGGAGGTAAATCCACTTGGGGAAGGGTACAACTATACGCCATAGGACGCATAGGGAAAACTCGACGTTTATCGACACCAACGGAGAGGAGGAAACTCTGAGGGGAATCATCTGGCATTACCAAATGACCTGCGGGGAATAAGCAACCAGACGTCATAGGACGTACAGGAAAAACTCGACGTTTATCGACACCAACGGAGAGGAGAACTCTGAGGGGAATCATATGGCATTACCAAATGATCGGCGGGGGACAATCAACTATACGTCATAGGACGCACAGGAAAAACTCGACGTTTATCGACACCAACGGAGAGGAGAAAACTTCTGGCGACGACCCTGCGGGGAAAGATATCAACTATACGCCAACGGGCGCATAGGAAAAACTCGACGTTTATCGACACCAACGGAGAGGAGGACTCTTCTGGGGAGAGTGAACGCAACCAAATCATCAATGGATGATTGGGAAAAACTCGACGTTTATCGACACCAACGGAGAGGAGGAACTTCACTAGGGAAGGGACGACGTTATGAACATCGAAAGATGATGTTTACAGACACCAAAGAATACCAGACACTACGCATGACTGGGAAAGCACCGAAAGATGGTGTTTACCGACACCAAAGAAACAACACACGCGAGTGCTGATAGGATACTGACGTCTACATGTCTGGGCAAGGCCACATACTGGCAGGGGGTCTCACTGGGGAGAAACATGCTTTCCTTTCACCAACGGATGAGGAAATAAACCTCTGTGGGGATCATTAATCCTGAATGCTGTCAGGAGCAACTGTAGCAAACGTGTTGTACAAGTTAAACGAACATCCGCCTCTGCCGGGGATACGGTCTGATTGGGTTTTGAACACATGAATGTATATGTTTGAATTTTTCTATGGCGTAATGCTCCACATTGAATGGAAATGCTACGCGTTTTGAGGATGCCATGATTACTACATGCAAAATGCAAATGCACCCTGGCTACGGAGCCAAAAGATCAGGTACTCCAACTTGGCGGGGAGACTCTGACTGAGGAATACTCTGCGGGGAGAGCCTTCATCTGGGAATGCTTTGCGGAGAAAGCACCGACTTCTCACTCATGCTGGAGAAACAAAACTGCTGTCGGGAACAAGATAGACTTCGCTGGGGATATCCTTCACAGGATCCAATCCACTCGGGGACTCCACTTGGGAAGCAAATAAACAATACTCCGCTGGGGAAGTAGACCAAGCAACTCTTCGGGGATGGTACTCGCCAGGGAATAACAAGACATCTTTACCAGAGATTGATAAAGCGACTTTACTGGGGAAGATTCCACCAAACCTTAGGTAGAACAGCTCTGCTTCGGGGAATAACTTCTACTCCCCTGGGGACGATCCACACAACCCACAGGAAGACTAAACTCAGCTGGGGACGCCAATACCGATCTGTCACGGAAACTTGTCCACTCCACTGGTGGGATGAACTCTGCTGGAGAAATATTTCTGTGAAACCCGCTCCACTCGGGGAACTTGCTGAGGAAAACCCACACCACTCTGCTGAGGAGAACAACTCTGGTGGGGATGATAACACATCATATCATACTGGGGATAGACCTCCACAACCCTGCTGGGGAGAAGCACTCACGGCCGTGCTGGGGATAACAATATCACAAACCCAACTGCTGGGGGACAACATTCTCGTGACAAACTCCGCTGGAGGAACTCCTGGGGAAAACGTCTGCCAGGCACTCAGTGGGGAGCTCAGCTGGGGAAACCCGTCAACACAAGCCTGCTGGGGATAGGCAGTCCTTGATCTGCTGAGGAGAGAAGGCACTATCCATAGACACCTCTGCATGGGAATAAAGCTCTGACAGCTCTCAACTTGCTTGGGGAAGAAATACCTGCTGGGAAAATGCTCACAGATGACGACCTGCAAGACAATTCAACACAATGCCCCAGGGGTACATGGACAAGATATGCTCAAGTGTCCTCAACATTCAAAATGATTTTCAAATGTTTTATCCTTCTGCAAGTTATTGTTAAGCCTTCATGTTTTATTATATGCAATGTTTATCAAAAATTCGGACGTTTTTGCAAACAAAACAGTAAAATAAAAACAAGAGAGCTTTTTCTGAATGACGACTTTTATTGATTAAAAATGTGCCTGAAAAGGCAAATACATTGGGAAGCAATTCCTAGAAAGAGGTAATTGCGCACAAAAGGAAAACAAACTATCCTAATGGCAATGTGAATACGGCATCCACTATTCCCCAATTCTGTTATAACCCATAGATTATCAGTTTTCCTCCCAACTCCTTGCTTTCTGAGAAGAATGACTGGACCGATCACATCTTTTGAGATGGCAGCTGACGAAGCGCAGTGAAGTACAGATAACTCAGACTGTGGTCTTCGCTTTAATCCCTCTTTTGGCTGGATCGCCCTTTCGGGTTTTCAATCCACCGGGATACCCATTTTTGCCTAAGCCGCCCATTGTGGGTTTTCGACTTACCGGGTGTACAAATTCTTTTCATTTATATCCCTAATTTTTGCCCGAACCTTTCTTTCTGTTTTTTGGTTCGCCGGGATGCCCATTTTTGCCTGGACTCTTTTGTTCTTTTTGTCCAGCGGGTCAATTTATGCGAAGTATTTTTTGACTACATCTGAGTTAACAGGGGACGGGAAATCTTCACCATCCATTGTTGTAAGCATCAAGGCTCCACCGGAGAAGACCTTTTTCACAACATATGGACCTTCATAATTAGGAGTCCACTTGCCCCTGTTATCTGTACCGGGAGGAAGGATCCTCTTCAAAACTAGATCGCCAGTTTGAAATGTCCGAGGACGCACTTTCTGATCAAAGGCTCGCTTCATCCTTCTCTGATATAACTGCCCGTGGCACACAGCTGCTAGCCGTCTTTCTTCGATAAGGCTTAACTCATTAAACCTTGTACGAATCCACTCGGCTTCGTCCAGCTTGACATCCAATAATACCCTCAGAGAAGGGATCTCCACCTCAACTGGTAGGACTGCCTCCATACCATACACAAGGGAATACGGGGTTGCCCCGGTCGACGTACGTACTGAGGTACGGTACCCATGCAAAGCGAAAGGTAACATCTCATGCCAATCTTTGTACGTAACGACCATCTTCTGCACAATCTTCTTGATATTCTTGTTAGCTGCCTCTACAGCACCGTTCATCTTTGGTCTGTAAGGAGAAGAATTGTGATGTTCGATCTTGAAATCTCTGCAAAGCTCTTTCATCATCTTGTTATTGAGATTCGAACCATTGTCAGTAATGATTCTCTCGGGAACCCCATAACGACAGATGATTTCCTTCTTGATGAACCGGGCAACCACTTGTTTGGTAACATTGGCATAGGAAGCTGCTTCTACCCACTTGGTGAAGTAATCAATCGCAACCAAGATGAAGCGATGCCCATTTGAAGCAGTAGGCTCAATCCTTCCAATCATATCAATGCCCCACATGGCGAACGGCCAAGGTGAGTTCATGACATTCAACGGGCTTGGTGGTACATGCATCTTGTCAGCATAAATTTGGCACTTATGGCATTTCCGAGCGTATTTGAAGCAATCGGATTCCATAGTCATCCAGTAATATCCGGCTCTCAATAGTTTCTTGGACATTGCATGACCACCAGCGTGGGTACCAAACGAACCCTCGTGCACTTCTTGCATCAACATGTCTGCTTCGTGTCTATCCACGCATCTGAGCAAGACCATGTCGAAGTTCCTCTTGTACAGCACATCATCCTGATTCAAATAAAAGCTTCCAGCTAGCCTTCTCAGGGTTTTCTTATCATTCTTCGATGCACCTTCAGGATACTCCTGAGTCTTGAGGAAGTTCTTGATGTCATAATACCACGGCTTATCATCAATGGCATTCACAGACTCGGCTGCAAACACATACGCAGGCCTCTCGAGTCGACTCACCTCAATATGTGGCACATGATTCCACCAATGAACTTTTATCATGGACAATAAAGTAGCCAAAGCATCAGCCATCTGATTCTCGTCCCGGGGGACATGATACAACTTCACCTTCTTGAAGAACGTCAGTATTCTTCTGGTGTAATCTCTATACGGAATCAAATGCGGCTGGTTCGTATTCCAATCTCCGTTGACCTGATTGATCACTAGAGCTGAATCTCCAAATATGTCAAGAGTTTTGATCCTCAGATCAATGGCTTCTTCTATCCCCATGATACAAGCCTCATACTCAGCTTCGTTGTTGGTGACATCAAAAGTCAATCTGGCAGAAAAAGGCATATGAGCACCTTTAGGATTGATCAGCACCGCACCAACACCATTACCATTCACATTTACAGCCCCATCAAACATCAAGGCCCACTTGTCATCAGGATCCGGTCCTTCCTCGACAAGAGGCTCGTCACAATCTTTCATCTTAAGATACATGATGTCTTCATCAGGGAATTCAAACATCATAGGCTGATAATCGTCGATCGGTTGTTCGGCAAGATAATCTGACAAAACACTACCTTTGATAGCCTTCTGCGACGTGTACTGGATATCATACTCAGTTAAGATCATCTGCCAACGGGCAACACGTCCGGTGAGAGCTGGCTTCTCAAAGATGTATTTCACCGGATCCATCTTAGAAATCAACAAGGTAGTATGGTTCAGCATATACTGCCTTAGTCGGCGAGCAGCCCAAGCCAAAGCACAGCAAGTTTTCTCAAGCTGTGAATATTTGATTTCACAGTCGGTAAACTTTTTGCTAAGGTAGTATATGGCATGCTCTTTTCGACCAGACTCGTCATGCTGTCCCAATACACACCCCATTGAATTCTCGGTCACTGACAGGTACATAATCAGCGGTCTCCCTGGAACTGGAGGAATCAGGATTGGAGGTTTCTGTAAATACTCTTTTATCTTGTCAAAAGCTTTCTGACAATCATCATTCCATTTGATCGCCTGGTTCTTTCTAAGCAATTTGAAAATCGGTTCACACGTGGCAGTTAGGTGAGATACGAACCTTGCGATATAATTCAATCTCCCTAAAAACCCACGAACCTGCTTTTCGGTTCTCGGTTCAGGCATCTCCTGAATAGCTTTGACTTTTGCTGGGTCAACCTCAATCCCTTTCTCACTGACAATGAAGCCTAACAGCTTCCCTGATCTCACACCAAACGTACACTTGTTTGGATTCAGCCTCAGTTTGAACTTGACCAACCTGTCAAACAACTTCTGCAGATTTACCAGGTGCTCCTCTTCTGTCTGCGACTTCGCAATCATATCATCCACGTACACTTCAATCTCTTTGTGCATCATGTCATGAAAGAGAGTCGTCATTGCCCTCTGATAGGTAGCACCGGCATTCTTCAGCCCAAATGGCATCACTTTGTAGCAGAATGTGCCCCAAGGTGTAATGAATGTCGTCTTTTCCATGTCCTCTGGCGCCATCTTAATCTGATTATAGCCCGAGAACCCATCCATGAAAGAGAATACCGAGGATTGAGCCGTATTATCAACCAATACATCAATGTGAGGTAATGGGAAATCATCTCTCGGACTTGCTCTGTTCAGATCCCGGTAATCGACACACATCCTGACTTTGCCATCCTTCTTTGGCACAGGAACGATGTTGGCTACCCACGGCGGGTAGGTTGTTACTGACAAGAAACCAGCATCGAACTGCTTCTGAACCTCTTCCTTGATTTTCACTGCCATATCAGGACTCGTTCTACGAAGCTTCTGCTTGACCGAAGGACAATCATCTTTGAGAGGTAGTCTATGAACCACAATATCAGTATTCAGCCCAGGCATATCTTGATAAGACCAGGCGAATATCTCCATATACTCTCTCAACATCTCAATCAACCTGCTCTTGACCTCAGGTTTCAAAGCAGCCCCGATCTTAATATCCCTTCTGGCGTCCTCAGTACCAAGATTCACAATCTCCAATTCCTCCTGATGAGGTTGGATGACCCTTTCCTCCTGCTTCAACAATCTAGCCAATTCTTTCGGGAGTTCACTGTCTTCATCACTCTCCTCTTCGGCTTGGTAGATGGGATTGTCGAAATCATACTGAGCCATAACAGATTTGTTCATAGTGGATGCCATAAGATCATTTCTGCATGTTGATGCTTTATTTTAGAAAAAGAGTTCAAGAAAGTCACAAAAACAAAAACATTGCCATTTTTATTTTTTTTTGAAAAATGAAAAACAAAATAGAAAGACAGGGATCACAAAATTGTTTGCAAAACGTCCTTTATTAATGATAAACAATGAAAACATGTGGCCCTACAATGAGCCACTACGTCTTGGGCAGAACGTAGGGTTTTGTGCAGAATGAGAAAAGACAAAAGAAAATTACTCTGTCTGAAGAGTAACTTGGACTATATCCTCGGCAGTCCAGTTGTTGATCACTTCCCCTGGCGCACTCGGGCGAACCCAGCAGTCGAGATCACAGTCGCTGTCGACATCTTCACCCTCAGTAGCGAAGACATCACCATGATTCATCAGCCCAGCGCTGGTGAAGGTACTTGGACCTGCTGCCCCCTGCTCTGCTCGGAGAGGCTCATAACCGATGCCAAACTTATCTTCTTTGACAGGCAAGTCCACCATCTTGCCCCAGCCCTCAGCTCTACCAGAGTTAACCACCTCCTTAGCTTGCTTGTAAGAAGTGATTGAAGCACCTGGCTTCCTCTGCTCAGCATAGGCAACCTTCTCGAGCGCCACGGTCTCGAACGCCTGGCACAAAGTTTCGTGGATCTCGCCATCCACCTCGACATATTTGAATGAGGACAGATGACTCACCAGAATGTCCTCTTCGCCACACACGGTCACAATCTGACCGTTCCAGACGTATTTGAGCTTCTGGTGGAGAGTCGATGAGACTGCTCCTGCTGCATGGATCCATGGACGTCCCAGAAGGCAACTGTAAGCAGGCTGGATGTCCATGACATAGAAGACAATGTCAAACTCCTCCGGACCTATCCTTATAGGCAAAGTGATTTCACCAAAGACAGAACGCTTGGATCCATCAAAAGCACGAACAACTAGGTCACTCGGCGTCAGCACAACCCCTTCAATCGGTATCTTCTTTAAGATCTGCTTCGGCAGCACGTTCAACGAAGATCCGGTGTCTACCAAGACATGTGACAGCACAGCCCCCTTGCACTCCATGGTGATGTGCAAGGCCTTGTTGTGATTCCGCCCCTCAGGTGTCAAATCAAGATCTGTGAATCCCACACCGTGTCGGATACTCACATTAGCTATTACACCTTCCAGCTGATTGACCGAAATCTCTTGAGGTACATACGCCATATTTAACATTTTCAGCAAGGCGTCTCTATGTGCCTCAGAGCACAACAGCAGAGAGAGGATAGAGATTTTGGAGGGAGTTTGATTGAGCTGATCTACAATCTTGTAGTCACTCTTCTTTATAATCCGCATAAATTCCTCCACATCCTTTTCAAACGAGCCACCAGGCACATTTGTTCGAGCAGGAACTTCATCAACAACGGCCTGCTTGCCCTTAGCTTTAACAGATGCCTCAGCATTGGCATCCCTCAACTGTTGAGGCGCAAACAGCCGACCACTACGGGTAAAGCCTCCGGGTCCACCCACGTTGTCCACAGCAGGACTCACAACGACCGGGGCTTTACTAGCAGGTGCAAAAATCGTCACGGGCGCTTGATTTGAAGGCTTGGCCCTGTTCTCAGCCCTCCTGTTGCTTCGGTAGGCATTGTCATACCTCCAAGGCACAGCATTATTATTCTCGGCCCTTCTAACCGGAGCGACGATGGTTGTAGGAATATTGGTGGAAACTGGTGTGGAGATGGTAATTGGATTACCACTGGTTGTAGGCGCACGCCTTTCAGCTGGCTTGAAGAAGATAGTGACGGTAGACACTGCCCCATGACCTCTGTTATCAGCCCTACCAAATTGAACATGGCCCTGATCCATCAAACCCTGGATACCAGCCCGCAGTAGTTCACAACCGTTCTCGGCCTCTGCACAGCCCACACAGTCTCTGTCACAGCCCGGATGAACACCACTATTCAGCAGACGGTCTTTAGCTACCAGCAAAGAAGTCTGAATCTCTTCAACACTGATCACCAAATCCTCGGATTCGACCCCTTCGATACAGTTTACCCTATGAGCACCATGCGCAGGCATAGGGTTGTTCACAACATTCGGCACAGGGGAGAAATTGATCGCCTTAGAATCGATCAGATCTTGGACTTTATGCTGAAAAGCCCGACATTTCTCTATATGATGTCCTGGTGCCCCAGAATGGAAATCGCACCGGACGTTTGCATCGTACCCAGGTGGCAGAACAGTCGGCGGAGCCATGGTCCTTAATTCCACGAAACCCAATTTGAGCAACTCAGGTAGAAGCTCAGCATATGACATAGGTAGCGGGTCAAACCTTCTGTCCTGTTGCAGCCTCTGCCTCGGCTGATAAGGACGTTGTTGCTGTTGTTGTTGTTGTCTTGGTTGTTGAGGAGGTGGACGTTGTTGCGGTGCAGGGATGGTCACTGCAGCAACCTGTCTGTATTGGTGTTGGTTTCTGTTCTGACCTCGGCGGTGTTGAACAGCACTGGTTTCACCTTCTCTACGGCGAGGTGCCCCAGAGAAAGGTTTCTTTGATGAAGAGGAACCCACATCGTTGATCTTTCCAGCCTTGATCAAGCTCTCGGTCCTTTCACCACAAATTACCACATCAGAGAAGCTTCCGAATGGGCAACTTCCCATTCGGTCCATGAACACTCCCTGCAGTGTGCCAATGAACATATCAGTCAACTCCCTCTCTAGCATAGGGGGTTGAACTCTGGCAGCGAGCTCACGCCACCTCTGGGCGTATTCTTTGAAGCTCTCATTGTTCTTCTGGCACAGACTCTGCAGCTGAGTCCTGCTCGGTGCCATGTCCATGTTGTGTTTGTATTGTCTGAGAAAAGCTTCTCCCAGATCCCTCCAGCATCGGATAGAGTCTCGTTTGAGTTCCATGTACCAATCCAGAGATGCCCCAGATAGGCTATCTTGAAAGAAGTACATCCACATTTTCTCGTCATCTGTATATGCCGAGATCTTCCGATAGTAGGCCTGCACATGAGTGCGAGGGCAAGAAGTACCGTTGTACTTGTCAAAGGTGGGCGCTTTGAATTTGTGGGGAATCCTCAGACCTTCGACCAACCCCATATTCGTGACATCGAACCCAAGAGAGTTCTGGCATTCCATCGCCCGGATCTTTTCAGCCAGGGCATCGACCTTACGATCCCTATCTTCATTTCTAGCAACATCACCATCGTCCTCACCCATCATTGTGAACATGTCCTCTTGTCTATCAACAAAAGGAGCTGGATGACGCGCCGGAGCCCTGGTAGCTCTGGCATTGACCTCTGCAGCAAGAGGCTGACCATCAACCCTTATACCCCTGAGTTCTTCTCCAGTGGCGTAACCATAACCAGGAGCAGCAGCAACATTGGCATTTTCGAAACCAGGTGGAGCGATAGGTGAACCATGGTTAGACGCCTGAATAACCGTTTCCTGTCTCTGAACCAGAGCACGGAGCTCCTCCTGACCCTGAGCAACCCCTTGCATCATTGTCAGAAATTGGGCCATGTTCGCCCTCATCTCAGCCATCTCAGCCTGAACCTGATCCATACTTCTTCGCTGATTGAGTCTTGTAGAATACCGGTGTGGTCGCTGATCAGCTATCCTGCCTGACACAGGAACCAGAGTGAGAAGTCGGCTTAAGAACACCTGTTATGCAAATGTTATGTGTATGATGCTAATGCATATGATGCACATGATAATGATCATTCCTCAGGCATTCAAAGAGCCTGATTCATCTTAAGAAATGACAACCTGCAACAAACAAAAGCAACAGGGAGATACAGAATCATCATACAACTGAGTACTGAATACAGAGTGAAACCAAAATCTCGTCTATAAATGAGCAACTGGATCATACAACAAAGATCCAAATATCCAAAAAGTACAACAGATGAATCCCACCCAACAAGCCTGGGGGTGATTCACAACATAACATCAGGAAAATACAAGCTAAGACAAGCTACTTCCAGGAATGAGCGTCTTCAAGTAGTGACACTGGTCTATCAACAGTTCACACTCTGAACATTCCGGTAAGGGAGTGATCTTCTCCTTCAACTGTCTTCTAAGCTCAATAACCTCTGCCCCAAGCTGGGTCTCTGATGCAAGTCTCTGGTCGACTTCCTTCTTCAACTGGATATCTTTGGCTTTGAGTTGTTTCTCCAAGTCTCTGATCTTCTTCAGATAACCGGCTTCAGCCCTCTGCAATCTCAAACACTCTCTGTGCTCTGCATCTAGCAAGGTCTCCATCTCTGAATAAGATCTCTTCTTACTCCTTATTTCCCCAACATCTGCACTCTGGATGTCTCTGAGTTGATGAGACAGGTTCAGCTTTTCAGCTTTGGCTTGGTACAACTCCATCTGGGCATCCTGCTCTTTCTCCTTCAGGCGACGGCTCTCCATCAGAGCTTGCTTATACTGTTCAGCAGGCACAGTATCAGCAAGAATCAAGGGTGGTTGCACTTGCAACGGGCTCATCCTATCATAGGGCAGCAACAAAGTTTCCACCCTCTTCTTCACCCAATCTGTGTAATCAGGCATGGCAATGGCAAACTTCTTCCCCAAAATGGATCCATCTCTGACACCAATGGATTTCCAAGCTCTCCCAATCTGCTCCAATCTAACAGGGTCGGTACGCTTCTCAAAATATACACTCTCAGCTATTTCAGCTTCAAGTGGCCTTCTACTCATAATGAACCCCAACTGGCGAAGAGAAAGAACTGGGTTGTAATTGATGCAACCCTTGGTCCCCACAAGCGGCACGTTCCGGAACTCTCCACAACTCATAATGACATCCCGTACGTCCATCCGGTATGACTGCCATCTGATATCATATGAAGTAAGAGACATCACCCTCTGAGTCCACCTATAAGTGCTCTGAGCATCGACAAATGGCCCACTGACTGGTAGGAGATACATGAACCATCTGAGCAACAGAGGGAGACAACACCTGATAGCTCCACCCTTACCATGCCTACTGTGGATAGCATAGTAAGTGTCAGCTAACAGAGTAGGAACTGGATTCCTTCCAATGAAGATGCAGACTGCAGCATAGTCAATAAAGTTGGGCATACTAGGAAACAGGACGATCCCATAGATCATCACAGCAAGCTGGGCATGAAAAGCTCCCCAATTCCCCTTCTCTGCTTCTCCTCTAGCAACTCTCAGCAGAAACTTCAAGGGTAGACCCACAACGTCCCCATTGGTCTTCCAACTATCACTGATATCTCGGACACTTAGATGCAAAGCCCTAGCAATAACCCTGAAGTCAACCTCCTTCGGTACGTCCAGGAAAGGAACCTGATGCCGAACAGGGACACCCAACAGAATGGAGTACTCCTCGAGAGTAGGCGCCAACTGATAGTCCTGGAAAGTGAAACATCTAAGCTCTGGGTCATAAAACTGAAGAAGCGTCTGTAACGGCACCGGGTCGACTACCATCTTCAACAGAGTCATAATATCCCCATACTGATCCACGAACCCCCTCAGACGATCACTGGTCACAAGACTACTCAACTCAATCAGAGATGTCAAAGACTCACGGTGGAAAATGTAGGAACAAGTCTTCCGCTTCGGCTCGGGAACTGTTGCCATCTCTATCAATGAATCAAGCTCTGGAATGTACCTGAGAAATGATATGCATGCAAGGATTAGTTTCTTCTTTTTTTTCTTTTTTTTTTTCATTTTTTTTTTTAATAATTTTTTTCATTGCATTTCTTTTGAAAAATAAACATGCTATGATGCACATGATGCAGACACGACTGGCAAGCTGTGCATCTCTGAACACAGGATCAAAACTTCGGCTTGAATTCTGATAACAATCATCTAAAACCCAAAGTCAACTGGTCAACTGTCGTCTGAACCCAATCTGAGGAACTGAGTCACCAACAGGAACATACTGAGTCACCAACGGTCACCATCAGTCACCAACAGTCACCATCTGTACCTGTTAAAATGATCATTCCCTCCCCACTCACGGGTGTCATCTAGGCCAGGGTAAGGTCGAGAGAAACGCAGGATAAACAACCCTTTCAAGAATATCATCCTGTGCACACCAGATGTATGCACCGATAATACCCCATCAGAGTCTGAACTGCTCGTGATATCAATGTTCCGCTAAGTGGCGTACACCACCCGCTTCCCATGAATCACTCTATTCCTAGGTTTCCTAGATTGCACTCATAGCCTGGGTATTGGGCCTTTTACCTCGAGTATCACCCATCCCAAATAGAGAACACACAGCCAACACAGCAGATGAATATGAATGAATGCAAACATTAATGCACACAATAAATGCAAACAGTAAATGCACATATATACAAATGAATGCAATAAATAAAGCAGCATATAACAACCAAGGCCCTAACCTAGAGAGCGCTAGAAGAGACTCGCTTAGGGAAGAAGGACCAGCACAGGTCAACTTCTCTCGTTCCCCAGCAGAGTCGCCAACTGTCGCATTACGCGAAAAACCGGCGGGAAAAGAAGAAACAACAGAGCCGCCACCGTGCGTTATTTATCCCAAAAGAGGGAAAGGAAACGCTCAGAGTAAACCTGGAAAAAGCGTGGTCTCGCGACCAAAGAGAATGGGATCGGGAGTCGGTTATGCGAAGGGAAGGTATTAGCACCCCTACGCATCCGTCGTACTCGACGGGATCCACGCACAATAGGAAGGGAAATGGTTGCTAAAACACTGCTCAAATAAACATCTACACAGGCTGAAAGAGACACAAGAAAACAGACTGAAACTGACTCGGCAGGATATCGCATCCTGGGCCTACTTAGTCTATCAAGCATAGACATCAGAGTCAAAGTAGTTCGGACTGGGGAAACAACACATGCTCGCTAGGAGGTCGCATCCTATGCATACGTATCTCCTTTGGACGAAGGAGAATCAGAGCATTCGTAGCTCGGCTAACACGCACACAACCGAATACAGGCAAAGGCAAACGTGGAGCCGGAATGTCAATCACTGGACTTACATCAGTATCCGAACCAAAAACGCACTCAAAAGGGCAAACATGGAGCCCGACAACCAATTGATGGAATTATGTCAGCATCCGAACCCAAAACACACTCAAAAGGGCAAACATGGAGCCCGACAACCAATTGATGGAATTATGTCAGCATCCGAACCCAAAACACACAACAGCATGCAACAAGAAGAAGGGTCTCGATTGCAACTAGGGCAAGAGAAAGGGAAGGTCTCAATCGCAACGAGGGCGAGAGAAAAGAATTAGTGTTAGTGGTTAGTCAAACTCGGCAAGACATCGCGTCTCGTGCCTACGTATCTCATCTGGACATGAGAATCAGAGTTGCCGTAGTTCGGCTAAACTATTCCTGTTGGTTTGTGTTTTTTAAGTGGATAACGTCACTACACAATCTACCTGATGCTCGACCTTTGGAGACTTACTCACCTGTAGTAGAAGGAGTTGACGTATCCTTAAGAGGGGATAATGTTTGTTTGTGTTTTAGGAAAGCTCAAGCAAGAAAGGAAGTCCTATACGAAGGAACCGTGCTACCTTAATTGTCATGCAAACGAGACTACGCGGAGTCTAGCTAACCTAGGGGATACAATCACACCACACAAACATATACAGCATGAAGTAAACACACCAACAAGGGGCTCAAACATCGGGGCTAAGCTTTAGTCGAGGGGTCATATCAACCTCAACAAACAAGCCTCTGTATCGGGGTCCAGTTAGCTCTTAACCTTGCCATTGAGGGGCTAAGGTGAAGCCAGATGAAAGGTGATGAGGGGTGTGCCTCATTGCTTCTATCTCTGGTCAGAGAGAGCATCAGACAAGGGAGCGTGGGTCCAGAATGGGGGGACCCTTCTACGCTCAGGACATAGACTCGACTGTACAATGTACAAGATCTTGGGCTTGGATCTCAATGCTACAACCATGTAATGGGAGCAAGGAGAAGACTCACAGAATAGTGGGGGATAGATTGCTTATCCCTACCTTCCACCAATTGCCTCAAATGAGGACTTTCCCTGCTTAGGACAAATATAAACATACACAAGCATTGCCTCTTAAGGAGGACTTCAGACAGTTTTGCCCGGCCCGGTAACAGCCGGGTCTCCAGACTACATGAAGAAGAAAGTTCTATACCTCAATGCCAATTGCTTATGCAAAGCAATGCAAGTTCTTAAGAGAACTGAGCAACTAAAGGGTACCTGTACAAAAGTCAAACAGAATCAGTATCTACTTCCACAAACAGACAACAATATAATGATCAATTAACAATCACAATGATGTGCATAGCACAAAGCTCAAGGCTCAAACACCCTACAAAACAAACACATTAGTTTATAGGCCAAGCAACACAATCCCAAATGTGAAACAAATGCCTTAATCCTTAACTTCTTAACCTGAAAAGCCACAATCACATTCAAATGTAAGTAACATGACCACTAGGACTAGCCTAGGGTCAAAAAGATGGAAAAATGTTAAAACAGCAACCAATTCATGATCAAAGTCAAGCTATTTCAACAACAAAGGGATCCCAATTGGTCCCATATCCAAACTATGCACACATTTTAATTTATGCAACATATAAGGCAAAAGGTGCAAATATGAGTCACATACAAGCAACCAGCAAGATCACATCCAAATAAATGCCAAAAAGGATCCAAAAAATCCACAAAAATTACATTCTAACCAGAAGACATTCAACAAGCCACATGTCAATTTTCAAGCAATTTGGATAAAAGGAACAGTGGGAATTAATTAGACATGTCAAAGCATGTAAAAACAACATCAAAAGAAGTCTACAAATGTATGCTAACTTCAATCCAATGGTAAACAGCAATGGTACATTATAAATTAGTAGGACCAAAGCCAAAAGATAGCTACAGGGGTTAAGAACTATCCTATCAATTTTCAAGGTCGTTGGATTAATTATGAGAATATGGCAACATACTAAAAAATGTGACACTAGCTAGGTTCAAAAATTGTTAGGCAGCAAGCAAAATTCTTAATCAAATTGAAAATGGATTGTAAAAATCCACAAAAATTCATAGGGGATGTTAACATGTCAAACAAGCTTCATGCAAAAATTCAAGGCCATTGGCCAGAGGGAAGCATGGTAAATAAATTGGGGAATTCAACCTATCAACTTATGTCACATTATTTCATACTCAAATTCAATAATTCATATATAATAAACCATAGGCTCAAAAATTATGAAATCTATGTCAAAAAATCCAGAAGGATGTCAAGAATCAATGTCTCAATTTTCATTTATTTTGGATATAGCATGTGGATTTTGGAATTAAAATGGCAAAGTGTATGGAAATATGTATGCATTAGAATATCTCTAGGTCCATTTATATTTTTTACCAAGCACATATTTGTTTTTGATTTTTATAAAATAATAGAGAAAAATTAAAGATCAACAACAAAATCCCTGCATTCTTTGGATTAGAATTGAGTATTATATGCTTTTTCTAAGTTTTAAAGTGTTTATTTAATATTTATTTAGAATTAATATAGATTTATTCGGATTTAATTAATTAAATTATGGTGCAGTGGCAAAGGTGTAATTATTAATGCCACGCCCTAAACGCTGTCGTTTCAATTAGATGTGAGGGACGGCTAGGATGCGATCTGGGCTCCACAAACACGGAAACGAAATGAGAAACGCGGTCACGAAGATCTGTAAAGCATTTTTCCAGAAATCCTGATGAGCTTCATCGTCTTCTTCGCGTGTTCATCGCTGGGAATCTAGGTCTTGAACAAACGGCCATAGAAATTTACAAGCTACATACCGGTCGAACCGGTTTTCCACCAGGAACACGAATATGGAATCAATTTCAACTATAGATTACTATACAGATCGAATCGAAGGAAAAAAGAAAACGCTTCGAAACTTCAGTTTACAATAACTCATGCGATTCGTAACGAAATGCAATCCTACGACTTGTTATACGATCTACGATAGGTGTTCTACGCAATCCCTAACTCAATTTAGACGACTACAAGATTCGATTTCCGACCTTTCTTGATGAGCAGTGATGGATTCAGCGGTTGAGCTTCGAATTCACGCAAACAGCTATGGCCAATCGCTTCAGGAGGCTATTGATGACGTTCTTGCAGCTCCAGCACGCTCCGATCGATCAATCTTTTTGGACTGTCATGGAAGTTAACAGGTTTTGGTAGCAGCTCGAATCGGTCGCGATTTTGCTCCAATAGCGATCAACAGAAACTCTCTTCCACCTGCAAATTGAGAATCAACAGCAAATTCGCACAGAAATCAAAGAATCTTGATGGAATTTTTGAAAAGGAATGTGGTGAAGCCTTGAGCAAAAGTGAGAGATGAGAGAGTTATTTCATTTTTCTGTTAGATTTCAGATTGTGATTTGTGAAGAAAATGATTAACCTTTTTTCTGTTATGGATTTAAGTATATATATGGATTCTTAATCCCTCCTTAACCATGATTAAGCATGAAAAAGTGATTAGTGCAAAATAGCTCATGTAGTGCACTTTGGATTTTTTTTTCTTTTTGAAGCTTAGCAGCATTTTTAGCAGCATTTTTCAATTGGAAACAATCAAAAATATCCTTTGCGAGCTGGTTGCATTGGCCTCATCTTCAAATTCTCCATATTTCTCATTTTGGACGATTTTGCCCCTCCTTCTAAATAATTCACTTCAAAAATGGCCTTTTGCATGGAGCCTTTTCCAAGAAATCCAATTATGCACCCTTGAAGTACACATTAAATGGAGTTTGTGCATACAAAGAATTTGCAATTTGGACAAAGTATGTGGTAGTTATGGCCTCCTGATTACGGGTCTTTTTTGAAATTCATCTGATCATATCTTGCAAACCACACATTGGATTTTTGAGTTCTTGGACTTTTTGGAAAGGTGAGAACAAGATCTCCAACTTTCATGTTGGACAAAAATCCATTTGAAGCTTGTATGATGAAGTTATTTTGAGGAGAAAAAGTTTCCATTTTGGGCAGCTGAGATTAGAGGTCATCTGCTATTTTTGGAAATTTTCTATCTGAGCTCAATTCCTTCAACCTTGGTCTTTGATATGTCAAATGAGACTCATATGGACATGAATGAAGCCTTTCAAACCATTTCCCACCTTCCAATCCGTAAAATCAGGCACAGTTGACCACAGTCGACTTTCTAGGGTTTCTGGTTGACTGAACACTGACTGGTGACTTCTGAGCATCCAATCTTTGGCCAAACCACTCCAAAATGATCCTTGGACCATATGAGCTTGAGAAATCAACCCTAGGGCTTTGTCTCAATGCAAATGGCACTTGCTTGCCTGATTGACTGGTTCTCCTGATCAGTTGACCTGATTCATCAACTGAGCTTGCACTTGGGCACATGGACAATGCAATGTTATGCAGTGGACATTGTTAATGCTATGACCTAATATGAAATGAATGTACACAATGGTAGGGTGCAAATTTGAGGTGCTACACTACTCAACATACAAACTTTTCATACTTAAACCACATAATTAAAAATGACTCATTTCATAAGCAGCGGAAAATTAGAAAATAGTTGGCATAAAAGCCTCAACAACCAAAAATTTGAAAAGTGATTCAATGTTAAAAGCAATTGAATATATGCAACATAATAAAAACGAAAAAATAACATGTCCCCTCGTGTTACATATCAGGGTGACTCCAACTACATACTCGGACAACAAGCAACTAAAGAGGCACAACATCGTCCTCAACCTCAAGCTCCTACTCAGGTACCTGATTATCTGTACTCCAAAGGAGCACAAACACAACAAGATAAAATGGGGTGAGAATATATTAAAATAATAAATGGTGCATAAACATTCAAGATAGATTCACACATTTACACAATCTCACCCACATCATAATTATCCAATCAAAATCATGAAATATAATGCAACATGACTCGGCTCATGCTCTTCATAGTCCCCACTATGAATTCGACTCACAACTCAACTTTATATGCATGTGGTATTAACTCAATGTTTGGTTCTTCATACGAACTAGGTACCAATCTCTTTGAACCCTGAGCTCCCACTCAAGGCTTGGTACAAGCCACTAGTCTCCACTCTGAACTAGCAAGCACGCCTCTTTCACAATAGCAACGACATATGATGCATGACAATTATTCATACAATGACACAACATCATAACGAATACAACCATACTCTGATTATAAGCATCCAGACAACAACAACATGGTAAGGACTACAACCCACTCTGATTGTAGTTCATTATGTACTCAACACAACACAAGTAGTTCTCTTGTCAAACCACTTGCCTCATCAATCACCAAAAGCATGTACAATTATCATCAATTATACACACGATTCACAACATACATTCACGCAATAATCATACAGTCACATGAAAAATTTGTTTCACTAAACCACTACCATTACGTAGCTCTACACGTCGGCTCTCGAACGCTTCAAACGACACATCATTTGGACTTACAGAAAAAAGGTACGATAAAAATAGTATTTTGGCTCAATTTGCCATTCTGTTTCGAATCAAGTGTAAAGTATGATTCGAATCAAACCAGACAGAGGTTACTCAAAAGACTATGATTCGAATCAAAATCGCTGTGTAAATCTCATATTCAAATGAAATCAGTCTACAATGTTTTTCTGCTAAATTTTTCACCATTTGAGGCCTCCCAAACCTTCGATTTCGATTCCGTAAAAACCCAAATGCTCATAATAACCCATACATAGAGTCTATCATACTATATCATGACTAACAGATTAATTATCCATAGAATAATAATGATTCATTATTTTTATCCTGGATTAATCCATTATAGAGATCCCAAAATCCCCAACTCAACATAGTTTTATCATAACATTAATGGAATTATGAGCATCAAACAACACAATAGAAAAAACACATATTATCACATCAATCCATGGCAAAATAGAATCACAACATTCATCTATCATGTTCATAATCAATCAATAGATAAAACACAAACCCCATTGGAGGTTAAAGGAAAACTCTTTATCCTTTCATGATATAACCACCATTAGATGAAGAATGTCACCCTTACTCTGTAATTCCAGAAAAATTCACCAAGCAAGCTCTCTAAGACCCCTTCTCTCAAGCCCTAACACTCCTTCTCAAAGTTCTTCTCTCTAATATCCATTGTTTTCATGTACTGATAGAAAATACTCTAAAAACATAATTGTTGGTCTAACTATAGAATATATACTAGTTTATTTTAATTTCTCTAAATTGCACTTTTTGCTCAATTAAAGCTCAATCTTTCTCCACTCACCACTTAACTCTCTCAATTCCCATAATTGGTCCAACTCTACAAATTCTCACCAATTTACAATTAAATTATTAATTAAGATCCACTAAACTAATTAATTAAGAATGTCACATATTCACGAAAAATAATTATTTAAATAAAATACTCAATTAAATTAAATAAATAATTAAATAAACGAAGAAATAAATCGGCACCCCATATCCTGTATACATTCCTTTTTTCACTACAACATTCATCAAAACATGTAACCCTTCAGCTACTATCAAAAAGAGAAAAGGGGAAAACAGGTCACCTTGACAAAAACCTTTTTCCATTTTAAACTCATCAGTTGGGCTTCCATTCACAAGTACAAAAGTTGTTACCGCTCTAAAATCCACTTCTGCGACAGAGTCGGAAAATCCATTTGACATATAACATCATCCAAATACCACTAATCCACTGAATCATAGGCTTTTTCAAAATCAACCTTAAATACTAATCAACGTTTTTTTTTAAAATACATGCATCATCTACCATTTCATTAGTTATAAGAATGTTGTCCATGATCTGCCTATCTTTAACAAAAGTTGACTGAGACTCGGAAATAACACTTCCAATCATGTGTCTTAGCCTATTAGCGAACCTTAAATATAATTGTATATAGACAGTTAACCAAAGAAATAGGTCAAAAACTTGACAAACGCTGAGGACTCTCAACTTTGGGAATCAAAGCAATAAAAGAATTGATAATGCCTTTGGTCAACTTGCCATTATGGTGAAAATCAAGAGAAAAAAACACATCAATTCATATTTTAAGACGTCTCAAAAGTCTTTGATAAAGCCAAGATTATTTCTATCTGGTCTACGACTCTTAAAACAGTCACAATTCCAAACTGCATGCTTAATCTCTACCTTTGAAAAATGTAGAGTCAAGACTGACCCCTCCTCCCTAGTGATTGATTTAAATGAAAGACCTTTTATCCCTGGCCGATCAACTTTTATCGCATAAAACTGATTATGAAACTGATCAAAAATGACACTTCTTACTCCATTGACACCTCCACCTATACATCATTAACTGAAATTAAGATGATAACATTCAACCTTCTCCTCGAAGACATAATATTGTGAAAGAGTTTTGAAGTTGCATCTCCCTCATTTAGCCAAAGTAATATAGATTCTTTCCACTGGATACTTGAATGTAATTTGGATAAAGAAAGAATGTATGCCAATAAAAAGTGTAACTTTCCCAATTCCTCCTCCTCTATATCATATTTATCTCCTTTTCATCCAATAAAAAAATATTTTCTTTTACCGCTTAGATTTTGCCTTTAAAATCTGAGTATGATTTTGATGCCATAATTTCAAATTGTCCTTAATCAGCTTCAGTTTTTCTTTCAACACAAAACCTCCCCACCCATCCATCTGTAAAGATAGTCATTGTTCCTTCATAAACTCCTTGTAACTTAGTAAATTTGTCCAACATTTTAACATTCTCGTTGACCTGGAACCCCGGTTTTCTTCGTCAATAGTCAACAAAATCAAACAATTATTAGAAATAGTGCAGGGAAGAGCAACTTGAATGCAATTCGGCCAAAAAGAAATCCAAGCATCCGATAGAAAAACAATCCAGATGACTCATAGAAAGACAGTCCCCCGATACCACGTGAATCTTCTCCCTCACAATGGTAATTCAACTGGAAAATTGTCTTCAATAAACTTATTAAAATGAAAATAATCCTCCACACATTCAATAGTTACCCTAATTCTTCTTTCCTCAATCGATTAAATAGCTTTAAAATCATCATTCACACACCAAGCTTTCCCCTTGTAATCATTAATCAGAACACCCAAGCGATTATGATAACCAACCACCACTATCACAAGGAGCATAAACATTGGCAAAAGCAAACTCATGCCATGACTTTCTAAAACACCCTTTTATAATCAAATGATTCTCAAAACTCATTGAAATTTTCACCACCAACTCGTTAATATCCCATAATGTCAATAAACCACTAGAGACTCTTAAAGAGGGCCGAAAAGGAATAATCCACTTTAGAGGACCCCCACAAATACCTACACACAACATCATCAATCACTTCCAATTTTGTTTCCTAAATGCACAACCTTAACAAACACTTCTCTCTAACCAACCTCTACACCTCCCTCATTTTCTCCCAACCACCTAAACCTCCCATATTAAAAGAAACAAGCTTCACTATAACCACCCAACTTCCTCTTAACAACCCCAAAAACACTCTATCTTAAAACGCCATTTTCAACCCTCAATATCTCTCTCCACCTCCCCCCCCCCCCCCCCCCCCCCCCCCCCCCACCACCCTCACCTCCTCCCTCAATTTTAAGCTCATCACCTCTCCCTTTTGACAAAGCACTTGACATATTTAAGCAATCACCCTTGATCATTAACCCTATAGATTTTCCAATCACACAAACTTCATCAATAACCTCCAGAGGTTTTATGGAGATTGAAGATTTAGGAACTTGACATATACTCAACTAAGGAAAACAGTATGCAACACTATAAAATTCATAAAATTGTATTGCTTCAATTAAACTTATAATTTTTTATTATAAATTAACCATACATGTTATTTTTTGTACGGAAAGGTACCTCAGTGTGTATCGCAGGCTTAGGGTTCGATGCTTGGACCCAAAGTAGGGCCGACCGAAGCCCAAGGCGAGTGAGCCCATCGCCTTAGACCTCATTGTTTTGGGTCTTTAAAATAGGCCTTAAATGCTAAACAATTAGGCCTTTAAAGTTATATAATTAAAAAACATTTCAATATAAATTGATTAAAACTTAGTATTCCAGCGGTGGATAACATAGTCTAGCATCTCGTGGTACCTTGGTTCGATCCAGGTGAGAATAAATTTAAAAATATTAAAATAAATGATAAAAATTATATATAAATTAAAATGAATGATAAAAACTAAAATACAAACTAAAAATTATATACACAAAAAATTAAAATAAATGATAAAAATTAAAATTCTTCACACGCCTTAGGCCTCAAAATGTGTTGGACCGCCCCTGACGCAAAGGTACCTCAGTGTGTATCGCATACGAGTATTCACTTGATTAATGAATTAATATGCTTTGTGTGGAACATGTTGAATGACATGTGAATGGATGTATATGATCACCTGGTATTTGATGAATACCAAGTGAATTGGTGAATGTGATTACCTAGTAATTGATGAGAGTAATCACAATGATGTGGAACCTAATCACGTATTCATATGTTTTCCCTTGATTGTGCACATACCATTTGAGGTGCTTATATAAAGTAGAAAATAGGGATGTGGCATCAATGATTCGTGCCTCGATTGGGTTTGAGTCCCAACCATGGCGGAACATAAGAGAGACGTGGACACCTAAGTGGATTCGAGTCTCATACGGTGAAAGATACTCAAAGTGGGTTCGAGTCCCATACGAGTGATGGTTCTTGAAGTGGGTTAGAGTCCCATGGAAAACTCGATATCCACAGGAAGGTTGAATCATATGAGCATGCGTAAATCGCATTGTCGTACCCCAACCCCCAACCCCTTTCATTTTTTCATTCAACCCTTAACTTAAGATTCATCGACCCAAATTCATATTTCATTCATATGCATCAGGTTAATACAATTGCGTAGATTCAAGGGTGGTGTTAATTTATGCCTATTGAAAGCTAGGGTTTGGCTTGAGGCTTAACCCCTAGGATTATGGTGATGCTTATCATTTGGAATCAAGAAGGGTGAAACCCTAATTTGCTTATGCTTAGGGTTGTGGTTCATGAAAGTTGCAATCATGACCTTCATTTGTACCAAAACCCTAATTCATGCCTCTTAGTTGACTGTGGTCAACTGTTAACTTTTTTATCAACCAGTTGACCAAAGTCAACCATTCCAATTATGATCTTTCTAAACCTAACTTGTCTTGTTGGCATACCATTTCCATATCATTTTAACAATAATCAGTAATCATGTTTTATATAGATGGTAGCAGTGACATTGTTTCTTTCCATTGATTCTGTTCCATTCGCATTAACCAAACCATGGAGAACTGAGGTTCCAAAAGCACTTAATTCAATTCAAATTTTCATGCTCGTATCCATTTATACTTTCCATTCAATTAACATTTCCAAGCTTGTCAAAACACTTCATTTGACTTTTCAAGAGTATTTGAACATTAATCATCTCAAACCCATTTTCGATTTAATTTTTGAAACTTTTCAAATAACATTTTGGAACATTTCTATTAAAACAATTTCATTTGACTTTCAAAAAATATTTCAAGTTGACATTTGAAACAATTCCAATTAACCTTTTTAAAATCCATTCAATTAACTTTTGAAACCATTTCAAAGTTAACTTTGTCAAATCTATTTCAAATTAACCTATTCAATCTATTTTAAGTTTACCTTCAATTAACTTGTAAAACTTTTCCACTAACATTTTAAAAACCTTTACTAACATGTAAAATTCTATTTCAAACTTTTTTTCCTCTAACATTTGAGTACATCACAAGCATAAAACCATTTGAATTTTAACAAATAAATCAAAGGCAATCTCAAATTAATCCATTCACATTAATCCAACCATTCAATACATTTTCCATAAGCATTCAATACAATTTGACCCAATTCAAATACTCCAAATCCATTCAATTTAAATTAATGTATTTAAAGTCTTTCCATAATAAGGTCAAGGTCCACCAATATCCATTATATTCAATCCATACATTTCAATTCAAAGTTCCATAAATTTTCTATACATGCTCAATTTCATGGCTAGCATTCATTACATGGAAATGTCTCATACATATAACAAGGCAAGATGAGTTTTGAGTAAATTACAATCATAAGTAATTTTTTATTATTAAAACAAACATTTTACATAAGCATTACATTATGCCTCATAGGTTATTCACATATATTTTATGCTACATACATCAAACTTACATACATCATGAGCAATTCAAATGAAAGAAAAAGTCTATCTCAGTCCTGTAAAACAGCCGCACCAATGCATTCACATAAGCAAGGATGGAAGGAATCCAAATTGATATCAAAACTTCATGACATACAAACTTCAAGCAACAGTCCAAACCGGCAATAGCAAAGCGATTTTAGGCATATGTAGTCTATGCAGTAGCAAAAAATTAATTTGAAGGGAAACTGAGATGAGAAACTTCAAGCAACAATCATACCATATGAAGTCCAAGTAAGATGTGAACTTTCCAGTGAACTTTCCATTCATCCTAAGCAGGAATTTTTGAAGTTGCAGAATATGTTAAAGACCTCAATGCATCAATAGTTTAATAGAAAGCTAATCAATAGAACTGCAATCAATTAACTAACTCACCACATAGCACGACTCAACAACTCACTTGTATCTACAGAATATCATAACAGAGTAAAAGTATATTAACTCCACTCTATTTCCACATCATTCTGCACCCAATAACTAGTTTCAAATTAGCGGTTAAACTAACCCTGCAAACGAAAACTGAGAGAATTAATCCAAGACATTTAATAGATGCTAACCAATCACTCTAACCGCATTTACATTGCAACTAACTTTCTAACAGATTCTTAACGATAGCTTAACACTTAACTAACTATGCACTAAGAGGTTCGATGGAGATTAACAGAGTTATCATTGTTGAACTCTATAAATTCGTCATTGCAATCACAATTTAGGGGGCACTGAATTCATCACTCTGCATCGTCTGATAAGTCCAATTCTCTTGATTTCTCTGAAGCTTCGAGGCTCTGCACACAATAAACACTGACTCTCTGAACCTCTCTCTACACTTATAACGGAGCTAACAACAATAATGCTCAGAAAGAAGACACGAGAAGAAGAAGAGTTCAAGCGGTAGAAGAAGAAGAAGAGAACGAATATGAAAGAAGAAGCGTGCCGGTTGTTCCCAGGGAGGTCACCGCACCAGCTCCGATTCTGATCCGGTGAGTTTTCTGCCGCTTCTTACTTCAACATTAATTTTCCGGGATAAATCTGCATTGCCCCTCGAGTTTGCGTGCGCGAGCTTGAGCGTTTTGAAGCGAACGCGATGATGATTGAAACGCTAACATGAGTGATGAATCTTGAAACATGAATCATGATGAATCCACGATGCAACGCCGGTGCTCCAGATCTATAGTCGTGATACCGATGCGAAGAATTGTTGAAGCGCCATCATTGTTGCAACTTTGCATTTTGGAGAAGCATTTTCAATTTGGCCACAACTGATGAGAGTTCCTTCTATTCGGTCATTTTAAATCCGGTGCATACCTCGCCCTAAGGCCAGTTTTGTGTTGAAGGCCCAAACGGGTGGATTAGGATTTCAATCCCTAACATTATGTTACACCCCAAGTCTGAGTGAACCTGTCTTTCCATTGAATTGTTGGGCTTTGAGCCCCAGGCAGCACCCCTCATTCTAATCTAATTTAATTACGATCATTTTAGCTAATCTTGATTTAATCATTTCCTAGTTAAATTCTGAATTTGTGATTTTTTTGTTTAAATGACCATGATTAATTCTGTTTTCACTTAGATTAATAGTTTGTTATAATTTTTGACTAATCATTGTTTTAATTAATTAATTATGAGATTAATTAATTGGTTGTGATTAGTAGAAATAATCATTAATTATTCGTTAATTGAAATCTTTAGGAGTTCTAGGTTTAAGTAAATAAACTTAGTTTAATTCTTTTCTTCAAATATTCATGTATTGATTAATTGGTTTTAATTAATTATGAATAATATTGATCTTTATTTTCATTTATGTATAATGACCATTTTGCCCTTAGGGCTTAGAATCTTAATTTCTAATGCATGCTCCCTTAGCTTAGGATTTTTACTCAGATTTGTCTGATTCTCATCTAGTTGATTATTTCAATAGGATGTTATTATACCTAGTTTCAACTAATATTTTCAATCCCACTAATTAGTGTTGACCAAATGACACTTTGGTCAACCAAATCCTTTATATTATGCTATAAGCCCCAAACCTATTCAAGTGATCAAAAGACCCTTGATCACTTGATATGGCAAGTTCATTATGCTTAAGTTATTGTGGATATGTTGAATCCCAAGAGTTCAAGACCTCAAGGTTCAAATATAAGATAGAGGCTTCAAAGTCAAAGTCAGTTAAGCATAGCTAGCAAAGTGGACTACTTCTCAAAGCACAACAAATGTATCAACACTTGATAAGGGTGATTCAAATTATAAGTCATGAACCTTAAGTAATGAGGAATGATGAGACAGAGTTTCTCCTACCCTTGTCTAGAATGACTTTGCATACAGGGCATAGGCCCTAGTTATTCAAAGCATTCACCCTCATTCATAGACTTTAGTGCAATTTGAATCATACAATTGTCAAGTCTTCTTCAAGAAAGCGTCAATCATTCAATACTTCAACAGTGAAGCATCATTACACATCAATCCTCCTTCGGTAGAAGACTCTCCTCCTGGATATTCATACATTTATTGGGATCGTTACTTTGGGGTCACATACCCATTCCTTAATCAATTGCTTCATAGATTGCATATCAGTTTATATTATGGCATACTTTGTTGCTTACCCTCAAGGTGCAGACCTTGGCAACTTCCTTCAACCCATGAAGTACAAACTCTGGCTTTATTCTTTGCCTATAAGGTACAGACCTTGACATCTCATCCACACAATTCAGATTGTGGCATCCTTTATTCTTTGCCCATAAGGTGTAGACCTTGGCATTCAGCCCATGGAGTACAGACTTTAGCTTTGTTTCTTGCCCACAAGATGCAGACCTTGGCAACTTCTTTCAGCCCATGGAGTTTAAACTCTGGTTTTGTTCCTTGCCCATAAGATACAGATCTTGGCATCCTTGCCCCATTGAGTTCAGACTCTATCCATCTTGATTTTGTCTATACAAAACAGACTTTGACATATCATCATGCCTATACAGTTCAGACTTCGGCATTCATTCATCCAGTCCATTGAGTTCAAACTATGGCTACCTCTTTCATTGCCTTATAGTTCAGACTTTGGCATCATACTCTTTTTCCCGTATGGAGTTCAGACTCTGGCATTCATATCAGTTTCTTTGCCTTGTATAGTTCAGACTATGGCATACTTATACATTTTGTCCATGGAGTTCAGATTCTGGAAACCTTTGACATTATTTTATAGTTCATACTTCGGCATCATATTCTTTTGTCCTTATTGAGCTCAGACTCTGGAAATCTGTTCCTTGCCTCTGTTTTAGTTCAGACTATGGCATTCATCTATCTTGCCCTGGGGAGTTCAAACTTTGGCTATATCTCATTTACATTGTGGTTGATTACCATCATTGGTTAATGTCACGTCCTTACTTGTTAAGCAACCTACCTTGGCACTCCTTTTCAGCATTGAAGGGTAGTGTACCCTAGCAAATCAATTTTGTTCCCTTTTGTTTCAGCCGTAGTAGGCTGAACTATGATTGTTATAATTTTCTCATTGCACGATGAGAATACGTTGGCACGAGGGTCCGAATCCTCCGCGAGCATACTTATTTATTATTCTTCCTTCCGCCTTAGGGCACCATCCATATCTTTCATGATTCATTATCTACATTCGATCATAAACTGTTCACCCTAGTGACACACTGTTTCTTTGAAATCAGATACATTTTCTTTGGAATTCCATATAAACCCTTTTAGGACCATATAGTGGCAAATCCACATTCATACCTAGAGTTTTTTGACTTGTACCCAGACATTTAATTCCTTCTTTTTCGGCCCAACCGTACAATGATACCATGCCTTAGGCCCATCACTTGTGGTTTGTGCCACCTTTACTCTATGGTACAAATTCTATTTCTCTTATGAATTCAAATGTATACCTTACCTTTGGTTTCAAAGTACACCTCTTCAGTCACTTGTTACCAAACCCTTCACTTTTATGACTTTGGTCATTCATTTCGTTCATCTCCATGATGCATTCATATTCTACCTTCATTCACTTCATGTGATATACTGTTATCTTTGAGCCAAATACACTACCTCTTTGAGCTCCATCTTGTGTCACCTTGTGAACCAAGAGTTGTTTGGCTCGCACCCAAACACCTAATTCTCCTTGTTTTCGGCTATACCATATAGTGGCAGACATTGCCGGCTAGTCCACATATCGATCAACGCCACCTTTACTCTTGGGTTCATATTTTCATCCCTTTTGGAGTTCAAACAATACTACTTTTTGGTTTAGACCATACCTTGGTCACTCATCTTTTCATCTCCCACTACTAGTTCTATGAACTACGGAGCTCTGAATTCCTCATTGCACTATGAGGATACATAGGCATGAGGGTCTTAATCCTCAACGAACACTTTATCTATTTCCTTCCTTTTCCCTCATTCTTCTGTGAGTAATCCTTAGATATCACACACATTCGAGCAAGAACAATCAAAACGGTTCCCATGGAGTACCACGGATGTAAGGGGTGCTAATACCTTCCCCTTACATAACAAACTTCCTTACCCAACATATCTCTTTCTCCCGGGTTTTATCAATGTTTTCCCTTTCCTTCGGGAATAAATAAAGTTCGATGGTGACTCTGTTGTATGTTCGAGCGTGCGACACGTTCGGGTATATTTTCGTTAGCTTCACGAACTTTGCCCTAGACGTAGGTCCGATCGGGGATCGATGTTTCGTGAATCCAAATAAAGATTTATTGAGTTATGTGAACTCAAGTGACATGTTGCCATACATTGTGAATATCTCTTAGATACTTAAGTCTTTATTACATGGTGTGAGTGATACACAAGTAACGAAAGATGAAGATTTGAGTTAGGAATCGATTAGAAACCCTGTAGAGTCGAGTGGATCCATAAGATAGGGGAACTCACTAAGATTATTATCTCATCCAATTATCGTGGTTGTTTTTCAGGTGTTTATTTGCAGGTTAAAGATAAAAGAAGTTGCTAGAGGAGTTTCGAAAGATTTTGATTATTGTGATCTTTCAATGTGGATTGTGTACAATTATAGATATTGTACATAACTCTTAGTTTATTTAGGAGATATTGTATAATGATGCCTCTAGACACTTGTATGATATTATTCATGCCATTCATTATACAAGGCGTTACATTTAGAAACTTGACATATATTCAAATATGAAAAATAGTGTGCAACACTACAAAATTCATATGATTTTTATTGTTTCCATTAAATATATCATTTTCTAATTATAAATATATCATACACATTATTTTTTGTATTAGCATATTGATGTTCCCACCTATCAGAAATAATAAATTGTTAATTTTATTATAATTTAATTAAGCATAATATTATCATTACTCGCTAGTTAATAATAATAATAATAATAATAATAATAATAATAATAATAATAATAAATGCAATAACTCATACTCGCGTTTAGGGGTGTTCGCGGTGCGGTTTGGGCGGTTTTGACGATAAAAATCATCCGAACCGCAAGAGAAAAAAGCATGCGGTTCGGTTTGGTTCGGTTGACTTTTAGAAATAAAACCGAACCAAACCAAACCAAACCAATGCGATTTGAATTGGTTCGGTTGGTTCGGTTTTTTACAATATTTTTATTGAGTCATACCTACACCTATAGAGAAGAACGTAACTTTGTATTTAGTCATTCATACATTACTAAATAACATAAAAACTTATCATATTTAGACAAAAACTTCGCATTCAATATACACAAAATTAGATTAGACAAAAATGAAAAAAAAACATATATATAATATTAGAATAAAATAATATCAAAGAAATTATAATAAAACATAAAAAATATATGAGAAGAGAGATTAGAGAAGATGAAAAAAAGAACATATGAGATGCGGGATTGAGAAGAAATGTGCGATAAAAACGTAATTGGAAGAGAAAATAGTAACATAAAAGATAAAAAAGAAAGAACATAAGAGATGAAATATTAGAATAGAAAAAGCGAAACATACAAGGTAAAGAAGATGAGAAGAATGTGCGATACTACTGGGAGAGATTTAAGAATGTTGAAATTGAAATCCTAAGTGTGAGTAAGAGAAAATCGTTTTTAATTGTAAGGTTAAGGCATACTAAGTATGAGTTTTGGATTAGATGTGAGATAATTGAAGTTTGAGTTGTAACATAATGCGGTTTGGTTTGGTTTAGTTCGGTTTGAAAAATACAAACCGCAAACCAAACCAAACCGTGCGGTTTTGTTAGAGAATGACCCAAACGGATCCGAACCAAATGCGATTTTTTGCGGTTTTGGTTTGGTTTGGTTTGGTTTGCGGTTTTCTATTGGGTTGGTTTGGTTTTGAACACCCCTACTCGCGTTTTTGCTCGTGTTTTAAATAATTTGTGAATCAAATAATTTATTAACTTATAAGTGATATAATAATTTACATATATCATTTTTTCTATCAACTAAATTCTATTTTAAAGATAAATTCAATTTTTGTTCGGGAAAAAACTAAATAAGATCATTTAAAAAAATATTGGAAAAAAAGTTATTATTATCATCATAAGGATCATTTTTTGCCTAGGTCAGGTTGGTATTTTATTTTTACAACTCATTCACAAAAAAATATTTTTTAATATTTATTGATTTTCTATATTTAAATATGAAGAACATTCTTACAATTTTTATTACTTCATAATAATCATTTATCTCTTTTCTCACATTTTTCTCTCATTTTGTCGTCGTTGTCGAAGAATTGTTAGTCTCCTCATTTCTCTTAGGTACATGATTCACTATCACTCTCTTACTCATCTTTCTCCTAACACTTGATAGATCAATGCCTCGTGCAAGTAAGAATTTGATACATTGACCTCAAACAACATGCTTCTATGAAAGTTAACTTTTAATCCTAATATAGCTTCAAAAAGATTCAACACCACCTTCAAAGCTCAAAAATTTTCTCAACTTTTAACCCCTGCCAATAGCATATTATCAACAAATTATAAATGAGAAACAATAACGACATTTGGCGCCCTCACCCCATATCATGTATACATTTCTTTTTCCACTACAACATTAATCAAAACATGTATCCTTTCATCTACTATCAGAAAGAGAAGAGGGGAAAGCGTGTCACCTTGACAAAAACCTCTTTCCATCTTAAACTCATCAGTTAGGCTCCCATTCACAAGTACAAAAGTTGTTACCATAGTAATACACTTTAATATCCACTTCCGCCATAGAGTCAAAAAATTCATTTTACACATAACATCATATAAATATTGTCAATCCACTGAATCATATGCTTTTTCAAAATCAATCTTAAATATTAATAATTCTTTTTTCAAAATAGATGCACCATCCACCATTTCATTAGTTATAAGAATTCCGTCCAGGATCTGCCTATCTTTAACAAAAGTTAACTGAGACTCGGAAATAACACTTCCAATCACGTGTCTTAGCCTATTAGCAAGAACCATATATAGAATTGTATACAGACAGTTAGCCAAAGAAATAGGTCGAAAATTCGACAAATGCTAAGGACTCTCAACTTTGGGAATCAAAGCAATAAAAGAATTGTTAATGCCTTTAGTCAACTTTCTATTACAGTGAAAATCAGTAAAAAAAACGCATTAACTCATATTTTAAGACGTCTTGAAAGTCTTTGATAAAGCCAATCTTAGTTGTGTCCGATTCTGGACTCTTAAAACTGTCACAATCCCAAACTGCATGCTTAATCTCTACCTTTAAAAAAGGTAGAGTCAAAACTGACCCCTTCTTCCTAGTGATTGATTTAAAAGAAAGATCTCATATCCTTGGCCGATCAACCGCTATCACCTAAAAATGATTATGAAAATGATAAAAAACGACACTTCTTACTCCATTGACACCTCCACTCATACATCATTAACTGAAATTAAGATGATAACATTCAACCTTCTCCACGAAGACATAATACCATGAAAGAATTTTGAAGTTGCATCTCCCTCCTTTAGCTAGATTAATCTAGATTCTTGCCATTAGATACTTGAATGTAATTTGGATAAAGAAATAATTTATGCCAATAAATAATGTAACTTTCCTAACTCCCCATCCTCTAGATCATACTCATCTCCTTTAATATCCAATAAAGAAATATGGTCTTTTACCGTTTAAATTTTGTCTTTTAAATTCTGAGTATGATTTTGAAGTCATAATTTTAATTTGTCTTTGATCAGCTTTAGTTTTTCTTTCAACACAAAACCTCCCCACCCATCCATTTGTAAAGATAGTCATTGTTCCTTCACAAACTCCTTGTAACCTAGTAAATTTGTCCAACATTTTAACATTCTCGTCGACCTAGGACCCCAGTTCTCTTCACCAATAGTCAATAAATCGGACAATGATCATAAATAGTGTGAGGTTGAGCCATTTGAATGCAATTCGGCCAAAAAGAAACAAGTTTCATTATTACCACCTAACTCCCTATCCACAACTGTCGTATCCCAAAATTTGCCCTCCCCTTTTCACTTTCTATTTGACCTATGACTTGAGATTCATCTGCATTCATGTGCACCGTGCATTCATTTTCGCATACATCATAGATTCATAACTTCTGAATAATAAGATTTGGTCCTGCTTAACATTGTGAGGTTGCATCTCGATCTTTCGTTCATGACTAACCCTTGGTTTGCTTGGCTCATGTCCTTGATGGACCTTTTGATCCACAGAACCCTAATTATGGGTACTCATCATGGGTGATCCATTTGTTGGCCTTGCTTTGGGCCCAAAACCCTAACCAAGGGACATTATGATCCTATTGTGCATTACGGCTTGATTCGTCACCCTGTGCTTAATACAAATCCTAATTCACGCTTCTTGGTTGATTGAGGTCAATTGTTGACTTTCTGGTCAACTAATTGACCAAAGTCAACCATCCATTCCTAAATCCATATTGTCTCGACTTTGGTAACATGGATCATCATCTATGCCTGTTTGACCCACTTCATCGTTATATTCATCTTGGTGCTTTGACTTTAATCTCAAAATTGATTCTAATTTTAAATTAATTTTATTTATTTTTAATTGGATTTTTCATTTTTCATTTTAATTGACTTTTTATTTTTTGATTTCAATTTAATTTTAAATTGATTTTTAATTTGGTTTTAATTTCAAAAGGATTCAAACTTCAAATTAATGGATTTTAATTTTCAAATGAATTTTAGATTGATATGAAACTAATGCTAAATTAATGAACTATAGATTTTTCAAAGTGATTTAATATTAAACTAATCTTAATTATAAATCAATTTAATTTGATTTGATTTTTATTGACTTTTGATTTTTGGATTAGTTTTAAATTATTTTAATAATCCAATTTACCATTTTAATAATCCATATCCATTAACAATCCAGTTTACCATTTTAAATCCATTAACAATCCAATTTACCATTTTAACAATTAAATATCCAAATCCATGTAAGTAACCATTTAGCATAACAAGTATCCACATCCAATAACCATTTCCAAACTTGCAAATTCACATTCATGGTTCAGTGATTCATGTTGTATTCATTGGCTCATATTCCATGATGTATTTATTTGATCCATCGATTTTTTAGTTCATAGTATACTAACAAATCCATTTGTTTTCAACACATGCTTTAGAGATGAGTTTTGAATTTGAAGTTTTTAAGGGAAAGTTGCATTTTTGAGATAAAGGAAATATTTTACGAACAAACTTTTCATTACATTTAAGTATCAAGTTGCACGGTACATACACAAATTACATAGAATGTAGTTAGCAAGGTTGACTAAAGTCAAACGTTGTTTTCTAATAAGCCCGTCCCCATTTTTTTTGGGTTCTTCTTGTTCCACCGTAACACATCTAACCATTACCATTGTTTAGTAATATCACATGTACTGCTGTCGAGCTTGGGTTAGTACCTAACTGGGTTGAGTTTTTAAGGGGCCTCGACAACTCAAAAGAGGTTCCGGTTGTTTGTTCTGCAGTTGAAATGTCAATCGATCATTCATGTGATAAAGCTTCATGCAGATATCAGCAGCAGCAGCAAAAATGCCTCCCTTCTTACCATCAAGAGTTTCACAGATTTCCACCATTTGCTTAATCTTTTAACTTTGATATCAACCTACAACATACCATTAGCACAAGTTAACAAACCATTAATACATGACAGTTTTAATTCAAAAGCATTTCTCATACATACATAGCATAACAAGCCCATAGGTAATTCATACACCAATGCACTCAATGACCATTTGGAGTGGACTATTGGCAATATTCCTACACCAATAGCCATACTAGCATGTCAATTAGGATTTCAAACCTAACTCATAATGATTCAACACATAAATGGGAAAATTCTGGTCCACCTGCATCCTGTTGTAACAGAACAACGACGGATTCACATTCACTCCACATTCCATTAAAAAAACAAAATTCATAAACCTACTGGCATGTGAATGAATCTCTCTTAGAAAAACCACTACAGTTTTCAAGCCAAACCATTCTAACAACTCAGTTCAGGTCTCAATAGAACAATGTGAAATTTATTAACCGATTAATTTATTTAACATAATAAGCGATTACTAACAAGCAACTAAATTCAAGTTTTAACCAACAATAAATTCACGGCATAACATAACAATAACAATCCCATTCAGTCACAAACCACATAATCTGATTCATTCAAATACTAATCACTGATATTTCAAACGGCTTTAACTTGCAGGGCTAACATTCCTTTAACTAGTTAACCACTAACAGTTACATCTAACTTCTCAATAACTAACACTTAAGTTGATTTTAACAATTAACAGAGTTCAAAATAATAGCCTCCTTACTCACTCTAGCATCTAACAGAATCCATTCACTACTTCCAGCTATTAACATAACAACACTAATCTAACTAACCAATTCTATTAACTCCAAATTTCTAACTAACTTTGATAGAGGTTAACATCTAACTCTAACAAACTAACAGTCAATGAATGCAATTAACAGAAAACTCAGTTAAAACTAACCCTAACATATTTCTTAACTAACTAACCGAAAGATAACAATGTGATAACATTTAACCAATTTGCACTTGATAAATCTAACTGAGACTAACAGAGTTAACATCCAAACTCTATAAATACTCACCTTTCCATTCTTCAATCTGAGATCTTCATTTCTTCTTCTTTCTGCACTCATTTCTTCTTCAACCTGCAATCTTCACATTTTCTGCAACTTCTTCATTTTGAAATTTCTTGATTCTGCACGAAGCCATTCCATCCTGCATCATCCATTCTCTTTGTTCTGCAAAAAGCCTTTCATTCTGCAGGAACTCTCTTCATCCTGCATAAAGCTCGATTCTGCATAAATTTGGCCGCTCTGCATCATCATTACCCTCGGCTTTGCCCTGCATCAGCCACACCACGCATTCAATAATTGAAATAGCAAAAGTGCGAGAAGAAACATTAACGCCATTAGCAGATCCAAGAAGAAGAATATTGGAGAAGAACCGAAGGAGAAGAAGAGACAGGGGAAGAAAGGGAGCGTTCAACCATACCTGATTTTTTTGTCGCCGTGTAAAATCCGGTGAGTTCCTCTTACTTCCATTCGTTTTTATCTCGATCTTTGTGGTGTAAATTTTTATTTCAGTTTTGATCCAATTTGTTGGGGTTAGGCACAATTATTTTTGTGGTTGATTGAATCCACGATGGAGGAAGCTTTAGATCAATGAGTTTGTGACAGTAATGGCGGAAAATGCGATAAGGTCGGATCATGAACGCGAAACCATGAGCTTGTGGAGCGATGAACGTGATGTTGGATGTGGAATGCTGAGACGTGATGTTGGGTGTGGGACGCCGAAACGCGATACTGACTCGGGATTGTTTGAGAAGCGCTTTCAACCTTTTGCTGCAGGAGCGTTTAGTCCTTTGTTTCATGCTGATAGATTTTTGTGTGTTGTGCATTGGACTCGGCTTGGGCCTAAGGCCCGAACGAGCTTGCCCCTTCTGCAGACGAAAACTTTACCTCGTATACCTACAATTATACCCACACTCTTACATATCAATTTTTTTTATCAAAATGCCCTCATATAAATAGGGTATATTTTTCAGAAATGAATTTTTTTCCCATTTGCGCTTGAAGACTTCCGGAATACATATTTTTGCTTTTTCTGGCATTGTAAACCGGAACACTAAGAGTAAGTCTTCCGGTTCACATAATGTATACCGGAACACTTATCTAAAGTCTTCCGGTTTGTTGCCTTTTGGGGGCATTGAACCGGAAGTCTTTTAGAAAGTCTTCCGGTTTGGTTGGTTGTATACCGGAACTCTTTCTTAAAGACTTCCGATTTGGATGAACTAAACTGGAACTCTTTTAAGAAGTGTTCCGGTAGCCAACCTTTTATTTATCCACACCGGAACTCTTCTTTGAAGTGTTCCGGTGCGTATTAACCCCGAGGCGAGAATTCCTTCAAAAGAATTTATTGAAGTATTAGACAATCTCTGCCATAAGGAAAACACCTCAACTGACCAATCTGAATTCAAATGGGTTTCACAAATAGCACCTTCCCCATGAGGAATTCTTAACAGACCTGCTAGTTCGTCGGTACTAAATTCATACTCAACCGCAAACATTCTAAATCGAACAGTACCAACTGTACTAGCAGTGTTAGGACTCACAATATAAATTAAAGAACTTAAAAACTTGATTGTCAATCGCTCAAAGGTAGGCTCTCGGTTTGAAGTGAGGACTGCTCAGGATGCCTTACAGGCCAGGATGGATCAGAGAGACCGTCGTCGCTGCCGATCCCGTCGTCACCCTTAGGATGGCGAAGGAACCAGTGGTCAGCCGTAGTATGACAAGTTACTCTCCCCTTATCTTATTTTGAAACATTGGGGACAATGTTCGATTTAAGTGTGGGAGGAGATTTTATCGCTTTCTATTTTCCTTTTCCGTTTTTAGTTAGATTGTTTATTTTTATTGCTTTTTAGTTATTTATTTTGTTTTATTTTGCTTTTAGTTAGAGTGTTTTAGAAAATGCATGTGTCTGACGAGTCACCAATATAATGTATCTTTAGTACATCCTCATCTCCCCATTCCTTTAGCCCTACCAAATATTTTTGCAAAAGAAAACGGTGTTTTTCTGAAAGTATTTGGGCTTTAAGACAGGTTTGAGTTAGGATGTAGTGACTTGGGAGAACTTTTTGAAACATCAGTATCATTTTAGCACCATAGACTTCATGAATATAGGAATCACTCCCGAAACCCCATATACCATGGCCTTAATTATCATTTCAGTATAGTCCTCAGTAGTTTATTCCAGCAGTCAGCTCCAGCCGAAACATCCTCTCCATAGGGGACCGATGAACATAAGTGAATGATCCAGTGCAATAAATAAAAGAAAAAAAAGCAACTCCGGTATAGGTGACCCTCACAGAGTCATTTAAACCAAAAAGTTGTAAAAATTTGCTGCAAAAGAAAAAGAAAAAGAAAAAGTCACACGCTGTTAGTTGGTTCAGAGGTATCTGGCACTGAACTCGGTAGGGCAGATTACTATCCGATCCCCCACAACTGCATTTGGGTCAAATAAAAGGGTTTACACATTTGTTATGTGCCAGAAACCTCATGTTTAGGATCAGAATCACTAACTGATCACTCTGCTATGAAGCATGTACAGATAACGGGCTTAATGTGATTGCGTCTGAATGAAAAGGACCCAAAAAAAGATGAATAGGTAGACCTAGGTATCGTGGGATAATATGGGTTGGTTAATATAGGAATGGAGTTTATGTCTGTGTCTGCGGATAAGTGTCATCACGATACCCTTAGTTCACTCAGTTAGTACCTATCACTGCATCCCAACTTGAACTTAGAAGCCTTTCTAGCCCGAATCACTCATCGACACCAGTTTTTCTTCTATGAGCTTTTAAGTATTTTGCTTGAGGACAAGCAAGGGTTTAAGTGTGGGAGAATTTGATGACACTGAAATTCACCGTATTTTTGACTCCGATTTCGCATGCATTTTAGTTATTTTATTATTATTTTGTTATGTTATTACTGTGTTTTCCTTTGTTTTCAGGTTTTCAGTCTAATCAGAGCCCCAGTCGAGAAAATGAGTGAAAATGAGCTAAAAAGCCTAAAAATCAGTATTTTGCACTTGTGGCTGGCGCCATGGGTCTAGCCATGACGTGTCATAGTCCAACTTCTCCTCAACTGCCACATATCCACTATCTCCACTTGAGCGCCACAATTTACTCTTATGGTGGGCGCCATGGTGTGGTGGCGGGTGCCACAAGAACGAAGAAGTTTCCCTCCCAAATTCAAACTTAAGGGCATCATTGTCATTTCCATTATTTTCCTTGCCTATAAATACAGACTTGATTTCATTTGTTTCATCATCCAAACTTAGATCAAAACTTAGTTATAACTAGGCATATATTCAGTATTGTAAAAAGTGGTAATCGCTTCACATCGGAGTGTTGCCACACTGTGTAATCGAGTCTGTAATCGAGTTTGGAGTACTTTGGAAGAAAGTTAATCATGCCGCCATTTTTATTTCTGTTACGCACTTTATTCAATCCTCTGATTGAAGCAGGTTTTATTGCTTTACCTTTGTCTACTTTACTTTCCCGCACTGTCTTTACTTTATTTATTTCTCGCACTCGCACTTTACTTTATTTACTTCTCGCACCGCACTACTTTTATTTATTTTCCGCACTCACACTACTTTTATTTAAATTCCACACTCGTACTACTTTTATTTAAATTAAAATGCACCTTTACTTTACCATGTCTAGCTAAACCTATAAAGGTTAGAATATAAGGATCGTAATTGAACCGATAATCCGTACAATTGTTTGTACAAACACTTAAGGATTATTTTGACTTTCAACTTAAGTTTTCCCGTAATTAATTTCCGTTGGGTAAGATCGAAAGTCGTCCGACGTCTATTTAAACTTAGTTGTTTTTTAACTATTTCAAATACAGCGAAAGCGCTTTGTTTAGTTCATTATGAGTTTTTGACTTAAAAAGAAAAGTGATTTTAAAACTATTTTCGGACGCGTTTATAAGTTTAGAGTCTGGTTCGTGAGAACCTCTTTTGGTTAAGAAATCCATGTCAAAATACTTTTCAACTTAGTCAAGATATTATATTTCTTAAAAATAGGTTTACTACTCTAACGCAATGTGCGCCTTTTTATAAGTGACAATAAGAGGGTTTGATTAGGGAGTACAACTCGGTTCTGAATACGCGAAAGCGACAGTTCCCGTTAAATTTGTTATTTTCAAAGTAGGAAACACTGTCCATAAGTAATTCTATTAGCAAGTACTTGGATTATTAATTGATTATGTGAATTACATTCGAACCTGTCTTTATTAATTGAATTTTATTTTATACTTTATTTTTCATTGTGCACTCTAAAAAACCCTATTTCGATTACCTTAGATAAACACCATAACAATAGATAACGATAGATTGACACCTGGTCTATGTGGATTCGACAATCTTTTATATTACTCTGACGTGTTCGTATACTTGCGAAAAACAACGCATCAAGTTTTTGTGGTGTGTTTGCCGGGAGCTTAGTATACCCTCTGAACCAACTAACAGCGGGAGCTTATAGAAGAAAAACTGGTGTCGATGAGTGATTCGGGCAAGAAAGGCTTCTAAGTTCAAGTCGGGATGCTGTGATAGGTACTAAATGAGTGAACTAAGGGTATCGTGATGACACTTATCCGCAGACACGGACATAAACTCCATTCCTATATTAACCAATCCATATTATCCCACAATACCTAGGCCTACATCTTCATCTCTTTTTGGGTCTTTTTCATTCAGGCGCAATCACATTAAGCTCGTTATCCGTACATGCTTCATAGCAGAGTGACCGGTTAGTGATTATGATCCTAAACATGGGGTTTCTGGCACATAAATATGTATAAACCCTTTTATTTGACCCAAATGCAGTTGTGGGGGATCGGATAGTAATCCGCCCTATCGAGTTCAGCGCTAGATACCTCTGAACCAACTAACAGCGGGTGTGTTTGTCGGAAGCTTAGTATACCCTCTGGCGGAACCTGAACGTTACGCTCGCGCACGTTTATTTTTCCATAGAATTAGGAGAGCTATGGCCGAAGATCAAAATCATAGACCTCTTAAGGATTTCACCCAACCATCCAATGAAGAACCTAGTTCTAGTATAGTAAACTCAACCATCCCAACTAATAATTTCGAACTTAAACCCTCTCTGTTGCAACTAATGCAACAGAGACAATTCGCAGGTCTCGCTATTGAGAACCCAAACCAACATTTAAAAATCTTTCTCCAATTAGCAGACACTTTTAAAACCAATGGAGCTTCTCCTGAGGCAATCCGTTTAAGACTATTCCCTTTCTCCCTCAGAGATAAAGCCCTATCATGGTTAGATTCCCTTCCACCCAATTCCATAACAACTTGGGACAACCTTAGAAAAGTATTCCTTGCTAAATACTTTCCCCCAAGTAAGATCGTCTTTCTTCGAAACCACATAACCAGATTTACCCAGAACCAAGGAGAATCGTTGTTCGAATCTTGGGAGAGATATAAAGAGCTGTTAAGAGCATGCCCACATCATGGTTTAGAAAATTGGTTAATCATTCAGACCTTCTATAATGGGCTTCACTATAACACTAAGATGACCATCGATGCCGCCGCAGGTGGCGCTCTGATGAACAAACCTTATCCTGAAGCTAGTGCCCTCATCGAAGATATGGCTCAAAACCATCAATCATGGGGAGTTGAACGAGCGACAGTTGAGAAGAAGGAAGCTCAAAGAGGAGTACATGAGTTAGGCTCTATAGACATGATGCAAGCTAAAATGGACGCATTAGCCCTCAAGGTTGAGCATATGTGCATAAACCCGAATACTGCAGCTGCAGTTTCGTCGGATTGTGAGATATGTGGAACCAAAGGACACCAATCTGCATAATGCAGTCTCTTAAACGAAACCAACTCTGAACAAGTGAACTACGCCCAAGGGAACCCATATTCGAATACCTATAACCATGGATGGAGGAATCACCCGAACTTCTCCTATAAGAACAATAACCCTATCCAAAATACTGCACCTCCGAGACAACCAGGTTACCAAGCCCCAAGACCAAATCAACCTATGCAACCTGTGCCACCAAAGCCGAGCCTTGAGAAAATTATGGAAAATTTTATCACTCCTCAAACCCAACAAAACAAAGAGTTCATGAACCAGAACATTCACGTAAACGAACTGATTACCCAGTTAGGAACCAAGGTTGACCAAATAGTTACTCACACTAAGATGCTTGAAACCCAGATCTCTCAGGTAGCCTTAAACCAAGCCCCCCAGACTACACCTGGAGGACAGTTCCCTGGACAACCTCAACAAAATCTGAGAGGACAAACCAATGTCATTACCCTATGAAGTGGGAACGCTTATGATGAGCCACCAAACCCAAGATTGAGTGAACCCAAAACTTCTAAGGAATATACCTAACCCACGGACGAAGTAAAGGAACCAGAGGAATCTGAAAAACAGGAAGGTCAAGAAAAAGGAGAAGAACCTAAAGACAAAACTTATGTACCACCCCCGCCATACAAACCACCGATACCATATCCGCAAAGACTCAAACAAACTCGGATCAATAACCAGTATCAGAAATTCATTAAGGTTATAGAAAAACTTCACGTAGAAATCCCTTTCACAGAAGCCATCACCCAAATACCTTTGTTGGTTCTAAGTGTTGGCAGCAATTTTGGTAAAACAAAGAGAGTTCATAAGATGTTATGTTTGATGTCTTAACATAAGATATCCTATGTACCTGCTGGAGTTCAAGAAACATAATCATGCAGGATTGTTTCAGAATGTCATACTCAAGGACATGGCATCTGATATGTGTGTTCCTGCTGGAGTTAAAATGGAAAAACATAATTATGCAGGAGTGTATCGGGATGTCATACTCAATGTCATGGCATCTGATGTTTGTGTATCTGCTGGAAGCTATAAAAGGAATTATGGAATTATGCAGGATTTTTCCAGGATGTCAGACCCGATGTCATGACATCCTATACACAGAACATTCAGTATGAATGTCTGGTGTTTTGTGATTGCACAATTAATGGCAATCTATGTATGATTGAAGATCTGATTAGATGGCACATTCAATCATGGATTACAACCTAATTTACTTATTCTCCAAGGAGATCTAACCAGCTGTTATGAAAAGATTTAATTGGAAAATAGATTTAGGGTTTTCAAGATGTCCAAGCCCAGCTGAAAGCTTCTATAAAAAGGGACTTAGAAAACCTGTTTTAGTACACAACCAATACTGAGCGAAATATAGAGAGAGAGCTAGGGTTTGTGTCTATTTAGTCGTGAGACTTGTAAGCCATTCAAGTCATCTTTTGATGGTTGAATTAGACTGATTTGTGGTTGTAATTTGTCACTCTAAAGCTGTTAAGCAAGAGTGTGTGTCTACTTGATCAAAGTTGTGAAGCAAGATCAAGTGTGTGTCTTCTTGATCAAAGTTGTTAAGCAAGATCAAGAGTGTGACTTCTTGATTAAAACTGTGAAGTAAAATCAAGAGTGTGTTATTGAAAAGTGTTTTCTTTTCTCAAGGGATTGTTGTTTAAGATCACATGTGTGATTGTAGGGAAGTGAGTGGGTTCTCATATCTAAGAGTGCTTAGGTAGAAATTGCACGGGTAGAGATTAGGTGAGAAAGACTGTAACTTGTTGAAGTGTACGGAGAGTCTTTGAACTGATTCTATTTTAGTGAATTTCCTTCCTGGCTTGGTAGCCCCCAGACGTAGGTGAGTTGCACCGAACTGGGTTAACAATTGCTTGTGTCATTTGCATTACCATTCTATATCTCTCTTCTGTTAGTGTAACTAAGATATTAGTGTCATGACATCACCTTCGACATCTTATATCTGATACCAGAATTTCAATTGGTATCAGAGCAGGCATCCTGTTATGTTTCTGGGTGAGATCTAGGGACAATACTTTTTGGTACAATGGAGAGAGATGGAGGATCTGTTCACAGGCCACCAATTTTGGATGGTTCTAACTATGACTATTGGAAACCTCGAATGGTAGCCTTTCTAAAATCTCTTGATAACAAGGCTTGGAAGGTTGTGTTAACAGGCTGGGTGCATCCTGTAATTACTAAAGAAGGAAAAGCCATTACAGAGAAGAAGCCTGAAGAACAATGGTCCAAGGAGGAGGATGATCTAGCCCTTGGAAATTCTAAAGCATTGAATGCAATATTCAATGGGGTAGACAAGAATATTTTCAGGTTGGTAAACAACTGTGAAGTGGCCAAAGATGCTTGAGACATTCTCAAGACCACTCATGAAGGCGCCTCTAGGGTAAAGATGTCTAGACTTCAGCTGCTCACCTCCAAATTTGAAAATTTAAGGATGAAAGAAGATGAAAACATTCATGAATTCCACATGAGTATCCTTGAAATTGCTAATGCCTCAGAAGCCCTGGGAGAAAAGATGACAGATGAAAAACTGGTAAGAAAAATACTCAGGTCACTCCCTAAGAGATTTGCTATGAAGGTGACTGCCATAGAAGAATCTCAAGACATTTCCAACATGAGAGTTGATGAGTTGGTTGGTTCTCTCCAAACCTTTGAGATGGGATTGAATGATGGAACTGAAAAGAAAACCAAAAGCATTGCCTTCATAACAAACACAGAAGAGGAAAACAGTCAAGATGTTGATGAAGAATTGGCCAATAAAGTTGCAATGCTGGGGAGACAGTTCAACAGATTGTTAAAAAAAATGGATGTAAGATCCAAGGCAAATGTCAAGAACATCTCATCTGACATCAACAATGGAAAAAGAGCAAGGACAGATGAGAAGCCCAAAGAAGGAAAAGAAGTAAAGTGCTATGAATGTGATGGGTATGGACACATTAGAACTGAATGTGGAACCTACCTCAAGAAGCAAAAGATGAGTCTTGCTGCCACCTGGTCTGATGAGAGTGACACAGAAGAGGCTGCAAATCTGGTGACTGCATTAATAGGAAAATGGGGTTCTGATGAAGACTCGAGTGATGAAGAAGTGACCTTTGAAGAATTGGCCTCTACCTACAGAAAGTTGTGTCACAAAAGTGTAGAGTTGTGTAAACAGGTTGAAAGCCAGAAGAAGGGGATAACTCAACTTGAGAATGAGAAGGTAGAACAATTGGAAACCATCTCCAAATTGAGAACAGAAGTAGTGGCTCTGAAGGTCCAGCTAGATGAAAGTCAACAAGTTGAAAGTCAGAAGATAGTACAGCTGGAGAATGAAAAGGCAGAACATGTGGAAACCATCTCCAAGCTAAAAACTGAAGTTATGCTCTTAAACTCAAAACTAGAAGAGATAACCAAGTATGTAAGGATGTTAAACAATGGATCTGACTCCTTAGACAAGATTCTCCAAACTGGACTAATCACAGGAGACAAATCTGGAATAGGGTATCATAAATCTAAGGCTGAGAGCAGTTACACTAGTTGCAAACCTCAAGCTAAACCTAAATGCAATAGTAGTAAGAGTAGTCCTGAGATGTCACATCATCAGAGGAGAAAACAGCAGAAAGGGAAACACCAAAGATGGAGATGCCATTACTGTAGGAAATTTGGTCACCTAAAGCCCTTCTGCTATAAGTTGTATGGTTACCCTACCCCTGTTCATCAACAGACTCACTATCAACCCAGACCCAAACAGCACAGGCCTATCAACAAGAAGCAATGGGTTCCTAAGACTAATGTTACAAGTCTGATAGCTCACATTCCCCCCAGAGTCTCGGCCAAAGAAGAGTGGTATTTTGATAGTGGATATTCTAGACACATGACTGGAAACTCAGACTTGATAACTGATCTTCACCCTCATGACATAAGCTATGTAACCTTTGGTGATGGAGCAAAGGGTGAAATAAAGGGGATAGGCAAGCTTGAGTGTCCTGGAGTTCCTAAACTTGACAATATTCTACTGGTTAAGGGCTTGACTTCAAATCTAATAAGCATCAGTCAGCTAGGTGATCAAGGTTTGGATGTTATCTTCACTAAAACTGAATGTCTGATTATTAACAAAGACAGTGAAGTAATTATGGAAGGAATCAGGACCAAAGACAACTGTTACATGTGGAGCTCTCAAATGGATTATTCCTCTAAATATACCTATGACAAAAAGGAAGGGGTGAAGATGAGTACAATTGCTAGAAGAACCTTCAAGGGTGATGAAAGACAAGTCTGTGGGAAATGTCAGATAAGGATGTTACACCATAAGCTAAGACCTAACCTCACTTTCAAGGAAGAAAAGGTCATGATTGCCCAAACATCTGAAAATTTAGATCAAATAGGGGAACACATGACTGGTTATATGCAGTCTGAAATTAGTGAGAGCTTTGGTGGAACTGGGCCACAAGGAACTATGTGTGCAAAGAACAATGTGAAAAAGATTGAGATGGAAAGTGAAAGGACACATGCTCCTACACATTTGAAAAATGAAAATGGTGTTTATGATGAAAATATATCAGATGGAAGCAGCTGTTCTCAACTAGGTTGGATGAAACTACTGATAATTGCATACAATGTCACACACGATGTCATGACATTGTATTTTGACAACCTGAATACTACAGCAATGTCCAAAAATCATATTCAGCATAATTGGACCAAGTTCTTTATCTGTTGTCAACTCTCTATTAGAAAATTTGTGGAAGACAAAATCATAGTTCCAAAGCTTGAAATGCCACTAGTTGACAAGGGTGCAAAGAATTTGGATGGTACTCAATCTAAATATGAAAAAGGGAAATTAGGGATTTGGACTCTTGTGAAATTATGGCAATTAAAGTGGAAAGAAAAAGGAAATAAAAATAGTGTCTGCCCACTTAAAATAAAGAGCCACATTAATGATAAATCATTCCCTAACATTGGAAATAGTATCTATGTCACTTGCACATGCTACCTAAACACAACCATCTTCATCTCCATCCAACTCCTCAAGGAAACTCTGCTAGGGCAAAGAAATTTCTGTCAAAATTTCAATAACATGTCTCAACATCCTTCTTCATCTGGTTCAAAACTCTATCATCATACCAGAACTCCCTCCATGGAGTTTCTAGATGAAGACGTGTTGGACGTTACTCCTCTTTGTGTGATACCAGGTGACGCCCCAGGCTTATCTTCCATGACTGGAACTAGGCAAGGTAACATTTCTGAAAACTCTCCTAATAAAGAGGACATGCACTTCATTGATCGTACCATAAGAAACCTAGTTACTAGGATTCTGAATGAAGAACATGCAAAAGGGGCTTCTACCCCTCTGTCCAGAAGGGATCCCTCTCCTGAGGTAGAACCCCAAGTTGAGAAAGATGATGAATCATCTCGATCAGAAAAGGAAGTGGCTGTAGAAGGATTATGTTCTCTAGGCAAAAACTTACCCAGCAAGAAACCAGCAAGTGTGTGTCATGAAACTACTGAGGATATCCTTGATCTGGAGGAAGAAAGTTCTGAGGAAGATGACACTTTGGTCAATCTTGTGAAAACAAGTGTAGCTAAGAAACTGAGAATCAAAAAAAGGAAGAGTGTGGCTGAAATAAGAACAACTAGAAGAGAGAAAAAGGATGTTGGTGTAGGTCCCTCCAAGTCTTGGAGTAAAGTAGAGGTTAAGAAGAGGAAAGAAAGTGAGAGCTCTGAATCTGATGAGGATGTCGAAGACGATGTCCCAGACATCTCCCCTGCTAAAAAGCAGGTTGTGAAGAAGTCTCCAAACAAAGTGGCTGTTGTGCATCTAGACAATATCTCTTTTCACTTAGAAGATGGTGCTGCCAAATGGAAGTTTGTCATTCAGAGGAGGGTAGCGGTTGAAAGAGAATTGGGAAAAGAGGTTGTTGAAGTAAAGTAAGTCATGGAGTTAATTAAGGTTGATGGTCTTATGAAAACTGTGACTGCTTTACCCCAGTGCTATGAGGGGTTAGTAAAAGAATTCATTGTGAACATCCCTAAGGAGATTTATGAAAGGAGCAGCAGGGAGTTCTGCAAAGTCTTTGTAAGGGGGAATGTGTGAGATTCTCACCAACCATCATCAACAAGTTCCTAGGAAGAGGAACTGATGGAGGAGTAGATCTAGAAACTACAAACAATGAGGTCTGTAGGATTATTACAGTTGGCCAAGTTAAGGAATGGCCTAGTAGGAATCACTTATCAGCTAGTAAACTAACTATCAAGTATGCCATCTTGCACAAGATTGGTTCAGCTAATTGGGTGCCTACTAATCATATCTCTACCATCTCCATTGGTCTTGGAAGAGTCATTCATGCAATTGGAACCAAGATTAACTATGATTTTGGAAAGTTTATGTTTGACCAAACCATCAGACATGCCTCCACAAATGTTGTGAAGTTGCCCATTGCCTTCCCATCCATTATTTGTGGTATTATCTTGAGTCAACAACCAGGCATACTCAATACAAATGACATTCCAAGCAGAAGAAAGCCCCCACTATCCATTCATTATAAGTTGTTTGAGGGAAGTCATGTAAATGATGTTGTCAGGACATCTGCCAGAAGGGAGCCTGCATCTCAAGGGAGCTTAATTGATCAATTAAAAGAAACCTGCAAGGAATTGGATAATGGTATAAGGGTGGCCAAGGCAAGAAAAGAAGCTTTGGAGGTTCTTATTTGTATCCTGGAAAAGGAAGAAATGGAGAAGGCTGGTGAAGACTCAGATGCCAATAGCTCAGGAGAGAGGTCAAAAGCTCAATCCAGTGGCAGCTTTGAAAGCTCTGAAGGTGAAGGTGATACTTCTTCCTCTGATTGATGGTTCCCCCCCCCCCCTTGTGTGTTGAAGACTGAAGATTGTGTGAGGTGTGTTGTATTTGAAGAGTGTTCTTGGTGAGGTTGTTGTGGATGTTATTTTGGAAGTTGTTCCGGTGCTGCTGTTTGGATGCTGAAGTTTTATTATTTTTTTTGAAAAATGTGTAAATTGTGTCAGTCCTCATTGATGCCTGTTTGTAATATTTTGGGCTCTTAAAAGAGTTCCTTGGATTTGTTCATTATCTCAGCTACCACAACTGTGTACGATGATGGTTCGTACTGCCTAACTATTGTGTTTTAACATGTTTAATGTTATAACATCTGATCTGACATTCTCTGATAGACTAATTGACATTTATTTTGTCTAATTGGTCACCTTTGGTCAATTTTGACTAAAAAGGGGGAGAAGTGTTATGGAAGCAGTTGTGGAGTTGTGAGATGTATGTAGCTGAACTGAAGGACAACTATTATTGAAGGAAGTGCACGGGTGTTAAAACAGAATATTATTATGTTTACAGATGTCAAAGGGGATGTCTGATATGGTGCACAGGTGTTGATGTTGAAGCAGATGTCAGAATGACATTCTGGCTGGTACAGGTGCTGTGATTATAGTAGCTATTATGTTCATAGAGGTTGTTTGTTGTATGCACAGATTTAGGGGGAGAAGGATTACCCTTGTGCATTTATGTGTCTTACTAGTTGCATCCATAACTAGTAATTCTGTTTCTATTGCACAAATTTAGGGGGAGGAGAAGTACCCTTGTGCATGTGTGTATTACTAGGAGCTATATCTAGTAATTGTATTTGCTTCTGCTGCTGTTTAAACTGTTGTTTAACTGCTGATAGTTTTCTTGTGAACAAAAAGGACAAATATATGTTTTAGCCAAAATTTGCCAAAGGGGGAGTTTGCTGGTTCTAAGTGTTGGCAGAAATTTTGCTAAAACAAAAAGAGTTCACAAAATGTTATTTGTGATGTCTTAACATAAGATATCCTATGTATCTGCTGGAGTTTAAGAAACATTTTCATGCAGGATTGTTTCAGAATGTCATACTCAAGGACATGGCATCTGATATGTGTGTTCCTGCTGGAGTTAAAATGGAAAAACATAATTATGCAGGAGTGTATCAGGATGTCATACTCAATGTCATGGCATCTGATGTTTGTGTACCTGCTGGAAGCTATAAAAGGAATTATAGAATTATGCAGGATTTTTCCAGGATGTCAGACCCGATGTCATGACATCCTGTACACAGAACATTCAGTATGAATGTCTGGTGTTTTGTGATTGCACAATTAATGGCAATCTATATATGATTGAAGATCTGATTAGCTGGCGCATTCAATCATGGATTATAACCTGATTTACTTATTCTCCAAGGAGATCTAACCAGCTGTTATGAAAAGATTTAATTGGAAAATAGATTTAGGGTTTTCAAGATGTCCAAGCCCAGCTGAAAGCTTCTATAAAAAGGGACTTAGAAAACCTGTTTTAGTACACAACCAATACTGAGCGAAATATAGAGAGAGAGCTAGGGTTTGTGTCTGTTTAGTCGTGAGACTTGTAAGCCATTCAAGTCATCTTTTGATGGTTGAATTGGACTGATTTGTGGTTGTAATTTGTCACTCTAAAGTTGTTAAGCAAGAGTGTGTGTCTACTTGATCAAAGCTGTGAAGCGAGATCAAGTGTGTGTCTTCTTGATCAAAGTTGTTAAGCAAGATCAAGAGTGTGACTTCTTGATTGAAACTGTGAAGTAAAATCAAGAGTGTGTTATTGAAAAGTGTTTCCTTTTCTCAAGGGATTGTTGTTTAAGATCACAGGTGTGATTGTAGGGAAGTGAGTGGGTTCTCATATCTAAGAGTGCTTAGGTAGAAATTGCACGGGTAGAGATTAGGTGAGAAAGACTGTAACTTGTTGAAGTGTATGGAGAGTCTTTGAACTGATTCTATTTTAGTGAATTTCCTTCCTGGCTTGGTAGCCCCCAAACGTAGGTGAGTTGCACCGAACTGGGTTAACAATTGCTTGTGTCATTTGCATTACCATTCTATATCTCTCTTCTGTTAGTGTAACTCAAATATTAGTGTCGTGACATCATCTTTGACATCTTATATCTGATACCAGAATTTCAACCTTCTTATGCAAAGTTTCTCAAAGACATTCTTACCAACAAACGTAGACTCGACGATCTGAAGCCCTTGGAATGCAATTCTATTTCCGAGAATAAGTTATCCAAAAAAGATAAAGATCCTGGAAATTTATCCATTCCTTGTCTTTTGGGAAGTCATGTCATCGAAAAAGCTTTTCTAGACTTATGAGCTAGTGTGAGCTTAATGCCTTTAGCAGTTTGCGAGAGGTTAAACTTAGGTGAATTACAGCCTACTAAGATGTCACTTCAATTAGCCGATAGATCTGTTAAGTATCCGATAGGCATATTAGAAGATGTCCCTGTTAGGATAGGTCAGTTATTTATCCCTACTGATTTTTTTGTCATGGACATTAAAGAGGATAATGATATACCAATCCTTCCAGGTAGACCGTTCTTATCAACTCCAGGAGCCATAATAGATGTTAAGAGAGGAAAGTTGACATTTGAGGTAGGTGACGAGAAGATAGAATTTATACTTTCAAAATTTCTTATGGCACATGTGATGGGAGACGCATGTTATGCCATAGATATCATTGATGAATGCGTTAGGGAAATATAACAAGAAGAAATCATAAAACAATTAAGTTGCCATCAACCCTCATACTGGAAGATGATGACTTTAGGAAGCCCTACATCGATGATAACCTTTACGAATGTTTATCCCTTACCCCAGATCTTATGCCATGCCCTAAGAAACCAACCTTAGAACTTAAGGAACTGCCTAAGAACCTGAGATATGAGTTCCTCGATGAAGAGATGAATTGTCCAGTTATAGTCAGTGCTACCTTGAGCCAAGAGGAAACAAACCAACTCTTAGATGTTTTACGAAGATATCCCTCAGCCTTAGGATATAATATCTCTGATCTGAAAGGTATAAGCCCATCTATATGCATGCATCGGATTTCGCTCGAAGAAGATTCAAAGCCCTCAAGAGAACATCAGAGAAGAATAAACCCTATAATGAGTGATGTTGTTAAAAAAGAAGTTCTTAAGTTACTTGAAGCAGGTATAATCTATCAGATCTCAGATAGTAAGTGGGTGAGCCCTGTGCATGTAGTACCTAAAAATGGAGGCATCACAGTAGTGCAAAATGATAAAGGCGAACATGTAGCAAAACGGATAGAAGGAAGATGGCGGATGTGCATAGACTACAGAAAGTTAAATAAAGCAACCAGGAAGGATCTTTTCCCTTTGCCATTTATAGACCAGATGTTGGAGCGTCTAGCCAGACACACTTACTTCTGCTATCTAGATGGATACTCTGGATTCTTCCAAATACCTATCCACCCCGAAGATCAAGAAAAAACTACCTTTACATGCCCTTATGGAACTTTTGCCTACAGACGAATGTCATTCGGTCTCTGTAATGCCCCAGCTACTTTCTAGCGTTGCATGATGTCAATCTTTGCAGATTACCTAGATAGTATCATGGAAGTATTTATGGATGATTTCTCAGTTTGCGAATTTGATTTCCAAAATTGTCTTGCTAACCTTGAGAAAATCCTGGAGAGATGGATGGAGGTGAACCTTGTGCTAAACTGGGGAAAATGTCATTTCATGGTCACCGAAGGGATTGTTTTAGGACATATAGTTTCCGAAAAAGGTATTGAGGTAGATAGAGCTAAGATAGAAGTCATAGAGAACCTAAAACCACCCAAAACTATCAGAGAAGTCCTAAGTTTCCTTGGAAATGCTGGATTCTATCAGCGTTTTATCAAGGACTTCTCCAAAATAACTAAACCTTTAACTGGCCTTTTAATGAAAGATGTTGAATTCATTTTCGATGGAAAATGTAATGAAGCATTTAATCTTTTAAAGCAAGCGTTAATTTCAGCACCCATCATGCAACCCCCTGATTGGTCAGAACCTTTTAAGATAATGTGTGACGCTAGTGATTATGCCGTTGGAGCCGTTCTAGGACAAAGGAAAGATAAAAAATTACATGCGATTTATTATGCCAGTAGAACCCTAGACGCTACCCAACTTAACTACGCAACAACTGAAAAGGAACTACTAGCTGTAGTTTTCGCTATAGACAAATTTAGATCTTATCTACTAGGAGCAAAAATTATAGTTTACACCGATCATGCTGTCATTCATTACCTTTTAAGTAAAAAAGATGTCAAGCCCAGGCTACTCCGATGGATTCTATTACTACAAGAGTTTGGTTTAGATATCAGAGATGAAAAAGGCACTGAAAATGTAGTAGCTGGTCACCTTTCTAGGCTAGAACACCTAAAACCAAACCTCGTATCCATCAATGATGATTTTGCCTATGATAGACTAATGGCTAGACTAGAAGCCATTGAAGAAGATAGCCTAGGCCCTCATGAGCATTTCCAAAAATCCTTAGGTGTAAGTAATGTGCCATGGTATGCAGACTTTGTTAATTATCTAGCTACTGATATCGTACCCCCTGATCTTGACTACCACCGGAAGAAGAAGTTCTTCAACGATGTAAGAAACTTTTATTGGGACGGACCGCTCCTTTTCAAAAGGGGTAAAGACGGCATTTTTCGCTGTTGCATTCTAGAAGACGAGGTAAAAAGTATAATTGAGCCTTGTCACTCTGCACCCTATGATGGACATGCGAGCACCTCTAAGACATAGGCCAAGGTTCTTCAAGCTGGCCTATTTTGGCCTACCATGTGGCGTGATGTCCATGCTTGCATTGTCAAATGTGATAGATGCCAACGCACGAGAAATATTTCAAGTCGTGACGAAATGCCTCTAAGAAACATTCAGGAAGTAGAACTCTTCGACGTTTGGGGTATAGATTTCATGGTTCCTTTCCCACCATCCTTAGGAAACAAGTATATTTTAATAGTTGTGGACTACGTGTCTAAGTGGATTGAAGCTATAGTTGCACCCACAAACGACACTAAAGTGGTGATCAAGTTATTTAAAAACTACATATTCCCCAGATTTGGAACACCCCGTTTAGTCATAAGCGATGGAGGATCGCACTTTATATCGAGAATATTTGATAAACTTTTAAGCAAGTATGGAGTTAGGCATAGAGTAGCGACACCATACCACCCACAGACTAGTGGCCAAGTAGAAGTATCCAATAGGGAGATAAAACAAAATCTAGAAAAAATTGTTTCTATATCTAGAAGAGACTGGTCTCAGAAGCTCCAAGAAGCGTTATGGGCCTACATAACCGCTTTCAAAACCCCTATAGGAACAACTCCCTACCAACTAGTCTATGGAAAATCCTGTCATTTACCTTTTGAATTAGAGCATAAGGCCTATTGGGCCATTAAAACTTTGAATTTAGATTACCTGACCGCTGGTGAAAAACGTATCCTTGACATTCACAAACTGGAAGAACTTAGGCAATCTGCCTACGAGAATGCCAAAATATACAAAGAGAGAACAAAAGCTTGGCATGACAAGAGAATTGTGAAAAAAGACTTCAATATAGGCGACCCTATTCTCCTGTTCAACTCTAGGGTACGACTTTTCCCTGGGAAGTTGCGTTCAAGATGGACTTGGCCTTTCAAAGTATCTAAGATTCTGAGATCCGGAGCTGTAGAAATCAAGAACGAAACCTGTAGTCCATTCATTGTAAATGGGCAAAGACTGAAGCTCTATGAAGGAGGAGGCATTCCGACAGACTACTCCAGCCACACTCTGATAGATCCACCGATTCCTACGACAAATGTATAAGTTCTGATCGTCAAGCTAACAACGTTAAACAAGCGCTGCTTGGGAGGCAACCCACAATTTTCTTATCTTGTTTTACTTTTTTGCATTTATTTACTTTATTTTATTTTTAATCATATTTTCACCAAGACTAAATATCATTTGCAATGTTTGTGTTTTCAGGATCCTTTTTCCTAACCTTTGCAGGATGCAGAACTTTGATGACATGCACGTGGCTTTCAGGGATGACGCTTATAGGGAGTGTTACATAGCTCTCTACCAGCGCTTTATGGCCCCTATGTGCTATCCAGACCAGGATTGCATGGAAGCCTTATGCATTGAGTCGAGCATCAGATTCCTATGCCACCAACTTCAATGGGATGAATTCGCTGATGACCTGAGCAACACCTATAGAAACTTGACTTTGGAGTTCCTCAGTTCATTTGATTATGATCCTTACTCCGGACCAGATGGACATGTTGTTTTTGGGATATTCGGGATTGAGTACTCTTTCAGTCAGAAGGAGTTCGGTGACTTATTAGGTTTTCAGACTACCCCCGACGCTATCCCTGAGACGCCGATGGGATACTTTCTGGGTAAGGAAGTGGAGAAATTCTGGAGCGATATCTCTGGTGGAGGGAGTCAGGATCCTTCTACTCAGTTGTCCCAGGCTATCCACAACCCTGCTATGAGGTATTTCCAGATGATACTGACGCACTCTTTTCTTGGGAGACCAGATGCTGAGACTTTGCTGAGTGAGGAGGAGATATTTTTGTTATTTTGTGCATCCCAGTCTCGCCCTGTGGCATGTGGGAACTTTCTGCTGTGTGTCCTTAGCAGTGTTTCCAGATCATCCGAAGGAGTTATTCATGTAGGAGGGATTGTCACATAGATTGCCATTGCCTTAGGTCTACCCCGCAAACTGCTCCATCTCAATACTTTCTGTGGCTACACTACTATGGATATCGATTTCTTCTTGACCAGAGGATTGATGAGGAGATCCTATTTCAATCCCAGACAGTTCAGATTGTTGATTGATAGCGAGACGATACACTACTTTACACTGCCAGATCCGATGATGACCAGTGTTCATGATCCAGCTAACTGGAGTTATGCTTTGGAGGGTCATGGAGAGAATGTTGAGGAGCCTAGATCCCCACCTGTAGCTGATTATACTCCTACACCGCCTTCACCCAGGATTACTGTGCTCTCTAATAATTTATCTTTGCAGACCCAGATATCCGCATGCAGATTGCCGAGTGTCGTAGAGAGATTGCTGAGCTTAGGCAGGAGGTGGCTGACCTTACCTTATAGATGGCGGAATCCGATCTTACACATGCTACTGAGGCTGATTGTTTGTACCAAGAGATCGTAGAGCTTCGTCAGGAGATAGTCGTACTTCGTGGATCCAGTTAGGCAGAGGAGCCCCCTGCTGTTTGAGTTTACCGTCTCGTTTATTCTTTCTTATTTATGCTTATATTATTTCTCGCATTTCCCCGACTTATTTTATATTATTGCATTTGGTATATTTCCTAACTATATTAGCACATTGATGTTTCCATATATATACATATTTTATGTGTGTTTATTCCCTTTATATTTATATTATAGTCTAATAATATTAATTATTTATTTATTTATTAGTCTAATGTTTGAATTTTATTTTTATAAAATTGTGCAAACCTTATTTCATTAGGAAAAACAATGAAAATGCTATCCGGACTCCCAACCAAAAAGAGAATGGAGAAGCCCATACCAAATGAGTCAAAATCCGGCCTAACTGAAATTACTCTTGTGGCGCCCGCCATGGATATTGTGGCGCCCGCCACAGCGTCTGATAAAGCTCGGGGCAGATTCACATTTTTCACCATTTTCAAACCTTCAAACCTCCAAAACCCATTTTTTCCTCTTCCAAAAACTCCCTTGAACCCCATAAAAGCTCCCACATTTCTCATCTTTCCACCATACAAGTCACCTTCCCAACTTCCATTTTCATTTTCTTCCGTCAATATTCATAAAAACCCCACCTTTATACAAACCCATCTTCATCTTCTTCATCACATTCCAAGAGCTAAATAATGGAGTTCAACAGATTTATCCTTCGCGAAGGGAAGCCTGGAGATAGGCAAAGAAAGATTATCAAAAGGTTGCAAAATCGGGAAATTCTCCCGACGAGGTACGTGGAAGATAACTGTCTTTATACTTTGGGTATTTACCATAGTGTTTTTAATTTGTTAGATATTTTAGGCTTGCACACTATCTTTTTAAATCGAGAGCCTACCTTTGAGTGATTGACAATCAAGTTTTTAAGTTATTTAATTTATATTGTCAGTCCTAACACTGCTAGTACAGTTGGTATTGTTCTATTTAAAATGTTTGTTGTTGAGTATGAATTTAGTACCGACGAACTAGCAGGTCTGTTAGGAATTCCTCATGGGGAATGTGCTATTTGTGAGGCCCCTTTGGATTCAGATTGGTCGGTCGAGGTGTTTTCCTTCTGGCAGAGACTGTCTAATACTTTAATAAATTCTTTTGAAGGAATTCTTGCCTCGACCATCCATAACCCGACCATCAGAGTTTTTAGATATCTGTTGGCATGTACTATTTTTGGCTGGGAGAATTTAAACAAGGTTAATGCTCAAGAGCTTCTATTTTTACAAGGAAGCCTCACAAATAGGAGAATTAATTCGGCCCCGTTTATGATTGCTCATATGGCTTTAACTCTTAATAAAGCGGGACCTATTATTTTTGGAGGACTCATTACGTCTATTGCTCGAGCTCTTAACCCAAACAATAAGATAGCTACATTAGCTCCTCGCACAATCAACCTAAAATTTCTGAGAGATATGAAATTGTGCCGATTGAGAAGAGAGGGAGGTTATGTGCTTATGATTCATAGTATAACTATCCCATCTGTTGTCTTACTGTGCACTAGACGTACTGATGTACCTAATGAAAGGAATTGGACCTATGTTTTAGATGCTCCACATGTTTTGGGTCCACTTCCTCCTAATGTTCCTAATGAAGAGGGTCATGACACTGATGAAGAGTTTGATCGGAGAGAGCAATCTCTCGTACCTCATGTGTCCCCCCGTCACCCTTCACCACTACACACCGCACCATCTTCTTCTTTTGCAGGTTCTGCTCCTGGATTTTATATTACAGAGAAGATATGGCGCGACCACATGGCTAGAGAGCAAAGGCGTGATGACCTACTCTCTATCATTCAACAACAACTGGTGGACAACATGAGCTTCATGCAAGAATCGCAGCGGAGGACAGATCGATCCTATGAGACTGTTGCACAGACTCAGCTTGCGATTACCTACGAGCAATTCCGTCAGCAGAACTACCACCGTCAGCATTTTGCGTTAATAGAGGTCACTCAGGGTTCCATTTTAAGCAACCTTCGAGAAGTGAGGACTGCTCAGGATGCCTTACAGGCCAGGATGGATCAGAGAGACCGTCGTCGCAGCCGATCCCGTCTTCACCCTCAGGATGGTGAAGGAACCAGTGGTCAGCCGTAGTATGACAGGTTACTCTCCCCTTATCTTATTTTGAAACATTGGGGACAATGTTCAATTTAAGTGTAGGAGGAGAATTTATCGCTTTCTATTTTCCTTTTCTGTTTTTAGTTAGATTGTTTATTTTTATTGCTTTTTAGTTGTTTACTTTGTTTTATTTTGCTTTTAGTTAGAGTGTTTTAGAAAATGCATGTGTCTGACGAGTCACCAGTATAATGTATCTTTAGTACATCCTCATCTCCCCATTCCTTTAGCCCTACCAAATTTTTTTGCAAAAGAAAATGGTGTTGTTCTGAAATTTTTTGGGCTTTAAGACAGGTTTGAGTTAGAATGTAGTGACTTGGGAGAACTTTTTGAAACATCAGTATCATTTTAGCACTATATACTTCATGAATATAGGAATCACTCCCGAAACCCCATATACCATGGCCTTAATTATCATTTCAGTATAGTCCTCAGTAGTTTATTCCAGCAGTCAGCTCCGGTCGAAGCATCCTCAACGTAGGGGACCGATGAACATAAGTGAATGATCCAGTGCAATAAATAAAAGAAGAAAAAAATCAACTCCGGTATCGGTGACCCTCACAAAGTCATTTAAACCAAAAAGTTGTAAAAACTTGCTTCAAAAGAAAAAGAAAAAGAAAAACTCACCCGCTGTTAGTTGGTTCAGAGGTATCTGGCGCTGAACTCGGTAGGGCGGATTACCATCCGATCCCCCACAACTGCATTTGGGTCAAATAAAAGGGTTTACACATATTTATGTGCCAGAAACCCCATGTTTAGGATCAGAATCACTAACCAGTCACTCTGCTATGAAGCATGTATAGATAACGGGCTTAATGTGATTGCGCCTGAATGAAAAGGACCCAAAAAGAGATGAAGAGGTAGGCCTAGGTATTGTGGGATAATATGGGTTGGTTAATATAGGAATGGAGTTTATGTCCGTGTCTGCGGATAAGTGTCATCCCGATACCCTTAATTCACTCAGTTAGTACCTATCACTGCATCCCGACTTGAACTTAGAAGCCTTTCTAGCCCGAATCACTCATTGACACCAGTTTTTCTTCTATGAGCTTTTAAGTATTTTGCTTGAGGACAAGCAAGGGTTTAAGTGTAGGAGAATTTGATGACACTGAAATTCACCGTATTTTCGACTCCGATTTCGCATGCATTTTAGTTGTTTTATTGTTATTTTGTTATGTTATTACTGTGTTTTCCTTTATTTTCAGGTTTTCAGTCTAATCAGAGCCCCGATTGAGAAAAGGAGTGAAAATGAGCTAAAAAGCCTAAAAATCAGCATTTTGCACTTGTGGCTCCCACTGTGGCTAGCGCCATGGGTCCAGCCATGACGTGTCATAGTCCAACTTCTCCTCAACTGCCACATATCCCACTATCTCCACTTGGGTGCCACAATTTACTCTTATGGAGGGCGCCATGGTGTGGTGGCAGGCGCCACAAGAACAAAGAAGTTTCCCTCCCAAATTCAAACTTAAGGGCATCATTGTCATTTCCATTATTTTCCTTGCCTATAAATAGAGACTTGATTTCATTTGTTTCATCATCCAAACTTAGATCAAAACTTAGTTACAACTAGGCATATATTCAGTATTGTAAAAAATGGTAATCGCTTCACATCGGAGTGTTGCCACACTGTGTAATCGAGTCTGTAATCGAGTTTGGAGCACTTTGGAAGGAAGTTAATCCTGCCGCCATTTTCATTTCTGTTACGCACTTTATTCAATCCTCCGATTGGAGCAGATTTTATTGCTTTATTTTTGTCTACTTTACTTTCCCGCAATATCTTTACTTTATTTATTTCTCGCACTCGCACTACTTTCGTTTATTTCTCGCACTCGCACTTTACTTTGTTTATTTCTCGCACCGCACTACTTTTATTTATTTTCCGCACTCACACTACTTTTATTTAAATTCCGCACTCGCACTACTTTTATTTAAATTAAAATGCACCTTTACTTTACCATGTCTAGCTAAACCTATAAAGGTTAGAATGTAAGGATCGTAATTGAACCGATAATCCGTACAATTGTTCGTAGAAACACTTAAGGGCTATTTTGACTTTCAACTTAAGTTTTCCCGCACTTAATTTCCGTTGGGTAAGATCGAAAGTCGTCCAACGTCTTTTTAAACTTAGTTATTTTTAACTATTTCAAATACAACGAAAGCGCTTTGTTTAGTTCATTAGGAGTTTTTGACTTAAAAAGAAAAGTGATTTTAAAACTATTTTCGGACGCGTTTATAAGTTTAGAGTCTGGTTCGTGAGAACCTCTTTTGGTTAAGAAATCCAGGTCAAAATACTTTTCAACTTAGTCAAGATACTATATTTCTTAAAAATAGGTTTACTACTCTAACGCAATGCGCGCCTTTTTATAAGTGACAATAAGAGGGTTTGATTAGGGAGTACAACTCGGTTCTGAATACGCGAAAGCGACAGTTCCCATTAAATTAGTTCTTTTCAAAGTAGGAAACACTGCCCATAAGTAATTATATTAGCAAGTACTTGGATTATTAATTGATTATGTGAATTACATTCTAACTTGTCTTTGTTAATTGAATTTTATTTAATACTTTATTTTTCATTGTGCACTCTAAAAACCCCTATTTCGATTACCTTAGATAAACATCGTATCAATAGATAATAATAGATTGACATTTGGTCTCTATGGATTCGACAATCTTTTATATTACTCTGACGCGTTCGTATACTTGCGAAAAACAACGCATCAAGTTTTTGACTACTTAGGAGTGTCACAGGGTGAGATACAATCACATGTTCATAGCTGTAGGGGTTCGTATTATAAGTTGGAGTGGTTATACGATTCATTCGTACAACATAGAGCTGCTTCCAGCTGGGCATATGCGACCAGAGCATATCTGTTGATGTTGGTGGGTTCCACCATTTTTGCCGATAAGACCTTTACACTTGTAGAGGCACGATACCTCTACTGTTTACGGACTTAGATAGATGTTCAGGATATAGTTGGGGAGCAGCTGCACTAGTTACCCTATACAGATATCTTGGAGATGCATCCATGTTCAGTTGCAAACAGCTCGGTGGATATCCTACTCTCCTACACGTATATAATTTAATTTTGTTTATTAAGTGTTGGATTCATTTTATAAAATATGTTAACTTAATTTATTTTATTTATTATGTTTGTATTTTATAACAGTGTTGGATTCACGGGTACTTTCCAACTGTTGGAAAAAGAGGGGAGAATTGGAAACCAGTTGATAATTATGGTCTTCCTCGAGCGATGAGATGGTCGTATAGGCAAGGAGTCCTGAAGGTTGATGATTTACAACCTATTTTGGACGAGCTGACACCTGCCGACGTCATATGGCATCCATTTGAGGATCATAGAGCATGGCGTCAGTTTGATGAGATATGTCTCTACATGGGGTGTTTAAAGTGGGGTGACATAGTTGTTCCATACTTGCCTGACAAATGTTTACGTCAGTTCGGGTATAGGCAGTATGTTCCATCCCCACCTCTTGATTGTATGATGGCGACGGATATTGATGTTGATTGGATTGGTTACCATCAGAGCGTTATCGCTGTGATCCGTCCAACTACCCTGGTCACCACTCCATATGATGTAGAAGATGGTTATCTGGAGTGGTATTATAGTGTTTCACATCCACGGTTGGTCCCTCCCCATCGTGACGATCCAAGAGAGGTACCAGTTCCTGTATATGATGTCGGACCATCTGATCCTGATTGGGCTCGTGTATCTACATTGATTCATTGCTATCTGAGACAGGTTAATGCCGAAGAGGAAGATCCACAATTTGCTGATTTATTTGAAGCTTTGCATATTTCTCGTTCACATTGATTTATGTATTAAGTTTTAGAACTGAATATAATAGACATATTATAAAATTCATGTTTTGATTACATATTCATGTTTTGAGTACATATTCATGCTAATATAGGTGTAAGTAATTGCCAATGTTGTAGACGTCCTGCAAATCCTAACATCCAAGAAGTTGTTGTATGAGAACGAAATTTCCTCCAATCTAATGTGACCGGTGGCAACGGAAACCCTCTTTCATGTTAACCTGATAAAGTGAAATAATTAAAATATTAAGTCATATAAAATATTAAGTGAAATAATTAAAATATTAAATCATATAAAATAACTTGTCATACAAAATACGTACCTGAACCCAATGATTTTGGTTAACAAAACCAATGCAATAAATAGAGACATTTGGTGAATGTGAACTTGTCATCGGAAAGAAAGTCATGCACGGATTGCCTAAACAGACAAGTACAACATTATAGTGACTCTCTATCAAGTAACTCATATCTGGTAGAGTTAACCATTTTTCAGGTGGCTGTGAACCAAAGGATTCTATCATCAAAGATTCTCTTACTTCTGACAACCGATTAGAAAATAACTTGTCATACAAAGTTGACCTATACTTGTCTATTATTTCCAACCCCAACTCTCTGCGAACCATTGGCCAACCATCCTCACCATATCCATGCAATGATGCAATGACTCTAAATCCACAATTACCATATGATTCAACATTAACTACATCTTCAATGTATGACCTAATATGATTAGGAAATTGAAGAGTGAATTGTGGTTGCTTCTTTGATAATTTTAACTTCTTCGAAGTCTGTGATGGTTGAGATTGCCTTTGTGAAGATTGAGATGCCTTATCAACATACTCATGATACGAAGGGTCCCTATAAACATCATATTTTGCTGGTTTTTTTCCCTTTCTTCTTCACTCCTCCTTTGGTTTTTAGTTTCTCAGGTGGTGGACACAATGGAGTCATTGTTGGGTATGCTAGTTCACATACCCTACTCTTTAATGCCCTTTTCCCAATAACATCTAATGACCTAAATCGTTTCCATAATTCATCCATTGCATAAGTCATATCCACCTCTGATCCATCATCTGCACCTACCTCTAACTCAACTTCCATAGTTAGTTTCCTTCAATGAACATGAACAACGTCTATGGGTATCGGTATACCACCTAGTGTGTATCTTCCTAACTCACAAGCACAAGGTAACCCATAAGATGTTCTAAGAGTACAACCACATATTTGCCTATTAGTTCCAACATAATCAACTCTCAATAACTCTTCAGCAATACGTCTCAAAGCAGGTCGAGATACGGAACCACACAAATAACATAAAAGGGACTTATGTGCGCATGCTCAACTTCGTAAAAACTCTTTTGAAAAGAAGCTCTAATGTTTCCCAGTTGTAACCTCAAGTTGTTATTCATAGCTTCCTAACATTTGACCATGTCACCTATACTGTTTCCTAACATCTACTTTAACTTCTAATGAGCAGATTCAACCCTAAAAATATTGAAAATAACACATAAAAAATACATAGAAAAAATATCACATATAAAAATAACACATAAAAAATTATAAGACGTACCGATTAGTCGTTGTGTTACCCAAATGTAGCCCTTGATTAATCCATGCTCCAACAAATCTATGTCTATGTGGAGTCAACCATGTGTCTTTCACATAATTCATAAATCCACTATAATCAACACATGCTTGCTCAAGTTGATGCAACCGTTGACCATACTCTACCTCATCACTAGCCCAAACAGCTTCCATCCATAATGTGTCTATCGTCTTTTGCAGGTCATTCACCACATGTTGTTTGCATTTGGCACCAATGTTTTTGTTAATGTGAAATCTACATAGCAAATTAATCGACTTGGGAAACACAATTTCAATTGCTTTCATCAAAGCAAGATCTCTATCTGTCAAAATCACTTGTGGACACAAGTCTTTCTTCACAAACAACTCTTTTAATTTCTCCAGTACCCAGCAAAAATTCTCTGTCTGCTCAGACTCCATATACGCAAATGCAACAGAAAAAGTCAACTCGGTTGATGTCATGCCAACAATTTCAAACAAAGGTTGTCTATATTTGTTTGTCTTGTAGGTGCTATCCATAACTAACACAATCGGAAAAACATTCAACAACTTAACTGAATCAGGATGGGCCCAAAATATCTCTCTCACAACTTCCGAGTAATCCTTTTTTCTACTCCAATAGACATAGCCTTCATCCTCAATAAGCTTAAACATATGTTGTATCTCACTTCTAGAACCTCTTATCTCTTTTTGTATCACACTGTTATGCTTGTATACTTGCGTAATCCGAGTGACATTCTCAGGATCTCGGTCTTGCAAGGAAAGCAATATGTGTCTAGGTGGTACATGTCTCTTTGTCAAATCAGCGACATGTTGCTTCTCATCTGTGGTCAACCTACCAATAAAGGAATGACCTTTTAATCTATCAGGTAAACCATGATTATGTAACCCATATTTTACATCAATCTTCCAACCATACCCATCTTTCGCCGGAGTCGACCTGATTTTAGATGGGCATCCACATTTCTTGGACGCACTTTGGGTACCACTATCAGTACTCTTGTGTTTCCCACCTTTATCACAACCAAATATTAATTTGTTACTTCTCCCTCTCTTCCTTGTTTCAGTATCTGAACGACTGATAATAACAGTTACTTTATTATCGATTCCAACCTCTTTAATCCATCTGATCACCTCTTCTTGTGTACCAAATCTTTTAGTCGTTATAAACGCATCAGAAGTATCTACACATATTTTGGAAAGATTTTCCATTCCTGCACAATAAAAAAAAATTAAAAAAAAAGTTAAAACAAAAAAAAGCAAACCGGAACACTTCTTGAAAGAGTTCCGGAACACATAATACACAAACCGGAACACTTCTTCAAAGAGTTCCGGTATGTGTAACTTTGTTTACCGGAACTCTTTCAAGAAGTGTTCCGGAACGTGACTTTTTTCTTAAAGAACCGGAACTCTTTCGTGAAGACTTCCAGTTCATTACTTTGTGTGTTCCGGATGTCTTTTGTGAAGTTTTCCGGTTTGGAAAAAATACATACCGGAAGTCTTTTCCCAGAGTTCTGGTGCAAGGGTGAAACGTGTAATTTTTGAAAGTTTCAACTGAATGGTAAAAATAAAATGGTAAATTGGTTAAAACCAGTTAAGGGTAGAATTGGAATTTTTTTAAAATTGTAGAGGTATGAGGCTAAATGTAGGGGTGCGAAGTAAAATTTTCTCTGCAGACCTTCATTCACATTGTGCAACCCATTTCTGGAAAGTCTCAAATGCCAGGGTCTTGCGTCCCAGGCCCAAATTTTGGCTAGAAAGCCACCATGTGCATTTAAGTTTGCACCCCACCTGATTCAAGCCCATTACCTCTTTTTTTTAGGTTTGTTCTTGGAGTTAGATTAACTAGATTGGGATTAATATAATTAAGTTTCTTTAGATATTAGAATTAGGTTAATTAGGTTTTTTATATCTTAACTTAAATTCTTAGAATTAGATGTAAAGATTAGAACAATTATGGTTAAATCTTGGTTAATTTAATTATGATAATATATTTTAGAATGTTAGTTAATTAGACTTAGAAACTAATTAGGTAATTAGTTTTTAGAATTATTTAGATTTAATTAGATAGTAATTAGGAATTTTATTAATTCAATATTTCCCTAATTGTTCCATTTGTAACAATGACCATTTTGCCCTGGGACTTAAAATTTTGGAGCATGCTCCCCTAGTTTAGGGTCTTGGTCAGATTTGTCTGATTTTACTTAGTCAATTAATTCAATAGGATGTTATTATATATATAATTCAACTATTATTTTTAATCCCCTCGATTAGTGTTGACCAAAGATCACTTTGGTTAACCAAATCCTCTGTAATTGTGCTGTAAGCCTCAAGCCTATTTCAAGTGATCAAAAGACCCTTGATCACTTGATATGGCAAGTTAATTATGCCCAAGCTATTGTAGATACGCTGAATTTCAGGAGCTCAAGACCCCAAGGTTCAAATACAAGATCAAGACTTCAAGTCAACATCAATCAAGCATAGTGTCATACGGTGAACTGACTTGGGGTATTTTGCTTTTTATCGCAATGTCGCGGATAGCAAGAGTCGCCACCGACTTTTCTTTTATCCAATAAGGAAAGGTGGAAAAGAACAGGAAAGACCTCAATAGATTTTGGGTTCGGGAGGTACATTATACAAAGGGAAGGTATTAGCACCCTTTGTATCCATGGTTATCCATGGGCTCTTAATTGCTGGATCACTTATATTTTCGTCTGAAAAGTGTTGGTGAATTGTTAAAAATGTTTCGAAAAGAGAGTTTAACTTTGTAATGATTCTCGTATGAATGTATACAAAGTATTTATCTCGTTTGATTTTGAAAAACAGTTTAGAAAGATATAACTTGGTAATGATTCTAGTATGAATGTATACCAAGTGGTGATTTTCTAGGACTTGCAAAGTGTGAGGGGTGGAAAATGCTTTTGGTTATGATCCAGTAATTGAGAGTTATACCTTCCTAAGGTCGTTATGGGCATTTCCTATCCTTATGAGGGTAAAACTGTCCTTACTATTGAGAAGTAAGTAGTTTTATTCTTTGGATGTAAAAGGGTCATTGTAGGGTCATCGATAGGTCATTGAAGGCAACAGTTGTAAGGATACCTTAGCATTCGAAGGGACGATCATCATTTAACCGTAGGCTACACCGAAGGGTCATCGAGGGACAAAATCATATATTCGAAGGCAACATCCGAGGGACTATGATTTATTTTAAAGGGACATGATGATTTAATCGAAGGGTCTTTGCTAAGGGTATCCCCACATTCGCGGGACATGACCGTAATACCGTAACATCGTAAGGCAATAAAGAGAGGTCCAAGATCACATATTTAGAGGCCGTATTTTACAATCGATTAGGTAATTAGGATGAATCTCCACATTAAAATTAATACATTAAAATTAATACATTAAAATTAATACATTAAAATTAATTAGGTAATTTAGGGTGAAACTCCACAAGGGTATCCCACAAATAAAGTGGAAAACCTAGACAGCAATCTTTTCCTGGGAAAGGTGAACCTTTACAAAATTCAGCAAACGGGTTAGAGTACCAAGTCAGGATGCAATCAAGGATTGCACCGCAAAAGAAACCAGAACAGCAGTAGGGTCAGATAAACAATGCATGGCTATGATAAAAACATGACAGGTTAGCAAAGGACAGAACAGAAAAATCAGCGACTGTCCCGGTCGCCGCTGCCTCGCCTAGCGAGGGCTTAGCGAATACTCGTTGCATGCTCGCTTAGCGATGTGCTAGCGAGCGGCTGCGGATTCTGGTTTTGATAACAGCATAATGTCAGCAAGCTTCACACCTTATAGCATCCATTACAGAGATTATGTGGTTAGACATTCAGGTGTTCATGCATACTTAAATTCATATGTAAAACTTAAGATAGTTTCATAAATTCAATCATGATACCATATGCAAATTAAGAACATAAGGTAGTAATAGCAATGCCAACCTGTTTGTAATCGAATTGTAACCTTGAGTTGGCCGATCGGATCGAATTGAGCGGAAGTGACCTTGCTGCCGCCGGCTTTTCCTTCAGGGTTTCCTTTAGGGTTTTCCGTCTGTGAGCGCGAGGGTTTGCTTGCTAGGGTTCTCCTTTCGTCCTTTTTCGTTCTCCCCTTTTCATTACTGAAGTGCTGGTATTTATAATGCTCTTTTTCATGACCTAATGGGCTCAGAATGAAGCCCGAAATTTTCTGTTGTCTGTCAGCTTCGCTAGGCGAGCGTGTAGCGAACGTGTAGCGAACGTTCGCTAGGCGAGCGTGTAGCGAACGTGTAGCGAACGTTCGCTAGGCGAGCGTGTAGCGAACGCGTAGCGAACAGGCCAGTTTGGGCCATTTTCTGGATTGGGCCATTCGTGAGCTGGGCCTTTGTTCCTTTGAGATCAGTGTCATAAAAATGAGTCGGAGTGCCCTGAAAAATGTCTCGAAATACTAATGGGCAAATTTTGGGGTATGACAGCTGCCCCTGTTCAATATTCTTGAACCGAGAGAGTAGAATGGTATGTGCACCATTCGTGGTCTGGAGGTGGAAGATTATTGAACACTAGAATGCCCCGAAAATTTGCGCTTGTCAATTAGTCTTGATGGAGATGGGCTTAAAGATGCCATCTAGGAAGTTTGATGATGAGAGCTTCAGAGTACGTCGTACGTTAGAAGATATCTGAAGTCATGGGTGTCACTGGGTCATACGCTAGACCGTATAGTGGGTCATTCATTAGGCCGTCGACTTCCCTGGGGATTTAGAATGGGCCGTCCGTTAGGCTGCATCTGACGAAAAGTAGTCGTACGCTAGACTACACCTCGGAATGTACCGTATGCTAGGTAGTATCTGAGGAAAGAACATCCAAATGGGTCGTATGCTAGACCGTATCGGACTTGTTGGAGGAGTCGTATGCTGTGCCGAATCAGGATGAGATAAGAATCCGAATGAGTCATACACTGCTGGGGATAAAGGATCAGAATGGATCGTACGCTAGATCGTATCTGAGTTGCGGAACGAGCCGTCCGTTAGGCTGTATCGTTACTGGGGGTGAAGGATCAGAATGGATCGTATGCTAGATCGTATCTGAGTTGTAGACTGAGCCGTCCGTTAGGCTGTACCTGGTGATGAAGGGGGTAGTCATACGCCAGACTACACTTCAGAATGTACTGTATGCTAGGTAGCATCCGAGGCCTTGAAGGTCCAAATGGGTCGTATGCTGGACCGTATTGGAGTTGTTGAAGGTCGGAATGGATCGTACGTTAGATCGCATCTGAGTTGAAAGAGTCATATGTTGAGCTGAATCAGAATGAACCGTACGCTAGGCTATATCTGATAGTATTTGTATACGTTGTATTTGCAATAAATGTCTGGGATGGGCTTATAGAGGCCGTCACTAGGAGGACGTCAGGATGAATGTTGTCATGGAGTGTATCTGAAAGATGTATTTGAATCTGAACGTAATCGATGAAGATGTCCGTCTGAATGACTCTCTATTTTGACTGTATCAGGAAGATAATTAACCTGAAAAATAAAGTCAGCTTCATGCCATGTCATGATGCATGAGATGCTTTATGCTTTCGAAAATAACTGCAAACGATGTATGCATGCGTATGCTGTGAAATGATGTAATGAATGAATTATGCATCTGAAAAGTTCTTCCAGAGGACTCTACTGGGGAAAACAAATCTCAATCTTCTGGTTGGAGATACTGGTATCGGTGATCCTTTCTTAGCTGGGGATACTTGATTCTGTCTGAGGGTAGAAATATTTAACAGAAGCCTGGCTGGGGGTGGAAGAGATGACCAATTTGTCTAATAATGCCAATTGCTTTTGGGGAATAACTGGCTTTGCTGGGGAATAGAATTAGCAACGGATTCATTGGAAAGCATGGTTAGACCTTCTCCTCGATCCTGAAGCCTAGTAGTAATCGCTATTTCTATTTTATGCACGCATTTTTGGTAAACATCGATCATATCCAAATGCATATATTAATTCGAATTAAATCAATGGACGTTTATGCAAACAAAACAGAGAAAGTAAAACAAGAACATTTTTTTTGAAACTAAAATTATATTGATTTCGAAAGAGGGCCTATAAACAGGCAATTTGTGTACAAGGAGACAAAAATCCTAGTAAGAGGAAATTGTCAAGAAAACAAAGAGAAAGCTATGCCGAAAACGTCCTATTGACTTTAATTCCACTACTGCCATTATGTCTTCAAGCCTCTCATCTCCTGCTGTCGGATAGAAGTGATTAGCTTGTTCAGTCCTTTGAACTTGGATGAAGCTGTCTGAGAACGGGACATAGTCATACGCTTTAATCCCTAATTTTTGCCTGGACCGCCTTTTCAGGTTTTCAATCCACCAGGATACCCCTTTTTGCCCAAGCCGCCTTTTCAGGTTTTCGACTTGCCGGGTGCACATTTTTTATGTTTATCCCTAATTTTTGCCCGAACCTTTTGGTTCGCCGGGATGCCCTTACTTTTGCCTAGGTACGTCGACCTAGCAGGTCTCTTTTATGCGTAGTATTTTTTGACTATGTCTGCGTTCACGGGATGTGGGAAGTCTTCGCCGTCCATTGTGGCTAGTATCATGGCTCCACCAGAGAATACCTTCTTAACTACAAACGGCCCTTCGTACGTGGGAATCCATTTGCCTCTGGGATCACCTTGTGGTAGAGTGATGCGCTTTACCACCAAGTCGCCAATTTGATACACCTGTCTCTTGACTCTTTTGTTAAATGCCTGGGTCATGCGCTTCTGATATATCTGTCCATGACAAACAGCCGCAAGTCTCTTCTCATCAATCAAGTTTATCTGATCGAGTCGAGTCTGAATCCATTCATCTTCATCTAAGCCCGCCTCTTTCATGTTTCTTAGAGAGGGAATCTGGACTTCCACTGGTAAAACAGCTTCCATTCCGTAGACTAAAGAGAAAGGAGTTGCTCCTGTCGAAGTGCGTACTGAAGTGCGATAACCGTGAAGAGCAAACGGTAACATCTCATGCCAGTCTTTGTACGTCACCGTCATCTTTTGTATGATCTTCTTGATATTCTTATTAGCAGCCTCTACGGCACCGTTCATCTTTGGCCGGTACGGAGAAGAGTTATGGTGTTTTATTTTGAACTGCGTGCAGAGTTCAGTAATCATCTTATTGTTCAAATTAGTACCATTGTCAGTGATAATTCTTTCAGGGATGCCATACCGACAAATGAGATTATTCCTGATGAATCGTGCCACCACATTCTTGGTGACAGAAGCAAATGAGGCGGCCTCTACCCACTTTGTAAAGTAATCAATAGCGACAAGGATGAAGCGATGTCCATTAGAAGCAGTAGGTTTAATCTCCCCAATCATATCAATGCCCCACATTGCAAAGGGCCAAGGTGCGGTCAACACGTTCAATGGAGCAGGAGGTGCATGTACTTTATCCGCATATATCTGGCACTTGTGACAGGTTCTGGAGTGATGATGGCAATCAGCTTCTATGGTAGACCAATAATACCCTGATCTCAGAATCTTCTTGGCCATCGTATGTCCACTAGAATGAGTCCCGAAAATACCGTCGTGCATATCTTCCATAATCTCTTCTGCTTCCTTTTTATCCACACAGCGAAGCAAAGTTGAGTCATGATTACGTTTGTATAATACTCCATTACTCAAAAAGAATTTAGCAGAGAACTTCCTCAGGAATTTTCTATCATTGATAGATGCCCCCTCAGGGTACTCCTGAGTTTCTAAATATCTTTTTACTTCGTGGAACCAAGGTTTTTCCCGTACTCCCTCGGTGTTAAGTTCATAACAGTATGTCGGTTCATCTAGTCGCTCAATGGTGATCCTGGGAGCTTCATTGTCCCATCTGACTCTGAACATAGATGACATGGTAGCTAATGCGTCTGCCAACTGATTCTCTTCTCGTGGGATATGTTCGAATGTTATCTCTTCAAAGTATGGGAATAATGTCATCACCCGTTCTCGGTATGGGATGAGATTCGGATGCTTAGTGTCCCATTCTCCTTTGATCTGACTGATTACTAATGCTGAGTCTCCGTACACACTCAAAAACTTGACCCGCCGGTCTATAGCAGCCTTGAGTCCCAAAATACATGCTTCATACTCAGCCATATTATTGGTACAATGAAAACATAGTCTAGCAGTGAAAGGCGTATGGTAACCCTCGGGAGAAATGATTACCACACCAACACCATTGCCCAATGCATTAGAAGACCCATCGAAAACCATAGTCCATCGGGATCCTAGTTCGGGTCCTTCCTCCGGTCCAGGTTCTTCATAATCAGTAACAAGCATGACATCCTCATCTGGGAACTCAAAATTCATAGATTGGTTATCATCCACTGCTTGATGAGCCAAATGATCGGCTAGCACGCTTCCTTTGATTGCTTTCTGGGTAGTATACTGGATGTCGTACTCTGTTAGAATCATCTGCCATCTTGCTATTCTTCCGGAGAGAGCGGGTTTCTCAAATATGTATTTGATAGGATCCATCTTAGAAATCAATAAAGTGGTGTGATTCAACATATACTGTCTCAGTCGGCGAGCAGCCCAGGCCAAAGCACAACAAGTTTTCTCGAGCAGTGAGTATCTTGTTTCACAGTCGGTAAACTTTTTGCTAAGGTAGTATATGGCATGCTCTTTTCGACCAGACTCGTCATGTTGCCCCAACACACACCCCATTGAATTTTCTAACACGGTCAAATACATGATTAGAGGTCTTCCTTCAACCGGTGGCATCAGGATCGGAGGTTCCTGGAGATACTTCTTGATTTTGTCAAAAGCTTCTTGACATTCCTCATTCCATATCATCTCTTGATTTTTCCTCAGTAGCTTGAAGAGGGGTTTGCAGGTGGCGGTCAAATGGGAGATAAATCGGGCAATGTAATTCAAGCGTCCCAAGAAACCTCTGACTTCTTTATCTGTACTAGGAACTGGCATTTCTTGAATAGCTCTCACCTTGGCCGGGTCAACCTCAATCCCTTTACCACTGACAATAAATCCCAGGAGTTTACCGGATCTTACTCCAAAGGTGCATTTGTTCGGGTTCAATCTTAGCTTGTATTTCTTCAACCTCTCAAACAATTTGTACAAATGATCGAGATGTTCCTCCTCAGTATGAGATCTGGCTATCATGTCATCCACATATACTTCTATTTCATGATGGATCATATCATGGAACAAAACCACCATAGCACGCTGGTACGTTGCCCCTGCATTCTTTAAACCAAATGGCATTACTTTATAACAGAACGTGCCCCATTGCGTCACAAACGTAGTTTTCTCCATGTCCTCAGGCGCCATCTTAATCTGGTTGTAACCTGAGAATCCATCCATGAATGAGAACACCTTGTGTTGAGCGGTGTTATCTACTAGAACATCAATGTGCGGGAGTGGAAAGTCATCCTTGGGACTCGCTTCATTCAGGTCTCGGTAATCTACACACATTCGCACCTTACCATCCTTCTTTGGCACTGGTACCACATTAGCAACCCATCGAGGATAAGAAGTAACAGCCAGAAAACCTGCATCAAATTGTTTCATCACCTCGGCTTTGATTTTCTCAGACATTTCAGGACGCATGCGACGAACCTTTTGCTTAACAGGACGGCATTCTTCCCTCGTTGGCAGTCGATGCACTACTATATCGGTATCCAGTCCTGGCATATCTTCATAAGACCAAGCAAAAATCTCTACATAGTCATGCAACATCTGAATCAACCTTCTCTTGACACTGTTTTCCAAGCCTGCTCCTATTTTGACTTCTTTCTTGTTTACTTCAGTGCCCAGATTTACAGTCTCAACTGACTCCTCGTGTGGCTGTATAGTCCTTTCTTCCTGCAGTAACAGTCTGGCAAGTTCTCCAGGTACTTCACAATCTTCCTCACTTCCATCCTCGGCTTGGTAGATCGGATTTTCAAAGTCATAATGAATAGTAGTAGAACTATTGTCAACAGGATCCAGAGTGGGTATGGATCTGCAATTCGTTACGTGAGTGTGTGTAAGAAAACATAGCTCGTTTGGAAGATGACAGAAAAGATAAAGAGCGCAATATTTGAATGCAAAAAGTCCATTGATTTATTGAATATGAATATGCTTATGAAGATGACAAAACCCTTAACAAATTAGCTATTGTGCCCCGGGTATAGACACAACGCTTGGAGAAGTTCAATTGTAAAAAAAACAAAAATTTGCAACACTAAAATAGACAATAACAATTACTCCTGACTAAAGGAAATCGGGATAGTGTCTTCAGCCTTCCAATTATTGAGTCCGTCACCAATTGTTGGGAAAATCCAGCTATCCAGGTCGCAATCGTTGTCAGCATCTTCTACAGCATTAATTTGACTCTTGTCAGAGCTGAACCCCAGGCCAAATTTGTCAGACTTGTACGGTACGTTGATCAATTGACCCCAGCCAGTACGACCACCATTTTCAACCACGGCTTGAGCGTCCTTCAGAGAAATCATAGCAGGAGGAGCACGAATAACCTTGGGCACACCGGAAGTTGGCTTAAGGACAGGATTGGTCGGAGGAACTACTTCAAATGACTGACAAGGAGTCTCAATGAATTCACCATCCATCTCGACGTATCTGAAGGTATGCACACTACTGACAATGTACTCTTCTTCTCCACACACGGTGACAATTTTGCCCTTTGTGGGATACCTCAACTTTTGATGGAGAGACGAGGCTACAGCGCCTGCCCCATGAATCCAAGGGCGTCCCAGTAAGCAGGAATAGGCAGGACGAATGTTCATTACATGGAAGGTAGTGTTGAAGACTTGAGGTCCTATCTTGATAGGAAGGACTACTTCTCCATGGACAACACTCTTCGCACCATCGTAAGCGCGTACCACAATGTCACTAGGTTTCAGTTCAATGCTTTTACAATCCAGCTTATCCAGCACAGCTGTCGGCAGCACATTCAAGGAAGAGCCATTATCGATCAACACATGAGACAAAGTGATTCCCCTACACTCAATGGAGCTATGCAGGGCTTTATTGTGATTCTTTCCTGCTGGTGTCAGATCAGCATCGGAAAAGCCTAGGCCATTATCAACAGCCAAGTGAGCAACATAATTTTCGAACTGATCGACAGATGTTTCCTGAGGCACGTGAGCAGTCTTCAAGAATTTTACCAATGCATTGGCATGAGATTCAGAAGATAACAGCAAGGATAACATTGAGATCTTAGACGGGGTATGCCCCAACTGTTCTACAACATCAAAATCACTCTTGCGAATGATTTTCAGCACTTCTTCCATTTCTTGTTTGGCAACATCTTCGGGAGTAACTTCGACCGGTGTCTCTGACTGAGAAGGATTGACTGGTTCCTTTCCTCGAGTTTCAAGGACAGGAGGTGAGATTTCTGGAGAGAAGATCCTTCCGCTTCGAGTAATTTTACTAGTCCCAACAATGCCACTAGTATTAGCAGCATTATCCACTTGCTTCACGCCATGGACGTAAACATCACCGCCATAATTCCACGGAATAGCTTTGCTTGAGGAATACGGGATCGGGCCAGGTGCAGTGATGATTAGGGGAGCAACCCTGGGCTCAGCAGTAATCTTCACAGGCGCCCTGGTAGCGGTAATCTTCACTGGAACTTTGGACCTAGCAATCACGGATATTTCTTCAATAGGGTTTTCCGCCTTAGGAATCCTTTCGAAGAGAACTGAACGATCGTCCATCAGCCATTGAATACCATTCTTCAATTTCAAACAGTCCTCGGGCCGGAGTATGCAGAGATTGCAATCTTCAGCACAACCTGGAAATAAACCAGCTTGCAATAAATTCCTCTTTATGATCGGGAGAGGAGATGTTAAGTCCGCCACATTGGAAACGTGATCGTCGTCATCCACGGCATTAACCGTCTTGTCATGATTAGGCATAGGAGCAGTGATGACATTAGGGGTCTCCGGAGGCTCAAACTCAATTTCTCCAGCTTCGATCATATCCTGAATCTTATTCTTCAATGACCAGCAATCGTTTGTATCATGCCCGGGGCTATCGGAGTGATATGCACACCTGGCATTAGGGTTATAACGAGAAGAGGTAGTGTTGGGATTCGTAGGAGGATCTCTGAGGGTGATCAAATTTGCCTTTAGCATTCCCTGCAGTGCCTGTGCCAAGGTCATATTGATCCTGGTAAACTGCCTTCTTGGCCTGTCTTGTTTGGGCTGGAAGTTTTGAGATGGTGGTGCTGCAATCGCAACTGCTCCAATGTCGTGGTCACGGTTTTTCTTGTTACGACCCTTTTGACCGTACACAGCATTTGATTCGTTCCTCCCCTGATAGGACCTTTTGGTGCTTGCAGAGGTAGCCGTCTGTATCTTTCCACTTCGGATGCCGCTTTCAACACGTTCACCTGTTAATATAAGTTCAGTGAAACCTGATGAAGAACTTCCCAGTAGATGGCTGTAGAATGGGCCGGTCAGTGTGCCCATGAACATGTCCACCAATTCTCTGTCAGTCATAGGGGGTTTGACTCTGCCGGCCAAATCTCTCCACTTTTGAGCATATTCTTTAAAGCTTTCTTTAGATCCCATAGTCATATTCTGCAACTGTAGCCGGGTAGGTGCTAGTTCAGAGTTATACTGGTACTGTTTATAGAAAGCTGTTGCTAAATCAGTCCAGGTGCGGATGTCAGAGCTCTCGAGCTGATAATACCATTCCAACTGTGTGCCAGCCAGGCTCTCTTGGAAGAAATGGATCCATAGCTTCCTGTCAGTGGTATGCGGCTGAATCTTTCTCACATAAGCTCTCAGATGCATCTGAGGACAAGACGCACCATCGTACTTAGTGAAAGTGGGGATTTTGAATTTGCGAGGAATGGTCACATCGGAGACCAGACCCAAACTTTCGAAATCTAGACCGGGCGCCTTCCGACCCTCCATAGCTAGCATACGTTCTTCCAACAACTTGTACTTATCATCTCTTGGAGAGTACTGTTCATTTTCATAATCTTCATCGTCATCCTCAGGGTTGGAGAAATCAGCATTCTCTTCCTCTGAATCATTCTCCGCCCCCTCTTCTGGACCATTCGGGATTCCAAACTTGACTCCTGCGACCTGTCCTTTACGCCTTCTTCCCGGGTTAATGAAACTCACAGCTTTCTTGTCTTTCTTCTTTTCGAGCAAAAGAGCCTTCAGTTCCTCCTGCCCCTTGGATAAGCTTAGCATCATCTCCTTGAATTGAGCATTCTGAGTCTGGAGATCTTTGACAGTTTGTTCGAGATCCATTTTTCTGTTTGTAATCGAATTGTGAGAACATTGAACTTGTAAAATACCTGTTATGCAGTGTTATGTTATGTTATGCAATGCATGAAATGTTTTCAAGGACTTTTGGAATTTAACTTTGCGTAAATCACCAACGAGAGAGAAATGTTTATTGCTAATTTCTTTGATCAATGTTCATTACAAAAGGAATAATAATAAAAATACAATGAAAGCTCAAGTCTCCCAGGGGCGACTTCTTTTTGGGCGAAGATACGCATTGAGTCTTCGTTCCTCATTAAGCTGACTGGTAAGTTCTAACACTTTCTTCCTTTCTGCGACGAACTGAGTCTCGAAAGTATCCCTTTCTTCTCTCAACTGGATCCAGGATCTCTTTAGTTCCTCAACATTGGTAGGCATATCTGGATAAGGAATGATCTGAGGAGCACCTCCTTCAGCTTCAGGTTCGACAATCTGACGTCCGATTGCAAGATATGGCATGACAAGTTCACGAGCTCTGGCGCGTACCCATCTGAGATAAGGTTCCATAGGAATAAAATTTTTCTGTCCTAACGTACCTCTCTTCACCATGCCCCAAGCTCGTACAAATCTTTGACGGAGGCCTTGGGAATCGTTGTCATAGTCGAACACAATGCCTTCGATGATCATTTCATGTGGACCATCTCTTCGAGCACAACCAAACTGTCGCAGAGCTAAAGCAGGATTATAAGTAATACCTCCTCTTATTCCTAGGAGTGGTACATTAGGGAACTCGCCACAACGGTCAATGATGGTAACATTTTCCTTGAACTGAGGACACCAACAGATGTCTGGGTGGGAGAGCGACATTATCCTTTGAGACCATTTCAAATTCTGCTCGTTCTTCAAGACCGATTGAGGAAGGTGCGAAATAAACCACCTAGACAACAAAGGTATGCAGCACATGAGAGTCCCTTGCTTCTTCATGGTACGAGTGTGGAGGGAATGCAAAATGTCTCCCAGCAAGGTAGGTACAAGGTTATGAGTGAGAAATATCTTAATAGCATTCATGTCTATGAATTGGTCTGGATTAGGGAATAACACCAAGCCATAGATTAGCAATGCCAGAATGTCTTTGAAAGCACGGACATTCATAACTTTTAAGAATTCTCGGGCCTTATTTGTCAGGAATTTGGCAAGTAAACCCTTAACTCCACTACTTGTTACCCAATTAGCTTCAATGTCGGACTTCGTCATGTGTAAAGCTGCGGCAACTTCTTCAGCCTTCGGAACCTTTTCTAAACCACTGAAAGGTATTTGATCAAGGATAGGTATCCCAAGCAGTCTGGAGAATTCTTCCAGTGTAGGTACCAACTGATACTCTGGGAATGTGAAGCAATGATGTTTAGGGTCGAAGAACTGGAATAAAACTCTCATCATATCTTCTTTGAAACCAGTGGTAACCAAATTGAGGAGAGAACCGTGTTTCTTGATGAACTGGGCATGATCGGAAAGTTCTGACACTAAATCCTTGAGTTGAGGAGAGATTGCTACAAGATTAATCCGGATGGTCTTCCTGGGAGCCATAGCTTTACAAAACAGAGCAAAGTTAAATCCCTAAGTCCTTGAAATGGTTAGTACAATGTTATGATGTCATGATGTTATGATGTTATGATGTTATGAGGTTAAATAAATAACAAGCGCAAGCAAGTCACACAACCATCATTCCTAGGTTTTAAGGCTTGCATGAGTTCCATAGGTAAGTACCCTCCCCACTGAAGTTTAGTTGGTTCAACCTGTCCTAGAATAGTAACCGGGTTCTAAAAGGATCTCCAATCATTGACCTTCCCTCAAGTCCACTTCAGTGCAACACCAAGTGGTTGACCGAAGCTTCCCTAAAGTCCAATCTCAAGGAGTGTAGTATCGAGTCTCAACCAACCCCAGTCGGAACCGAAGTCAGTTATCTCACTACTTTCTAATGGCCAGGATGAGTCAATTAGGGTTCTAAAAGTCTGGTTAATGCTTTAATGACACCACGCAGATGCCAAATTTTTCCTCAAGTAAACATGAGGAACATCAGGACATCCAAAGTGTCACATTAACCGTAGCCATCATTTTAACCATTCCAGTATACGCCGGATAGTCGCGATGATCTATTGCTACTTACCTAAGGTACACTAGATCCGGGTGTAGGATCTTTCACTCAAGAATACCCAAGCAATCCCTTAAAAGTAAATCAGACAATTTTAAATAAGTGATCTTGTTTTTTAAGGTAACCTCTCTTGTAATAGTCCCCAGCAGAGTCGCCAGTTCTGTCATACGGTGAACTGACTTGGGGTATTTTGCTTTTTATCGCAATGTCGCGGATAGCAAGAGTCGCCACCGACTTTTCTTTTATCCAATAAGGAAAGGTGGAAAAGAATAGGAAAGACCTCAATAGATTTTGGGTTCGGGAGGTACATTATACAAAGGGAAGGTATTAGCACCCTTTGTATCCATGGTTATCCATGGGCTCTTAATTGCTGGATCACTTATATTTTCGTCTGAAAAGTGTTGGTGAATTGTTAAAAATGTTTCGAAAAGAGAGTTTAACTTTGTAATGATTCTCGTATGAATGTATACAAAGTATTTATCTCGTTTGATTTTGAAAAATAGTTTAGAAAGATATAACTTGGTAATGATTCTAGTATGAATGTATACCAAGTGGTGATTTTCTAGGGCTTGCAAAGTGTGAGGGGTGGAAAATGCTTTTGGTTATGATCCAGTAATTGAGAGTTATACCTTCCTAAGGTCGTTATGGGCATTTCCTATCCTTATGAGGGTAAAACTGTCCTTACTATTGAGAAGTAAGTAGTTTTATCCTTTGGATGTAAAAGGGTCATTGTAGGGTCATCGATAGGTCATTGAAGGCAACAGTTGTAAGGATACCTTAGCATTCGAAGGGACGATCATCATTTAACCGTAGGCTACACCGAAGGGTCATCGAGGGACAAAATCATATATTCGAAGGCAACATCCGAGGGACTATGATTTATTTTAAAGGGACATGATGATTTAATCGAAGGGTCTTTGCTAAGGGTATCCCCACATTCGCGGGACATGACCGTAATACCGTAACATCGTAAGGCAATAAAGAGAGGTCCAAGATCACATATTTAGAGGCCATATTTTACAATCGATTAGGTAATTAGGATGAATCTCCACATTAAAATTAATACATTAAAATTAATACATTAAAATTAATTAGGTAATTTAGGGTGAAACTCCACAAGGGTATCCCACAAATAAAGTGGAAAACCTAGACAACAATCTTTTCCTGGGAAAGGTGAACCTTTACAAAATTCAGCAAACGGGTTAGAGTACCAAGTCAGGATGCAATCAAGGATTGCACCGCAAAAGAAACCAGAACAGCAGTAGGGTCAGATAAACAATGCATGGCTATGATAAAAACATGACAGGTTAGCAAAGGACAGAACAGAAAAATCAGCGACTGTCCCGGTCGCCGCTGCCTCGCCTAGCGAGGGCTTAGCGAATACTCGCTGCATGCTCGCTTAGCGATGTGCTAGCGAGCGGCTGCGGATTCTGGTTTTGATAACAGCATAATGTCAGCAAGCTTCACACCTTATAGCATCCATTACAGAGATTATGTGGTTAGACATTCAGGTGTTCATGCATACTTAAATTCATATGTAAAACTTAAGATAGTTTCATAAATTCAATCATGATACCATATGCAAATTAAGAACATAAGGTAGTAATAGCAATGCCAACCTGTTTGTAATCGAATTGTAACCTTGAGTTGGCCGATCGGATCGAATTGAGCGGAAGTGACCTTGCTGCCACCGGCTTTTCCTTCAGGGTTTCCTTTAGGGTTTTCCGTCTGTGAGCGCGAGGGTTTGCTTGCTAGGGTTCTCCTTTCGTCCTTTTTCGTTCTCCCCTTTTCATTACTGAAGTGCTGGTATTTATAATGCTCTTTTTCATGACCTAATGGGCTCAGAATGAAGCCCGAAATTTTCTGTTGTCTGTCAGCTTCGCTAGGCGAGCGTGTAGCGAACGTTCGCTAGGCGAGCGTGTAGCGAACGTTCGCTAGGCGAGCGTGTAGCGAACGCGTAGCGAACAGGCCAGTTTGGGCCATTTTCTGGATTGGGCCATTCGTGAGCTGGGCCTTTGTTCCTTTGAGATCAGTGTCATAAAAATGAGTCGGAGTGCCCTGAAAAATATCTCGAAATACTAATGGGCAAATTTTGGGGTATGACACATAGCTAGCAAAGTGGACTACATTCTCCAGCACAACAAAGGTGTCAACACTTGACAAGTGTGATTCAAATTGTAAGCTATAAGCCTTAAGTAATGAGGAATGATAAGACAGAGTTTCTCTTATCCTTGTCTAGAGTGACTTTGTGTACGGGGCGTAAGCCATAGCAATGCAAAACATTCACCCTCATTCATAGGCTTTAACACATTTTGTATCAAACAATTGTCGAGCCTTTTCAATACAACAAACAAATGGCATTACATCAATAGGATTAATGCATGATTCAACAACTTGTTAATATTGATTCAAGTCGTAAGCTACAAGCCTTAAGTAATAAGGAATGATAAGACGAAATTTCTCCTATCCTTGTCTAGGGTGACTTTGCGTACGGGGCGTAGGCCCTAGCTATTCAAAGCACTCGCCCTTATTCATAGACTTTATTGCAATTTGAACCACGTGATTGACAAGTCTTCTTCTTCAAGCAAGCATCATATCATTCAACACTTCAATAGAAAAACACAATTGCACACTAATCATTTTTTCCTCAATGGATCATTAATCATACTCCCATTGACATTCATATATACTTTGGATCATTTCCATTGTAATCAAGTCTTTGAATCATAATCAATTAACTCAATCTTTGTTTGCCTCGTCAGTCCTCTTGTGCTTTAGAAAACCTCTATTCATTATGAGTCTTATCAGTCCTCTTGTGCTTAGGCCCACTCCAGTCAATCATTGTTTTCCTCGTTAGTCCTTTTGTGCTTTAGCAAACCCCTCAATCTTTGTTCGTCTTATAAGACCTATCGTGCTTAGACATAGCTATTGCCTTGTAAATCCTCCAGTGTGCAGGCCAATCATTTCATAATCATTGTTTGTCTTATAAGATCTCCCGTGCTTAGATGAAACTCTTGTCTTGTAAATCCTCTCGTGTGTGGGCCAATCATTTCATAATCATTTGTTCGTCTAATAAGATCTCTCATGCTTAGACGAAGCTTTTGCCTTATAAAACCTCTCGTGTGTAGGTCAAGCATATCTCATATATCTTTATGGTAGATCACCATTATTGGGTTAGTACCACACTCCTTCTTGTTAAGCAACTTATCTTGCCCCTTGACACTCAATCTCATTCCCTTTTGTTCCAGCCGTAGTAGGCTGAACTACGATTGCTCTGATTTTCTCATTGCACGATGAGAATACGTAGGCACGAGGGTTTGAATCATCCGGGAGCATATTTGTTTATTTCTTCTGCCATAGGGCATTTCTTCCATTTATCTCCATGGAATATTAATCACGACCTACAGTCATATACTGTCTTCATTCACTTCATGTGATATACCCATTCTTTAAGCCAAATACACTATACCTTTGTGCTCCATCTTGTATCTCTTTGTGAACCAAGAGCCGATTTGTTTGTCTTGTTAGTCCTCTCGTTGCTTAGACGAACATATCCTTACTTACTCTGCAGTTGTATACAGGCAACCCTTCTTTTTCGGTTATTTTAATACAACGATACCATGTCTTAGACCCCTCACTTGTTGGTTCATACCTGTTTACTCTTGGGTTCATGCTTTCACCCTTTTTGGGGTTCAAACAACATTATTCTTTGTTTTAGACTATACTATTATCACAACATTCTTTTCATCTCTCACCACTAGTTCTTTGAACTATGGAGTTTTGAACTCCTCATTGCACTATGAGGATACGTAGGCATGAGGGCCCCAATCCTCACTGAGAACTTTATCTATTTCCTTTCCTTTTCCCATTCTTTTGCGAGTAACATTTAAATATTACACCTATTCGAGCGAGAACAATTAAAATGGTTCCCATGGAGTACCATGGATGTTTGGGGTGCTAATACCTTCCCCTTGCATAACCGACTTCCTTACCCAACATATCTCTTTCCCCCGAGTTTTATCGATGTTTTCCCTTTCCATAGGGAATAAATAAAGTTTGATGGCGACTCTGTTGTATGTTTGAGCGTGCGATATGTTCAGGTATATTTCTGCTAGCTTCAACTGGCGTCTCTGCTTGTAATTGTGGGTCTCTTCTTGAGCATCCCCAGCTTCAGCTGGCGACTCTGCTGGGGAACTTGTTTCTTGGAGCATTTCCTAGTCGCTAAAAGGAGTCGAGCCTAGTTATGATTGCGTCTCCATTAGTTTAAGTGTTTACCTTTATTGACTTACTCGCTTTATTTATCACATTCTTTATCGCTTTACATATTGTTTATCATGGATATTATCTGTTATACTCCCTCTTGGGATGGGATAGATTACATGAGAGAAAAGCTCTATACCCGAGTTTGAGTACATACACATGATAATGTGACTAGAGTCGTGTTTGACCTCCGTGGAGTTATTCCGCGATCATGATTGACACGAGACGTCACACCTAGAGTGGATCCTTTTGGAAGCATCATTGTCCGACAAGTCATTCGTCTAAGGCAATGGTATCTCGAACTGGGTCATTGACTCTAGTAACCTTTCTAGGTTGCCTTTGAAGAGTAGAACCTACCTATGAGGGGGATATGGGATTTTCTGTAGGAAACCATAGACTCTACATACACTTATTCTCATGGACGTCAAACCTTTGATCCTGCATCGGACAGTACACGCAGATTATCCAGATTATTTTGTGTTGTTAACATATATTATTGCATATCATTTTTGCATTGCTGTATATATGTCGGAGTTTTGACCTTGAATTATTATACCATCAATTCTTTGAATCTATGGGTGTTGCATAATTATTTGCATTCCATCCCCAACATGTGCATTCATGCATCCACATTTCGTGCCTATCAACTAGAAAAACCCACCTTGTCCTTTCTCCAGCCAGAAAAATGACGACTCATCGACACCAGTACTTCACGAGGGATAACAAATCGAGAATTATGGCAGATCTGGAACAAGAGAATGCTATGTATAAGGAAACCTTGGCTCAGTTCTGAGGCGAGTTGAACTCCTTCCAAGGTAATATGAACACCATAATGGAATACCTTCTAGCTCAGAAGGCTACTACCTCTATCTCTGCTGTCAATCCTGCTATTGTTGTAGTTACTGATGCCATTGCTGTCACCACTTATGCTGATGCTGTTGTGGATACTGTGATTCAACCTATGGTGAGTTAGCCGATCTGCCAGTCAGGTCCTAGTAGGCATGTTGCTGCCTATCCCCGGGGTTTATCTCCAAACTTTACTCCTCAAGCTGCTAATGAGAATTCTTTTGTGCCATATCAGCCATTTTCAACCCTAAAAATACCATATCTTAAAACACCATTTCAACCCCATTATCTCTCTCCACCCCCCCCCCCCCTTACCACCCCCTCTCCTCATCCCTCTTTCTTAATCCCATCACCTTTCCCTCTTGACAATGCACTGAACATATTTAAGCAATCACCCTTGATCTTTAACCCTATAGATTTGTCAATCACACAAACATCATCAACAAACTCCTGAGATTTTATGGAGATTAAAGATTTAGGAACTTGATATATATTCAACTATGAAAAATAGTGTGCAACACTACAAAATCCATAGAACTTTTACTACTTTCCTTAAATTTATCAAATTTTAAAATTATAAATATATCATACATATTATTTTTTTATTTTGTATTGACGTTCCAACTATCAAAAATGATAAATTGTTAATTTTATGATAATTTAATTATATATAATATTATCATTAGTTACTAGATAATAATAATAATAATAATAATAATAATAATAATAATAATAATAATAATAATAATAATAATAATAAACAACGTAATAATTCATACCCGCGTTTTTACACGTTTCAACTAATTTTTGAATAAAATAATTTATTAACTTATATTTCTACAAGTTAAGTATGAATAAGTGATATGATAATTTACAAATATATATTTAAATATGAAAAATAGTATGCAACATTACAAAATCCATGAATTTTTACTGCTTTCTTTAAATTTATCATTTTTTAAAATTATATACAATACATATTATTTTTTTGTATTTCATATATTGTCGTTTTTAACTATAAAAAAATAATGAATTGTTAATTTAATTATAATTTAATCATGTATAATATTACCATTAATAACTGAATAATAATAATAATAATAATCATAAACAACGTATATACCCGCGTTTTTGCATGAGTTTCAACTAATTTTTGAATTAAATAATTTATTAATTTATTAACACGTAGTCCTATATTAAATATGAATAAGTGATATAATAGTTTATAAATATATTTTTATTTTTCTATCAACTAAATTGTATTTAAAAGAGAAATTCAATTTTTGTTCTAGAAAAAACAAAATAAGATCATTTAAAAAAAATATTGAAAAAACGCAAAGTTATTAATTATTATTATAAGATTTTATTTTTGCTTAGGACAGGTTGTTATTTTATTTTTACAACTCATTTCACAAAAACATTATATTTTTAATATTTAATTTTCTTTATTTAAATATGAAGAACATTCTTACAATTTTTATTATAAGTTTATTCTAACAATCTTTTTCTAGCATTTTTCTCTCATTTTGTCGCCGCTGCCGAAGAATTCTCATTCTCCTCATTTCTCTCAGGTATGTGATTCACTATCACTCGCCTAATACTTGATAGATCACTTCATTCCAATTTTATTATTTACTGCTTTCAGAATATGCATTGTAGTTTTGTTGGATTGTGTGAGATCGTTTTACTGTCGTTGATGCATGCGTTTAGCTTTCTTAGTTGTAGCTTAATTCTTGGTTATGCTGATCAAGGCCGATATTGCGGGTTTTTCTGCCATAATCCGCTATAATGGCGCTGCAAAGCTACTGGTATGGCGGAATTCTGGCTCTCCGCCATCGACAACACTGTTTGGTTTACTGATGAAAACCCATTGTATACGTTAGCCCTAAAAGAAATTTATAACTGCTTGGGCTCAAACGTGCGATAGGGTTTTTCAACCGTATTCCAAACATAAACCAGCTTGTCCATCGGGGAAATGATGAATTTGCCTTATTGTAAATTTACTGACTTAGTGATTCTGGGCAATTACAGTTCTGCATTTGAAGCCGTTCTTAGTATAGGGTATAATGGAGCATTAATTTCACAATAAATTGTTTCTATCACATAGAGAAGGAAAAAAAGTTCACATCTACTTCATTCCTTTGTTCATCTTGTCAAAGTTAGACAAGTAATGAACCTTTCTTTTATTTTCCAAGGGTCAGCGACAGCCCAGGACAGTTGATTCCATTTCTTCATGCTTTTGATCCGCAAGGTGTTAGCAATGTTTATTCAGGTCTGAAAATTTATGTTTTCGGGGGTTCATGTTCAAAATCATTCTTCATTCCTTTGTTCATCTTGTCAAAGTTAGACAAGTAATGATCTGATCTTTTTGTTAAGTCTTTTGATCATATTTTAACCTGTTTTTAGTCCTTGTGATTTGTAAAGAATCTCAAGTTATTCTAAAGTGGACATGTGTGTTCCACACTCAACATTAACAATGGGTCAGATGTTGAGGCCTTGGCCATATGTTTAAGGTAATTCACGAGTGCGGTCTGTATATCTGCAACTGATTGTTTGTAATTTATTTCCTACATTTGGCGTAGCAGAAATCGCTATAAAAGTATGGTGTGTGGTGCCTATGTAGGAGGATGAATGGGGACCAGATCATACGTATTTTGCATATGGCACATTGACTATCTGATATGATGTACCATTATATTCTAGTTCTTATGCTATGTAGTTTGATGCTGACATTAGATTCTAACTTTTCACCAGAGGCCCAAGTCTTCTGAGAGAAAAAGGGACCAGACAAGAACTGTGCTACCAACATTTTTGTAAGTTTGTAAAGATACATTTGTGGAGTTTTATTCTGTTATTTCCCTGGCTTAAATCAAGTCATTTGCAGGACCGTGTCTCCTTTTTTCGGGGTAAATAATTTGAGAAAAGAAAACAATCAATAGCATTGTCTTTCCTCCCTTTAACTTCTACTGACAACTTTGACTTGTTTACCTGAAATTCAAATGTTTTAAACAAGAAAGTTTTCATCGACTTTCCACATGACCCATTTACAAGTATTAATTTATATTTTATGCAGTGGAATCTAGTAAAATTGCTTGGTGAGCTTTTGTTCAAGTAGATGTCAGTTGCAAAACTCAAAGCCTCTGACACTCCAGATGTCATGAGAACAGAAGACGGAATAGAAACCATAATCAGACAAGCAATTGGCAAAGAACCTTTCTTTTATTTTCCAAGGGTCAGCGACAGCCCAGGACAGTTGATTCCATTTCTTCATGCTTTTGATCCGCAAGGTGTTAGCAATGTTTATTCAGGTCTGAAAATTTATGTTTTCGGGGGTTCATGTTCAAAATCATTCTTTTGATATAAATTTGTATGCATTGGACATTAATTGAATTGAAGTATGTACACCAGCCATGTAATGTGTCTAGCCGTCCGGAAACAAATTAGAAAGACCTTGAGCAGAGCTATAAATATTTATTTAGACTAATGCCGCCAATGAAGCACAGATACGTCAAAATCTCTGCCGAATCATATCCGAGGCATACCGATACGGCGTTGATACGTATCAAAGGAGTGTCCGAATTTATTTATTTAAAAATAAATAAATAAATTCCGATATGGCGACGACACGCCCCCGATACTCCATACAGATACGTGACTATTTTTTTTATCAAATCCTTCTTTTTAATGACCCTCCATTCCCCTTTTAGTAACCCTTCATTCCTGCTCATTCTCTTTAATATCCTAATTAATTCTTTGGAGTTAGTTACCATTTTTCAAAATTGGTTTTATTTTCCATAATTTGTTATCAATACCAATATTTGAAATTTATCGCGTTTTAAATTGTGTTATGTATTTTGTTTTGTTATAATTTTTATATACGTATCTTAAACGTATTGTATCCAGTATTATTCAATTAGTGACATATCGCATACGTATTGCCATATCGGATACGTATTGCTGTATCGGATACGTATCGTATCTGATACTCATATCGTGTCCATGCTTCATTGAATGCGGCCTTTGTGCTGGCCTGTACAGGATTGAGAGTTTACTTTTTCAGTATCATAGTTCACTTTTGGGCTTGTTATAGGTGTATATAACTCTTGACTTAGAAAGAAATAATAAAAGAATCTTGCAATGACTATGATTCTTTTAAGCAATAGCTTCTAGTATAAGAAAAAACTAGCTTCTACATCTCAACTTTTCAAAAGCCCTCAATTAACTTTTCAACAAACATCTATGAGCTTAAGAGGAATTTTTCGTACATACAGAATATCCTGGTTGGCCTTTGCTCTATCCTCTGAAGGTTCCGACGGATAAATGTGAGAAGTGTTCTCAAGAGTTCTGCTCCACCCTTAACTATAGAAGACATTTACTTGTGCATCACCGATTCAAAAAGATTGATAAGGTTTTCTTTTGATCCTTTAAGTATAATTATATCTATCATATTGTTTCTCTTAGTTCATACATTTACCCTTTTGTATTTTCTTCATGCTATGCCTATACAACACTTTTTTTGTTTCTTTTCCTTGTTGCCCTCAATTTTTCTTTATGCTGTTTACAAATTTCAGGATACTTCAAAAACTAGGGAGCTTTTAGGGGCATATTGGGATAAGGTAATATTTCATCACTGTGAATTCTACATATATAATGACCCGGGTGATTTTGATGTGTTCTTATTCATAATTTTTATAGCTCTCGGTAGAAGAGGCGAAGGAAGTTGTACCGTTTGAAAATGTAATGCTGGAGGTAAAATCTTGTTGCTCTTACATAAATAAGTTATATTACTTTTTAATTATCTTGTATGCATATTACTTTTCATTATGACACAAAATATCCACATTGATGTGTTTGGAAGATGATAGGTTCCTTTTCAAATGTAAATTTGAATTATGAATGTGAGTTTTACAAACTCTTCTTTGGCCTTTTAAAATATAAATAGTGTATAATAAGATCTTATAAGGCTTGATCACTCCTTACCTTGCAAGTCCGTTTTTGTGAATTTGAGTTTGGTCTAATCTAAATTTTGAGTTGCTATTAAAGTCTATCCTAGGTATATTGTTGGGCTGCCCACCATATTATCCACAAACTAATCCCTGTAGTGTGTGGTATGCATGAGGGGTTTATTGGAAAAAGCCCGTCATATAGCGACTAGTGGTGGTGTCTAATACGAGCTTATAAAGCTTGGGAACTTTACACCTTACAAGTTGGTTTTGTGGGGCTATGTTAGGCCAAACCCAAACTCTAAGTTACTGTTGGAGCTATTCTAGACCCATTGGACTACTTGTTATCAAGCTACCAAGGTTTCACTCCATGTATGTCTAGACTTGGGGGTAGTGTTGAGAGTTCTACGCTGGATACTTCCCGTACACCAAACAGTCCCACATTATTTAGGAATTTGAGGCTGAGGGTAGCTTATAAACAACAACGACACTCCTCTATCAGTCGAGGAACCTTTTACAAAGGAGTAAAACGGCGAGGGCATACACAAGGTTCGAAGCAGACAATATCTCCTAAGCATGTTGTTTGTAGACTTGAGGTCAGAACATTGGGGCTCCAAGCAGGGGTCTAAGCTACAAGACTTTTAGCCGCATAACCTTGATTGGGGGGCTATTGGTCTAGTACACTAGAAATAGTTACTTATTTTTTGAGAATTGAGGCTAAGGGTAGTTTATAGACACTTGCACTACTAAACCCACTGAGACGCCCTTTACAAATGACAAAACTGTGAGGTCTCGATGTCGGAACTTTGGCGCGCTAAGTAGGGGCCTATTGTTTCGGTTCATCGAAAAGTCTCTTATTGCTTGAGAATTGAGGCTAAGGGTAGTTTATAAACACTCACACTCCTCTACCCACTAAGGCACTTTTTACAAAGACAATTGTGACTCGTGAGGACTATACAAGACTCAAAGTGAACAATACTTTGAAAATGCGGTGCCATGTACTTGAAGTTGGAACAAATAGTGATATGGCCTAAATAGTTGTTATAAGTAAGGGGCTGCCCTCACCTTATAAGTGGGCTTTGTGAGCTTCAGTTAAGCCCCAAACCTAAGAGTGCAAGAAGAGGGAAGATGTGAAGTCATCTTAACACAATCTACTTTTAAATAAACAGTAAAAATGACTAAACCAAGAGTCAGCTTTAATGATGCATGGCTATCCAATAATATAGGACTGCACCAAGGGTCAACTTTAAGCTCATATCATTTTACATTAGACTTAGAAGTCCTTACAGAGCACATTCAAGAGACAGCACCATGAAACCTATTTTGGACAGACAAGAAAGAAAATAAAGCAGAGGTTAGAGACTTGAAGACATGCTTTAGAAGCATATGGCTTTTGTTTGAGTAGAAGACAATATATTGAATGTCAATTTAGCAAAAGGAAAATCACAACTTGTTTAGAGGTGAAACTAGGAGATCATACTATACCACAAATAGGGGTGTGCAAAAAAACCGGTTATCCATAACCAAATTGGTATCCAAATTGATCCACTTTAAAAAAACCAAACCAAATGCTAAATAAAAATTTGGGTATCCATTTTGTTGTCCAAGTATAAACCGGTACCCATTATAAAAATTTGGTTTTGTTATTGGTTATCCAAATTTTACTATGTGTTAAATTTTTATATTTGTATGTTTTCATGTTTTATCACATTATAAATCAATTTTATATTTTAAATTTTTTTAAATTTTATAAAAAATTTATTTTAAAAATAAAAATCAGATTTTTTTTTCTTTTCACCAAAAATATTATATTTGGACTTTTTTTTCGAAAAAATTGATATTTTTTTCAAATAAAATTATTATTTTTTTCTAAATAAAAAAGATATTTTTTATCAAAAATATTTTGTATTTTTTATCAAAAATATTTTGTATTTTTTCAGTAAAAAAAATATTTTTAAAAAAAATAGATTTTTTTTATTTTTTTTATTTTCAGAATATAATTTTATTATTTTCAATATTTTTATATATATATTTTTTCTTTTTTCTGAATATTTGTTATTTTTTTTCTTAAAAAATTGTTTTTTTTATGTTTTTTAAATTTTAAAAGAAAAAATATTTTAAAACCTCATAAAATTTGTTTATGAACAATTATGAGAGATTTTAGAAATTTGAACAATTTTTTTGATGAATTATTTATTTTATGAACAATTATGATTTATAGAGATATAATTCATAATTATTTTATTTTATGACCGTTTTTATATAATGCATCATACTTTGGGATTGTTTTTAATCGAGATATTATTTATGGTGATTATAAAAGTTAAATTTAAAGTGATTTTTTAAAATAAATATTTTTTTATATAAAATAGTTTTATAATTAGTGAAAATAAAAAAGTTAGTTAAAAGAAAATAAAATTATTTTTGATATAAAATTGATTTTTAAAAAATATAGTTTTAAAAACTATTTTTTTTTATAAAATTGGTTTTGAAATTGATTTTTTTAAGAAAATAAAAAATTGGTTTTAAAGAAATTGATTTAAAAGTGTTTTTTTTAAACTATTTTTTTTTTTTGAAAAACCGGTTTAAAACCGAATCGATCCACTTATAAATCGATTTCTAAAAAATAAATTGGTTTTATGAAAATGGTTTTAAGAACCAAACCGAACCATATATATGGTTCAATTTGGTTTGGTTCATGATCCATGCACACCCCTACACAAGTCACATGGTTTAAATATCTTAGGTTTTGTTCAAAATAACGTAGAAATAGAGGAAAGTGTAAATCATTCAAGTGGGCAGAATGAAATGTAGAAGATCTTCGGGTGTTTTATGCGATATAAAGGTGTTGCTTAAGCTAAAAGAAAAGTTCTATCGTACAGGTTACAAATCTAATACAAATACCAATATTGTTGTATGTGTGTTTGGAAATAAAATGCCAACACGACAGTAAACTTAGTGTAGTTCAGATGACAGGGTTGTACTAGATGTGTGGAAGTATTAGTCAAGCTAGTATTGTTGTGAGCGTTAGAGATAGCTTTGGGGTAGTCATTGTCTTATTATGAAAAGACAGTTGAATTCCGACTTGGTTGTTTAGACATGTGGGGAGCAGAAATGTAGATTTAATAATACAAAGGGGTAGCTCAATTACTAGGCAGAGGAAGGCTAAGAAAAACTATTGAGAAAGACTTAGAGGTCAATGATTTTAATTAAGATATGATCTATGATAGAGCATTATGTTTCTATCTTCATTTCAGCTCTTATTATTTTTTTTTTTGTTGCTTTTCCTGTTTTACATAAGATAATCTTAATATCTTGTTTTTCTTCATTGACTGTGCTTTCTAGGAAGTTCCAGGGTCTTCGATTTTGCATGCTTTGATGACTCTTACTCAAAAACAAGGATTCTTTTTTCTTCTTCCGTGTTATCTGAGGGCCGGTGCTGCCCTATTGGTAAGCAGCATATAGTCAGGATTATTAATTTGCTTTTCTTGTTAAATTTTCTGACAGGTGTAACTTGGTATATTAATGCAATACGTCAAAATTGTTTGCAGGACATTGTTCAACCTAAACCTTCCAGTTTTCCTATACCTTCCCAGGAGTTATTCAGTATCCTTGATGATGCTAGTGAAGGAACATTTTTATTGGGGACAACAGTGTCAGTGCAAAAATGTGTTTTTCCTGGAGGGGCTGGAAAAATTGGTCTTGAACCGAAAAATATAGTGGCTTGTACAAGCTTCTTGCTAGAACAGATATTGGTAATTGTTTCTCTTCACTTCAAAATTTGTTCACACATAGCTCACCCGCCTTTTCTTATCTTAATACAGTGTGTTAGGAACCCAAATTCAAGAGGAAAAGAAATTGTATTATTAATGGAAAAACAATAACTATTACAGAAGACGAACCCTATAATCTTAAGCTCCTCAGAGAAGAGACAGTTCTCTCTCTGCCCAAACCAATACGGTTCCTATCTGAATAATTTTCAATGCCTTCTCTCTTGCTATCCCTATCCTTTATATAACTATCATTCCCCTCTAACCAACTAGTCACATCAGCAAATATAACTCATTCCTCTATTGAACACATTTTTTGGGCTTAGGCCCAAACCAAACTAACACATTGCTTCTTATAATTTTGCTTCAAATGGATTATTTCATCTATAAGGTGCTTTTCACATAGTAACACTATATAAAGTCCAAATCCCTATTATAGCATCAGCCCTGAAACCCGTCTTCTTTCAATAGTTAACCCATGGATTCAACATGTGTTTTTTCGGTGTATTTGAAATTATGATCTTGCTGTGAAGGTGCTAATGGAACCAAATGTCAAGGATTAACTTCCTCAGAAACTACAAAACCTTATATGCTGATTGTATCATAAAAAACCCAAAATCTTGATTTCCCAAAATAGTTATTTCAGTTATGGTTATGATGAAATGAGTTTTCTTTCATTTAGGTTAAGGCATGGCTTGCTGACAAGGATGCTGAAGCACTGAGGTGCCAGAAGCAATTGGTTGAGGAGGAAGAAGCTGCCCAGAAAAGGTACCATACCAGGTTGTGTTTGAGTAATACTATAAAAGACTAATTTTGGAATAAAATTTAAAAAAAGTCTGTTTAGAAGTTTGACATATCCTATAGTACTTCTAGCTTGTCACAAATTAAAATAAGATCGAACAATGCTTCTGCAGTGATTTTCATTTTATTTTCTTAGGTTTCATTTCTTATTATAAATAAAATAAACTGGGCTACTATACTTCAAGTTTGTCTTGAACATTTGTTTAGGAAAAAGTACATGAGATACGTTTGTTTATCGTTGAGCGCCTTATTTATTTACCCTTCATTTATAGACAAGCTGAGATTTTGAAGAGGAAACGTCAGAAAAAGCTTAGGCAAAAAGAACAGAAGGCGAAGGAACAAAGAAACAAGCTTGAGGTAGATACTAAAGAGAATGTTGACGATACAATGAAGACTGTATCACCGACAGAAACATCTTTGGATACATATGATTTTGAAGCTCAAAATCCAGTGGAGTCTGCAAAGAACACTCCACATGTACCTCTTCAATTCCCTGACATCAATGAAGGAAAAAATGGGGATACCCAATCAGGACATGATTTTGGTGCTGATCTGAATATTCGACAGTCACAACGTGAACTTGATCATCTTGCAAGATGGCACCAGCTGCCAAAATTCTCCCATCGCACTGCCAGTGATCAGCTTACAAACAAGAATCCTCCAATTTCAAATCCTGAAGTCATTCAGAAATATGGAACCCGCCATGGTCAGAAGGCAGATGGTACATCTAATGCTGGTAAAGCATGGCATGGAAACCCAAAACCCGAAATTGACAGGATGCTTTTAAAAACCGTAACAAAGACTGAACCAGACCTTGTAAAGGATCATGAAGTTTTGATAGGATCTATATCTGTCAATCTTGCCAACTGCAGCCAATCAGAGGGTAATGTGGTGGCATCTCAAGAAAAATGTTTGATTGAGAATGTGGTGGCAATTCAAGAAAAGTGTTTGATTGAGAATATGGTGAAGAAGCAGAATAGTTCTCAGAATAAACCAAAGAAACCTAATTTACGTGCCACTGAAAATAATCAGTCAATGGTTAAGCCTTCCACCGCAGTTAGTCGATTTGAAACTAAAGAAGATCCATTTCCAGTTCAAAGTGGTGGGATGGAAGATGAAGTTAATAGAAATGAAGTTTGTCAGAACTTGTCAAGGATTTGTAGTGATGGAAGTGGTTTTGAAAACAAAGTTTCCAATACAGAGAGTAGAGTAGATCCAGTAAAGTTAAAGTTTTCGATTCAGGATGCTAGAGAGTTTCTTGCACAAAGTAAGCATTGTTACTACTTGCTTGTACCTATTTGGCTTGATCTTTAATTTGTTTTTCCTAATAGAAGCAATTTTGATGCAGGATGGGAAGAAGCTGTCTCGTCAGATCATGTGAAATTGGTTATTTCCCTTGACTCTGAACTTTCTGGGAACCATGAAGCATGGGAATCTTGTAATGTTGCTAGATGCACCAACATTGTTGCAAAAGAAGACAGCATGTTGCTTTCAACCACCAAATGCAGAGGGAAGGCTAAAAAGGGAAGCAATCACAAAGAGAAAACAACCTAATACTAAAGTAGCAAATTGGATTTTATAAACTATACAGATACAGATAGGCAAAGACCAACTTAGTTGCCAATTTCTTTAGCAGAGCTTGATAAACGGCAAGTCTTTTTAATTGCGCCATTTTTACATCTACCGGATATGATGGTTGATATAGCAGGCTTTGGTAGACAATTTCTTTTTACTTGCGGAATTTGTTTAGTTACCTTAAGGATCGCATTTCTCATCATAATTCTCTAAATTTTGCCTGTAATAGATATAACAAATAATTGAACTAGTTAAGCCAACCCCATATTTTTGGCTTTCTCTTTCTTGCTATAACTCTTCAGCGTTTACACTTCAACATGGTATATTGTGGAGATTTTATCATGGCACCCTCCTACTTATACTTTGACACTTGGCACGCCCCCTTATTTCCATAATAAACATGTTACTCTTGTCAAAATTTTATCATTAAGTCTGAAAAAAAAACGATACAAATCAAATTCAGCAGTGTATCTGAAAAATTTGGTGTACCGAATATTTCAAAAACCGGTATCTTATTGCACAACTTGGTTATTTTAAAATGGCAGTTTTTTTACCTTCAAATCAACTTTGAATTACTTGATTTTTAGTGGGTCAGGTAAAAATTCGGTAGTGTTAATTGAACGATTGAGATTTTGCCGATAGTTTTGTACGGATGTGATTATACCAACCGTTTTGTTTGGTCCAGAATAAATCAAAAGTGGTATAAATAAGAGTCATGTGTTGTTAAGAAAAATATCTTACAATCTGAGGAGTAACCTCTATATCATTATGTTGTAGTTCCGCCTCATAATGATGGAGCACCTCTTTCATCTCAGAAGGATGTGTCACCTTTGTCTCTACTACCATTTGTATGTCATTATGAACTGCTGCCTTAACATTAACTGGCTCTTCATTATCATCATCGGTCGCTCATGCAAAAGCAGGTCTAGATACTCTACATCGGATAATGTGGGATGGACAAAACTGATCTGCCAAATTGGTCGGGGCTACTATCCTCGTCCGAAGATGCAAGTCCTCTACGACATCTCGCCTCGCTCGACCTCTCACAACAACTTTAACTCTATTACGTTGTTAAGAAGTAATCGTGTCATCTGATACTCTGGTCTTTATTAAAAAATAAAATAAAATAACTTAATCTATTGTATTTATTTGAAAAAATCAATAAAAATGCATACTTTTTTTTGAATTTTTTCAAAAAAATCCGATAAAAATTGCATGCATTTTATGGTCATTTCATAAAATCCAGAAAATGCATACATTTTTACTGGTTTTTTAAAAATAACAGAAAATAAATATATGCATTTTTATCGATTTTCCCCCAAAATTCTATTAAAATGCATGATAAACATGTGGTTTTAACATATATTTCCAAAAATGCAGTAAAAATGATACTTGTCATAATTTTTGGAAAATGTGATAATGTCTTTGAAAAATCTAAAAATCACTAGAGGTTTTCAAAAACTCAATATTTCAAGTGGTTGTTGTGAAATAGATTTTTATATTTTACAAAGTTAATATGGTAAAGGGAACAGTGGGGTAACAAAATAAAACTTGTATATTGTGCAGAAAAAACTTTATGTAATATTTTGAATTTTGATTATTTCTCTTTAGTCCTCTCTAGTAATTTATGCAAATTATTAGATGTTTGGATGTTTAAACATTAATTTAAAATAGTTGTGAATGCGTTATAAGGTTTTTACACAAATTGAAATTTGTAATGAAATCGGTTTATGTGAATTGATTGATCAATTTATACTAAAATTTTGATTAATATCAGCTTGTACAGTTGTTTTAATTTTTTAATTTTTATTTACAAAATTTTGATCAAAAATGATTTTTTTTATGATCTCACTCAAAAAGATTAATGAATCATTAAAATTTGAATTTATTAGAAAGATAGTAAATTACACATTAAAAAAATTTAAAGATTAGATTTCTTTTATATAAAATGATAAAAAATTATATAGAATGAGACTCCTTATCTTCCAAATTGATTTTGTAATTCAAATTCTAATGAATCTAAGTCAAATATTAATATTATATGAATCATAAACAATTTAAAAAAACACTTAATTGTAACTTTGGTATATTTCTACCACTAAGCTACCTAAACTTATTTGTTATTGTTTGGTAGGAGAAATATGAATCATTTTAATCTAATAAGCTAAGCATGTAACCATATAAGTTAGTCCCATAGACTTTCCAAGCACCTTTTGTATGAGGTGTGGCACTTTTCCATTCTACCATTTCTATCATAGTTTTATTTAAATCATATAAATTTATCCTGCCCAAAAACTAACAAATAAGTTTAGGTGGCTTAGTGCTAGAAATATAGCACTAGTAACTTCCCAGTGTTTCAATTTTTTTTCAACTTTTAAATAAATAAATTTTGAATTTTCTAAAAAAAATAATATGTAATTAAAAATTAATAAAAATAAATTGGAATTAATTATTATAAATGTGACAGTGACACATCATGAAATAGACTGACGTATAAAATTTGATCTTAAATTTTAAAAAAATGAAATTTAGAGACAAAGCTAAAATTTAAAGGGAGGCATTTAAACTAAAATAAAAATAAAAATAAAGAGATCAAAGTCATAATTAAATTTTAAAAATATTAATTTAAATTTTTTTCTATTTACCAAAGTCATAGTATATAATACATGAATCTTTACACTAAGTCAAAATATGTAATGTATGTAAAGTATCAACTTTTGCATTAAGTCAATGTAAACAGTGTATAAACCTTTATATTAAGTTAAAATATGTAGTGTATGGACCTTTACGCTAAATATAAATATGTAATGTATGGACTTTTACACTAAGTCAAAATATGTAATGTATAAACCTTTAGACTAAATCAAATTATGTAATATAGGAACTTCTACACAAAATCAAAATATATAATGCATAGACTTTTACACGTAATATATTTCTCTCCTCTTCATTTGCTTTTTAATTATTAGGTCTTTGTTCATCAAACAATAGATATTTACCCTAAATCAAAAAATCAAAATATATGTAACTTTATACTAAGTCATGGACATCTATACTATTTTAAAAGTATGTAATGTGTAACATCACAAACTTTTAAATATGTATTATTAATATTTCTCATTAATTTTGAGGATTAATGATTTATTTAATAGATTAATTTATGCATAAGAAATCCAAATAAATTATAAAATCCTCAATTTTATTAAATTAATATATCTAGAATTTATTTACTTTATTCATGGAATTAAAATATGTGAGCTTTATAATAATTAATTTTAATTAAAATTTAAAACTAGGTATTTTATATATTTTACTATTTTTAGTCGATTCACTGTGGTAGTGATAAAATAAATATTTTTGGCATGATAAATTGTTTGATAAATTATTATTATACTTTAATAATTAATTTATTTTAGGCGAATTATTTGGGATTTTGTTTTTGTTTTCGAATGTGATTAAGTTATAAATATATCTTAATCAAAATGAGTGACATATACTTAAATTTAATTATATGTAATAAATTCCGGAGGAATTCTGTGTGTATTTTACATAGCAGAATGGCCAATATATACACAGTACAGCTTCTGTTTCATATCAGAAACTTTAAACTATTTCCTATTTTATCTCCTTAGAATATGCCTACAAATAACGTGATCAATGGTACAACAAATCACCTAGTTAATAATATACGATACAAAATATGACAGCTATCAATCAACTTAATGAAACATATTTTGTTTCCTTACTACCCCCCTCAAGTTGGTGCATGTGGACTCCAAATGCCCAACTTGCCAAGCAAGGAATGAAACTGAGCGTGACCCAAAGCTTTTGTAAATGTATCTGCAAGTTGTGCATGAGTGGGAACATAAGACGATTGCAGGTTGTGACGAACAATCTCATCACGGATGAAGTGACAATCCACGTCAATATGCTTAGTACGCTCATGAAAGACGGGATTCTTTGCAATGTGCAACGCAGCTTGATTGTCGCAGTAGAGTTGTATAGGCATCGAATGACTGATCCCAAGGCTGGAAAGAACTCCCTTGATCCACTTCAGTTCACACGTGGTACTAGCCATCGATCGATACTCAGCTTCAGCGGACGAACGCGCTACTGTATGTTGTTTTTTGGTTTTCCAAGAAATTGAAGAGTTACCCAAGAAAACAATCCATCCGGTAAGAGACCTACGAGTAAGAGGACAAGTAGCCCAGTCAGAGTCACACCATCCATACAATTGTAGATCACAATCACTGTCCAAGAGGACTCCTTGTCCGGGGTTTCCTTTGAGGTATCTAACTACTCGCAGAGCAGCATCCCAATGCCCAGTTCGCGGTTGCTGCATGAACTGTGACAACACATGGACACAATATGACAATTCAGGTCGTGTAAAACAAAGATAGATGAGACGACCCACCAACCTGCGATAGCGATCGGGATCAGGAAGAAGCTCGCTATTAGAGAGGCTAAGATGATGATTTTGTTCAAGGGGAGTACTCGCAGGTTTTGCACCAAGTAAACCAACTTCACTAATAATATCGAGAGCATATTTTCTCTGACAAAGAAACACACCTTTAGGGGATCTTGCAACTTCCACCCCTAAGAAATATTTTAATTTTCCCAGATCTTTCATATGGAAGCATCTTCTCAAGTATTCTTTGAAACATTGTATTGAGTCTTGATCATTCCCACATATAATCAAATCATCAACGTACAGTAGTACCACCAGCTGAATGTCTTTATCTTGTAATATAAACAAAGAGTAGTCTGAGTATGATTGCACAAAGCCATAATCTTTGAGAGCCGAAGACAACTTTGCAAACCAATAACGCGGGGCTTGCTTTAACCCATACAATGATTTTTGAAGCTTACAAACCATACCTGGCTGAGAGGAGTGGAAGCCGGGGGGAAATTTCATGAAGACCTCTTCTTGTAAATCACCATGAAGAAACGCATTGTGTACGTCCATTTGGTGAAGCTCCCATCTTTTCGCTGCAGCGACTGCTAGAATAATTCGCACGGTGACCATTTTTGCCACTGGTGCAAAGGTTTCGTTGTAGTCGATCCCTTCAACTTGATGATTTCCAAGGATAACTAGTCGAGCTTTAAATCGTTCTATGGTCCCATCGGAATGATACTTGATTTTATATACCCACTTGCATCCCAACGCCTTTTTATTCGTTGGCAAGGAACACACTTTCCATGTATTATTATCTTCAAGAGCTTGTATTTCTTGTTGCATTGCTAAACGCCATCTGCTGCCTTTTATTGCTTCTGCAAATGACATAGGCTCTCTATCGACTACCACGGCTGCAAGAAACTTGCGATGATGCAGTGATAATTTTTCACAGTTAGTGTAATGAGCAATAGGATACCGTACCTTCGTTTGATGTTGTGAGATAGGAGAACTAGCAAATGGGCTCTCTGATGTTTTCACCGTATTGGTCACACAATCTCGGAGCCTTGTAGAAGGAATTTTAGCACGGTTTCCTCGACCGAGCTGCTCCTCATTTTCTTCATTAGTGATAACTTGTTCACTTTCTTGGTTACTTCCCCCCCTCACGTCATCATGGATCTCTTCTCTTGGCAACTCAACATTTACAAATTGCTCCTTATGAACATTTTCATCATCAGCAGGAGCCTCTCCATCTAGCATGTGTGCCATTAACTCATCACTAGAGATCACAGGTTCTTGCCCAAAAGGAAATTCAGCTTCAAAAAAATCAACATCTCTTGATACAAAATAAGTGTTGGTATCCAAGTCAAATAGCTTCCATCCTTTCTTTCCATGTGGGTACCCTACAAACACACACTTTCTACTTCTGCTGGCAAATTTGTCACCTTTCCTTCCTTGATTATATGCATAACAAAGAGATCCGAAAACTCTAAGATGTTCATAGGTAGGTGGCTTCCCATTCAACACCTCATAAGGGCATTTTCCATTTAGCAATGGTGTTGGTGTTCTATTTATCAAATATCCAACAGTTAAAATACATTCACCCCAAAAATAAATGGGAAGATTACCTTGAAACCTCAATGCCCGAGCCACATTGAGTATGTGCCTATGTTTCCTTTCAACTCGTCCATTTTGTTGAGGCGTTCCGGTGCATGATGTTTGAAACATGATTCCACGTTCATAGGATTGAGTTCGCAAACATGTAAATTCGGTTCCATTATCACTTCGAATCATTTTAACCTGCTTTTCATATTGTTTTTCTACTAATGCAATAAAATTCAACAAAGCACGAGGTGCTTCCCTTTTATCTAACAACAAGAAAATCCAAATTGCTCGAGAATAATCATCCACTATAGTTAAAAAGTAATAAGCACCACATGAAGATAGAGTTTTATAAGGCCCCCACATGTCACAATGAACTAACTCAAACACACCTGCTGCAATTGCTTAAAGGAAAGCTATCTCTAGTTTGCTTAGCCCTTTGGCAAACATCACATGCCTTATTTCCATAGTCATTATTCCTACTACTATTATTTGAAACCAACTTAGTAATCTTCAAAGAAGGATGTCCCATTCACCTATGCCAAATATCAAGTGACAGTCCACTATCAATTTTGAAAGCTTTCTCATTTCGTGTCCCTCTGAAGTAGTAGAGCCCATCTATTTGTTCACCCAATCCAATTAGCATCCTCGAAGTGCGGTCCTGTATCACACAAAGAGTTAGAAAATTGCACTACACAGTTTGTCTCATCTATCAATTGGGTCACAGATATCAAGCTACAACTCAATTTAGGTACATATAACACATTGCTTAATTTCAACCCTCCATCAAGAGTTGTCGTTCCCTCCTTCGTTGCAACAAGTTTCTGTCCGTCTGGCAAATCTACAGGGCATCCCTGTACTTCCTTCAATTCCTGAAGCAATCTTAAATTTCCTGTCATATGATTTGAAGCCCCTGTATCAATAATCCAAGCTTCTTTACCTGTCATTTTTTCACTAGGATTTCCCTTATGACTGTCCAGCATATTCACAAGAATTTGCCACTGTTCTGTGCTCAATGCGGCCAATCCTCCGTTGTCTACCTCTGCCGCTGCCTCAACTGTTCTTCCAAAAGTTGCTTGGGCAACATTTGCTTGTACACCCATGCCTCTGCCGCGTCCAGAATTTGCACAGCGTCCCTGTTGTTGCCCTTTCATTCGAGCAACTGCTTTTGTTTCATGGCGTGGCCTATCCCCCCACCAATCTGGATATCCGACAATTTGAAAACATCCCATGGTATCATGCCCTGTTCGATTCCAGTTTGAACAGACTATGCCTTTGTCTTTTGTGTCTCCGCGTCCTCTAGCCCTTCCACCAGTCTGCACAGCTAGACCAACAATCTCTGTTCTTTCTTCCTTGGTCCTAGATATGGCCTTCACACGTTCTTCTTGTATCAAATTAGCATATATTCGATTCAACAATGGCAGTGGATCAGTCACAAGAAGGCTAGAGCGAGTCGTTCCGTACACCACATCTCCCATCAGGAACTGGTGCACTTTCTCTTCTTCCCTTTGTTTCTCTAGTTTTGCCTTGGATGTTACATTTGCACCCTTCACATGTGCATGTTGGTATCTGATGGTAATTTCCCAGTTCATCCCACAATGCCTTGAGTTTTCCATAGTAGTTCACCATGGACATTCCTTCTTGTTTACATTCAGCAAGTTCCGATTTCAGTTGTTGAATCCTTGACCCATTCACAACTGAGAATCGCTCTTTAATGTCGTCCCAAAGTTCCTTTGCGTTGTCCATATAGGAAATAGTAGAACGCAGAGAAACTTCAATGGTGTTTAAGATCCAAGACACCACCATCGATTGGACGGTCCATCAATCCTCCATTTCTGGTGATTCTTCATTCGGCTTCTTTATGGTTCCTTCGACAAATCCCCATTTACGTCGTGCACGTAACGAGGTCCTAATAGCTTTTGCCCATTCGTCATAATTTTCACCCCGAAGTTGGACTTGGGTGATTATGCTTTCTGGGTTGTCATTCAAATTCAAATCATACGGAGATGGCGTCTTCTTTACCACCTCAGTATTTACCACAATTTTTTTTCCATCAGGACCTAGCTCTGATGCCATAATAAATTCTGGAGGAATTCTGTGTGTATTTTACATAGCAGAATGGCCAATATATACACAGTACAACTTCTGTTTCATATCAAAATTTTTAAACTATTTCCTATTTTATCTCCTTAGAATATGCCTACAAATAACGTGATCAATGGTACATCAAATCACCTAGTTAATAATATACAATACAAAATATGACACCTATTAATCAACTTAATGAAACATATTTTGTTTCCTTATTAATATGATTAAGAAATATTGGAATTATTATATTAGTCAAGCTGGTAAAGTGTTGAAATGTTTGTCATAAGGTCTTGGGTGTAATATTGCATCTTTGCCGCTCGAATTCTTAATTAATTTTCTCCTTTTAAACTAAAAATCAAGTTTTTTGTTTGGCAATGAAGACAATTGAACAAATATACAAATTCATTATTTCTATTTTTCTTTTCTTATTTCGTTCATGTGCCTTTTTATCGGTTTATTAAAATCCAAATCATGCATATTTCAAAAAAATTGTATCTATCTATTATTCGTGTATTTTTTATTATAGGTATGGCAACACATATCATATATGCGGGTATCCATCCAAACCCGTTCCGAAGTTGACGGGAAAAATCCATTGATTGAGTTTGGATTTTCCTCTATTATAAAATGTAGAGACGGATCGGATAATGAGGACACTAATATCCATCATGAACCCGTCCCATTTATTTTATTGTTTATTTTTGATAATTTATAATATTAAATACATGTTCAATGTTTTGATATTTTAATTTGAATCTATTATTTAAAATATTTGAAATATATGTATGGAAATTTTTTAGATTATTTTATTTTATTATTTTTAATATAATTTATTTTAAAAATAATAAATATTTTTATTAAAAAAATTGATTTAACTAAATGAAGGGTAACGAGGCGGGGATACCGAATCCGTTTGAGACGGATTTGGATTTTGATCCTATTGCCATGCCTATTTTGTTATTGTTATTTAATTGGGATTCCATGATTGAATCGTGATTCTGTCTCCCTATCCATGATTCATAATAAATTTAATACTTTCAAAAATAAATTGAGAGGACAACACAATTAAATGGGGCAGTTATTTCGTTAAAAAATTTATTTTTATAATTAATGCTGAATTTTAGCCCTTTGAATTCAAATGAAATTTGTTTATGTTCCAACTTTATTAGCAATTATTTTTGACTTACTAACACTACTTAATGTGAAATTATTCCTTCCAGTATCTTTCCAAGTTTTCATTTAAAATCATGATTTTTGCCACACAGAAAAAATGGTGCACACCATCCTCTACATAGAGAAAAAAAATATATTTCACGCTCTCTCAAGTTGTCTTTGGGAGTTATCATCACGTGTAGAAAAGTAAAGAAAACATGGTGATCTTGTCAAAGAGTTTACCTGGAAGGCTACTGTTATAACCATATAGTTGATTGTGTCAGCTGCACGTAACGGTTGCGGTAGAAATCGTCCTGTTTTCGGGCATATGCTTCCATGCTGCACTTGTAATTTTTTATTTACATGCAACATGGTCATACATCAAGCATTTTTAGAATGTATAATGATGGCATATTGTACAAAACATTGAATGAAATGTAATTGTTTATCTATAAAATTAGAAAAAAAGCAATTTATGTTCGTCTGGTGTATAAGAAACGAGGGAAGTTAGAGTAGAAGGAGAACATTGTGAAAGAGAAACACGAATCTTGAAAAAAAATAAGGTGAATAAAAATTGGTTAGAATATAATCTCAAGTTATTTTGATTAGAAATAATTTGAGTATTTTTATAAATCTAATACACACAAGTTAAAATATAATATGTATTTTGGATATTGATTGTAAATGAATGAGTTTAAGCCAAAAAACTATAATTTTAAAAGTTTTAATTAATTAATTAGTTTAATAACATATTAATTCAACTTATTAAATATTAATTCATTTGAAAATATATGAATCAGTTTTAATTAATTAATTAGCTTAGTAACATATTAATTCAACTTATTAAAATAAAAATTGTATGTATGATTTGATTATGCAAATAAAGAATATTTATATGCAACATTTGGCTAATAAATAAATAATTATTAGGCATGATTTGATATTCAATACTAAAAGCATATGTAAAAATATATTGTCTTGATTGTGTGATTAGGTTAGTTATTTTAACAATAAATATAAAAAATATAAAATATACTATGCATTTATTTTATATTTTTTCTTTCTATGACTATATATATATATATATATATATATATATATATATATATATATATATATATATATATATATATATGATTCTCTGATTCATGTTTTTATAATTATTACTTTTATTTTGGTTTTGTGATTTGTGATTGATTATGGGATTTAAATTTTTATGGTTGAATGTATTAATTTTATTGAAAAAAATTTAGCATATGAGATAATGAATGGAATAGAATAAATAAAATAAATTATCATATTCATGATGATGTCTTATTGTTGATTCTGTGATTGCCTAAGTGACAAGTTTGCATTATTTTATTCATCATCATGACATATGCATATCTTTGTGGTGCGTTAGTGACAAATTAATTTTTACATTGGTATGCGATGAACTCTTTGTAGTACCTTAGTGGCGAGTTAATTTTCACATTGGTATGAGATGGATTCTTTGTGGTGCCTTGCTGATGAACTGAAATGTATGGATCATATAGTTTTAAGAGCATTCATATTTGCATTTTTGTTTCTTAGTGCTTTGATTTGTGTGTTTGGATAAATACTGTGATATATTATTGGCTTTCATTTCTTATGCTTAATATATTGGCTTTGTTTATTGGCTTGGATGTATTGGCTTTGATAGTAGATCTGTATTTTAGATGGAGTGATTAAATTTTTGACAATGTGTCAAAGTATTGATTATAATAGTATCGATTTATATTTTTATTATAAACGTATTGTAAAGACAAAAAGTTAATTATAAAAAAAATATAAATTATCTATATGTTAAGATTTATTTTTGTTTAAGGAATAATAAATTTTTATTGAGTTTTTGAATATATTTATGACTTTAATCTTAATATATTTGTCTCCTAATTTTGAGAAGATTTGGTGATGTTCTATTTAATAAAGTTTTGACAAAAGAATAGTTTATTCATGTTTTATGACTGTTTATTCATTAATTTGTAATTATTCATTTGCATGATCATGTCAAAGAGTTTACATGGAAGGCTACTATTATAACTATATAGTTGACCGTGTCAGCTGCACATAACGGTTGCGATAGAAATTGTCCTGTTTCCGGGCATACGCTTCCATGATGCTCTTATAATTTTTCATTTACATGCAGCATGGTCATACATCAAGTATTTTTAGAATGTTTAATGATTGCATATTATGGAAAATATTGAATGAAATGTAATTGTTTATCTAGAAATTTAGAAAAAAAGCATGCAATCTATGTTCTTCTGGTGTAGAAGAAATGAGGGAAGTTGGAGTAGAAGGAGAACACTCTGATGGAGGGAACAAAAATCTTGAAAAAACAAGGTGAAGACAAATTGATTAGAATATAATCACACATTATTTTGGTTAGAAACAATTTGAGTGTTTTTATAAAGCTAATAGATACAAATTAAAATATAATATGTATATAGGGTCTTGGTTATAAAGGAATGATGAGTTTAAGCCCAAAGACTATAATTTTAAAAGTTTTAACTAATTAATTAGTTTTAAAACATATTAATTCAAGTTATTAAATATTAATTCATTTGAAAACATATTAATTAATAATTATCCTAGTCATCCTTCCCACCTAATTAAAAAGTATTTTTTTATCTCAATCATCAATGTCACAACGGCAAAAGTGAGGAGGACCACAAAAATCCAAAGACCATCAAAATTAAAGGATCAAAATTGTAATAGGGGATCAAAATAAAAGTAATAATAATAAAAACATGAATCAGAGAATCATATATATATATATATATATATATATATATATATATATATATATATATATATATATATATATATATATATATATATATATATATATATATATATATATATATATATATATATATATATATATATATATATATATATATATATATATATATATATATATATATATATATATATATATATATATATATGATTCTCTGATTCATGTTTTTATTATTATTACTTTTATTTTGATTTTGTGATTTGCGATTGATTATGAGATATAAATTTTCATGGTTGAATGTATTAATTTTATTGAAAAAAAATTAGCATATGAGATAATTAATGGAATGAAAAAAAATTAGCATATGAGATAATGAATGGAATGGAAAAAAATAAAAATAAATTATCATATTCATCATTGTCATATCCCAAAATTTGCCTGCCCCTTTTCATTTTTCATCTAACATTTGGCTTAAGGGTCATGCATTCATATTAACACTTGCAAACATACATGACATATTCAAAAGTTTATGGCCATTTAGACTTAACAAGAAACTAGGGTTTGCCAAGTTTCAAGCCGTAAAGACCTTGATGGTGCAGTCAACTTGAGATCATGACCTAAAACCCTAATCTTGGATTCATGTCATTCCTGGACCATCTAGCTTGACAACCTCATTGTTTGTATGACTTGCATCTTAATCTTAGAATTAAGCCATGAGAACCCTAATCAACTAGTGCTTGACATTTGTGGTCCTTGTTCATATTATTTAAAACCCTAATTCATGCATCATGCTATTTGGCCTTTGGTTCATTTGATACTAAGTATTGTTTCATTCATGGTCTATGATTTTCTTTCTTATAATGCATTCACTAATCCATAGTGCATATTTTTCATTTATGATTCTTGGTCATGCATTATGTGAGGTGCATAATGCCTTGATTTGGATCATTGGTGTACTCATTCAATTTCATGGTGCATTCTTTTTTTGATGATTCAAATTTCATCTTTTGGTGGAAAAAGTCAAGTTTGAAACAAAAGCATTGTTTTGCACAAAAGAGGGATCCATTTCACATTACATGTCAATCACCATTCCATAATCAAATAATAAGCGATTTTTGACCAATAATTGACTTTGGTCAATAGTTGACTTTTTGATCAACTTTGACCAAAGTCAACTAACTACACATTGACCTAACTTAGTAGCATCCTATATCCATTTGTTTTAGGTCACCCATTTTAATCATGTTTTGTTTAGATAGTTTTCCTAGAACTTAATTTGAAATAAGAAAGCCTTGACATTTTACATTATATAAAGCATTCATAATGTAGAAAAGAATTGTTATGAAGCATTGTCACTCAAAAACACATGAAGCTTTGATTTAACATAAAACACTACATGAATCTTTGTCATTACATAAAGCTTTGGCCCAACACGAAATATAATCCTATTACATCACATTATCAAACATTTGAAAAAAAGCTTTAGGTTATTTGACGGACTTGCAGCCATCTTGTCGTTGCGCCTTCAAAGGCCCCCATACGCATCCACTTTCCATGGCAAAAACAGTTTTGGGTTTGCAAAATTCATTGTAGCTACAACCATCCTTGACAATGTCACTACATGCTGAGATCACCTGCAGCAATGGCACAATCATTTTAGCACAAGATTTTTGGTTCAACATCAACTAAGCATGGCATAGAACATCTAACAAGTTCATAGCAAACAACAACTAAATTAGGCCTGCACTAATCAGAATCCAAAGCAGGGTGCATCACCAAGCACACTTGAACTATTCAACATCAAAAATCCAAAAAAGTATTTCACGATCAGCTCAAACCATAATTCAACCCTCATAACCATTACTATTTGCACCAGCAAAATTCAGGAAGCTCGTAATTCAGCTAACAACCATTCACAAATCATTTTTCAAGCATTCTAGTTCATAATTATTTGGCCATTTTGTTCCTAAGTGTAATACCCCAAAACTTACCCTTCATTTTTCCTGAAAAAAAAAACGAAAAAAAGAAGTTAAAAATAAATAAATAAATAAAATTAATTAATTAAATAAATAAAATATAACAAATTTTTTTGGACTTGGGTCTCCCTCATTTGAGCCCACAAAGCCATAAAATTCAGTCTATAAATACCAAGGCTTCACTTGAGAAAAAGGAGGAGAAGCAAAATACTCTGAGGTTTCCTTGGAACAAAACCCTGAGGAAAAAGATAGTGAGAGAAGAACTAACAGAGTTCAGAGCAGCCTCCAAACCCTGAAGGGAACTCAACTGCACAGAATCACCTCTGCCTCACATAAACCATAAGGATTGTTTTGTAAACCTCACGGGTGCAACTCAATTTCAATCAAGCTCTCCAATCAGGTTTGCCCTATATCCATCATCTTTATGCCTTTAATTTGAATGCTCTAAATGTATGAGGTATTATGGGTGAATTTGATACCTTTTGATGCATGTCCTTTTTGTGAATTTTAATGGCATGATTCATGTGGTTACATTTTGATTTGGGGGCAACCCTTGATTACCCTATCTTTTTGTCCTGTTTGTCTAACCTTTCTGTTGAGTTTTCGTGAGGGCTCACATAGTCTTGCAGGGATACCATCCGGAGGTTTATCCTGATTAATCGTATTGACTGATTTTCTTTGATGGTCTAGCTGGAGAGATCTCAGGGTTGCTAATCCTTTAATTGCTGTAACTTCGGATCTTTATCCGTGTGGTAATTTTTTCCTTTTCTCGTACTTTATCGCTTTCTTAGCTGGAAGACCTCGATAGGAGGCAATGTTTGAGCCCCTTGGTGGCATTTTACTTTGAGATACATGTTTTGTGTTTTGTATTCATATCCCCACATGTAGCGCGGTTCCTTCGTCAAGGACTGCCTGTTTGCCCTCGAGCATCCCAAACCCTAAAACCCATAACACACGTTTACTCCTTCTACTACAGGCGAGTAAGTCTCCAAAGGTCGAGCATCCGGTAGATTGCGTAGTGACGTCGTTTGTCCAAAACCCAATCCATAACCCCGTAGTTAGCCGAACTACGGCTTGCTCTGATTCTCATTCCAGATGAGATACGTAGGCATAAGACGCGATATCTTAGCGAGCACACATCCCCCAACCCATAGGTCAGCCGAGCTACGAAGACTCTGATTCTCATATTCAGATGAGATACGTATGCAGTGGATGCGACATCCGCGCGAGTCATTTCTCTTAACCTTTTTAGTAAATAAACACATTAGGTAAACCCACACCCTTTAGACGAAAACCACAAAAGTGGATCCCGTAGAGTACTATGGATGCGTAGGGGTGCTAATACCTTCCCTTCGCATAACCGACTCCCGAGCCCAAGATTTGGTTGCGAGACCCCGTCTTGTCCTTTCCTTTTTCAGGTTTACTTCGAGCGTTTCCTTTCCCTCCTTTGGGATGAATAACGCACGGTGGCGACTCTTCTGTCCTTTTCTTTCGCCGGTTGTTTTTTTTTCACGCACTGTATTTTTCAGGTTGCGACAGCTGGCGACTCTGCTGGGGACTTAAGAAGTTGACCTCTTGCTGGTCCATCTTCCCTAAGCGAGTCCCTCCTGGCTTGTGTGATTTCTTGTTTATTGGGTGTTCATGCTTTTGTACATTTATTTACTTACTTGCTTGCATTCATCTGCTGTATCTGTTGGAGCTGTTGTTTGTTTGTTGGGATGGGATGTTCTACGAGAGATAAGCCCATTACCCAGGCTTGAGTATACACACAGGTTTTAGAGTGGATGATCATGAGGCTTGCGTGGCATGTTGCTACGTTAAGTCGTTCGTGAAGAACCACACCCAGACGAGGTTTCTCTTGGATATATTGTGTCCTACGGATGTTCCGTAACGACATGATGTTCCTTTAGAAATCGTCGACTCTGGTGACCATTTCCCGAGAACTCAGTCGAGGCCTCTCCTCCGAGACGTGATTATGTTAGCTCTGGTGGGCGCATTCTCGCTGATCAATCCGAGGACCCCGAGACTGGGAACTTGGTTTAGGATGTCCTGTTGAGGGGAGTCAGTGGAGGTCTTTTATCCCGTAATAATGCCAAACCTTCAGTGGTAAACGTATTATTCGCGACTGAAGGGCTGAAGTTGACGAACTTCTGTTCTTAGAACCTACCAGTGAGGGGCGGGCTAAATTTAGGAAACCTTAACCTCCAACCAACCCGGTTTTTCTGGAGCAGAGCTTTGATCTTGTATTATATTCCTCAGTGGTTTTCTCTTCAGACAGTGTAACCCGACAGATGTTCAAGCAGATACAGCAACCCTAATTGACATGCCATTGCATTGCATTCACATCATCACATCATTTGCATTCATATCATTTAACACATGTTTATCCATTTCAAGGGGGTTTACATCTTCTTCTTGATTCCAGTCGGAGTTTTTCTGGTTCTCTTAAGATGGATATTGGCAGAAAGAGACTTGTCGCCTACAAGTTTCCGGTGGTCTGTCTGGAGCCCATCCAACAGTTGATGCAGTTAATGGATCCTGGTTCTCTAGAAGGATTCCGAGAGGATTACGGTCTGATTCTAAGTTTCGTCACGGTTCTTTCCAAAGATCAACATGACGCCCTATTCACACTGCTACAGTTCTATGACCCTCCATTGAGGTGTTTCACATTCCCGGATTATATCTTGGTCCCTACTCTGGAGGAGATTGCCAGTTTTCTCAGAGTTCCTATCAGGTCACAGTTATTGTTCTACAGTTCTGAGTTTCTGCCCGATCTCAGCATGGTTGCTTCAGCCACATATTTGGAGGAATCAGTCTGGAAGGCTAATATGTGTCAGAAGGGAGAGTATAGTGGTTTTCATCTGAGTTTCTTACTGGGAGAAGCAAAGAAGAAGCTATAAGACGGTAACCAGAGGGGTTTCAACGCTGTGTTGGCTATTTGCGTGTATGGGATTGTCTTGTTCCCTAATGTCGCCAAATTTGTGGACATGGACGCAATACGCCTCTTCGTGTTGAGAAACCCAGTACCGACCTTGCTAGGAGATTTCTTTCATTCAGTGCACCACAGAAATAAGAATAGAAAAGGGGGATTGTTGAATTGTTGTGTGCCTTTATTTTATAGGTGGTTCAGTTCTCACCTACCCAAATCAGGAGTGGTCGTTAATGTCAAGGACTCGTTGAGTTGGTCGAAGAGATTGATGGGGTTGAGAGCTGAAGATATTTCTTGGTGGTCCGACCGGAGCTTGCTTCGGGCAGATATTATTCATAGTTGTGGGAACTTCCCAAATGTTCCGTTGGTAGGAAGAAGAGGAGGAATCAACTATAATCCTTCTCTAGCAGTTAGACAGTTTGGATATGCTTTAAGAACTCCACCTTTGGAAAAGGATGTGGAAGAATCTCTGTTTTTCCATTCTTCGCCTGATTTGACGGTATCCCGTAAGGCAGCTGAGGCCTGGCTCAAGGTGATCAAGAGAGGAAGAACCGTCCTTGGAAAAGGAGATTGTAGAACTTACCCTCGGTATGAAGAGTGGCTTCAAGGAAGAGTCGAAGAGTTTGGTCTGCCGTTCCCTATTGAAGAACCTTTGTATCCACCTACTCCTGAGCAGTCAACAATGGTGAGCCGAGAGGAGTACGACAAGTTGAAGAGTGCCGTTGAGGGACTTCAAACCAAGAACTCAGAGTTAAGTGAGAAGTTGCAAGACTGTATGCATCAATTCCAGGAGGCAGAATATCAGAAGGGGGAAGCCGTCAGAGTGCAAAAAGAAGCAAAAAGGAGATTTGCTGTGGAGGCGGACTTCTTCCGGAAAACAGACGAAGCCTTGAGATCATCCAGTTCTGAGTTGAGGCGAGTCAAGCAGCAGTTAGTAGATGCTCATGGTAAATTAGCTGGGTGGCAGGAGCAATGGGATGCATTTTCAACTTCTCGGAAGGCAAAGGAGGAGGAGACAATAGCCGAACTGACTGGTCAGATAGAGAAATTGACGACTTTGCTGAAGGGGAAAAACAATGAGCTTCTGTGCGCCCGTTCTACTAATGGCTACATCACAGATCAACTCCATGAGGCTCGAGGACAGATTGAAGAACTCAAGGTGTTGGCAGATTTGAAGAAATCCCGACTTGAAGAGGTATTCAGAGAAGATGATGGGAATTACTACAGAGAGCACATCAACGAACTGGATGGGATCATTCACGAGAGGAATCTGCTTATCCGGCATTTGACAGAATCTCCAGATCATCCCGACACGCTGGCATTACTGGATGAAGTGAGGAGCAGTCCTTATGGGTTGTATACAAGAGGTTGATCCCTGGTTTATGTTCCTCCCTTTACTTTTTATTTTGTTGCTGTGTAGTGATAATCCACAGGCTTGTTGTGGGGATCCTCTTTTGATGTACTTTTGGCTGAGGCCCCTTTCCTGGAACTCATTTGTATGTTGGTTTCCCTTTGTTGCATCTTGATCTCAGAAGTTTATCCATGACTCAGTCTTCTTGCACTATTAGCCTGATGTGAGACTGGAATCAAGGGGGTAGAATACCTTTTGGATTTGATAAACATGGCATTGCATTTACATATTCATTGTCATATCTTGCATAACAGGTACCGCTGCAGTGTTCTCATATTGTTTGGTGTCCCACTAGTAGGATAGCTGACTCAGGCATTCACCGATACGGTATCCGAAGGAATCAACAGAGAGCGATGGAGAGCCTACAAGTAGAGCTCGCCGAGATGAAGATTCGCATGAATCAATTCATGGATTTGGTTCAAGGGGTGGCTCAAGGACAGCAGGAGCTTAGATTGTTGGTACAGAGGGATCCCCCTATTACTCAACCGGAGACGTTGGCTGATCCTCCAGCTGGAGAGGCTAATGGTCCCAATGGACCGGGGCCTATCCCGATCCCGCGTGTCAACCTAGATCAACAACCCATTCAGGATGGTCAGGATGATCAGTTCCCCTTGCTTCAGGAAGACTTTGGCATGGACCCCATGTTTAGAAGATTGGAAGAGAGGTTGAAAGTAGTGGAAGGACAGAATCCTCTGGGAGTAGATGTTGCTGACTTGGGGCTGGTCCCAGGTGTGAGAGTGCCACCGAAATTCAAAGTCCCGGTCTTTGACAAATACCATGGCAGCTCTTGCCCCAAAACTCACGTGCAAGCCTATTTCCGTAAAATGGTTGCATACTCTGATGACGAGAAGCTACTTATGTACTTCTTCCAGGATAGCCTAGCTAGGGCATCCTTGGAATGGTATATGAGGCTGGACAGAGCCCACATCCGTTGCTGGAGGGATTTGGCAGAGGCTTTCGTGAAGCAGTATCAGTATAATGCAGACATGGCTCCGGACAGAACTCAACTTCAGAATCTGTCTCTTAAAAGCAATGAGTGCTTCAGGGAATACGCTCAACGCTGGAGGGATACAGCTTCCCGTGTTCAGCCTCCTATGTTGGAAAAGGAAATGGCCAACATGTTCATGAATACGCTGCCCAGACCTTATCTGGAGCGTCTGGTGGGGTGCAATGCTTCCAACTTTGCTGATGTGGTCTCTACTGGAGAAAGGGTGGAGAATTACCTAAAGACCTATAAGAGCCAGAGTGGAGGTGGATCCTCATCAGGGGTGAAGAAGCCGTTCATTCAGGGACAGAAGAGGAGAGAAGGGGATGCAAATGCCATATCTTCTTATCAGAACAGGGATAACCGGAGGAATAATTTTCAGAATTATCATCAGCAACCGTATGTTGCGGCTGTGACCATTCCAGCTGCAGCGCCACTACAACAACAACAATCACAACGTCAACCAGCTCAGTATCAACAGCAGCAGCAACCGGGTAACAGACCCGCTTATCAACAGAGGCAAAGGATGATGGACCGGCGTTTCGACACCCTTCCAATGTCGTACGCTTTGTTGCTTTCTAGTCTTCAACAACTACAACTTGTGCAACTACGCACTCTGGCTCCTCCTATTGGTAGACTTCCGGTGGATTACGACGCCAACGCTAGGTGTAGCTTCCACTCTGGGGCACCTGGCCACAATATTGAGAACTACAAAGCTGTTAAGCACGTAGTTCAAGACCTCATAGATTCAAAGGCCATCGACCTTGCACCGGCTCCGAATGTCGTTAACAATCCCATGCCCCAGCATGGTGGTGCGAACGTTAATATGATGGAAGGAAAAGCCAAGTCCATTAAGGATGTGTTGAAGTTGAAGACTCCATTGTTGGATATCAAAGGATGCTTGCTGAAGGCCGATGTTTTCCCCGGTTGTGGGAAGGATTGTTTGGATTGTGCCACTCAGAGTGGAGGTTGATTGAAGCTACATCAGGGTATCCAGACCTTGCTCGACAAAGGTATCCTCCAGATTGAAGATTTGTCTGTCCAAGAGTTTGTGGAAGGGGTTGAGAAAGAAGGGTTTGAAGATGCTACTGATGAATTCGCAGATGTTGTTCCTGTTAATTTTGTGATTCCCAGTGAGGTCTCTGCAATCAATGAAGAGGGTGGGGATAGTGATTGTGACATTGACAACTGGGTGCGTCCGAGGATCCCGGGTGAAGTCATCAACAATTGATCTTCTGAAGAGATTATCCAAGTCACTCTTCTTGAAGAGTAATTTTCTTTGTTTATTCATGCATATCCAAGTCTTACGTTCCGCCCAGGGCGTAATGACTCATTGTAGGGCCCATCTATGTGACACTTGCATTTTTTATCATAAATGAAGGACGTCTTTTTGCATTCAAATATTTCGTTCCATGTCTTTCTATTTTTGCCGTTTTTTTCAAAACAAAAAAAAATGGCAATGTTTTGTTTAGTTTCCACTTTTTTCTTTCACACTCATAAGCACATACCATCACTCATGCACGTCACCGGATCCTATTGATAACGGTTCTGCTATGGCTCGCTTCGACTTTGAAAATCCAATCTTCCAAGCTGAAAAAGAGGGTGATGAAGACTGTGAACTCCCTGAAGAACTTGTCAGGTTCTTAAAACAGAAAGAAAGGGTCATTCAACCGTATCAAGAGCCTACTGAAGTGATTAATCTCGGCACCAAGGACGCCAAGAGAGAAATCAAGATAGGGGCTGCTTTGGGAGATGATGTGAAGAAGGGGTTGATTGAATTGTTGCAAGAGTATGTTGACATCTTCGCTTGGTCTTATCAGGACATGCCAGGGCTTGACACAGACATCGTGGTACATCGCTTGCCGCTCAAAGAAGGTTGTCCTCCGGTCAAGCAGAAGCTCAGAAGAACAAGACCAGAGATGGCTGTCAAGATAAAGGAAGAAGTGCAAAAACAGTTGGATGCAGGGTTTCTAGCAGTCACAAATTATCCGCCATGGGTTGCAAATATCGTTCCGGTACTTAAGAAGGATGGAAAGGTACGGATGTGTGTTGACTACCGGGATCTGAACAGAGCTAGCCCTAAAGATGATTTCCCATTACCTCACATTGACGTTTTGGTGGATAATACAGCTCAGTTCTCGGTATTCTCCTTCATGGATGGTTTTTCTGGCTATAACCAAATCAAGATGGCACTAGAGGACATGGAAAAGAAAACTTTCATAACCCCATGGGGCACCTTCTGCTACAAGGTGATGCCGTTTGGTCTGAAAAATGCCGGAGCAACATATCAACGAGCTATGGTAACTCTGTTCCATGATATGATTCATCATGAAATCGAGGTTTATGTAGATGATATGATTGCCAAATCTCAGACAGAAGAAGAACATTTGGTGAATTTGTAGAAACTGTTTGAGCGTTTGAGGAAATTCAAACTGAGACTTAACCCGAACAAGTGCACTTTCGGGGTGAGATCGGGAAAATTGCTGGGTTTTATTGTTAGCGGAAAAGGGATTGAGGTGGATCCCGACAAAGTGAAAGCAATACAGGAAATGCCTGAGCCAAGAACAGAGAAGCAAATCCGTAGTTTCTTAGTGAGGTTGAACTACATTGCAAGGTTCATCTCTCACCTGACAACCACGTGTGAGCCAATTTTCAAGTTGTTGAGGAAAGATCAGGCTATCAGGTGGAATGAAGATTGTCAAAGGGCTTTCGAGAAGATAAAAGAGTATCTACAGAAACCTCCAATCCTTATACCTCCAGTTCTTGGGAGACCTCTGATAATGTACCTGTCAGTGACCGAGAACTCGATGGGGTGTGTATTGGGACAGCATGACGAGTCTGGTCGAAAAGAGCATGCCACATACTACCTTAGCAAAAAGTTTACCGACTGTGAAATCAAATATTCGCAGCTTGAGAAAACTTGCTGTGCTTTGGCCTGGGCTGTTCGCCGACTGAGGCAATATATGTTGAACCATACTACCTTGTTGATTTCTAAGATGGATCCAGTGAAATACATATTCGAGAAGCCAGCTCTCACCGGAAGGGTCGCTCGTTGGCAAATGATTTTAACAGAGTATGATATTCAGTACACGTCACAGAAGGCCATCAAAGGTAGTATTCTGTCAGACTACCTTGCCGAGCAGCCGATTGATGATTATGAGCCGATGAAGTTTGATTTTCCAGATGAAGACATCATGTTCCTCAAGATGAAAGACTGTGAAGAGCCAGTTGTTGAGGAGGGACCTGATCCAAACGAAAAGTGGACTTTGTTGTTTGATGGGGCTGTCAATGCTAGAGGAAGTGGAATTGGTGCTGTCATTACAACTCCGAAAGGTGCCTACATACCTTTCACCGCTCGTTTGACTTTTGAGTGCACAAATAATGAAGCTGAGTACGAGGCCTGTATTTTGGGTATTGAGCAAGCCATTGATCTGAGAATCAAGACTCTGGACATCTTCGGAGATTCGGCTCTGGTGATCAATCAAGTGAATGGTGATTGGAATACTCTCCAGCCCACTCTGGTCCCCTACAGAGACTACACGAGAAGACTGTTGACTTTCTTCACAACAGTAAAATTGTATCATATACCTCGTGATGAGAACCAGATGGCAGACGCACTTGCTACTCTATCCTCCATGATCAAGGTAATTCGTTGGAACCATGCTCCCAAAATCGATGTGATGCGCCTTGACAGGGCCGCATATGTGTTTGCTGCTGAACTGGTAGTCGATGACAAGCCTTGGTATCACGATATCAAGTGCTTTCTGAAGAATCGAGAGTACCCTGCAGGGGTATCCAACAACGACAAAAAGACTTTGAGAAGATTGGCAGGAAGTTTCTTCTTGAACAAAGACAATGTGCTGTATAAGAGGAACTTCGACATGGTTTTGCTCAGATGCATGGACAGACACGAGGCGGACATGTTAATGCAGGAAGTTCATGAAGGTTCCTTCGGTACTCATGCCGGCGGACATGCAATGGCTAAGAAATTGTTGAGAGCGGGTTATTATTGGATGACCATGGAGTCAGATTGCTTCAAGTATGCTCGGAAGTGTCATAAATGCCAGATTTGTGCTGATAAGGTGCATGTACCGCCGAATCCTCTGAATGTGATGTCTTCGTCGTGGCCGTTTTCTATGTGGGGCATTGACATGATTGGAAAGATTGAGCCGACTGCTTCCAATGGGCATCACTTCATCCTTGTTGCCATCGACTATTTCACCAAGTGGGTCGAAGCAGCGTCGTTCGCGAATGTCACCAGACATGTGGTTGCCCGTTTCATCAAGAAAGAAATCATTTGTCGCTATGGGATTCCCGAAAGAATCATTACTGATAATGGTTCTAATCTCAACAACAAAATGATGAAGGAGTTGTGTCAGAACTTCTACATTCAGCATCACAATTCTTCCCCTTACCGCCCTAAGATGAACGGCGCTGTTGAGGCGGCAAATAAGAACATAAAGAAGATTGTGCAGAAGATGGTCGTCACGTACAGAGATTGGCATGAGATGCTACCTTTCGCCTTGCATGGGTACCGCACTTCAGTATGTACATCGACCGGGGCAACCCCTTACTCCCTGGTGTATGGTATGGAAGCAGTCCTACCTGTTGAAGTGGAGATTCCTTCTCTAAGAGTCTTGTTGGATGTCAAGTTAGACGAAGCCGAATGGATTCGGACAAGGTTCAATGAGTTGAGTCTTATCGAAGAGAAGCGAATGGCAGCCATTTGTCATGGGCAGTTGTATCAGAGTCGGATGAAGAGAGCCTTTGATTAGAAAGTGCGTCCTCGTTGTTTCCAAGTCGGAGATTTAGTGTTGAAAAGGATCCTTCCTCCTCAGACAGATCACAGGGGCAAGTGGACTCCTAACTATGATGGACCGTATATTGTCACCAAGGTTTTTGATGGTGGAGCCTTAATGCTTGCAACTATGGATGGTGAAAACTTCACTTCCCCTGTGAACTCAGACGCAGTTAAAAAATACTTCGCATAAAATAGACCCGCTGGACAGTAAAAAGAATAGTCCAGGCAAAAATGGGCATCCCGACGAACCAAGAAAATGAAAAGGTTTGGGCAAAAATTAGGGATTAAAAATGAAAAGATCGTACACCCGGTAAGTTGAAAACCTGAAAAGGCAACTTAGGCAAAAATAGGTATCCCGGTGGATTGAAAACCCGAAAAGGGCGATCCAGGCAAAAGTTAGGGATTAAGCGAATGACTGCGTTCTGAGTTAGTTCTGAATCTCATCTCATGTCGATGACTGGAAATTTTCGAAAGGTAGGAAACAATCCAATCACCTTTTCAGAAGGCTGATCATCTGGAGGATCTTGAAGACGAGCAAGTCATAGCAGAATTGGAACCCAATAGAAATCCATTTCACATTGCCATTAGATTAATGTCTGTTTTTATCTGTTGTGCGATTACCTATTTCCAGGGATTGCTTCCTGATGTAAATGCCTATTCAGAGGCCATTCAATCAATAAAATCATGTTATTCAGTATATCTCTGTTTTCATTTTTACTGTTTTGTTTGCAAAAATGACGTCCGAATTTTTGATAAACATTGCATCATGACACATAAGGGCTTTACAGGTACATGCTCAATAAACATTTAAAATTGATGTAAATTTTAAGTGCTTTGGATCGTCTATTCAGAACAGGTACCCTCGGGGCATTTCCTTAAAATCCCCTGCAGATGACCGTGAATATCTTCCCCAGTGAAGTCGCCAACAGACGAATTCGGTGTCTTATCCCTGCAGAGCTGATCAGAGTGTTGAATTCTTCAATCCCCAGCAGGTTCTCACCATCGTACTTCCCCAAGCGGTTGTTTCAGAACATACACTCCCCAATAGAGTTGACAGTGCCAGACTATATATCCCCAGCAGAGTTGACAGTGCCAGACTGTATCTTCCCAGCAGAAGTGGCTGCTCCTTAGAGTTCGATGCCAGATCGATAATCCCAATGCTAGATCCATGGTTTCTTTCCTTGAAGCAGAACCTCGGCACCGTATCAGTGTTTGCTTCCCCTGTTGAGTCATCTCTCGCAGATCGTGGTTGCCAGAACCACTATCGCTTTCCCCAACAGCAGGTGTTCAATGTCGTTCTCTCCCCAGTCAGAATCTCGGTATTTCGTCATTGCTAGAACACCGTGTGGCGGGTCATTTCCCCACAGAATTATTTGCGTTGTGCATCTCCAACAGCCTTGCCAGGGTCCAGAAGATGGTGATCATTTCCCCAGTAGATCCCCTTGCCTCAGCTTGGCATTCTACCCAGCATTTCGCATCCCTGCATGTAGAATCATATTGCATTGCATCCTTCCAAATCGCGTAGCATTTCCATTTTCATGGAGCATTACGCCATTGAAAAATTCAAACATACGCATGTAAGCATAAAACATTCTCGGTATCCCAAGTGATAAGCTAGAAGTTGTTTCTAGTACTCAGACTGAAGATTGTTCATGACTTACCTTTGTTATCCCCAGCAAGTGTCATTGGCCCATGCGTCGCCTCTATTTTCTTTCCATATTTCTGTCGATGCTGACAGGCATGAAGTTTTTCCGGTATTCAGATCGAAGTGGCGTTCAGGCCAATTTCCGATATTCAGATCGAAGTGGCGTTCAGGCCAATTTCCGATATTCAGATCGAAGTGGCGTTCAGGCCAATTTTCGATATTCAGACCGAAGTGGCGTTCAGGCCAGTTTCTGGTATTCAGACCGAAGTGGCGTTCAGGCCAATTTTCCGATGTTCAGATCGAAGAAGTTTCCGACGTCCAGGTCGATGCAACTTGTGGCATTCAGGTTAATTTTCCGATGTTCAGATCGAAGAAGTTTTCGCCGTTCAGGTCGATGCAACTTGTGGCGTTCAGGCCAGTTTTCTGATGTTCAGATCGAAGAAGTTTCCGACGTTCAGGTCAATGCAACTTGTGGCATTCAGGCCAGTTTTCCGATGTTCAGATCGAAGAAGTTTCCGACGTTCAGGTCAATGCAACTTGTGGCATTCAGGCCAATTTTCCGAGGTTCAGATCGAAGTCCTTTCCAGTATTCAGACTGATGAGCGGCATTCAGGCCATGGTTATTTCTGTGTTACCATTTATTTTGGTATCCAAGTTAACATTCTTTTTCGGTATTCAGACTGACTCTCACCGTACCAGACAAATTCTTCTTTCAAGACCACCTCTTTGCCGATTCTGACAGACATTGTTACTTCACTTCACTTCAGTGCAAATTTTTGGGCTTTTATTGTATTCAATCCCTTGATACCTCGAAAGTACGAAAGCAGCTGCCATCTTCTTTCCGGGTCTCCAGTTGATTGAATAGGGGCAGCTGTAATACCCCAAAATTTACCCTTCATTTTTCCTGGAAAAAAAAAAAGAAAACAAAAAAAGAAAACAAAAAAAAAAGAAAAAAAAAAAAGAAAAAAAAAGAAAAAAAAAGAAAAAAAAGAAAAGTTAAAAATAAATAAATAAATAAAATTAATTAAATAAATAAATAAAATATAACAAATTTTTTTGGACTTGGGTCTCCCTCATTTGAGCCCACAAAGCCATGAAATTCAGTCTATAAATACCAAGGCTTCACTTGAGAAAAAGGAGGAGAAGCAAAATACTCTGAGGTTTCCTTGGAACAAAACCCTGAGGAAAAAGATAGTGAGAGAAGAACTAACAGAGTCCAGAGCAGCCTCCAAACCCTGAAGGGAACTCAACTGCATAGAATCACCTCTGCCTCACATAAACCCTAAGGATTGTTTTGTAAACCTCACGGGTGCAACTCAATTTTAATCAAGCTCTCCAATCAGGTTTGCCCTATATCCATCATCTTTATGCCTTTAATTTGAATGCTCTAAATGTATGAGGTATTATGGGTGAATTTGATACCTTTTGATGCATGTCCTTTTTGTGAATTTTAATGGCATGATTCATGTGGTTACATTTTGATTTGGGGGCAACCCTTGATTACCCTATCTTTTTGTCCTGTTTGTCTAACCTTTCTGTTGAGTTTTCGTGAGGGCTCACATACTCTTGCAGGGATACCATCCGGAGGTTTATCCTGATTAATCGTATTGACTAATTTTCTTTGATGGTCTAGCTGGAGAGATCTCAGGGTTGCTAATCCTTTAACTGCTGTAACTTCGGATCTTTATCCGTGTGGTAATTTTTTCCTTTTCTCGTACTTTATCGCTTTCTTAGCTGGAAGACCTCGATAGGAGGCAATGTTTGAGCCCCTTGGTGGCATTTTACTTTGAGATACATGTTTTGTGTTTTGTATTCATATCCCCACATGTAGCGCGGTTCCTTCGTCAAGGACTGCCTGTTTGCCCTCGAGCATCCCAAACCCTAAAACCCATAACACACGTTTACTCCTTCTACTACAGGCGAGTAAGTCTCCAAAGGTCGAGCATCCGGTAGATTGCGTAGTGACGTTGTTCGTCCAAAACCCAATCCATAACCCCGTAGTTATCCGAACTACGGCTTGCTCTGATTCTCATTCCAGATGAGATACGTAGGCATAAGACGCGATGTCTTAGCGAGCACACATCCCCCAACCCATAGGTCAGCCGAGCTACGAAGACTCTGATTCTCATATTCAGATGAGATACGTATGCAGTGGATGCGACATCCGCGCGAGTCATTTCTCTTAACCTTTTTAGTAAATAAACACATTAGGTAAACCCACACCCTTTAGACGAAAACCACAAAAGTGGATCCCGTAGAGTACTATGGATGCATAGGGGTGCTAATACCTTCCCTTCGCATAACCGACTCCCGAGCCCAAGATTTGGTTGCGAGACCCCGTCTTGTCCTTTCCTTTTTCAGGTTTACTTCGAGCGTTTCCTTTCCCTCCTTTGGGATGAATAACACACCGTGGCGACTCTTCTGTCCTTTTTTTTCGCCGGTTGTTTTTTTTTCGCGCACTGTATTTTTCAGGTTGCGACACTAAGTTATTACCTAGACATGCTGATAGTTATGTTAATTCTCTGTATTTGTGATTGACAATAATTTTGGTAAAACTAACTTAGCAACAACATGTTGAACAAGATGTCCTAACATGTGGATCCGACATCTTTTCCGTTACAGGTTTACTCTTGGTAACAATTTGTTTGATTAACAAATTATAGAATATTTTGGGAATATTAAGTAATCCTATGTGGCGTCCAAGATTGAGGAATCAGAGATTCTATTTGAATTTAAAGTTATTCTATTTTTCTAAATGTTGAGACATTTTAGGAAACTCTTGATTGAAGACCTATTTTTATGCAGAATATTCTACATACTTTTAGCAACTACCTTGCTGTGTTTTTGAAGCCCAAATCCAGTCTAGACTTTGGTTATAAATAGAATGCCACAAACCTAATTGGAGGACGGATACAATATTTGTTTTACCGAGTTGTTAGGGTTTGTGTGTTCATGTTAATTCTGAGCCTCTCTAATATCATCTTGATATAAGAGTAGGATTGTCTCTATTGAGTTATAAGTTCTATCAATCACTCTTACACTTTTAAGCATTGAGTGATTGTGTGTCTTTGAAGTGTAACTTCTGAATCTTTCAATATTGTATTGTTTCATCACTGTTGTGATTGAAAGGGAAGTGAAAGGGGTCTCATACCTAGGTGTGTCTTAGGTAAAAGTTAAGAATGGGTAGTGATTAGGGAGTAGATTATAAACTGGAGATAGTTTGCTGAAGGTCTACAAACTGATAATATTTTAGTGGATTTCCTTCATGACTTGGAAGCCCCCATATATAGGTGTTGTTGTACACCGAACTGGGTTAACAACTCTGTGTGTTATGTTATTTTTTGTATCCTTAATTGTATGTTATATTGTCATTGTGTTTTGATCAGATATTTGTGTCTCGACATCTCTTAGGGCATCTGATATCTGCATACCAGAATTTCAATTGGTAGCAGAGCATGCATCATGCTCTGTGTCCGGGTGAGATTCAGGGATCCACTAATGGATAGAGATAAAGATGGTAATATTACTGATGTGCTGAAGGCTGAGGAAGACTGGGATGATGCAAATGATAGATTAGCTGAGGTAAACTGCAAAGCATTGAATGCCCTGTTCAATGGAGTGGACAAGAATATCTTCAGACTGATAAATAATTGTAGTATTTCTAAAGATGCTTAGGATATCTTGAAGACTGCTCATGAAGGAACGTCTAAGGGAAGATGTCAAGACTTCAACTTCTTACCACCAAGTTTGAGAACTTAAGAATGAAAGAGGATGAAAGCATTCATGACTTTCACATGAATATTATTGAGATAGCCAATGCCTCAAGTGCCCTGGGGGAGAAGATGTCAGAAGCTAAGTTGGTCAGAAAAATTCTCAGATCTCTTCCAAAGATATTTGACATGAAGGTACCTGCCATTGAAGAAGCCTAAGATATAAATAACATGAAAGTTGATGAACTTATGGGATCTCTTCAGAGCTTTGAACTAGGGATCAGTGAAAAATCTGAAAAGAAGAAAAACATAACCTTTGTTTCTAATGTTGAAGACTTAGAAGATGAGTGTCACTTGGATACAGATGAATGGATATTTAATGCTATTGTGTTACTTGGAAGACAATTTAACAAAGTGGTGAAGAAGATGGACAGGAAGACAAGATCAAATGTCAAGAACAAGTCATTCAACATCAACAAAAATCAGGATTTTGGGAGAAGGCCCAAAACTGAAGAAAATACTAACCAAGGAAAAGGAATCCAATGTCATGGGTGTGAAGGGTTTGGACACATAAGAGCTGAGTGTCCCACTTATCTCAAGAAGCAGAAGAATGGTCTGTTTGTGTCATGGTCAGAAGATGATTCTGAAAGTGATCATGAAGTGGAACCTGCCAAACATGTCACTACCTTGACTGGAATTTGTGATTCTGATGAAGAATCAGATTGTGAAGAACTCACTTTTGAGGAACTTGTTGATTCATACAAGGAGTTGTGCCTCAGAAGTGAAGAAGTGTGTCAACTGGGAGAAGATCAAAAGAGAGTCATTTCTCAACTACATGATGAAAATGTGGAGCATCTGTCTATCACCTCTGATCTGAAGGATGAAGTTGTATTGCTCAATTAAAAACTTGACAATATGACTAAGTCTGTAAGAACGCTTAACAGTAGTTCTGATGTGCTGGATGAGATTCTTCAAACTGGTAAGAATGCTGGAAATGTTAAAGGTCCTAGCTATGATAATCAAGTTGTGATGAATAAAGGAAAAGGATTTGCAATAAATTTTGTTCATCCTAAAAGAAAATAGGAACAAAAGATGCCAAATCAAATGTCCCAACAGCAACAAAGACATCAGTATGATTACTCAGGAAGCAAGACCCAACGATGGAGATGTCATCATTGTGGACGGTTTGGTCACTTAAAACCCTACTGTTACAAACTATATGGCTATCCTAAACCTGTTTCACAACCCAGAAGAAAATAGACTACTGTTAAAGCAAATAAAAAGTGGATTCCCAGAAATGGCACTTTTGGACTCATAGCTCACACCTCCCTTATAGCCTCTGCTAGAGAAGATTGGCATTTTGATAGTGGTTGTTCTAGAAACATGACTGTGTCAAGAAATTCTTGGTGGATATTAAATCTTATTCCACTAGCTATGTCACTTTTGGAGATGGACCAAAAGGTGAAATAAAGGGTGTTGGAAAGTTGGACTATTCTGGACTGCCTAGTCTTGATGATGTACTGTTTGTTAAAGGGCTGAATGCTAATTTGATAAGTATTAGTCAACTATGTGAACAAGGTCTCAAAGTTAACTTCACTAAATCTGAATGCCTGGTAACAAATGAGAAGAATGAAGTTATCATGAAGGGAGCCAAATCAAAAGATAACTGCTATCTATGGACTCCTCAAGAAATAAATTGTTTCTCCACATGCTTGATGTCAAAATAAGATGAAGCTAAGCTATGGCGTCAAAATCTTGGCCACTTACATCTTAAAGGTATGAAGAACGTTTTGTCAAAGGTAACAGTCAGAGGTATTCCCAAGTTGAAAATTGATGAAGGAAGAATTTGTGGTGAATGTCAAATTGGGAAGCAAACAAAGATGTCACATAAGAAGCTCCAACATCTGACCACTTCAAAAGTTCTGGAGCTACTTCATATGGACTTGATGGGACCTATGCAAGTTGAAAGTCTTGGAGGAAAGAGGTATGCCTATGTTGTTGTTGATGACTTCTCAAGGTTCACCTGGGTGAATTTCATCAAAGAGAAGTCAGAAGTGTTTGGAGTATTTAAATAACTTTGTCAAAAGATTCAAAGAGAGAAGGATTGTGGTATTGTCAGAATTAGAAGTGACCATGGGAAGGAATTTGAAAATATCAAGTTTGATGAATTCTGCACTTCTGAAGGGATTAGTCACGAGTTCTCTTCACCCATCACCCCTCAACAAAATGGTGTGGTTAAGCGCAAGAATAAGATTATTCAAGAATGTGCCAGGGTCACGCTTCATGCTAAGAAGCTACCATATCATTTTTGGGATGAAGCCATGAACATTGCCTGCTATATCCTTAATATAGTGACTATCAGATCTGGTACATCTGCTACACTTTATGAACTTTGGAAAGGAAGAAAGCCAAATGTGAAGTACTTCCATGTATTTGGAAGTAAATGTTATATTTTGGCAGATCATGAGCAAATGAGAAAAATGGATCCTAAAAGTGATGAGGGATTTTTTCTAGGATACTCTACAAATAGTAGAGCATATAGAGTATTCAACTCCAGAACTAAGGCGATGATGGAATCCGTAAATATTATTGTTGATGACTCAACTAAAGAATCTGATGTCACAGATGATGTTGAAACATCTATGAATGATGTTCCTGAAGATGTTGCAGACTAAAGTGCTAATACTCAACCTGTAGAGACTGAGTTAACTGACAAATGACCTTCCATCATAATTCAGAAAAATCATCCTAAGGAGCTTATAATAGGAAATCTAAATGAAGGGATAATCACCAGATCAAGGGAAGTTATGTCAAATGCCTGTTTTGTTTCTAAATTTGAACCCAAGAATATCAATGAGGCCTTGATTGGTGAGTTCTGGATTAATGTTATGCAAGATGAACTTGGCCAATTCAAAAGAAACGAGGTTTCGGATTTGGTACTAAGACTTGAAGGGAAAAATGTCATTGGTACTAAATGGCTGTATAAGAACAAGGTTTTGTTACCAAAAACAAATTCAGACTTGTTGCTCAAGGATACACTCAAATGGAAGGAGTGGACTTTGATGAAACATTTACTCCTGTGGCTCGCTAGGAATCTATCAGATTGTTACTTGGAATGGTATGTCTTGTAAAGTTCAAGTTGTTTCAAATGGATGTTAAAAGTGCCTTTTTAAATGGCTATTTAAATAAAGATATGTATGTTGAACAACCAAAAGGATTTGTTGATCCTACTTTCCTAAATCATGTGTTCAAACTAAAGAAGGCATTGTATGGTTTAAAACAAGATCTAAGAGGTTGGTATGAAAGGTTGACTGAGTTTCTCATCAACCATGGATATAGAGAGGGTGGAATTGATAAGACTCTCTTTGTCAAAGAGAAGAACAAAAAAGTTATGATAGCTCAGATCTATGTGGATGATATTGTATTTGAGTAGTTGATTTCTATAGAAGATAACAAGCAACCACTTTTGTAACATCTAGTAAGTCTTGAATAAACTCACATCGATGCCTAAAGTATTTTCTCAAAAACATTATAACTAAAGTTAAATCTTTTTGGTTTTCTATTTTAAACTAGTCAATTTAAAGAAAACAAAAGTTTCAATAAATGCAAAGAATTAAGACTATGGTAAGTTCATATGCTTTTGCTTATGGGTTATTATGTGAATATTTTTATTAGAGTTTGATAGTTTGGTTGAATTTGTTATGTAGCTTTACTACTACAATCTAATCATAAGTTATATAGAAAGGTAAAAATATTTTTTCTCGAATTACTATGGGTATAAATTTTAACGGAGTTTCTTATCCCACCTTATGAAAAATCCAAAATACTTCTTAGATTTTAGAGATGAATCTCCAAACACACCCTTGCACTATTTTTTAATGCATCAAATGAGTGCTACCTCAGAGTAACACAAAATAGAGTGTGACTCACGTATACTTAATTTTTATTTTGAAAAAAAAATACTAATAATACACAATATTCAGATATATTGTTAAAAAATACGAATCGTTACTCAAACAAGTTTTAACTTAGTATTTATATATGCTAGAAACAAAAATAAGAAGAAACATCATATTATTTTATGCAAAAATAAATCTACACTATTGTTATATTTATCATCTTCTTAAACCTTCTCTTTATGATAAGTATAACAACGCCATAATAAAATTAACAAATATGACATGAATTACTTTTACGCGGAAAGAGTGTCATTTTCTTTATGACGATTTTCATCATGATACGACAAATTACTAGAATACCTTTAGTTATTGTAATTAGTCCCTCTAAGTGTTATAAGTAGTTGATTTCTATAGAAGATAACAAGCAACCACTTTAGTAACATCTAGTAAGTCTTGAATAAACTCACATCGATGCATAAAGTATTTTCTCAAAAATATTATAACTAAAGTTAAATCTTTTTGGTTTTCTATTTTAAACTAGTCAATTTAAAGAAAAAAAGTTTCAATAAATGCAAAGAATTAAGACTATGGTAAGTTCATATGCTTTTGCTTATGGGTTATTCTGTGAAGATTTTTATTAGAGTTTGATAGTTTGGTTGAATTTGTTATGTAGATTTACTACTACAATCTAATCATAAGTTATATAGAAAGTTAAAAATATTTTTTCTCGAATTACTATGGCTATAAATGTTAACGGAATTTCTTATCCCACCTTATGGAAAATCCAAAATACTTCTTAGATTTTAGAGATGCATCTCCAAACACACCCTTGCACTATTTTTTAATGCATCGAATGAGTGCTACCTCAGAGTAACACAAAATAGAGTGTGACTCACGTATACTAAGTTTTTATTCTGAAAAATAAATACTAATAATACGCAATATTCAGATATATTGTTAAGAAATACGAATCGTTACTCAAACAAGTTTTAACTTAGTATTTATATATGCTAGAAACAAAAATAAGAAGAAACATCAGATTATTTTATGCAAAAAGAAATCTACACATTGTTATATTTATCATCTTCTTAAACATTCTCTTTATGATAAGTATAACAATACTATAATAAAATTAACAAACATAACATGAATTACATTTACGCGGAAAGAGTGTCATTTTCATTATTGCGATTTTCATCATGAAAAGCCAAATTACTAGAATACCTTTAGCTATTGTAATTAGTTCCCTCTATGTGTTATAAGTAGTTATTTTCTATAGAAGATAACAAGCAGCCACTTTTGTGACATCTAGTAAGTCTTGAATAAACTCACATCGATGCATAAAGTATTTGCTCAATTATATTATAACTAAAGTTAAATTTTTTTTGTTTTCTATTTTAAACTAGTTAATTTAAAAAAAACAAGTTTCAATAAATGCAAAGAATTAAGACTATGGAAACATCATATGCTTTTGCTTATGGGTTATTCTGTGAAGATTTTTATTAGAGTTTGATAGTTTGGTTGAATTTGTTATGTAGATTTACTACTACAATCTAATCATAAGTTATATAGAAAGTTAAAAATATTTTTTCTCGAATTACTATGGCTATAAATGTTAACGGAATTTCTTATCCCACCTTATGGAAAATCCAAAATACTTCTTAGATTTTAGAGATGCATCTCCAAACACACCCTTGCACTATTTTTTAATGCATCGAATGAGTGCTACCTCAGAGTAACACAAAATAGAGTGTGACTCACGTATACTAAGTTTTTATTCTGAAAAATAAATACTAATAATACGCAATATTCAGATATATTGTTAAGAAATACGAATCGTTACTCAAACAAGTTTTAACTTAGTATTTATATATGCTAGAAACAAAAATAAGAAGAAACATCAGATTATTTTATGCAAAAAGAAATCTACACATTGTTATATTTATCATCTTCTTAAACATTCTCTTTATGATAAGTATAACAACACTATAATAAAATTAACAAACATAACATGAATTACATTTACGCGGAAAGAGTGTCATTTTCATTATTGCGATTTTCATCATGAAAAGCCAAATTACTAGAATACCTTTAGCTATTGTAATTAGTTCCCTCTATGTGTTATAAGTAGTTATTTTCTATAGAAGATAACAAGCAGCCACTTTTGTGACATCTAGTAAGTCTTGAATAAACTCACATCGATGCATAAAGTATTTGCTCAATTATATTATAACTAAAGTTAAATTTTTTTTGTTTTCTATTTTAAACTAGTTAATTTAAAAAAAACAAGTTTCAATAAATGCAAAGAATTAAGACTATGGAAACATCATATGCTTTTGCTTATGGGTTATTCTGTGAAGATTTTTATTAGAGTTTGATAGTTTGGTTGAATTTGTTACGTAGCTTTACTACTACTATCTAATCATAAGTTATATAGGAAGTTAAAAATATTTTTTCTCGAATTACTATGGGCATAAATTTTAATAGAATTTCTTATCCCACCCTATGGAAAATCCAAAATACTTTTTAGATTTTAGAGATGCATCTCCAAACGCACCCTTGCACTATTTTTTACTGCATGAAATGAGTGCTACCTCAGAGTAACACAAAATAGAGCGTGACTCACGTATAATAAGTTTTTATTCTGAAAAATAAATAGTAATAATACACCATATTGAGATATATTGTTAAAAAATACGAACCGTTACTCAAACAAGTTTTATCTTAGTATTTATATATGCCAGAAAAATAAATAAGAAGAAATATAAGATTCTTTTATGCAAAAATAAACCTACACTATTGTTATATTTATCATCTTCTTAAACCTTCTCTTTATGAAAAGTTTAACAACGCCATAGTAAAATTAACAAATATGACATCAATTACTTTTACGCGGAAAGAGTGTCATTTTCTTTATGGTGTTTTTAATCATGATAAGGAAAATAACTAGAATGCCTTTAGTTATTGTAATTAGTTCTCTCTAAGTGTCATAAGTAGTTAATTTCTATAGAACGTAACAAGCAGACCCTTTTGTGACATCAAATAAGTCTTGAAGAAATTCACATCGATGCATACAATATTTGCTTAAAAATATTATAACTAAAGGTTAAATCTTTTGGGATTTCTATTTTAAACTAGTCAATTTAAAAAAAAAAGATTCAATAAATGAAAAGAATTAAGACTATGGAAAGTTCGTGTGCTTTTGCTTATGGTTAATCCTGTGAAGATTTTTATTAGAGTTTGATAGTTTGGTTGAATTCGCTACGTAGCTTTACTACTACTATCTAATCATAAGTTATATTGAAAATCAAAAATATTTTTTCTCAAATTACTATGGGCATAAATTTTAAGGGAATTTCTTGTCCCACCCTTTGGAAAATCCAAAATACTTCTTAGATTTTAAAGATGCATCTCCAAATGCACCCTTGCACTATTTGTTAAATCATCAAATGAGTGCTACCTCAAAGTAACATAAAGTAAAATGAGACTCACGTAGAATAAGTTTTTATTCTGAAAAATAAGTAGTAATAAGACATAATATTGAGATATATTGTTAAAAAACACGAACTGTTACTCAAACAAGTTTTATCTTAGTATTTATATATGCTAGACACAAAAATAAGAAGAAACATCAGATTATTTTATGCAAAAAGAAATCTACACTATTGTTATATTTATCATCTTCTGAAAGCTTCTCTTTATGAAAAGTATAACAATGACATAATAAATTAACAAATATGACATGAATTACTTTTACGCGAAAAGAGTGTCATTTTCTTTATGGCGATTTTCATCATGATCACGCAAATTACTAGATTACCTTTAGTTATTGTAATTAGTCCCTCTAAGTGTTATAAGTAGTTGATTTCTATAGAAGATAACAAGCAACCACTTTTGTAACATCTAGTAAATCTTGAATAAACTCACATCGATGCATAAAGTATTTTCTCAAAAATATTATAACTAAAGTTAATGTTTTTGGTTTTCTATTTTAAACTAGTCAATTTAAAGAAAAAAAAGTTTCAATAAATGCAAAGAATTAAGACAATGGTAAGTTCAAATGCTTTTGCTTATGGGTTATTCTGTGAAGATTTTTATCAGAGTTTGATAGTTTGGTTGAATTTGTTATGTAGCTTTTTTACTACAATCTAATCATAAGTTATATTGAAAGTGAAAAAAAAAATTCTCGAATTACTATGGGTATAAATTTTAACGGAATTTCTTATCCCATCTTATGGAAAATCCAAAATAATTCTTAGATTTTAGAGATGCATCTCCAAACACACCCTTGCACTATTTTTTAATGCATCAAATGAGTGCTACCTCAGAGTAACACAAAAATAGAGTGTGACTCAGGTATACTAAGTTTTGTTTCTGAAAATTAAATACTAATAATATACAATATTCAGATATATTGATAAAAAATACGAACCATTACTCAAACAAGTTTTATCTTAGTATTTATATATGCTAGAAACAAAAATAAGAAGAAACATCAGATTATTTTATGTAAAAAGAAATTTACACTATTGTTATATTTATCATCTTCTTAAACCTTCTCTTTATGAAAAGTATAACAACGACATAATAAAATTAACAAATATGACATGAATTACTTTTACGCGAAAAGAGTGTCATTTTCTTTATAGCGATTTTCATCATGATAACGCAAATTACTAGAATACCTTTAGTTATTGTAATTAGTCCCTCTAAGTGTTATAAGTAGTTGATTTCTATAGAAGATAACAAGCAACCACTTTAGTAACATCTAGTAAGTCTTGAATAAACTCACATCGATGCATAAAGTATTTTCTCAAAAATATTATAACTAAAGTTAAATCTTTTTGGTTTTCTATTTTAAACTAGTCAATTTAAAGAAAAAAAGTTTCAATAAATGCAAAGAATTAAGACTATGGTAAGTTCATATGCTTTTGCTTATGGGTTATTCTGTGAAGATTTTTATTAGAGTTTGATAGTTTGGTTGAATTTGTTATGTAGATTTACTACTACAATCTAATCATAAGTTATATAGAAAGTTAAAAATATTTTTTCTCGAATTACTATGGCTATAAATGTTAACGGAATTTCTTATCCCACCCTATGGAAAATCCAAAATACTTCTTAGATTTTAGAGATGCATCTCCAAACGCACCCTTGCACTATTTTTTAATGCATCAAATGAGTTCTACCTCAGAGTAACACAAAATAGAGCGTGACTCACGTATAATAAGTTTTTATTCTGAAAAATAAATACTAATAATACACAATATTGAGATATATTGTTAGAAAATTCGAACAGTTACTCAAACAAGTTTATCTTAATATTTATATTTGCCAGAAATATAAGATTATTTTATGCAAAAATAAACCTACACTATTTTTATATTTATCATCTTCTTAAACATTCTCTTCATGAAAAGTATAACAACGCCTTAATAAAATTAATAAATATGACATAGATTCCTTAATATAATGCCTTTAGTTATTGTAATTAGTTCCCTCTAAGTGTCATAAGTAGTTAATTTCTATAAAAGATAACAAGCATACACTTTTGTGACATCTAGTGAGTCTTGAAGAAATTCACATCGATGCAAATAGTATTTGCTAAAAAATATTATATCTAAAGTTAAATCTTTTTGGGTTTCTATTTTAAACTAGTTAATTTAAAAAAAAAGATTCAATAAATGCAAATAATTAAGACTATGGAAAGTTCGAATGCTTTTGCTTATGGGTTGCTCTGTGAAGATTTTTATTAGAGTTTGATAGTTTGGTTGAATTTGTTGTGTACCTTTACTACTATAATCTAATCATAAGTTATATAAAAATTCAAAAATATTTTTTCTCGAATTACTATGGGTATAAATTTTAAGGGAATTTCTTGTCCCACCATATGGAAAATCCAAAATACTTAGATTTTAAAGATGCATCTCCAAATGCACCCTTGCACTATTTTTTAAATCATCAAATGAGTGCTACCTCAAAGTAACATAAAATAAAGTGTGACTCACGCGTAAGAAGTTTCTATGCTAGAAACAAAAATAAGAAGAAACATCATATTGTTTTATGCAAAAAGAAATCTACACTATTGTTATATTTATCATCTTCTTAAACCTTCTCATTATGAAAAGTATAACAACACCATAATAAAATTAACAAATATGACATGAATTACTTTTACGCGGAAAGAATGTCATTTTCTTTATGGCGATTTTTATCATGATAAAGCAAATGACTAGAATACCTTTAGTTATTGTAATTAGTCCCTCTAAGTGTTATAGGTAGTTGATTTCTATAAAAGATAACAAGCAGCCACTTTTGTAACATCTAGTAAGTCTTAAATAAACCCACATCCATGCATAAAGTATTTTCTCAAAAATATAATAACTAAAGTTAAATCTTTTTGGTTTTCTATTTTAAACTAGTCAATTTAAAGAAAAAAAGTTCAATAAATGCAAAGAATTAAGACTATGGTAAGTTCATATACTTTTGCTTATGGGTTATTCTGTGAAGATTTTTATTAGAGTTTGATAGTTTGGTTGAATTTGTTATGTAGCTTTACTACTACAATCTAATCATAAGTTATATAGAAAGTTAAAACTATTTTTTCTCGAATTAGTATGGGTATATATTTTAACGGAATTTCTTATCCCACCTTATGGAAAATCTAAAATACATCTTAGATTTTAGAGATGCATCTTTTAACACACCCTTGCACTATTTTTTAATGCATTAAAGGAGTGCTACCTCAGAGTAACACAAAATTGAGTGTGACTCACGTATACTAAGTTTTTATTCTGAAAAATAAATACTAATAATACACAATATTCAGATATATTGTTAAAAAATACGAACATACTCAAACAAGTTTTAACTTAGTATTTATATATGCTAGAAACAAAAATAAGGAGAAACATAAGATTATTTTATGCAAAATGAAATCTACACTATTGTTATATTTATCATCTTCTTAAACCTTCTCTTTATGATAAGTATAATAACACCATAATAAAATTAACAAATATGACGTGAATTACATTTACGCGAAAAGAGTGTCATTTTCTTTATAGCGATTTTCATCATGATAAGGCAAATTACTAGAATACCTTTAGCTATTGTAATTAGTGCCCTCTAAGTGTTATAAGTAGTTGATTTCTATAGAAGATAACAAGCAACCACTTTTTGTGACATCTAGTAAGTCTTGAATAAACTCACATAGATGCATAAAGTATTTGCTCAAAAATATCATAACTAAAGTTAAATCTTTTTTGTTTTCTATTTTAAACTAGTCATTTTAAAAAAAAAGTTTCAATAAATGCAAAGAATTAAAACTACGGAAAGATCATATGCTTTTGCTTATGGGTTATTATGTGAAGATTTTTATTAGAGTTTGATAGTTTATTGGAATTTGTTACGTAGCTTTACTGCTACTATCTAATCATAAGTTATATAGAAAGTTAAAAATATGTTTTCTCGAATTACTATGGGCATAAATTTTAATAGAATTTCTTATCCCACCCTATGGAAAATCCAAAATACTTCTTTGATTTTAGAGATGCATTTCCAAACGCACCTTTGCACTATTTTTTAATGCATCAAATGAGTGCTACCTCAGAGTAACACAAAATAGAGCGTGACTCACGTATAATAAGTTTTTATTCTGAAAAATAAATAGTAATAACATACAATATTGAGATATATTATTAAAAAATACGAATAGTTACTCAAACAAGTTTTATCTTAGTATTTATATATGCCAGAAACAAAAATAAGAAATAATATAAGATTATTTTATGCAAAAATAAACCTACACTATTGTTATATTTATCATCTTCTTAAACCTTCTCTTTATGAAAAGTATAACAACGCCATAATAAAATTAACAAATATGACAGAATTACTTTTACGCGGAAAGAGTGTCATTTTCTTTATGGCGATTTTCATCATGATAACGCAAATTACTAGAATACCTTTAGTTATTGTAATTAGTCACTTTAAGTGTTATAAGTAGTTGATTTCTAGAAGATAACAATTAACCACTTTTGTAACATTTAGTAAGTCTTGAATAAACTCACATCGATGCATAAAGTATATTCTCAAAAATATTATAACTAAAGTTAAATCTTTTTGGTTTTCAATTTAAAGAAAAAAAAGTTTCAAAAAAAGACAAAGAATTAAGACTACAGTAAGTTCATATGCTTTTGCTTATGTGTTATTCTATGAAGATTTTTATTAGAGTTGGATAGTTTGGTTGAATTAGTTATGTAGCTCTACGACTACAATCTAATCATAAGTTATATAGAAAGTTAAAAATATTTTTTCTCGAATTACTATGGGTATAAATTTTAACGGAATTTCTTATCCCACCTTATGGAAAATAAAAAATACTTCTTAGATTTTAGAGATGCATCTCCAAACACACCCTTGCACTGTTTTTTAATGCATCAAATGAGTTCTACCTCAGAGTAACACAAAATAGAATGTGACTCTCGTATAATAAGTTTTTATTCTGAAAAATAAATACTAATTATACACAATATTCAGATATATTGTAAAAAAAATACGAATCGTTACTCAAATAAGTTTTAGCTTAGTATATATATATGCTAGTAACAAAAATAAGAAGAAACATAAGATTATTTTATGCAAAAAGAAATCTATACTATTGTTATATTTATCATCTTCTTAAACCTTCTCTTTATGATAAGTATAACAACGCCATAATAAAATTAACAAATATGACATGAATTACTTTTACGCGGAAAGAGTGTCATTATCTTTATGGTGTTTTTAATCATGATAAGGTAAATTACTAGAATGCCTTTAGTTATTGTAATTAGTTCCCTCTAAGTGTCATAAGTAGTTAATTTCAATAGAAGATAACAAGCAGCCACATTTGTGACATCTAGTAAGTCTTGAAGAAATTCACGTCGATGCATACAGTATTTGCTCAAAAATATTATAACTAAATTTAAATCTTTTGGGATTTCTATTTTAAACTAGTCAATTTAAAAAAAAGATTCAATAAATGCAAATAATTAAGACTATGGAAAGTTCGTATGCTTTTGCTTACGGGTTATTCTGTGAAGATTTTTATTAGAGTTTGATAGTTTGGTTGAATTTGTTATGTAGCTTTACTACTACTATCTAATCATAAGTTATATAGAAAGTCAAAAATATTTTTTCTCGAATTACTATGGGCATAAATTTTAAGGGAATTTCTTGTCCCACCCTATGGAAAATCCAAATTACTTCTTAGATTTTAAAGATGCATCTCCAAATGCACCCTTGCTATATTTTTTAAATCATCAAATGAATGCTACCTCAAAGTAACATAAAATAAGCTGTGACTCACGTATAATAAGTTTTTATTCTGAAAAATAAATAGTAATAAGACACAATATTGAGATATATTGTTAAAAAATACGAAGTAATACTCAAACAAGTTTTATCTTTGTATTTATATATGCCAGAAACAAAAATAAGAAGAAATATAAGATTATTTTAAGCAAAAATAAACCTACACTATTGTTATATTTATCATCTTCTTAAACCTTCTCTTTATGTAAAGTATAACAACGCCATAATAAAATTAACAACTATGACATGAATTACTTTTACGCGGAAAGAGTGTCATTTTCTTTATGGTGATTTTTATCATGATAAGGAAAATTACTAGAATACCTTTAGTTATTGTAATTAGTCCCTCTAAGTGTTATAAGTAGTTGATTTCTATAGAAGATGACAAACAACCACTTTTGTAACATCTAGTAAGTCTTGAATAAACTCACATCGTGCATAAAGTATTTTCTCAAAAATATTATAACTAAAGTTAAATCTTTTTGGTTTTCTATTTTAAACTAGTCAATTTAAAGAAAAAAAGTTCAATAAATGCAAAGAATTAAGACTACGGTAAGTTCATATGCTTTTTTTTATGGGTTATTCTGTGAAGATTTTTATTAGAGTTTGATAGTTTGGTTGAATTTGCTATATAGAAAGTTATATAGAAAGTTAAAAATATTTTTTCTCGAATTACTATGGGTATAAATTTTAACGGAATTTCTTATCCCACCTTATGGAAAATAAAAAATACTTCTTAGATTTTAGAGATGCATCTCCAAACACACCCTTGCACTGTTTTTTAATGCATCAAATGAGTTCTACCTCAGAGTAACACAAAATAGAATGTGACTCTCGTATAATAAGTTTTTATTCTGAAAAATAAATACTAATTATACACAATATTCAGATATATTGTAAAAAAAATACGAATCGTTACTCAAATAAGTTTTAGCTTAGTATATATATATGCTAGTAACAAAAATAAGAAGAAACATAAGATTATTTTATGCAAAAAGAAATCTATACTATTGTTATATTTATCATCTTCTTAAACCTTCTCTTTATGATAAGTATAACAACGCCATAATAAAATTAACAAATATGACATGAATTACTTTTACGCGGAAAGAGTGTCATTATCTTTATGGTGTTTTTAATCATGATAAGGTAAATTACTAGAATGCCTTTAGTTATTGTAATTAGTTCCCTCTAAGTGTCATAAGTAGTTAATTTCAATAGAAGATAACAAGCAGCCACATTTGTGACATCTAGTAAGTCTTGAAGAAATTCACGTCGATGCATACAGTATTTGCTCAAAAATATTATAACTAAATTTAAATCTTTTGGGATTTCTATTTTAAACTAGCCAATTTAAAAAAAGATTCAATAAATGCAAATAATTAAGACTATGGAAAGTTCGTATGCTTTTGCTTACGGGTTATTCTGTGAAGATTTTTATTAGAGTTTGATAGTTTGGTTGAATTTGTTATGTAGCTTTACTACTACTATCTAATCATAAGTTATATAGAAAGTCAAAAATATTTTTTCTCGAATTACTATGGGCATAAATTTTAAGGGAATTTCTTGTCCCACCCTATGGAAAATCCAAATTACTTCTTAGATTTTAAAGATGCATCTCCAAATGCACCCTTGCTATATTTTTTAAATCATCAAATGAATGCTACCTCAAAGTAACATAAAATAAGCTGTGACTCACGTATAATAAGTTTTTATTCTGAAAAATAAATAGTAATAAGACACAATATTGAGATATATTGTTAAAAAATACGAAGTAATACTCAAACAAGTTTTATCTTTGTATTTATATATGCCAGAAACAAAAATAAGAAGAAATATAAGATTATTTTAAGCAAAAATAAACCTACACTATTGTTATATTTATCATCTTCTTAAACCTTCTCTTTATGTAAAGTATAACAACGCCATAATAAAATTAACAACTATGACATGAATTACTTTACGCGGAAAGAGTGTCATTTTCTTTATGGTGATTTTTATCATGATAAGGAAAATTACTAGAATACCTTTAGTTATTGTAATTAGTCCCTCTAAGTGTTATAAGTAGTTGATTTCTATAGAAGATGACAAACAACCACTTTTGTAACATCTAGTAAGTCTTGAATAAACTCACATCGTGCATAAAGTATTTTCTCAAAAATATTATAACTAAAGTTAAATCTTTTTGGTTTTCTATTTTAAACTAGTCAATTTAAAGAAAAAAAGTTCAATAAATGCAAAGAATTAAGACTACGGTAAGTTCATATGCTTTTTTTTATGGGTTATTCTGTGAAGATTTTTATTAGAGTTTGATAGTTTGGTTGAATTTGCTATATAGAAAGTTATATAGAAAGTTAAAAATATTTTTTCTCGAATTACTATGGGTATAAATTTTAACGGAATTTCTTATCCCACCTTATGGAAAATAAAAAATACTTCTTAGATTTTAGAGATGCATCTCCAAACACACCCTTGCACTGTTTTTTAATGCATCAAATGAGTTCTACCTCAGAGTAACACAAAATAGAATGTGACTCTCGTATAATAAGTTTTTATTCTGAAAAATAAATACTAATTATACACAATATTCAGATATATTGTAAAAAAAATACGAATCGTTACTCAAATAAGTTTTAGCTTAGTATATATATATGCTAGTAACAAAAATAAGAAGAAACATAAGATTATTTTATGCAAAAAGAAATCTATACTATTGTTATATTTATCATCTTCTTAAACCTTCTCTTTATGATAAGTATAACAACGCCATAATAAAATTAACAAATATGACATGAATTACTTTTACGCGGAAAGAGTGTCATTATCTTTATGGTGTTTTTAATCATGATAAGGTAAATTACTAGAATGCCTTTAGTTATTGTAATTAGTTCCCTCTAAGTGTCATAAGTAGTTAATTTCAATAGAAGATAACAAGCAGCCACATTTGTGACATCTAGTAAGTCTTGAAGAAATTCACGTCGATGCATACAGTATTTGCTCAAAAATATTATAACTAAATTTAAATCTTTTGGGATTTCTATTTTAAACTAGTCAATTTAAAAAAAAGATTCAATAAATGCAAATAATTAAGACTATGGAAAGTTCGTATGCTTTTGCTTACGGGTTATTCTGTGAAGATTTTTATTAGAGTTTGATAGTTTGGTTGAATTTGTTATGTAGCTTTACTACTACTATCTAATCATAAGTTATATAGAAAGTCAAAAATATTTTTTCTCGAATTACTATGGGCATAAATTTTAAGGGAATTTCTTGTCCCACCCTATGGAAAATCCAAATTACTTCTTAGATTTTAAAGATGCATCTCCAAATGCACCCTTGCTATATTTTTTAAATCATCAAATGAATGCTACCTCAAAGTAACATAAAATAAGCTGTGACTCACGTATAATAAGTTTTTATTCTGAAAAATAAATAGTAATAAGACACAATATTGAGATATATTGTTAAAAAATACGAAGTAATACTCAAACAAGTTTTATCTTTGTATTTATATATGCCAGAAACAAAAATAAGAAGAAATATAAGATTATTTTAAGCAAAAATAAACCTACACTATTGTTATATTTATCATCTTCTTAAACCTTCTCTTTATGTAAAGTATAACAACGCCATAATAAAATTAACAACTATGACATGAATTACTTTTACGCGGAAAGAGTGTCATTTTCTTTATGGTGATTTTTATCATGATAAGGAAAATTACTAGAATACCTTTAGTTATTGTAATTAGTCCCTCTAAGTGTTATAAGTAGTTGATTTCTATAGAAGATGACAAACAACCACTTTTGTAACATCTAGTAAGTCTTGAATAAACTCACATCGTGCATAAAGTATTTTCTCAAAAATATTATAACTAAAGTTAAATCTTTTTGGTTTTCTATTTTAAACTAGTCAATTTAAAGAAAAAAAGTTCAATAAATGCAAAGAATTAAGACTACGGTAAGTTCATATGCTTTTTTTTATGGGTTATTCTGTGAAGATTTTTATTAGAGTTTGATAGTTTGGTTGAATTTGCTATATAGAAAGTTATATAGAAAGTTAAAAATATTTTTTCTCGAATTACTATGGGTATAAATTTTAACGGAATTTCTTATCCCACCTTATGGAAAATAAAAAATACTTCTTAGATTTTAGAGATGCATCTCCAAACACACCCTTGCACTGTTTTTTAATGCATCAAATGAGTTCTACCTCAGAGTAACACAAAATAGAATGTGACTCTCGTATAATAAGTTTTTATTCTGAAAAATAAATACTAATTATACACAATATTCAGATATATTGTAAAAAAAATACGAATCGTTACTCAAATAAGTTTTAGCTTAGTATATATATATGCTAGTAACAAAAATAAGAAGAAACATAAGATTATTTTATGCAAAAAGAAATCTATACTATTGTTATATTTATCATCTTCTTAAACCTTCTCTTTATGATAAGTATAACAACGCCATAATAAAATTAACAAATATGACATGAATTACTTTTACGCGGAAAGAGTGTCATTATCTTTATGGTGTTTTTAATCATGATAAGGTAAATTACTAGAATGCCTTTAGTTATTGTAATTAGTTCCCTCTAAGTGTCATAAGTAGTTAATTTCAATAGAAGATAACAAGCAGCCACATTTGTGACATCTAGTAAGTCTTGAAGAAATTCACGTCGATGCATACAGTATTTGCTCAAAAATATTATAACTAAATTTAAATCTTTTGGGATTTCTATTTTAAACTAGTCAATTTAAAAAAAAGATTCAATAAATGCAAATAATTAAGACTATGGAAAGTTCGTATGCTTTTGCTTACGGGTTATTCTGTGAAGATTTTTATTAGAGTTTGATAGTTTGGTTGAATTTGTTATGTAGCTTTACTACTACTATCTAATCATAAGTTATATAGAAAGTCAAAAATATTTTTTCTCGAATTACTATGGGCATAAATTTTAAGGGAATTTCTTGTCCCACCCTATGGAAAATCCAAATTACTTCTTAGATTTTAAAGATGCATCTCCAAATGCACCCTTGCTATATTTTTTAAATCATCAAATGAATGCTACCTCAAAGTAACATAAAATAAGCTGTGACTCACGTATAATAAGTTTTTATTCTGAAAAATAAATAGTAATAAGACACAATATTGAGATATATTGTTAAAAAATACGAAGTAATACTCAAACAAGTTTTATCTTTGTATTTATATATGCCAGAAACAAAAATAAGAAGAAATATAAGATTATTTTAAGCAAAAATAAACCTACACTATTGTTATATTTATCATCTTCTTAAACCTTCTCTTTATGTAAAGTATAACAACGCCATAATAAAATTAACAACTATGACATGAATTACTTTACGCGGAAAGAGTGTCATTTTCTTTATGGTGATTTTTATCATGATAAGGAAAATTACTAGAATACCTTTAGTTATTGTAATTAGTCCCTCTAAGTGTTATAAGTAGTTGATTTCTATAGAAGATGACAAACAACCACTTTTGTAACATCTAGTAAGTCTTGAATAAACTCACATCGTGCATAAAGTATTTTCTCAAAAATATTATAACTAAAGTTAAATCTTTTTGGTTTTCTATTTTAAACTAGTCAATTTAAAGAAAAAAAGTTCAATAAATGCAAAGAATTAAGACTACGGTAAGTTCATATGCTTTTTTTTATGGGTTATTCTGTGAAGATTTTTATTAGAGTTTGATAGTTTGGTTGAATTTGCTATATAGAAAGTTATATAGAAAGTTAAAAATATTTTTTCTCGAATTACTATGGGTATAAATTTTAACGGAATTTCTTATCCCACCTTATGGAAAATAAAAAATACTTCTTAGATTTTAGAGATGCATCTCCAAACACACCCTTGCACTGTTTTTTAATGCATCAAATGAGTTCTACCTCAGAGTAACACAAAATAGAATGTGACTCTCGTATAATAAGTTTTTATTCTGAAAAATAAATACTAATTATACACAATATTCAGATATATTGTAAAAAAAATACGAATCGTTACTCAAATAAGTTTTAGCTTAGTATATATATATGCTAGTAACAAAAATAAGAAGAAACATAAGATTATTTTATGCAAAAAGAAATCTATACTATTGTTATATTTATCATCTTCTTAAACCTTCTCTTTATGATAAGTATAACAACGCCATAATAAAATTAACAAATATGACATGAATTACTTTTACGCGGAAAGAGTGTCATTATCTTTATGGTGTTTTTAATCATGATAAGGTAAATTACTAGAATGCCTTTAGTTATTGTAATTAGTTCCCTCTAAGTGTCATAAGTAGTTAATTTCAATAGAAGATAACAAGCAGCCACATTTGTGACATCTAGTAAGTCTTGAAGAAATTCACGTCGATGCATACAGTATTTGCTCAAAAATATTATAACTAAATTTAAATCTTTTGGGATTTCTATTTTAAACTAGTCAATTTAAAAAAAGATTCAATAAATGCAAATAATTAAGACTATGGAAAGTTCGTATGCTTTTGCTTACGGGTTATTCTGTGAAGATTTTTATTAGAGTTTGATAGTTTGGTTGAATTTGTTATGTAGCTTTACTACTACTATCTAATCATAAGTTATATAGAAAGTCAAAAATATTTTTTCTCGAATTACTATGGGCATAAATTTTAAGGGAATTTCTTGTCCCACCCTATGGAAAATCCAAATTACTTCTTAGATTTTAAAGATGCATCTCCAAATGCACCCTTGCTATATTTTTTAAATCATCAAATGAATGCTACCTCAAAGTAACATAAAATAAGCTGTGACTCACGTATAATAAGTTTTTATTCTGAAAAATAAATAGTAATAAGACACAATATTGAGATATATTGTTAAAAAATACGAAGTAATACTCAAACAAGTTTTATCTTTGTATTTATATATGCCAGAAACAAAAATAAGAAGAAATATAAGATTATTTTAAGCAAAAATAAACCTACACTATTGTTATATTTATCATCTTCTTAAACCTTCTCTTTATGTAAAGTATAACAACGCCATAATAAAATTAACAACTATGACATGAATTACTTTTACGCGGAAAGAGTGTCATTTTCTTTATGGTGATTTTTATCATGATAAGGAAAATTACTAGAATACCTTTAGTTATTGTAATTAGTCCCTCTAAGTGTTATAAGTAGTTGATTTCTATAGAAGATGACAAACAACCACTTTTGTAACATCTAGTAAGTCTTGAATAAACTCACATCGTGCATAAAGTATTTTCTCAAAAATATTATAACTAAAGTTAAATCTTTTTGGTTTTCTATTTTAAACTAGTCAATTTAAAGAAAAAAAGTTCAATAAATGCAAAGAATTAAGACTACGGTAAGTTCATATGCTTTTTTTTATGGGTTATTCTGTGAAGATTTTTATTAGAGTTTGATAGTTTGGTTGAATTTGTTATATAGACTACAGTTATATAGAAAGTTAAAAATATTTTTTCTCGAATTACTATGGGTATAAATTTTAACGGAATTTCTTATCCCACCTTATGGAAAATAAAAAATACTTCTTAGATTTTAGAGATGCATCTCCAAACACACCCTTGCACTGTTTTTTAATGCATCAAATGAGTTCTACCTCAGAGTAACACAAAATAGAATGTGACTCTCGTATAATAAGTTTTTATTCTGAAAAATAAATACTAATTATACACAATATTCAGATATATTGTAAAAAAAATACGAATCGTTACTCAAATAAGTTTTAGCTTAGTATATATATATGCTAGTAACAAAAATAAGAAGAAACATAAGATTATTTTATGCAAAAAGAAATCTATACTATTGTTATATTTATCATCTTCTTAAACCTTCTCTTTATGATAAGTATAACAACGCCATAATAAAATTAACAAATATGACATGAATTACTTTTACGCGGAAAGAGTGTCATTATCTTTATGGTGTTTTTAATCATGATAAGGTAAATTACTAGAATGCCTTTAGTTATTGTAATTAGTTCCCTCTAAGTGTCATAAGTAGTTAATTTCAATAGAAGATAACAAGCAGCCACATTTGTGACATCTAGTAAGTCTTGAAGAAATTCACGTCGATGCATACAGTATTTGCTCAAAAATATTATAACTAAATTTAAATCTTTTGGGATTTCTATTTTAAACTAGTCAATTTAAAAAAAAGATTCAATAAATGCAAATAATTAAGACTATGGAAAGTTCGTATGCTTTTGCTTACGGGTTATTCTGTGAAGATTTTTATTAGAGTTTGATAGTTTGGTTGAATTTGTTATGTAGCTTTACTACTACTATCTAATCATAAGTTATATAGAAAGTCAAAAATATTTTTTCTCGAATTACTATGGGCATAAATTTTAAGGGAATTTCTTGTCCCACCCTATGGAAAATCCAAATTACTTCTTAGATTTTAAAGATGCATCTCCAAATGCACCCTTGCTATATTTTTTAAATCATCAAATGAATGCTACCTCAAAGTAACATAAAATAAGCTGTGACTCACGTATAATAAGTTTTTATTCTGAAAAATAAATAGTAATAAGACACAATATTGAGATATATTGTTAAAAAATACGAAGTAATACTCAAACAAGTTTTATCTTTGTATTTATATATGCCAGAAACAAAAATAAGAAGAAATATAAGATTATTTTAAGCAAAAATAAACCTACACTATTGTTATATTTATCATCTTCTTAAACCTTCTCTTTATGTAAAGTATAACAACGCCATAATAAAATTAACAACTATGACATGAATTACTTTTACGCGGAAAGAGTGTCATTTTCTTTATGGTGATTTTTATCATGATAAGGAAAATTACTAGAATACCTTTAGTTATTGTAATTAGTCCCTCTAAGTGTTATAAGTAGTTGATTTCTATAGAAGATGACAAACAACCACTTTTGTAACATCTAGTAAGTCTTGAATAAACTCACATCGTGCATAAAGTATTTTCTCAAAAATATTATAACTAAAGTTAAATCTTTTTGGTTTTCTATTTTAAACTAGTCAATTTAAAGAAAAAAAGTTCAATAAATGCAAAGAATTAAGACTACGGTAAGTTCATATGCTTTTTTTTATGGGTTATTCTGTGAAGATTTTTATTAGAGTTTGATAGTTTGGTTGAATTTGCTATATAGAAAGTTATATAGAAAGTTAAAAATATTTTTTCTCGAATTACTATGGGTATAAATTTTAACGGAATTTCTTATCCCACCTTATGGAAAATAAAAAATACTTCTTAGATTTTAGAGATGCATCTCCAAACACACCCTTGCACTGTTTTTTAATGCATCAAATGAGTTCTACCTCAGAGTAACACAAAATAGAATGTGACTCTCGTATAATAAGTTTTTATTCTGAAAAATAAATACTAATTATACACAATATTCAGATATATTGTAAAAAAAATACGAATCGTTACTCAAATAAGTTTTAGCTTAGTATATATATATGCTAGTAACAAAAATAAGAAGAAACATAAGATTATTTTATGCAAAAAGAAATCTATACTATTGTTATATTTATCATCTTCTTAAACCTTCTCTTTATGATAAGTATAACAACGCCATAATAAAATTAACAAATATGACATGAATTACTTTTACGCGGAAAGAGTGTCATTATCTTTATGGTGTTTTTAATCATGATAAGGTAAATTACTAGAATGCCTTTAGTTATTGTAATTAGTTCCCTCTAAGTGTCATAAGTAGTTAATTTCAATAGAAGATAACAAGCAGCCACATTTGTGACATCTAGTAAGTCTTGAAGAAATTCACGTCGATGCATACAGTATTTGCTCAAAAATATTATAACTAAATTTAAATCTTTTGGGATTTCTATTTTAAACTAGTCAATTTAAAAAAAAGATTCAATAAATGCAAATAATTAAGACTATGGAAAGTTCGTATGCTTTTGCTTACGGGTTATTCTGTGAAGATTTTTATTAGAGTTTGATAGTTTGGTTGAATTTGTTATGTAGCTTTACTACTACTATCTAATCATAAGTTATATAGAAAGTCAAAAATATTTTTTCTCGAATTACTATGGGCATAAATTTTAAGGGAATTTCTTGTCCCACCCTATGGAAAATCCAAATTACTTCTTAGATTTTAAAGATGCATCTCCAAATGCACCCTTGCTATATTTTTTAAATCATCAAATGAATGCTACCTCAAAGTAACATAAAATAAGCTGTGACTCACGTATAATAAGTTTTTATTCTGAAAAATAAATAGTAATAAGACACAATATTGAGATATATTGTTAAAAAATACGAAGTAATACTCAAACAAGTTTTATCTTTGTATTTATATATGCCAGAAACAAAAATAAGAAGAAATATAAGATTATTTTAAGCAAAAATAAACCTACACTATTGTTATATTTATCATCTTCTTAAACCTTCTCTTTATGTAAAGTATAACAACGCCATAATAAAATTAACAACTATGACATGAATTACTTTTACGCGGAAAGAGTGTCATTTTCTTTATGGTGATTTTTATCATGATAAGGAAAATTACTAGAATACCTTTAGTTATTGTAATTAGTCCCTCTAAGTGTTATAAGTAGTTGATTTCTATAGAAGATGACAAACAACCACTTTTGTAACATCTAGTAAGTCTTGAATAAACTCACATCGTGCATAAAGTATTTTCTCAAAAATATTATAACTAAAGTTAAATCTTTTTGGTTTTCTATTTTAAACTAGTCAATTTAAAGAAAAAAAGTTCAATAAATGCAAAGAATTAAGACTACGGTAAGTTCATATGCTTTTTTTTATGGGTTATTCTGTGAAGATTTTTATTAGAGTTTGATAGTTTGGTTGAATTTGCTATATAGAAAGTTATATAGAAAGTTAAAAATATTTTTTCTCGAATTACTATGGGTATAAATTTTAACGGAATTTCTTATCCCACCTTATGGAAAATAAAAAATACTTCTTAGATTTTAGAGATGCATCTCCAAACACACCCTTGCACTGTTTTTTAATGCATCAAATGAGTTCTACCTCAGAGTAACACAAAATAGAATGTGACTCTCGTATAATAAGTTTTTATTCTGAAAAATAAATACTAATTATACACAATATTCAGATATATTGTAAAAAAAATACGAATCGTTACTCAAATAAGTTTTAGCTTAGTATATATATATGCTAGTAACAAAAATAAGAAGAAACATAAGATTATTTTATGCAAAAAGAAATCTATACTATTGTTATATTTATCATCTTCTTAAACCTTCTCTTTATGATAAGTATAACAACGCCATAATAAAATTAACAAATATGACATGAATTACTTTTACGCGGAAAGAGTGTCATTATCTTTATGGTGTTTTTAATCATGATAAGGTAAATTACTAGAATGCCTTTAGTTATTGTAATTAGTTCCCTCTAAGTGTCATAAGTAGTTAATTTCAATAGAAGATAACAAGCAGCCACATTTGTGACATCTAGTAAGTCTTGAAGAAATTCACGTCGATGCATACAGTATTTGCTCAAAAATATTATAACTAAATTTAAATCTTTTGGGATTTCTATTTTAAACTAGTCAATTTAAAAAAAAGATTCAATAAATGCAAATAATTAAGACTATGGAAAGTTCGTATGCTTTTGCTTACGGGTTATTCTGTGAAGATTTTTATTAGAGTTTGATAGTTTGGTTGAATTTGTTATGTAGCTTTACTACTACTATCTAATCATAAGTTATATAGAAAGTCAAAAATATTTTTTCTCGAATTACTATGGGCATAAATTTTAAGGGAATTTCTTGTCCCACCCTATGGAAAATCCAAATTACTTCTTAGATTTTAAAGATGCATCTCCAAATGCACCCTTGCTATATTTTTTAAATCATCAAATGAATGCTACCTCAAAGTAACATAAAATAAGCTGTGACTCACGTATAATAAGTTTTTATTCTGAAAAATAAATAGTAATAAGACACAATATTGAGATATATTGTTAAAAAATACGAAGTAATACTCAAACAAGTTTTATCTTTGTATTTATATATGCCAGAAACAAAAATAAGAAGAAATATAAGATTATTTTAAGCAAAAATAAACCTACACTATTGTTATATTTATCATCTTCTTAAACCTTCTCTTTATGTAAAGTATAACAACGCCATAATAAAATTAACAACTATGACATGAATTACTTTACGCGGAAAGAGTGTCATTTTCTTTATGGTGATTTTTATCATGATAAGGAAAATTACTAGAATACCTTTAGTTATTGTAATTAGTCCCTCTAAGTGTTATAAGTAGTTGATTTCTATAGAAGATGACAAACAACCACTTTTGTAACATCTAGTAAGTCTTGAATAAACTCACATCGTGCATAAAGTATTTTCTCAAAAATATTATAACTAAAGTTAAATCTTTTTGGTTTTCTATTTTAAACTAGTCAATTTAAAGAAAAAAAGTTCAATAAATGCAAAGAATTAAGACTACGGTAAGTTCATATGCTTTTTTTTATGGGTTATTCTGTGAAGATTTTTATTAGAGTTTGATAGTTTGGTTGAATTTGCTATATAGAAAGTTATATAGAAAGTTAAAAATATTTTTTCTCGAATTACTATGGGTATAAATTTTAACGGAATTTCTTATCCCACCTTATGGAAAATAAAAAATACTTCTTAGATTTTAGAGATGCATCTCCAAACACACCCTTGCACTGTTTTTTAATGCATCAAATGAGTTCTACCTCAGAGTAACACAAAATAGAATGTGACTCTCGTATAATAAGTTTTTATTCTGAAAAATAAATACTAATTATACACAATATTCAGATATATTGTAAAAAAAATACGAATCGTTACTCAAATAAGTTTTAGCTTAGTATATATATATGCTAGTAACAAAAATAAGAAGAAACATAAGATTATTTTATGCAAAAAGAAATCTATACTATTGTTATATTTATCATCTTCTTAAACCTTCTCTTTATGATAAGTATAACAACGCCATAATAAAATTAACAAATATGACATGAATTACTTTTACGCGGAAAGAGTGTCATTATCTTTATGGTGTTTTTAATCATGATAAGGTAAATTACTAGAATGCCTTTAGTTATTGTAATTAGTTCCCTCTAAGTGTCATAAGTAGTTAATTTCAATAGAAGATAACAAGCAGCCACATTTGTGACATCTAGTAAGTCTTGAAGAAATTCACGTCGATGCATACAGTATTTGCTCAAAAATATTATAACTAAATTTAAATCTTTTGGGATTTCTATTTTAAACTAGTCAATTTAAAAAAAAGATTCAATAAATGCAAATAATTAAGACTATGGAAAGTTCGTATGCTTTTGCTTACGGGTTATTCTGTGAAGATTTTTATTAGAGTTTGATAGTTTGGTTGAATTTGTTATGTAGCTTTACTACTACTATCTAATCATAAGTTATATAGAAAGTCAAAAATATTTTTTCTCGAATTACTATGGGCATAAATTTTAAGGGAATTTCTTGTCCCACCCTATGGAAAATCCAAATTACTTCTTAGATTTTAAAGATGCATCTCCAAATGCACCCTTGCTATATTTTTTAAATCATCAAATGAATGCTACCTCAAAGTAACATAAAATAAGCTGTGACTCACGTATAATAAGTTTTTATTCTGAAAAATAAATAGTAATAAGACACAATATTGAGATATATTGTTAAAAAATACGAAGTAATACTCAAACAAGTTTTATCTTTGTATTTATATATGCCAGAAACAAAAATAAGAAGAAATATAAGATTATTTTAAGCAAAAATAAACCTACACTATTGTTATATTTATCATCTTCTTAAACCTTCTCTTTATGTAAAGTATAACAACGCCATAATAAAATTAACAACTATGACATGAATTACTTTTACGCGGAAAGAGTGTCATTTTCTTTATGGTGATTTTTATCATGATAAGGAAAATTACTAGAATACCTTTAGTTATTGTAATTAGTCCCTCTAAGTGTTATAAGTAGTTGATTTCTATAGAAGATGACAAACAACCACTTTTGTAACATCTAGTAAGTCTTGAATAAACTCACATCGTGCATAAAGTATTTTCTCAAAAATATTATAACTAAAGTTAAATCTTTTTGGTTTTCTATTTTAAACTAGTCAATTTAAAGAAAAAAAGTTCAATAAATGCAAAGAATTAAGACTACGGTAAGTTCATATGCTTTTTTTTATGGGTTATTCTGTGAAGATTTTTATTAGAGTTGGATAGTTTGGTTGAATTTGTTATGTAGCTCTACGACTACAATCTAATCATAAGTTATATAGAAAGTTAAAAATATTTTTTCTCGAATTACTATGGGTATAAATTTTAACGGAATTTCTTATCCCACCTTATGGAAAATAAAAAATACTTCTTAGATTTTAGAGATGCATCTCCAAACACACCCTTGCACTGTTTTTTAATGCATCAAATGAGTTCTACCTCAGAGTAACACAAAATAGAATGTGACTCTCGTATAATAAGTTTTTATTCTGAAAAATAAATACTAATTATACACAATATTCAGATATATTGTAAAAAAAATACGAATCGTTACTCAAATAAGTTTTAGCTTAGTATATATATATGCTAGTAACAAAAATAAGAAGAAACATAAGATTATTTTATGCAAAAAGAAATCTATACTATTGTTATATTTATCATCTTCTTAAACCTTCTCTTTATGATAAGTATAACAACGCCATAATAAAATTAACAAATATGACATGAATTACTTTTACGCGGAAAGAGTGTCATTATCTTTATGGTGTTTTTAATCATGATAAGGTAAATTACTAGAATGCCTTTAGTTATTGTAATTAGTTCCCTCTAAGTGTCATAAGTAGTTAATTTCAATAGAAGATAACAAGCAGCCACATTTGTGACATCTAGTAAGTCTTGAAGAAATTCACGTCGATGCATACAGTATTTGCTCAAAAATATTATAACTAAATTTAAATCTTTTGGGATTTCTATTTTAAACTAGTCAATTTAAAAAAAAGATTCAATAAATGCAAATAATTAAGACTATGGAAAGTTCGTATGCTTTTGCTTACGGGTTATTCTGTGAAGATTTTTATTAGAGTTTGATAGTTTGGTTGAATTTGTTATGTAGCTTTACTACTACTATCTAATCATAAGTTATATAGAAAGTCAAAAATATTTTTTCTCGAATTACTATGGGCATAAATTTTAAGGGAATTTCTTGTCCCACCCTATGGAAAATCCAAATTACTTCTTAGATTTTAAAGATGCATCTCCAAATGCACCCTTGCTATATTTTTTAAATCATCAAATGAATGCTACCTCAAAGTAACATAAAATAAGCTGTGACTCACGTATAATAAGTTTTTATTCTGAAAAATAAATAGTAATAAGACACAATATTGAGATATATTGTTAAAAAATACGAAGTAATACTCAAACAAGTTTTATCTTTGTATTTATATATGCCAGAAACAAAAATAAGAAGAAATATAAGATTATTTTAAGCAAAAATAAACCTACACTATTGTTATATTTATCATCTTCTTAAACCTTCTCTTTATGTAAAGTATAACAACGCCATAATAAAATTAACAACTATGACATGAATTACTTTTACGCGGAAAGAGTGTCATTTTCTTTATGGTGATTTTTATCATGATAAGGAAAATTACTAGAATACCTTTAGTTATTGTAATTAGTCCCTCTAAGTGTTATAAGTAGTTGATTTCTATAGAAGATGACAAACAACCACTTTTGTAACATCTAGTAAGTCTTGAATAAACTCACATCGTGCATAAAGTATTTTCTCAAAAATATTATAACTAAAGTTAAATCTTTTTGGTTTTCTATTTTAAACTAGTCAATTTAAAGAAAAAAAGTTCAATAAATGCAAAGAATTAAGACTACGGTAAGTTCATATGCTTTTTTTTATGGGTTATTCTGTGAAGATTTTTATTAGAGTTTGATAGTTTGGTTGAATTTGCTATATAGAAAGTTATATAGAAAGTTAAAAATATTTTTTCTCGAATTACTATGGGTATAAATTTTAACGGAATTTCTTATCCCACCTTATGGAAAATAAAAAATACTTCTTAGATTTTAGAGATGCATCTCCAAACACACCCTTGCACTGTTTTTTAATGCATCAAATGAGTTCTACCTCAGAGTAACACAAAATAGAATGTGACTCTCGTATAATAAGTTTTTATTCTGAAAAATAAATACTAATTATACACAATATTCAGATATATTGTAAAAAAAATACGAATCGTTACTCAAATAAGTTTTAGCTTAGTATATATATATGCTAGTAACAAAAATAAGAAGAAACATAAGATTATTTTATGCAAAAAGAAATCTATACTATTGTTATATTTATCATCTTCTTAAACCTTCTCTTTATGATAAGTATAACAACGCCATAATAAAATTAACAAATATGACATGAATTACTTTTACGCGGAAAGAGTGTCATTATCTTTATGGTGTTTTTAATCATGATAAGGTAAATTACTAGAATGCCTTTAGTTATTGTAATTAGTTCCCTCTAAGTGTCATAAGTAGTTAATTTCAATAGAAGATAACAAGCAGCCACATTTGTGACATCTAGTAAGTCTTGAAGAAATTCACGTCGATGCATACAGTATTTGCTCAAAAATATTATAACTAAATTTAAATCTTTTGGGATTTCTATTTTAAACTAGTCAATTTAAAAAAAGATTCAATAAATGCAAATAATTAAGACTATGGAAAGTTCGTATGCTTTTGCTTACGGGTTATTCTGTGAAGATTTTTATTAGAGTTTGATAGTTTGGTTGAATTTGTTATGTAGCTTTACTACTACTATCTAATCATAAGTTATATAGAAAGTCAAAAATATTTTTTCTCGAATTACTATGGGCATAAATTTTAAGGGAATTTCTTGTCCCACCCTATGGAAAATCCAAATTACTTCTTAGATTTTAAAGATGCATCTCCAAATGCACCCTTGCTATATTTTTTAAATCATCAAATGAATGCTACCTCAAAGTAACATAAAATAAGCTGTGACTCACGTATAATAAGTTTTTATTCTGAAAAATAAATAGTAATAAGACACAATATTGAGATATATTGTTAAAAAATACGAAGTAATACTCAAACAAGTTTTATCTTTGTATTTATATATGCCAGAAACAAAAATAAGAAGAAATATAAGATTATTTTAAGCAAAAATAAACCTACACTATTGTTATATTTATCATCTTCTTAAACCTTCTCTTTATGTAAAGTATAACAACGCCATAATAAAATTAACAAATATGACATGAATTACTTTTACGCGGAAAGAGTGTCATTTTCTTTATGGTGATTTTTATCATGATAAGGAAAATTACTAGAATACCTTTAGTTATTGTAATTAGTCCCTCTAAGTGTTATAAGTAGTTGATTTCTATAGAAGATGACAAACAACCACTTTTGTAACATCTAGTAAGTCTTGAATAAACTCACATCGTGCATAAAGTATTTTCTCAAAAATATTATAACTAAAGTTAAATCTTTTTGGTTTTCTATTTTAAACTAGTCAATTTAAAGAAAAAAAGTTCAATAAATGCAAAGAATTAAGACTACGGTAAGTTCATATGCTTTTTTTTATGGGTTATTCTGTGAAGATTTTTATTAGAGTTTGATAGTTTGGTTGAATTTGCTATATAGAAAGTTATATAGAAAGTTAAAAATTTTTTCTCGAATTACTATGGGTATAAATTTTAACGGAATTTCTTATCCCACCTTATGGAAAATAAAAAATACTTCTTAGATTTTAGAGATGCATCTCCAAACACACCCTTGCACTGTTTTTTAATGCATCAAATGAGTTCTACCTCAGAGTAACACAAAATAGAATGTGACTCTCGTATAATAAGTTTTTATTCTGAAAAATAAATACTAATTATACACAATATTCAGATATATTGTAAAAAAAATACGAATCGTTACTCAAATAAGTTTTAGCTTAGTATATATATATGCTAGTAACAAAAATAAGAAGAAACATAAGATTATTTTATGCAAAAAGAAATCTATACTATTGTTATATTTATCATCTTCTTAAACCTTCTCTTTATGATAAGTATAACAACGCCATAATAAAATTAACAAATATGACATGAATTACTTTTACGCGGAAAGAGTGTCATTATCTTTATGGTGTTTTTAATCATGATAAGGTAAATTACTAGAATGCCTTTAGTTATTGTAATTAGTTCCCTCTAAGTGTCATAAGTAGTTAATTTCAATAGAAGATAACAAGCAGCCACATTTGTGACATCTAGTAAGTCTTGAAGAAATTCACGTCGATGCATACAGTATTTGCTCAAAAATATTATAACTAAATTTAAATCTTTTGGGATTTCTATTTTAAACTAGTCAATTTAAAAAAAGATTCAATAAATGCAAATAATTAAGACTATGGAAAGTTCGTATGCTTTTGCTTACGGGTTATTCTGTGAAGATTTTTATTAGAGTTTGATAGTTTGGTTGAATTTGTTATGTAGCTTTACTACTACTATCTAATCATAAGTTATATAGAAAGTCAAAAATATTTTTTCTCGAATTACTATGGGCATAAATTTTAAGGGAATTTCTTGTCCCACCCTATGGAAAATCCAAATTACTTCTTAGATTTTAAAGATGCATCTCCAAATGCACCCTTGCTATATTTTTTAAATCATCAAATGAATGCTACCTCAAAGTAACATAAAATAAGCTGTGACTCACGTATAATAAGTTTTTATTCTGAAAAATAAATAGTAATAAGACACAATATTGAGATATATTGTTAAAAAATACGAAGTAATACTCAAACAAGTTTTATCTTTGTATTTATATATGCCAGAAACAAAAATAAGAAGAAATATAAGATTATTTTAAGCAAAAATAAACCTACACTATTGTTATATTTATCATCTTCTTAAACCTTCTCTTTATGTAAAGTATAACAACGCCATAATAAAATTAACAACTATGACATGAATTACTTTTACGCGGAAAGAGTGTCATTTTCTTTATGGTGATTTTTATCATGATAAGGAAAATTACTAGAATACCTTTAGTTATTGTAATTAGTCCCTCTAAGTGTTATAAGTAGTTGATTTCTATAGAAGATGACAAACAACCACTTTTGTAACATCTAGTAAGTCTTGAATAAACTCACATCGTGCATAAAGTATTTTCTCAAAAATATTATAACTAAAGTTAAATCTTTTTGGTTTTCTATTTTAAACTAGTCAATTTAAAGAAAAAAAGTTCAATAAATGCAAAGAATTAAGACTACGGTAAGTTCATATGCTTTTTTTTATGGGTTATTCTGTGAAGATTTTTATTAGAGTTGGATAGTTTGGTTGAATTTGTTATGTAGCTCTACGACTACAATCTAATGATAAGTTATATAGAAAGTTAAAAATATTTTTTCTCGAATTACTATGGGTATAAATTTTAACGGAATTTCTTATCCCACCTTATGGAAAATAAAAATACTTCTTAGATTTTAGAGATGCATCTCCAAACACACCCTTGCACTGTTTTTTAATGCATCAAATGAGTTCTACCTCAGAGTAACACAAAATAGAATGTGACTCTCGTATAATAAGTTTTTATTCTGAAAAATAAATACTAATTATACACAATATTCAGATATATTGTAAAAAAAATACGAATCGTTACTCAAATAAGTTTTAGCTTAGTATATATATATGCTAGTAACAAAAATAAGAAGAAACATAAGATTATTTTATGCAAAAAGAAATCTATACTATTGTTATATTTATCATCTTCTTAAACCTTCTCTTTATGATAAGTATAACAACGCCATAATAAAATTAACAAATATGACATGAATTACTTTTACGCGGAAAGAGTGTCATTATCTTTATGGTGTTTTTAATCATGATAAGGTAAATTACTAGAATGCCTTTAGTTATTGTAATTAGTTCCCTCTAAGTGTCATAAGTAGTTAATTTCAATAGAAGATAACAAGCAGCCACATTTGTGACATCTAGTAAGTCTTGAAGAAATTCACGTCGATGCATACAGTATTTGCTCAAAAATATTATAACTAAATTTAAATCTTTTGGGATTTCTATTTTAAACTAGTCAATTTAAAAAAAAGATTCAATAAATGCAAATAATTAAGACTATGGAAAGTTCGTATGCTTTTGCTTACGGGTTATTCTGTGAAGATTTTTATTAGAGTTTGATAGTTTGGTTGAATTTGTTATGTAGATAAGTTATATAGAAAGTCAAAAATATTTTTTCTCGAATTACTATGGGCATAAATTTTAACCTTGCTATATTTTTTAAATCATCAAATGAATGCTACCTCAAAGTAACATAAAATAAGCTGTGACTCACGTATAATAAGTTTTTATTCTGAAAAATAAATAGTAATAAGACACAATATTGAGATATATTGTTAAAAAATACGAAGTAATACTCAAACAAGTTTTATCTTTGTATTTATATATGCCAGAAACAAAAATAAGAAGAAATATAAGATTATTTTAAGCAAAAATAAACCTACACTATTGTTATATTTATCATCTTCTTAAACCTTCTCTTTATGTAAAGTATAACAACGCCATAATAAAATTAACAAATATGACATGAATTACTTTTACGCGGAAAGAGTGTCATTTTCTTTATGGTGATTTTTATCATGATAAGGAAAATTACTAGAATACCTTTAGTTATTGTAATTAGTCCCTCTAAGTGTTATAAGTAGTTGATTTCTATAGAAGATGACAAACAACCACTTTTGTAACATCTAGTAAGTCTTGAATAAACTCACATCGTGCATAAAGTATTTTCTCAAAAATATTATAACTAAAGTTAAATCTTTTTGGTTTTCTATTTTAAACTAGTCAATTTAAAGAAAAAAAGTTCAATAAATGCAAAGAATTAAGACTACGGTAAGTTCATATGCTTTTTTTTATGGGTTATTCTGTGAAGATTTTTATTAGAGTTGGATAGTTTGGTTGAATTTGTTATGTAGCTCTACGACTACAATCTAATCATAAGTTATATAGAAAGTTAAAAATATTTTTTCTCGAATTACTATGGGTATAAATTTTAACGGAATTTCTTATCCCACCTTATGGAAAATAAAAAATACTTCTTAGATTTTAGAGATGCATCTCCAACACACCCTTGCACTGTTTTTTAATGCATCAAATGAGTTCTACCTCAGAGTAACACAAAATAGAATGTGACTCTCGTATAATAAGTTTTTATTCTGAAAAATAAATACTAATTATACACAATATTCAGATATATTGTAAAAAAAATACGAATCGTTACTCAAATAAGTTTTAGCTTAGTATATATATATGCTAGTAACAAAAATAAGAAGAAACATAAGATTATTTTATGCAAAAAGAAATCTATACTATTGTTATATTTATCATCTTCTTAAACCTTCTCTTTATGATAAGTATAACAACGCCATAATAAAATTAACAAATATGACATGAATTACTTTTACGCGGAAAGAGTGTCATTATCTTTATGGTGTTTTTAATCATGATAAGGTAAATTACTAGAATGCCTTTAGTTATTGTAATTAGTTCCCTCTAAGTGTCATAAGTAGTTAATTTCTATAGAAGATAACAAGCAGCCACATTTGTGACATCTAGTAAGTCTTGAAGAAATTCACGTCGATGCATACAGTATTTGCTCAAAAATATTATAACTAAATTTAAATCTTTTGGGATTTCTATTTTAAACTAGTCAATTTAAAAAAAAGATTCAATAAATGCAAATAATTAAGACTATGGAAAGTTCGTATGCTTTTGCTTACGGGTTATTCTGTGAAGATTTTTATTAGAGTTTGATAGTTTGGTTGAATTTGTTATGTAGATAAGTTATATAGAAAGTCAAAAATATTTTTTCTCGAATTACTATGGGCATAAATTTTAAGGGAATTTCTTGTCCCACCCTATGGAAAATCCAAATTACTTCTTAGATTTTAAAGATGCATCTCCAAATGCACCCTTGCTATATTTTTTAAATCATCAAATGAATGCTACCTCAAAGTAACATAAAATAAGCTGTGACTCACGTATAATAAGTTTTTATTCTGAAAAATAAATAGTAATAAGACACAATATTGAGATATATTGTTAAAAAATACGAAGTAATACTCAAACAAGTTTTATCTTTGTATTTATATATGCCAGAAACAAAAATAAGAAGAAATATAAGATTATTTTAAGCAAAAATAAACCTACACTATTGTTATATTTATCATCTTCTTAAACCTTCTCTTTATGTAAAGTATAACAACGCCATAATAAAATTAACAACTATGACATGAATTACTTTTACGCGGAAAGAGTGTCATTTTCTTTATGGTGATTTTTATCATGATAAGGAAAATTACTAGAATACCTTTAGTTATTGTAATTAGTCCCTCTAAGTGTTATAAGTAGTTGATTTCTATAGAAGATGACAAACAACCACTTTTGTAACATCTAGTAAGTCTTGAATAAACTCACATCGTGCATAAAGTATTTTCTCAAAAATATTATAACTAAAGTTAAATCTTTTTGGTTTTCTATTTTAAACTAGTCAATTTAAAGAAAAAAAGTTCAATAAATGCAAAGAATTAAGACTACGGTAAGTTCATATGCTTTTTTTATGGGTTATTCTGTGAAGATTTTTATTAGAGTTTGATAGTTTGGTTGAATTTGCTATATAGAAAGTTATATAGAAAGTTAAAAATATTTTTTCTCGAATTACTATGGGTATAAATTTTAACGGAATTTCTTATCCCACCTTATGGAAAATAAAAAATACTTCTTAGATTTTAGAGATGCATCTCCAAACACACCCTTGCACTGTTTTTTAATGCATCAAATGAGTTCTACCTCAGAGTAACACAAAATAGAATGTGACTCTCGTATAATAAGTTTTTATTCTGAAAAATAAATACTAATTATACACAATATTCAGATATATTGTAAAAAAAATACGAATCGTTACTCAAATAAGTTTTAGCTTAGTATATATATATGCTAGTAACAAAAATAAGAAGAAACATAAGATTATTTTATGCAAAAAGAAATCTATACTATTGTTATATTTATCATCTTCTTAAACCTTCTCTTTATGATAAGTATAACAACGCCATAATAAAATTAACAAATATGACATGAATTACTTTTACGCGGAAAGAGTGTCATTATCTTTATGGTGTTTTTAATCATGATAAGGTAAATTACTAGAATGCCTTTAGTTATTGTAATTAGTTCCCTCTAAGTGTCATAAGTAGTTAATTTCAATAGAAGATAACAAGCAGCCACATTTGTGACATCTAGTAAGTCTTGAAGAAATTCACGTCGATGCATACAGTATTTGCTCAAAAATATTATAACTAAATTTAAATCTTTTGGGATTTCTATTTTAAACTAGTCAATTTAAAAAAAAGATTCAATAAATGCAAATAATTAAGACTATGGAAAGTTCGTATGCTTTTGCTTACGGGTTATTCTGTGAAGATTTTTATTAGAGTTTGATAGTTTGGTTGAATTTGTTATGTAGCTTTACTACTACTATCTAATCATAAGTTATATAGAAAGTCAAAAATATTTTTTCTCGAATTACTATGGGCATAAATTTTAAGGGAATTTCTTGTCCCACCCTATGGAAAATCCAAATTACTTCTTAGATTTTAAAGATGCATCTCCAAATGCACCCTTGCTATATTTTTTAAATCATCAAATGAATGCTACCTCAAAGTAACATAAAATAAGCTGTGACTCACGTATAATAAGTTTTTATTCTGAAAAATAAATAGTAATAAGACACAATATTGAGATATATTGTTAAAAAATACGAAGTAATACTCAAACAAGTTTTATCTTTGTATTTATATATGCCAGAAACAAAAATAAGAAGAAATATAAGATTATTTTAAGCAAAAATAAACCTACACTATTGTTATATTTATCATCTTCTTAAACCTTCTCTTTATGAAAAGTATAACAACGCCATAATAAAATTAACAAATATGACATGAATTACTTTTACGCGGAAAGAGTGTCATTTTCTTTATGGTGATTTTTATCATGATAAGGAAAATTACTAGAATACCTTTAGTTATTGTAATTAGTCCCTCTAAGTGTTATAAGTAGTTGATTTCTATAGAAGATGACAAACAACCACTTTTGTAACATCTAGTAAGTCTTGAATAAACTCACATCGTGCATAAAGTATTTTCTCAAAAATATTATAACTAAAGTTAAATCTTTTTGGTTTTCTATTTTAAACTAGTCAATTTAAAGAAAAAAAGTTCAATAAATGCAAAGAATTAAGACTACGGTAAGTTCATATGCTTTTTTTTATGGGTTATTCTGTGAAGATTTTTATTAGAGTTTGATAGTTTGGTTGAATTTGCTATATAGAAAGTTATATAGAAAGTTAAAAATATTTTTTCTCGAATTACTATGGGTATAAATTTTAACGGAATTTCTTATCCCACCTTATGGAAAATAAAAAATACTTCTTAGATTTTAGAGATGCATCTCCAAACACACCCTTGCACTGTTTTTTAATGCATCAAATGAGTTCTACCTCAGAGTAACACAAAATAGAATGTGACTCTCGTATAATAAGTTTTTATTCTGAAAAATAAATACTAATTATACACAATATTCAGATATATTGTAAAAAAAATACGAATCGTTACTCAAATAAGTTTTAGCTTAGTATATATATATGCTAGTAACAAAAATAAGAAGAAACATAAGATTATTTTATGCAAAAAGAAATCTATACTATTGTTATATTTATCATCTTCTTAAACCTTCTCTTTATGATAAGTATAACAACGCCATAATAAAATTAACAAATATGACATGAATTACTTTTACGCGGAAAGAGTGTCATTATCTTTATGGTGTTTTTAATCATGATAAGGTAAATTACTAGAATGCCTTTAGTTATTGTAATTAGTTCCCTCTAAGTGTCATAAGTAGTTAATTTCTATAGAAGATAACAAGCAGCCACATTTGTGACATCTAGTAAGTCTTGAAGAAATTCACATCGATGCATACAGTATTTGCTCAAAAATATTATAACTAAATTTAAATCTTTTGGGATTTCTATTTTAAACTAGTCAATTTAAAAAAAAGATTCAATAAATGCAAATAATTAAGACTATGGAAAGTTCGTATGCTTTTGCTTACGGGTTATTCTGTGAAGATTTTTATTAGAGTTTGATAGTTTGGTTGAATTTGTTATGTAGCTTTACTACTACTATCTAATCATAAGTTATATAGAAAGTCAAAAATATTTTTTCTCGAATTACTATGGGCATAAATTTTAAGGGAATTTCTTGTCCCACCCTATGGAAAATCCAAATTACTTCTTAGATTTTAAAGATGCATCTCCAAATGCACCCTTGCTATATTTTTTAAATCATCAAATGAATGCTACCTCAAAGTAACATAAAATAAGCTGTGACTCACGTATAATAAGTTTTTATTCTGAAAAATAAATAGTAATAAGACACAATATTGAGATATATTGTTAAAAAATACGAAGTAATACTCAAACAAGTTTTATCTTTGTATTTATATATGCCAGAAACAAAAATAAGAAGAAATATAAGATTATTTTAAGCAAAAATAAACCTACACTATTGTTATATTTATCATCTTCTTAAACCTTCTCTTTATGAAAAGTATAACAACGCCATAATAAAATTAACAAATATGACATGAATTACTTTTACGCGGAAAGAGTGTCATTTTCTTTATGGTGATTTTTATCATGATAAGGAAAATTACTAGAATACCTTTAGTTATTGTAATTAGTCCCTCTAAGTGTTATAAGTAGTTGATTTCTATAGAAGATGACAAACAACCACTTTTGTAACATCTAGTAAGTCTTGAATAAACTCACATCGTGCATAAAGTATTTTCTCAAAATATTATAACTAAAGTTAAATCTTTTTGGTTTTCTATTTTAAACTAGTCAATTTAAAGAAAAAAAGTTCAATAAATGCAAAGAATTAAGACTACGGTAAGTTCATATGCTTTTTTTTATGGGTTATTCTGTGAAGATTTTTATTAGAGTTTGATAGTTTGGTTGAATTTGCTATATAGAAAGTTATATAGAAAGTTAAAAATATTTTTTCTCGAATTACTATGGGTATAAAATATTTTAACCTTTGCACTGTTTTTTAATGCATCAAATGAGTTCTACCTCAGAGTAACACAAAATAGAATGTGACTCTCGTATAATAAGTTTTTATTCTGAAAAATAAATACTAATTATACACAATATTCAGATATATTGTAAAAAAAATACGAATCGTTACTCAAATAAGTTTTAGCTTAGTATATATATATGCTAGTAACAAAAATAAGAAGAAACATAAGATTATTTTATGCAAAAAGAAATCTATACTATTGTTATATTTATCATCTTCTTAAACCTTCTCTTTATGATAAGTATAACAACGCCATAATAAAATTAACAAATATGACATGAATTACTTTTACGCGGAAAGAGTGTCATTATCTTTATGGTGTTTTTAATCATGATAAGGTAAATTACTAGAATGCCTTTAGTTATTGTAATTAGTTCCCTCTAAGTGTCATAAGTAGTTAATTTCTATAGAAGATAACAAGCAGCCACATTTGTGACATCTAGTAAGTCTTGAAGAAATTCACATCGATGCATACAGTATTTGCTCAAAAATATTATAACTAAATTTAAATCTTTTGGGATTTCTATTTTAAACTAGTCAATTTAAAAAAAAGATTCAATAAATGCAAATAATTAAGACTATGGAAAGTTCGTATGCTTTTGCTTACGGGTTATTCTGTGAAGATTTTATTAGAGTTTGATAGTTTGGTTGAATTTGTTATGTAGCTTTACTACTACTATCTAATCATAAGTTATATAGAAAGTCAAAAATATTTTTTCTCGAATTACTATGGACATAAATTTTAAGGGAATTTCTTGTCCCACCCTATGGAAAATCCAAATTACTTCTTAGATTTTAAAGATGCATCTTCAAATGCACCCTTGCTATATTTTTTAAATCATCAAATGAATGCTACCTCAAAGTAACATAAAATAAGCTGTGACTCACGTATAATAAATTTTTATTCTGAAAAATAAATAGTAATAAGACACAATATTGAGATATATTGTTAAAAAATACGAAGTAATACTCAAACAAGTTTTATCTTTGTATTTATATATGCCAGAAACAAAAATAAGAAGAAATATAAGATTATTTTAAGCAAAAATAAACCTACACTATTGTTATATTTATCATCTTCTTAAACCTTCTCTTTATGAAAAGTATAACAACGCCATAATAAAATTAACAAATATGACATGAATTACTTTTACGCGGAAAGAGTGTCATTTTCTTTATGGTGATTTTTATCATGATAAGGAAAATTACTAGAATACCTTTAGTTATTGTAATTAGTCCCTCTAAGTGTTATAAGTAGTTGATTTCTATAGAAGATGACAAACAACCACTTTTGTAACATCTAGTAAGTCTTGAATAAACTCACATCGTGCATAAAGTATTTTCTCAAAAATATTATAACTAAAGTTAAATCTTTTTGGTTTTCTATTTTAAACTAGTCAATTTAAAGAAAAAAAGTTCAATAAATGCAAAGAATTAAGACTACGGTAAGTTCATATGCTTTTGTTTATGGGTTATTCTGTGAAGATTTTTATTAGAGTTTGATAGTTTGGTTGAATTTGTTATATAGAAAGTTATATAGAAAGTTAAAAATATTTTTTCTCGAATTACTATGGGTATAAATTTTAACCTTGCACTGTTTTTTAATGCATCAAATGAGTTCTACCTCAGAGTAACACAAAATAGAATGTGACTCTCGTATAATAAGTTTTTATTCTGAAAAATAAATACTAATTATACACAATATTCAGATATATTGTAAAAAAAATACGAATCGTTACTCAAATAAGTTTTAGCTTAGTATATATATATGCTAGTAACAAAAATAAGAAGAAACATAAGATTATTTTATGCAAAAAGAAATCTATACTATTGTTATATTTATCATCTTCTTAAACCTTCTCTTTATGATAAGTATAACAACGCCATAATAAAATTAACAAATATGACATGAATTACTTTTACGCGGAAAGAGTGTCATTATCTTTATGGTGTTTTTAATCATGATAAGGTAAATTACTAGAATGCCTTTAGTTATTGTAATTAGTTCCCTCTAAGTGTCATAAGTAGTTAATTTCTATAGAAGATAACAAGCAGCCACATTTGTGACATCTAGTAAGTCTTGAAGAAATTCACATCGATGCATACAGTATTTGCTCAAAAATATTATAACTAAATTTAAATCTTTTGGGATTTCTATTTTAAACTAGTCAATTTAAAAAAAAGATTCAATAAATGCAAATAATTAAGACTATGGAAAGTTCGTATGCTTTTGCTTACGGGTTATTCTGTGAAGATTTTTATTAGAGTTTGATAGTTTGGTTGAATTTGTTATGTAGCTTTACTACTACTATCTAATCATAAGTTATATAGAAAGTCAAAAATATTTTTTCTCGAATTACTATGGGCATAAATTTTAAGGGAATTTCTTGTCCCACCCTATGGAAAATCCAAATTACTTCTTAGATTTTAAAGATGCATCTCCAAATGCACCCTTGCTATATTTTTTAAATCATCAAATGAATGCTACCTCAAAGTAACATAAAATAAGCTGTGACTCACGTATAATAAATTTTTATTCTGAAAAATAAATAGTAATAAGACACAATATTGAGATATATTGTTAAAAAATACGAAGTAATACTCAAACAAGTTTTATCTTTGTATTTATATATGCCAGAAACAAAAATAAGAAGAAATATAAGATTATTTTAAGCAAAAATAAACCTACACTATTGTTATATTTATCATCTTCTTAAACCTTCTCTTTATGAAAAGTATAACAACGCCATAATAAAATTAACAAATATGACATGAATTACTTTTACGCGGAAAGAGTGTCATTTTCTTTATGGTGATTTTTATCATGATAAGGAAAATTACTAGAATACCTTTAGTTATTGTAATTAGTCCCTCTAAGTGTTATAAGTAGTTGATTTCTATAGAAGATGACAAACAACCACTTTTGTAACATCTAGTAAGTCTTGAATAAACTCACATCGTGCATAAAGTATTTTCTCAAAAATATTATAACTAAAGTTAAATCTTTTTGGTTTTCTATTTTAAACTAGTCAATTTAAAGAAAAAAAGTTCAATAAATGCAAAGAATTAAGACTACGGTAAGTTCATATGCTTTTGTTTATGGGTTATTCTGTGAAGATTTTTATTAGAGTTTGATAGTTTGGTTGAATTTGTTATATAGAAAGTTATATAGAAAGTTAAAAATATTTTTTTCTCGAATTACTATGGGTATAAATTTTAACCTTGCACTGTTTTTTAATGCATCAAATGAGTTCTACCTCAGAGTAACACAAAATAGAATGTGACTCTCGTATAATAAGTTTTTATTCTGAAAAATAAATACTAATTATACACAATATTCAGATATATTGTAAAAAAAATACGAATCGTTACTCAAATAAGTTTTAGCTTAGTATATATATATGCTAGTAACAAAAATAAGAAGAAACATAAGATTATTTTATGCAAAAAGAAATCTATACTATTGTTATATTTATCATCTTCTTAAACCTTCTCTTTATGATAAGTATAACAACGCCATAATAAAATTAACAAATATGACATGAATTACTTTTACGCGGAAAGAGTGTCATTATCTTTATGGTGTTTTTAATCATGATAAGGTAAATTACTAGAATGCCTTTAGTTATTGTAATTAGTTCCCTCTAAGTGTCATAAGTAGTTAATTTCTATAGAAGATAACAAGCAGCCACATTTGTGACATCTAGTAAGTCTTGAAGAAATTCACATCGATGCATACAGTATTTGCTCAAAATATTATAACTAAATTTAAATCTTTTGGGATTTCTATTTTAAACTAGTCAATTTAAAAAAAAGATTCAATAAATGCAAATAATTAAGACTATGGAAAGTTCGTATGCTTTTGCTTACGGGTTATTCTGTGAAGATTTTTATTAGAGTTTGATAGTTTGGTTGAATTTGTTATGTAGCTTTACTACTACTATCTAATCATAAGTTATATAGAAAGTCAAAAATATTTTTTCTCGAATTACTATGGACATAAATTTTAAGGGAATTTCTTGTCCCACCCTATGGAAAATCCAAATTACTTCTTAGATTTTAAAGATGCATCTTCAAATGCACCCTTGCTATATTTTTTAAATCATCAAATGAATGCTACCTCAAAGTAACATAAAATAAGCTGTGACTCACGTATAATAAATTTTTATTCTGAAAAATAAATAGTAATAAGACACAATATTGAGATATATTGTTAAAAATTACGAAGTAATACTCAAACAAGTTTTATCTTTGTATTTATATATGCCAGAAACAAAAATAAGAAGAAATATAAGATTATTTTAAGCAAAAATAAACCTACACTATTGTTATATTTATCATCTTCTTAAACCTTCTCTTTATGAAAAGTATAACAACGCCATAATAAAATTAACAAATATGACATGAATTACTTTTACGCGGAAAGAGTGTCATTTTCTTTATGGTGATTTTTATCATGATAAGGAAAATTACTAGAATACCTTTAGTTATTGTAATTAGTCCCTCTAAGTGTTATAAGTAGTTGATTTCTATAGAAGATGACAAACAACCACTTTTGTAACATCTAGTAAGTCTTGAATAAACTCACATCGTGCATAAAGTATTTTCTCAAAAATATTATAACTAAAGTTAAATCTTTTTGGTTTTCTATTTTAAACTAGTCAATTTAAAGAAAAAAAGTTCAATAAATGCAAAGAATTAAGACTACGGTAAGTTCATATGCTTTTGTTTATGGGTTATTCTGTGAAGATTTTTATTAGAGTTTGATAGTTTGGTTGAATTTGTTATATAGAAAGTTATATAGAAAGTTAAAAATATTTTTTCTCGAATTACTATGGGTATAAATTTTAACCTTGCACTGTTTTTTAATGCATCAAATGAGTTCTACCTCAGAGTAACACAAAATAGAATGTGACTCTCGTATAATAAGTTTTTATTCTGAAAAATAAATACTAATTATACACAATATTCAGATATATTGTAAAAAAAATACGAATCGTAACTCAAATAAGTTTTAGCTTAGTATATATATATGCTAGTAACAAAAATAAGAAGAAACATAAGATTATTTTATGCAAAAAGAAATCTATACTATTGTTATATTTATCATCTTCTTAAACCTTCTCTTTATGATAAGTATAACAACGCCATAATAAAATTAACAAATATGACATGAATTACTTTTACGCGGAAAGAGTGTCATTATCTTTATGGTGTTTTTAATCATGATAAGGTAAATTACTAGAATGCCTTTAGTTATTGTAATTAGTTCCCTCTAAGTGTCATAAGTAGTTAATTTCTATAGAAGATAACAAGCAGCCACATTTGTGACATCTAGTAAGTCTTGAAGAAATTCACATCGATGCATACAGTATTTGCTCAAAAATATTATAACTAAATTTAAATCTTTTGGGATTTCTATTTTAAACTAGTCAATTTAAAAAAAAGATTCAATAAATGCAAATAATTAAGACTATGGAAAGTTCGTATGCTTTTGCTTACGGGTTATTCTGTGAAGATTTTTATTAGAGTTTGATAGTTTGGTTGAATTTGTTATGTAGCTTTACTACTACTATCTAATCATAAGTTATATAGAAAGTCAAAAATATTTTTTCTCGAATTACTATGGGCATAAATTTTAAGGGAATTTCTTGTCCCACCCTATGGAAAATCCAAATTACTTCTTAGATTTTAAAGATGCATCTCCAAATGCACCCTTGCTATATTTTTTAAATCATCAAATGAATGCTACCTCAAAGTAACATAAAATAAGCTGTGACTCACGTATAATAAATTTTTATTCTGAAAAATAAATAGTAATAAGACACAATATTGAGATATATTGTTAAAAAATACGAAGTAATACTCAAACAAGTTTTATCTTTGTATTTATATATGCCAGAAACAAAAATAAGAAGAAATATAAGATTTATTTAAGCAAAAATAAACCTACACTATTGTTATATTTATCATCTTCTTAAACCTTCTCTTTATGAAAAGTATAACAACGCCATAATAAAATTAACAAATATGACATGAATTACTTTTACGCGGAAAGAGTGTCATTTTCTTTATGGTGATTTTTATCATGATAAGGAAAATTACTAGAATACCTTTAGTTATTGTAATTAGTCCCTCTAAGTGTTATAAGTAGTTGATTTCTATAGAAGATGACAAACAACCACTTTTGTAACATCTAGTAAGTCTTGAATAAACTCACATCGTGCATAAAGTATTTTCTCAAAAATATTATAACTAAAGTTAAATCTTTTTGGTTTTCTATTTTAAACTAGTCAATTTAAAGAAAAAAAGTTCAATAAATGCAAAGAATTAAGACTACGGTAAGTTCATATGCTTTTGTTTATGGGTTATTCTGTGAAGATTTTTATTAGAGTTTGATAGTTTGGTTGAATTTGTTATATAGAAAGTTATATAGAAAGTTAAAAATATTTTTTCTCGAATTACTATGGGTATAAATTTTAACCTTGCACTGTTTTTTAATGCATCAAATGAGTTCTACCTCAGAGTAACACAAAATAGAATGTGACTCTCGTATAATAAGTTTTTATTCTGAAAAATAAATACTAATTATACACAATATTCAGATATATTGTAAAAAAAATACGAATCGTTACTCAAATAAGTTTTAGCTTAGTATATATATATGCTAGTAACAAAAATAAGAAGAAACATAAGATTATTTTATGCAAAAAGAAATCTATACTATTGTTATATTTATCATCTTCTTAAACCTTCTCTTTATGATAAGTATAACAACGCCATAATAAAATTAACAAATATGACATGAATTACTTTTACGCGGAAAGAGTGTCATTATCTTTATGGTGTTTTTAATCATGATAAGGTAAATTACTAGAATGCCTTTAGTTATTGTAATTAGTTCCCTCTAAGTGTCATAAGTAGTTAATTTCTATAGAAGATAACAAGCAGCCACATTTGTGACATCTAGTAAGTCTTGAAGAAATTCACATCGATGCATACAGTATTTGCTCAAAATATTATAACTAAATTTAAATCTTTTGGGATTTCTATTTTAAACTAGTCAATTTAAAAAAAAGATTCAATAAATGCAAATAATTAAGACTATGGAAAGTTCGTATGCTTTTGCTTACGGGTTATTCTGTGAAGATTTTTATTAGAGTTTGATAGTTTGGTTGAATTTGTTATGTAGCTTTACTACTACTATCTAATCATAAGTTATATAGAAAGTCAAAAATATTTTTTCTCGAATTACTATGGGCATAAATTTTAAGGGAATTTCTTGTCCCACCCTATGGAAAATCCAAATTACTTCTTAGATTTTAAAGATGCATCTCCAAATGCACCCTTGCTATATTTTTTAAATCATCAAATGAATGCTACCTCAAAGTAACATAAAATAAGCTGTGACTCACGTATAATAAATTTTTATTCTGAAAAATAAATAGTAATAAGACACAATATTGAGATATATTGTTAAAAAATACGAAGTAATACTCAAACAAGTTTTATCTTTGTATTTATATATGCCAGAAACAAAAATAAGAAGAAATATAAGATTATTTTAAGCAAAAATAAACCTACACTATTGTTATATTTATCATCTTCTTAAACCTTCTCTTTATGAAAAGTATAACAACGCCATAATAAAATTAACAAATATGACATGAATTACTTTTACGCGGAAAGAGTGTCATTTTCTTTATGGTGATTTTTATCATGATAAGGAAAATTACTAGAATACCTTTAGTTATTGTAATTAGTCCCTCTAAGTGTTATAAGTAGTTGATTTCTATAGAAGATGACAAACAACCACTTTTGTAACATCTAGTAAGTCTTGAATAAACTCACATCGTGCATAAAGTATTTTCTCAAAAATATTATAACTAAAGTTAAATCTTTTTGGTTTTCTATTTTAAACTAGTCAATTTAAAGAAAAAAAGTTCAATAAATGCAAAGAATTAAGACTACGGTAAGTTCATATGCTTTTGTTTATGGGTTATTCTGTGAAGATTTTTATTAGAGTTTGATAGTTTGGTTGAATTTGTTATATAGAAAGTTATATAGAAAGTTAAAAATATTTTTTCTCGAATTACTATGGGTATAAATTTTAACCTTGCACTGTTTTTTAATGCATCAAATGAGTTCTACCTCAGAGTAACACAAAATAGAATGTGACTCTCGTATAATAAGTTTTTATTCTGAAAAATAAATACTAATTATACACAATATTCAGATATATTGTAAAAAAAATACGAATCGTTACTCAAATAAGTTTTAGCTTAGTATATATATATATGCTAGTAACAAAAATAAGAAGAAACATAAGATTATTTTATGCAAAAAGAAATCTATACTATTGTTATATTTATCATCTTCTTAAACCTTCTCTTTATGATAAGTATAACAACGCCATAATAAAATTAACAAATATGACATGAATTACTTTTACGCGGAAAGAGTGTCATTATCTTTATGGTGTTTTTAATCATGATAAGGTAAATTACTAGAATGCCTTTAGTTATTGTAATTAGTTCCCTCTAAGTGTCATAAGTAGTTAATTTCTATAGAAGATAACAAGCAGCCACATTTGTGACATCTAGTAAGTCTTGAAGAAATTCACATCGATGCATACAGTATTTGCTCAAAAATATTATAACTAAATTTAAATCTTTTGGGATTTCTATTTTAAACTAGTCAATTTAAAAAAAGATTCAATAAATGCAAATAATTAAGACTATGGAAAGTTCGTATGCTTTTGCTTACGGGTTATTCTGTGAAGATTTTTATTAGAGTTTGATAGTTTGGTTGAATTTGTTATGTAGCTTTACTACTACTGTCTAATCATAAGTTATATAGAAAGTCAAAAATATTTTTTCTCGAATTACTATGGGCATAAATTTTAAGGGAATTTCTTGTCCCACCCTATGGAAAATCCAAATTACTTCTTAGATTTTAAAGATGCATCTCCAAATGCACCCTTGCTATATTTTTTAAATCATCAAATGAATGCTACCTCAAAGTAACATAAAATAAGCTGTGACTCACGTATAATAAATTTTTATTCTGAAAAATAAATAGTAATAAGACACAATATTGAGATATATTGTTAAAAAATACGAAGTAATACTCAAACAAGTTTTATCTTTGTATTTATATATGCCAGAAACAAAAATAAGAAGAAATATAAGATTATTTTAAGCAAAAATAAACCTACACTATTGTTATATTTATCATCTTCTTAAACCTTCTCTTTATGAAAAGTATAACAACGCCATAATAAAATTAACAAATATGACATGAATTACTTTTACGCGGAAAGAGTGTCATTTTCTTTATGGTGATTTTTATCATGATAAGGAAAATTACTAGAATACCTTTAGTTATTGTAATTAGTCCCTCTAAGTGTTATAAGTAGTTGATTTCTATAGAAGATGACAAACAACCACTTTTGTAACATCTAGTAAGTCTTGAATAAACTCACATCGTGCATAAAGTATTTTCTCAAAAATATTATAACTAAAGTTAAATCTTTTTGGTTTTCTATTTTAAACTAGTTGTCATACCCCAAAATTTGCCCGTTGATATTACAAGGCATTTTTCAAGGCACTCCGATTTGTTCTGCAAGACACTGACCTCAAAGGAACAAAAGCCCAGCTCACAACAGGCCCAATCCAGAAAATGGCCCAAACTGGCCTGCTCGCCAGGCGAGCAATTCCTTCGCCTAGCGAACACTTCGTTATGACACTCGCCCCAGCGAAGCATCAGATCCAGTAAAAGCCCAAACTAGCTGGCTCGCTAGGCGAGCAACTCCTTCGCCTAGCGAAGCTTGCGAATAGCAAAATTTCTGGGCTTCATTCTGAGCCCATTAGGTCATCACAATCACTATAAATAGCCAAGTTTCAGTCATGAAAAGGGACGGGAAAACAGACGAAGACGGAGACAAAGACGGACGGAAACCCTGGCACAGAAACCCTGGAGGCTACTTTAGAGAGTTCCGAGTAAAGAAACCCTGAAGGCCGCTCCTCCGCTCCGAAGCTACCGCCGTCCAACTCCATCCGATGCCAAAAGCGATCAGTCTCTTCAACGTAGCAGCTTAGTTGCAAGCAGGTTTGCGCGTCACTATTGTTTTATACTTTTAATCGGTAATCTCTATATACATAAAGCATCATGATTGAAGTTTCGAATATGTAATTTGATTTCACATGCGAATTTAAATATGCTTGAATATCATGAATGTTTGTCCATGCTATTCCTGTAATCAAATGCCATAAAAGTTCAGGTTTCCGGAGGTCATGCTGTTGTGAAACTCCAAACCCGTGGCCGCTCGCTAGCACATCGCTAAGCGAGCCTGTAGCGAGCAGTCGCTGAGCCTTCGCTAGGCGAAGCAGAGGCGAACGGGACAGTGGCTGCTTCGTCTCGTTGTTGTTCTGTCTTATGTTTATCTAATCATGATTTATTATAGTTCTGCATCATTTGGCCTGAGTTCATGACTGTTATGTTTATTTTATGGTGCAATTGTCAAATCATACTTTATCTCAATGCTCTAACCCGTGTGTTAAATGGTGTAAAGGCTTACATATTCTCGAAGAAACGGCCGGCTAGGTATTCCACCTTAGGTGTGGGATACCCTTATGGAGATTCACCCCGAATTATTCAATTGATTTTAATGTATTAATGTTATGGCGAAGATCCACCCTAATGGCTTAATTGTATTGATTTTAATATGGACCTAATTACCTACTTGATCACGGCTACCTAATTAATTGTAAAACTTTGCCTTTAAATAAGTGATCTCGGACCTCTCTTTGTTACCCTACGATTACGGTATTATGGTCATGTCCCGCGAATATGGGGATACCCTTAGCAAAGACCCTTCGGCTAAATCATCATAGTCCCTCGAATGTCGCCTTTGTCCCTCGATGACCCTTCGGTGTAGCCTACGGTTAAATGATGATAGTCCCTTCGAATGCTAAGGTATCCTCACAACTGTTGCCTTCGATGACCAATCAATGACCCTTCGATGACCCTTCTACATCCAAAGGATAAAACTACTTACTTCTCAATAGTAAGGACAGCTTTACCCTCATGAGGAAAGGAAATGCCCGGAAAGACCTCGGACAGGTATAACCCTTAATTGCTCATTCATAACCTAAAATACTTTTCACACCTCAACATCTTTTAGAAAGTCACCACTTGGCATACATTCATACTAGAATCATTGCCGAGTTATATTTTTCTAAACAACTTTCAAAACTAAACGAGATAACCACTTTGTATACATTCATACAAGAATCATTACAAAGTTAAATTCTCCTTTTCAAAACATTTTCTACGCATTTTTCAAACACTTGTTCAAACGAGAAAAACATAAATGATTGAGCAATTAAGAGCCCATGGGTAACCATGGATACAAAGGGTGCTAACACCTTCCCTTTGTATAATGTACCTCCCGAACCTAAGAATCTAAATTAAGGTCTTTCCTGTTCTTTTCCACCTTTCCTTATTGGATAAAAGAAAAGTCGGTGGCGACTCTTGCTAACCGCGACATTGCGATTAAAAAACACATTAAAGTCAGTTCACCGTATGACAGAACTGGCGACTCTGCTGGGGATTACAAAGAGAGGTCACCTTAAAAAATCATTTATGTTTTCAAATTGTTCCTTCTTTTAAGGGAATTTTTGAGTGAAAGATCCTACACCCGGATCTAGTGTACCTTAGGTAAGTAGCAATAGATCATCGCGACTATCCGGCGTATACTGGAATGGTTAAAATGATGGCTACGGTTAATGTGACACTTTGGATGTCCTGATGTTCCTCATGTTTACTTGAGGAAAAATTTGGCATTTGCGTGGTGTCATCAAAGCATTAACCAGACCTTTAGAACCCTAATTGACTCATCCTAGCCATTAGAAAGTAGTGAGATAACTGACTTCGGTTCCGACTGGGGTTGGTTGAGACTCGATACTACACTCTTTGAGATTGGACTTTAGGGAAGCTTTGGTCAACCACTTGGCGTTGCACTGAAGTGGACTTAAAGAAAGGTCGATGATCTGAGATCCTTCTAGAACCCGGTTACTATTCTAGGACAGGTTGAACCAACCAAACTTCAGTGGGGAGGGTACTTACCTATGGAACTCATGCAAGCCTTAAAACTTAGGAATGATGGTTGTGTGACTTGCTTGTGCTTGTTATTTACTTAACATCTTAACATCATAACATCATCATAACATCATGGCATTGAACTAACCATTTCGAGGACTTAGGGATTTAACTTTGCTTTATTTTGTAAAAAAAAAAAAAAAAAGTTTCCCTTTTTGGTAGTTTATGCAAAGTTAAATTCCAAAAGTCCTTGAAAACATTTCATACATTGCATAGCATAACATTGCATAACAGGTGTTCTAAAGGGATCAATGTTCTCACGGTTTTCATGCAAGCAGAAAAATGGACCTCGAACAAACTGTCAAGGATCTCCATACTCAGAATGCTCAACTCCAGGAGATGGTCTTGAACTTATCCAAGGGGCAGGAAGAACTGAAGGCTCTCTTGCTCGAGAAGAAAAAAGACAAGAAATCTGTGAGGCACATTAACCCGGGAAGAAGGCAGTTTACGAAGATCAATATGACTTTAGCAAAAGCACTGCAGGGTATGCTAAAAGCAAATTTAATTACCCTCAGAGATCCTCCTGCAAAACCCAACACTACTTCTCCTAGTTATAATCCCAACGCCAGGTGTGCGTATCACTCCGATAGCCCCGGGCATAATACAAACGATTGTTGGTCGTTGAAGAATAAAATTCAGGATATGATCGACGCCGGAGAATTTGAATTGGATCCGCCTGAGACTCCTAATGTCATCACTGCCCCCCTGCCTAATCATGACAAGACTGTCAATGCTGTGGAAGATGCTGATAACGATTGTGACTGGGATAGCTGGATTTTCCCAACAATCGGTGACGGACTCAATAATTGGAAAGTTGAAGACACTATCCCGATTTCCTTTAGTCAGGAGTAATTGTTATTGCTATTTTAGCATTTTAAAGCATTGTGTCTATGCCCGGGGCACAATAGCTAATTTTTCAAGGGTTTTGTCATTTTCATAAGCATATTCATATTCAATAAATCAATGGACTTTTTACATTCAAATATTGCGCTCTTTATCTTTCCTGTCATTTTTCAAACAAGCTATGTTTTCTTGCACACACTCACGTAACAATTTGCCGATCCATATCCACTCTGGATCCTGTTGGTAATGACTCTGCTACTGTTCATTATGACTTTGAAAATCCGATCTACCAAGCCGAGGATGGAAGTGAGGAAGATTGTGAAGTCCCTGGAGAACTTGCCAGACTGGTACTACAAGAAGAAAAGACCATACAGCCGCATGAGGAATCAAGTGAAATTGTAAATCTGGGTACTGAAATAGACAAGAAAGAAGTCAGAGGTTTCTTGGGACACTTGAATTACATTTCCCGATTCATTCCACACTTGACTGCTACCTACAAACCCATCTTCAAATTACTAAAAAAGAAAAAAAATCAAGAGATGGTATGGAATGATGAATGACAAAATCAAGAAGTATCTCCAAGAACCTCCAATTCTGATACCACCAGTTGAAGAAAGACCTCTCATCATGTATTTGACCGTGTTAGAAAATTCAATGAGGTGTGTGTTGGGGCGACATGACGAGTCTGGTCAAAAAGAGCATGCCATACACAGCCTTAGCAAAAGGTACCGACTGTGAAACAAGATACTCACAGCTCGAGAAAGCTTGCTGCGCTTTGGCTTGGGCTGCTCGCCGACTAAGACAGTATATGTTGAATCATACCACTTTATTGATTTCTAAGATGGATCTTATCAAATATACATTCGAGAAACCTGCTGTCTCCTGAAAGAGTTATCACTGATAATGGTACTAAACTGAACTCTGCATGCAGTTCAAAATAAAACACCATAACTCTTCTCCGTACCGGCCAAAGACGAACGGCGCCGTGGAGGCTGCTAACAATATCAAGAATATAACAGTAACATACAAAGACTGGCATGAGATGTTACCTTTTGCTCTTCATGGTTACCGCACTTCGACAGGGGCAACCCCTTTCTCTTTAGTCTATGGAATGGAAGCCGTTTTACCAGTGGAAGTTCAGATTCCCTCTCTAAGAATTGTGAAAGATGCAGGCTTAGATGAGGATGAATGGATTCAAACTCGACTCGATCAGATAAATCTGATTGATGAAAAGAGACTTGCGGCTGTTTGTCATGGGCAGATATATCAGAAGCGCATGACCCAGGCATTCAACAAAAAGGTCAAGAGACAAGTGTACCAAATCGGCGACTTAGTTATTGTCGCATTACGCGAAAAACCGGCGGGAAAACGAAACAACAGAGCCGCCACCGTGCGTTATTTATCCCAAAAGAGGGAAAGGAAACGCTCAGAGTAAACCTGGAAAAAGCATGGTCTCGCGACCAAAGGGAATGGGATCGGGAGTCGGTTATGCGAAGGGAAGGTATTAGCACCCCTACGCATCCGTCGTACTCGACGGGATCCACGCACAATAGGAAGGAAAATGGTTGCTAAAACACTGCTCAAATAAACATCTACACAGGCTGAAAGAGACACAAGGAAACAGACAAGAAATTGACTCGGCAGGATATCGTATCCTGGGCCTACTTAGTCTATCAGGCATAGACATCAGAGTCAAAGTAGTTCGACTGGGGGAAAACATGCTCGCTAGGATGTCGCATCCTATGCATACGTATCTCCTTTGGACGAAGGAGAATCAGAGCATTCGTAGCTCGGCTAAGACGCACACAAACAAACACAGGCAAAGGCAAACATGGAGCCTGAATGCCAATCACTGGACTTACATCAGCATCCGAACCAACACAGGAAGAAGAAGGGTCTCGATTGCGACTAGGGCAAGAGAAAGGGGAGGTCTCAATCGCAACGAGGGCGAGAGAAAAGAATTAGTGTTAGTTGTTAGTCAAACTCGACAAGACATCGCATCTCGTGCCTACGTATCTCATCTGAACATGAGAATCAGAGTTGCCGTAGTTCGGCCAAACTATTCCTGTTGGTTTGTGTTTTTTAAGTGGATAACATCACTACGCAATCTACCGGATGCTCGACCTTTGGAGACTTACTCACCTGTAGTAGAAGGAGTTGACGTATCCTTAAGAGGGGATAATGTTTGTTTGTGTTTTAGGAAAGCTCAAGCAAGAAAGGAAGTCCTATACGAAGGAACCGTGCTACCTTAATTGACATGCAAACGAGACTACGCGGAGTCTAGCAAACCTAGGGGATACAATCACACCACACAAACATATACAGCATGAAATAAACACACCAACAAGGGGCTCAAACATCAGGGCTAGGCTTTAGTCGAGGGGTCATATCAACCTCAACAAACAAGCCTCTGTATCGGGGTCAGGTTAGCTCTTAACCTTGCCATTGAGGGGCTAAGGTGAAGCTAGATGAAAGGTGATGAGGGGTGTGCCTCATTGCTTCTATCTCAGGTCCGAGAGAGCATGTAAATATAAGAATGTGGGGGAGTTCAGAAAGATGGAACTCTTTCCCCGATTAGACTCGATAGATCTTGGGTTTGGATCTCAATGCTACAACCATGTAATGGGAGCAAGGAGAAGACTCACAGAATAGTGGGGGATAGATTGCTTATCCCTACCTTCCACCAATTGCCTTATTTAAAGGACTTTCACCTGCTTGGCACGAAAAATAAACATACACAAGCATTGCCTCTTAAGGAGGACTTCAGACAATTTGCCCGGCCAAATAACAGGCCGGGTCTCCAGACTACATGAAGAAGAAGGTGCAATACCTCAATGCTAATTGCTTATAAGCAAAGCAATGCAAGTTCTTAAGAGAACTGAGCAACTAAGGGTACCTGCAATAGTCAAACAGAATCAGCATCCCCACATAAACAAAACAACAACAATAAGAATCAATCAACAATCAAACAATGATGTACATAGCACCAAGTCCATGTGAACCAAGCACCCTACAACACAAACAAATTAGTATACAATGATCAAAGGAAACAACTCAATTATGCATCAACCTCCTTAAGGCACTAGTTTTTTAACCTGAAAAGTCAAAGTCAAGCTCAAACATAAGTAACTAGACCACTAGGCCAAGCCTAGGGTCCAAAGGATGGAAAAATCCTAAAACAGCAAGCAAATCATAATCAAAACCAAGATAATTCAATTACAAAGGGATCCCAATTGGTCTCATATCTAAACCATACACCAATTTCATTTTATGTACAATCTAAGTCAAAGTAAGCAATGTTGAATCACATATGGACAACCAGAATGATTACATCCAAAAAAAATTATCAAAACAGCATAGAAAATTCCACAAAAATTATATCCTAAACAGAGGACATTCAACAAGCCACATGTCAATTTTTATGCCATTTGGACTAGTGGAGCTACGGGAATTAATTCAACATGTTAGGACATGCAAAAACACAACCAAATGAAGTCACTAAATGTACACTAACTTCAATCAAATGGTAAACAGTGATATTAAATGGGAAATGAGTAGGACCAAAGCCAAATGAAAGCTACACATGTCAGGAACTACTCCACCAAGTTTCACATTCATAGGGTTAGGGATGAGGATTTGGCAACATAGGGAAGAATGTTACACAAGCAAAGCCCTAAAAATGCTAAGCAGCAAACAAAAATTCTAATCAATTAGAAAATGGATTATTAAAATCCACAAAAATTCATGTTGAAAGTTAACATGTCAAAGGTATCTCATGCAAAAAATCAGAACCATAGGCCTAATGGAAGCATGGAAAAATAATTCATGAACTCAGCATATCAAAGTGTGACACCTATTGTCACACTCAAAAAGAAATAATCACATCTAGCAAACCAGAGGTCCAAAAATTACAAATCATATGTCAAAATCTCCAGAAGAGAGTCAAGAATCATATTCTAAAATTTCATTTCATTTGGATAAAGCATGGTGATTTCATAATTAAAATGGTAAAACATGTGAAATTTGCATACATTAAGAACATCTCTATGTCAATTAAAAATTCCATCAAGCACAATTTTAATTTCTATGTCTAAAAAAAAGTAGATTAAAAATGGAGATTAACAAAAAAAGTCTCAGATTAATTGGATTAATATTGGTGATTTTATGATTTTTTGAAGTTTCTTGATTCATTGAAATAATTATTTAGGATTTAATATGGATTTTATTAATTAATTATGAATGAAAATGGCAGATCTGTAATTAACGTAGCCAAGGCCAAAACGCAGCCGTTCAACTTAAATGAGGTGGCGCTATTTGATTCGTTCGCTTCGGAGGGAAACAACAATTTGAAACGGCAAGGCTGGAGCTTGGATCAAAACACGGGTTCTTCACAGAAAATTTCCAGAACTCAAGCGTTCTTCCATGTTCATCATCTCAAATGCAGTTATGAGGAATTTCTAACGAAACGACACAAATGGCACACCGTTGGAAAGGTCTAACCGAGTAGAACTCGAATATCCTAATGGAATCGTCCAGAACCTCGTGTACGCAGCGAATCGATGGAAAGAAAATACGGCACATAAACTTCAAACTACGATAACTTAATCAATTCACAACGAAATCACAATCTACAAATTCCAGATGACTCTACAATGAATATTCTACAGAATCCCTAACATAATTGAGGTAATCGCGAGTTTTGATTTCCAACCTTTCTTGAAGTGCAGTGCGGAATCGTGATGTTTTGAGCTTCGTTTCGTGCAAACAGATCGAGTATGTTGATCAAGAAGGCGTATAGTGGTGTTCTTTTAGCTCAAAGATGCACGGGTCATTAAGAATCACCAACTGCCATTGGAGAAGAAGACTTTGCAACAGCTTGAATCGGCCATGGTTTTGCTTCAATCTTGATCAACAGAAGTTCAATACTACCTGCAAGTTGTGAATCAACAGAGAAATTCGCACAAAATTGATGAGATCTTGATGAAATGATCAAAAAAAGTGTTGTGAAAATTGGAGCAAAATGAGAGAAAATGAGAGAATTTGAGAGTTCTTGCTTTTGGATCTGTGAATTGTGATTAGTCCCTGCAATTCTGTTAGAGTTAAGTTTATATACTTCACACTAATCCCAGCTTTAATCATAATTAGCCAATTTTTGGTGATTAGTGAAAATGAGCTTGTAGTGCATTTGGCCTTTTTACCCTTGGATGCTTAGAAGCATTGCAGCAGTAACTTATCACTTTGAACAAGTTGCAAATCTCATTTGGAAGCTAATGGCATTAGTCCCATGTCCATTGGATGCATAATTCTCAATTTCACTATGTGATGGTATTTTGTCCATTTTTTCCAATTCATTTCAAAAGCTAATTTTCAAACCATGAAGCCTTGGCATGTTATGAGTATTCCAACAAGTTTCAAATGCCATTTGTGAGGTGTAGCAAAAATCCCCACTCAAAAATTCCAATTATTTCACAAGTTGGACCATTTTGCCCCTGGTTCATTTAACTGTCCAGTTGAAATTTGACTTTTTGCACTGGCCACTTTTGAGAAAATCCAATTATGCACCATGAAAGTACATGTCAAATGGAGTTTGTGCATATAAAGAACTTGCAATTTGGACAAACCATGTGGAGATTATGCCCTCCTGATTACGGGTCATTTTTGAAATTGATCTGACCATATCTTGTCAACCACACATGGGATTTTCAAGTTCTTGGACTTTTTGGAATGGTGAGAACAAGATCTTCAACTTTCATGTTGGACAAAATTCCATTTGAAGCTTGTATGATGAAGTTATTTTGAGGGGAAAAAGTTTCCATTTTGGGCAGCTGAAATTACAGGTCACCTGCTATTTTTGGAAACTTTCTGTCTGACCTCCAAATCTTCAACCTTGGTCTTTGATATGTCAAATGAGACTCATATGGACATGAATGATGCCTTTCAAACCATTTCCCACCTTCCAATCCATAAAATCGGGCACAGTTGACCACAGTTGACTTTCTAGGGTTTCTGGTTGACTGAACAATGACTGGTGACTTCTGAGCATCCAACCTTTGGCCAAACCACTTCAAAATGATCCTTAGACCATATGAGCTTGATAAATCAACCCTAGGGCCTTGTCCCAATGAAAATGGCACTCACTTGCTTGATTGACTGATTCTCCTGATCATTCTGACCCAATCCATCAATTGAGCTTGCACTTGGGCAAATGGACAATGCAATGTTATGCAGTGGACATTGTTAATGCTATGATCTACTATGAAATGAATGTACAAAAAGATAGGGTGCAAATTTGAGGTGCTACAGCTGCCCCTATTCAATCAACTGGGAACCCGAATGGATGAGAGCAACGGCTGTCAGACTTTCAGGGTAAACAGGGATTGAATACCAAGAACCGTAGAAATTTGCACACTGATGGGAATTTTTTTTCTTCTTTCTTTTCAGGGTAAAGCACATCCAGACATCGACACACGATGAATGGGAACAGAAATCATCTCAACTAGATGCCAACGGACAACTAGGAAACACTCAACGTTTACCAAAACCAACGGAGAGGTAACTCAACTCTACTGGGGATAACCAGGAAAGGATACAACCATACGTCAGCGGACGTAATGGGGAAAAACTCAACGTTTACCAAGACCAACGGAGAGGTAACCAATCATTAATGAATGACTGGAAGGATAGTGATACAACCATACGTCAGCGGACGAAATGGGAAAGACTCAACGTTTACCAAGACCAACGGAGAGGTAACCAGACATCATAGGATGAATGGGAAGACTCGACCTGACGTCATAGGACGAAAGGGAGAAGCTCGACGTTTATCGACACCAACGGAGAAGGAGAAAACTCAGCCAGACGTCATAGGACGAAAGGGAGACTCAACGTTTATCGACACCAACGGAGAAGGAGGAAACTCAGCCAGACGTCATAGGACGAAAGGGAGACTCAACGTTTATCGACACCAACGGAGAAGGAGGAAACTCAGCCAGACGTCATAGGACGAAAGGGAGACTCAACGTTTATCGACACCAACGGAGAAGGAGAAAACTCAGCCAGACGTCATAGGACGAAAGGGAGACTCAACGTTTATCGACACCAACGGAGAAGGAGAAAACTCAGCCAGACGTCATAGGACGAAAGGGAGAAGGAGAAAGCCACTTCACGAGGGAAAGGCACCACAACCAGAAACCGAATAGGACGTCTACTGGGAATTCTGGTTGGGAAATCAACCAGACATTAATGAATGAATGGGAATAGGGTACACAATCAGACGTCATCGGACGAATGAGAAAAACACAACGTTTATCGAAACCAACGGGGAGGTAAATCCACTTGGGGATAGGTACAACTAGACGTCATAGGACGACTAGGAAAAACTCGACGTTTATCGACACCAACGGAGAGGAGAGAACTCTGAGGGGAATCATATGGTATTACCAAGTGATCTGTAGGGAATAAGCAACTAGACATCATCGGACGACTAGGAAAAACTCGACGTTTATCGACACCAACGGAGAGGAGGTTCAACTGGGGAAGACCCTGTGGGGAAAGATATCAACTATACGCCAACGGACGCACAGGAAAAACTCGACGTTTATCGACACCAACGGAGAGGAGTAAACTTCACTAGGGAAGAGTGAGAACACAACCAAATTATCAGCGGATAATTGGGAAAAACTCGACGTTTATCGACACCAACGGAGAGGAGTAATCTTCTGGGGATCAAGGTCACGACAGAGAGTAGACAGGAAGGAACACCAAGGATACCGGGTTGTAGGTATGAAACGGTGACCGACCAAAACGTGAATTGGTTTGTGTTCCAAAACACTCAACATCCTGAAGAGGGCTAGAAAAGCGGTCTTGTTAAAGGATGGACATTCGATTCCACGAGGAATACGAATCTTACTCTGCTGGAGAAAACAATCAAAAGACTGACCAGAGAGTGCATGAGACATATTATCTATAGCCGTCAAAACGTAGATAACACACTCGCATGTAAGATTATCCATAACCGGGTTGCAGGTTGTTAAATGGATAAATCAACCGACATCATCCTGAAGAGAGCAAAGGCAAACTTGTTAAAGGATGGACATTCGATTCCGAACAAAGGAATACGAATCTTACTCAACTGGGGAGGACGACTTCGACCCAAGAGCGCATGAGATATATTATCTATAGCCATCAAAACGTAGATAACATACTCGCATGGAAGATTATCCATAACCGGGTTGTAGGTTGTTAGATGGATAAATCAACCGACATCATCCTGAAGAGAGCGAAAGCAAACTTGTTAAAGGATGGATATTCGATTCCACAAGGAATACGAATCTTACTCTGCTGGAGAAAACAATCAAAAGACTGACCAGAGAGTGCATGAGACATATTATCTATAGCCGTCAAAACGTAGATAATAATCTCGCATGGAAGATTATCCATAGTCGGGTTGTAGGCTGTTAAATGGATAAACTACCGAAAAGAAAGGCATCGGGTACCAGGAATAGGTATGCAAAGATGACCAATCAAAAGAGGATGAAGTTGCTTACTCTGAGCAAATATCCGAAAGGAAGGAGAAGACCACTGGGGACAAGACTATCAATACCGCCAACTGGGTACTGATAACTGCAAAGAGGGGATTACATCTACCGGTTAGTAGGCAGAAAACCACGGAAAAGTAACCAGTCATCGATCAGGATGAGCACAAAGGGTTAAATCCACCAAGGGGATGAAAGTGGGATTTTACAACTACCAGCTAGTGGGTAGAAAACCACAAAGATAGGACTTACAACTACCGGTCTGCAGGTAGCGGCCAACAAATTCCGCTGAGGATAAGATGAATGAGTGCCGGTTAGTGAGCAACTATTCATTTATGCCCCAAGGAAAAACAGGAGACAGCCACAAGGAAGCCAATTCAGGATCGATCCAAAAAGGCAAACTGAATCAAGACTCATCCTAATGAGAAAAGAACTCAATAGGGAAAACCCATCCCATTAGGGAGGGAACGGAAGCAACCGTCATCCACGAGGATGTATCTCAGTGGGGAAATGGCAGGAAAGGATATACACTTTCTGCTTAAGGGGTAGACTCTACATGGAGAGATCAGACACACCCACATCTACTAGGAGACTACCGGGGGGAGAAACAGGTTTTTCTTTCACCAACGGATGAGGAAATAAACCTCTCTGGGGGTACCAATCCTGAGTGCCGTCAGGAGCAACTGTAGCGAAAGCGCTGTACAGACGTCGAACAAGAAGCTGCCTCTGCCGGGGAGACGGTCTGATCGGGTTAACACATGAATGCATATGTTTGAATTTTTCTATGGCGTAATGCTCCATTATGAATGGAAATGCTACGCCTTTGAGGATGCAATGATTACTATATGCAAAATGCAAAGTGAATGAAAACCCCGCTAGGGAGCCCACTGATCAAATACTCCACTCTGTGGGGAGACTCTGCTGAGGAAATCTGCTTGATGAAAACTCTGTAGGGAGAGCACTGACTTCTCACTCATGCTGGAGAACAGAGATACCAAGAATCGGCCAGATCTCTGGTGAAAATAGATAGGCATCGATGAAGTTCCTCATGTCAACCACTCTGCTGAGGACCTACCTGAGAAAATGACGGAATACTGAGACGTCAATCCTCCAAAAACCGAATCGTTGCAGAAAAGCATCCGTGCTAGGGAGAGGAGAAGACTGCTCTGCTGGAGAGACGAAAATTGAAGTCTTCAGTACACCTACTGCTTGAGAACTGGCCCACGATAATGTCCAAAACAACAACCTTGCTGGGGATGCCCCACGATAGGGCTCAAACAGCACTCTATTAGGGATGCCCCACCATAGGGCTAACAGAGACTTGGAGAAAACATGTTGCACTGTCGGGGACGTGAAGATGAACAACTTCAACCAACACTGCACTGAGCAACCTCGCTGAGGAGAGACCATGAAAAGGTTCTACAGGACAAAGATACAGTTATGCTCGAGATACGAACGACTGTCTTACCCGTCGGTAATCATACCACCCTTGGGAGAGCACTGCGGGTCTCCTAGGTATCCTTTCATCATTGTGAATGTTCACTTTGTTTAAGAACAATTTTGTGAAAAATTTTGTTTATTTTGAAAACAATGATACTTTATCAATTAAAACATGCAAAACATTTGTTGAGTTGAAACAAATAAGAGTGCAAATAATGGGGTAAAAGCTCAAATCGATGTGATGGAATGGTAGTCTGCAAAGGGCGAGACTCCATAGATCTGTACAAGTTTGAAATCGGTGATATATATTGGAGAGGGCTACATTGAACATAATGACCTTTCCTCTACCATTCCGAACTTTCGATGTATTCAAAGCTTCAGTCGACGACGAATCGAGAATCCCTGGCGGATGACAGATATAGAGCACAGTCTTGTCAAGATGCAGTTACTTGCCAAATCCCTAATTTTTGCCTAGATTGCCCCAGTGTGAGGTGCTCAATCTAGCGGGATGCAAATTCTTTTTTCAATGTCTCTAACTTTTGCCTGGATCGCCCTTTCGGGTTTTCAATCCACCGAGACGCTCCTTTTTGCCTAAGTCGCCCTTTGGGGTGTTCGACTTAGCGAGCTGTTTTGCTTTTTTTTTTTTAGGCGAAGTATTTCTTGACTGCATCAGAATCCACAGGACGAGTGAACTTCTCCACCCATTGTTGTAAGTGTCAAAACATTGCCTGAAAAGGCTCTCTTGACAACAAATGGATGTTCATAGCTTGGAGGTTCACTTGCCCCTGGAATCGGGCACGAAAGACAAGACTTTCTTGAGCACAGGGCCATTTTCTCAGAACTCGGGACTTGACCTTCTTGTCGAATGCTTTCATCACTCTCTGCTGATATAACTGACCATGACACATGGCAGTTGATCTCTTCTTCTTGATCGAATTCAGCATCAGTCAACTTGGGACTTTGAGGGTGCTATTTTTCTTTTGTTTTCTTTTGATTTTGCTTTTGATTTCTTTCTTTGTTTTTTTTTTTGATTTTTTTTTTTGATGCCCCAGTTGGCTGTTCTGCTGATTCTCGAGATGCAGCTGAGTGATCTTCTTTTCTTGCTCAAGAAGTCGGGAAATCTCGTCAGGAATCCCTTCAACATCATCTTCTTCTACTTCGAATACAGGGAATTCAAAATTGGGAGATGACGTCCGATCATTATGTTCAATGGGTTTGAGAAACAACCTGCATAATGATTTCGATATGAAAAACTTTTTGGAAAACAAACAAGACAATCGTTATGCAGATGAAAAGATTGCTTTTATTCTTGTTTTTAGGGTTTTTTGTGATCACCGATTTCATGCAAAAAGCGAAAAGGGAAAACAATTGGAAAAACAAATGTTTAACATGCATTTATTTGAATGAAAATATCATTGCACAAAATGTTGCCAACAATGTCATCACTTCTCCTTTTGGCATGGGAGAAGGGTTTTTAAACAAAGTAATTATTACTCTGACTTATGAACAACTGTAGGAACGCCCACAGTGACCCAATTGTGATAGATCCCACCAGGGATGACAACTGTCAGTATCCTTTGCATCAGCAGCTTCTGCTTTTGAACAACCTTTATGAAGAAAAGTCGGCGCCAGCCCAGGACTTATTTTCTTCAAGCTTGATTAACACGGGGACCCAAGTCTTCAAAGTTCAGAATACCTGACTGCACGAGGTCTTGAACCTTCATCTTCAGCTGAAAGCAACTGTCCACATCATGACCAGGAGCACCTGAGTGATACACACAATGCTGCTCAGGCCTATACCACCACCGAGGGTTGACAGGTATAGCCGGCGGGTCTCTGGGAGTGATCAAGTTCCGCTCTATCAACGAGGGATACAGCTCTGCGTAAGACATGGGAATCGGGTCAAAAATGATCCTCTTCCTCTCATTACCCATATTGGCTTGATTATCATTGGGAGGCTGGTAAGCCTGTTGTTGCGGATGTTGCTGATGTTGATATTGCTGAGTTGGTCTTCTCTGTTGCTGTTGAGTCTGAGTTGCTGGGATAGTCACAGCAGCGACCTGACGATATGGTCCCCTGTTTGCACTCCTTCGACGGTGCACAACATTTGTTTCATTCTCTCCCCTTCTGGGTGCCCCAAAGGATGGCTTCTTAGAACTTGAAGAATTTGCAGAGCCAGGATCTTGTATCTTTCCTGCTTTGATAAGGCTCTCAGTCCTTTCCCCACAGACAACAACATCAGAAAAGCTACTGAACGGGCAACTTCCCATGCGGTCCATGAACACACCTTGCAAGGTCCCAATGAACATGTCAGTCAGCTCTCTCTCCAGCATAGGAGGTTGCACTCTAGCGGCTAGCTCACGCCACCTCTGGGCATACTCTTTGAAGCTTTCCTTGGATTTCTGACACAAACTCTGCAATTGGGTTCGACTCGGCGCCATGTCCATGTTGTGCTTGTATTGCCTCAGAAAGGCTTCACCCAGATCTTTCCAGCTCCTGACTGATTCTTTTCTCAGGTCCATGTACCAGTCCAAAGATGCCCCGGATAGACTATCTTGGAAAAAGTACATCCACATCTTCTCGTCATCAGTGTATGCGGAAATCTTTCTGAAATAAGCTTGCACATGGGTGCGAGGACAGGAAGTACCGTTGTACTTTTCGAATGAGGGTGCTTTGAACTTGTACGGGATCCTCAAACCCTCTACTAGCCCCATATTTGTAACATCAAATCCGAGGGAGTTTTGGCATTCCATCGCACGGATCTTCTCAGCCAGGGCATCAACCTTGCGATCCATATCCTCGACTCTGACCACCTCATCATCTTTACTCAGCATCGTGAACATGTCCTCTTGTCTGTCGACAAAAGGAGCTGGATGACGAACAAGAGCTCGGGTAGCTCTAGCATTGACCTCTGCAGCAAGAGGCTGGCCATCAACTCTTATCCCCCTGAGTTCTTCTCCTGTAGCATAACCATGAACGGGAGCAGCAACAACATTAACAGTCTCAAAACCAGGTGGAGCAATAGGTGAACCACGGTTAGACGCCTGAATGACCGTCTCCTGTCTCTGAACCAAAGCACGGAGCTCCTCCTGACCCTGAGCAACCCCTTGCATCATTGTTATGAACTGGGCCATGTTCGCCCTCATCTCAGCCAACTCGGTCTGAACCTGATCCATGCTTCTCTGATGGTTGAGTCTGGTTGAATACCGGTGAGGTCGCTGATCAGCTATCCTGCCTGACACAGGAACCGGAGTGAGAAGTCGGCACAAGAACACCTGTTATGCAAGATGGTATGAGTATGACGCTAATGCATATGATGCACATGAAATGATCATTTCTCAGGCATTCAAGGAGCCTGATTCGTCTTCGAAAAAAAAGCAATCTGCAGCAACGGCACAGTATACAAGAGCAATGAGTACCGAGTGAAACCAACAATTTCATCTGTAAATGAGCACCCGGATCTATCAGTGAACAGACTCTGGAATGTACCTGAGAAATGATATGCATGCAGAGATCATTTTTTTTCTCTCTTTTTTTTTTTTTTTTTTTTGATTCTTTTTTTTTTTTGTTGATTGCGTTTCTTTTGAAAAATAAACATGCTATGATGCACATGATGCAGACACGACTGGCAAGCTGTGTATATCTGGACACAGGATCGAAGCTTCGGCTCGAACTCTGATCACAACCATCTGAAACCCCAAAGTCAATTGGTCAACTGTCATCTGAACCCAATCTGAGGAACCGAGTCACCAACGGAGCAACCTTAAATTCAGCCCAGGGATCCGAAATAAACGGACCCCTCTGATCAATACCGGTGTCAAACCTCCGGCGTCCAAAAATAACGATCCATAAATCCGACTTATAAATATGACTCTGATCAACGAAACCGAAAGTCACCATCAAAGTCACCATCAGAACATGCATCTGTAAGAATCACCCTCCCCTCACAGGTAAATTCTAATCAGGTTATCCTAAGGCGGATAATAGTCTCGACAATCGGGCAGAGATACTCAATGGGTTTGCCCTTTCGGGTGTGCCATTGTAGCTCCCTTAAGATCGTCTAAACCAAAGATCCGGGAAATGATCGGTCACCAGAGTCAACAGCTCAAATGACGTAACTCAACCAAAGTGGAATATCCACAGAGGCAAGCACTATCAAATGAACCTCGTCCGGCTTGTGGTACATCATGCTGCCAGGCACATATTGACCTAACATGAAGGAGGCAACATGAGACCACACTAATCCTAGGTGTATACTCGGGCCTGGGTTTTAGCCCCACTCAGAACACCCACCCCGAACAGAGGAACCACCTGCACAGAGAACAGCTCAATGATAGTATGATGCATGCAAACATAAATGCAAACAATAAATGCAAACAATAAATGAAATGAATGCAATAAATAACAGCAAATAGCAACCAAAGCCCCAACCTAGAGAGCGCTAGGAGAGATTCGCTTAGGGAAGATGGACCAGCACAGGTCAACTACCGTATCCCCAGCAGAGTCGCCAGCTGTCGCATTACGCGAAAAACCGGCGGGAAAACGAAACAACAGAGCCGCCACCGTGCGTTATTTATCCCAAAAGAGGGAAAGGAAACGCTCAGAGTAAACCTGGAAAAAGCATGGTCTCGCGACCAAAGGGAATGGGATCGGGAGTCGGTTATGCGAAGGGAAGGTATTAGCACCCCTACGCATCCGTCGTACTCGACGGGATCCACGCACAATAGGAAGGAAAATGGTTGCTAAAACACTGCTCAAATAAACATCTACACAGGCTGAAAGAGACACAAGGAAACAGACAAGAAATTGACTCGGCAGGATATCGTATCCTGGGCCTACTTAGTCTATCAGGCATAGACATCAGAGTCAAAGTAGTTCGACTGGGGGAAAACATGCTCGCTAGGATGTCGCATCCTATGCATACGTATCTCCTTTGGACGAAGGAGAATCAGAGCATTCGTAGCTCGGCTAAGACGCACACAAACAAACACAGGCAAAGGCAAACATGGAGCCTGAATGCCAATCACTGGACTTACATCAGCATCCGAACCAACACAGGAAGAAGAAGGGTCTCGATTGCGACTAGGGCAAGAGAAAGGGGAGGTCTCAATCGCAACGAGGGCGAGAGAAAAGAATTAGTGTTAGTTGTTAGTCAAACTCGACAAGACATCGCATCTCGTGCCTACGTATCTCATCTGAACATGAGAATCAGAATTGCCGTAGTTCGGCCAAACTATTCCTATTGGTTTGTGTTTTTTAAGTGGATAACGTCACTATGCAATCTACCGGATGCTCGACCTTTGGAGACTTACTCACCTGTAGTAGAAGGAGTTGACGTATCCTTAAGAGGGGATAATGTTTGTTTGTGTTTTAGGAAAGCTCAAGCAAGAAAGGAAGTCCTATACGAAGGAACCGTGCTACCTTAATTGACATGCAAACGAGACTACGCGGAGTCTAGCAAACCTAGGGGATACAATCACACCACACAAACATATACAACATGAAATAAACACACCAACAAGGGGCTCAAACATCAGGGCTAGGCTTTAGTCGAGGGGTCATATCAACCTCAACAAACAAGCCTCTGTATCGGGGTCAGGTTAGCTCTTAACCTTGCCATTGAGGGGCTAAGGTGAAGCTAGATGAAAGGTGATGAGGGGTGTGCCTCATTGCTTCTATCTCAGGTCCGAGAGAGCATGTAAATATAAGAATGTGGGGGAGTTCAGAAAGATGGAACTCTTTCCCCGATTAGACTCGATAGATCTTGGGTTTGGATCTCAATGCTACAACCATGTAATGGGAGCAAGGAGAAGACTCACAGAATAGTGGGGGATAGATTGCTTATCCCTACCTTCCACCAATTGCCTTATTTAAAGGACTTTCACCTGCTTGGCACGAAAAATAAACATACACAAGCATTGCCTCTTAAGGAGGACTTCAGACAATTTGCCCGGCCAAATAACAGGCCGGGTCTCCAGACTACATGAAGAAGAAGGTGCAATACCTCAATGCTAATTGCTTATAAGCAAAGCAATGCAAGTTCTTAAGAGAACTGAGCAACTAAGGGTACCTGCAATAGTCAAACAGAATCAGCATCCCCACATAAACAAAACAACAACAATAAGAATCAATCAACAATCAAACAATGATGTACATAGCACCAAGTCCATGTGAACCAAGCACCCTACAACACAAACAAATTAGTATACAATGATCAAAGGAAACAACTCAATTATGCATCAACCTCCTTAAGGCACTAGCTTTTTAACCTGAAAAGTCAAAGTCAAGCTCAAACATAAGTAACTAGACCACTAGGCCAAGCCTAGGGTCCAAAGGATGGAAAAATCCTAAAACAGCAAGCAAATCATAATCAAAACCAAGATAATTCAATTACAAAGGGATCCCAATTGGTCTCATATCTAAACCATACACCAATTTCATTTTATGTACAATCTAAGTCAAAGTAAGCAATGTTGAATCACATATGGACAACCAGAATGATTACATCCAAAAAAAAATATCAAAACAGCATAGAAAATTCCACAAAAATTATATCCTAAACAGAGGACATTCAACAAGCCACATGTCAATTTTTATGCCATTTGGACTAGTGGAGCTACGGGAATTAATTCAACATGTTAGGACATGCAAAAACACAACCAAATGAAGTCACTAAATGTACACTAACTTCAATCAAATGGTAAACAGTGATATTAAATGGGAAATGAGTAGGACCAAAGCCAAATGAAAGCTACACATGTCAGGAACTACTCCACCAAGTTTCACATTCATAGGGTTAGGGATGAGGATTTGGCAACATAGGGAAGAATGTTACACAAGCAAAGCCCTAAAAATGCTAAGCAGCAAACAAAAATTCTAATCAACTAGAAAATGGATTATTAAAATCCACAAAAATTCATGTTGAAAGTTAACATGTCAAAGGTATCTCATGCAAAAAATCAGAACCATAGGCCTAATGGAAGCATGGAAAATAATTCATGAACTCAGCATATCAAAGTGTGACACCTATTGTCACACTCAAAAAGAAATAATCACATCTAGCAAACCAGAGGTCCAAAAATTACAAATCATATGTCAAAATCTCCAGAAGAGAGTCAAGAATCATATTCTAAAATTTCATTTCATTTGGATAAAGCATGGTGATTTCATAATTAAAATGGTAAAACATGTGAAATTTGCATACATTAAGAACATCTCTATGTCAATTAAAAATTCCATCAAGCACAATTTTAATTTCTATGTCTAAAAAAAAGTAGATTAAAAATGGAGATTAACAAAAAAAGTCTCAGATTAATTGGATTAATATTGGTGATTTTATGATTTTTTGAAGTTTCTTGATTCATTGAAATAATTATTTAGAATTTAATATGGATTTTATTAATTAATTATGAATGAAAATGGCAGATCTGTAATTAACGTAGCCAAGGCCAAAACGCAGCCGTTCAACTTAAATGAGGTGGCGCTATTTGATTCGTTCGCTTCGGAGGGAAACAACAATTTGAAACGGCAAGGCTGGAGCTTGGATCAAAACACGGGTTCTTCACAGAAAATTTCCAGAACTCAAGCGTTCTTCCATGTTCATCATCTCAAATGCAGTTATGAGGAATTTCTAACGAAACGACACAAATGGCACACCGTTGGAAAGGTCTAACCGAGTAGAACTCGAATATCCTAATGGAATCGTCCAGAACCTCGTGTACGCAGCGAATCGATGGAAAGAAAATACGGCACATAAACTTCAAACTACGATAACTTAATCAATTCACAACGAAATCACAATCTACAAATTCCAGATGACTCTACAATGAATATTCTACAGAATCCCTAACATAATTGAGGCAATCGCGAGTTTTGATTTCCAACCTTTCTTGAAGTGCAGTGCGGAATCGTGATGTTTTGAGCTTCGTTTCGTGCAAACAGATCGAGTATGTTGATCAAGAAGGCGTATAGTGGTGTTCTTTTAGCTCAAAGATGCACGGGTCATTAAGAATCACCAACTGCCATTGGAGAAGAAGACTTTGCAACAGCTTGAATCGGCCATGGTTTTGCTTCAATCTTGATCAACAGAAGTTCAATACTACCTGCAAGTTGTGAATCAACAGAGAAATTCGCACAAAATTGATGAGATCTTGATGAAATGATCAAAAAAAGTGTTGTGAAAATTGGAGCAAAATGAGAGAAAATGAGAGAATTTGAGAGTTCTTGCTTTTGGATCTGTGAATTGTGATTAGTCCCTGCAATTCTGTTAGAGTTAAGTTTATATACTTCACACTAATCCCAGCTTTAATCATAATTAGCCAATTTTTGGTGATTAGTGAAAATGAGCTTGTAGTGCATTTGGCCTTTTTACCCTTGGATGCTTAGAAGCATTGCAGCAGTAACTTATCACTTTGAACAAGTTGCAAATCTCATTTGGAAGCTAATGGCATTAGTCCCATGTCCATTGGATGCATAATTCTCAATTTCACTATGTGATGGTATTTTGTCCATTTTTTCCAATTCATTTCAAAAGCTAATTTTCAAACCATGAAGCCTTGGCATGTTATGAGTATTCCAACAAGTTTCAAATGCCATTTGTGAGGTGTAGCAAAAATCCCCACTCAAAAATTCCAATTATTTCACAAGTTGGACCATTTTGCCCCTGGTTCATTTAACTGTCCAGTTGAAATTTGACTTTTTGCACTGGCCACTTTTGAGAAAATCCAATTATGCACCATGAAAGTACATGTCAAATGGAGTTTGTGCATATAAAGAACTTGCAATTTGGACAAACCATGTGGAGATTATGCCCTCCTGATTACGGGTCATTTTTGAAATTGATCTGACCATATCTTGTCAACCACACATGGGATTTTCAAGTTCTTGGACTTTTTGGAATGGTGAGAACAAGATCTTCAACTTTCATGTTGGACAAAATTCCATTTGAAGCTTGTATGATGAAGTTATTTTGAGGGGAAAAAGTTTCCATTTTGGGCAGCTGAAATTACAGGTCACCTGCTATTTTTGGAAACTTTCTGTCTGACCTCCAAATCTTCAACCTTGGTCTTTGATATGTCAAATGAGACTCATATGGACATGAATGATGCCTTTCAAACCATTTCCCACCTTCCAATCCATAAAATCGGGCACAGTTGACCACAGTTGACTTTCTAGGGTTTCTGGTTGACTGAACAATGACTGGTGACTTCTGAGCATCCAACCTTTGGCCAAACCACTTCAAAATGATCCTTAGACCATATGAGCTTGATAAATCAACCCTAGGGCCTTGTCCCAATGAAAATGGCACTCACTTGCTTGATTGACTGATTCTCCTGATCATTCTGACCCAATCCATCAATTGAGCTTGCACTTGGGCAAATGGACAATGCAATGTTATGCAGTGGACATTGTTAATGCTATGACCTACTATGAAATGAATGTACAAAAAGATAGGGTGCAAATTTGAGGTGCTACAGTTATCAAGCGTATCATTCTACCACAAGGTGATCCTAGGGGGAAATGGATTCCCACATACGAAGGGCCATTTGTAGTTAAGAAGGTATTCTCTGGTGGAGCCATGATGCTTGCTACAACGGATGGCGAAGACTTCCCGCATCCCGTGAACGCAAACATAGTCAAAGAAATACTACGCATAAAAGAGACTCGCTAGGTCGACGTATCTAGGCAAAAGTAGGGGCATCCCGGCGAACCAAAATGGTTCGGGCAAAAATTAGGGATAAACATATAAAAACATACACCCGGCAAGTCGAAAACCTGAAAAGGCGGCTTGGGCAAAAAAGGGTATCCTGGTGGGCTGAAAACCTAAAAAGGCGGTCCAGGCAAAAATTAGGGATTAAAGCATATGACTATGCCCCGTTCTCTGTCAGCTTCAACCAAGTTCAAGGGACTGAACAAGCCAATCACTTCTATCCGACAGCAGGAGATGAGATGCTTGAAGACATAATGACAGTAGTGGGATTAAAATTAATAGGACTTTTTCTGCATAGCTTTTTCTTTGTTTTCCTGACAACTTCCTCTTACTAGGATTTCTGTCTCCTTGTACACGAATTGCCTGTGTACACGAATTGCCTGTTTATAGGTCCTCTTTCAAATCAATACAATTTTATTTCCAAAAAGATAATTTTGTTTTTACTTTTCTGTTTTGTTTGCGTAAACGTCCATTGGTTTAATTTGAATTGATATATGCATTTGAATATGATCAATGTTTATCAAAGTACATGCATAAAATAACAATGACAATTACTAAAGGACTTCAGGATCGAGGAGAAGGTCTAACCAGGCTTTCCAAGGAATCTGTTGCCAATTCTATTTCCCGGCTAAGCCAGTTATTCCCCAGAAGAAATGGGCATCACTAGACGAATTGGTCATCTCTTCTATCCCCAGCCAGGCTCTGTCGAATGTTTCTACCATCAGACAGAAATCAAATACCCCAGCTGAGACAGGGTCATCAATACAAATATCTCCGACCAGAAGACTGAGATTTATTTCCCCAGTAGAGTCCCCCGGAAGAACGTTTCAAACACATAGTGCATTCATTACCTCATTTCACATCACATACCTACATACAATTTTCATTCCGCATCATATACATTACATCATTTCGTAACATATACATGTATACAATGCTCTCATTTATTCCAGACGCATAATTCACTCATTACATCATTTCACAGCACACGCATGCATACAACATTTGCATCTCATGCATCATGACATGGCATGAAGATAACTTTATTTTTCAGGTTAATTATCCTCTTGATATAATCAAAACAAAGGTCCATTCAGACGGACAACTTTATCAATTACATTCAGGATTCGACTACATCTTTCAGATATACTCCATGTCAACATTCATCCTGGCATCCTCCTAACGATGGCATCTATAAGCTCATCCCAGACATTTATCGCAAATACAGCATATACAAATACTATCGGATTCAGCCTAACGTACGGTTCATTCTGATTCAGCCCAACATATGACTCCTACAACTCAGATACGATCTAGCGTACGATCCATTCTGACCTCCTACAACTCAGATACGATCTAGCGTATGATCCATTCTGACATTCAACAACTCAGATACGATCTAGCGTACGATCCATTCTGACCTTCAACAACTCAGATACGATCTAGCGTACGATCCGTTCTGACCTTCAACAACTCAGAAACGATCTAGCGTACGATCCATTCTGACCTTCAACAACTCAAGTATGGTCTAATGTACGACCCAGTTAGACCGTCATCTACTCAGATGCTACCTAGTGACAGGTACATTTCTGAATTGTAGTCTAGCGTACGACTACCTCCCTTCATAAGCAAATTCAACCTAATAGACGGCTCATTCTGCTCAGAGACGGTCTAATGTACGACCCAGTTAGACCTTCGTCTCCTCAGATGCTACCTAGTGACAGGTACATTTCTGAATTGTAGTCTAGCGTACGACTACCTCCCTTCATAAGCAGATTCAGCCTAATGGACGGCTCATTCTGCTCAGAGACGGTCTAATGTACGACCCAGTTAGACCTTCGTCTCCTCAGATGCTACCTAGTGACAGGTACATTTCTGAATTGTAGTCTAGCGTACGACTACCTCCCTTCATAAGCAGATTCAGCCTAATGGACGGCTCATTCTGCTCAGATACGGTTTAATGTACGACCCAGTTAGACCTTCATCTGCTCAGATGCTACCTAGTGACAGGTACATTTCTGAATTGTAGTCTAGCGTACGACTACCTCCCTTCATAAGCAGATTCAGCCTAATGGACGGCTCATTCTGCTCAGATACGGTTTAATGTACGACCCAGTTAGACCTTCATCTGCTCAGATGCTACCTAGTGTACGGTATATTTCTGAATTGTAGTCTAGCATATGACTACCCCCTTTTATAAGCAGATTCAGCCTAATGGACGGCTCATTCTGCTCAGATACGGTTTAATGTACGACCCAGTTAGACCTTCATCTGCTCAGATGCTACCTAGTGTACGGTATATTTCTGAATTGTAGTCTAGCATATGACTACCCCCTTTTATAAGCAGATTCAGCCTAATGGACGACTCATTCTGCTCAGAGACGGTCTAATGTACGACCCAGTTAGAGCTTCGTCTCCTCAGATGCTACCTAGTGACAGGTACATTTCTGAATTGTAGTCTAGCGTACGACTACCTCCCTTCATAAGCAGATTCAGCCTAATGGACGGCTCATTCTGCTCAGATACGGTTTAATGTACGACCCAGTTAGACCTTCATCTGCTCAGATGCTACCTAGTGACAGGTACATTTCTGAATTGTAGTCTAGCGTACGACTACCTCCCTTCATAAGCAGATTCAGCCTAATGGACGGCTCATTCTGCTCAGATACGGTTTAATGTACGACCCAGTTAGACCTTCATCTGCTCAGATGCTACCTAGTGTACGGTATATTTCTGAATTGTAGTCTAGCATATGACTACCCCCTTTTATAAGCAGATTCAGCCCAATGGACGGCTCATTCTGCTCAGATACAGTTTAATGTACGACCCAGTTAGACCTTCATCTGCTCAGATGCTACCTAGTGTACGGTATATTTCTGAATTGTAGTCTAGCATATGACTACCCCCTTTTATAAGCAGATTCAGCCTAATGGACGGCTCATTCTGCTCAGATACGGTTTAATGTACGACCCAGTTAGACCTTCATCTGCTCAGATGCTACCTAGTGTACGGTATATTTCTGAATTGTAGTCTAGCGTACGACTACCTCCCTTCATAAGCAGATTCAGCCTAATGGACGGCTCATTCTGCTCAGATACGGTTTAATGTACGACCCAGTTAGACCTTCATCTGCTCAGATGCTACCTAGTGTACGGTATATTTCTGAATTGTAGTCTAGCATATGACTACCCCCTTTTATAAGCAGATTCAGCCTAATGGACGGCTCATTCTGCTCAGATACGGTTTAATGTACGACCCAGTTAGACCTTCATCTGCTCAGATGCTACCTAGTGTACGGTATATTTCTGAATTGTAGTCTAGCATATGACTACCCCCTTTTATAAGCAGATTCAGCCTAATGGACGGCTCATTCTGCTCAGAGACGGTCTAATGTACGACCCAGTTAGAGCTTCGTCTCCTCAGATGCTACCTAGTGACAGGTACATTTCTGAATTGTAGTCTAGCGTACGACTACCTCCCTTCATAAGCAGATTCAGCCTAATGGACGGCTCATTCTGCTCAGAGACGGTCTAATGTACGACCCAGTTAGACCTTCGTCTCCTCAGATGCTACCTAGTGACAGGTACATTTCTGAATTGTAGTCTAGCGTACGACTACCTCCCTTCATAAGCAGATTCAGCCTAATGGACGGCTCATTCTGCTCAGATACGGTTTAATGTACGACCCAGTTAGACCTTCATCTGCTCAGATGCTACCTAGTGACAGGTACATTTCTGAATTGTAGTCTAGCGTACGACTACCTCCCTTCATAAGCAGATTCAGCCTAATGGACGGCTCATTCTGCTCAGATACGGTTTAATGTACGACCCAGTTAGACCTTCATCTGCTCAGATGCTACCTAGTGTACGGTATATTTCTGAATTGTAGTCTAGCATATGACTACCCCCTTTTATAAGCAGATTCAACCTAATGGACGGCTCATTCTGCTCAGATACGGTTTAATGTACGACCCAGTTAAACCTTCATCTGCTCAGATGCTACCTAGTGTACGGTATATTTCTGAATTGTAGTCTAGCATATGACTACCCCCTTTTATAAGCAGATTCAGCCTAATGGACGGCTCATTCTGCTCAGATACGGTCTAATGTACGACCCAGTTAGAGCTTCGTCTCCTCAGATGCTACCTAGTGACAGGTACATTTCTGAATTGTAGTCTAGCGTACGACTACCTCCCTTCATAAGCAGATTCAGCCTAATGGACGGCTCATTCTGCTCAGATACGGTTTAATGTACGACCCAGTTAGACCTTCATCTGCTCAGATGCTACCTAGTGTACGGTATATTTTTGAATTGTAGTCTAGCATATGACTACCCCCTTTTATAAGCAGATTCAGCCCAATGGACGGCTCATTCTGCTCAGATACGGTTTAATGTACGACCCAGTTAGACCTTCATCTGCTCAGATGCTACCTAGTGTACGATATATTTCTGAATTGTAGTCTAGCATATGACTACCCCCTTTTATAAGCAGATTCAGCCTAATGGACGGCTCATTCTGCTCAGATACGGTTTAATGTACGACCCAGTTAGACCTTCATCTGCTCAGATGCTACCTAGTGTACGGTATATTTCTGAATTGTAGTCTAGCGTACGACTACCTCCCTTCATAAGCAGATTCAGCCTAATGGACGACTCATTCTGCTCAGATACGGTTTAATGTACGACCCAGTTAGACCTTCATCTGCTCAGATGCTACCTAGTGACAGGTACATTTCTGAATTGTAGTCTAGCGTACGACTACCTCCCTTCATAAGCAGATTCAGCCTAATGGACGGCTCATTCTGCTCAGATACGGTTTAATGTACGACCCAGTTAGACCTTCATCTGCTCAGATGCTACCTAGTGTACGGTATATTTCTGAAGTGTAGTCTAGCATATGACTACCCCCTTTTATAATCAGATTCAGCCTAATGGACGGCTCATTCTGCTCAGATACGGTTTAATGTACGACCCAGTTAGACCTTCATCTCCTCAGATGCTACCTAGTGTACGGTACATTTCTGAAGTATAGTCTAGCGTACGACTACCCCCTTTTATCATCAGACACAGCCTAACGGACGACTCATCCTGCAACTCCAATACGGTCTAGCATAAGACCCATTTGGATCTTCAACTCAGATACGATCTAGCATACGATCCGGTCTGATCTTCTATCCCCAGTGAAATCACCCGCTTAATGGAGGTCTCATTTTGCAACTCGGAGACGATCAAGCGTACGATCCATTCTGATTTTTCATCCTCGGCAAAGTCATCCGCCTGATGAACAACTCACTTTGGTATTCAGATACGGTCTAGCATATGATCCATTCTGATCCCTTATCCCCAGCAGCGTGTAACACTCTGACTCCCCAGCGAAGTCGACAGCATAATGGATGACTCACTATGCGGTCTATCGTATGACTCGGTACGACATCCATGTCTTCGGATATCGTCTAATGCACGACGTACTCTGAAGTTCTCATCATCAAATTCCCTGGATGGCATCTTTAAGCCCATCTCCATCAAGACTAGCTCCTGGTTGACAAGCGCAAATTTTTGGGGCATTTTAGTGTTCAATAATCTTCCACCTCCAGACCACGAATGGTGCACATACCATTCTACTCCCTCGGTTCAAGAATATTGAACAGGGGCAGCTGTCATACCCCAAAATTTGCCCGTTGATATTACAAGGCATTTTTCAAGGCACTCCGACTTGTTCTGCAAGACACTGACCTCAAAGGAACAAAAGCCCAGCTCACAACAGGCCTAATCCAGAAAATGGCCCAAACTGGCCTGCTCGCTAGGCGAGCAATTCCTTCGCCTAGCGAACACTTCGTTATGACACTCGCCCCAGCGAAGCGTCAGATCCAGTAAAAGCCCAAACTAGCTGGCTCGCTAGGCGAGCAACTCCTTCGCCTAGCGAAGCTTGCGAATAGCAGAATTTCTGAGCTTCATTCTGAGCCCATTAGGTCATCACAATCACTATAAATAGCCAAGTTTCAGTCATGAAAAGGGACGGGAAAACAGACGAAGACGGACGGAAACCCTGGCACAGAAACCCTGGCACAGAAACCCTGGAGGCTACTTTAGAGAGTTCCGAGTAAAGAAACCCTGAAGGCCGCTCCTCCGCTCCGAAGCTACCGCCGTCCAACTCCATCCGATGCCAAAAGCGATCAGTCTCTTCAACGTAGCAGCTTAGTTGCAAGCAGGTTTGCGCGTCACTATTGTTTTATACTTTTAATCGGTAATCTCTATATACATAAAGCATCATGATTGAAGTTTCGAATATGTAATTTGATTTCACATGCGAATTTAAATATGCTTGAATATCATGAATGTTTGTCCATGCTATTCCTGTAATCAAATGCCATAAAAGTTCAGGTTTCCGGAGGTCATGCTGTTGTGAAACTCCAAACCCGTGGCCGCTCGCTAGCACATCGCTAAGCGAGCCTGTAGCGAGCAGTCGCTGAGCCTTCGCTAGGCGAAGCAGAGGCGAACGGGACAGTGGCTGCTTCGTCTCGTTGTTGTTCTGTCTTATGTTTATCTAATCATGATTTATTATAGTTCTGCATCATTTGGCCTGAGTTCATGACTGTTATGTTTATTTTATGGTGCAATTGTCAAATCATACTTTATCTCAATGCTCTAACCCGTGTGTTAAATGGTGTAAAGGCTTACATATTCTCGAAGAAACGGCCGGCTAGGTATTCCACCTTAGGTGTGGGATACCCTTATGGAGATTCACCCCGAATTATTCAACTGATTTTAATGTATTAATGTTATGGCGAAGATCCACCCTAATGGCTTAATTGTATTGATTTTAATATGGACCTAATTACCTACTTGATCACGGCTACCTAATTAATTGTAAAACTTTGCCTTTAAATAAGTGATCTCGGACCTCTCTTTGTTACCCTACGATTACGGTATTATGGTCATGTCCCGCGAATATGGGGATACCCTTAGCAAAGACCCTTCGGCTAAATCATCATAGTCCCTCGAATGTCGCCTTTGTCCCTCGATGACCCTTCGGTGTAGCCTACGGTTAAATGATGATAGTCCCTTCGAATGCTAAGGTATCCTCACAACTGTTGCCTTCGATGACCAATCAATGACCCTTCGATGACCCTTCTACATCCAAAGGATAAAACTACTTACTTCTCAATAGTAAGGACAGTTTTACCCTCATGAGGAAAGGAAATGTCCGGAAAGACCTCGGACAGGTATAACCCTTAATTGCTCATTCATAACCTAAAATACTTTTCACACCTCAACATCTTTTAGAAAGTCACCACTTGGCATACATTCATACTAGAATCATTGCCGAGTTATATTTTTCTAAACAACTTTCAAAACTAAACGAGATAACCACTTTGTATACATTCATACAAGAATCATTACAAAGTTAAATTCTCCTTTTCAAAACATTTTCTACGCATTTTTCAAACACTTGTTCAAACGAGAAAAACATAAATGATTGAGCAATTAAGAGCCCATGGGTAACCATGGATACAAAGGGTGCTAACACCTTCCCTTTGTATAATGTACCTCCCGAACCTAAGAATCTAAATTAAGGTCTTTCCTGTTCTTTTCCACCTTTCCTTATTGGATAAAAGAAAAGTCGGTGGCGACTCTTGCTAACCGCGACATTGCGATTAAAAAACACATTAAAGTCAGTTCACCGTATGACACTAGTCAATTTAAAGAAAAAAAGTTCAATAAATGCAAAGAATTAAGACTACGGTAAGTTCATATGCTTTTTTTTATGGGTTATTCTGTGAAGATTTTTATTAGAGTTTGATAGTTTGGTTGAATTTGCTATATAGAAAGTTATATAGAAAGTTAAAAATATTTTTTCTCGAATTACTATGGGTATAAATTTTAACGGAATTTCTTATCCCACCTTATGGAAAATAAAAAATACTTCTTAGATTTTAGAGATGCATCTCCAAACACACCCTTGCACTGTTTTTTAATGCATCAAATGAGTTCTACCTCAGAGTAACACAAAATAGAATGTGACTCTCGTATAATAAGTTTTTATTCTGAAAAATAAATACTAATTATACACAATATTCAGATATATTGTAAAAAAAATACGAATCGTTACTCAAATAAGTTTTAGCTTAGTATATATATATATGCTAGTAACAAAAATAAGAAGAAACATAAGATTATTTTATGCAAAAAGAAATCTATACTATTGTTATATTTATCATCTTCTTAAACCTTCTCTTTATGATAAGTATAACAACGCCATAATAAAATTAACAAATATGACATGAATTACTTTTACGCGGAAAGAGTGTCATTATCTTTATGGTGTTTTTAATCATGATAAGGTAAATTACTAGAATGCCTTTAGTTATTGTAATTAGTTCCCTCTAAGTGTCATAAGTAGTTAATTTCTATAGAAGATAACAAGCAGCCACATTTGTGACATCTAGTAAGTCTTGAAGAAATTCACATCGATGCATACAGTATTTGCTCAAAAATATTATAACTAAATTTAAATCTTTTGGGATTTCCATTTTAAACTAGTCAATTTAAAAAAAAGATTCAATAAATGCAAATAATTAAAACTATGGAAAGTTCGTATGCTTTTGCTTACGGGTTATTCTGTGAAGATTTTTATTAGAGTTTGATAGTTTGGTTGAATTTGTTATGTAGCTTTACTACTACTGTCTAATCATAAGTTATATAGAAAGTCAAAAATATTTTTTCTCGAATTACTATGGGCATAAATTTTAAGGGAATTTCTTGTCCCACCCTATGGAAAATCCAAATTACTTCTTAGATTTTAAAGATGCATCTCCAAATGCACCCTTGCTATATTTTTTAAATCATCAAATGAATGCTACCTCAAAGTAACATAAAATAAGCTGTGACTCACGTATAATAAGTTTTTATTCTGAAAAATAAATAGTAATAAGACACAATATTGAGATATATTGTTAAAAAATACGAAGTAATACTCAAACAAGTTTTATCTTTGTATTTATATATGCCAGAAACAAAAATAAGAAGAAATATAAGATTATTTTAAGCAAAAATAAACCTACACTATTGTTATATTTATCATCTTCTTAAACCTTCTCTTTATGTAAAGTATAACAACGCCATAATAAAATTAACAAATATGACATGAATTACTTTTACGCGGAAAGAGTGTCAGTTTCTTTATGGTGATTTTTATCATGATAAGGAAAATTACTAGAATACCTTTAGTTATTGTAATTAGTCCCTCTAAGTGTTATAAGTAGTTGATTTCTATAGAAGATGACAAACAACCACTTTTGTAACATCTAGTAAGTCTTGAATAAACTCACATCGTGCATAAAGTATTTTCTCAAAAATATTATAACTAAAGTTAAATCTTTTTGGTTTTCTATTTTAAACTAGTCAATTTAAAGAAAAAAAGTTCAATAAATGCAAAGAATTAAGACTACGGTAAGTTCATATGCTTTTTTTTATGGGTTATTCTGTGAAGATTTTTATTAGAGTTTGATAGTTTGGTTGAATTTGCTATATAGAAAGTTATATAGAAAGTTAAAAATATTTTTTCTCGAATTACTATGGGTATAAATTTTAACGGAATTTCTTATCCCACCTTATGGAAAATAAAAAATACTTCTTAGATTTTAGAGATGCATCTCCAAACACACCCTTGCACTGTTTTTTAATGCATCAAATGAGTTCTACCTCAGAGTAACACAAAGTAGAATGTGACTCTCGTATAATAAGTTTTTATTCTGAAAAATAAATACTAATTATACACAATATTCAGATATATTGTAAAAAAATACGAATCGTTACTCAAATAAGTTTTAGCTTAGTATATATATATATGCTAGTAACAAAAAAAGAAGAAACATAAGATTATTTTATGCAAAAAGAAATCTATACTATTGTTATATTTATCATCTTCTTAAACCTTCTCTTTATGATAAGTATAACAACGCCATAATAAAATTAACAAATATGACATGAATTACTTTTACGCGGAAAGAGTGTCATTATCTTTATGGTGTTTTTAATCATGATAAGGTAAATTACTAGAATGCCTTTAGTTATTGTAATTAGTTCCCTCTAAGTGTCATAAGTAGTTAATTTCTATAGAAGATAACAAGCAGCCACATTTGTGACATCTAGTAAGTCTTGAAGAAATTCACATCGATGCATACAGTATTTGCTCAAAAATATTATAACTAAATTTAAATCTTTTGGGATTTCTATTTTAAACTAGTCAATTTAAAAAAAAGATTCAATAAATGCAAATAATTAAGACTATGGAAAGTTCGTATGCTTTTGCTTACGGGTTATTCTGTGAAGATTTTTATTAGAGTTTGATAGTTTGGTTGAATTTGTTATGTAGCTTTACTACTACTGTCTAATCATAAGTTATATAGAAAGTCAAAAATATTTTTTCTCGAATTACTATGGGCATAAATTTTAAGGGAATTTCTTGTCCCACCCTATGGAAAATCCAAATTACTTCTTAGATTTTAAAGATGCATCTCCAAATGCACCCTTGCTATATTTTTTAAATCATCAAATGAATGCTACCTCAAAGTAACATAAAATAAGCTGTGACTCACGTATAATAAGTTTTTATTCTGAAAAATAAATAGTAATAAGACACAATATTGAGATATATTGTTAAAAAATACGAAGTAATACTCAAACAAGTTTTATCTTTGTATTTATATATGCCAGAAACAAAAATAAGAAGAAATATAAGATTATTTTAAGCAAAAATAAACCTACACTATTGTTATATTTATCATCTTCTTAAACCTTCTCTTTATGTAAAGTATAACAACGCCATAATAAAATTAACAAATATGACATGAATTACTTTTACGCGGAAAGAGTGTCATTTTCTTTATGGTGATTTTTATCATGATAAGGAAAATTACTAGAATACCTTTAGTTATTGTAATTAGTCCCTCTAAGTGTTATAAGTAGTTGATTTCTATAGAAGATGACAAACAACCACTTTTGTAACATCTAGTAAGTCTTGAATAAACTCACATCGTGCATAAAGTATTTTCTCAAAAATATTATAACTAAAGTTAAATCTTTTTGGTTTTCTATTTTAAACTAGTCAATTTAAAGAAAAAAAGTTCAATAAATGCAAAGAATTAAGACTACGGTAAGTTCATATGCTTTTTTTTATGGGTTATTCTGTGAAGATTTTTATTAGAGTTTGATAGTTTGGTTGAATTTGCTATATAGAAAGTTATATAGAAAGTTAAAAATATTTTTTCTCGAATTACTATGGGTATAAATTTTAACGGAATTTCTTATCCCACCTTATGGAAAATAAAAAATACTTCTTAGATTTTAGAGATGCATCTCCAAACACACCCTTGCACTGTTTTTTAATGCATCAAATGAGTTCTACCTCAGAGTAACACAAAATAGAATGTGACTCTCGTATAATAAGTTTTTATTCTGAAAAATAAATACTAATTATACACAATATTCAGATATATTGTAAAAAAAATACGAATCGTTACTCAAATAAGTTTTAGCTTAGTATATATATATATGCTAGTAACAAAAATAAGAAGAAACATAAGATTATTTTATGCAAAAAGAAATCTATACTATTGTTATATTTATCATCTTCTTAAACCTTCTCTTTATGATAAGTATAACAACGCCATAATAAAATTAACAAATATGACATGAATTACTTTTACGCGCAAAGAGTGTCATTATCTTTATGGTGTTTTTAATCATGATAAGGTAAATTACTAGAATGCCTTTAGTTATTGTAATTAGTTCCCTCTAAGTGTCATAAGTAGTTAATTTCTATAGAAGATAACAAGCAGCCACATTTGTGACATCTAGTAAGTCTTGAAGAAATTCACATCGATGCATACAGTATTTGCTCAAAAATATTATAACTAAATTTAAATCTTTTGGGATTTCCATTTTAAACTAGTCAATTTAAAAAAAAGATTCAATAAATGCAAATAATTAAAACTATGGAAAGTTCGTATGCTTTTGCTTACGGGTTATTCTGTGAAGATTTTTATTAGAGTTTGATAGTTTGGTTGAATTTGTTATGTAGCTTTACTACTACTGTCTAATCATAAGTTATATAGAAAGTCAAAAATATTTTTTCTCGAATTACTATGGGCATAAATTTTAAGGGAATTTCTTGTCCCACCCTATGGAAAATCCAAATTACTTCTTAGATTTTAAAGATGCATCTCCAAATGCACCCTTGCTATATTTTTTAAATCATCAAATGAATGCTACCTCAAAGTAACATAATATAAGCTGTGACTCACGTATAATAAGTTTTTATTCTGAAAAATAAATAGTAATAAGACACAATATTGAGATATATTGTTAAAAAATACGAAGTAATACTCAAACAAGTTTTATCTTTGTATTTATATATGCCAGAAACAAAAATAAGAAGAAATATAAGATTATTTTAAGCAAAAATAAACCTACACTATTGTTATATTTATCATCTTCTTAAACCTTCTCTTTATGTAAAGTATAACAACGCCATAATAAAATTAACAAATATGACATGAATTACTTTTACGCGGAAAGAGTGTCATTTTCTTTATGGTGATTTTTATCATGATAAGGAAAATTACTAGAATACCTTTAGTTATTGTAATTAGTCCCTCTAAGTGTTATAAGTAGTTGATTTCTATAGAAGATGACAAACAACCACTTTTGTAACATCTAGTAAGTCTTGAATAAACTCACATCGTGCATAAAGTATTTTCTCAAAAATATTATAACTAAAGTTAAATCTTTTTGGTTTTCTATTTTAAACTAGTCAATTTAAAGAAAAAAAGTTCAATAAATGCAAAGAATTAAGACTACGGTAAGTTCATATGCTTTTTTTTATGGGTTATTCTGTGAAGATTTTTATTAGAGTTTGATAGTTTGGTTGAATTTGCTATATAGAAAGTTATATAGAAAGTTAAAAATATTTTTTCTCGAATTACTATGGGTATAAATTTTAACGGAATTTCTTATCCCACCTTATGGAAAATAAAAAATACTTCTTAGATTTTAGAGATGCATCTCCAAACACACCCTTGCACTGTTTTTTAATGCATCAAATGAGTTCTACCTCAGAGTAACACAAAATAGAATGTGACTCTCGTATAATAAGTTTTTATTCTGAAAAATAAATACTAATTATACACAATATTCAGATATATTGTAAAAAAAATACGAATCGTTACTCAAATAAGTTTTAGCTTAGTATATATATATATATGCTAGTAACAAAAATAAGAAGAAACATAAGATTATTTTATGCAAAAAGAAATCTATACTATTGTTATATTTATCATCTTCTTAAACCTTCTCTTTATGATAAGTATAACAACGCCATAATAAAATTAACAAATATGACATGAATTACTTTTACGCGGAAAGAGTGTCATTATCTTTATGGTGTTTTTAATCATGATAAGGTAAATTACTAGAATGCCTTTAGTTATTGTAATTAGTTCCCTCTAAGTGTCATAAGTAGTTAATTTCTATAGAAGATAACAAGCAGCCACATTTGTGACATCTAGTAAGTCTTGAAGAAATTCACATCGATGCATACAGTATTTGCTCAAAAATATTATAACTAAATTTAAATCTTTTGGGATTTCTATTTTAAACTAGTCAATTTAAAAAAAAGATTCAATAAATGCAAATAATTAAGACTATGGAAAGTTCGTATGCTTTTGCTTACGGGTTATTCTGTGAAGATTTTTATTAGAGTTTGATAGTTTGGTTGAATTTGTTATGTAGCTTTACTACTACTATCTAATCATAAGTTATATAGAAAGTCAAAAATATTTTTTCTCGAATTACTATGGGCATAAATTTTAAGGGAATTTCTTGTCCCACCCTATGGAAAATCCAAATTACTTCTTAGATTTTAAAGATGCATCTCCAAATGCACCCTTGCTATATTTTTTAAATCATCAAATGAATGCTACCTCAAAGTAACATAAAATAAGCTGTGACTCACGTATAATAAGTTTTTATTCTGAAAAATAAATAGTAATAAGACACAATATTGAGATATATTGTTAAAAAATACGAAGTAATACTCAAACAAGTTTTATCTTTGTATTTATATATGCCAGAAACAAAAATAAGAAGAAATATAAGATTATTTTAAGCAAAAATAAACCTACACTATTGTTATATTTATCATCTTCTTAAACCTTCTCTTTATGTAAAGTATAACAACGCCATAATAAAATTAACAAATATGACATGAATTACTTTTACGCGGAAAGAGTGTCATTTTCTTTATGGTGATTTTTATCATGATAAGGAAAATTACTAGAATACCTTTAGTTATTGTAATTAGTCCCTCTAAGTGTTATAAGTAGTTGATTTCTATAGAAGATGACAAACAACCACTTTTGTAACATCTAGTAAGTCTTGAATAAACTCACATCGTGCATAAAGTATTTTCTCAAAAATATTATAACTAAAGTTAAATCTTTTTGGTTTTCTATTTTAAACTAGTCAATTTAAAGAAAAAAAGTTCAATAAATGCAAAGAATTAAGACTACGGTAAGTTCATATGCTTTTTTTATGGGTTATTCTGTGAAGATTTTTATTAGAGTTTGATAGTTTGGTTGAATTTGCTATATAGAAAGTTATATAGAAAGTTAAAAATATTTTTTCTCGAATTACTATGGGTATAAATTTTAACGGAATTTCTTATCCCACCTTATGGAAAATAAAAAATACTTCTTAGATTTTAGAGATGCATCTCCAAACACACCCTTGCACTGTTTTTTAATGCATCAAATGAGTTCTACCTCAGAGTAACACAAAATAGAATGTGACTCTCGTATAATAAGTTTTTATTCTGAAAAATAAATACTAATTATACACAATATTCAGATATATTGTAAAAAAAATACGAATCGTTACTCAAATAAGTTTTAGCTTAGTATATATATATATATGCTAGTAACAAAAATAAGAAGAAACATAAGATTATTTTATGCAAAAAGAAATCTATACTATTGTTATATTTATCATCTTCTTAAACCTTCTCTTTATGATAAGTATAACAACGCCATAATAAAATTAACAAATATGACATGAATTACTTTTACGCGGAAAGAGTGTTATTATCTTTATGGTGTTTTTAATCATGATAAGGTAAATTACTAGAATGCCTTTAGTTATTGTAATTAGTTCCCTCTAAGTGTCATAAGTAGTTAATTTCTATAGAAGATAACAAGCAGCCACATTTGTGACATCTAGTAAGTCTTGAAGAAATTCACATCGATGCATACAGTATTTGCTCAAAAATATTATAACTAAATTTAAATCTTTTGGGATTTCCATTTTAAACTAGTCAATTTAAAAAAAAGATTCAATAAATGCAAATAATTAAAACTATGGAAAGTTCATATGCTTTTGCTTACGGGTTATTTGTCGCATTACGCGAAAAACCGGCGGGAAAACAAGAACAACAGAGCCGCCACCGTGCGTTATTTATCCCAAAAGAGGGAAAGGAAACGCTCAGAGTAAACCTGGAAAAAGCGTGGTCTCGCGACCAAAGAGAATGGGATCGGGAGTCGGTTATGCGAAGGGAAGGTATTAGCACCCCTACGCATCCGTCGTACTCGACGGGATCCACGCACAAAAGGAAGGAAAATGGTTGCTAAAACACTGCTCACACACACACTACACAGGCTGAAAGAGACACAAGGAAACAAACAAGACTGACTCGGCAGGACATCGTATCCTGGGCCTACTTAGTCTATCAGGCATAGACATCAGAGTCAAAGTAGTTCGACTGGGGAAACGACACATGCTCGCTAGGATGTCGCATCCTATGCATACGTATCTCCTTTGGACGAAGGAGAATCAGAGCATTCGTAGCTCGGCTAACACGCACACAAACAACCACAGGCAAAGGCAAACATGGAGCCTGAATGCCAATCACTGGGCTTACATCAGCATCCGAACCAAAACACACACAAGGAGGCAAACGTGGAGCCCGACTGCCAATCACTGGACTTACGTCGGCATCCGAACCAGACACACGCACACAGGAACCCGAACGCCACTCGATGGACTTACATCAGCTTCCAAGCACACAACAAGACACAGGATGTGGAATGCCAATCGCTGGGCTTACATCCATCTCCTGGCACCAACACAAGAAGAAGAAGGGTCTCGATTGCAACTAGGGCAAGAGAAAGGGGAGGTCTCAATCGCAACGAGGGCGAGAGAAAGGAAAGATCTCAATCACACAGGGGTGAGAGAAAAGAGTTAGTGTTAGTTGTTAGTCAAACTCGACAAGACATCGCATCTCGTGCCTACGTATCTCATCTGAACATGAGAATCAGAGTTGCCGTAGTTCGGCTGGCAGGGAGGAAGGACTCGATTGCAACTAGGGCAAGAGAAAGGGAAAGTCTCGATCGCAACGAGGGCGAGAGAAAGGAAAAGGCTCAATCGCAACGAGGGCGAGAGAAAGGATCGCAACGAGGGCGAAAGCAAGCAAGGAATAGCTGTTAGTTGTTAGTCAAACTCGGCAAGACATCGCGTCTCGTGCCTACGTATCTCATCTGGACATGAGAATCAGAGTTGCCGTAGTTCGGCTAAACTATTCCTGTTGGTTTGTGTTTTTTAAGTGGACAACGTCACTACGCAATCTACCTGATGCTCGACCTTTGGAGACTTACTCACCTGTAGTAGAAGGAGTTGACGTATCCTTAAGAGGGGATAATGTTTGTTTGTGTTTTAGGAAAGCTCAAGCAAGAAAGGAAGTCCTATACGAAGGAACCGTGCTACCTTAATTGTCATGCAAACGAGACTACGCGGAGTCTAGCAAACCTAGGGGATACAATCACACCACACAAACATATACAGCATGAAATAAACACACCAACAAGGGGCTCAAACATCAGGGTTAGGCTTTAGTCGAGGGGTCATATCAACCTCAACAAACAAGCCTCTGTATCGGGGTCAGGTTAGCTCTTAACCTTGCCATTGAGGGGCTAAGGTGAAGCTAGATGAAAGGTGACGAGGGGTGTGCCTCATTGCTTCTATCTCAAGTCAGAGAGAGCATCAGACAAGGGAGCGTGGGTCCAGAATGGGGGGACCCTTCTACGCTCAGGACATAGACTCGACTGTACAATGTACAAGATCTTGGGCTTGGATCTCAATGCTACAACCATGTAATGGGAGCAAGGAGAAGACTCACAGAATAGTGGGGGATAGATTGCTTATCCCTACCTTCCACCAATTGCCTCAAATGAGGACTTTCCCTGCTTAGGACAAATATAAACATACACAAGCATTGCCTCTTAAGGAGGACTTCAGACAATGTGCCCGGCCCGGTAACAGCCGGGTCTCCAGACTACATGAAAAAGAAAGTTCTATACCTCAATGCCAATTGCTTATAAGCAAAGCAATGCAAGTTCTTAAGAGAACTGAGCAACTAAGGGTACCTGTGTAAATAGCTAACCAGTCAGTACACAATTCAAACAAACAATCAACAGTCAATATCACACAAACAGACAAATCCAATCAGACAACAATGAGCGATCCATGAACACAAGGGAATCCCCCATTAAGGCCTACAAAACACACAATTGTTAGCCAACAACAACAAATGGTTAAGCTCAAATGGAGGAGCATCATCACTCATGTAGATGCATTCTTGAACCTGAAATCACAATTCAAATGATAAGTCCAAACCACTAGGTCGAAGCCTAGGGTCAACAGAGGGAAAAAATCCAGAACAGAAGCTGATACTCCACATGAAACTCATTTAATCAAGAGATGACATGTCCTAAAATTAAGGGAGCATGCAAGATCGAGTTATCTCTAAGCCTAGGGGTAGAATGGTCATTTCACAGTTAATGGATTAATATTGGATTAAAATCTATTTATAACATTCTAATTAAAAGTCAACTAAAATCTAAACTAGATTTAACAATTTAGAAAAACCAAGAGATTACCTAATATTTCTTTTTAATATTTTCACAATTAATCTCTAATCCTAAAGTCGTTTGAATCCTAGTATTTCTAAAATTAATTCTAAAATTATTTCTAATTCTAACAGCATATCTAAAGATATTCTAATCCTAATTATCTCTAGAAATGCTTATAACAATGTCTAACTAAAATCTCTATCTAATTAACTCTAATATTTTCAGTTTTTTTCTAAATCATTATCTAATATTCTACATACTTAATCCTAAAATCAACATTTCTAATAAGTCTCTAAAAACTCCTAATCAAACATCACCTATTAAACTTCTAAATCAAGATTAACAATTAAATCTACACAGCAAATCAGGATGGACCTAACTGGAAAATAATAAGCCCAATCGCATGGGGGTGTACTGGTCATTGGATGGTGTATGGGAGAAACTCGCTATGGTCTGGGCCCAAGCAGGATCTTCAACGATCGGAAACAGAGGACACATGCATGGTAGAAAAGAAGATTCCATAAAACGCAAATGGAACAAAAGCCAGAGCCACCGTCGCGTTCTCCGCCATATCATTGATCGCGCCGTCGTCGTGGCTCTAGGAGGAAGAAGATGAATCCGATTTGTCATCGTAATCGCCATAGGTGATGGCTCGGTCCAAGCGAAGAGAAAAACGAATACGATCAATGCGCACTCTCATCCACATCTCGCGACGGCTCAATAATCATTCGACAGAGGATTCGTTCTTTAATCAGTTATCGGATTCGAATTCGAATCGATCCATTATCGGCGAAGCTCATACTATTAAATTCGACTCCATTCGTCTCCATATGAACAAACAGTAACAAGTGATATCTGAATCGAATTAGGGACTTACCGTATGAAGCGACGGTTGGATCTTCAGTCAACTCTTCTTCTTCTTCCTTTCTTGGAGCGATTCCGGTGAGATGTTGATTGTTGACGGTGAAGGTGTCGTGAATCGGTTACGGTGGTTGAAGATTCTACGAGGATGATCGGAGGTTGGTACAGTGAATGTGGTTGAAGAACCGAGGTGGAAGAGGAGGTTGAAGTGGTGGCTTAGCTCTGCCGTGTGGAGCTTCGAATGATGAAGCTCCCACAACAATGGAGGATGAGCGTGTGCTGAAGGTGAGGATTGAGTGCAGAAGCTTATGGGAATCAGGGGAAAATCGTTCGAACCCAATGATTGGCAATGATTGCAGCTTATATAGCACAATCCCAAGGGCAAATTGGAGAATTAAGTATGAATCATCCAGCTGGCACCTGAGTGAACGAGAAGGTGAGTTTCTACATCGTGAATTAAGTCACGTGTTATTTTTCACAAGTTTAACTCTCTAATTCACTTGCTCCCAATTTTTCACCACAAGCTCGGTCTCTTATTTGCTTACAGTTCCTTCCAAAAGGGAGATTGATTGTGTTGCAATGTTGTAAGACTTGATGTGCTTTAAATCTTGTTTGTAGCATATGGTCACATGCATTATTTTTCTGTTGGATTAATTATGCTCTTGGCTTGATGCATGTTGGTTTGCTAGCAGGTAACCATTCTTGTCATTCTGCAATTGAATGCAGCTTGATCTTGCACAGTACGTCAGCTCCATTCCTTGACTAGCCTTGCCAACTGTTATGGATTTTTCGCTGGTGTAGCCATTGGAATCACATTGGTCTCCTTTTGCAGGTTGGTATTCCATGATAGAAACACATACTCACTCAAGGTCTGCTTTGTTAGAATGAATTGCAACAAAGTGTTGCAAAATTCTGCAATACTTCATGACAGGCTGGATAATGGTAAGTGAGATACCCCTGCTGATTAGTTGTAATTTTATGTATTAATTCCTTGGTCATGACCATGGTTCTGTTCTGGTTTTGGCTTGCGGTTCATTGTTGTTAGCAGGTATGGTGATAGCTTGCTCAATAAAGTGGCAAAGTATCTCAACCCTCTACATTGCTTGAGAACTGTGGACGTCAAGTCCTGTATGAAGCTGTTGAATGGCTATGGTCTCCCTTGTAGGCCATGAATGCAAATGCAGAATTTTTTTTATGCAGTAAATGCAAAATTTTGTTTGTGAATTATGTAGATTTTTTATGATGCAATGCAGAATTTTTTATGATGCAATGCAGAATTTGTTTTGAATTATGCAGAATTTTTATGATGAATTATGCAGAATTTTTATGATGCAATGCAGAATTTTTTATGATGCAATGCAGAATTTTTTTATGTGAATTATGCAGCTACTACTATGCAATGCTGCTATGAGTTTGCCGCAGCTGGCTCGGTGTTGGCAACGAGTGTAACAAAGCGCTTCCGTTCGTGCTCTTCCGTTAGCAGCTTCATTTGCCAATTTCCCTCTTTTCCTATATTTTCATGTAAATGTGAACAATAGTGGTCTATACAAATGGTTTATTTGGATTTAAAAAATGGATTAAAATATGGACTGGATTAAATTGTAAAATGGGATTGAATGAAATTGGATAAAAAAGTCAAATGGTTTTGGTTAGTAATGAATTCAAGAATGGATAAAAATGGAAATGGATTTTTGGATAATGGGCTTAACCAAGATGGGTTAGTTGGATAGCATGGACCTGGTTAATGGATTTAATCAACATTAAGTGGACTTGAATTTAGCCGAAATGGATAATTGGATATGAACAAATGAATTATGGATTTAGATATGGATGATGAAAAATGGAATTATTCGGAAAATGGTTAATGGACCAAACTTATGGACTTAACAAAAAGGAGACGAATGGGCTCAATGCAATCATGATTAAATTTCCACAACCAAATCAACTTTCCAGTAATCAACTAGGATCATCCAACTCAACTTGAATTTCCAAGATTAATTCGAGAAACGAACGCAATGATTTCTAACCAGATAAGTGTTTGTAATGACAAATGACCTTCTGTGGGACATGCAGGAAGCGTCTCAAACCATCTCTCCACTTCCTAGCCCTCAGTTGACTTACAGTTGACTCTTATGGTCCTCAGATGACTTGGTCATGCACTGTGGACTTTGAGCCTTCAACACTTGGCCAAATTGCATCAAAATGAACCTTGGACCAGGTAAGCTCTCTAGAACACCCGCAGAGCCTTTATTTCATAGAAGAACCCTTCCTCTCTTGCACGGATGGATTCCCCTGATCAGTTTTGACTGATGAAATACAATGCACTATGCAATGTGAATGCAATGTTTATGCAATGTTAATGTGATGTTAGTGACCTAAAAAATGAAATGAATGTACAACTGGGAGGTGCAAATTTGAGGTGCTACAGCTGCCCCTATTCAATCAACTGGGAACCCGAATGGATGAGAGCAACGGCTGTCAGACTTTCTGGGTAAACAGGGATTGAATACCAAGAACCGTAGAAATTTGCACACTGCTGGGAATTTTTCTTTTTGTGTTCTTTTTCTTCAAAGGCATAACCACATCCAGACATCGACACACGATGAATGGGACCAGAACTCATCTCAACTAGATGCCAACGGACAACTAGGAAAAACTCAACGTTTACCAAGACCAACGGAGAGGTAAATCCACATGGGGACAGGTACAACTAGACGTCATAGGACGAATAGGGAAAAACTCATCGTTTACCAAGACCAACGGAGAGGTAAATCAACTCTACTGGAGATAACCAGGAAAGGATACAACCATACGTCAGCGGACGTAATGGGAAAAACTCAACGTTTACCGAAACCAACGGAGAGGTAACCAGACATCATCGGATGAAAGGCGGGGATAGTGATACAACCATGCGTCAGCGGACGAAATGGGCAAAACTCAACGTTTACCGAAACCAACGGAGAGGTAACCAATCATCATCGGATGAACGGAAAGAGATATACAACCATACGTCAGCGGACGAAATGGGAAAAACTCAACGTTTACCGAGACCAACGGAGAGGTAAATCAGACATCATCGGATGAATGGGAAGAGAGATACAACCATACGTCAGCGGACGAAATGGGGAAAAACTCAACGTTTACCAAGACCAACGGAGAGGTAACCAGACATCATAGGATGAATGGGAAGACTCGACCAGACGTCATAGGACGAAAGGGAGAAGCTCGACGTTTATCGACACCAACGGAGAAGGAGAAAACTCAGCCAAGACGTCATAGGACGAAAGGGAGACTCAACGTTTATCGACACCAACGGAGAAGGAGGAAACTCAGCCAGACGTCATAGGACGAAAGGGAGACTCAACGTTTATCGACACCAACGGAGAAGGAGGAAACTCAGCCAGACGTCATATGACGAAAGGGAGACTCAACGTTTATCGACACCAACGGAGAAGGAGGAAACTCAGCCAAGACGTCATAGGACGAAAGGGAGACTCAACGTTTATCGACACCAACGGAGAAGGAGGAAACTCAACCAAGACGTCATAGGACGAAAGGGAGACTCAACCAGACGTCATAGGACGAAAGGGAGAAGGAGAAAACTCAGCCAGACGTCATAGGACGAAAGGGAGAAGGAGAAAGCCACTTCACGAGGGAAAGGCACCACAACCGGAAACCGAATAGGACGTCTACTGGGAATTCTGGTTGGGAAGTCAACCAGACATTAATGAATGAACTGGGAATAGGGTATACAATCAGACGTTCGCGGACGAATGAGAAAAACACAACGTTTATCGAAACCAACGGGGAGGTAGATCCACTTGGGGAAGGGTACAACTATACGCCATAGGACGAATAGGAAAAACTCGACGTTTATCGACACCAACGGAGAGGAGGAATCTCTGAGGGGAATCAACAGTCATTAATGAATGATCTGCGGGGAATAAGCAACTATACGTCATCGGACGCATAGGAAAAACTCGACGTTTATCGACACCAACGGAGAGGAGGAAACTTCACTAGGGAAGGGACGACGTTATGAACATCGAAAGATGATGTTTACAGACACCAAAGAATACCAGACACTACGCATGACTGGGAAAGCACCGAAAGATGGTGTTTACCGACACCAAAGAAGACCAGACACTACGCAGGTGCTGACAGGATACTGGCATCTACAAGATGACAGGGCAAGACTGAACACTTGCGGGGGGTCTCACTGGGGGAACAAGGTCACGACAGCGAGCAAACAGGAAGGAACACCAAGGATACCGGGTTGTAGGTATGAAACAGGTGACCGACCAAAGCGGGAATTGGTTTGTGTTCCAAAACACTCAACATCCTGAAGAGGGCTAGAAAAGCAGTCTTGTTAGAGGATGGACATTCGATTCCATAGGGAATACGAATCTTACTCGACTGGGGAGGACGACTTCGACCCAAGAGCGCAGGAGACATATCATCTATAGCCGTCAAAACGTAGATAACATACTCGCATGGAAGATCATCCATAACCGGATTGGTTGTTAAATGGATAAATCAACCGACATCATCCTGAAGAGAGCAAAGGCAAACTTGTTAAAGGATGGATATTCGATTCCACACGGAATACGAATCTTACTCAGCTGGAGAAAACAATCAAAAGACTGACCAGAGAGCGCATGAGACATATTATCTATAGCCGTCAGAACGTAGATAATACACTCGCATGGAAGATTATCCATAACCGGGTTGTAGGTTGTTAGATGGATAAACGACCGAAAAGAAAGGCATCGTGTACCAGGAACAGGTATGCAAAAGATGACCAATCAAAAAGGGATAAAGTTGCTAACTCGGAGCAAGTACCCAAAAGAAAGGGAGAGACCCACTGGGGACAATACTGCTTGATCAAGGCGAGTATCCAGAGGGGAAAAGAATATCAATACCGCAAACCGGATACTGATAACTGCAAAGAGGGGATTACATCTACCGGTTAGTAGGCAGAAAACCACGGAAAAGTAACCAGTCATCGATAAGATGAGCACACAGGGTTAACTCCACCAAGGGGATGAAAGTGGGATTTTACAACTACCGGTTCGCAGGTAGAAAACCACCGACAGAATGAACCACAAAGGCTACCTCTGCTAGGGGATGAAAGTGGGATTTTACAACTACCGGTTGGGTAGAAAACCACAAAGATAGGACTTACAACTACCGGGTTGTAGGTAGAAGCCAACAAACAGTCTGCTGAGAGACAGAGTGAGAAAAAGGATTTACAACTACCGGGTGGTAGGTAGAAGACCGGAAAATCCGCCCACAATCAGAATGAACCACAAAGGTTACCTCTGCTAGGGGGTGAGAGTGGGATTTTACAACTACCGGCTTGTAGGTAGAAAACCACGACGATAGGACTTACAGCTACCGGTTTGTAGGTAGAAGCCACGACGGTAGGACTTACAGCTACCGGTTTGTAGGTAGAAGCCACCAAAATTCCGCTGAGGATAAGATGAATGAGTGCCGGTTTAGTGAGCAACTATTCATTTATGCCCCAGGGAAGTACAAGCAACAGCCGACAGGGAGCCAATTCAGGATCAATCCCAAAAAGCAGACTGAAACAAGACTCATCCCAATGAGGAAAGAACTCAATAGGGAAACCCGTCCCGTGAGGGAAGGAACGGAAACAACCGTCATCCACGAGGATCTAACTCGATGGGGAGCGCAGAAAGAAATGGTAGACACTTTTCTGCTTAAAGGGTAGACTCTACATGGAGAGATCAGACACACCCACATCTGCTGGGGAAAAGGATCCAAGCCGGCAGGATGCTACCAATTGGGGAGTAACAATGCTGGGGATACCCACTCGACTAAAGAATCGCTTGCTGAGAACACACCAACCTCCCAACCATGCTGGGGAACCCAACTCTGAAACCGGTTCAATGGTGCGATGCTAAACTCTTTCCCACAACCCAATCTTGGCTGGTCACCACGGCCTAGGGTTAATGGACATGTTTGCAATGTTGATGCATGAGTTTTTTTTTCTGTTTTACACAATGCCCCATGATCATGGAAATGCTATGCACTAATGATGCAACATGCTATGCTTATCTAAATGATGGATGCACAAACACACGTCTCCTCCAGAGACAACACCGGGGAGCTCCAGGAACCGTGCTGAGGATCTCCTTGCCGCGTCGATTTCCTCCCTGCTGGGGAAAGACAAACCTTGCTGGGGATGAACTCCATCGAACCCGGACTTGCTTGGCGATTACCCTGCTAGGGGAGGCAACCCATGCTTGTTTCTACTGGGGATGATTTCACCGGACTCGATCCGCTTGAGGACCTCTATGAGGGAAAACCATCAACACAAACTCTGCCGGGAAGACAGCTTCAGACTTGGAAAACAATCACAACTCCGCTGGGGATACGGTAACCTTCAGGCTTGCTGAGGAGGCACTGATCTCGAATCTGCTAGGGAGATGACACTCTCAAACCCATTGGGGAAATACAGCCTATCGGGCACGGGCCGCCCTTCGATTCGTCGAACACTGGTGTTCACCATCCTACCGCAGTGTTGACTTTCCACTTTTGAGAACTCCCAGGCTCATCTGGACTTTTCTAATTCATCCCACGAGGATCGAACTCCTGGGATTCATGCAAACTTCCCGGTCCTCAGACTTTGAAGAGTCTTCTTGATTAAACCTTCCAGGATCGTCGTCGTAATCCTTCATCGTCCTTTCACTGTTCGTCTGTCCCTTGCCCCTGGTTGGACTCTGTGGGGATTTCTTTTGTCAAAAGGCTCTATAACACAACCTGCCAGTGAATGAAGATATCTAACAGTACCTGCACAAGAGATTGTAAGATAAAAGCGTGCCCCAGGCGTGCCAACACTTCAACACCTAGGTCACCCAAACTTCCGAATAAGATTTCCAGATTTCAATCTTATAAGCATGCATCGGAAGGGACCTCCATGTTTCAAAATGCAAGTATTCTTTATCAAAACGAACAGATGTTTTCGTAATCAAAGCGGTAATGAAAACAAAAACAAAATTTATTTGACTGAACACACACTTTATTGACTGAAACAAAAAGGATGGCTCAGAACTGAGCAACACACCGGAAGCAAACCCTGGAAAGAGGTGATTGCACACAAAAGGAAAAAATCTATCCTAATGGCAATGCGGAACCGTGATCTCATCGGGTTCCAACTCGGTTACACCTCATATGTCCTCAAGACTTTCCTCACTTTCGGCCTTCTGAACAAGACGCTTCCGATCGATCCCTGTCGGAGATTAGCTATGATGTCTTAACCAAAGCACAAACGATCATGCTAGACGCAGTTGTTCGTTTCAATCCCTCTTTTGGCTGGACCGCCCTTTCGGGTTTCAGTCCACCGGGATACCCTTTTTTGCCCAAGTCGCCCTCGTGGGGTTTTCGACTTGCCGGGTGTACAGTTCTCTCATTATCCCTAACTTTTGCCCGAACCTTTTCTCTTTTTTTCTTGGTTCGCCGGGATGCCCCTTTTTGCCTGGACTCTTTTATTCTTTTTGTCCAGCGGGTCTCTTTCTTCACGAAGTATTTTCTAACTGCGTCCGCATTCACAGGGAATGGAAAATCTTCATCATTCGTGGTCGTCAACAACAAAGCTCTGTCAGAGGAGACTTTTTTTTTTTTTGACCACGAACGAACCTTCATAATTTGTTCATCCACTTGCCCCACGATCGTTGAGGAGGAAGGATCCTTTTCAACACCACATCTCTTCCATGCTACCCACGAGGTCACACGTCTCGGTTAACAACACGCTTCATTTACTGGGTACAACTGCCCCACGACAAGTAACTGTCGAACTCTTCTCTCAATCAGGCTCAACGCGTCATACCGAGTCCTCATCCACTCGCCCTTTTCTAACTTCTCATCCGTCTGGACTCTCCACAATGAGATCTAGCCTCCAATAGGAAATATCGCTTCCATCCCATACTGAATGAGGAAGGCGCTGCCCCAGTAGATGCACGTATCGAGGTACGACACTCAGGATACCAACTTCGTACTCAGCCACCATCGTTGGTGCTTTCAACTGTTATCGGGGAAGCACTAGCTCATTCACTTTAAACTCTCCCCATCAGACATCAGAATCCGTTCGGATTCAGGGTCAGACCCCTCCTCCGGGATCGGTCACTCTCAATCTTTCGATTTGAGTACCTCGAGATGTCCTCATCAGGGACTTCAAACTTCCTTGGTTGAGAATCATCGATGGGTTGTTGGGCGAGATAAACATACAATACCCTCTTCTCGATTGCTTTCTGGGAGGTATACTGAATATCGTATTCAGTTGACGCCATTTGCCCTCTCGCAACCCGTCCGTTCAACGCCAGCTCCTCAAGCACATACTTGATCAGATCCATTTTGGACATCCACAAAGTGGTATGAATCGACACACTGTCTCAGTCGGCGAACAGCCTATGCCAAAGTACATCAAGTTTTCTCGAGCAGTGAGTGTATTGTTTCACAGTCGATAAACTTTTTGCTTAGGTAAATTGCATGCTCTTTTCGACAAGACTAGTCATGCTGACCCAATACGCCTCATAGACCCCTTAAAGGCTGTCAAGTACCAGATTAACAGTTGTTTCCTCCAAGGAAAGCATCAGAATCAGAGGTTCCTGCTACTCATTTTTTCTTTCCATGCCCCTTGGCAGTCACCATTCCACCTGACCATTTGATTTCTCTTTTTTTCGGCTCAGGCGTTTCTTGTATTGTTTTTTTTTCTTTTTTTTTTTTCTTTTTTTTTTAGCAGGATCGACCTCGACTCCTCTTTCGTTCACAATAAGCCTCGGCAGCCTACCGGACAGCACTCCATAAGTGCACTGACTTAGACTCAACAGTATGAGTTATCTCCACCGGTCAAACAACTTGATCAAGTCCACCGGATGCCCCTCTTCTGCTAGGGACTTTGTCATCATGTCATCAACATGGCATTCGCTTTCACGATGAGTCATATCATGAAACAAAGTCACCGTAGCTCTTTGATCCGTGGCACCGGCCTTCTTCTTCACTAGAGGATAGTCTTCTCTGGATGGTAGCTCGTGCCCCACAACATGGGTATTCCACCCTGGTGTATCTTGATGCCACCAGGTGAAGATATCAACCTGTTCTTTCAACAGGGCTACCATTCTATTCTTGACTTGCCTCTGAAGCGGCCTCAACTTTCATTTCCCTTCTGACCTCGGCGGTACTTGGGATTACCATCTTGACTCGCTCCTCGTGTGGTTGAATCACCTTCTCCTCTTGTTTCAACAACCTGGCTAATCTTCCAACAGATCACAATCTTCTTCGCCTTCTTCTTCGGCATGATAGCTTGGATTGTCGAAGCCATATAGAGGTGTAACCAAATTGTTATCGATGAGATCAGGAGGGTAATCACTTTTGTGGTCGGAACCAAGTGAATCAAAAGGAAAGGAAATAAAAACATTGCCATTTTTTAGTTTTTTTTAAAACTGCAAAAAATGAAAAACAGGGAGCACCGCTTTTGATCACAAAAACATCCATTTATTACTGATGCAAAATGTTGCAAAATGAGACACATGAGATGGCCCTTACAATGGACCATTACGTTTCGGGCAAAACGTATGGCTTTCATGCAAACAAAATTAAAACACAGAAATGCTACACTTCCGGATGAGCGACAGTGGTGATTTTGGAGGCCTTCCAATTGCCTGGTACGCACCGACTTTATCCACAACTCGAGCTCATGGTCACAGTCGATCTCCTCACTCACTGAACAAACATGACCAGGATCCAGCATTCCTGCACTGACAAAGGTGTACGATGGACGACGTCCTCTGTTTGGTCTAGACGACTTTTGATCTGGCCGATAACCGATCCCAAACATGTCTGCCTTTACCGGTGTTAAGTGGATCCATCAGTTTGGATTTGTGGCCCCTAGCAGGATATTTGAGCAAACAAGCTATGCACACCGGTTGACACCTACAAAACAACAAATGGGTTAGTATGACTCACACATGCAATGTCTATCCGTACTAGGAATATTCTGTCCTTTGATTCCGGCATCACTGAGACAAATAATTTTTCATCAACAACATTCTGACATCTGGATATCTCTCAACCAGAATCTTAATCAAAAATGGACCCTGAATACGGACAGACATGGGTTGAATGCAGATGAATGCGAAATGAGACCGATGCAAATGCATGAATGCAGGTCACTGTGCCACCAAGTCATCTGAGGACCCATCAAATCTCTGGACCAGTCACAGTCATCGGGACTAAGTCACCATAAATCCGACTTGGGGAGTTCCGAAATAAACGGAACCGGAGATTACATCACTATCATCACAGGAACATCCACTGAACGGATGACAATCAGATCCTCTGAACCGGTACTCTCAATTCAACCCGGGGATCCGAAATAAACGGAACCCGCTGATAAACCACGGACAGAACTCCGGCGTCCCAGAAATAAATGTCCACAATTCACAGTCACCATCAGTACCAAGAGTCACCAACAAGTCACCAACCAGTCAGCAACTGTACCTGTAATAATCATTCCCTCCCACTCACGGGTGTCATCTAGGCCAGGGTAAGGTCGAGAGAAACGCAGCATAAATAACCTTTCGCAGAATATCATCCTGTGCACACCCGATGTATGCACCGATAATATCCCACCAGGGTCTGAACTGCTCGTGATATCAATGTTCCGCTAAGTGGCGCCATACCACCCGCTTCCCATGAATCACTCTATTCCTAGGTTTCCTAGATTTCACTCATAGCCTGGGTATTGGGCCTTTTACCTCAAGTGTCACCCACCCCCAATCAGAGAAAACACAGCCAGCACAGCAGATGAATATGAATGAATGCAAACATTAATGCAAACAATACATGCAAACAATAAACAATGAATGCGATAAATAACACAGCAAAAAGCAACCAAAGCCCTAACCTAGAGAGCGCTAGGAGAGACTCGCTTAGGGAAGATGGACCAGCATAGGTCAACTTCTTAGATTTCCCCAGCAGAGTCGCCAGCTGTCGCATTACGCGAAAAACCGGCGGGAAAACAAGAACAACAGAGCCGCCACCGTGCGTTATTTATCCCAAAAGAGGGAAAGGAAACGCTCAGAGTAAACCTGGAAAAAGCGTGGTCTCGCGACCAAAGAGAATGGGATCGGGAGTCGGTTATGCGAAGGGAAGGTATTAGCACCCCTACGCATCCGTCGTACTCGACGGGATCCACGCACAAAAGGAAGGAAAATGGTTGCTAAAACACTGCTCACACACACACTACACAGGCTGAAAGAGACACAAGGAAACAAACAAGACTGACTCGGCAGGACATCGTATCCTGGGCCTACTTAGTCTATCAGGCATAGACATCAGAGTCAAAGTAGTTCGACTGGGGAAACGACACATGCTCGCTAGGATGTCGCATCCTATGCATACGTATCTCCTTTGGACGAAGGAGAATCAGAGCATTCGTAGCTCGGCTAACACGCACACAAACAACCACAGGCAAAGGCAAACATGGAGCCTGAATGCCAATCACTGGGCTTACATCAGCATCCGAACCAAAACACACACAAGGAGGCAAACATGGAGCCCGACTGCCAATCACTGGACTTACGTCGGCATCCGAACCAGACACACGCACACAGGAACCCGAACGCCACTCGATGGACTTACATCAGCTTCCAAGCACACAACAAGACACAGGATGTGGAATGCCAATCGCTGGGCTTACATCCATCTCCTGGCACCAACACAAGAAGAAGAAGGGTCTCGATTGCAACTAGGGCAAGAGAAAGGGGAGGTCTCAATCGCAACGAGGGCGAGAGAAAGGAAAGATCTCAATCACACAGGGGTGAGAGAAAAGAGTTAGTGTTAGTTGTTAGTCAAACTCGACAAGACATCGCATCTCGTGCCTACGTATCTCATCTGAACATGAGAATCAGAGTTGCCGTAGTTCGGCTGGCAGGGAGGAAGGACTCGATTGCAACTAGGGCAAGAGAAAGGGAAAGTCTCGATCGCAACGAGGGCGAGAGAAAGGAAAAGGCTCAATCGCAACGAGGGCGAGAGAAAGGATCGCAACGAGGGCGAAAGCAAGCAAGGAATAGCTGTTAGTTGTTAGTCAAACTCGGCAAGACATCGCGTCTCGTGCCTACGTATCTCATCTGGACATGAGAATCAGAGTTGCCGTAGTTCGGCTAAACTATTCCTGTTGGTTTGTGTTTTTTAAGTGGACAACGTCACTACGCAATCTACCTGATGCTCGACCTTTGGAGACTTACTCACCTGTAGTAGAAGGAGTTGATGTATCCTTAAGAGGGGATAATGTTTGTTTGTGTTTTAGGAAAGCTCAAGCAAGAAAGGAAGTCCTATACGAAGGAACCGTGCTACCTTAATTGTCATGCAAACGAGACTACGCGGAGTCTAGCAAACCTAGGGGATACAATCACACCACACAAACATATACAGCATGAAATAAACACACCAACAAGGGGCTCAAACATCAGGGTTAGGCTTTAGTCGAGGGGTCATATCAACCTCAACAAACAAGCCTCTGTATCGGGGTCAGGTTAGCTCTTAACCTTGCCATTGAGGGGCTAAGGTGAAGCTAGATGAAAGGTGATGAGGGGTGTGCCTCATTGCTTCTATCTCAAGTCAGAGAGAGCATCAGACAAGGGAGCGTGGGTCCAGAATGGGGGGACCCTTCTACGCTCAGGACATAGACTCGACTGTACAATGTACAAGATCTTGGGCTTGGATCTCAATGCTACAACCATGTAATGGGAGCAAGGAGAAGACTCACAGAATAGTGGGGGATAGATTGCTTATCCCTACCTTCCACCAATTGCCTCAAATGAGGACTTTCCCTGCTTAGGACAAATATAAACATACACAAGCATTGCCTCTTAAGGAGGACTTCAGACAATGTGCCCGGCCCGGTAACAGCCGGGTCTCCAGACTACATGAAGAAGAAAGTTCTATACCTCAATGCCAATTGCTTATAAGCAAAGCAATGCAAGTTCTTAAGAGAACTGAGCAACTAAGGGTACCTGTGTAAATAGCTAACCAGTCAGTACACAATTCAAACAAACAATCAACAGTCAATATCACACAAACAGACAAATCCAATCAGACAACAATGAGCGATCCATGAACACAAGGGAATCCCCCATTAAGGCCTACAAAACACACAATTGTTAGCCAACAACAACAAATGGTTAAGCTCAAATGGAGGAGCATCATCACTCATGTAGATGCATTCTTGAACCTGAAATCACAATTCAAATGATAAGTCCAAACCACTAGGTCGAAGCCTAGGGTCAACAGAGGGAAAAAATCCAGAACAGAAGCTGATACTCCACATGAAACTCATTTAATCAAGAGATGACATGTCCTAAAATTAAGGGAGCATGCAAGATCGAGTTATCTCTAAGCCTAGGGGTAGAATGGTCATTTCACAGTTAATGGATTAATATTGGATTAAAATCTATTTATAACATTCTAATTAAAAGTCAACTAAAATCTAAACTAGATTTAACAATTTAGAAAAACCAAGAGATTACCTAATATTTCTTTTTAATATTTTCACAATTAATCTCTAATCCTAAAGTCGTTTGAATCCTAGTATTTCTAAAATTAATTCTAAAATTATTTCTAATTCTAACAGCATATCTAAAGATATTCTAATCCTACTTATCTCTAGAAATGCTTATAACAATGTCTAACTAAAATCTCTATCTAATTAACTCTAATATTTTCAGTTTTTTTCTAAATCATTATCTAATATTCTACATACTTAATCCTAAAATCAACATTTCTAATAAGTCTCTAAAAACTCCTAATCAAACATCACCTATTAAACTTCTAAATCAAGATTAACAATTAAATCTACACAGCAAATCAGGATGGACCTAACTGGAAAATAATAAGCCCAATCGCATGGGGGTGTACTGGTCATTGGATGGTGTATGGGAGAAACTCGCTATGGTCTGGGCCCAAGCAGGATCTTCAACGATCGGAAACAGAGGACACATGCATGGTAGAAAAGAAGATTCCACAAAACGCAAATGGAACAAAAGCCAGAGCCACCGTCGCGTTCTCCGCCATATCATTGATCGCGCCGTCGTCGTGGCTCTAGGAGGAAGAAGATGAATCCGATTTGTCATCGTAATCGCCATAGGTGATGGCTCGGTCCAAGCGAAGAGAAAAACGAATACGATCAATGCGCGCTCTCATCCACATCTCGCGACGGCTCAATAATCATTCGACAGAGGATTCGTTCTTTAATCAGTTATCGGATTCGAATTCGAATCGATCCATTATCGGCGAAGCTCATACTATTAAATTCGACTCCATTCGTCTCCATATGAACAAACAGTAACAAGTGATATCTGAATCGAATTAGGGACTTACCGTATGAAGCGACGGTTGGATCTTCAGTCAACTCTTCTTCTTCTTCCTTTCTTGGAGCGATTCCGGTGAGATGTTGATTGTTGACGGTGAAGGTGTCGTGAATCGGTTACGGTGGTTGAAGATTCTACGAGGATGATCGGAGGTTGGTACAGTGAATGTGGTTGAAGAACCGAGGTGGAAGAGGAGGTTGAAGTGGTGGCTTAGCTCTGCCGTGTGGAGCTTCGAATGATGAAGCTCCCACAACAATGGAGGATGAGCGTGTGCTGAAGGTGAGGATTGAGTGCAGAAGCTTATGGGAATCAGGGGAAAATCGTTCGAACCCAATGATTGGCAATGATTGCAGCTTATATAGCACAATCCCAAGGGCAAATTGGAGAATTAAGTATGAATCATCCAGCTGGCACCTGAGTGAACGAGAAGGTGAGTTTCTACATCGTGAATTAAGTCACGTGTTATTTTTCACAAGTTTAACTCTCTAATTCACTTGCTCCCAATTTTTCACCACAAGCTCGGTCTCTTATTTGCTTACAGTTCCTTCCAAAAGGGAGATTGATTGTGTTGCAATGTTGTAAGACTTGATGTGCTTTAAATCTTGTTTGTAGCATATGGTCACATGCATTATTTTTCTGTTGGATTAATTATGCTCTTGGCTTGATGCATGTTGGTTTGCTAGCAGGTAACCATTCTTGTCATTCTGCAATTGAATGCAGCTTGATCTTGCACAGTACGTCAGCTCCATTCCTTGACTAGCCTTGCCAACTGTTATGGATTTTTCGCTGGTGTAGCCATTGGAATCACATTGGTCTCCTTTTGCAGGTTGGTATTCCATGATAGAAACACATACTCACTCAAGGTCTGCTTTGTTAGAATGAATTGCAACAAAGTGTTGCAAAATTCTGCAATACTTCATGACAGGCTGGATAATGGTAAGTGAGATACCCCTGCTGATTAGTTGTAATTTTATGTATTAATTCCTTGGTCATGACCATGGTTCTGTTCTGGTTTTGGCTTGCGGTTCATTGTTGTTAGCAGGTATGGTGATAGCTTGCTCAATAAAGTGGCAAAGTATCTCAACCCTCTACATTGCTTGAGAACTGTGGACGTCAAGTCCTGTATGAAGCTGTTGAATGGCTATGGTCTCCCTTGTAGGCCATGAATGCAAATGCAGAATTTTTTTTATGCAGTAAATGCAAAATTTTGTTTGTGAATTATGTAGATTTTTTATGATGCAATGCAGAATTTTTTATGATGCAATGCAGAATTTGTTTTGAATTATGCAGAATTTTTATGATGAATTATGCAGAATTTTTATGATGCAATGCAGAATTTTTTATGATGCAATGCAGAATTTTTTTATGTGAATTATGCAGCTACTACTATGCAATGCTGCTATGAGTTTGCCGCAGCTGGCTCGGTGTTGGCAACTAGTGTAACAAAGCGCTTCCGTTCGTGCTCTTCCGTTAGCAGCTTCATTTGCCAATTTCCCTCTTTTCCTATATTTTCATGTAAATGTGAACAATAGTGGTCTATACAAATGGTTTATTTGGATTTAAAAAATGGATTAAAATATGGACTGGATTAAATTGTAAAATGGGATTGAATGAAATTGGATAAAAAAGTCAAATGGTTTTGGTTAGTAATGAATTCAAGAATGGATAAAAATGGAAATGGATTTTTGGATAATGGGCTTAACCAAGATGGGTTAGTTGGATAGCATGGACCTGGTTAATGGATTTAATCAACATTAAGTGGACTTGAATTTAGCCGAAATGGATAATTGGATATGAACAAATGAATTATGGATTTAGATATGGATGATGAAAAATGGAATTATTCGGAAAATGGTTAATGGACCAAACTTATGGACTTAACAAAAAGGAGACGAATGGGCTCAATGCAATCATGATTAAATTTCCACAACCAAATCAACTTTCCAGTAATCAACTAGGATCATCCAACTCAACTTGAATTTCCAAGATTAATTCGAGAAACGAACGCAATGATTTCTAACCAGATAAGTGTTTGTAATGACAAATGACCTTCTGTGGGACATGCAGGAAGCGTCTCAAACCATCTCTCCACTTCCTAGCCCTCAGTTGACTTACAGTTGACTCTTATGGTCCTCAGATGACTTGGTCATGCACTGTGGACTTTGAGCCTTCAACACTTGGCCAAATTGCATCAAAATGAACCTTGGACCAGGTAAGCTCTCTAGAACACCCGCAGAGCCTTTATTTCATAGAAGAACCCTTCCTCTCTTGCACGGATGGATTCCCCTGATCAGTTTTGACTGATGAAATACAATGCACTATGCAATGTGAATGCAATGTTTATGCAATGTTAATGTGATGTTAGTGACCTAAAAAATGAAATGAATGTACAACTGGGAGGTACAAATTTGAGGTGCTACATTATTCTGTGAAGATTTTTATTAGAGTTTGATAGTTTGGTTGAATTTGTTATGTAGCTTTACTACTACTGTCTAATCATAAGTTATATAGAAAGTCAAAAATATTTTTTCTCGAATTACTATGGGCATAAATTTTAAGGGAATTTCTTGTCCCACCCTATGGAAAATCCAAATTACTTCTTAGATTTTAAAGATGCATCTCCAAATGCACCCTTGCTATATTTTTTAAATCATCAAATGAATGCTACCTCAAAGTAACATAAAATAAGCTGTGACTCACGTATAATAAGTTTTTATTCTGAAAAATAAATAGTAATAAGACACAATATTGAGATATATTGTTAAAAAATACGAAGTAATACTCAAACAAGTTTTATCTTTGTATTTATATATGCCAGAAACAAAAATAAGAAGAAATATAAGATTATTTTAAGCAAAAATAAACCTACACTATTGTGATATTTATCATCTTCTTAAACCTTCTCTTTATGAAAAGTATAACAACGCCATAATAAAATTAACAAATATGACATGAATTACTTTTACGCGGAAAGAGTGTCATTTTCTTTATGGTGATTTTTATCATGATAAGGAAAATTACTAGAATACCTTTAGTTATTGTAATTAGTCCCTCTAAGTGTTATAAGTAGTTGATTTCTATAGAAGATGACAAACAACCACTTTTGTAACATCTAGTAAGTCTTGAATAAACTCACATCGTGCATAAAGTATTTTCTCAAAAATATTATAACTAAAGTTAAATCTTTTTGGTTTTCTATTTTAAACTAGTCAATTTAAAGAAAAAAAGTTCAATAAATGCAAAGAATTAAGACTACGGTAAGTTCATATGCTTTTTTTTATGGGTTATTCTGTGAAGATTTTTATTAGAGTTTGATAGTTTGGTTGAATTTGCTATATAGAAAGTTATATAGAAAGTTAAAAATATTTTTTCTCGAATTACTATGGGTATAAATTTTAACGGAATTTCTTATCCCACCTTATGGAAAATAAAAAATACTTCTTAGATTTTAGAGATGCATCTCCAAACACACCCTTGCACTGTTTTTTAATGCATCAAATGAGTTCTACCTCAGAGTAACACAAAATAGAATGTGACTCTCGTATAATAAGTTTTTATTCTGAAAAATAAATACTAATTATACACAATATTCAGATATATTGTAAAAAAAATACGAATCGTTACTCAAATAAGTTTTAGCTTAGTATATATATATGCTAGTAACAAAAATAAGAAGAAACATAAGATTATTTTATGCAAAAAGAAATCTATACTATTGTTATATTTATCATCTTCTTAAACCTTCTCTTTATGATAAGTATAACAACGCCATAATAAAATTAACAAATATGACATGAATTACTTTTACGCGGAAAGAGTGTCATTATCTTTATGGTGTTTTTAATCATGATAAGGTAAATTACTAGAATGCCTTTAGTTATTGTAATTAGTTCCCTCTAAGTGTCATAAGTAGTTAATTTCTATAGAAGATAACAAGCAGCCACATTTGTGACATCTAGTAAGTCTTGAAGAAATTCACATCGATGCATACAGTATTTGCTCAAAAATATTATAACTAAATTTAAATCTTTTGGGATTTCTATTTTAAACTAGTCAATTTAAAAAAAAGATTCAATAAATGCAAATAATTAAGACTATGGAAAGTTCGTATGCTTTTGCTTGCGGGTTATTCTGTGAAGATTTTTATTAGAGTTTGATAGTTTGGTTGAATTTGTTATGTAGCTTTACTACTACTATCTAATCATAAGTTATATAGAAAGTCAAAAATATTTTTTCTCGAATTACTATGGGCATAAATTTTAAGGGAATTTCTTGTCCCACCCTATGGAAAATCCAAATTACTTCTTAGATTTTAAACATGCATCTCCAAATGCACCCTTGCTATATTTTTTAAATCATCAAATGAATGCTACCTCAAAGTAACATAAAATAAGCTGTGACTCACGTATAATAAGTTTTTATTCTGAAAAATAAATAGTAAAAAGACACAATATTGAGATATATTGTTAAAAAATACGAAGTAATACTCAAACAAGTTTTATCTTTGTATTTATATATGCCAGAAACAAAAATAAGAAGAAATATAAGATTATTTTAAGCAAAAATAAACCTACACTATTGTTATATTTATCATCTTCTTAAACCTTCTCTTTATGTAAAGTATAACAACGCCATAATAAAATTAACAAATATGACATGAATTACTTTTACGCGGAAAGAGTGTCATTTTCTTTATGGTGATTTTTATCATGATAAGGAAAATTACTAGAATACCTTTAGTTATTGTAATTAGTCCCTCTAAGTGTTATAAGTAGTTGATTTCTATAGAAGATGACAAACAACCACTTTTGTAACATCTAGTAAGTCTTGAATAAACTCACATCGTGCATAAAGTATTTTCTCAAAAATATTATAACTAAAGTTAAATCTTTTTGGTTTTCTATTTTAAACTAGTCAATTTAAAGAAAAAAAGTTCAATAAATGCAAAGAATTAAGACTACGGTAAGTTCATATGCTTTTTTTTATGGGTTATTCTGTGAAGATTTTTATTAGAGTTTGATAGTTTGGTTGAATTTGCTATATAGAAAGTTATATAGAAAGTTAAAAATATTTTTTCTCGAATTACTATGGGTATAAATTTTAACGGAATTTCTTATCCCACCTTATGGAAAATAAAAAATACTTCTTAGATTTTAGAGATGCATCTCCAAACACACCCTTGCACTGTTTTTTAATGCATCAAATGAGTTCTACCTCGGAGTAACACAAAATAGAATGTGACTCTCGTATAATAAGTTTTTATTCTGAAAAATAAATACTAATTATACACAATATTCAGATATATTGTAAAAAAAATACGAATCGTTACTCAAATAAGTTTTAGCTTAGTATATATATATGCTAGTAACAAAAATAAGAAGAAACATAAGATTATTTTATGCAAAAAGAAATCTATACTATTGTTATATTTATCATCTTCTTAAACCTTCTCTTTATGATAAGTATAACAACGCCATAATAAAATTAACAAATATGACATGAATTACTTTTACGCGGAAAGAGTGTCATTATCTTTATGGTGTTTTTAATCATGATAAGGTAAATTACTAGAATGCCTTTAGTTATTGTAATTAGTTCCCTCTAAGTGTCATAAGTAGTTAATTTCTATAGAAGATAACAAGCAGCCACATTTGTGACATCTAGTAAGTCTTGAAGAAATTCACATCGATGCATACAGTATTTGCTCAAAAATATTATAACTAAATTTAAATCTTTTGGGATTTCTATTTTAAACTAGTCAATTTAAAAAAAAGATTCAATAAATGCAAATAATTAAGACTATGGAAAGTTCGTATGCTTTTGCTTGCGGGTTATTCTGTGAAGATTTTTATTAGAGTTTGATAGTTTGGTTGAATTTGTTATGTAGCTTTACTACTACTATCTAATCATAAGTTATATAGAAAGTCAAAAATATTTTTTCTCGAATTACTATGGGCATAAATTTTAAGGGAATTTCTTGTCCCACCCTATGGAAAATCCAAATTACTTCTTAGATTTTAAAGATGCATCTCCAAATGCACCCTTGCTATATTTTTTAAATCATCAAATGAATGCTACCTCAAAGTAACATAAAATAAGCTGTGACTCACGTATAATAAGTTTTTATTCTGAAAAATAAATAGTAAAAAGACACAATATTGAGATATATTGTTAAAAAATACGAAGTAATACTCAAACAAGTTTTATCTTTGTATTTATATATGCCAGAAACAAAAATAAGAAGAAATATAAGATTATTTAAAGCAAAAATAAACCTACACTATTGTTATATTTATCATCTTCTTAAACCTTCTCTTTATGTAAAGTATAACAACGCCATAATAAAATTAACAAATATGACATGAATTACTTTTACGCGGAAAGAGTGTCATTTTCTTTATGGTGATTTTTATCATGATAAGGAAAATTACTAGAATACCTTTAGTTATTGTAATTAGTCCCTCTAAGTGTTATAAGTAGTTGATTTCTATAGAAGATGACAAACAACCACTTTTGTAACATCTAGTAAGTCTTGAATAAACTCACATCGTGCATAAAGTATTTTCTCAAAAATATTATAACTAAAGTTAAATCTTTTTGGTTTTCTATTTTAAACTAGTCAATTTAAAGAAAAAAAGTTCAATAAATGCAAAGAATTAAGACTACGGTAAGTTCATATGCTTTTTTTTATGGGTTATTCTGTGAAGATTTTTATTAGAGTTTGATAGTTTGGTTGAATTTGCTATATAGAAAGTTATATAGAAAGTTAAAAATATTTTTTCTCGAATTACTATGGGTATAAATTTTAACGGAATTTCTTATCCCACCTTATGGAAAATAAAAAATACTTCTTAGATTTTAGAGATGCATCTCCAAACACACCCTTGCACTGTTTTTTAATGCATCAAATGAGTTCTACCTCAGAGTAACACAAAATAGAATGTGACTCTCGTATAATAAGTTTTTATTCTGAAAAATAAATACTAATTATACACAATATTCAGATATATTGTAAAAAAAATACGAATCGTTACTCAAATAAGTTTTAGCTTAGTATATATATATGCTAGTAACAAAAATAAGAAGAAACATAAGATTATTTTATGCAAAAAGAAATCTATACTATTGTTATATTTATCATCTTCTTAAACCTTCTCTTTATGATAAGTATAACAACGCCATAATAAAATTAACAAATATGACATGAATTACTTTTACGCGGAAAGAGTGTCATTATCTTTATGGTGTTTTTAATCATGATAAGGTAAATTACTAGAATGCCTTTAGTTATTGTAATTAGTTCCCTCTAAGTGTCATAAGTAGTTAATTTCTATAGAAGATAACAAGCAGCCACATTTGTGACATCTAGTAAGTCTTGAAGAAATTCACATCGATGCATACAGTATTTGCTCAAAAATATTATAACTAAATTTAAATCTTTTGGGATTTCTATTTTAAACTAGTCAATTTAAAAAAAAGATTCAATAAATGCAAATAATTAAGACTATGGAAAGTTCGTATGCTTTTGCTTGCGGGTTATTCTGTGAAGATTTTTATTAGAGTTTGATAGTTTGGTTGAATTTGTTATGTAGCTTTACTACTACTATCTAATCATAAGTTATATAGAAAGTCAAAAATATTTTTTCTCGAATTACTATGGGCATAAATTTTAAGGGAATTTCTTGTCCCACCCTATGGAAAATCCAAATTACTTCTTAGATTTTAAAGATGCATCTCCAAATGCACCCTTGCTATATTTTTTAAATCATCAAATGAATGCTACCTCAAAGTAACATAAAATAAGTTGTGACTCACGTATAATAAGTTTTTATTCTGAAAAATAAATAGTAAAAAGACACAATATTGAGATATATTGTTAAAAAATACGAAGTAATACTCAAACAAGTTTTATCTTTGTATTTATATATGCCAGAAACAAAAATAAGAAGAAATATAAGATTATTTAAAGCAAAAATAAACCTACACTATTGTTATATTTATCATCTTCTTAAACCTTCTCTTTATGTAAAGTATAACAACGCCATAATAAAATTAACAAATATGACATGAATTACTTTTACGCGGAAAGAGTGTCATTTTCTTTATGGTGATTTTTATCATGATAAGGAAAATTACTAGAATACCTTTAGTTATTGTAATTAGTCCCTCTAAGTGTTATAAGTAGTTGATTTCTATAGAAGATGACAAACAACCACTTTTGTAACATCTAGTAAGTCTTGAATAAACTCACATCGTGCATAAAGTATTTTCTCAAAAATATTATAACTAAAGTTAAATCTTTTTGGTTTTCTATTTTAAACTAGTCAATTTAAAGAAAAAAAGTTCAATAAATGCAAAGAATTAAGACTACGGTAAGTTCATATGCTTTTTTTTATGGGTTATTCTGTGAAGATTTTTATTAGAGTTTGATAGTTTGGTTGAATTTGCTATATAGAAAGTTATATAGAAAGTTAAAAATATTTTTTCTCGAATTACTATGGGTATAAATTTTAACGGAATTTCTTATCCCACCTTATGGAAAATAAAAAATACTTCTTAGATTTTAGAGATTCATCTCCAAACACACCCTTGCACTGTTTTTTAATGCATCAAATGAGTTCTACCTCAGAGTAACACAAAATAGAATGTGACTCTCGTATAATAAGTTTTTATTCTGAAAAATAAATACTAATTATACACAATATTCAGATATATTGTAAAAAAAATACGAATCGTTACTCAAATAAGTTTTAGCTTAGTATATATATATATGCTAGTAACAAAAATAAGAAGAAACATAAGATTATTTTATGCAAAAAGAAATCTATACTATTGTTATATTTATCATCTTCTTAAACCTTCTCTTTATGATAAGTATAACAACGCCATAATAAAATTAACAAATATGACATGAATTACTTTTACGCGGAAAGAGTGTCATTATCTTTATGGTGTTTTTAATCATGATAAGGTAAATTACTAGAATGCCTTTAGTTATTGTAATTAGTTCCCTCTAAGTGTCATAAGTAGTTAATTTCTATAGAAGATAACAAGCAGCCACATTTGTGACATCTAGTAAGTCTTGAAGAAATTCACATCGATGCATACAGTATTTGCTCAAAAATATTATAACTAAATTTAAATCTTTTGGGATTTCCATTTTAAACTAGTCAATTTAAAAAAAAGATTCAATAAATGCAAATAATTAAAACTATGGAAAGTTCGTATGCTTTTGCTTACGGGTTATTCTGTGAAGATTTTTATTAGAGTTTGATAGTTTGGTTGAATTTGTTATGTAGCTTTACTACTACTGTCTAATCATAAGTTATATAGAAAGTCAAAAATATTTTTTCTCGAATTACTATGGGCATAAATTTTAAGGGAATTTCTTGTCCCACCCTATGGAAAATCCAAATTACTTCTTAGATTTTAAAGATGCATCTCCAAATGCACCCTTGCTATATTTTTTAAATCATCAAATGAATGCTACCTCAAAGTAACATAAAATAAGCTGTGACTCACGTATAATAAGTTTTTATTCTGAAAAATAAATAGTAATAAGACACAATATTGAGATATATTGTTAAAAAATACGAAGTAATACTCAAACAAGTTTTATCTTTGTATTTATATATGCCAGAAACAAAAATAAGAAGAAATATAAGATTATTTTAAGCAAAAATAAACCTACACTATTGTTATATTTATCATCTTCTTAAACCTTCTCTTTATGTAAAGTATAACAACGCCATAATAAATATAACAAATATGACATGAATTACTTTTACGCGGAAAGAGTGTCATTTTCTTTATGGTGATTTTTATCATGATAAGGAAAATTACTAGAATACCTTTAGTTATTGTAATTAGTCCCTCTAAGTGTTATAAGTAGTTGATTTCTATAGAAGATGACAAACAACCACTTTTGTAACATCTAGTAAGTCTTGAATAAACTCACATCGTGCATAAAGTATTTTCTCAAAAATATTATAACTAAAGTTAAATCTTTTTGGTTTTCTATTTTAAACTAGTCAATTTAAAGAAAAAAAGTTCAATAAATGCAAAGAATTAAGACTACGGTAAGTTCATATGCTTTTTTTTATGGGTTATTCTGTGAAGATTTTTATTAGAGTTTGATAGTTTGGTTGAATTTGCTATATAGAAAGTTATATAGAAAGTTAAAAATATTTTTTCTCGAATTACTATGGGTATAAATTTTAACGGAATTTCTTATCCCACCTTATGGAAAATAAAAAATACTTCTTAGATTTTAGAGATGCATCTCCAAACACACCCTTGCACTGTTTTTTAATGCATCAAATGAGTTCTACCTCAGAGTAACACAAAATAGAATGTGACTCTCGTATAATAAGTTTTTATTCTGAAAAATAAATACTAATTATACACAATATTCAGATATATTGTAAAAAAAATACGAATCGTTACTCAAATAAGTTTTAGCTTAGTATATATATATATGCTAGTAACAAAAATAAGAAGAAACATAAGATTATTTTATGCAAAAAGAAATCTATACTATTGTTATATTTATCATCTTCTTAAACCTTCTCTTTATGATAAGTATAACAACGCCATAATAAAATTAACAAATATGACATGAATTACTTTTACGCGGAAAGAGTGTCATTATCTCTATGGTGTTTTTAATCATGATAAGGTAAATTACTAGAATGCCTTTAGTTATTGTAATTAGTTCCCTCTAAGTGTCATAAGTAGTTAATTTCTATAGAAGATAACAAGCAGCCACATTTGTGACATCTAGTAAGTCTTGAAGAAATTCACATCGATGCATACAGTATTTGCTCAAAAATATTATAACTAAATTTAAATCTTTTGGGATTTCCATTCTAAACTAGTCAATTTAAACAAAAGATTCAATAAATGCAAATAATTAAAACTATGGAAAGTTCGTATGCTTTTGCTTACGGGTTATTCTGTGAAGATTTTTATTAGAGTTTGATAGTTTGGTTGAATTTGTTATGTAGCTTTACTACTACTGTCTAATCATAAGTTATATAGAAAGTCAAAAATATTTTTTCTCGAATTACTATGGGCATAAATTTTAAGGGAATTTCTTGTCCCACCCTATGGAAAATCCAAATTACTTCTTAGATTTTAAAGATGCATCTCCAAATGCACCCTTGCTATATTTTTTAAATCATCAAATGAATGCTACCTCAAAGTAACATAAAATAAGCTGTGACTCACGTATAATAAGTTTTTATTCTGAAAAATAAATAGTAATAAGACACATAATTGAGATATATTGTTAAAAAATACGAAGTAATACTCAAACAAGTTTTATCTTTGTATTTATATATGCCAGAAACAAAAATAAGAAGAAATATAAGATTATTTTAAGCAAAAATAAACCTACACTATTGTTATATTTATCATCTTCTTAAACCTTCTCTTTATGTAAAGTATTACAACGCCATAATAAAATTAACAAATATGACATGAATTACTTTTACGCGGAAAGAGTGTCATTTTCTTTATGGTGATTTTTATAATGATAAGGAAAATTACTAGAATACCTTTAGTTATTGTAATTAGTCCCTCTAAGCGTTATAAGTAGTTGATTTCTATAGAAGATGACAAACAACCACTTTTGTAACATCTAGTAAGTCTTGAATAAACTCACATCGTGCATAAAGTATTTTCTCAAAAATATTATAACTAAAGTTAAATCTTTTTGGTTTTCTATTTTAAACTAGTCAATTTAAAGAAAAAAAGTTCAATAAATGCAAAGAATTAAGACTACGGTAAGTTCATATGCTTTTTTTTATGGGTTATTCTGTGAAGATTTTTATTAGAGTTTGATAGTTTGGTTGAATTTGCTATATAGAAAGTTATATAGAAAGTTAAAAATATTTTTTCTCGAATTACTATGGGTATAAATTTTAACGGAATTTCTTATCCCACCTTATGGAAAATAAAAAATACTTCTTAGATTTTAGAGATTCATCTCCAAACACACCCTTGCACTGTTTTTTAATGCATCAAATGAGTTCTACCTCAGAGTAACACAAAATAGAATGTGACTCTCGTATAATAAGTTTTTATTCTGAAAAATAAATACTAATTATACACAATATTCAGATATATTGTAAAAAAAATACGAATCGTTACTCAAATAAGTTTTAGCTTAGTATATATATATATGCTAGTAACAAAAATAAGAAGAAACATAAGATTATTTTATGCAAAAAGAAATCTATACTATTGTTATATTTATCATCTTCTTAAACCTTCTCTTTATGATAAGTATAACAAACAACGCCATAATAAAATTAACAAATATGACATGAATTACTTTTACGCGGAAAGAGTGTCATTATCTTTATGGTGTTTTTAATCATGATATGGTAAATTACTAGAATGCCTTTAGTTATTGTAATTAGTTCCCTCTAAGTGTCATAAGTAGTTAATTTCTATAGAAGATAACAAGCAGCCACATTTGTGACATCTAGTAAGTCTTGAAGAAATTCACATCGATGCATACAGTATTTGCTCAAAAATATTATAACTAAATTTAAATCTTTTGGGATTTCTATTTTAAACTAGTCAATTTAAAATAAAGATTCAATAAATGCAAATAATTAAGACTATGGAAAGTTCGTATGCTTTTCCTTACGGGTTATTCTGTGAAGATTTTTATTAGAGTTTGATAGTTTGGTTGAATTTGTTATGTAGCTTTACTACTACTATCTAATCATAAGTTATATAGAAAGTCAAAAATATTTTTTCTCGAATTACTATGGGCATAAATTTTAAGGGAATTTCTTGTCCCACCCTATGGAAAATCCAAATTACTTCTTAGATTTTAAAGATGCATCTCCAAATGCACCCTTGCTATATTTTTTAAATCATCAAATGAATGCTACCTCAAAGTAACATAAAATAAGCTGTGACTCACGTATAATAAGTTTTTATTCTGAAAAATAAATAGTAATAAGACACAATATTGAGATATATTGTTAAAAAATACGAAGTAATACTCAAACAAGTTTTATCTTTGTATTTATATATGCCAGAAACAAAAATAAGAAGAAATATAAGATTATTTTAAGCAAAAATAAACCTACACTATTGTTATATTTATCATCTTCTTAAACCTTCTCTTTATGTAAAGTATAACAACGCCATAATAAAATTAACAAATATGACATGAATTACTTTTACGCGGAAAGAGTGTCATTTTCTTTATGGTGATTTTTATCATGATAAGGAAAATTACTAGAATACCTTTAGTTATTGTAATTAGTCCCTCTAAGCGTTATAAGTAGTTGATTTCTATAGAAGATGACAAACAACCACTTTTGTAACATCTAGTAAGTCTTGAATAAACTCACATCGTGCATAAAGTATTTTCTCAAAAATATTATAACTAAAGTTAAATCTTTTTGGTTTTCTATTTTAAACTAGTCAATTTAAAGAAAAAAAGTTCAATAAATGCAAAGAATTAAGACTACGGTAAGTTCATATGCTTTTTTTTATGGGTTATTCTGTGAAGATTTTTATTAGAGTTTGATAGTTTGGTTGAATTTGCTATATAGAAAGTTATATAGAAAGTTAAAAATATTTTTTCTCGAATTACTATGGGTATAAATTTTAACGGAATTTCTTATCCCACCTTATGGAAAATAAAAAATACTTCTTAGATTTTAGAGATTCATCTCCAAACACACCCTTGCACTGTTTTTTAATGCATCAAATGAGTTCTACCTCAGAGTAACACAAAATAGAATGTGACTCTCGTATAATAAGTTTTTATTCTGAAAAATAAATACTAATTATACACAATATTCAGATATATTGTAAAAAAAATACGAATCGTTACTCAAATAAGTTTTAGCTTAGTATATATATATATGCTAGTAACAAAAATAAGAAGAAACATAAGATTATTTTATGCAAAAAGAAATCTATACTATTGTTATATTTATCATCTTCTTAAACCTTCTCTTTATGATAAGTATAACAACAACGCCATAATAAAATTAACAAATATGACATGAATTACTTTTACGCGGAAAGAGTGTCATTATCTTTATGGTGTTTTTAATCATGATAAGGTAAATTACTAGAATGCCTTTAGTTATTGTAATTAGTTCCCTCTAAGTGTCATAAGTAGTTAATTTCTATAGAAGATAACAAGCAGCCACATTTGTGACATCTAGTAAGTCTTGAAGAAATTCACATCGATGCATACAGTATTTGCTCAAAAATATTATAACTAAATTTAAATCTTTTGGGATTTCTATTTTAAACTAGTCAATTTAAAAAAAGATTCAATAAATGCAAATAATTAAGACTATGGAAAGTTCGTATGCTTTTGCTTACGGGTTATTCTGTGAAGATTTTTATTAGAGTTTGATAGTTTGGTTGAATTTGTTATGTAGCTTTACTACTACTATCTAATCATAAGTTATATAGAAAGTCAAAAATATTTTTTCTCGAATTACTATGGGCATAAATTTTAAGGGAATTTCTTGTCCCACCCTATGGAAAATCCAAATTACTTCTTAGATTTTAAAGATGCATCTCCAAATGCACCCTTGCTATATTTTTTAAATCATCAAATGAATGCTACCTCAAAGTAACATAAAATAAGCTGTGACTCACGTATAATAAGTTTTTATTCTGAAAAATAAATAGTAATAAGACACAATATTGAGATATATTGTTAAAAAATACGAAGTAATACTCAAACAAGTTTTATCTTTGTATTTATATATGCCAGAAACAAAAATAAGAAGAAATATAAGATTATTTTAAGCAAAAATAAACCTACACTATTGTTATATTTATCATCTTCTTAAACCTTCTCTTTATGTAAAGTATAACAACGCCATAATAAAATTAACAAATATGACATGAATTACTTTTACGCGGAAAGAGTGTCATTTTCTTTATGGTGATTTTTATCATGATAAGGAAAATTACTAGAATACCTTTAGTTATTGTAATTAGTCCCTCTAAGTGTTATAAGTAGTTGATTTCTATAGAAGATGACAAACAACCACTTTTGTAACATCTAGTAAGTCTTGAATAAACTCACATCGTGCATAAAGTATTTTCTCAAAAATATTATAACTAAAGTTAAATCTTTTTGGTTTTCTATTTTAAACTAGTCAATTTAAAGAAAAAAAGTTCAATAAATGCAAAGAATTAAGACTACGGTAAGTTCATATGCTTTTTTTTATGGGTTATTCTGTGAAGATTTTTATTAGAGTTTGATAGTTTGGTTGAATTTGCTATATAGAAAGTTATATAGAAAGTTAAAAATATTTTTTCTCGAATTACTATGGGTATAAATTTTAACGGAATTTCTTATCCCACCTTATGGAAAATAAAAAATACTTCTTAGATTTTAGAGATTCATCTCCAAACACACCCTTGCACTGTTTTTTAATGCATCAAATGAGTTCTACCTCAGAGTAACACAAAATAGAATGTGACTCTCGTATAATAAGTTTTTATTCTGAAAAATAAATACTAATTATACACAATATTCAGATATATTGTAAAAAAAATACGAATCGTTACTCAAATAAGTTTTAGCTTAGTATATATATATATGCTAGTAACAAAAATAAGAAGAAACATAAGATTATTTTATGCAAAAAGAAATCTATACTATTGTTATATTTATCATCTTCTTAAACCTTCTCTTTATGATAAGTATAACAAACAACGCCATAATAAAATTAACAAATATGACATGAATTACTTTTACGCGGAAAGAGTGTCATTATCTTTATGGTGTTTTTAATCATGATAAGGTAAATTACTAGAATGCCTTTAGTTATTGTAATTAGTTCCCTCTAAGTGTCATAAGTAGTTAATTTCTATAGAAGATAACAAGCAGCCACATTTGTGACATCTAGTAAGTCTTGAAGAAATTCACATCGATGCATACAGTATTTGCTCAAAAATATTATAACTAAATTTAAATCTTTTGGGATTTCTATTTTAAACTAGTCAATTTAAAAAAAAGATTCAATAAATGCAAATAATTAAGACTATGGAAAGTTCGTATGCTTTTGCTTACGGGTTATTCTGTGAAGATTTTTATTAGAGTTTGATAGTTTGGTTGAATTTGTTATGTAGCTTTACTACTACTATCTAATCATAAGTTATATAGAAAGTCAAAAATATTTTTTCTCGAATTACTATGGGCATAAATTTTAAGGGAATTTCTTGTCCCACCCTATGGAAAATCCAAATTACTTCTTAGATTTTAAAGATGCATCTCCAAATGCACCCTTGCTATATTTTTTAAATCATCAAATGACTGCTACCTCAAAGTAACATAAAATAAGCTGTGACTCACGTATAATAAGTTTTTATTCTGAAAAATAAATAGTAATAAGACACAATATTGAGATATATTGTTAAAAAATACGAAGTAATACTCAAACAAGTTTTATCTTTGTATTTATATATGCCAGAAACAAAAATAAGAAGAAATATAAGATTATTTTAAGCAAAAATAAACCTACACTATTGTTATATTTATCATCTTCTTAAACCTTCTCTTTATGTAAAGTATAACAACGCCATAATAAAATTAACAAATATGACATGAATTACTTTTACGCGGAAAGAGTGTCATTTTCTTTATGGTGATTTTTATCATGATAAGGAAAATTACTAGAATACCTTTAGTTATTGTAATTAGTCCCTCTAAGTGTTATAAGTAGTTGATTTCTATAGAAGATGACAAACAACCACTTTTGTAACATCTAGTAAGTCTTGAATAAACTCACATCGTGCATAAAGTATTTTCTCAAAAATATTATAACTAAAGTTAAATCTTTTTGGTTTTCTATTTTAAACTAGTCAATTTAAAGAAAAAAAGTTCAATAAATGCAAAGAATTAAGACTACGGTAAGTTCATATGCTTTTTTTTATGGGTTATTCTGTGAAGATTTTTATTAGAGTTTGATAGTTTGGTTGAATTTGCTATATAGAAAGTTATATAGAAAGTTAAAAATATTTTTTCTCGAATTACTATGGGTATAAATTTTAACGGAATTTCTTATCCCACCTTATGGAAAATAAAAAATACTTCTTAGATTTTAGAGATTCATCTCCAAACACACCCTTGCACTGTTTTTTAATGCATCAAATGAGTTCTACCTCAGAGTAACACAAAATAGAATGTGACTCTCGTATAATAAGTTTTTATTCTGAAAAATAAATACTAATTATACACAATATTCAGATATATTGTAAAAAAAATACGAATCGTTACTCAAATAAGTTTTAGCTTAGTATATATATATGCTAGTAACAAAAATAAGAAGAAACATAAGATTATTTTATGCAAAAAGAAATCTATACTATTGTTATATTTATCATCTTCTTAAACCTTCTCTTTATGATAAGTATAACAAACAACGCCATAATAAAATTAACAAATATGACATGAATTACTTTTACGCGGAAAGAGTGTCATTATCTTTATGGTGTTTTTAATCATGATAAGGTAAATTACTAGAATGCCTTTAGTTATTGTAATTAGTTCCCTCTAAGTGTCATAAGTAGTTAATTTCTATAGAAGATAACAAGCAGCCACATTTGTGACATCTAGTAAGTCTTGAAGAAATTCACATCGATGCATACAGTATTTGCTCAAAAATATTATAACTAAATTTAAATCTTTTGGGATTTCTATTTTAAACTAGTCAATTTAAAAAAAAGATTCAATAAATGCAAATAATTAAGACTATGGAAAGTTCGTATGCTTTTGCTTACGGGTTATTCTGTGAAGATTTTTATTAGAGTTTGATAGTTTGGTTGAATTTGTTATGTAGCTTTACTACTACTATCTAATCATAAGTTATATAGAAAGTCAAAAATATTTTTTCTCGAATTACTATGGGCATAAATTTTAAGGGAATTTCTTGTCCCACCCTATGGAAAATCCAAATTACTTCTTAGATTTTAAAGATGCATCTCCAAATGCACCCTTGCTATATTTTTTAAATCATCAAATGAATGCTACCTCAAAGTAACATAAAATAAGCTGTGACTCACGTATAATAAGTTTTTATTCTGAAAAATAAATAGTAATAAGACACAATATTGAGATATATTGTTAAAAAATACGAAGTAATACTCAAACAAGTTTTATCTTTGTATTTATATATGCCAGAAACAAAAATAAGAAGAAATATAAGATTATTTTAAGCAAAAATAAACCTACACTATTGTTATATTTATCATCTTCTTAAACCTTCTCTTTATGTAAAGTATAACAACGCCATAATAAAATTAACAAATATGACATGAATTACTTTTACACGGAAAGAGTGTCATTTTCTTTATGGTGATTTTTATCATGATAAGGAAAATTACTAGAATACCTTTAGTTATTGTAATTAGTCCCTCTAAGTGTTATAAGTAGTTGATTTCTATAGAAGATGACAAACAACCACTTTTGTAACATCTAGTAAGTCTTGAATAAACTCACATCGTGCATAAAGTATTTTCTCAAAAATATTATAACTAAAGTTAAATCTTTTTGGTTTTCTATTTTAAATAGTCAATTTAAAGAAAAAAAGTTCAATAAATGCAAAGAATTAAGACTACGGTAAGTTCATATGCTTTTTTTTATGGGTTATTCTGTGAAGATTTTTATTAGAGTTTGATAGTTTGGTTGAATTTGCTATATAGAAAGTTATATAGAAAGTTAAAAATATTTTTTCTCGAATTACTATGGGTATAAATTTTAACGGAATTTCTTATCCCACCTTATGGAAAATAAAAAATACTTCTTAGATTTTAGAGATGCATCTCCAAACACACCCTTGCACTGTTTTTTAATGCATCAAATGAGTTCTACCTCAGAGTAACACAAAATAGAATGTGACTCTCGTATAATAAGTTTTTATTCTGAAAAATAAATACTAATTATACACAATATTCAGATATATTGTAAAAAAAATACGAATCGTTACTCAAATAAGTTTTAGCTTAGTATATATATATGCTAGTAACAAAAATAAGAAGAAACATAAGATTATTTTATGCAAAAAGAAATCTATACTATTGTTATATTTATCATCTTCTTAAACCTTCTCTTTATGATAAGTATAACAAACAACGCCATAATAAAATTAACAAATATGACATGAATTACTTTTACGCGGAAAGAGTGTCATTATCTTTATGGTGTTTTTAATCATGATAAGGTAAATTACTAGAATGCCTTTAGTTATTGTAATTAGTTCCCTCTAAGTGTCATAAGTAGTTAATTTCTATAGAAGATAACAAGCAGCCACATTTGTGACATCTAGTAAGTCTTGAAGAAATTCACATCGATGCATACAGTATTTGCTCAAAAATATTATAACTAAATTTAAATCTTTTGGGATTTCTATTTTAAACTAGTCAATTTAAAAAAAAAATTCAATAAATGCAAATAATTAAGACTATGGAAAGTTCGTATGCTTTTGCTTACGGGTTATTCTGTGAAGATTTTTATTAGAGTTTGATAGTTTGGTTGAATTTGTTATGTAGCTTTACTACTACTATCTAATCATAAGTTATATAGAAAGTCAAAAATATTTTTTCTCGAATTACTATGGGCATAAATTTTAAGGGAATTTCTTGTCCCACCCTATGGAAAATCCAAATTACTTCTTAGATTTTAAAGATGCATCTCCAAATGCACCCTTGCTATATTTTTTAAATCATCAAATGAATGCTACCTCAAAGTAACATAAAATAAGCTGTGACTCACGTATAATAAGTTTTTATTCTGAAAAATAAATAGTAATAAGACACAATATTGAGATATATTGTTAAAAAATACGAAGTAATACTCAAACAAGTTTTATCTTTGTATTTATATATGCCAGAAACAAAAATAAGAAGAAATATAAGATTATTTTAAGCAAAAATAAACCTACACTATTGTTATATTTATCATCTTCTTAAACCTTCTCTTTATGTAAAGTATAACAACGCCATAATAAAATTAACAAATATGACATGAATTACTTTTACGCGGAAAGAGTGTCATTTTCTTTATGGTGATTTTTATCATGATAAGGAAAATTACTAGAATACCTTTAGTTATTGTAATTAGTCCCTCTAAGTGTTATAAGTAGTTGATTTCTATAGAAGATGACAAACAACCACTTTTGTAACATCTAGTAAGTCTTGAATAAACTCACATCGTGCATAAAGTATTTTCTCAAAAATATTATAACTAAAGTTAAATCTTTTTGGTTTTCTATTTTAAATAGTCAATTTAAAGAAAAAAAGTTCAATAAATGCAAAGAATTAAGACTACGGTAAGTTCATATGCTTTTTTTTATGGGTTATTCTGTGAAGATTTTTATTAGAGTTTGATAGTTTGGTTGAATTTGCTATATAGAAAGTTATATAGAAAGTTAAAAATATTTTTTCTCGAATTACTATGGGTATAAATTTTAACGGAATTTCTTATCCCACCTTATGGAAAATAAAAAATACTTCTTAGATTTTAGAGATGCATCTCCAAACACACCCTTGCACTGTTTTTTAATGCATCAAATGAGTTCTACCTCAGAGTAACACAAAATAGAATGTGACTCTCGTATAATAAGTTTTTATTCTGAAAAATAAATACTAATTATACACAATATTCAGATATATTGTAAAAAAAATACGAATCGTTACTCAAATAAGTTTTAGCTTAGTATATATATATATGCTAGTAACAAAAATAAGAAGAAACATAAGATTATTTTATGCAAAAAGAAATCTATACTATTGTTATATTTATCATCTTCTTAAACCTTCTCTTTATGATAAGTATAACAAACAACGCCATAATAAAATTAACAAATATGACATGAATTACTTTTACGCGGAAAGAGTGTCATTATCTTTATGGTGTTTTTAATCATGATAAGGTAAATTACTAGAATGCCTTTAGTTATTGTAATTAGTTCCCTCTAAGTGTCATAAGTAGTTAATTTCTATAGAAGATAACAAGCAGCCACATTTGTGACATCTAGTAAGTCTTGAAGAAATTCACATCGATGCATACAGTATTTGCTCAAAAATATTATAACTAAATTTAAATCTTTTGGGATTTCTATTTTAAACTAGTCAATTTAAAAAAAAGATTCAATAATTGCAAATAATTAAGACTATGGAAAGTTCGTATGCTTTTGCTTACGGGTTATTCTGTGAAGATTTTTATTAGAGTTTGATAGTTTGGTTGAATTTGTTATGTAGCTTTACTACTACTATCTAATCATAAGTTATATAGAAAGTCAAAAATATTTTTTCTCGAATTACTATGGGCATAAATTTTAAGGGAATTTCTTGTCCCACCCTATGGAAAATCCAAATTACTTCTTAGATTTTAAAGATGCATCTCCAAATGCACCCTTGCTATATTTTTTAAATCATCAAATGAATGCTACCTCAAAGTAACATAAAATAAGCTGTGACTCACGTATAATAAGTTTTTATTCTGAAAAATAAATAGTAATAAGACACAATATTGAGATATATTGTTAAAAAATACGAAGTAATACTCAAACAAGTTTTATCTTTGTATTTATATATGCCAGAAACAAAAATAAGAAGAAATATAAGATTATTTTAAGCAAAAATAAACCTACACTATTGTTATATTTATCATCTTCTTAAACCTTCTCTTTATGTAAAGTATAACAACGCCATAATAAAATTAACAAATATGACATGAATTACTTTTACGCGGAAAGAGTGTCATTTTCTTTATGGTGATTTTTATCATGATAAGGAAAATTACTAGAATACCTTTAGTTATTGTAATTAGTCCCTCTAAGTGTTATAAGTAGTTGATTTCTATAGAAGATGACAAACAACCACTTTTGTAACATCTAGTAAGTCTTGAATAAACTCACATCGTGCATAAAGTATTTTCTCAAAAATATTATAACTAAAGTTAAATCTTTTTGGTTTTCTATTTTAAACTAGTCAATTTAAAGAAAAAAAGTTCAATAAATGCAAAGAATTAAGACTACGGTAAGTTCATATGCTTTTGTTTATGGGTTATTCTGTGAAGATTTTATTAGAGTTTGATAGTTTGGTTGAATTTGTTATATAGAAAGTTAAAAATATTTTTTCTCGAATTACATTGGGTATAAATTTTAACGGAAATTCTTATCCCACCTTATGGAAAAGAAAAAATACTTCTTAGATTTTAGAGATGCATCTCCAAACACACCCTTCCACTGTTTTTTAATGCATTAAATGAGTTCTACCTCAGAGTAACACAAAATAGAATGTGACTCTCGTATAATAAGTTTTTATTCTGAAAAATAAATACTAATTATACACAATATTCAAATATATTGTAAAAAAAATACGAATCGTTACTGAAATAAGTTTTAGCTTAGTATATATATATGCTAGTAACAAAAATAAGAAGAAACATAAGATTATTTTATGCAAAAATAAATCTATACTATTGTTATATTTATCATCTTCTTAAACCTTCTCTTTATGATAAGTATAACAACGCCATAATAAAATTAACAAATATGACATGAATTACTTTTACGCGGAAAGAGTGTCATTATCTTTATGGTGTTTTTAATCATGAAAAGGTAAATTACTAGAATGCCTTTAGTTATTGTAATTAGTTCCCTCTAAGTGTCATAAGTAGTTAAGTTCTATAGAAGATAACAAGCAGCCACATTTGTGACATCTAGTAAGTCTTGAAGAAATTCACATCGATGCATACAGTATTTGCACAAAAATATTATAACTAAATTTAAATCTTTTGGGATTTCTATTTTAAACTAGTCAATTTAAAAAAAAGATTCAATAAATGAAAATAATTAAGACTATGGAAAGTTCGTATGCTTTTGCTTATGGGTTATTCTGTGAAGATTTTTATTAGAGTTTGATAGTTTGGTTGAATTTGTTACGTAGCTTTACTACTACTATCTAATCATAAGTTATATAGAAAGTCAAAAATATTTTTTCTCGAATTACTATGGGCATAAATTTTAAGGGAATTTCTTGTCCAACCCTATGGAAAATCCAAATTACTTCTTAGATTTTACAGATGCATCTCCAAATGCACCCTTGCTATATTTTTTAAATCATCAAATGAATGCTACCTCAAAGTAACATAAAATAAAGTGTGACTCACGTATAATAAGTTTTTATTCTGAAAAATAAATAGTGATAAGAAACAATATTGAGATATATTGTTAAAAAATACGAACTAATACTCAAACAAGTTTTATCTTAGTATTTATATATGCCAGAAACAAAAATAAGAAGAAATATAAGATTATTTTAATCAAAAATAAACCTACACTATTGTTATATTTATCATCTTCTTATACCTTCTCTTTATGATAAGTATAACAACGCCATAATAAAATTAACAAATATGATATGAATTACTTTTACGCGGAAAGAGTGTCATTTTCTTTATGGCGATTTTTATCATGATAAGGTAAATTACTAGAATACCTTTAGTTATTGTAATTAGTCCCTCTAAGTGTTATAAGTAGTTGATTTCTATAGAAGATAACAAATAGCCACTTTTGTAACATCTAGTAAGTCTTGAATAAACTCACATCGATGCATAAAGTATTTTCTCAAAAATATTATAACCACTACGCCAAAAACCGGAATAGACAGCGCCCCTTAGAGGGCGCTTTATTACAAAAGCGCACTCTAAAGTGAAGAGAAAAAATAAGGAGCGAACAACTGGAATAGACAGCGCACTTTAGAGGGCGCTTTTGTAATAAAGCGCCCTCTAAGGTGAAGCGAAAAAATAAGGAGGAGATAGAGGGACAACAATACAGGGCGCTTTTTAGAAAGCGCCCTCTAAGGTTACCCTTAGAGGGCGCTTTTAAAAAAGCGCTCTATAAGTCCATGTGCATTTCCAGTTTATAAAGCGCTTTTGGAAAGCCTTAGAGAGCGCTTTTAGAAGCGCCCTCTTAGGCCCCCTTTAGAGGGCGCTTTTGTAACAAAGCGCCCTCTAAAGTGAAGCCAAAAAAAAAATGGAGGGACAACAATAGAGGGCGCTTTTGTGAAAGCGCCCTCTAAGGTTACCCTTAGAGGGCGCTTTTGAAAAAGCGCTCTCTAAGTCCATGTACATTTCCAGTTTATAAAGAGCTTCTGGAAAGCCTTAGAGAGCGCTTTCATAAGCGCCCTCTTAGGCCCCCTTTAGAGGGCGCTTTTTTTCCACAAGCGCCCTCTAATGTCCCTTTTAGTAAACATTAAAATTATAACATACTGCGCGTTTTGTTATTTCACTATCTGTTATTAGCGTTCTTTTTCACGTTAGGGTTCTGAGGCGTTTTCCTTCCACCTCTGTTAGATCTACATGCGCGTTTCCTCCTTCTACCAATCAAAGGTACACGCTTTTCCCAATTACTATTTTATGTTATTGCTTTGTTTTAGCTTTGCCCAATTTCTGTTTTACCTTATTACTGCGCGTTTCCTCCTTCTACGTTTGTTTCGACCATGATAGCGGATGCACTAGGAAATTGACGGTTGGTTTTTAGTGACCATGATTGCGGATGCAATGGGTTATACGACCTATGAACATCTGATTTTGTGTCAACACCAGTATCATTATAAACCTAGGTCCAAATGTGTTTGAACTCTTCTGAAATTGTTTTTTGTTTATTCTAATTAGTAATGGATAATACATGGATGTCTTCCAATCGATTGTCGAGAGAGTACGAGAATGGGGTATCAGAATTCGTTAAGTTTGCCGTTGCGCACGCCGAAGACCCCAGTAGAATGATATGTCCTTGCTTGGGTTGTTGTTATGGGAAACGGGTTGACGTAGTTCAGTTGACATCGCATCTAATGAGGCAGGGAATTGATCGAAGTTATACATGTTGGAATTTGCATGGTGAGAAAAGTAACGAGAATGTTGAACCGGGGGATAGTACGACCTATGCCTCAAACTATAGTGGCGCAGATACATACGATTGTGATCGAGTTGAAGAGATTGCAGAAGCACTTGAAGGAGATCTTAAGGATTGTCCCGAAATGTTTGAGAGGTTGGTAAGTGATGCAGAGAAACCTTTGTATGATGGTTGCACTAAATTCACAAGATTGTCTGCGGTATTAAAGTTGTACAACTTAAAGGCGGGCAATGGGTGGTCGGATAAAAGTTTCACAGAGTTATTAGCCCTTTTGAAAGATATGCTTCCTGAGGATAATGTTCTTCCCAATCGAACATATGAGACCAAAAAGATGTTGTGCTCTATTGGCATGAGCTATGATAAGATACATGCATGTCCAAACGATTGCGTTTTGTTTCGAAATGAGTATGCATCGTTAAATGAGTGTCCTAAATGCGGTGTCTCGCGATATAAGAACAAGTTGTCTCCAGCAAAGGTCTTGTGGTATTTTCCTGTTATTCCGAGATTTAGACGCATGTTTCGTAGTGAAACCGATTCAAGACACTTGACCTGGCATGCAGATGAAAGAATTATAGATGGAAAGTATCGACATCCGGCAGATTCACCACAGTGGTTGAAAATTGATAATGATTATCCTGAATTTGGAGAAGAATCAAGAAACCTTCGCTTGGCATTATCTACTGATGGAATGAACCCACACGGTATCCAGAGTATCTCACACAGTACATGGCCTGTGATTATTATGATTTATAACCTACCTCCATGGCTATGTATGAAGCGTAAGTACATGATGTTGTCTATGTTGATTTCTGGACCTAAACAACCAGGGAATGACATAGACGTGTACTTGAAGCCCTTAATCGAAGATTTAAAGATTTTGTGGGAGACCGGTGTGGAGGTTTATGATGGATATAGGAAAGAAAGTTTCAACTTGAGGGCGATGTTGTTTGGCACAATTAATGATTTTCCAACATACGGAAATCTATCAGGGTATAGCATAAAAGGTCAATGTGCGTGTCCTGTTTGTGAAGATAAAACAGATTGGAAGCGCTTGGAGTTTGGTCAGAAGAATGTCTTTCTCGGTCATCGGAGATTCTTAAATTCAAATCATCACTACCGTGGATGGAGAAAGGCGTTCAATGGAGAGACAGAACAAGGCAGAGCTCCACCTATATTGACGGGTGATCAAATTTTTGAAAAGGTGAAAGATTTGGATACTCAGTTTGGCAAGCCTTTTGCCCACACACTTGTCAAAAGTGGGTGGAAGAAGAGGTCAGTTTTTTTTGAATTGCCGTATTGGAAGTCCTTGTATGTGAGACATTTTCTTGATGTTATGCATATTGAAAAAAATGTATTTGAAAGTGTTATTGGCACGTTACTCAATATACAAGGAAAGTCTAAGGATGGCCTTAAGGCAAGAAAGGACTTGATAGCGATGGGAATAAGAACTGAATTAGGACCCTTGAAGAAAGGAAAACGAACATATCTACCGCCTGCTGCTTATACTCTATCTAGAAAGGAGAAAAAAACATTGTGTAAGTTTCTAAGTGAAGTTAAAGTTCCAGAAGGGTACTCTTCAGATATTAGAAGACTTGTGTCTATGAAAGACCTCAAGTTAAAGAGTTTAAAGACCCATGATTGCCATGTTATAATGGAACATTTTCTCCCAATAGGTATACGTTCTATTCTTCCAGAAAAAGTAAAAAGCTCTATAACTAAGTTGTGTTCTTTCTTCAAGTCAATTTGCAGTAAGGTGATCAATCCTGCGATCTTACCAATGTTGCAAAAAGAAATCGTTATTACTTTGTGTGAGCTTGAAATGTTTTTTCCTCCATCATTTTTTGACATAATGGTACATCTAGTTGTTCATCTTGTGAAAGAGACACAATTGTGTGGACCAGCTTATATGAGATGGATGTACCCTGTTGAACGTTATATGAAAATATTAAAAGGGTACGTGAAGAACCGAAGTCGACCAGAAGGTTGTATGGTTGAAAGATACATTGTTGAAGAAGAGATTGAGTTTTGTACTGAATATTTGTCTAATGTTCAGTCAATCAGACTCCCCAAGTCTCAGCTTGTCGAAAAGAAAGAAGGAAAAAATCTAATTGGAAATAAAATCGTGGCAGTATCAAGGGTCGAACGGGATCAAGTGCATTTGTATGTTCTGCACAATGAGAATGAGGTTGAGCCGTATGTTGAAATTCACAAGGATGTTCTCCGAGGTTTAAATCCCAATAGAAATGAAAATTGGATAGTACGAGAGCACAATCGATGTTTTATACCTTGGTTTAAGGATCATATTTATTCAAAGTATTATTCAGATCCCGCTTCAATAACAGAAAGGTTGAGATGCTTAGCATATGGTCCAAGTTTCCATGTTTTTTCTTATAGCGCATACGCGATTAATGGATACACATTTTATACCAAAGAACAAGATGATAAAAGTACTATGCAGAATAGTGGTGTCACCGTGGTAGCTGAAGCAATGCACATATCAAGTGTGAAGGACTTAAACCCCAAATTTGCAAATCTGTCGTATTTTGGTGTTATCGAGCGCATTTGGGTGTTTGATTATGAGAAGTTTCAGATTCCTATATTTGGTTGCAAGTGGGTTGAAAATAATAACGGCATTCGAATGGATAAGTCAGGATTTTTGCAAGTGGATCTTAATAGGGTGGGATACAAAGATGAGTCTTTTATTATAGCCTCTCAAGCTAGACAAGTGTTCTATGTCAATGATCCGAAAAGTACGAAATGGTCTATAGTTCTTTTTTCCAACAAAGTAATTGATGAAAACACTGGAGATCAAGGTGATATTGATGTTGAGATTGAATCGTTTACCATAAATGATTGTAGCACCTCAAATTTGCACCCTACCATTGAATACATTCATTTCATGTTAGGTCATAGCATTAACAGTGTCCACTGCATAACATTGCATTGTCCATTTGCCCAAGTGCAAGCTCAATTGATGGATTGGGTCAGAATGATCAGGAGAATCAGTCAATCAAGCAAGTGAGTGCCATTTTCATTGGGACAAGGCCCTAGGGTTGATTTATCAAGCTCATATGGTCCAAGGATCATTTTGAGGTGGTTTGGCCAAGGGTTGGATGCTCAGAAGTCACCAGTCATTGTTCAGTCAACCAGAAACCCTAGAAAGTCAACTGTGGTCAACTGTGCCCGATTTTATGGATTGGAAGGTGGGAAGTGGTTTGAAAGGCCTCATTCATGTCCATATGAGTCTCATTTGACATATCAAAGACCAAGGTTGAAGATTTGAAGGTCAGACAGAAAGTTCCCAAAAATAGCAGGTGACCTGTATTTTCAGCTGCCCAAAATGGAAACTTTTTCTCCTCAAAATAACTTCATCATACAAGCTTCAAATGGAGATTTGTCCAACATGAAAGTTGAGGATCTTGATCTCACCATTCCAAAGAGTCCAAGAACTTGAAAATCCCATGTATGGTTGTCAAGTTATGGTCCAGTGAATTTCAAAAAAGACCCGTAATCAGGAGGGCATAACTTCCACATGGGTTGTCCAAATTGCAAGTTCTTTATATGCACAAACTCCATTTGACATGTACTTTCATGGTGCATAATTGGATTTCTTCAAAAGCGGTCAATGCAAAAGGTCAAATTTCAACTGGACTGTTAAATGAACCAGGGGCAAAATCGTCCAACTTGTAAAATAATTGGAATTTTTGAGTGAGGATTTTTGCAACACCTCTCAAATGGCATTTGAAACTTGTTGGAATATTCACAACATGCCAAGGCCTCATGGTTTGATATCTAGCTTTTGAAATGGACTTGAAAATGCATAACATAAGCCATCACATAGTGAAAATGCAAAGTATGAAGAATTTGGACATGAGACCTATGCCATTAGCTTCCAAATGATTTTTGTAACTTGCTCAAAGTGTAAAATTACTGCTGCAAGGTTTCTAATCATCCAAAGGCAAAAAAGGCCAAATGCATCATAAGCTTGATTTTGCTAATCTCATTTTTTGACTAATCAAGATTATTGTTAGATTAAGAGCTTGGTATATAAAGTTAATCTCTAACAGAATTACAGGGTAATCACAATTTGGAATCATAATTCACAAATCACAACAGAGAAAAAAGAAAATTCTCCCAAAATTCTCTCATTCCTCTCAAACTTTCACAATACTTTTTTTGCCTCAATTCACAAATTTCTACTGATTTTGTGTTAATTCTTTGCAAATCCATCATCTATAGGTCTGGTATAATTGCTGTTTGCAGGAATTGAGCGAAAATCAAGCAAGAAATCGCAACTGTAGCAAGAAGGTTCATCCATGGCAGCTGCACGATTTCGCATCCTCAAGCATTGTTGAGCTAAGCAAGCCGTTCCACGCATCTCCTACGCCAATATTCTGCACCTGTTTCTGCGATTTGAGGCTCGATACGCGAGGATTACCGCTACTGTCATCAAGAAGGTTAAATTCCGATCGTCACCATTTTTCAAATTGTGTTGTGGTTATGGTAGAGCGTAACTTGTAGATCATGCAGAACCTTAGATATTGAATTTCCATGATGAATTGAGCGAGGTATCGCGATTTGAAATTTCGTTGTAAAACCTATTTTGACTCGATCTGTAATGTACAATAAGAATTAGACGTTTTCGTCCTCATATTGTTGATCCTCATCGAGAGACGCTTCGATCCGTATACGGCTTGTTAAATTTCGTCAACATTTGTTCATGACCTAGTTTGGAATGAAGAACATCAAGAACTCGTTGAAGTTCTGGGAATTTTTCTGCAGAAACGTGCTTAGATCCATGCTGCTCGCGATTTCCATTCAATTTGTGTTTTTTTGCTCGCCAGAACGAATCAAGCGGCGCCACGTCAATTAGTGACACGGCCGCGTTTTGGTCCAATTTCTGTTATTTACAGCATTGCCATTTCACAAATTAAGTAATTAATTCATATAACTCCTAAATAATTATTCAATAAATATTCTAAAACTTCAAAAAATCACATAATGTTCAATAATAATCCAAATAATTTGGGGATTTTTTTTGTTAATCTCCATTTTTTCTCTATTAGTTTATAGATACAAAAAATAAAATTGTGCTTGGTAGAAAAATTAATTGGTATAGAGATATCCACAATGTATGCAATATTCACATGTCTCACCATTTTAATTATAAAATCACCATGCATAATCCAAATGAATTGAAATTTTAGGTGTAGATTCTTGACACTCTTCTGGAATTTTTGACATAGGTTTTGCAATTTTTAGACCTCTGGTTTTTTAGCTATGATTTATTGAACTGGAGTGTGACAAAATATGACACAAAATGATATGTTGAGTTCCCTGAATTTTTTACCATGCTTCCCTTTGGCCTATGGCCTTGAATTTTTGCATGAAGTGCCTTTAATATGTTAACATTCACTATGATTTTTCGTGGATTTTTATAATCCATTTCTTAATTGATTAGGATTTTTGAGTGCTGCCTAGCATTTTAGGGCTTTACTTGTGTAACCTTTTGTATATATGTTGCCATATCCTCATACATTACCCTATGATAATGAAAATTGGTAGAGTGTTTCTTAACACATTAAGCTACAAATTGGCTTTGGTCCCATCCATTTACCATTTAATGCCACTGTTTACCATGTGATTGAAGTTAGCATACATTTTGTAGCTTCATTTGATTGTGTTTTTGCATGCCTTGTCATGTTGAATTAATTCCCATAGTTCCACTAGGCCAAATTGTATGAAAATTGACATGTAGCTTGTTGAATGTCCTCTGTTTAGGATATAATTTTTGTGGAATTTTCCATGCTGTTTTGATATTTGTTTGGATGTGATCTTGCTGGTTGCTCATATGTGGTTTACATTTGCTTCCTTTGCCTTACATGTTGCATAAATTGAAATAGGTGTATAGTTTGGATATGGGACCAATTGGAGTCCCTTTGTAATTGAAATATCTTGGTTTTGATCATGATTGGCTTGCTGTTTTAAGATTTTTCCCTCCTTTGGACCCTAGGCTTGGCCTAGTAGTCTAGTTACTTATGTTTGAGCTTGACTTTGACTTTTCAGGTTAAAAAGCTAATGCCTTAAGGAGGTTGATACATGATTGAGTTGAATTCATTTGACTAATTGTTTGTTTTGTAGGGCTTGGTTCACTTGACCTTTGTGCTAGGCACATGATGTACATCATTGTTTGATTGTTGATTGATTCTTAATGTTGTTGTTTTGTTTATGTCGGGATGCTGATTCTGTTTGACTGTTTCCAGGTACCCCTAGTTGCTCAGTTCTCTTAAGAACTTGCATTGCTTTGCTTATAAGCAATTGGCATTGAGGTATAGAACCTTCTACTTCATGTAGTCTGGAGACCCGGCTGTTACCGGGCCGGGCAAATAAATGTCTGAAGTCCTCCTTAAGAGGCAATGATTGTGATTGTTTATTTTTCGTGCCAAGCAGGTGAAAGTCCTTTAAATAAGGCAATTGGTGGAAGGTAGGGATAAGCAATCTATCCCCCACTATTCTGTGAGTCTTCTCCTTGCTCCCATTACATGGTTGTAGCATTGAGATCCAAACCCAAGATCTATCGAGTCTAATTGGGGAAAGAGTTCCATCTTTCTGAACTCCCCCACATTCTTATATTTACATGCTCTCTCGGACCTGAGATAGAAGCAATGAGGCACACCCCTCATCACCTTTCATCTAGCTTCACCTTAGCCCCTCAATGGCAAGGTTAAGAGCTAACCTGACCCCGATACAGAGGCTTGTTTGTTGAGGTTGATATGACCCCTCGACTAAAGCCTAACCCTGATGTTTGAGCCCCTTGTTGGTGTGTTTATTTCATGCTGTATATGTTTGTGTGGTGTGATTGTATCCCTTAGGTTTGCTAGACTCCGCGTAGTCTCGTTTGCATGTCAATTAAGGTAGCACGGTTCCTTCGTATAGGACTTCCTTTCTTGCTTGAGCTTTCCTAAAACACAAACAAACATTATCCCCTCGTAAGGATACGTCCACTCCTTCTACTACAGGCGAGTAAGTCTCCAAAGGTCGAGCATCCGGTAGATTGCGTAGTGACGTTGTCCACTTAAAAAACACAAACCAACAGGAATAGTTTAGCCGAACTACGGCAACTCTGATTCTCATGCCCAGATGAGATACGTAGGCACGAGATGCGATGTCTTGTCGAGTTTGACTAACGACTAACACTAATTCTTTTCTCTCACCCTCGTTGCGATTGAGACCTCCCCTTTCTCTTGCCCTAGTTGCAATCGAGACCTTTCTTCTTCCTGTGTCTTGTTGTGTGCTTGGAAGCTGATGTAAGTCCATCGAGTGGCATTCGGGTTCCAGTATTTGTGTGTGTTTTGGTTCGGATGCTGATGTAAGTCCAGTGATTGGCATTCAGGCTCCACGTTTGCCATTGCCTGTGTTCGTTTGTGTGCGTGTTAGCCGAGCTACGAATGCTCTGATTCTCCTTCGTCCAAAGGAGATACGTATGCATAGGATGCGACGTCCTAGCGAGCATGTGTCGTTTCCCCAGTCCGAACTACTTAGACTCTGATGTCTATGCTTGATAGACTAAGTAGGCCCAGGATGCGATATCCTGCCGAGTCAGTTTCAGTCTGTTTTCTTGTGTCTCCTTCAGCCAGTATGTGTGTGTGTGAGCAGTGTTTTTAGCAACCATTTTCCCTTCCTATTGTGCGTGGATCCCGTCGAGTACGACGGATGCGTAGGGGTGCTAATACCTTCCCTTCGCATAACCGACTCCCGATCCCATTCTCTTTGGTCGCGAGACCACGTCTTTTCCAGGTTTACTCTGAGCGTTTCCTTTCCCTCTTTTGGGATAAATAACGCACGGTGGCGGCTCTGTTGTTCTTGTTTTCCCGCCGGTTTTTCGCGTAATGCGACAGCTGGCGACTCTGCTGGGGATATAGAGAAGTTGACCTGTGCTGGTCCATCTTCCCTAAGCGAGTCTCTCCTAGCGCTCTCTAGGTTAGGGCCTTGGTTGCTTTGTGCTGTTATTTATTGCATTCATTGTATATATGTGCATTTATTGTTTGCATTTGTTGTCTGCATGTACGTTTGCATGCATCATACTGGCATTGAACTGTCTCCTGTGCAGGTGGTTCTTCTGTCTGGGGTGGGTGTTCTGAGTGGGGCTAAAACCCAGGCCCGAGTATACACCTAGGATTAGTGTGGTCTCATGTTGCCTCCTTCATGTTAGGTCAACATGTGCCTGGCAACATGATGTACCACAAGCCGGACGAGGTTCATTTGATAGTGCTTGCCTCTGTGGGTATTCCACTTTGGTTGGGTTACTTCATCTGAACTGTTGACTCTGGTGACCGTTCTTTCCCGGATTCTTGGTTGAGACGATCTTAAGGGAGCTACAATGGCACACCCGAAAGGGCAAACCCATTGAGTATCTTTGCCCGATTGTCGAGACCATTGTCCGCCCTAGGATGACCTTGTTAGAATTCACCTGTGAGGGGCGGGTTTGATGTTTGCCAGTACAGTTTCTGCCAGTGATGCTGTGATAGTGACTATGGTTCAGCCGGATTTATGGATCTCTATTTCTGGACGCCGGAGGTTTGACCCCGGTATTGATCAGAGGGTTCCGTTTATTTCGGATCCCTGGGCTGAATTTAAGGTTGCTCCGTTGGTGACTCGGTTCCTCGGATTGGGTTCAGATGACAGTTGACCAGTTGGCTTTGGGGTTTCAGATGGTTGTGATCATAGTTCGAGCCGAAGCTTCGATCCTGCGTCCAGATATGCACAGCTTGCCAGTCGTGTCTGCATCATGTGCATCATAGCATGTTTATTTTTCAAAAGAAACGCAATCAACAAAAAAAAAGAATCAATAAAAAAAATTTGAAAAAAAAGAGAAAAAAAATGATCGCTGCATGCATATCATTTCTCAGGTACATTCCAGAGTCTGTTCACTGATAGATCCGGGTGCTCATTTACAGATGAAATTGTTGATTTCACTCGGTACTCATTGCTCTTGTATACTGTGCCGTTGCTGCAGATTGCTTTTTTTCGAAGATGAATCAGGCTCTTTGAAGGCCTGAGAAATGATCATTATCATGTGCATCATATGCATTAGCATCATAATCATAACATGTTGCATAACAGGTGTTCTAGTTCGGACTTCTCACTCTGGCTCCTGTCTGAGACAGGATTGTTGATCATCGTCCGCACCGCAACCAGATCGAATCATCAGAGGAGTATGGATCAGGTTCAGACTGAGTTGGCTAAGATGAGGGCAAACATGGCCCAGTTCATGACCATGATGCAAGGGGTCGTTCAGGGGCAAGAGGAGCTGCGAGCCTTAGCCCAGAGATAGGAAGCCATGATTCTGCCACCCAGTCGTGCTTCACCAGAGGGGGTCCCCATTAATGATCAAATTGCTGCTGTCACTATTCCCGTCAACAACTACGACGTGGATGATGATTTGAGGGGTATCATAGTCAATGGACAGCCTCTTGCTACAGAAACTGTTAATGTCAGAGCAACCCGTACTCCGGTTCGCCATCATGGCTCTTCAAGTTCGTTGAATTCTAAGAAGCCATTCTCTGGGGCACCCAAAAAGGGAGAGAGTGAAACAAATGCTGTGCACCGGCGAGGGAGTGCGAACAGAGGACAATATCGTCAAGCTGCCGCTGTGACTATTCCAGCAACCCAACAGCAACAGGGAAGGCCAACTCGGCGGTATCAACATCAGCAACATCGTCCGCAACAGCAAGCTTACCAGCCTCCCTATGATAATCAAGCCGGTACAAGTAATGAGAGGAAGAGGGTCATTTTTGATCCGATCCCTATGTCTTACGCAGAGCTGTATCCCTCGTTGATAGAGCGGAACTTGATTACTCCCAGAGACCCGCCGGCTATACCCGTCAACCCTCGGTGGTGGTATAGGCCTGAGCAGCATTGTGTGTATCATTCGGGTGCTCCTGGTCATGATGTGGATAGTGGCTTTCAGTTGAAAATAAAGGTTCAAGACCTCGTGCAGTCAGGTATTCTGAACTTTGAAGACTTGGGTCCCCGTGTTAATCAAGCTTGAAGATAACAAGTCGCGGGCTGGCGTTGGCTTTTCTCCTGAGGTCTTCAACAAAGAGGGTTGATCAAAAGCAGAAGCTACTAATGCAAGAGATTCTGACAGTTGTTATCCCTGGTGGGATCTATCACAATTGGGTCACTGTGGGCGTTCCTACAGTTGTTCATAAGTCAGAGTAATAATCACTTTGTTTAAAAACCCTTCTCCCATGCCAAAAGGAGAAGTGATGACATTGTTGGCAACATTTTGTGCAATGATATTTTCATTCAAGTAAATGCATGTTAAACATTTGTTTTTCCAATTGTTTTCCCTTTTCGCTTTTTGCATGAAATTGGTGATCACAAAAAAACCCTAAAAACAAGAATAAAAGCAATCTTTTCATCTGCATAACGATTGTCTTGTTTGTTTTCCAAAAAGCTTTTCATATCGAAATCATTATGCAGGTTGTTTCTCAAACCCATTGAACATAATGATCGGACGTCATCTCCCAATTTTGAATTCCCTGTATTCGAAGTAGAAGAAGATGATGTTGAAGGGATTCCTGACGAGATTTCCCGACTCCTTGAGCAAGAAAAGAAGATCACTCAGCTGCATCTCGAGAATCAGCAGAACAGCCAACTGGGGCATCAAAAAAAATCAATCAAAAAAAAAACAAAGAAAGAAAGGGTGCAAAAGAAATCAGAAGAAATCAAAAGAAATCAAAAGCAAAATCAAAAGAAAAAACAAAGGAAAAATAGCACCCTCAAAGTCCCAAATTGACTGATGCTGAATTCGATCGAAAAGAAGACATTAAAGAGATTAACTGCCAGGTGTCATGGTCAGTTATATCAGCAGAGAGTGAAGAAATCATTCGATAAGAAGGTCAAGCCTCGTGTGTTCCGAGAAGGTGACCTTGTGCTCAAGAAAGTCTTGTTTTTCGTGCCCGATTCCAGGGGCAAGTGGACTCCAAGCTATGAATGTCCATATGTTGTCGAGAGAGCCTTTTCAGGCAGTGCTTTGGCACTTACAACAATGGATGAAGAAGTTCGCTCGTCCTGTGAATCCATATGCAGTCAAGAAATACTTCGCCTAGAATAAAAAAAAAGCAAAACAGCTCGCTAAGTCGAACACCCAAAGGGCGACTTAGGCAAAAAGGAGCGTCTCGGTGGATTGAAAACCCGAAGGGGCAATCCAGGCAAAAGTTAGAGACATTGGAAAAAAAAAGAATTTGCATCCCGCTAGATTGATCACCTCACACTGGGGCAATCTAGGCAGAAATTAGGGATTTGGCAAGTAACTGCATCTTGACAAGACCGTGTTCTATATCTGTCATCCGCCAGGAATTCTCTATGCGTCGTCGACCGAAGCTCCGAATACATCGAAATTCAGAATGGTAGAGGAAAGGTCATTATGTTCAATGTAGCCCTCTCCAATATATATCACCGATTTTCAAACTTGTACAGATCTATGGAGTCTCGCCCTTTGCAGACTACCATTCCATCACATCGATTTGAGCTTTTACCCCATTATTTGCACTCTTATTTGTTTCAACTCAACAAATGTTTTGCATGTTTTAATTGATAAAGTATCATTGTTTTCAAAATAAACAAAATTTTTCACAAAATTGTTCTTAAACAAAGTGAACATTCACAATGATGAAAGGATACCTAGGAGACCCGCAGTGCTCTCCCAAGGGTGGTATGATTACCAACAGGTAAGACATTTGTTCGTATCTCGAGCATGACGTTGCTTTATCCTGTAGAACCTCCTATGGTCTCTCCTCAGCGAGGTTGCTCAGTGCAGTGTTGGTTGAAGTTTTTCATCTTCACGTCCCCGACAGTGCAACATGTTTTCTCCAAGTCTCTGTTAGCCCTATGGTGGGGCATCCCTAATAGAGTGCTGTTTGAGCCCTATCGTGGGGCATCCCCAGCAAGGTTGTTGTTTTGGACATTATCGTGGGCCAGTTCTCAAGCAGTAGGTGTACTGAAGACTTCAATTTTCGTCTCTCCAGCAGAGCAGTCTTCTCCTCTCCCTGGCACGGATGCTTTTCTGCAACGATTCGGTATTTGGAGGATTGACGTCTCAGTATTCCGTCATTTTCTCAGGTAGGTCCTCAGCAGAGTGGTTGACATGAGGAACTTCATCGATGCCTATCTATTTTCACCAGAGATCTGGCTGATTCTTGGTATCTCTGTTCTCCAGCATGAGTGAGAAGTCATTGCTCTCCCTACAGAGTTTTCATCAAGCAGATTTCCTCAGCAGAGTCTCCCCACAGAGTGGAGTATTTGATCAGTGGGCTCCCTAGCGGGGTTTTCATTCACTTTGCATTTTGCATGTAGTGATCATTGCATCCTCAAATCGCGTAGCATTTCCATTCATAATGGAGCATTACGCCATAGAAAAATTCAAACATATGCATTCATGTGTTAACCCGATCAGACCGTCTCCCCGGCAAAGGCAGCTTCTTGTTCGACGTCTGTACAGCGCTTTCGCTACAGTTGCTCCTGACGGCACTCAGGATTGGTACCCCCAGAGAGGTTTATTTCCTCATCCGTTGGTGAAAGAAAAACCTGGTTCTACCCAGTAGCCTCCTAGTAGATGTGGGTGTGTCTGATCTCTCCATGTAGAGTCTACCCCTTAAGCAGAAAGTGTCTACCATTTCCTTCTGCGCTCCCCACTGAGTTATATCCTCGTGGATGACGGTTGTTTCCGTTCCCTCCATAATGGGATGGGTTTTCCCTATTGAGTTTTTTCCTCATTAGGATGAGTCTTGATTCAGTCTGCCTTTTTGGATTAATTCTAAATTGGTTACCTGTCGGCTGTTTCTTGTTTTTCCCTGGGGCATAAATGAATAGTTGCTCACTAACCGGCACTCATTCATCTTATCCTCAGCGGAATTTGTGGGCCTCTACCTACAAACCGGTAGTTGTAAGTCCTATCGTCGTGGTTTTCTACCTACAAACCGGTAGTTGTAAAATCCCACTTTCGTCCCCTAGCAGAGGTAACCTTTGTGGTTCATTCTGTTTGTTGGCCTCTACCTACAACCCGGTAGTTGTAAGTCCTATCGTTGTTGGCTTCTACCTACAAATCGGTAGTTGTAAAATCCCACTTTCATCCCCTTGGTGGAGTTAACCCTGTGTGCTCATCTTATCGATGACTGGTTACTTTTCCGTGGTTTTCTGCCTACTAACCGGTAGATGTAATCCCCTCTTTGCAGTTATCAGTATCCGGTTTGCGGTATTGATATTCTTGTCCCCTCTGGATACTTGCCTTGATCAAGCAGTATTGTCCCCAGTGGGCCTTTCCCTTTCCTTTGGGTATTTGCTCCGAGTTAGCAACTTTATCCTCTGATTGGTCATCTTTTGCATACCTAGTCTGGTACCCTGATGCCTTTCTTTTCGGTCGTTTATCCATCTAACAACCTACAACCCGGTTATGGATAATCTTCCATGCGAGTATATTATCTACGTTCTGACGGCTATAGATAATATGTCTCATGCACTCTCTGGTCAGTCCTTTGATTGTTTTCTCCAGCAGAGTAAGGTTCGTATTCCTTTGTTCGGAATCGAATGTCCATCCTTTAACAAGTTTGCCTTTGCTCTCTTCAGGATGATGTCGGTTGATTTATCCATTTAACAACCAACCCGGTTATGGATAATCTTCCATGCGAGTCTATTATCTACGTTTTGACGGCTATAGATAATATGTCTCATGCGCTCTTGGGTCGAAGTTTTGTCCTCCCCAGTCGAGTAAGATTCGTATTCCTTGTGGAATTGAATGTCCATCCTCTAACAAGACTGCTTTTCTAGCCCTCTTCAGGATGTTGAGTGTTTTGGAACACAAACCAATTCACGCTTTGGTCGGTCACCCGTTTCATACCTACAACCCGGTCTCCTTGGTGTTCCTTCCCGTTTGCTCGCTGTCGTGACCTTGTTCCCCAGTGAGATCTCCTGCAAGTGTTTAGCCTTGACCTGACATGTGTAGATGTCGTCCTGTCAGCACCCGCGTGTGTTGTTTCTTTGGTGTCGGTAAACACCATCTTTCGGTGCTTTCCCAGTCATGCGTAAGTGTTTGGTCTTCTTTGGTGTCGGTAAACATCATCTTTCGATGTTCGTAACGTCGTCCTCCTTCCCTAGTGAAGTATCCTCCTCTCCGTTGGTGTCGATAAACGTCGAGTTTTTCCCGATCATCCGTTGATGATTTGGTTGTGTTCACTCTCCTCAGAGTTTCCTCCTCTCCGTTGGTGTCGATAAACGTCGAGTTTTTCCTATGCGTCCGTTGGCGTATAGTTGATATCTTTCCCCACAGGGTCTTCCCCAGTTGAACCTCCTCTCCGTTGGTGTCGATAAACGTCGAGTTTTTCCTAGTCGTCCGATGATGTCTAGTTGCTTATTCCCTACAGATCATTTGGTAATACCATATGATTCTCCTCAGAGTTCTCTCCTCTCCGTTGGTGTCGATAAACGTCGAGTTTTTCCTATTCGTCCTATGACGTCTAGTTGTACCCTTCCCCAAGTGGATTTACCTCCCCGTTGGTTTCGATAAACGTTGTGTTTTTCTCATTCGTCCGATGACGTCTGATTGTATACCCTATTCCCAGTCATTCATTAATGTCTGGTTGATTTCCCAACCAGAATTCCCAGTAGACGTCCTATTCGGTTTCCGGTTGTGGTGCCTTTCCCTCGTGAAGTGAGTTTTCTCCTTCTCCCTTTCGTCCTATGACGTCTGGCTGAGTTTTCTCCTTCTCCCTTTCGTCCTATGACGTCTGGCTGAGTTTTCTCCCTTTCGTCCGATGACGTCTGGTTGAGTCTCCCTTTCGTCCTATGACGTCTGGCTGAGTTTTCTCCTTCTCCCTTTCGTCCTATGACGTCTGGCTGAGTTTTCTCCTTCTCCCTTTCGTCCGATGACGTCTGGTTGAGTCTCCCTTTCGTCCTATGACGTCTGGCTGAGTTTTCTCCTTCTCCCTTTCGTCCTATGACGTCTGGCTGAGTTTTCCCCTTCTCCCTTTCGTCCGATGACGTCTGGTTGAGTCTCCCTTTCGTCCTATGACGTCTGGCTGAGTTTTCTCCTTCTCCCTTTCGTCCTATGACGTCTGGCTGAGTTTTCCCCTTCTCCCTTTCGTCCGATGACGTCTGGTTGAGTCTCCCTTTCATCCTATGACGTCTGGCTGAGTTTTCTCCTTCTCCGTTGGTGTCGATAAACGTTGAGTCTCCCTTTCGTCCTATGACGTCTGGCTGAGTTTTCTCCTTCTCCCTTTCGTCCGATGACGTCTGGTTGAGTCTCCCTTTCGTCCTATGACGTCTGGTTGAGTTTTCTCCTTCTCCGTTGGTGTCGATAAACGTCGAGCTTCTCCCTTTCGTCCTATGACGTCTGGTCGAGTCTTCCCATTCATCCTATGATGTCTGGTTACCTCTCCGTTGGTCTTGGTAAACGTTGAGTCTTTCCCATTTCGTCCGCTGACGTATGGTTGTATCACTATCCTTCCCATTCATCCTATGATGTCTGGTTACCTCTCCGTTGGTCTTGGTAAACGTTGAGTCTTTCCCATTTCGTCCGCTGACGTATGGTTGTATCACTATCCTTCCAGTCATTCATTAATGATTGGTTACCTCTCCGTTGGTTTCGGTAAACGTTGAGTTTTTCCCATTGCGTCCGCTGACGTATGGTTGTATCCTTTCCTGGTTATCCCCAGTAGGGTTGATTTACCTCTCCGTTGGTCTTGGTAAACGTTGAGTTTTTCCTGGTTGTCCGTTGACATCTAGTTGAGATTTCGGATCCCGGTCATTGTCGTCCGATTGTCTGGATGTGCTTGTGCTTTTGAAGAGAAGACAGAAGAATAAAAAGAAAAACAAAAGAAAGAAAAACAAGAAAAATTTCCCAGCAGTGCAAATTTCTACGGTTCTTGGTATTCAATCCCTGTTTACCCTGAAAGTCTGACAGCCGTTGCTCTCATCCATTCGGGTTCCCAGTTGATTGAATAGGGGCAGCTGTAGCACCTCAAATTTGCACCCTACCATTGAATACATTCATTTCATGTTAGGTCATAGCATTAACAGTGTCCACTGCATAACATTGCATTGTCCATTTGCCCAAGTGCAAGCTCAATTGATGGATTGGGTCAGAATGATCAGGAGAATCAGTCAATCAAGCAAGTGAGTGCCATTTTCATTGGGACAAGGCCCTAGGGTTGATTTATCAAGCTCATATGGTCCAAGGATCATTTTGAGGTGGTTTGGCCAAGGGTTGGATGCTCAGAAGTCACCAGTCATTGTTCAGTCAACCAAAAACCCTAGAAAGTCAACTGTGGTCAACTGTGCCCGATTTTATGGATTGGAAGGTGGGAAGTGGTTTGAAAGGCCTCATTCATGTCCATATGAGTCTCATTTGACATATCAAAGACCAAGGTTGAAGATTTGGAGGTCAGACAGAAAGTTCCCAAAAATAGCAGGTGACCTGTATTTTCAGCTGCCCAAAATGGAAACTTTTTCTCCTCAAAATAACTTCATCATACAAGCTTCAAATGGAGATTTGTCCAACATGAAAGTTGAGGATCTTGATCTCACCATTCCAAAGAGTCCAAGAACTTGAAAATCCCATGTATGGTTGTCAAGTTATGGTCCAGTGAATTTCAAAAAAGACCCGTAATCAGGAGGGCATAACTTCCACATGGGTTGTCCAAATTGCAAGTTCTTTATATGCACAAACTCCATTTGACATGTACTTTCATGGTGCATAATTGGATTTCTTCAAAAGCGGTCAATGCAAAAGGTCAAATTTCAACTGGACTGTTAAATGAACCAGGGGCAAAATCGTCCAACTTGTAAAATAATTGGAATTTTTGAGTGAGGATTTTTGCAACACCTCTCAAATGGCATTTGAAACTTGTTGGAATATTCACAACATGCCAAGGCCTCATGGTTTGATATCTAGCTTTTGAAATGGACTTGAAAATGCATAACATAAGCCATCACATAGTGAAAATGCAAAGTATGAAGAATTTGGACATGAGACCTATGCCATTAGCTTCCAAATGATTTTTGTAACTTGCTCAAAGTGTAAAATTACTGCTGCAAGGTTTCTAATCATCCAAAGGCAAAAAAGGCCAAATGCATCATAAGCTTGATTTTGCTAATCTCATTTTTTGACTAATCAAGATTATTGTTAGATTAAGAGCTTGGTATATAAAGTTAATCTCTAACAGAATTACAGGGTAATCACAATTTGGAATCATAATTCACAAATCACAACAGAGAAAAAAGAAAATTCTCCCAAAATTCTCTCATTCCTCTCAAACTTTCACAATACTTTTTTTGCCTCAATTCACAAATTTCTACTGATTTTGTGTTAATTCTTTGCAAATCCATCATCTATAGGTCTGGTATAATTGCTGTTTGTAGGAATTGAGCGAAAATCAAGCAAGAAATCGCAACTGTAGCAAGAAGGTTCATCCATGGCAGCTGCACGATTTCGCATCCTCAAGCATTGTTGAGCTAAGCAAGCCGTTCCACGCATCTCCTACGCCAATATTCTGCACCTGTTTCTGCGATTTGAGGCTCGATACGCGAGGATTACCGCTACTGTCATCAAGAAGGTTAAATTCCGATCGTCACCATTTTTCAAATTGTGTTGTGGTTATGGTAGAGCGTAACTTGTAGATCATGCAGAACCTTAGATATTGAATTTCCATGATGAATTGAGCGAGGTATCGCGATTTGAAATTTCGTTGTAAAACCTATTTTGACTCGATCTGTAATGTACAATAAGAATTAGACGTTTTCGTCCTCATATTGTTGATCCTCATCGAGAGACGCTTCGATCCGTATACGGCTTGTTAAATTTCGTCAACATTTGTTCATGACCTAGTTTGGAATGAAGAACATCAAGAACTCGTTGAAGTTCTGGGAATTTTTCTGCAGAAACGTGCTTAGATCCATGTTGCTCGCGATTTCCATTCAATTTGTGTTTTTTTGCTCGCCAGAACGAATCAAGCGGCGCCACGTCAATTAGTGACACGGCCGCGTTTTGGTCCAATTTCTGTTATTTACAGCATTGCCATTTCACAAATTAAGTAATTAATTCATATAACTCCTAAATAATTATTCAATAAATATTCTAAAACTTCAAAAAATCACATAATGTTCAATAATAATCCAAATAATTTGGGGATTTTTTTTGTTAATCTCCATTTTTTCTCTATTAGTTTATAGATACAAAAAATAAAATTGTGCTTGGTAGAAAAATTAATTGGTATAGAGATATCCACAATGTATGCAATATTCACATGTCTCACCATTTTAATTATAAAATCACCATGCATAATCCAAATGAATTGAAATTTTAGGTGTAGATTCTTGACACTCTTCTGGAATTTTTGACATAGGTTTTGCAATTTTTAGACCTCTGGTTTTTTAGCTATGATTTATTGAACTGGAGTGTGACAAAATATGACACAAAATGATATGTTGAGTTCCCTGAATTTTTTACCATGCTTCCCTTTGGCCTATGGCCTTGAATTTTTGCATGAAGTGCCTTTAATATGTTAACATTCACTATGATTTTTCGTGGATTTTTATAATCCATTTCTTAATTGATTAGGATTTTTGAGTGCTGCCTAGCATTTTAGGGCTTTACTTGTGTAACCTTTTGTATATATGTTGCCATATCCTCATACATTACCCTATGATAATGAAAATTGGTAGAGTGTTTCTTAACACATTAAGCTACAAATTGGCTTTGGTCCCATCCATTTACCATTTAATGCCACTGTTTACCATGTGATTGAAGTTAGCATACATTTTGTAGCTTCATTTGATTGTGTTTTTGCATGCCTTGTCATGTTGAATTAATTCCCATAGTTCCACTAGGCCAAATTGTATGAAAATTGACATGTAGCTTGTTGAATGTCCTCTGTTTAGGATATAATTTTTGTGGAATTTTCCATGCTGTTTTGATATTTTGTTGGATGTGATGTTGCTGGTTGCTCATATGTGGTTTACATTTGCTTCCTTTGCCTTACATGTTGCATAAATTGAAATAGGTGTATAGTTTGGATATGGGACCAATTGGAGTCCCTTTGTAATTGAAATATCTTGGTTTTGATCATGATTGGCTTGCTGTTTTAATATTTTTCCCTCCTTTGGACCCTAGGCTTGGCCTAGTGGTCTAGTTACTTATGTTTGAGCTTGACTTTGACTTTTCAGGTTAAAAAGCTAATGCCTTAAGGAGGTTGATACATGATTGAGTTGAATTCATTTGACTAATTTTTTGTTTTGTAGGGCTTGGTTCACTTGACCTTTGTGCTAGGCACATGATGTACATCATTGTTTGATTGTTGATTGATTCTTAATGTTGTTGTTTTGTTTATGTCGGGATGCTGATTCTGTTTGACTGTTTCCAGGTACCCCTAGTTGCTCAGTTCTCTTAAGAACTTGCATTGCTTTGCTTATAAGCAATTGCCATTGAGGTATAGAACCTTCTACTTCATGTAGTCTGGAGACCCGGCTGTTACCGGGCCGGGCAAATAAATGTCTGAAGTCCTCCTTAAGAGGTAATGATTGTGATTGTTTATTTTTCGTGCCAAGCAGGTGAAAGTCCTTTAAATAAGGCAATTGGTGGAAGGTAGGGATAAGCAATCTATCCCCCACTATTCTGTGAGTCTTCTCCTTGCTCCCATTACATGGTTGTAGCATTGAGATCCAAACCCAAGATCTATCGAGTCTAATTGGGGAAAGAGTTCCATCTTTCTGAACTCCCCCACATTCTTATATTTACATGCTCTCTCGGACCTGAGATAGAAGCAATGAGGCACACCCCTCATCACCTTTCATCTAGCTTCACCTTAGCCCCTCAATGGCAAGGTTAAGAGCTAACCTGACCCCGATACAGAGGCTTGTTTGTTGAGGTTGATATGACCCCTCGACTAAAGCCTAACCCTGATGTTTGAGCCCCTTGTTGGTGTGTTTATTTCATGCTGTATATGTTTGTGTGGTGTGATTGTATCCCTTAGGTTTGCTAGACTCCGCGTAGTCTCGTTTGCATGTCAATTAAGGTAGCACGGTTCCTTCGTATAGGACTTCCTTTCTTGCTTGAGCTTTCCTAAAACACAAACAAACATTATCCCCTCGTAAGGATACGTCCACTCCTTCTACTACAGGCGAGTAAGTCTCCAAAGGTCGAGCATCCGGTAGATTGCGTAGTGACGTTGTCCACTTAAAAAACACAAACCAACAGGAATAGTTTAGCCGAACTACGGCAACTCTGATTCTCATGCCCAGATGAGATACGTAGGCACGAGATGCGATGTCTTGTCGAGTTTGACTAACGACTAACACTAATTCTTTTCTCTCGCCCTCGTTGCGATTGAGACCTCCCCTTTCTCTTGCTCTAGTTGCAATCGCGACCTTTCTTCTTCCTGTGTCTTGTTGTGTGCTTGGAAGCTGATGTAAGTCCATCAAGTGGCATTCGGGTTCCAGTATTTGTGTGTGTTTTGGTTCGGATGCTGATGTAAGTCCAGTGATTGGCATTCAGGCTCCACGTTTGCCATTGCCTGTGTTCGTTTGTGTGCGTGTTAGCCGAGCTACGAATGCTCTGATTCTCCTTCGTCCAAAGGAGATACGTATGCATAGGATGCGACGTCCTAGCGAGCATGTGTCGTTTCCCCAGTCCGAACTACTTAGACTCTGATGTCTATGCTTGATAGACTAAGTAGGCCCAGGATGCGATATCCTGCCGAGTCAGTTTCAGTCTGTTTTCTTGTGTCTCCTTCAGCCAGTATGTGTGTGTGTGAGCAGTGTTTTTAGCAACCATTTTCCCTTCCTATTGTGCGTGGATCCCGTCGAGTACGAAGGATGCGTAGGGGTGCTAATACCTTCCCTTCGCATAACCGACTCCCGATCCCATTCTCTTTGGTCGCGAGACCACGTCTTTTCCAGGTTTACTCTGAGCGTTTCCTTTCCCTCTTTTGGGATAAATAACGCACGGTGGCGGCTCTGTTGTTCTTGTTTTCCCGCCGGTTTTTCGCGTAATGCGACAATGATCAGATGAGAATATTATATCAAATGATTCATATATTAGAAATGATCATAATGAGGGTATTTGGATCAATCCAACCGTCCGTGTTGTTAAGAGACATGTAGAACATATTCCAACCAAGAAAAGAAAGAGAACTTAGTGAAAAAGGTACAGGTCAAATGATTTTAATTGTTTTCTTTATTACAGGTAAAATGACTTTTATGATTTTAATTGTTTTTACATTTGTCATCTGATTTTAATTGTTTTCTTTTTTATAGGTAAAATGATGATGCTGGATATTTGTTTAGATGGAGATGCTCTATTGTCGTCAAGCCTCATTCGCGTAGATGATGATGCTGGATATTTGAAAGTATCCCTCTACGACAATGGAACATGTCCATCTAAACATATATCAATTCTATCTTCAAAAGATAAGGGTTCAATGTTGGCAAGTTACATTGGTTTCCTTGTTCGACAACATATTCCGATTACATGTGATAATTGGAGAAGTCCGGAATTGAAGGTTGGCAAAGAAAAAATATGGTCGGAGATACAGGTACTTACCATATATTGTTATATGTTTTTTGTTGCATCAACTTTGCGTTTGATTTCTTGTTACTTTGTCGTTCATAAAATACACCACTAAATTCTCTGCGTTTAATTTTTAATTTTTTTTCATCAGGCTTGTGTCTCAATAGAGGATGGGTATCTACCTAAAGTTACTTTTGTAGTGGTCCAAAAGAGGCATCACACCCGTCTCTTTCCTGTCAACCCCAAAGAGACCGATAGAAGTGGAAATATTATGCCAGGTTTTTTCAATATATTTCTCAACGCAGCTGGTATATATTATCATTTGAATTTATCACTTTTTGCTGATTTTGTTGTTCTAAATTGTCAAAGGAACCGTGGTAAACACCAGCATTTGTCACCCTAGGGAATTTGATTTTTACCTTAACAGCCATGCAGGAATTCAGGTAATATTAGCTATGTCATTTAACTTTATGCCATTGTTTACTATTTGTTGCTCAATCGCCTTTTGACAGTTCTGTGTTATTTGCATTTGGACGTGTTCTTTTTGCAGGGGACTACTTATGCTGCCATCTGTTGTTTTGGTTGAGCCTTATTTTGTATGGATGTGCGATAGAACTACTAGACAGCTTTTGGATATACAGAACATGTTTGCCACCATGGGTGGATGGGCGTTTTTGTTTAGTATTGGTTAGAACTACTAGACAGCTTTTGGATACAGTGGTCACTGGGTGTTGGTTGCTATGTTTTATTCTCTTAATTGTAGTACTTTGAGAATATGTTGTTGTATATTGTTGATCAAAGAATCATATATTAATGTTGTATATATGGAGGATTAATGTTGTATATAAATGGATTCATGTTGTATATATCAATGGATTAATGGTGTATAACATTGGATTAAAGGATGAAATCAATATGAATTTTACACTTTTGCAGCATGCGAACAGGTTACCAATTAAATATCCACTGTTTTTCAAACAATTTTTTTTAAAATAACTAACACTTTAGAGGGCGCTTTGTCCAGAAAGCGCCCTCTAAACACTTTACATTGACAACTTTAGAGGGCGCTTTTTCCTGAAAGCGCCCTCTAAACACTTTACATTGACAACTTTAGAGGGTGCTTTTTCCTGAAAGCGCCCTCTAAACACTTTACAATGACAACTTTAGAGGGCGCTTCTTCCTGAAAGCGCCCTCTAAACACTTTACATTGACAACTTTAGAGGGCGCTTTTTCCAGAAAGCGCCCTCTAAACACTTTACACTGACAACTTTAGAGGGCGCTTATTCCAGAAAGCGCCCTCTAAGGTGTCCCTTTATGGACCACTCCAGAGGGCGCTTTTTTCTTAAAGCGCACTATAATGTGGCCACTTTAGACAGCGCTTTCTCCAGGAGAACAAAGCGCTGTCTTTACCTATGCCAGCGCCAGATTAGAGGGCGCTTAAAAGCGCTGTTATAGGCCAAAATAAGCGCCCTCTTTTCCCTTATTTGGCGTAGTGAACAAAAGTGAAATGTATTTGGTTTTTTATTTTAAACTAGTCAATTTAAAGAAAAAAAAGTTTCAATAAATGCATAGAATTAAGACTACGGTAAGTTCATATGCTTTTGCTTATGGGTTATTCTGTGAAGATTTTTATTAGAGTTTGTAGTTTGGTTGAATTTATTATGTAGCTCTACTACCACAATCTAATCATAAGTTATATAGAAAGTTAAAAATATTTTTTCTCGAATTACTATGTGTATAAATTTTAACGGAATTTCTTATCCCACCTTATGGAAAATAAAAAATACTTCTTAGATTTTAGAGATGCATCTCCAAACACACCCTTCCACTGTTTTTTAATGCATCAAATGAGTGTTACCTCAGAGTAACACAAAATAGAATGTGACTCACGTATAATAAGTTTTTATTATGAAAAATAAATACTAATAATACACAATATTAAGATATATTGTTAAAAAAATACGAACCGTTACTCAAACAAGTTTTATCTTAGTATTTATAAAGGCTAGAAACAAAAATAAGAAGAAACATAAGATTATTTTATGCAAAAAGAAATCTACACTATTGTTATATTTATCATCTTCTTAAACCTTCTCTTTATGATAAGTATAACAAAGCCATAGTAAAATTAACAAATATGACATGAATTACTTTTACACGGAAAGAGTGTCATTTTCTTTATGGTGTTTTTAATCATGATAAGGTAAATTACTAGAATGCCTTTAGTTATTGCAATTAGTTCCCTCTAAGTGCATAAGTAGTTAATTTCTATAGAAGATAACAAGCAGCCACATTTGTGACATCTAGTAAGTCTTGAAGAAATTCACATCGATGTATACAGTATTTGCCCAAAAATATTTAAACTAAATTTAAATCTTTTTGGATTTCTATTTTAAACTAGTCAATTTAAAAAAAAAGATTCAATAAATGCAAATAATTAAGACTATGGAAAGTTTGTATGCTTTTGCTTACGGGTTATTCTGTGAAGATTCTTATTAGAGTTTGATAGTTTGGTTGAATTTGTTATGTAGCTTTACTACTACTATCTAATCATAAGTTATATAGAAAGTCAAAAATATATTTTCTCGAATTACTACGGGCATAACTTTTAAGGGAATTTCTTGTCCCAACCTATGGAAAATCCAAAATACTTCTTAGATTTTAAAGATGCATCTCCAAATGCACCCTTGCTATATTTTTTATATCATCAAATGAATGCTACCTCAAAGTGACATAAAATAAAGTGTGACTCACGTATAATAAGTTTTTATTCAGAAAAATAAATAGTAATAAGACACAATATTGAGATATATTGTTAAAAAATACGAACTAATTCTCAAACAAGTTTTATCTTAGTATTTATACATGCCAGAAACAAAAATAAGAAGAAATATAAGATTATTTTAAGCAAAAATAAACCTACACTATTGTTATATTTATCAACTTCTTAAACCTTCTCTTTATTAAAAGTATAACAACGCCATAATAAAATTAATAAATATGACATGAATTACTTTTACGTGGAAAGAGTGTCATTTTCTTTAGGATGATTCTCATCATGATAAGGCAAATTACTAGAATACCTTTAGTTATTGTAATTAGTCCCTCTAAGTGTTATAAGTAGTTGATTTCTATAGAAGATAACAAATAGCCACTTTTGTAACATCTAGTAAGTCTTGAATAAACTCACATCGATGCATAAAGTATTTTCTCAAAAATATTATAACTAACGTTAAATCTTTTTGGTTTTCTATTTTAAAATAGTCAATTTAAAGAAAAAAGAAGTTTCTATAAATGCAAAGAATTAAGACTACGGTAAGTTCATATGCTTTTGCTTATGGGTTATTCTGTGAAGATTTTTATTAGAGTTTGATAGTTTGATTGAAATTGTTATGTAGCTCTACTACTACAATCTAATCATAAGTTATATAGAAAGTTAAAAATATTTTTTCTCGAATTACTATGGGTATAAATTTTAACGGAATTTCTTATCCCACCTTGTGGAAAATCAAAAATACTTCTTAGATTTTAGAGATGCATCTCCAAACACAAAATAGAATGTGTCTCACGCATAATAAGTTTTTATTCTGAAAAATAAATACTAATAATACACAATATTCAGGTATATTGCTAAAAAATATGAACCGTTACTTAAACAAGTTTTAACTTAGTATTTGGATATGCCAGAAAAAAAAATAAGAAGAAACATACGATTATTTTATGCAAAAAGAAATCTACACTATTGTTATATTTATTATCTTTTTAAACCTTTACTTTATGATAAGTATAACAACGCCATAATAAAATTAACAAATATGACATGAATTACTTTTACGCGGAAAGAATACCTTTAGTTATTGTAATTAGTCCCTCTAAGTGTTATAAGTAGTTGTTATCTATAGAAGATAACTAACAGCCACATTTGTAACATCTAGTAAGTCTTGAATAAACTCATTTTGATGCATAAAGTATTTTCTCAAAAATATTATAACTAAAGTTAAATCTTTGTGGTTTTTTATTTTAAACTAGTCAATCTAAAGAAAAAAATGTTTCAATAAATGCAAATAATTAAGACTATGGAAAGTTCGTATGCTTTTGCTTACGGGTTATTCTTTGAAGATTTTTATTAGAGTTTGAAAGTTTGGTAGAATTTGTTATGTATCTTTACTATTACTATCTAATCATAAGTTATATAGAAAGTCAAAAATATTTTTTCTCGAATTACTATGGGCATTAATTTTAAGGGAATTTCTTGTCCCACCCTATGGAAAATCCAAAATACTTCTTAGATTTTAAAGATGCATCTCCAAATGCAACCTTGCTATATTTTTTAAATCATCAAATGAATGCAACCTCAAAGTAACATAAAATAAAGTGTGACTCACGTATAATAAGTTTTTATTCTGAAAAATAAATAGTAATAAGACACAATATTGAGATATATTGTTAAAAAATACGAACTAATACTCAAACAAGTTTTATCTTAGTATTTATATATGCCAGAAACAAAAATAAGAAGAAATATAAGATTATTTTAAGCAAAAATAAACCTACACTATTGTTATATTTATCATCTTCTAAAACCTTCTCTGTATTAAAAGTATAACAACGCCATAATAAAATTAATAAATATGACATGAATTACTTTTACGCGGAAAGAGTGTCATTTTCTTTATGGAGATTTTCATCATGATAAGGAAAATTACTAGAATACCTTTAGTTATTGTAATTAGTCCCTCTAATAGTTATAAGTAGTTGATTTCTATAGAAGATAACAAACAGCGACATTTGTAACATCTAGTAAGTCTTGAATAAACTCACATCGATGCATAAAGTATTTTCTCAAAAATATTATAACTAAAGTTAAATCTTTTTGGTTTTTTATTTTAAACTTGTCAATTTAATGAAAAAAAAGTATCAATAAATGCAAAGAATTAAGACTACGGTAAGTTCATATGCTTTTGCTTCACTACGCCCAAAACTGGAATAGACAACGCACCATAGAGGGCGCTTTCTTAAAGAAGCGCACTCTAAAGTGAAGAGAAAAATAAGGAGGAATAGACAGCGCACTTTAGAGGGCGCTTTTGAAACAAAGCGCCCTCTAAAGTGAAGCAAAAAAATAATGAGGAAATGGAGGGACACCAATAGAGGGCGCGTTTATGAAAGCGCCCTCTAAGGATACCCTTAGAGGGCGCTTCTAAGAAAGCGCTCTCTAAGTCCATGTACAACAGCGCACTTTAGAGAGCGCTTTTGTAACAAAGCGCCCTCTAAAGTGAAGCAAAAAAATAATGAGGAAATGGAGGGACAACAATAGAGGGCGCGTTTATGAAAGCGCCCTCTAAGGATACCCTTAGAGGGCGCTTCTAAGAAAGCGCTCTCTAAGTCCATGTACAACAGCGCACTTTAGAGGGCGCTTTATTACAAAAGCGCCCTCTAAAGTGAAGCGAAAAAATAATGAGCAATAGACAGCGCACCTTAGAGGGCGCTTTTTTTCCACAAGCGCCCTCTAAGGTCCCCTTTAGTAAACATTAAAATTATAACATACTGCGCGTTTTGTTATTTCACTCTCTGTTATTTTCGTTCTTTTTCACGTTAGGGTTCTAAGGCGTTCTCCTTCCACCTCTGTTAGATCTACGACGTTTCCTCCTTCTGGCACCAAAGGTACGTTTATTTCGTTTTAGCTTTGCCCTATTTCTTGCTTTGTTTTAGCTTTGCCCCATTTCAGTTTTATGTTATTGTTGTCTATGCTACGTTTGTTTCAACCTGTAAAGTTTCAATATTCATAGTCATTTTAAATTTGATAGCGCATGCGTTAAATTTCAAGCCCTACGTTTGTTTGGGTTTATTAGGCAATTTGAAGGTGAGAAAAACAAGAAAGGGGGGGTTTGAATTGTTTGAAAAATAAGCGCTTTTGCAAAATGAAATCACACAAAGATTTTATACTGGTTCGCTTATAACACAAAGCTACTCCAGTCCACCCGGCCAAGGTGATTTCGCCTTCAACAAGGACTTAATCCACTAATCTTGAAAGATTACAAACAACCCCTAAGAGAGAAGAAAATCTCTTAGTCCTCTCAAGTCTACAGACTACAAAGAGTCACTTGAGGAAATCAAATAAAAATAGATACAAGATGTGTAATCTAGAGTGCTTCTAAGAAAGCAAATATTACAAACTTAAGAACAAATTTTTCACTTGATAAGCAAAAGCTTAGTGAAAATCTTTGAAGAACAAAGATGTTTTTCTTGAGCGTGATATGATTTCAGTATAGTTTTGGCTAGTGATTTCTTCGTATATACTGAATGAGATTTCTTCTCTATTTATAGGAGTTGAAGTAGAGTTGAAGTAGCGTTGAATCTGTTGGATATTGAGATGTAATTACGCCATTCCATTAATAGCTTCTGCAGTAGACTTTTTCACTTAGAAGTGACTACTTACCACAATTAGTATCTTTTCTCTTGGAAGAGGAGATTAACGTCTCTTTCTAATTGAGGAAATCCATTTGCAGAACTTTAACTTGGCTTAAACGTTACTTCATCATGATTAACAATTCTGATTAGAGTCTTTGTGTATCTGGAGAAACTGGCTTCTGATGTTATCTCTTGAGAGTTCAGATAGCGCTGATAACTTCAGAGTTACAGAAGGCATTTGTTCAGAGTCAGAGCTTCTAGACTTTACTTCATCTTCTGATACTTTGCAATTTTGTCCAGAGTCAGAGCTTCTTGAAACGAGATTCCACTTTAGATGCTTCTGATACTTGAGATTTTGCATCTGATCTTGTTGTGCATCTGATGACATCATCAGATTTATTTCTTCTTTCTTTAGAACCCTGCACACTTAGAAACTTTTCGTTAGGGTGCCATTTTTGGTTTCATCCTTTGTTATCATCAAAATCATGGAATCTATTGTAGAACTATTTTTGTTCTTACAATCTCCCCCTTTTTGATGATGACAAAACAAATAAAATTATCAGATGAAACATGAAAAATATTAGATCAGATAGACAAAAGCTCCCCCTGAGTTAGTACTAGGGAGTTCAGAAGTTCTTACCAGAGCTTTCCAAGCAATAAGATTTCTGAAAACTTTCTGCAATTTCTTAATTTAATGTTAGAATTATTTAATCAGAGCTATTATTTAATCAGAGCTAATTTTATCAGAACTATTTCTACAATTGTTGCAGAATGCTTAAGGTTTTAGACATAGTTTTCATCAGAGCTATTTAATAATTTCTCCCCCTTTGGCATAATCAAAAAGGCATAAAACATAAAAAGAATAATAGAGAGAAAAACACTTCATTAAAAAGCACAAAGGCAAACAGCAGTAAAAAAAAAAACAACAGATTCAAAGAAATATCAGAGCTAAAAAAAAGAAAAGACAGAAGCAAAAAACACTAGGCAAACAAAAGAAATCCTAAGTGCCTAAGGGTTTGGAGGAGGAGGAAGTCTCTGTAGTAGCATAGCAAACATATTCTGGAGGTTTTCATTCAGAGCGTCTTGCTTGTCCATCCTTGCCCGGAGCTCACTCTGATCTTGCTTGATCTCTTTCTGATCTTGCTTGATCTCCTTCAGAGTGTTAAGAATCAGAGGGATCGCAGAGGAAGACTCCCCCTGAATCAGAGCCTGCTGAGCTTCAGCTTCAGCAGCAGCTTGAGCTTCTGCATCTGCCTTAGCCTTGGCTTCAGCTTCCTGAATTCTCAGAAGTTCTGCTTCCTTTGCCAGGCGTTCTTCTTCCAATCTCTTAGCTTCTTCTTCAGCTTCCCTAGCCAATCTTTCTTCTTCTAATCTCTTGGCCTCAGCTTCTCTAGCCAGTCTCTCTTCCTCTAATCTCTTGGCCTCAGCTTCTCTAGCCAGTCTCTCTTGGAGTCTTTCCTCAGAGTCTCTGATGTAGCCATTTCTGACTTGTTCAGAGATACTCTTCAGCCTATAAGACTCAGAGGTCATCCAACTAATAACTCTGTTCCAGTGTGTCCTAACAGATTTAGGATCATCACTGACTTCAGAATTTTTAGCCAGAGACTTGATCTTCTGGACTGAGGATTCTGCAACCTGTATAATGGCCTCCTCAAGGGTAGGTGTGATAATTTTAGGTTCTGGTTCAGGTTCAGGAGTATTAGTTGGAGAGTTTGGGGAGCTGAGATTTAGAGAGGGAGTTTCAGTTTCTGGTTCTGGCTGGGGTTCAGATTCTGCTTCTGGTTGAAGTTCAGAATCTGGGGAAGAAGCATAGAGTGGGTTTACATCTAAGGGGTCAGAGTCTGGTTCAGGTACAGCGGGAATGATTGGTGGGGTGATATAAGGTTCAGATGGTTGAATCACAGGTGGTTGGGTTTCAGAGGGTGTGGTGGTTGTTTGTGGTGGAAGTGAGGTTTGATTTTCAGAGGAGATGGTGGTTGTTTGTTGTGGAAGAGAAGTTCGGAGGGGAGAGGTTACTTCAGATTGTGTTTGAGTTTGTGGGGCGAAATTTTTAGCATAGATTTCAGCTATTGTTGGGGAGTTTGGGTCAGAGTGTTCTTGATCAGAGGACTCATGATCAGAGGACTCTTGGTCAGAAGAAGGGGAAAGGTAAGGGGGTGATTCATAGTCAGAGGATGATGAAGAACTGTGGTGATATAGTTGATTAGGGTCAGAGGTTGTTGTAAAAGTACGAGCAATTTTTAGAACAGGTGGAGGTTGAGAGGTTCTGATGGTAGAAGGTGGTATTTCAGCGGTGGTATATATTGGTTGAGAGGAGAGAGGGTTAGAGGAAGCCATTACAGATTCAGAAGAGACAGGAGGAATGGACTTACCAGAGGAGACATTCAGAGGTGCTGAAGCTTTGGTGCCAGAGGTTTCTCCAATTTTGGCTTTCTTTGCCTTCCTTGCTTCCTCAGCTATCTTCTTCTCAGAAAGGCCTCTTTTGTATCTGACCAGATCTTCTACAGAGTCCAGACAGTCTTCTAGGCGAAAATCAGAGATATCAATGCCTTCATCCAGACGATCCTGAAGGTAGATAGCAATGGCATCTCTGGGTTCATTCTTGAAGAACCTTTCAAGGCCATGAGGCATCTTCCTCTGATCCTTCAGAGCTTCCTAGGTCACATTCATAGTGGGCTTGACTCTGATGTCTTTGATGATTCCCATACTCCTCAGATTTCTGGCATTCAGAGGCTTTCCAACATCAATTGCCAGATCATCCATACATCTGGTCTTCTCCAGAGCATCTACCAGCCCATGCTCAATGAAGATGTCAGAGAGCAATCTCCCCAGAGGAATGTAGGATCTGGGCTTCATATTATTCCTTGTTTCTCTGACTGAATCCCTCAAATATCTGAAGAGGAGAACAGGGAGGTTGATAGGGATACCCTTCTGAATACAGTAGAGGATGCATTTCTGATCAGCATTAATATAATCTGAAGAGTTGGAGGCTGGACGATGATGGATTGTTCCCAGAATAATCTTTAGCCAAACTCGGAGGTTCTGATGAAGCTCCTTGTTCTTAGATGGGTTTCCTTCAACATTTGCCTTGAAGATAGTAGGGTTAATGACTTCTGTGATGCGCTTGGACCTTGGAGGAATGTTGTAAATCCTTTTACCTCCAGCTTTTTCCATGTTTAGCAAGGAAGCAATTGATGCTTCAGTGATGACAATCTTCACACCCAGAACAAACGAGACAATGAACTCGTCATCAGCATCTGCACATCTCCAGAATTCTTTCACCAGAAGAGGATAAATTGGGCCATAAAGCCTGTTGAAGTAGGTTTCCCAACCTTGCTTGTGAAGATCTTCAGTAAGATCAACACCATTTCTTCTTAAATTCTCAAAATCCACCAGTGATTCACATAGTACATCCAAACCTTCAAAGGGAGTTGAAAGGTTTATGTGTTGTTCGCGTTCCAAAATGTGAGGTTCTTTGTAAACTGGGGTCGTGGTAACATCTACAACCATGGGTGTTTGAGTGTTTGAGGTTTGGGGGTTAGAAGCAGCTTCCATTTGTTGGGAGAAGTTAAAAACTGCTTGTTCTTGAGGATTCATGATGAAGATTGATGAAGAAGATGAAGAACTGAGAAGGTTGCAGAGAAAACTTCGAGAGAGGGTTTAGGGTTTAAGAGTGAGTGAGAGTGATAAGTGTGTGAAATGTGAGAAAAGTGTTTATATACTAAGGGTAAAAACACATGCAAAACGACACACATACCAGCGTTAGCACAAAAACCAAAATAGCACGTTTGGGGGAAAAAATGATTACAGCTCATTAATGAATGTCTAATCCCAACAGTAAGCACACTGCTCAAGGAGATTTCAAGCGTTCTGACCTTTGATTTCTTTTGACAGCTGTCTAGAAGTTCTAGGGTTAGACGCATGTTCCCCACGTGTTGATGTTTCTGATCTTCAGGAATACCAAAGGATTTCTGAAGATTTCTAACTCAGATATCTTCTTAACTTGGTAGAAGTATCAGAGTCAGAGGCAGAAGTATATTTGTTTTTATCAGAGTCTCATTTTACATGTTCAGAACCAAATTTTACTCAGGACAATTTTTAATGTTCAGATTTTCTAAGATGAAACGAAATCTATCTTCAGCTAGAGGCTTAGTAAAGATATCTGCCCATTGATGTTCTGTATCAATGAACTTCAGCGTTACTATCCCTTTCTGAACATAGTCTCTAATAAAATGATGTTTTATTTCTATGTGTTTGGCTCTGGAATGCAAAATGGGATTCTTACTCAAACAAATAGCAGCAGTATTATCACAAAGGATAGGAATGTTACTCTCAAAGATTTGTAGATCTTCTAGCTGATGTTTCATCCAGAGCATCTGAGTTGTGCACAGTGATGCTGAGATATATTCTGCTTCTGCAGTTGATAGAGCGATAGTTGACTGTCTTTTGCTAGCCCAGGAGATTAGATTGTTTCCCAGAAGCTGGCAATTTCCAGATGTACTTTTTCGTTCTATTCTATCTCCTGCATAATCTGCATCACAATAACCAGAAAGCCTATACTCTGATGTTTTCTCATACATCAGGCCCAGGTTAGGAGTTCCTTTCAGATACTTAAGAATTCTCTTAACAGCTGTTAAATGAGATTCTCTAGGATCTGATTGGAATCTGGCACAAAGACAGACGCTGAAGAGAATATCAGGACGAGTAGCAGTCAGATAGAGAAGAGAGCCTATCATACCTCGATAGAGCTTCTGACAAACCTTGTTGCTTACCTCTTCCTTCTCCAGAATGCAAGTTGGATGCATGGGAGTCTTTGCAGAATTGCATTCAGTCATGTCAAACTTCTTCAGAACGTCTTTAATGTACTTGCTTTGATGAATGTACGTGACTTCTGGAGTTTGATTTATTTGAATTCCCAGAAAGAACTTTAGTTCTTGCATTAGACTCATTTCAAATTCTGCCTGCATTAACTTAGAAAATTCTTGGCAAACAGAGATATTAGCAGAACCAAAAATAATGTCATCAACATAAATTTGGCATATCATGAGATCATTTTCATGATTTTTACAGAAGAGTGTAGAATCAACTTTCCCTCTGATAAAATTTTGTTCCAGAAGAAAATTACTTAAGCGTTCATACCAAGCTCTGGGAGCTTGTTTAAGTCCATATAAGGATTTCTTAAGTTTGAAAACATGTTCTGGAAAATTTGAGTTTTCAAAACCAGGAGGTTGATTTACATACACTTCTTCTGAAATATAACCATTTAGAAATGCACTCTTGACATCCATTTGGTATAATTTTATAGAGTGATTAATAGCAAATGATACAAGAAGACGAATAGACTCTAACCTTGCGACTGGAGCAAAGGTTTCATTATAATCAATACCTTCTTGTTGACTATAACCTTGAGCTACCAGTCGTGCTTTGTTTCTGACAACTTCTCCTTTCTCGTTCAGTTTGTTTCTGAAAACCCATCTGGTTCCAATGACATGAGTGCCTCTGGGTTTAGGAACGAGATCCCAGACATCATTCTTGGAGAATTGATCTAACTCTTCTTGCATAGCTGCCACCCAATCATTATCTTGAAGAGCTTCATCACAGGACGTAGGCTCAATCAGAGACACTAGTCCCAGAGGAATATCTTCAGAAGTTCTGAAGGTAGATCTGGTTCTAACAGGTTCATCTTTGTTTCCCAAAATCAAATCTTCAGATACGTTGCTACGACTCTTGACTTTCCTTGGAATTTCTGGAGATTTAATTTCTTCAGAGTCTGGAGTGACAGTTGCTTCTGGAGTTTTCTCAGATTCTACCAGAGTGATCTCTAAATCTGCAAACTTTTCAACTAGCTTTGACTTTTCAGGGTCAAGCTTATCATCAAATCTAACATGAATTGATTCCTCCACAATTTTGGTTTCTGTGTTGTATACTCTATAGCCTTTAGAGCGTTCTGAGTATCCTAACATAATACCTTTCTGTGCTTTGGAATCAAACTTGTTCAGATGTTCTTTAGTATTTAATATAAAGCAAATGCATCCAAAAGGATGAAAATATGAAATGTTGGGTTTTCTTCCCTTACACAGTTCATAGGGAGTCTTATCCAGAATAGGTCTAATAGAGATTCTATTCTGAATATAACACGCTGTATTTACAGCTTCTGCCCAAAAGTGCTTTGCTACATTTGTTTCATTGATCATGGTTCTGGCCATTTCTTGGAGTGTCCTATTCTTCCTCTCTACAACTCCATTTTGTTGTGGAGTTCTAGGGCAGGAGAAATCATGGGATATTCCATTAGAATCAAATAATTCTTCAAAATCTTTATTTTCAAATTCTCCACCATGATCACTTCTGACTCTAACAATTTTAGAGTCAAATTCTTTTTGCACTTTAGAACAGAAACTGGTGAATACAGAGTGAGACTCACTCTTGTGCCTTAGGAATTTTACCCATGTCCAGCGGCTGTAATCATCAACGATTACAAGTCCATACTTCTTTCCATTGACTGATGCTGTTTTCACAGGACCAAATAAGTCAATGTGAAGAAGCTCCAGAGGCTTGGAGGTAGAAACAACATTTTTCTTTTTAAAAGATGTTTTTGAAAACTTTCCTTTCTGACAAGCTTCACACAGAGCATCTGAAGAAAACTTCAGTTTAGGTAAGCCTCTGACTAACTCAAGTTTAGTTAGCTGAGAAAGTTTCCTCATGCTAATGTGGCCTAAGCGTCTATGCCATACCCATTGCTCTTCGTGAACTGACATTAAACATTTAACATTTTGATCTTTTAAATCAGAAAGATTTATTTTATAAATGTTGTTTTTCCTCTTGCCTGTGAAAAGGACAGAGCCATCGTTCTGATTAATGGCTTTACACGTTTTTTGATTAAAGATTACATCATAACCGTTATCACTTAATTGACTTATGGATAACAGGTTATGCATTAATCCTTCTACATAAAGAACATCAGATATAGAGGGAAGAGTACCATTACCAATAGTTCCGGAGCCTCTGATCCTTCCTTTCTGATCTCCTCCGAAGCCTACAAAGCCAGCGTCTTTAAGTTCCAGGCTTTGGAACATAGACTTTCTTCCCGTCATATGTCGCGAGCATCCAGAGTCCAGGTACCATGACTGGTGTCTGAACTTTGCTGCATAGGATATCTGCAACATAGATAATCTTATCTTTCGGTACCCAGAATCTCTTGGGTCCTTTCAGATTAGTTTTCCCAGAGTTTCTTACAACTTTGGGTCTTCTAGCATTTTTAAATTTGTGTTCTTGTGTGTGTGTATAGTGGTATGAAAAAGGTGATTTAATTTGGTTACTGGTAGAAGTTTTATCAGAATCAGAATCATACCCAATTCCCCTTTTATTATTCTGACCTACTCCATAAATCATGGATGCCATAATACTCCTATTTATCCCATTCTTCAGAAATTGTTGAAAGGCTTCTTCATATTTATAAATAATTTCATTTGAAGTTTGTGGTGCTTGAGACAACACTTCTTCTAATTTTAAGCTTTTTGTTTTAGCTCCATCTCTTTCTAACGTTAAAGATTTGATTATATCTTCATGTGCTAGAATTGTTGTCTCAAGTTCACTACATTCTTCAGATTTTGCTTTAAGAAGACCTTTAATGCTTTTAACTTTTTGTTTTAATTTCTGAAGAGAGGTAAGAGTTTCTGATAAACATGATTCTAAGTCAGATCTAGAAAGTTCAGAAAATACCTCTTCAGATTCTTCATCTGAGCTGCTGGATGTGGTAGCCATAAATGCTACGTTGGCTTGTTCATCAGAGTCAGATTCTGATGATCCTGATTCACTATCGTCCCAGGTGGCCATTAATCCTTTCTTTGTTCTGAAGGCATTTTTCTTGAAGCTTTCTTTCTTAGAGTTATCTTTCTTCAGCTTGGGGCATTCATTTCTATAATGACCTGTTTCTTTACATTCAAAACAGGTAATATCTTTATTAGGTTTACCTTTTGAAGTTGACTCTGATCTATCCCCTCTGGGTCTTGATCTTCTGAAGTTGTTGTTGTTCCTTCTTTTCCAGAGTTGCTTAACTCTTCTGGTTAGTAGAGACAGCTCTTCTTCATCATCAGAGTCTTCAGGTTCAGAGTCATCAGTGTCTGCAGTTTCTGCTTGAAGAGCCTTGGTTCTGTCTGACTTCCGTCTTTCAGGTCTGGACTTCAGTGCCACTGACTTGTTCCTTTTCTGAGGCTCATCCTCCTCTAGTTCTATCTCATGACTTCTGAGAGAGCTAACAAGTTCTTCAAGGCTGATGTTGTTCAGATCCTTTGATAGCTTCAGAGCAGTAACCATTGGTCTCCATTTCTTTGGCAGACTTCTGACAATCTTCTTAACATGATCTGCAGTCGTATATCCCTTGTCTAGCACTTTAAGACCTGCAATAAGAGTTTGGAATCTGGAAAACATAGCTTCTATAGCTTCGTCATCTTCCATCTTGAAGGCTTCATATTTCTGGATCAACGCCAGAGCCTTCGTCTCCTTGACTTGGGAGTTTCCTTCATGGGTCATCTTCAGAGAGTCAAGTATATCTTTAGCCGTCTCTCTGTTGGTGATCTTTTCGTATTCGTTGTATGATATAGCATTTAGAAGTATTGTTCTGGCCTTGTGATGATTTTTGAACTCACGTTTCTGATCTTCTGACATTTTGCTTCTGGGAACTTCAGCTCCATTTAAGGTTGGAGGTTTGTATCCATCTGTGACAATGTCCCAGAGGTCAGCATCATAACCCAGAAAGAAACTTTCGATTCTATCTTTCCAGTAATCAAACTTTTCTCCATCAAAAACAGGAGGCTTGGCATTGTAAGAATCTTTCTCATTTGAGTGGGCCATTTGTTTTTCTCGCACTGGATCTCTCTACACGGTTAAGTGTTTGATTTGAAAATCAATAACAGAGCCGGAGCTCTGATACCAATTGAAGGTGAGAAAAACAAGAAAGGGGGGGTTTGAATTGTTTGAAAAATAAGCGCTTTTGCAAAATGAAATCACACAAAGATTTTATACTGGTTCGCTTATAACACAAAGCTACTCCAGTCCACCCGGCCAAGGTGATTTCGCCTTCAACAAGGACTTAATCCACTAATCTTGAAAGATTACAAACAACCCCTAAGAGAGAAGAAAATCTCTTAGTCCTCTCAAGTCTACAGACTACAAAGAGTCACTTGAGGAAATCAAATAAAAATAGATACAAGATGTGTAATCTAGAGTGCTTCTAAGAAAGCAAATATTACAAACTTAAGAACAAATTTTTCACTTGATAAGCAAAAGCTTAGTGAAAATCTTTGAAGAACAAAGATGTTTTTCTTGAGCGTGATATGATTTCAGTATAGTTTTGGCTAGTGATTTCTTCGTATATACTGAATGAGATTTCTTCTCTATTTATAGGAGTTGAAGTAGAGTTGAAGTAGCGTTGAATCTGTTGGATATTGAGATGTAATTACGCCATTCCATTAATAGCTTCTGCAGTAGACTTTTTCACTTAGAAGTGACTACTTACCACAATTAGTATCTTTTCTCTTGGAAGAGGAGATTAACGTCTCTTTCTAATTGAGGAAATCCATTTGCAGAACTTTAACTTGGCTTAAACGTTACTTCATCATGATTAACAATTCTGATTAGAGTCTTTGTGTATCTGGAGAAACTGGCTTCTGATGTTATCTCTTGAGAGTTCAGATAGCGCTGATAACTTCAGAGTTACAGAAGGCATTTGTTCAGAGTCAGAGCTTCTAGACTTTACTTCATCTTCTGATACTTTGCAATTTTGTCCAGAGTCAGAGCTTCTTGAAACGAGATTCCACTTTAGATGCTTCTGATACTTGAGATTTTGCATCTGATCTTGTTGTGCATCTGATGACATCATCAGATTTATTTCTTCTTTCTTTAGAACCCTGCACACTTAGAAACTTTTCGTTAGGGTGCCATTTTTGGTTTCATCCTTTGTTATCATCAAAATCATGGAATCTATTGTAGAACTATTTTTGTTCTTACACAATTGACGGTTGGTTTTTAGTGACCATGATAGCGCATGCAATGGGACTACATTACCCAGTAGTTAGGGTTATACGACCTATGAATATCTGATTTTGTGTCAACACCAGTATCATTAGAAACCTAGGTCCGAATGTGTTTGAACTCTTCTGAAATTGTTTTTTGTTTATTCTAATTAGTAATGGATAATACATGGATGTCTTCCAATCGATTATCGAGAGAGTACGAGAATGGGGTATTAGAATTCGTTAAGTTTGCCGTTGCGCACGCCGAAGACCCCAGTAGAATGATATGTCCTTGCTTGGGTTGTTGTTATGGGAAACGGGTTGACGCAGTTCAGTTGACATCGCATCTAATGAGGCATGGAATTGATCGAAGTTATACATGTTGGAATTTGCATGGTGAGAAAAGTAACGAGAATGTTGAACCGGGGGATAGTACGACCTATGCCTCAAACTATAGTGGCGCAGATACATACGATTGTGATCGAGTTGAAGAGATTGCAGAAGCACTTGAAGGAGATCTTAAGGATTATCCCGAAATGTTTGAGAGGTTGGTAAGTGATGCAGAGAAACCTTTGTATGATGGTTGCACTAAATTCACAAGATTGTCTGCGGTATTAAAGTTGTACAACTTAAAGGCGGGCAATGGGTGGTCGGATAAAAGTTTCACAGAGTTATTAGCCCTTTTGAAAGATATGTTTCCTGAGGATAATGTTCTTCCCAATCGAACATATGAGACCAAAAAGATGTTGTGCTCTATTGGCATGAGCTATGATAAGATACATGCATGTCCAAACGATTGCGTTTTGTTTCGAAATGAGTATGCATCGTTAAATGAGTGTCCTAAATGCGGTGTCTCGCGATATAAGAACAAGTTGTCTCCAGCAAAGGTCTTGTGGTATTTTCCTGTTATTCCGAGATTTAGACGCATGTTTCGTAGTGAAACCGATTCAAGACACTTGACCTGGCATGCAGATGAAAGAATTATAGATGGAAAGTATCGACATCCGGCAGATTCACCACAGTGGTTGAAAATTGATAATGATTATCCTGAATTTGGAGAAGAATCAAGAAACCTTCGCTTGGCATTATCTACTGATGGAATGAACCCACACGGTATCCAGAGTATCTCACACAGTACATGGCCTGTGATTATTATGATTTATAACCTACCTCCATGGCTATGTATGAAGCGTAAGTACATGATGTTGTCTATGTTGATTTCTGGACCTAAACAACCAGGGAATGACATAGACGTGTACTTGAAGCCCTTAATCGAAGATTTAAAGATTTTGTGGGAGACCGGTGTGGAGGTTTATGATGGATATAGGAAAGAAAGTTTCAACTTGAGGGCGATGTTGTTTGGCACAATTAATGATTTTCCAGCATACGGAAATCTATCAGGGTATAGCATAAAAGGTCAATGTGCGTGTCCTATTTGTGAAGATAAAACAGATTGGAAGCGCTTGGAGTTTGGTCAGAAGAATGTCTTTCTCGGTCATCGGAGATTCTTAAATTCAAATCATCACTACCGTGGATGGAGAAAGGGGTTCAATGGAGAGACAGAACAAGGCAGAGTTCCACCTATATTGACGGGTGATCAAATTTTTGAAAAGGTGAAAGATTTGGATACTCAGTTTGGCAAGCCTTTTGCCCACACACTTGTCAAAAGTGGGTGGAAGAAGAGGTCAGTTTTTTTTGAATTGCCGTATTGGAAGTCCTTGTATGTGAGACATTTTCTTGATGTTATGCATATTGAAAAAAATGTATTTGAAAGTGTTATTGGCACGTTACTCAATATACAAGGAAAGTCTAAGGATGGCCTTAAGGCAAGAAAGGACTTGATAGCGATGGGAATAAGAACTGAATTAGGACCCTTGAAGAAAGGAAAACGAACATATCTACCGCCTGCTGCTTATACTCTATCTAGAAAGGAGAAAAAAACATTGTGTAAGTTTCTAAGTGAAGTTAAAGTTCCAGAAGGGTACTCTTCAGATATTAGAAGACTTGTGTCTATGAAAGACCTCAAGTTAAAGAGTTTAAAGACCCATGATTGCCATGTTATAATGGAACATTTTCTCCCAATAGGTATACGTTCTATTCTTCCAGAAAAAGTAAGAAGCTCTATAACTAAGTTGTGTTCTTTCTTCAAGTCAATTTGCAGTAAGGTGATCAATCCTGCGATCTTACCAATGTTGCAAAAAGAAATCGTTATTACTTTGTGTGAGCTTGAAATGTTTTTTCCTCCATCATTTTTTGACATAATGGTACATCTAGTTGTTCATCTTGTGAAAGAGACACAATTGTGTGGACCAGCTTATATGAGATGGATGTACCCTGTTGAACGTTATATGAAAATATTAAAAGGGTACGTGAAGAACCGAAGTCGACCAGAAGGTTGTATGGTTGAAAGATACATTGTTGAAGAAGCGATTGAGTTTTGTACTGAATATTTGTCTAATGTTCAGTCAATCAGACTCCCCAAGTCTCAGCTTGTCGAAAAGAAAGAAGGAAAAAATCTAATTGGAAATAAAATCGTGGCAGTATCAAGGGTCGAACGGGATCAAGTGCATTTGTATGTTCTGCACAATGAGAATGAGGTTGAGCCGTATGTTGAAATTCACAAGGATGTTCTCCGAGGTTTAAATCCCAATAGAAATGAAAATTGGATAGTACGAGAGCACAATCGATGTTTTATACCTTGGTTTAAGGATCATATTTATTCAAAGTATTATTCAGATCCCGCTTCAATAACAGAAAGGTTGAGATGCTTAGCATATGGTCCAAGTTTCCATGTTTTTTCTTATAGCGCATACGCGATTAATGGATACACATTTTATACCAAAGAACAAGATGATAAAAGTACTATGCAGAATAGTGGTGTCACCGTGGTAGCTGAAGCAATGCACATATCAAGTGTGAAGGACTTAAACCCCAAATTTGCAAATCTGTCGTATTTTGGTGTTATCGAGCGCATTTGGGTGTTTGATTATGAGAAGTTTCAGATTCCTATATTTGGTTGCAAGTGGGTTGAAAATAATAACGGCATTCGAATGGATAAGTCAGGATTTTTGCAAGTGGATCTTAATAGGGTGGGATACAAAGATGAGTCTTTTATTCTAGCCTCTCAAGCTAGACAAGTGTTCTATGTCAATGATCCGAAAAGTACGAAATGGTCTATAGTTCTTTTTTCCAACAAAGTAATTGATGAAAACACTGGAGATCAAGGTGATATTGATGTTGAGATTGAATCGTTTACCAGAAATGATCAAGATGAGAATAATATATCAAATGATTCATATATTAGAAATGATCATAATGAGGGTATTTGGATCAATCCAACCGTCCGTGTTGTTAAGAGACATGTAGAACATATTCCAACCAAGAAAAGAAAGAGAACTTAGTGAAAAAGGTACAGGTCAAATGATTTTAATTGTTTTCTTTATTACAGGTAAAATGACTTTTATGATTTTAATTGTTTTTACATTTGTCATCTGATTTTAATTGTTTTCTTTTTTACAGGTAAAATGGCTATTATGAAGTCAATCATTCGTGCAAGGGGCAAGGGATGCTCGAAAGTATCAATTGATATTTGTTTAGATGGAGATGCTCTATTATCGTCAAGCCTCATTCGCGTAGATGATGATGCTGGATATTTGAAAGTATCCCTCTACGACAATGGAACATGTCCATCTAAACATATATCAATTCTATCTTCAAAAGATAAGGGTTCAATGTTGGCAAGTTACATTGGTTTCCTTGTTCGACAACATATTCCGATTACATGTGATAATTGGAGAAGTCCGGACTTGAAGGTTGGAAAAGAAAAAATATGGTCGGAGATACAGGTACTTACCATATATTGTTATATGTTTTTTGTTGCATCAACTTTGCAGCCCTGTATTGTAGGCAGAATTTAGGACTTCTCAAAGTTGATTTCTTATTACTTTGTCGTTCATAAAATACACCACTAAATTCTCTGCGTTTAATTTTTATTTTTTTTTCATCAGGCTTGTGTCTCAATAGAGGATGGGTATCTACCTAAAGTTACTTTTGTAGTGGTCCAAAAGAGACATCACACCCGTCTCTTTCCTGTCAACCCCAAAGAGACCGATAGAAGTGGAAAAATTATGCCAGGTTTTTTCAATATATTTCTCAACGCAGCTGGTATATATTATCATTTGAATTTATCACTTTTTGCTGATTTTGTTGTTCTAAATTGTCAAAGGAACCGTGGTAGACACCGACATTTGTCACCCTAGGGAATTTGATTTTTACCTTAACAGCCATGCAGGAATTCAGGTAATATTAGCTATGTCATTTAACTTTATGCCATTGTTTACTAATTGTTGCTCAATCGCCTTTTGACAGTTCTGTGTTATTTGCATTTGGACGTGTTCTTTTTGCAGGGGACTACTTATGTTGCCATCTGTTGTTTTGGTTGAGCCTTATTTTGTATGGATGTGCGATAGAACTACTAGACAGCTTTTGGATATACAGAACATGTTTGCCACCATGGGTGGATGGGCGTTTTTGTTTAGTATTGGTTAGAACTACTAGACAGCTTTTGGATACAGTGGTCACTGGGTGTTGGTTGCTATGTTTTATTCTCTTAGTAGTACTTTGAGAATATGTTGTTGTATATTGTTGATCAAAGAATCATATATTAATGTTGTATATATGGAGGATTAATGTTGTATATAAATGGATTCATGTTGTATATATCAATGGATTAATGGTGTATAACATTGGATTAAAGGATGAAATCAATATGAATTTTACACTTTTGCAGCATGCGAACAGGTTACCAATTAAATATATATCCACTGTTTTTCAAACAAAGTTTTTTAAAATAACTAACACTTTAGAGAGCGCTTTGTCCAGAAAGCCCCCTCTAAACACTTTACATTGACAACTTTAGAGGGCGCTTTTTCCTGAAAGCGCCCTCTAAACAATTTACATTGACAACTTTAGAGGGCGCTTTTTCCTGAAAGAGCCCTCTAAACACTTTACAATGACAACTTTAGAGGGCGCTTTTTCCTGAAAGCGCCCTCTAAACACTTTACACTGACAACTTTAGAGGGCGCTTTTTCCAGAAAGCGCCCTCTAAGGTGTCCCTGTATGGACCACTCCAGAGGGCGCTTTTTTCTTAAAGCGCACTATAATGTGGCCACTTTAGACAGCGCTTTCTCCAGGAGAACAAAGCGCTGTCTTTACCTATGCCAGCGCCAGATTAGAGGGCGCTTAAAAGCACTGTTATAGGCCAAAATAAGCGCCCTCTTTTCCCTTATTTGGCGTAGTGCTTATGGGTTATGCTGTGGAGATTTTTATTAGAGTTTGATTGTTTGGTTGAATTTGTTATGTAGCTCCACTACTACAATCTAATCATAAGTATATAGAAAGTTTAAAATATTTTTTCTCGAATTACTATGGGTATAAATTTTAACGTAATTTCTTATCCCACCTTATGGAAAATAAAAAATACTTCTTTGATTTTAGAGATGCATCACCAAACACACCTTTGCACTGTTTTTTGATGCATCAAATGAGTGCTACCTCAGAGTAACCCAAAATAGAATGGGACTCACGTATAATAACTTTTTATTTTGAAAATAAATACTAATAATACACAATATTGAGATATATTGTTAAAAAATACGAACTAATACTCAAACAAGTTTTATCTTAGTATTTATATATGCTAGAAACAAAAATAAGAAGAAATATAAGATTATTTTAAGCAAAAACAAACTTACACTATTGTTATATTTATCATCTTCTTAAACCTTCTTTTTATAAAAAGTATAACAACGCCATAATAAAATTAACAAATATGACATGAATTACTTTTACGCGGAAAGAGTGTCATTTTCTTTATGGAGATTTTCATCATAATAAGGCAAATTACAAGAATACCTTTAGTTATTGTAATTAGTCCCTCTTAGTGTTATAAGTAGTTGATTTCTATAGAAGATAACTAACAGCCACATTTCTAACATCTAGTAAGTCTTGAATAAATTCATTTTGATGCATAAAGTATTTTTTTTAAAGTTATCCCACGTTATGGAAAATCAAAAATACTTCTTAGATTTTAGAGATGCATCTCCAAACACACTCTTGCACTGTTTTTTAATGCATCAAATGAGTGCTACCTGAGAGTAACGCAAAATAGAATGTGACTGACGTATAATAAGTTTTTATTCTGAAAAATAAATACTAATAATACACAATGTTCTGATATATTGTTAAAAAACACGAACCGTTACTCAAACAAGTTTTAACTTAGTATCTATATATGCTAGAAAAAAAAATAAGAAGAAACATAAGATTATTTTATGCAAAAAGAAATCTACACTATTGTTATATTTATCATCTTCTTAACCCTTATCTTTATGATATGTTTAACAACGCCATAATAAAATTAACAAATATGACATGAATTACTTTTACGCGGAAAGTGTGTCATTTTCTTTATGGTGTTTTTAATCATGATAAAGTAAATTACTAGAATGCCTTTAGTAAATGTAATTAGTTCCCTCTAAGTGTCATAAGTAGTTTATTTCTATAGAAGATAACAAGCAACCACATTTGTGACATCTAGTAAGTCTTGAAGAAGTTCACATCGATGCATACAGTATTTGCTCAAAAATATTATAACTAAATTTAAATCTTTTTGGATTTCTATTTTAAACTAGTCAATTTAAAAAAAAAAAGATTCAATAAATGCAAATAATTAAGACTATGGAAAGTTCGTATGCTTTTGCTTACGGGTTATTCTGTGAAGATTTTTATTAGAGTTTGATAGTTTGGTTGAATTTGTTATGTAGCTTTACTACTACTATCTAATCATAAGTTATATAGAAAGTCAAAAGTATTTTTTCTCGAATTACTATGGGCATAAATTTTAAGGGAATTTCTTGTCCCACCCTATGGAAAATCCAAAATACTTCTTAGATTTTAAAGATGCATCTCCAAATGCACCCTTGCTATATTTTTTAAATCATCAAATGAATGCTACCTCAAAGTAACATAAAATAATGTGTGACTCACGTATAATAAGTTTTTATTCTGAAAAATAAATAGTAATAAGACACAATATTGAGATATATTGTTAAAAAATACGAACTAATACTCAAACAAGTTTTATCTTAGTATTTATATATGCCAGAAGCAAAAATAAGAAGAAATATAAGATTATTTTAAGCAAAAATAAACCTACACTATTGTTATATTTATCATCTTCATAAACCTTCTCTTTATGAAAAGTATAACAACGCCATAACAAAATTAACAAATATGAAATGAATTACTTTTACGCTGAAAGAGTGTCATTTTCTTTATGGCGATTTTCATCATGATAAGGCAAATTACTAGAATACCTTTAGTTATTGTAATTAGTCCCTCTAAGTGTTATAAGTAGTTGGTTTCTATAGAAGATAACAAACAACCATATTTGTAACATCTAGTAAGTCTTGAATAAACTCACATCGATGCATAAAGTATTTTCTCAAAAATATTATAACTAAAGTTAAATATTTTTGGTTTTTTATTTTAAACTAGTCAATTTAAAGAATAAAAAGTTTCAATAAATGCAAAGAATTAAGACTACGGTAAGTTCATATGCTTTTGCTTATGGGTTATTCTGTCAAGATTTTTATTAGAGTTTGATAGTTTGGATGAATTTGTTATGTAGCTCTACTACTACAATCTAATCATAAGTTATATAGAAAGTTAAAAATATTTTTTCTCGAATTACTATGGGTATAAATTTTAACGGAATTTCTTATCCCACCTTATGGAAAATAAAAAATACTTTTTAGATTTAAGAGATGCATCTCCAAACACACCCCTGCACTGTTTTTTAATGCATCAAGTGAGTGCTACCTCAGAGTAACACAAAATAGAATGTGACTCACGTATAATAAGTTTTTATTCTGAAAAATAAATACTAATAATACACAATATTCAGATATATTGTTAAAAAATACGAACCGTTACTCAAACAAGTTTTAACTTAGTATTTATATATGTTAGAAACAAAAATAAGAAGAAACATAAGATTATTTTATGCTAAAAGAAATCTACACTATTGTTATATTTATCATCTTCTTAAACCTTCTCTTTATGATAAGTTTAACAATGCCATAATAAAATTAACAAATATGACATGAATTACTTTTACGCGGAAATAGTGTCATTTTCTTTATGGTGTTTTTAATCATGATAACGTAAATTACTAGAATGCCTTTAGTAAATGTAATTAGTTCCCTCTAAGTGTCATAAGTAGTTTATTTCTATAGAAGATAACAAGCAGCCACATTTGTGACATCTAGTAAGTCTTGAAGAAATTCACATTGATGCATACAGTATTTGCTCAAAAATATTATAACTAAATTTAAATCTTTTTGGATTTCTATTTTAAACTAGTCAATTTAAAAAAAAAGATTCAATAAATGCAAATAATTAAGACTATGGAAAGTTCGTATGCTTTTGCTTACGGGTTATTCTGTGAAGATTTTTATTAGAGTTTGATAGTTTGGTTGAATTTGTTATGTAGCTTTACTACTACTATCTAATCATAAGTTATATAGAAAGTCAAAAGTATTTTTTCTCGAATTACTATGGGCATAAATTTTAAGGGAATTTCTTGTCCCACCCTATGGAAAATCCAAAATACTTCTTAGATTTTAAAGATGCATCTCCAAATGCACCCTTGCTATATTTTTTAAATCATCAAATGAATGCTACCTCAAAGTAACATAAAATAATGTGTGACTCACGTATAATAAGTTTTTATTCTGAAAAATAAATAGTAATAAGACACAATATTGAGATATATTGTTAAAAGATACGAACTAATACTCAAACAAGTTTTATCTTAGTATTTATATAGGCCAGAAACAAAAATAAGAAGAAATATAAGATTATTTTAAGCAAAAATAAACCTACACTATTGTTATATTTATCATCTTCATAAACCTTCTCTTTATGAAAAGTATAACAACGCCATAACAAAATTAACAAATATGACATGAATTACTTTTACGCTGAAAGAGTGTCATTTTCTTTATGGAGATTTTCATCATGATAAGGCAAATTACTAGAATACCTTTAGTTATTCTAATTAGTCCCTCTAAGTGTTATAAGTAGTTGATTTCTATAGAAGATAACAAACAACCATATTTGTCACATCTACTAAGTCTTGAATAAACTCACATCGATGCATAAAGTATTTTCTCAAAAATATTATAACTAAAGTTAAATATTTTTGGTTTTTTATTTTAAACTAGTCAATTTAAAGAAAAAAAAGTTTCAATAAATGCAAATAATTAAGACTACGGTAAGTTCCTATGCTTTTGCTTATGGGTTATTCTGTCAAGATTTTTATTAGAGTTTGATAGTTTGGTTGAATTTGTTATGTAGCTCTACTACTACAATCTAATCATAAGTTATATAGAAAGTTAAAAATATTTTTTCTCGAATTACTATGGGTATAAATTTTAACGGAATTTCTTATCCCACCTTATGGAAAATAAAAAATACTTTTTAGATTTAAGAGATGCATCTCCAAACACACCCTTGCACTGTTTTTTAATGCATCAAGTGAGTGCTACCTCAGAGTAACACAAAATAGAATGTGACTCACGTATAATAAGTTTTTATTCTGAAAAATAAATACTAATAATACACAATATTCAGATATATTGTTAAAAAATACGAATCGTTACTCAAACAAGTTTTAACTTAGTATTTATATATGTTAGAAACAAAAATAAGAAGAAACATAAGATTATTTTATGCAAAAAGAAATCTACACTATTGTTATATTTATCATCTTCTTAAACCTTCTCTTTATGATAAGTTTAACAATGCCATAATAAAATTAACAAATATGACATGAATTACTTTTACGCGGAAAGAGTGTCATTTTCTTTATGGTGTTTTTAATCATGATAACGTAAATTACTAGAATGCCTTTAGTAATTGTAATTAGTTCCCTCTAAGTGTCATAAGTAGTTTATTTCTATAGAAGATAACAAGCAGCCACATTTGTGACATCTAGTAAGTCTTGAAGAAATTCACATGGATGCATACAGTATTTTCTCAAAAATATTATAACTAAATTTAAATCTTTTTGGATTTCTATTTTAAACTAGTCAATTTAAAAAAAAAGATTCAATAAATGCAAATAATTAAGACTATGGAAAGTTCGTATGCTTTTGCTTACAGGTTATTCTGTGAAGATTTTTATTAGAGTTTGATAGTTTGGTTGAATTTGTTATGTAGCTTTACTACTACTATCTAATCATAAGTTATATAGAAAGTCAAAAATTCTTTTTCTCGAATTACTATGGGCATAAATTTTAAGGGAATTTCTTGTCCCACCCTATGGAAAATCCAAAATACTTCTTAGATTTTAAAGATGCATCTCCAAATGCACCCTTGCTATATTTTTTAAATCATCAAATGAATGCTACCTTAAAGTAACATAAAATAATGTGTGACTCACGTATAATAAGTTTTTATTCTGAAAAATAAATAGTAATAAGAAACAATATTGAGATATATTGTTAAAAAATACGAACTAATACTCAAACAAGTTTTATCTTAGTATTTATATATGCCAGAAACAAAAATAAGAAGAAATATAAGATTATTTTAAGCAAAAATAAACCTACACTATTGTTATATTTATCATCTTCATAAACCTTCTCTTTATGAAAAGTATAACAACGCCATAACAAAATTAACAAATATGACATGAATTACTTTTACGCTGAAAGAGTGTCATTTTCTTTCTGGGGATTTTCATCATGATAAGGCAAATTGTAACAACCCGTATAATATATATCTAGAATAATATCATACAAGTGTTAAATCTTGGTACTGTCACAACATAAGTGCCTAATGGCATCAATATATATACATGTCCAAACTAAAACATCAATGGAACATGTTATACAATAATGCCTAAACAATAAAAAAAATCTAAGAACTATGTACAATATCTTCATTGCACACAACTCCACAGCGGAAGATCATAATGAACAGCAACCCTTGAAACATCCATAATAGTTTCTCTTAGATCCAACCTGTAAAGAATACCTGAAAAATAACAACAATAATGGGATGAGATAATAATCTCAGTGAGTTCTCCTATACACAGGTACTCAATTGATCTCAACTGAGAACTAATTGAGCATTTAAGGGAATATGGGATATTACACAAATTACTAGAATACCTTTAGTTATTGTAATTAGTCCCTCTAAGGGTTATAAGTAGTTGATTTCTATAGAAGATAACAAACAACCATATTTGTAACATCTAGTAAGTCTTGAATAAACTCACATCGATGCATAAAGTATTTTCTCAAAAATATTATAACTAAAGTTAAATATTTTTGGTTTTTTATTTTAAACTAGTCAATTTAAAGAATAAAAAGTTTCAATAAATGCAAAGAATTAAGACTACGGTAAGTTCATATGCTTTTGCTTATGGGTTATTCTGTCAAGATTTTTATTAGAGTTTGATAGTTTGGATGAATTTGTTATGTAGCTCTACTACTACAATCTAATCATAAGTTATATAGAAAGTTAAAAATATTTTTTCTCGAATTACTATGGGTATAAATTTTAACGGAATTTCTTATCCCACCTTATGGAAAATAAAAAATACTTTTTAGATTTAAGAGATGCATCTCCAAACACACCCCTGCACTGTTTTTTAATGCATCAAGTGAGTGCTACCTCAGAGTAACACAAAATAGAATGTGACTCACGTATAATAAGTTTTTATTCTGAAAAATAAATACTAATAATACACAATATTCAGATATATTGTTAAAAAATACGAACCGTTACTCAAACAAGTTTTAACTTAGTATTTATATATGTTAGAAACAAAAATAAGAAGAAACATAAGATTATTTTATGCTAAAAGAAATCTACACTATTGTTATATTTATCATCTTCTTAAACCTTCTCTTTATGATAAGTTTAACAATGCCATAATAAAATTAACAAATATGACATGAATTACTTTTACGCGGAAAGAGTGTCATTTTCTTTATGGTGTTTTTAATCATGATAACGTAAATTACTAGAATGCCTTTAGTAAATGTAATTAGTTCCCTCTAAGTGTCATAAGTAGTTTATTTCTATAGAAGATAACAAGCAGCCACATTTGTGACATCTAGTAAGTCTTGAAGAAATTCACATTGATGCATACAGTATTTGCTCAAAAATATTATAACTAAATTTAAATCTTTTTGGATTTCTATTTTAAACTAGTCAATTTAAAAAAAAAAGATTCAATAAATGCAAATAATTAAGACTATGGAAAGTTCGTATGCTTTTGATTACGGGTTATTCTGTGAAGATTTTTATTAGAGTTTGATAGTTTGGTTGAATTTGTTATGTAGCTTTACTACTACTATCTAATCATAAGTTATATAGAAAGTCAAAAGTATTTTTTCTCGAATTACTATGGGCATAAATTTTAAGGGAATTTCTTGTCCCACCCTATGGAAAATCCAAAATACTTCTTAGATTTTAAAGATGCATCTCCAAATGCACCCTTGCTATATTTTTTAAATCATCAAATGAATGCTACCTCAACGTAACATAAAATAATGTGTGACTCACGTATAATAAGTTTTTATTCTGAAAAATAAATAGTAATAAGACACAATATTGAGATATATTGTTAAAAAATACGAACTAATACTCAAACAAGTTTTATCTTAGTATTTATATATGCCAGAAACAAAAATAAGAAGAAATATAAGATTATTTTAAGCAAAAATAAACCTACACTATTGTTATATTTATCATCATCATAAACCTTCTCTTTATGAAAAGTATAACAACGCCATAACAAAATTAACAAATATGAAATGAATTACTTTTACGCTGAAAGAGTGTCATTTTCTTTATGGCGATTTTCATCATGATAAGGCAAATTACTAGAATACCTTTAGTTATTGTAATTAGTCCCTCTAAGTGTTATAAGTAGTTGGTTTCTATAGAAGATAACAAACAACCATATTTGTAACATCTAGTAAGTCTTGAATAAACTCACATCGATGCATAAAGTATTTTCTCAAAAATATTATAACTAAAGTTAAATATTTTTGGTTTTTTCTTTAAACTAGTCAATTTAAAGAAAAAAAAGTTTCAAATAATGCAAAGAATTAAGACTACCGTAAGTTCCTATGCTTTTGCTTATGGGTTATTCTGTCAAGATTTTTATTAGAGTTGGATAGTTTGGTTTAATTTGTTATGTAGCTCTACTACTACAATCTAATCATAAGTTATATAGAAAGTTAAAAATATTTTTTCTCGAATTACTATGGGTATAAATTTTAACGGAATTTCTTATCCCACCTTATGGAAAATAAAAAATGCTTTTTAGATTTAAGAGATGCATCTCCAAACACACCCTTGCACTGTTTTTTAATGCATCAAGTGAGTGCTACCTCAGAGTAACACAAAATAGAATGTGACTCACGTATAATAAGTTTTTATTCTGAAAAATAAATACTAATAATACACAATATTCAGATATATTGTTAAAAAATACGAACCGTTACTCAAACAAGTTTTAACTTAGTATTTATATATGTTAGAAACAAAAACAATAAGAAACATAAGATTATTTTATGCTAAAAGAAATCTACACTATTGTTATATTTATCATCTTCTTAAACCTTCTCTTTATGATAAGTTTAACAATGCCATAATAAAATTAACAAATATGACATGAATTACTTTTACGCGGAAAGAGTGTCATTTTCTTTATGGTGTTTTTAATCATGATAACGTAAATTACTAGAATGCCTTTAGTAAATGTAATTAGTTCCCTCTAAGTGTCATAAGTAGTTTATTTCTATAGAAGATAACAAGCAGCCACATTTGTGACATCTAGTAAGTCTTGAAGAAATTCACATTGATGCATACAGTATTTGCTCAAAAATATTATAACTAAATTTAAATCTTTTTGGATTTCTATTTTAAACTAGTCAATTTAAAAAAAAAAGATTCAATAAATGCAAATAATTAAGACTATGGAAAGTTCGTATGCTTTTGATTACGGGTTATTCTGTGAAGATTTTTATTAGAGTTTGATAGTTTGGTTGAATTTGTTATGTAGCTTTACTACTACTATCTAATCATAAGTTATATAGAAAGTCAAAAGTATTTTTTCTCGAATTACTATGGGCATAAATTTTAAGGGAATTTCTTGTCCCACCCTATGGAAAATCCAAATACTTCTTAGATTTTAAAGATGCATCTCCAAATGCACCCTTGCTATATTTTTTAAATCATCAAATGAATGCTACCTCAACGTAACATAAAATAATGTGTGACTCACGTATAATAAGTTTTTATTCTGAAAAATAAATAGTAATATGACACAATATTGAGATATATTGTTAAAAAATACGAACTAATACTCAAACAAGTTTTATCTTAGTATTTATATATGCCAGAAACAAAAATAAGAAGAAATATAAGATTATTTTAAGCAAAAATAAACCTACACTATTGTTATATTTATCATCATCATAAACCTTCTCTTTATGAAAAGTATAACAACGCCATAACAAAATTAACAAATATGAAATGAATTACTTTTACGCTGAAAGAGTGTCATTTTCTTTATGGCGATTTTCATCATGATAAGGCAAATTACTAGAATACCTTTAGTTATTGTAATTAGTCCCTCTAAGTGTTATAAGTAGTTGGTTTCTATAGAAGATAACAAACAACCATATTTGTAACATCTAGTAAGTCTTGAATAAACTCACATCGATGCATAAAGTATTTTCTCAAAAATATTATAACTAAAGTTAAATATTTTTGGTTTTTTCTTTAAACTAGTCAATTTAAAGAAAAAAAAGTTTCAAATAATGCAAAGAATTAAGACTACGGTAAGTTCCTATGCTTTTGCTTATGGGTTATTCTGTCAAGATTTTTATTAGAGTTGGATAGTTTGGTTTAATTTGTTATGTAGCTCTACTACTACAATCTAATCATAAGTTATATAGAAAGTTAAAAATATTTTTTCTCGAATTACTATGGGTATAAATTTTAACGGAATTTCTTATCCCACCTTATGGAAAATAAAAAATGCTTTTTAGATTTAAGAGATGCATCTCCAAACACACCCTTGCACTGTTTTTTAATGCATCAAGTGAGTGCTACCTCAGAGTAACACAAAATAGAATGTGACTCACGTATAATACGTTTTTATTCTGAAAAATAAATACTAATAATACACAATATTCAGATATATTGTTAAAAAATACGAACCGTTACTCAAACAAGTTTTAACTTAGTATTTATATATGTTAGAAACAAAAATAATAAGAAACATAAGATTATTTTATGCTAAAAGAAATCTACACTATTGTTATATTTATCATCTTCTTAAACCTTCTCTTTATGATAAGTTTAACAATGCCATAATAAAATTAACAAATATGACATGAATTACTTTTACGCGGAAAGAGTGTCATTTTCTTTATGGTGTTTTTAATCATGATAACGTAAATTACTAGAATGCCTTTAGTAAATGTAATTAGTTCCCTCTAAGTGTCATAAGTAGTTTATTTCTATTGAAGATAACAAGCAGCCACATTTGTGACATCTAGTAAGTCTTGAAGAAATTCACATTGATGCATACAGTATTTGCTCAAAAATATTATAACTAAATTTAAATCTTTTTGGATTTCTATTTTAAACTAGTCAATTTAAAAAAAAAAGATTCAATAAATGCAAATAATTAAGACTATGGAAAGTTCGTATGCTTTTGCTTACGGGTTATTCTGTGAAGATTTTTATTAGAGTTTGATAGTTTGGTTGAATTTGTTATGTAGCTTTACTACTACTATCTAATCATAAGTTATACAGAAAGTCAAAAGTATTTTTTCTCGAATTACTATGGGCATAAATTTTAAGGGAATTTCTTGTCCCACCCTTTGGAAAATCCAAAATACTTCTTAGATTTTAAAGATGCATCTCCAAATGCACCCTTGCTATATTTTTTAAATCATCAAATGAATGCTACCTCAAAGTAACATAAAATAATGTGTGACTCACGTATAATAAGTTTTTATTCTGAAAAATAAATAGTAATAAGACACAATATTGAGATATATTGTTAAAAAATTCGAACTAATACTCAAACAAGTTTTATCTTAGTATTTATATAGGCCAGGAACAAAAATAAGAAGAAATATAAGATTATTTTAAGCAAAAATAAACCTACACTATTGTTATATTTATCATCTTCATAAACCTTCTCTTTATGAAAAGTATAACAACGCCATAACAAAATTAACAAATATGACATGAATTACTTTTACGCTGAAAGAGTGTCATTTTCTTTATGGAGATTTTCATCATGATAAGGCAAATTACTAGAATACCTTTAGTTATTCTAATTAGTCCCTCTAAGTGTTATAAGTAGTTGATTTCTATAGAAGATAACAAACAACCATATTTGTCACATCTACTAAGTCTTGAATAAACTCACATCGATGCATAAAGTATTTTCTCAAAAATATTATAACTAAAGTTAAATATTTTTGGTTTTTTATTTTAAACTAGTTAATTTAAAGAAAAAAAAGTTTCAATAAATGCAAAGAATTAAGACTACGGTAAGTTCCTATGCTTTTGCTTATTGGTTATTCTGTCAAGATTTTTATTAGAGTTTGATAGTTTGGTTGAATTTGTTATGTAGCTCTACTACTACAATCTAATCATAAGTTATATAGAAAGTTAAAAATATTTTTTCTCGAATTACTATGGGTATAAATTTTAACGGAATTTCTTATCCCACCTTATGGAAAATAAAAAATATTTTTTAGATTTAAGAGATGCATCTCCAAACACACCCTTGCACTGTTTTTTAATGCATCAAGTGAGTGCTACCTCAGAGTAACACAAAATAGAATGTGACTCACGTATAATAAGTTTTTATTCTGAAAAATAAATACTAATAATACACAATATTCAGATATATTGTTAAAAAATACGAATCGTTACTCAAACAAGTTTTAACTTAGTATTTATATATGTTAGAAACAAAAATAAGAAGAAACATAAGATTATTTTATGCAAAAAGAAATCTACACTATTGTTATATTTATCATCTTCTTAAACCTTCTCTTTATGATAAGTTTAACAATGCCATAATAAAATTAACAAATATGACATGAATTACTTTTATGCGGAAAGAGTGTCATTTTCTTTATGGTGTTTTTAATCATGATAACGTAAATTACTAGAATGCCTTTAGTAATTGTAATTAGTTCCCTCTAAGTGTCATAAGTAGTTTATTTCTATAGAAGATAACAAGCAGCCACATTTGTGACATCTAGTAAGTCTTGAAGAAATTCACATGGATGCATACAGTATTTTCTCAAAAATATTATAACTAAATTTAAACCTTTTTGGATTTCTATTTTAAACTAGTCAATTTAAAAAAAAAGATTCAATAAATGCAAATAATTAAGACTATGGAAAGTTCGTATGCTTTTGCTTACGGGTTATTCTGTGAAGATTTTTATTAGAGTTTGATAGTTTGGTTGAATTTGTTATGTAGCTTTACTACTACTATCTAATCATAAGTTATATAGAAAGTCAAAAATATTTTTTCTCGAATTACTATGGGCATAAATTTTAAGGGAATTTCTTGTCCCACCCTATGGAAAATCAAAATTACTTCTTAGATTTTAAAGATGCATCTCCAAATGCACCCTTGCTATATTTTTTAAATCATCAAATGAATGCTACCTCAAAGTAACATAAAATAATGTGTGACTCACGTATAATAAGTTGTTATTCTGAAAAATAAATAGTAATAAGACACAATATTGAGATATATTATTAAAAAATACGAACTAATACTCAAACAAGTTTTAACTTAGTATTTATATATGCTAGAAACAAAAATAAGAAGAAACATAAGATTATTTTATGCAAAAAGAAATCTACACTATTGTTATATTTATCATCTTCTTAAACCTTCTCTTTATGATAAGTATAACAACGCCATAACAAAATTAACAAATATGTCATGAATTACTTTTACGCGGAAAGAGTGTCATTTTCTTTATGGTGCTTTTAATCATGATAAGGTAAATTACTAGAATGCCTTTAGTGATTTTAATTAGTTCCCTCTAAGTGTCATAAGTAGTTACTTTCTATAGAAGATAACAAGCAGCCACATTTGTGACATCTAGTAAGCCTTGAAGAAGTTCACATCGATGCATACAGTATTTGCTCAAAAATATTATAACTAAATTTAAATCTTTTTGGATTTCTATTTTAAACTAATCAATTTAGAAAAAAAGGATTAAATAAATGCAAATAATTAAGACTATGGAAAGTTCGTATGCTTTTGCTTACGGGTTATTCTGTGAAGATTTTTATTAGAGTTAAATAGTTTGGTTGAATTTGTTATGTAGCTTTACTACTACTATCTAATCATAAGCTATATAGAAAGTCAAAAATATTTTTTCTCAAATTACTATGGGCATAAATTTTAAGGGAATTTCTTGGCCCACCCTATTGAAAATCTAAAATACTTCTTAGATTTTAAAGATGCATCTCCAAATGCACCCTTGCTATATTACTTAAATCATCAAATGAATGCTACCTCAAAGTAACATAAAATAAAGTGTGACTCACGTATAATAAGTTTTTATTCTGAAAAATAAATAGTAATAAGACACAATATTGAGATATATTGTTAAAAAATACGAAGTAATACTCAAACAAGTTTTATCTTTGTATTTATATATGCCAGAAAGAAGAAATATAAGATTATTTTAAGCAAAAATAAACCTACACTATTGTTACATTTATTATTTTCTTAAAACTTCTCTTTATGAAAAGTATAATAACGCCATAATAAAATTAACAAATATGACATGAATTACTTTTACGCGGAAAGAGTGTCATTTTCTTTATGGTGAATTTCATCATGATAATGCAAATTACTAGAATACCTTTAGTTATTGTAATTAGTCCCTCTAAGTGTTATAAGTAGTTTATTTCTATAGAAGATAACAAACAACCACTGTGTAACATCTAATAAGTCTTAAATAAACTCACATCGATGCATAAAGTATTTTCTCAAAAATATTATAACTAAAGTTAAATCATTTTGGTTTTCTATTTTAAACTAGTCAATTTAAAGAAAAAAAGTTTCAATAAATGCAAAGAATTAAGACTACGGTAAGTTCATATGCTTTTGCTTATGGGTTATTTTGTGAAGATTTTTATTAGAGTTTGATATTTTGGTTGAATTTGTTATGTAGCTTTACTACTACCATCTAATCATAAGTTATATTGGAAGTTAAAAATATTTTTTCTCGAATTACTATGGGTATAAATTTTAACGGAATTTCTTATCCCACCTTATGGAAAATCAAAAATACTTCTTACATTTTAGAGATTCATCTCCAAACACACCCTTGTACTGTTTTTTAATGCATCAAATGAGTGCTACCTCAGAGTAATACAAACTAGAATGTGACTCAAGTATAATAAGTTTTTATTCTGAAAAATAAATACTAATAATACACAATATTCCGATATATTGTTAAAAAATACGAACCGTTACTCAAACAAGTTTTAACTTAGTATTTATATATGCTAGAAACAAAAATAAGAAGAAACATAAGATTATTTTATGCAAAAAGAAATCTACACTATTGTTATATTTATCATCTTCTTAAACCTTCTCTTTATGATAAGTATAACAACGCCATAATAAAATTACCAAATATGACATGAATTACTTTTACGCGGAAAAAGTGTCATTTTCTTTATGGCAATTTTCATCATGATATTGCAAATTACTAGAATACCTTTAGTTATTGTAATTAGTCCCTCTAAGTGTTATAAGTAGTTGATTTCTATAGAAGATAACAAACAACCACTGTGTAACATCTAGTAAGTCTTGAATAAACTCACATCGATGCATAAAGTATTTTCTCAAAAATATTATAACTAAAGTTAAATCGTTTTGGTAATTTCTTCGCTCACCCAATGGAAAATCCAAAATACTTCTTAGATTTTAAAGATGCATCTCCAAATGCACCCTTGCTATATTTTTTAAATCATCAAATGAATGCTATCTCAAAGTAACATAAAATAAAGTGTGACTCACGTATAATAAGTTTTTATTATGAAAAATGAATAGTAATAAGATACAATATTGAGATATATTGTTAAAAAATACGAACTAATACTCAAACAAGTTTTATCTTAGTATTTATATATGCCAGAAACAAAAATAAGAAGAAATATAAGATTATTTTAAGCAAAAATAAACCTACACTATTGTTATATTTATCATCTTCTTAAACCTTCTCTTTATTAAAATTATCACAACGCCACTATAAAATTAACAAATATGACATGAATTACTTTTACGCGGAAAGAGTGTCATCTTCTTTATGGAGATTTTCATTATGATAAGGCAAATTACTAGAATACCTTTAGTTATTGTAATTAGTCCCTCTAAGTGTTATAAGTAGTTGATTTCTATAGAAGATAACTAACAACCACATTTGTAACATCTAGTAAGTCTTGAATAAACTCACATTGATGCATAAAGTATTTTCTCAAAAATATTATAACTAAAGTTAAATCTTTGTGGTTTTTTATTTTAAACTAGTCAATTTAAAGAAAAAAGAGTTTCAATAAATACAAATAATTAAGACTATGGAAAGTTCGTATGCTTTTGCTTACAGGTTATTCTTTGAAGATTTTTATTAGAGTTTGATAGTTTGGTAGAATTTGTTATGTAGCTTTACTACTACTATCTAATCATAAGTTATATAGAAAGTCAAAAATATTTTTTCTCGAATTACTATGGGCATAATTTTTAAGGGAATTTCTTGTCCCACCCTATGGAAAATCCAAAATACTTCTTAGATTTTAAAGATGCATCTCCAAATGCACCCTTGCTATATTTTTTAAATCATCAAATGAATGCAACCTCAAAGTAACATAAAATAAAGTGTGACTCACGTATAATAAGTTTTTATTCTGAAAAATAAATAGTAATAAGACACAATATTGAGATATATTGTTAAAAAATACGAACTAATACTCAAACAAGTTTTATCTTAGTATTTATATATGCCAGAAACAAAAATAAGAAGAAATATAAGATTATTTTAAGCAAAAATAAACCTACACTATTGTTATATTTATCATCTTCTTAAACCTTCTCTTTATGAAAAGTATAACAACGCCATAATAATATTAACAAATATGACATGAATAACTTTTACGCGGAAAGAGTGTCATTTTCTTTATGGCGATTTTCATCATGATAATGCAAATTACTAGAATACCTTTAGTTATTGTAATTAGTCCCTCTAAGTGTTATAAGTAGTTGATTTCTATAGAAGATAACAAACAACCACTGTGCAACATCTAGTAAGTCTTGAGTAAACTCACATCGAGGCATAAAGTATTTTCTCAAAAATATTATAACTAAAGTTAAATCGTTTTGGTTTTCTATTTTAAACTAGTCAATTTAAAGAAAAAAGTTTCAATAAATGCAAAGAATTAAGACTACGGTAAGTTCATATGCTTTTTCTTATGGGTTAATCTGTGAAGATTTTTATTAGACTTTGATAGTTTGGTTGGATTTGTTATGTAGCTCTACTACTACAATCTAATCATAAGTTATATAGAAAGTTAAAAATATTCTTTCTCGAATTACTATGGGTATAAATTTTAACGGAATTTCTTATCCCACCTTATGGAAAATCAAAAATACTGATAGTAATGTAATGCATACATTTTATGGGTACCTCTCATTTAGTAGCAAGTTAGTTAGCAAATGCATTTATCAACGCACTATGGTAATTGCATGATGGTGGTTTTCTACTTGTATTTTATGAGTCTTTAGGGTGTTTGACGGGTTGTGAGCTTCGCCTATAATACATAATTTTAAAACTAAAAAAAAAATTAAGTTTTTCATGAAATATAAATTTCAACCCATTAATTATGGTAAAATTATGTTCATTTTTAATTCTTGAATTATGTTTTCTTTTATATATAATAACTTGTTTAAGTCATATCAATATTTATCCATCATTTTATTTACGATGCTCTTTTTCTATTACTTTTCTCACTATTTTGTAATTTCATCAGAATTTAGGTGTCTAAGTAGTACTTTTATGCATGATATTTTTGGAAAACTTTGAAATTCAGGATGAATTTACTTGCAAAAAATTTAAAGTATCTACATTAATTTTTTATTATTATTTAGTTTAGTTTTTTTAAAATATTTTACAGCATTATATTTTTGTAATTATTCTAAAATAGATGAATTCACTATTGCAATTTCTTTGTTATTATAACGAGTGTCATAGGACATATTTTAAAAAATATATTTATTGGTTACTTATAGAGTTCATTATTTAACATGATCACAATATAATAGAAATAATTTGAAATATTTTTAATATGAGCCTTCAAATATGAACATTAAAAAAATAAGAACAAAAGGACAAACACTTTCACATCCTTGTTTCAAAACTATTAGAAAATCATAATCACTAGATTACTATCATCTTCATTACTATATATGTTCATAAAATTTATTGATATTTATTATTATCTTTCTGAGACAATTTTTTTTTTTAATTTTTGGGGTGAGATAGAAGACAAAAATTTCGATGAGTCTTAAATGGTTTATCAAAAATGGAATTTCATTCATCACTTGTTTTGTTCTGTAGTTGTGTCATCTGCATATTATCTTGTTTTAGTGTTTAAAACATATATTTAATTTTTAAAAAAAGTTTAAAAGAAGTAAATCGTTCTACCAATGTTGATTTGGCGTAGTAAACATAGCCACCTTGAGACGGCTACTATGTTAAACAATTACATTAAGTGGCTAAGTAATATGTATATGTATATGTCATTTTAATTCAAAGACATGCATTTGGAGTGTTTCAACCCATCCTATAATGTTCAAAGCAAACTCAGTTGTTTTGCCTAGTATCCATCTAATAGGTTTCATGTTTCTAATAAAAGTAGCTCGACTTTATTTTTACAATCTGTTTTGATTTTCATAACTTTAACCCATCTCTGTCTATATAAAATGTCATTTTCTTTATTTCGTATTTTCATGGTCATTTCTTAAAACAACATATTATGATATCAATACATTATATTTTAGAATTTTAAAGTTAAAATAACTTAAATATCGATACATTACAATTTAAGTGAATAAACTTTATCATAAAGAAACTAACAAATCAACATTGTTAATATTATGATTTAGGATCTTATTCAAAATAATAACATTGACAAATCAATAATGTAAATGTTATTATTTAGAATCTTATTCTAATAATTTCAAGTGATATCTATGTGTACTTAAGTAATAGAATTAGAATTTGATATGAAATATGGTTTATGATACTAACTTCTTGATATCATATATAAATATCATAATAAAACGAAATATTTACTTAATTCGTCTCTATAAAATAAATTTTTAAGAGAAAAAGTGTAATGCTATATAAACTCTTTAGAGACTTCATGCTTTTCCAATAATAAGTTATATTCAAAAGGTGTTTATAATTATTGACAAGATATATAATATATTTTATAGTTTTTCTTGTTTTGTTTGTTTTTATGAGTTTGACTAAATACACTCAAATCTTTCAAAATAAGGTCCAAATAACCAGGCTCATTATCTATTGTATAATTGAATGTAACTTTCTTAATGTAATAAAAATTAATAGTACTAATGTAAAAAAAGTAGTCGTACTTTGCAAATTTTAATTAGTAGTGAAAACGAGTCCTTTAAAAATAAAAGGGGTGTTATAAATTAACATATATAAACTAAAAGATATTTTATTAATGATAAAAAGCATTCAATAAAGTAAAATTAATTGATATTTCATTACATTAGATGAAATTAGTTGGGATAGTAATGTAATGCATACATTTTACGGGTACCTCTCATGTAACACTTAGTAGCAAGTTAGTTAGCGAATGCATTTATCAACACACTATGGTAATTGCATGATGGTGGTTTTCTACTTGTATTTTATGAGTCTTTAGGGTGTTCGACGGGTTCTGAGCTTTGCCTATAATACGGAATTTTAAAACTAAAAAAAAAGTAAGTTTTTCATGAAATATAAATTTCAACCTATTAATTATTGTAAAATTATCTTCATTTTTAATTCTTGAATTATGTTTTCTTTTATATATAATAACTTGTTTAAGTCATATCAATATTTATCCATCATTTTATTTACGATGCTCTTTTTCTATTACTTTTCTCACTATTTTGTAATTTCATCAGAATTTAGGTGTCTAAGTAGTACTTTTATGCATGATTATTTTTGAAAAACTTTGAAATTCAGGATGAATTTACTTGCAAAAAATTTAAAGTATCTACATTAATTTTTTTTTTATTATTTAGTTTCGTTTTTTTAAAATATTTTACAACATTATAAAAACGTTCAATAAATGCAAAGAATTAAGAGTATAGAAATTTCATATGCATTTGTTTATGGGTTATTCTGTGAAGATTTTTATTAGAGTTTGATAGTTTGGTTTAATTTATTACGTAATTGTACTTCTATTATCTAATCATAAGTTATATAGAAAGTCAAAAATAATTTTTCTTGAATTGCTATGTGCATCAGTTTTAAGGGAATTTCTCCCAAATACATTTTAGATTTCAGAGATGCTTCTCCAAACGCATCCTTGCACTATTTTTTGACGCATTAAATGAGTGCTACCTCAGAGTAAAACAAAATAGAGTGTGACTCATATATACTAAATTTTTATTCTGATAAATAAATATTAATAATACACAATATTGAGTTATATTGTTAAAAAATGTGAACAGGTACTCAAACAAGTTTTATCTTAGTATTTATATATGCCGGAAATGAAAATAAGAAGAAACATAAGATTACTTTATGCCAAAAGAAATCTACACTATTATTATATTTATCGTCTTCTTAAACCTTCTCTTTGTGAAAAATATAACAACGCCATAATAAAATTAACAAATATGGCATGAATTACTTTTACGCGAAAAGAAGGTCATTTTCTTTATGGTGTTTTTCATCATAATATGGTCAATTACTAGAATACCTTTAATTATTGTAATTAGTTACCTCTAATTGTTATAAGTAGTTAATTTCTTTTGAAGATAACAAGCAACCACTTTTGTGACATCTAGTACGTGTCAAATAAACTCACATCGATTCATAAAGTATTTGCTCTAAAATATTATAACTAAAGTTAAAGCTTTTTGGTTTTCAATTTTAAACTAGTCAATTTAAAAAAAAAAGTTTAATAAATGCAAACAATTAAGAGTATGGAAATTTCATATGCATTTCTTTATGGGTTATTCTGTGAAGATTTTTATTAGAATTTGATAGTTTGGTTTAATTTGTTAGGTAATTTCACTACTATTATCTAATCATAAGTTATATAGAAAGTCAAAAATATTTTTTCTTGAATTGCTATGTGCATAAATTTTAAGGGAATTTCTTATCCCACCCTGTGGAAAATCCCAAATACATTTTAGATTTCAGAGATGCTTCTCCGAACGCACCCTTGCACTATTTTTTGACGCATTAAATGAGTGCAACCTCAGAGTAAAACAAAATAGAGTGTGACTCACGTATACTAAATTTTTATTCTGATAAATAAATAATAATACAAAATATTGATATATTGTAAAAAAATATGAACAGGTACTCAAACAAGTTTTGTCTTAGTATTTATATATGCCAGAAACTAAAACAAGAAGAAACATAAGATTACTTTATGCCAAAAGAAATCTACACTATTGTTATATTTATCATCTTCTTAAACCTTCTCTTTGTGAAAAGTATAACAACGCCATAATAAAATTAACAAATATAGCATGAATTACTTTTACGCGGACAGAATGTCACTTACTTTATGGTGTTTTTCATCATAATATGGTCAATTACTAAAATACCCTTAGTTATTGTAATTAGTTCCCTCTAATTGTTATAAGTAGTTAATTTCTTTTGAAGATAACTAGCAACCAATTTTATGACATCTAGTAAGTGTTAAATAAACTCACATCGATTCATAAAGTATTTGCTCTAAAATATTATAAATAAAGTAAAAGCTTTTTGGTTTTCAATTTTAAACTAGTCAATTAAAAAAAACGTTTAATAAATGCAAATAATTAAGAGTATGGAAATTTCATATGCATTTGTTTATGGGTTATTCTGTGAAGATTTTGATTAGAATTTGATAGTTTGGTTTAATTTATTACGTAATTTTACTACTATTATCTAATCATAAGTTATATAGAAAGTCAAAAATAATTTTTCTTGAATTGCTATGTGCATCAATTTTAAGGGAATTTCTTATCCCACCATGTGGAAAATCCCAAATACATTTTAGATTTCAGAGATGCTTCTCCAAACGCATCCTTGCACTACTTTTTGACGCATTAAATGAGTGCTACCTCAGAGTAAAACAAAATAGAGTGTGACTCACATATACTAAATTTTTATTCTGATAAATTAATATTAATAATACACAATATTGAGTTATATTGTTAAAAAATGTGAACAGGTACTCAAACAAGTTTTATCTTAGTATTTATTAATGCCGGAAATGAAAATAAAAAGAAACATAAGATTACTTTATGCCAAAAGAAATCTACACTATTGTTATATTTATCGTCTTCTTAAACCTTCTCTTTGTGAAAAATATAACAACGCCATGATAAAATTAACAAATATGGCATGAATTACTTTTACGCAAAAAGAAGGTCATTTTCTTTATGGTGTTTTTCATCATAATATGGTCAATTACTAGAATACCTTTAATTGTTGTAATTAGTTACCTCTAATTGTTATAAGTAGTTAATTTCTTTTGAAGATAACAAGCAACCACTTTTGTGACATCTAGTAAGTGTCAAATAAACTCACATCGATTCATAAAGTATTTGCTCTAAAATATTATAACTAAAGTTAAAGCTTTTTGGTTTTCAATTTTAAACTAGTCAATTTAAAAAAAAAAGGTTTAATAAATGCAAACAATTAAGAGTATGGAAATTTCATATGCATTTCTTTATGGGTTATTCTGTGAAGATTTTTATTAGAGTTTGATAGTTTGGTTTAATTTGTTACGTAATTTCACTACTATTATCTAATCATAAGTTATATAGAAAGTCAAAAATATTTTTTCTTGAATTGCTATGTGCATAAATTTTAAGGTAAATTCTTATCCCACCCTGTGGAAAATCCCAAATACATTTTAGATTTCAGAGATGCTTCTCCGAACGCACCCTTGCACTATTTTTTGACGCATTAAATGAGTGCAACCTCAGAGTAAAACAAAATAGAGTGTGACTCACGTATACTAAATTTTTATACTGATAAATAAATAATATTACAAAATATTGAGATATATTGTAAAAAAATATGAACAGGTACTCAAACAAGTTTTGTCTTAGTATTTATATATGCCAGAAACTAAAACAAGAAGAAACATAAGATTACTTTATGCCAAAAGAAATCTACACTATTGTTATATTTATCATCTTCTTAAACCTTCTCTTTGTGAAAAGTATAACAACGCCATAATAAAATTAACAAATATAGCATGAATTACTTTTACGCGGACAGAATGTCACTTACTTTATGGTGTTTTTCATCATAATATGGTCAATTACTAAAATACCCTTAGTTATTGTAATTAGTTCCCTCTAATTGTTATAAGTAGTTAATTTCTTTTGAAGATAACTAGCAACCAATTTTATGACATCTAGTAAGTGTTAAATAAACTCACATCGATTCATAAAGTATTTGCTCTAAAATATTATAAATAAAGTAAAAGCTTTTTGGTTTTCAATTTTAAACTAGTCAATTAAAAAAAACGTTTAATAAATGCAAATAATTAAGAGTATGGAAATTTCATATGCATTTGTTTATGGGTTATTCTGTGAAGATTTTGATTAGAATTTGATAGTTTGGTTTAATTTATTACGTAATTTTACTACTATTATCTAATCATAAGTTATATAGAAAGTCAAAAATAATTTTTCTTGAATTGCTATGTGCATCAATTTTAAGGGAATTTCTTATCCCACCATGTGGAAAATCCCAAATACATTTTAGATTTCAGAGATGCTTCTCCAAACGCATCCTTGCACTACTTTTTGACGCATTAAATGAGTGCTACCTCAGAGTAAAACAAAATAGAGTGTGACTCACATATACTAAATTTTTATTCTGATAAATTAATATTAATAATACACAATATTGAGTTATATTGTTAAAAAATGTGAACAGGTACTCAAACAAGTTTTATCTTAGTATTTATTAATGCCGGAAATGAAAATAAAAAGAAACATAAGATTACTTTATGCCAAAAGAAATCTACACTATTGTTATATTTATCGTCTTCTTAAACCTTCTCTTTGTGAAAAATATAACAACGCCATGATAAAATTAACAAATATGGCATGAATTACTTTTACGCAAAAAGAAGGTCATTTTCTTTATGGTGTTTTTCATCATAATATGGTCAATTACTAGAATACCTTTAATTATTGTAATTAGTTACCTCTAATTGTTATAAGTAGTTAATTTCTTTTGAAGATAACAAGCAACCACTTTTGTGACATCTAGTAAGTGTCAAATAAACTCACATCGATTCATAAAGTATTTGCTCTAAAATATTATAACTAAAGTTAAAGCTTTTTGGTTTTCAATTTTAAACTAGTCAATTTAAAAAAAAAAGGTTTAATAAATGCAAACAATTAAGAGTATGGAAATTTCATATGCATTTCTTTATGGGTTATTCTGTGAAGATTTTTATTAGAGTTTGATAGTTTGGTTTAATTTGTTACGTAATTTCACTACTATTATCTAATCATAAGTTATATAGAAAGTCAAAAATATTTTTTCTTGAATTGCTATGTGCATAAATTTTAAGGTAAATTCTTATCCCACCCTGTGGAAAATCCCAAATACATTTTAGATTTCAGAGATGCTTCTCCGAACGCACCCTTGCACTATTTTTTGACGCATTAAATGAGTGCAACCTCAGAGTAAAACAAAATAGAGTGTGACTCACGTATACTAAATTTTTATTCTGATAAATAAATAATATTACAAAATATTGAGATATATTGTAAAAAAATATGAACAGGTACTCAAACAAGTTTTGTCTTAGTATTTATATATGCCAGAAACTAAAACAAGAAGAAACATAAGATTACTTTATGCCAAAAGAAATCTACACTATTGTTATATTTATCATCTTCTTAAACCTTCTCTTTGTGAAAAGTATAACAACGCCATAATAAAATTAACAAATATAGCATGAATTACTTTTACGCGGACAGAATGTCACTTACTTTATGGTGTTTTTCATCATAATATGGTCAATTACTAAAATACCTTTAGTTATTGTAATTAGTTCCCTCTAATTGTTATAAGTAGTTAATTTCTTTTGAAGATAACTAGCAACCAATTTTATGACATCTAGTAAGTGTTAAATAAACTCACATCGATTCATAAAGTATTTGCTCTAAAATATTATAAATAAAGTAAAAGCTTTTTGGTTTTCAATTTTAAACTAGTCAATTAAAAAAAACGTTTAAGAAATGCAAAGAATTAAGAGTATGGAAATTTCATATGCATTTGTTTATGGGTTATTCTGTGAAGATTTTGATTAGAGTTTGATAGTTTGGTTTAATTTATTACGTAATTTTACTACTATTATCTAATCATAAGTTATATAGAAAGTCAAAAATAATTTTTCTTGAATTGCTATGTGCATCAATTTTAAGGGAATTTCTTATCCCACCATGTGAAAAATCCCAAATACATTTTAGATTTCAGAGATGCTTCTCCAAACGCATCCTTGCACTATTTTTTGACGCATTAAATGAGTGCTACCTCAGAGTAAAACAAAATAGAGTGTGACTCACATATACTAAATTTTTATTCTGATAAATAAATATTAATAATACACAATATTGAGTTATATTGTTAAAAAATGTGAACAGGTACTCAAACAAGTTTTATCTTAGTATTTATATAGGCCGGAAATGAAAATAAAAAGAAACATAAGATTACTTTATGCCAAAAGAAATCTACACTATTGTTATATTTATCGTCTTCTTAAACCTTCTCTTTGTGAAAAATATAACAACGCCATAATAAAATTAACAAATATGGCATGAATTACTTTTATGCGAAAAGAAGGTCATTTTCTTTATGGTGTTTTTCATCATAATATGGTCAATTACTAGAATACCTTTAATTATTGTAATTAGTTACCTCTAATTGTTATAAGTAGTTAATTTCTTTTGAAGATAACAAGCAACCACTTTTGTGACATCTAGTAAGTGTCAAATAAACTCACATCTATTCATAAAGTATTTGCTCTAAAATATTATAACTAAAGTTAAAGCTTTTTGGTTTTCAATTTTAAACTAGTCAATTTAAAAAAATAAGTTTAATAAATGCAAACAATTAAGAGTACGGAAATTTCATATGCATTTCTTTATGGGTTATTCTGTGAAGATTTTTATTGTGACATCTAGTAAGTGTTAAATAAACTCACAACGATACATATAGTATTTGCTCTAAAATATTATTACTAAAGTTAGAGCTTTTCGGTTTTCAATTTTAACCTAGTCAATTTAAAAAAAAAACTTTTAATAATTGCAAAGAATTAAGAGTAGGGAAATTTCGTATGGACTTTTTATGGGTTATTATGTGAAGATTTTTATTAGAGTTTGATAGTTTGGTTTAATTTGTTACATAATTTTACGACTACTATCTGGTCATAAGTTATTTAGAAAGTCAAAAATATTTTTCTTGAATTGCTAGGGGCATAAATTTTAAGGGATTTTCTTATCCAACCCTATGGAAAATCCAATATACTTCTCAGATTTTAGAGATGCATCTCCTAACGCATCCTTGCACAATTTTTGACGCATCAAATGAGTGTACCTCAGAGTAAACCAAAATAGAGTGTGACTCACGTATAATAAGTTTTCATTCTGAAAAATAAATAGTAATAATACACAATATTGGGTTATAATGTTAAAAAATGTGAACAAGTACTCAAACAAGTTTTATCTTAGTATTTATATAAGCCAGAAACAAAAATAAGACGAAACATAAGATTATTTTATGGAAAAAGAAATCTACACTATTGTTATATTTACCATCTTCTTAAACCTTCTCTTTGTGAAAACTATAACCACGCCATATTAAAATTAACAAATATGACATTATTACTTTTACGCGGAAAGAATGTCATTTTCTTTATGGTGTTTTTCATCATAATATTGTCAATTAATAGAATACATTTTGTTATTGTAATTAGTTCCCTCTAATTGTTATAAGTAGTTAATTTCTTTTGAAGATAACAACCAACCACTTCTGTGACATCTAGTAAGTGTTGAATAAACTCACATCGATACATAAAGTATTTACTCTAAAATATTATAACTAAAGTTAAAGCTTTTTTGTATTCTATTTTAAACTATTCAATTTTAAAAAAAATAATAATAATAATGCAAAGAATCAAGAGTATGAAAATTTCATATGCATTTGTTTATGGGTTATTCTGTGAAGATTTTTATAAGAGTTTGACAGTTTGGTTTAATATGTTATGTAATTTTACTACTACTATCTAATCATAAGTTATATAGAAAGTCAAAAATAATTTTTCTTGAATTGCTAAGGGCATAAATTTTAAGGGAATTTCTTATCCCACCCTATGGAAAATCCCAAATACTTTTTATATTTCAGAGATGCATCTCCAAACGCACCCTTGCACTATTTTTTGACGCATTAAATGATTGCTTCCTAAGAGTTAAACAAAATAGAGTGTGACTCACGTATAATAAATTTTTATTCTGATACATAAATAATAATAATAATAATATACAATATTGAGTCATATTGCTAAAAAATTTGAACAGGTACTCAAACAAGTTTTATCTTAGTTTTTATATATGCCAGAAACAAAAATAAGACGAAACATAAGGTTATTTTATGCAAAAAGAAATCTACACTCTTGTTATATTTATCATCTTCTTAAACCTTCAAAGCATACCAACACCATTATAAAATTGACAAATATGACATGAATTACTTTTACACGGAAAGAATGTCATTTTCTTTATGGTGTTTTTCATCATAATTAGGTCAATTACTAGAATACCTTAAGTTATTGTAATTAGTTCCCTCTAATTGTTATAAGTAGTTAATTTCTTTTGAAGATAACAAAAAACCACTTTTGTGACATCTAGTAAGTGTTGATTAAACTCACATCGATACATAAAGTATTTGCTCTAATATATTATAACTAAAGTTAAAGCTTTTTGGTTTTCTATTTTAAACTATTCAAATTAAAAAAAAACACTTTTAATAAATGCAAAGCATTAAAAGTAGGGAAATTTCATATGCATTTGTTTATGGGTTATTCTGTGAAGATTTTTATTAGAGTTTGATAGTTTGGTTTAATTTGTTACGTAATTTTACAACTACTATCTAGTCATAAGTTATTTAGAAAGTCAAAAATATTTCTCTTGAATTGCTATGGGCATAAATTTTAAGGGAATTTTTTATCCTAGCGTATGGAAAATCCAATATACTTCTTAGATTTTAGAGATGCATCTCCAAACGCACCCTTGCACTATTTTTGACGCATCAGATGAGTGCTACCGCAGACTAAAACTAAATAGAGTGTGACTCACGTATAATAAGTTTTCATTCTGAAAAATAAATAGTAATAATACACAATATTGGGTTATAATGTTAAAAAATGTGAACAGGTACTCAAACAAGTTTTATCTTAGTATTTATATATGCCAGAAACAAATGTAAGACGAAACATGAGATTATTTTATGCAAAAAGAAATCTACACTATTGTTTCTATTTATCATCTTCTTAAATCTTCTCTTTGTGAAAAGTATAATAACGCCATAATAAAATTAATAAATATGACATGAATTACTTTTACGCGGAAAGAATGTCATTTTCTTTATGGTGTTTTTCATCATAATATGGTCAATTACTAGAATACATTTTGTTATTGTAATCAGTTCCCTCTAATTGTTATAAGTAGTTAATTTCTTTTGAAGAAAACAATCAACCACTTCTGTGACATCTAGTAAGTGTTAAATAAACTCACAGCGATGCATTAAGTATTTGCTCTAAAATATTACAACTAAAGTTAAAGCTTTTTGGTATTCTATTTTAAACTAGTCAATTTAAAAAAAAACTTTTAATAAATGCAAAGAATTAAGAGTATGGAAATTTCATATGCATTTATTTATGGGTTATTCTGTGAAGATTTTTATTAGAGTTTGATAGTTTGGTTTAATTTGTTACGTAATTTTACTACTACTGTCTAATCATAAGATATATCGAAAGTCAAAAATATTTTTTTTTGAATTGCTATGGGCATAAGTTTTAAGGGGTTTCTTATCCCACCTTATCGAAAATCCAATATACTTTTTAGATTTTAGAGATATATCTCCAAACGCACCCTTGCACTATTTTTTGACGCATTAAATGAGTGCTACCTCAGAGTAAAACAAAATAGAGAGTGACTCACATATAATAAATTTTTATTCTGATAAATAAATAATAATAATACACCATATTGAGTCATATTGTTAAAAAATGTGAACATGTACTCAAACAAGTTTTATCTTAGTATTTATATATGCCAGAAACCGAAATAAGAAGAAACATAAGATTACTTTATGCCAAAAGAAATCTACACAATTGTTATATTTATCATCTTCTTAAACCTTCTCTTTGTAAAAAGTATAACAACGCCATAATAAAATTAACAAATATGACATGAATTACTTTTACACGGAAAGAATGACATTTTCTTTATGGTGTTTTTCATCATAATATGGTCAATTACTAGGATACATTTTGTTATTGTAATTAGTTGCCTCTAATTGTTATCAGTAGTTAATTTCTTTTGAAGAGAATAAGCAACCACTTTTGTGACATCTAGTAAGTGTTAAATATACTCACATCGATACATAAAGTATTTGCTCTAAAATATGATAACTAAAGTTAAAGCTTTTTGGTTTTCAATTTTAAACTAGTCAATTTTTTAAAAAAAAAAACTTTTAATAAATGCAAAGAATTAAGAGTATGGAAATTTCATACGCATTTGTTTATGGGTTATTCTGTGAAGATTTTTATTAGAGTTTGATAGTTTGGTTTAATTTGTTACGTGATTTTACTACTACTATTTAGTCATAAGTTATATAGAAAGTCAAAAATATTTTTCTTGAATTGCTATAGGCATAAATTTTAAGGGAATTTCTTATCCCACCCTATGGAAAATACAATATACTTCTTAGATTTTAGAGATGCATCTCCAAACGCACCCTTGCACTATTTTTGCCGCATCAAATGAGTGCTACCTCAAAGTAAAACAAAATAGAGTGTGACTGTAACAACCCGTATAATATATATCTAGAATAATATCATACAAGTGTTAAATTTTGGTACTGTCACAACATAAGTGCCTAATGGCATCAATATATATACATGTCCAAACTAAAACATCAATGGAACATGTTATACAATAATGCCTAAACAATAAAAATCTAAGAACTATGTACAATATCTTCATTGCACACAACTCCATAGCGGAAGATCATAATGAACAGCAACCCTTGAAACATCCATAACAGTTTCTCTTAGATCCAACCTGTAAAGAATACCTGAAAAATAACAACAATGATGGGATGAGATAATAATCTCAGTGAGTTCTCCTATCCTATGGGTCCACTCGGCTCTACAGGGTCTTCTAATCGATATACAACTCATATCCAACTCAAGTCAACAAGGGAACGAAGACTTGAGCGATGGGGAAACTATCTCGCAATTGTATGGCAACATGCATCTGAGTTCTCATGACTCAACCACGATCATTATTCAGATCACGAAACATCAATTCCCGATCAGACTTACGTCTAAGCCAGCCTCGGTTCATGCATGCTCGTATGATTCGACTTTCACGGTGGATATCAGGTTCCCCTATGGGAATCTAACCCACTTTTAAGAACCATCACCCATATGGGACTCTAACCCACTTTGAGTATCTTTCACCGTATGGGACTCTAACCCACATAGGTGTCCACCTTTCCCCCATGTCCGCCATGGTTGGGGCTCAAACCCATTTGAGGCTCGAATCATTGGTCCCACATCCCAATGCTTACTCATCTAAGCATACCACAAGAGATGTGTACCACCACAGAAAAACACACATTCTGAATACATGATCGGTTCCACAAAACATTGGTTCCACGAACCATAACAAATTCATAAATCACAGGTGACTTCATTCACCATAATACACAAATAATAACATGGCATGTTCCATACAATGCGTCTCATCTTCAATCATGGCAATAATTCGTCCACGACCTCACATAAGCGTCGTACGAATGAATACCGTATTCTTATACATATATCACACATGCTCCATAACCTAGATTGTCTTTCTAAGTTATTAATCAAATTATTCTTCTAGGTTTCCTCACTCATCTTTGTAAGGTTTTTAATCATGTTGTTTCACCTTCCACATAACAACAATATTTAATTTTCATCATGATAAAATTCATGGCATTTATAAATCACATAATATTTTATAACATGGAACAATAATAATAGCCCTTTACGTTATCTTTCTAACGCATCCGGCCGTGTCCAAAACGGAGGTATAATACTCAATTAATTCATTAATCTATCCTAATCAAGATTTAGGTTAATATTTATTCATTTCATAAACATTCAACAACGACCTCTCTAGCCTAGTGGTAAGGCATGTACAGTTCAAAGGAGGTCCTGGGTTCGAATCCCACTGGTGACAAACTCTGCACAAACAGAAGATTTAATTCTGTTTCAGTGTTAACCGGTTAACCTATACCGTTAACCGGTTAACCACTCACGAATTTGCCCAGAAAGTGAATTTTGCTGCGCGTTAACCGGTTACCTTATACCGTTAACCGGTTAACACCTTAAAAAATGGGAAAAATTCCAATTTCCATTAATTCTCTCACTAACTTCTTTCCTTAATTAACTCCTCTTTTATTTTCCTTTCCATATACCATTTTTGCCTACAATTTTCACATAACATGATTTTTCCACAACAATCAACATGATATCAACACATAGCACGGATAGGGAGTATGAACACAACAAGTTTATCACAAATTCACACAAACCCTAACCCCACAAATATAGATTATTTTCCCCCAAAGGCTAAAACTATCTAAGAACTCACATAGTAGAAGAACAAGATGAAGTTGGTGATGATGAAGATGAGTTGATGGTGGTTCCATGGCTTCATCTTCTTCTTCTCCCATGAGTCTTCTTCCTCTTTCTCTTTTCCTCTTTTCCTCTTTTTCTCCTCTTCCCTTTCTTTCTTTTCTTTCCTTTCTTTTCTTCTTTCTGATATATCTTCTTTCCTCTTACCTACCACCTCTCTTCTTATCCACTTCTTCTTTTTCCTTTTCCACCACACGTACCATATAATATATAAATGTATAATATTAAGTAGTAACCAAAATATCCCAATTGATATTTTATCTTCCAGCACCAATTGACCAATTATTAATGTTACCAAAAATGTCATTTCTTGTAATTATTAATATTGGTCTGTCTCTTTATTCATAATTAATCCCTTCAGAGTTCACTGGTTACTCTATTGGTCCCAATTGACAACATTTAGAGCACAAAGGAGCTCTAATCGTTACAAATGATAATAGATAATTTACATAGGAATTCAATTGGTCTCAACTGACAACTAATTGAGCATTTAAGGGAATATGGGATATTACATTCTCCCCCCCCTTAAATTGAAATTCGCCCCCGAATTTCCTTCACTCAACGAACAAACAAATTTTGAATCAACATCTTAGACCAACGCTTGACCTCTCTTCAATTCCAAGTCCCTGACATACTTATTCTTCTACTTATCTTTGCTGACAAATTTCCTTCGTTCATGAACTCTTGAAACTTCTTTATTTCCATCACAATCTCATTATGATATTGGATTAACATTTAAACTTGCTCTCACTTAATTCCTCTTATATACCGCTCAACATCAGTGGGTCACTTTCTTCCCGGAAACCATGACTTCCCTTCCTTGTACTAAGTTACACAAAACATAATTACAACATCTTATCCTGACTTGGTTAATCAATACTCATTAATTCTTCATAAGAAAATTTATTGATTCCTTAACCACACAATATTGACTACTCTTCCCTTATTATTCCTTCAACAAATGTGACAAACTTGTAATCCATCTACCGGTAATCTCATCTACTTCACTTGATCTGATAATGTATGCTACAAGCCCTTACTCCTACTGCTTCCCTTCTCTCGTACTATTCCAATGAGATAGAACCATTAGTACGAGATTGTCTTACTCTCATCCTTACCTCCATTCTTACGAGTAACTATCTCCCTGATCCCCATAGACTTGATTGGGCTCTTTCTCTCGTCACCTTCCATTGTGATACTCTGATTCCAATAGTGGAACACTTGGGATTCCTAGGCACTACTGGTTAGCTAACCATCTTCAAAGAAACACACTTACCTTTCAGGGTGTCTACTGTCCAAAATGGTACTAGAACCTCACCGACTTCCATTAGTAGAATAACTTCCTTGATGACTCACAAAAGTGTAGAATAAGACCAACACTCTTCAGAAGATAGGTATCCAGGGGTTATATTACTACAACCATAAAAACATAAAACATCCAAATTCATCATGTGTTCGATGTAGCTAAACCAAATTAGTTTGACAATATCCGGTTCTGGTTACTATATTCCATATCAAATCCTCTTATAGGGTTTTGATTCATTCAACATTTCTCCTGGCACATGATCTCGACCAAAACATAATAACACCATTAAGGAACTTTAAGTCATCAACAAAACACCACTTCTAAGGAACTTAAGCAATCTCGAACATAACTATGAGTGTCCATACACCTCATAGAGTCACACAAAATATTCCACACACATCTAGAGATAACATTTCACTTTGTATCCAAAATCATTCATCTCAATCATTTTGTCCCATCTTCCATAATCTTAGCTCATGCTCTTACTAACATACCATCCGAGTTACATGTTTAACTTTAGGAATAACTAATTCTCGTTCCTCCTGGGAAGTATAACTCATGAATCCTTCCAATACGGTAAAGTATCATCGTACACATCCATTACCACTCTCAGGGAGTCTACATTTAAGGCTATGAATCCAAATGAATCAATCAATTTCATACCATGACCAACCGCTTCACACCCTATCAATTTATACCACATACCTAGATAATCTCTTCCAGATCACCACTTAGTAGGTCTCTTCCAAGTCCGTTCCGTATAGTTATTCATAATCATAATAGTGGTACTTCCCAGACTTACTTAAACTGATCATGGTTTATCAGGTTGGGTCCCCCCCCACACATCTGACTTCCATGAACTCTCTACAGACGACCAACTATGCACTACACCTTCGGAAATCCCAATTTCAAAATTACCAATCTGACTTGTGGTGACTTGTAACTCCATCCTCAATTTGTACATCCACAACGGTACACTTATGACATTTAGGACATCCTTAGCTCCAACATGGTGTGAATGTTTATACTCCGCGACTAACCAACCAACCAAATACTTCTCAAGAAGATAAATAACAACCAGACTTCCAATAAGCCAATATTACTCTTTCAATCCAAATAAAATGCACTTAAGATGAACCTTATCATTGCCACACACTTATGATTGGAATCTTCTTCTAAACCAATACCTACTACACACTTCATCATACCGGGGTTACTTGTCTCTATAACTTCCCACGAATAATCGGGGTTACTTGTCTCTATAACTTCCCACGAATAATCCTCATTGCCTCCCAATAAACTCTTGCAACATAAAATATTCCACATTCTACACTTGGTCCACATGCTCCAGCTTAGCTTATCTTTTGTTGGCTATCATCAACTAAACTTCTTAGAATGCAAGACTCATTGCTCAACAAAATGTATGTTACTTTACATCCATCTCAAGACAAGGAATCCATTACACTTACTTATGACCATAATACTGCTATCACATACTTCTCTTAACACCAAGGTTTAACTTCCTCTATTCCACAATGTAACACCCCAGACTGCTTTCAGGATTATCAACTAACCCCACAAATCAACACGGGCCTTTTTCAACATGTTTTGTCCTCACTCGCACGCTTTCCAGGAAACTTCCCAGAAGGTCACCCATCCCAATACTACTCCAAGTCAAGCACGCTTAACTATGGAGTTCTTATTGGTTAGGATACCGAAAAGAAGATGCATCTTGTTGATATAGGTAGTACCAATTAATCCTTATAAGCCTTCTTTCAACCATGTAGTCTCATACCTGCACCGCCTCAGGATCCCTCTCATTCCGATGTGAATTCGGTTTTTCCCCTAGAAGCTGCTAGGAGTGTCTCATTGTCATGCATCATGCATCGACAACCACTCCATCGCCCTCGGATGTTACCTGTAACCATTCTTCGGCCTCTCCGACCTCGGGTGTTACACACTACTTACTCTAGAAATCCTCGATGTGAACAATCATCAACTACACGCCCATAACTTTGTCTTAATGAATCTTAATGGTCCCATTGTGCCTCTATCTAAAATGTGCCCCATTACAACAGTTGTATTGCAACATCCACACTACTTCCGCACTCGGTGTTGACTTGTCTCCCTATGGTAATTCTCTCCGTTCCAATTACAAAACCATTCTACTAGAAGTCCTTAAATCCAACTTAATTGCTCTTATCCTCAACCAGTTCTCATACAACCAAAGCCCACTGGAGCTTCCATTACTATATAATGTGCGACATCGGCCTCCAACACAAACTCTTATAATTGATCTTTAGGTAACTCATCATTCCATAATGGTCTCTTACTAACACTGAACCGCTGACGAGCTATCTCAAATCCGATCTCCCTTCTAAAACTGAACATACTTGGTTTATCTTCTAACCTCCATTTGGTCCATACACGTTTCACTTGGAATAGGCAACCATGTCCTCGAGTCTCTTCTTAGACTTCACCACTACCTTAGGCTCCCAACAAAACTGAACGTCCTTATCCCTCAAGTCTTTAACCACTTGCAAGGTACCATTCCAAATATATATATTCCATTAAGTACTCTCGTTCTTCCAAAATATTTTAGTGGCCTTAGAAACTGAAACACTGATACACTACCTCACTTCCAAACCTTATGACATATGTGTAACATAACCATCCTTTCTACTTTACCATACAGAATATTCACAATACTATTCCATATTAGTGAGTATATCTTACTCCACTAACAAATTCACTCATTCCTCAAAATTCTGACAATTCATCCAATAGAGATCCTCAACTTCTTAACTCTGTTAACACCGCAGAATCGCTTGAACGATACACTACTCTTAAATTGCATAATACTCAAATCACAACTCCTCTGAAACTTCAACAGGGCCATCTAGTTCTCCTCACTTTCTAACTCTTGGCTTGAGCCTATTCTCAAAGCACAAGTTCAACCCACGCTTCGGAGTCCTCGTGGTCGCTCAACCATGATCCTACCTACCATGCACATAGCATTAGGTTGATCAGGCCCAATACTATATACAGTGATATTAAGAATCATGTAGGCTAAACACACATATGAGGCAGGAATAGATTTACTTATGATGTTTCAAGGCTAGGTCGAGAATCGACCTGCTCTGATACCAACTGTAACAACCCGTATAATATATATCTAGAATAATATCATACAAGTGTTAAATTTTGGTACTGTCACAACATAAGTGCCTAATGGCATCAATATATATACATGTCCAAACTAAAACATCAATGGAACATGTTATACAATAATGCCTAAACAATAAAAATCTAAGAACTATGTACAATATCTTCATTGCACACAACTCCACAGCGGAAGATCATAATGAACAGCAACCCTTGAAACATCCATAACAGTTTCTCTTAGATCCAACCTGTAAAGAATACCTGAAAAATAACAACAATGATGGGATGAGATAATAATCTCAGTGAGTTCTCCTATCCTATGGGTCCACTCGGCTCTACAGGGTCTTCTAATCGATATACAACTCATATCCAACTCAAGTCAACAAGGGAACGAAGACTTGAGCGATGGGGAAACTATCTCGCAATTGTATGGCAACATGCATCTGAGTTCTCATGACTCAACCACGATCATTATTCAGATCACGAAACATCAATTCCCGATCAGACTTACGTCTAAGCCAGCCTCGGTTCATGCATGCTCGTATGATTCGACTTTCACGGTGGATATCAGGTTCCCCTATGGGAATCTAACCCACTTTTAAGAACCATCACCCATATGGGACTCTAACCCACTTTGAGTATCTTTCACCGTATGGGACTCTAACCCACATAGGTGTCCACCTTTCCCCCATGTCCGCCATGGTTGGGGCTCAAACCCATTTGAGGCTCGAATCATTGGTCCCACATCCCAATGCTTACTCATCTAAGCATACCACAAGAGATGTGTACCACCACAGAAAAACACACATTCTGAATACATGATCGGTTCCACAAAACATTGGTTCCACGAACCATAACAAATTCATAAATCACAGGTGACTTCATTCACCATAATACACAAATAATAACATGGCATGTTCCATACAATGCGTCTCATCTTCAATCATGGCAATAATTCGTCCACGACCTCACATAAGCGTCGTACGAATGAATACCGTATTCTTATACATATATCACACATGCTCCATAACCTAGATTGTCTTTCTAAGTTATTAATCAAATTATTCTTCTAGGTTTCCTCACTCATCTTTGTAAGGTTTTTAATCATGTTGTTTCACCTTCCACATAACAACAATATTTAATTTTCATCATGATAAAATTCATGGCATTTATAAATCACATAATATTTTATAACATGGAACAATAATAATAGCCCTTTACGTTATCTTTCTAACGCATCCGGCCGTGTCCAAAACGGAGGTATAATACTCAATTAATTCATTAATCTATCCTAATCAAGATTTAGGTTAATATTTATTCATTTCATAAACATTCAACAACGACCTCTCTAGCCTAGTGGTAAGGCATGTACAGTTCAAAGGAGGTCCTGGGTTCGAATCCCACTGGTGACAAACTCTGCACAAACAGAAGACCCACTGGTGACAAACTCTGCACAAACAGAAGATTTAATTCTATTGGTCCCAATTATTAATATTTTATCTTCCAGCACCAATTGACCAATTATTAATGTTACCAAAAATGTCATTTCTTGTAATTATTAATATTGGTCTGTCTCTTTATTCATAATTAATCCCTTCAGAGTTCACTGGTTACTCTATTGGTCCCAATTGACAACATTTAGAGCACAAAGGAGCTCTAATCGTTACAAATGATAATAGATAATTTACATAGGAATTCAATTGGTCTCAACTGACAACTAATTGAGCATTTAAGGGAATATGGGATATTACAGTGACTCACGTATAATAAGTTTTTATTCTGAAAAATAAATAGTAATAATACACAATATTGAGTTATATTGTTAAAAAATGGGGACAACTACTCAAACAAGTTTTATCTTAGTATTTATATATGCCAGAAACAAAAATAAAACGAAACATAAGATTATTTTATGCAAAAAGAAATCTACCCTTTTGTTATATTTATCATCTTCTTAAACCATCTCTTTGTGAAAAGTATAACAACGCCATAATAAAATTAACAAATATAACGTGAATTACTTTTACGCGGAAAGAATGTCATTTTCTTTATGGTGTTTTTCATCATAATATGATAAATTACTAGAATACCTTTTGTTATTGTAATTAGTTGTCTCTAATTGTTATAAGTAGTTAATTTCTTTTGAAGATAACAAGCAACCAATTTTGTGACATCTAGTAAGTGTTAAATAAACTCACCACGATACATTAAGTATTTGCTCTAAAATATTACAACTAAAGTTAAAGGGTTTCGGTTTTCAATTTTAAACTAGTCAATTTAAAAAAAAAACTTTTAATAAATGCAAAGAAGTAAGAGTAGGGAAATTTCATATGCATTTGTTTATGGGTTATTTTGTGAAGATTTTTATTAGAGTTTGATAGTTTGGTTTAATTTGTTACGTAATTTTACAACTACTATCTAGTCATTAGTTATTTAGAAAGTTAAAAATATTTTTCTTGAATTGCCATGGGCACAATTTTTAAGGGAATTTCTTATCCCACCCTATGGAAAATCCAATATACTTCTTAGATTTTAGAGATGTATCTCCAAACGCACCCTTGCACTATTTTTGACACATCAAATGAGTGCTACCTGAGAGTAAAACAAAATAAAGTGTGACTCACGTATAATAAGTTTTCATTCTGAAAGGTAAATAGTAATAATACAAAATATTGGGTTATAAATTTAAAAAATGTGAACAGGTACTCAAACAAGTTTTATCTTAGTATTTATATATGTCTGAAACAAATATAAGACGAAACATAAGATTATTTTATGCAAAAAGAAATCTACATTATTGTTATATTTATAATCTTCTTAAAGCTTCTCTTCGTGAAAAGTATAACAACACCATAATAAAATTAACAAATGACATGAATTACTTTTACGCGAAAAGAATGTAATTTTCTTTATGGTGTTTTTCATCATAATATGGTCAATTACTAAAATACCTTTAGTTGTTGTAATTAGTTCCCTCTAATTGCTATAAGTAGTTGATTTCTTTTGAAGATAACAAGCAACTACTTTTGTGGCATCTAGTAAGTGTTGAATAAACTCACATCGATACATAAAATATTTGCTCTAAAATATTATAACTACACTTAAAGCTTTTTGGTTTTCAATTTTAAACTAGTCAATTTTAAAAAAAAAACTTTTAATAAATGCAAAGAATTAAATGTATAGAAATTTCATATGCATTTGTTTATGGGTTATTCTGTGAAGATTTTTATTAGAGTTTGATAGTTTGGTTTAATTTGTTACGTAATTTTACTACTACTATCTAATCATAAGTAATATAGAAAGTCAAAAATATTTTTTCTTGAATTGCAATGGGCATAAATTTTAAGCGAATTTCTTATCCCACCATATGGAAAATCCAATATACTTCTTAGAGTTTAGAGATGCATCTCCAAACGCACCCTTGCATTAGTTTTGACGCATCAAATGAGTGCTAACTGAGAGTAAAACAAAATATAGTGTGACTCACGTATAATAAGTTTTAATTCTGAAAAATAAATAGTAATAATACACAATATTAAGTTATATTGTTAAAAAATGTGAACAGGTACTCAAACAAGTTTTATCTTAGTATTTATATATGCCAGAAACAAAAATAAGACGAAACATAAGATTATTTTATGCAAAAAGAAATCTACACTATTGTTATATTTATCATCTTCTTAAACCTTCTTTTTTATTAAAAGTATAACAACACCATAATAAAATTAACAAATATGACATGAATTACTTTTTCGCGGAAAGAATGTCATTTTATGTATGGTGTTTTTCATCAAAATTAGGTCAATTACTAGAATACCTTTAGTTATTGTAATTAGTCCCCTCTAATTGTTATAAGTAGTTAGTTTCTTTTGAAGATAACAGGCAACCACTTTTGTGACATCTAGTCAGTGTCGAATAAACTCACATCGAGATAAAAAGTATTTGCTCTAAAATATTATAACTAAAGTTAAAGCTTTTTGGTTTTCTATTTTAAACTATTCAATTTTTTTCAAAAAAAAAATCTAATAAATGCAAAGAATTAAGAGTATAGAAATTTCATATGCATTTGTTTATGGGTTATTCTGTGAAGATTTTTACTAGAGTTTGATAGTTTGGTTAATTTGTTACGTAATTTTACTACTACTATCTAATCATAAGTTATATAGAAAGTCAAAAATAATTTTTCTTGAATTGGTATGGGCATAAATTTTAAGGGAATTTCTTATCCCACCCTATGGAAAATCATAAATACTTTTTAGATTTCAGAGATGCATCTCGGAACGCACCCTTGCACTATTTTTTGACGCATTAAATGAGTGTTGTCTCAGAGTAAAACAAAATAGAGTGTGACTCACGTATAATAAACTTTTATTCTCATAAATAAATAATAATAATACACAATATTGAGTTATATTGTTAAAAAATGGGGACAAGTACTCAAACAAGTTTTATCTTAGTATTTATATATGCTAGAAACTAAAATAAGAAGAAACATAAGATTACTTTATGCCAAAAGAAATCAACACTTTTGTTATATTTATCATCTTCTTAAACCTTCTCTTTGTGAAAAGTATAACAACGCCATAATAAAATTAACACATACGACATGAATTACTTTTACGCGGAAAGAATGTCATTTTCTTTATGGTGTTATTCATCATAGTATGGTCAATTACTAGAATACCTTTAGTTATTGTAATTAGTTCCCTCTAATTGTTATAAGTAATTAATTTCTTTTGAAGATAACAAGCAGCCACTTTTGTGACTTCTAGTAAGTGTTGAATAAACTCACATCGATACATAAAGTATTTGCTCTAAAATATTATAACTACAGTTAAAGCTTTTTGGTTTTCAATTTTAAACTAGTCAATTTTTAAAAAAAACTTTTAATAAATGCAAAGAATTAAATGTCTAGAAATTTCATATGCATTTGTTTATGGGTTATTCTGTGAAGATTTTTATTAGTGTTTGATAGTTTGGTTTAATTTGTTACGTAATTTTACTACTACTATCTAATCATAAGTTATATAGAAAGTCAAAAATAATTTTTCTTGAATTGCTATGGGCATAAATTTTAAGGGAATTTCTTATCCCACCCTATGGAAAATCCAATATACTTCTTAGATTTTAGAGATGCATCTCCAAACGCACCCTTGCACTATTTTTGACGCATCAAATGAGTGCTACCTGAGAGTAAAACAAAATAGAGTGTGACTCACGTATAATAAGTTTTAATTCTGAAAAATAAATAGTAATAAAACACAATATTGAGTTATATTGTTAAAAATGTGAACAGGTACTCAAACAAGTTTTATCTTAGTATTTATATTTGCCTGAAAGAAAAATAAGACGAAACATAAGATTATTTTATGCCAAAAGAAATCTACACTATTGTTATATTTATCATCTTCTTAAACCTTCTCTTGTATTAAAAGTATAACAACACCATCCTAAAATTAACAAATATGACATGAATTACTTTTACGCGGAAAGAATGTCATTTTCTTTAGGGTGTTTTTCATCATAATTAGGTCAATTACTAGAATACCTTTAGTTATTGTAATTATTTCCCTCTAATTGTTATAAGTATGTAATTTCTTTTGAAGATAACAAGCAACCACTTTTGTGACATCTAGTAAGTGTTGAATAAACTCACATCGATACATAAAGTATTTGCTCTAAAATATTATAACTAAAGTTAAAGCTTTTTAGTTTTCTATTTTTAACTATTTAGTTTTAAAAAAAACTTTTAATAAATGCAAAGATTTAAGAGTATGGAAATTTCATATGCATTTGTTTATGTGTAACAACCCGTATAATATATATCTAGAATAATATCATACAAGTGTTAATAATAGGTACTGATCCAACCTAAGTGCTTAATGGCATCAATATATATACATGTCCAAACTAAAAACATCAATGGAACATGTTATACATTAATGGATAAACAATAAAAATCTAAGAACTATGTGCAATATCTTCATGGCACACAAATCCACAACAGAAGATCATGATAAACAGCATCCCTTGAAACATCCACAACAACTTCTCTTAGATTCAACCTGCAAGGATTACTTGAAAAATAACACACTACGCCAAAAACTGGAATAGACAGTGCCCCTTAGAGGGCGCTTTCTTAAAGAAGCGCACTCTAAAGTGAAGAGAAAAAATAAGGAGCGAACAATTGGAATAGACAACGCACTTTAGAGGGCGCTTTTGTAACAAAGCGTCCTCTAAAGTGAAGCGAAAAAATAATGAGGAAATGGAGGGACACCAATAGAGGGCGCGTTTATAAAAGCGCCCTCTAAGGGTACCCTTAGAGGGCGCTTTTAAAAAAGCGCTCTCTAAGTCCATGTACATTTCCAGTTTATAAGGCGCTTTTGGAAAGCCTTAGAGAGCGCTTTCAGAAGCGCCCTCTTAGGCCCCCTTTAGAGGGCGCTTTTTTAAAGAAGCGCACTCTAAAGTGAAGAGAAAAAATAAGGAGCGAACAATTGGAATAGACAGCGCACTTTAGAGGGCGCTTTTGTAACAAAGCGCCCTCTAAAGTGAAGCGAAAAAATAATGAGGAAATGGAGGGACACCAATAGAGGGTGCGTTTATGAAAGCGCCCTCTAAGGGTACCCTTAGAGGGCGCTTTTAAAAAAGCGCTCTCTAAGTCCATGTACATTTCCAGTTTATAAGGCACTTTTGGAAAGCCTTAGAGAGCGCTTTCAGAAGCGCCCTCTTAGGCCCCCTTTAGAGGGCGCTTTTTTTACAAAAGCGCCCTCTAAGGTCCCCTTTAGTAAACATTAAAATTATAACATATACTGCATGTCTCTTTATTTTCCCTCTCTATATGCTATTTCGTTTACGTAACTGGGTTTTCTCTCTACTGCGATTACTCTCGTCCTCCGTTCGTTCTCCCTCCCTCACCGTCGTCGTCGCCGTCGCCTTTTTCTGCTGCTGCGTTCACGTTCACTGAGTTATCTGCGTCCACCGTCGCTGTTCACTTTCTTCTCCATCGTTACCGTCACCTTGAAGGTATTTCTCTTCTCCATCGTTACCGTTCACTTTCTTCAGGTGTTTGATTAGGGAATTTTCTAAACTGAGTTTTACATTTTATGCATTATGTTGATTAATTTTGTTTAGGGCAAACGAGCACTATATGGTGTTCATGAGCACCTTGTTGTAAGGTTTTTTATTTCTGATTGAAAACTGATGTCATTTGGAGTGTGTTTGAGCTTGTGCTTGGAAGTTTGATGATTATGGATGCAAGTTTGGTCATGTTCCAAACACCATAAGTTTTTGCATTGGTCTTTTGTATGCAGTAGGTGTGTTTGAGTTTGTATTCAATAATGATAAAAAAAGAGAGAGTTTAGATTGTTGTAACATGAGAGAAATGGAAGGTATATGAATGTGTTTTTTGTGTAGCTTCACGAATATGGTCATTGTCTTACTTGGGTATTATTGAATCATTTCTATATTACAGATAAAATGGCTAACCAAGACGATACCCATGACGCGAGTGGATCACGTAACAATGTTGAAAAAGAAATCAAACGAGGATTGACTGTTATGAAGTCAATCATTTGTGCAAGAGACAAGGGTGAAAATTTTGAAGTACATTGGAGTGCTGAAGACCAACTAATTGAGCCTAATGGTTCAATGTTGGCAAGTTACATTGGTTTCCTTGTTCGACAACATATTCCGATTACATGTGATAATTGGAGAAGTCCGGAATTGAAGGTTGGCAAAGAAAAAATATGGTCCGAGATACAGGTACTTACCATATATTGTTATATGTTTTTTTTGTTGACTATTTGTTGACCATATATTGTTATAATATTACTTATAATAACACACTCCATGTGTATGTTTTTTAGAGATCCTTTCACATCGATGAAAGCCGGCAAAAATATTGTATTCAATTGGCCGGAAAAAGACTCCGAGGATTTCGATCCTTTTTGTCCAACAAATTTCTCAAGGATGAAGAAGGAAAATTTGTTGAAACAGAACGGCCAATGAAGTATGCGGAGATTATTTCAGCCGAAGAATGGGATAACTTTGTCGCCAAACGAAGAAACGAAAAATTCCATGTAATGTCTATTAATTATGGTATTATACAATTGTTAAGTTACTTGGTTCTAATATGCCTTAAACTTTTCTATCCAGGAAGTAAGCGACAAAAATTGGAAAAGGGCATCAAAACCCGCGTATCCGTACAAAAAAGGGCGTACGGGATATGCACGGTTACAACAAAGAATTGTGAGTATATTCAAATGCTATGAGCTTATACATTGTCACAATATGTTATAATTGATGATCTTATAATCTGATTCAATGTGTAGCTAGCCGAGGAGAAAAGTGACGCAACATCTCTTCCGGAGCACGTATTGTGGAAGGCTGCTCGGGTTGGGAAGGATGGGGCTGTCGTTGAAGCGGTTCAAAATATTTATGAGGAATGTGTAAGTATATGTAACATTATTTCTTTAATTATATCGAAAATTTTGTTAGACATATAATTCATTTTTAATCTCCTCTAATAATATTTCAGGAGACTTTATCCCAAACCTTACCTTCAACCGAGGTCCAGGATTGCAGGAGCGTACTTAGTCGAGTACTAAATGTTCCTGAGTATTCCGGTCGTGTGAGGGGTAAGGGTTTTGGTGTGACTCCGTCGTCATTTTATAAAAAACCAAAAACAAAAAATCCTACCAACAAAGAGGTGATGGAGACCTTGGCGGAGTTAAGGGCACAAGTACTCGAACTGCAAAAGGAGAATGTAAGGTATAGAGAGGAAAGGTGCGGTTTTGAGGCAAAAGATACTAGTGACCGAGCTAGTATCAATTGTCAACCGAAATTTCCCGAGGTAATTATATATGTTATTATGAAATTAAAATAGCACTTTTTTACTTGACACATATACACGTTAACAATAACATTTATTATTGGTTTAGGGTATTACACCTTGTCAGCTGTATCTATCGTCACCAACTTATCGCATAGTTGGCAAGGGAAAAGTGCACAACACTTCGGGTGAATTACTTCACCATAATCCCCTCCCGGTGGGATATATGAAAGTTTCGGTTGACCTTGTATTAGATACGGACGCGCTTCTACCATTACCTGACGTTGTTTCAGAGACAACGTTGATGCGAGATGCAGTCGGATCCTTTGTTGGATGGCCGTCAGGTCTAATTTTCCCAGATGCCGAGGTATATATGTTCTAAATGATTATGAATATTTAGTGTTCACATTTCAATTCAGCTACAATTATGATATTTAATCAATCCTTATTACATGGTAATGTTAGACTCCTACAAGACCCACACATAAAGCTGGTAAAGGGATTTCAAGACGCATCGAGTCGGTTTCATCTCAAAAAGAGGTACAAATATATATACCCATTGAATTATATACGCAACGATTCTGTTGCATCACAAAAAGTCATGATTTAATTTATATGAATTTTTAGGTTCCCGGTCGAAAGTTGAAAAGCGCTGGTAAGGATATTCCAACGACGTCCGGGACAAAATCTCAAATTATGATGCGTCTTGAGAAAATGGTGGAAGAGTCCGATATTATGCACGGCGCCATCCGTAGTGTAGATTTCGATGAAGGTGTTTTCGGAATTGCTCATTCCGAAATAATTGCAAAGGAGGACATGCAACAACTTTTTGAACGCGAAGAATTGGGCATCGCTGTCATTCATACATACATATGGTACTCCGATCAATCTATTATTTACTTAGTTGAACAATTTATTTACACATTTCAATGAGTAGTCTAATGTTTATTATGTTTCTATTTAAGGTATATGTATGACACATTGATGCGGGGAACTGAATTGTGTAACCGTTTCAATTTTATTGCTACTTCCCGTATCAACACAACGTTAATAACGAAAAATCCAACATCCGTAAAGAATGAACTAGTCGATAGATTCATGGCGGTCGGCGATAATACTACACCCAGTTTGTATTTTTTACCGTTTAATTCTGGCAACGGGTTAGATTTTCTTTCTAATAATTTCATTCTAATCTATGTATATCTTTTACGTAGAAAATTTTCATGCATCTAAATTTTTGTTTTATTTTACAGTGGTCACTCGGTGTTGGTTGCTATGGATCTTTCGAGACTAATGGTGTATTATCTCGATTCGTTATCGGGTGATTGGAGTAAATATCCGAGTATGAAGAAGACGATTGACGCGTAAGTGAAATTCCCCTAAATATTCGTGTGTATTTGTATATTTAATTATGTCTGTCAGATTGATCTCAATATACGTTTTTATTTTGTTAGGGCAATACTAAAATTTAGATCGAAAAAGAATTATCGTAATAGGAAGGACATTACCTGGGTCAGAGTTCAGGTATATATTAAGTATCTTATTTTTGCTTATAATAGTGTTTGTTTTTTGCTTATAATAGTGTTTGTAAGAAATTAACTATATATATATTGTTTGTTTTTCTGTGTAGTGTCCTCAGCAAAACAATTCGGTCGATTGCGGATTTTTTGTATTGAGATTTATGAGAGATATCATTGCGTTGAATCGTATAGACATCCCAAAAATGGTATGGAATAATAACTTAGGGTTTATTTTAATATTATCGGATATTTCATCTAATTTGTTACTAAATCATGAATATGTTTTATACTCTTAATTGTAGTACTTTGACGAATACAAATCTTACTCAAGAGCTCATTTGGATGAAATTAAGGATGAATTGTGTCAATTCATTATTGATCAAAGAATCATATAGCTAGGTTGTATATTGTTGTACATATATGTATGGAATGTTGTTGTTGTATGTTGTTGTTGTATATATGTTGTATATTGTTGTTGTACTTTTACTAAATCATGAATATGTTGTTGTATATTGTTGATCAAAGAATCATATATTAATGTTGTATATATGGAGGATTAATGTTGTATATAAATGGATTCATGTTGTATATATCAATGGATTAATGGTGTATAACATTGGATTAAAGGATGAAATCAATATGAATTTTACACTTTTGCAGCATGCGAACAGGTTCCCAATTAAATACCCACTGTTTTTCAAACAAAGTTTTTTAAAATAACTAACACTTTAGAGGGCGCTTTCTGTAGGAAGCGCCCTCTAAACACTTTACATTGACAACTTTAGAGGGCGCTTTGTCCAGAAAGCGCCCTCTAAGGTGGCCCTTTATGGACCACTCCAGAGGGCGCTTTTTTCTGAAAACGCACTATAATGTGGCCCTTAAAGGGCCACTTTAGACAGCGCTTTCTCCAGGAAAACAAAGCGCTGTCTTTACCTATGCCAGCGCCACTTTAGAGGGCGCTTAAAAGCGCTGTTATAGGCCAAAATAAGCGCCCTTTTTTCCCTTATTTGGCGTAGTGACAACAATAATGGGATGAGATAATAATCTCAGTGAGTTATCCTATCCTATGGGTCCACTCATCTCTACAGGATTTTCTAATCAATATTCAACTCATATCTAACTCAAGTCAACAAGGGAACGAAGACTTGAGCGATGGGGAAACTATCTCGCAATTGTATGGCAACATGCATCTGAGTTCTCATAACTCAACCACGATCATTATACAGATCACGAAACATCAATTCCTAAACGGACTTACGTCTAAGTCAGGCCCGGTTCATGCATGCTCGTATGATTCGACTTTCATGATGGATATCCGGTTCCCCTATAGGACTTAAACCCACTATTGAGAACCATCACTCGTATGGGACTCTACCCACTTTGAGTCTCTTTCACCGTATGGGCCTTATCCCACTTTGGTGTCCACCTTTCCCCCATGTCCGCCATGGTTGGGGCTCAAACCCAATTGAGGCTCGAAGCATTGGTCCCACATCTCAATGCTTACTTGTCTAAGCATACCAAAAGAGATGTGTACCATCATAGAAAAACACATATTCTGAATACATGATCGGTTCCACAATCATCGGTTCCACAAACCATAACAAAATCCATCAATCACAGGTGACTTCATTCACCACAATACACAAATAATAACATGGCATGTTCCATACAATGTGTCTCATTCTCAATCATGGCAATAATTCGTCCACGACCTCCACATAGACATCGTACGAATGAATACCGTATTCTCGTTCATATATCACACATGTTCCATAACCTAGATTATCTTTCTAAGTTATTAATCATGTTATACTCCTAGGTTTTCTCCCTCACCTTTGTAAGGTTTTTAATCATGTTATTTCACAATCAAACATATCAACCATGTTTAACATCCATCATAATATAATTCATAGAATTTGTAAGACACATAATATACTATAACATGGTATCATAATAATAGCCTTTTTCGTTATCTTACTAACGCATCCGTCCGCATCCAAAACGGAGTTATAATACTCAATTAATTCATTAATCTATCTTAATCAAGATTTAGATTAACATTTATTCATTGCATGACTATTAAACAATAAGATCCTTAGCCTAGTGGTAAGGCTTGTACCATATCAAGGAGGTCCCGGGTTTGACCCCCATTGGTAACATATTTTAATTCATCAAATAATTAATTCATGTCAATAGATTGATCAAATGAATCAATCGATTGAATGTGAATTGCTCTCAAAATTTTACTAAACCAATCGATTGGTTGGAACCCTCCCATTAATAATGTTGTAGTTTTCTTTATTTGTGGGGTCTTATATATATTCCATTTTAATGTGCCTCACACACAACCCGAAAGAATTCGGGGGAAGGGGTCATTTCATTTTTTGATCCAGAATGAATAGTTTCAAGAGATGAGAGAATTCAGAATACCCACTAGAAATACTAATCCAATCCATAATGATGTACCAGAAAAGACAACATTTTTGTTACTTGACCAACCATCAGGAGAAGCAAATACAACAGGTACACTAATTAATAAAATGGATGAAGTAACAATTAATGCAAAAACAGCTAATTGAAACGCAATAGTCATGTTTATAATCCTCTAATTTACCAACAAAAGAACTATGCCATTTGATCCCCCAACCCCTTATTGTCCCCTTCCAAAAATAAATAAAAAGACATTCTCCTTATGGAGGGTTTTATCATGAATCCATTGATTTTAGATGACACTCCTTATTGGGGCATGGATCGAGGGGTAGTTTTTTTTATTTCACAAAAGAGCATGCTGGATCATGCATATATAATATATACGGATAGAGAACTAGACCAATAGATTCACACTGGATATCTTTATCATAGATAGATATCTTTATCATAGAGAAAAGGGTATTAATTTGTATGGTCATGTTCTCTTGAGTGGAATAAAGATAAAATAGAAATTATCTTTTAGAGAGATGGCTGAGTGGTTGATAGCTCCGGTCTTGAAAACCGGTATAGTTCGAAACAAAGAACTATCGAGGGTTTGAAATCCCCCTCTCTCCTTTTTCTTGGCGAATGGATTTTTTTTATTGATTTTGGTTGGCTCAGTTTTTTCGGGCTCGGCTATATCACCACTTAGCTGAGCCCGAAAAAAGATTAGATATAAATGAATTGAAAAACAAAACCTTTTTTCAATATGATCTCCTCGACTCAACCCAATATGTATACTAAAATCAAAGTGATTCTTACGTCAAGCATTGGATTTCATGTCTCAATTAAGAGGAGTCATGGAAAGAACAGGCTCAAAATCTTTATCAATTCCTTTTTCAAATCCTGCGGCAGCTGCGCGAGCTCTTCCTGCGTGCCATAAATGACCTACGAATAGGAAGAATCCTAGAACAAAATGAGAAGTAGCTAACCAACTTCTAAGAGAGACATAATTGACTGCATTAATCTCTGTAGCTACGCCAGCCACGAAATTTAAAGAACCTAAAGGAACATGAGTCATATATTTCGCGGAACGATGTTCTTGCCAAGGCTGTATATCTTTTTTCAGTCTACTCAAGTCCAAACCATTAAGACCTCTTAGAGGTTCTAACCAGGGAGCACGCAGATCCCAAAAACGCATAGTTTCTCCTCCAAAAATGACTTCTCCGGTCGGAGAACGCATTAGATATTTACCTAAAACGGTAGGCCCTTGAGCAGAGCCTACATTAGCTCCAAGACATTGGTCTCTAACTAGAAAAGTAAATGCTTGAGCTTGAGAAGCTTCCGGTCCAGTGGGACCATAAAACTCACTAGGATAAGCAGCATTATTAAACCAGACAAAGCAACAAGCTATAAAACCAAAAACGGCTAAAGCACCTAAACTATAGATAAGTAAGCTTCTCCAAACCATACTAGTGCACGCCGAGCCCATGCAAAGGGTTTGGTTAAGATATGCCAGATTCCACCAAGTATACAAATGGAACCCAACCATACATGTCCCCCAATTATATCTTCCAAATTGTCCATACTAACAATCCAACCTTCTCCCCTAAAAGGGGATTTTAGTAAATAACCAAATAGAATGCTTGGACTAAGGGTGAAGTTGGTAATTTTTCTTACATCTCCCCCTCCTGGAGCCCAGGTATCATATATACCTCCAAAATAAAAAGCCTTAAATACTAGAATAAAAGACCTTATACCTAACAAAATTAAGTGAATACCTAAAATAGTAGTCATTTTATTTCTATCTTTCCATACATAACCAAAGAATGGAAAAGATTCTTCAAGAGTCTCAGGTCCCAATACCGCCAAAGCCCAATACTGCAGAGGAAATTAAGTGAATTACTCCAGACACAAAGTATGGAAAGGTGTCGATAACTTCCCCTCCAGGACCTACCCCCCAACCTAGAGTTGCTAGATGGGGAAGTAAAATTAAGCCTTGTTCATACATGGGCTTCTCGGGTACGAAATGAGCAACTTCAAATAGGTTCATTGCTCCGGCCCAGAATACCATTAATCCGACATGGGCTACATGGGCCCCCAGTAGTTTACTAGATAAATTGATAAGTCGGGTATTACCAGCCCACCAAGCAAAACCAGTAGTTTCTTGGTCACGACCAGTTAAAGCTAAAGTTCCATTAAAGAGCGTTTCCACGTGGTAGAACCTCCTCAGGGAATATAAGGTTTTCATGAGGCTGATCTTAAGTCGCTATCCACGTACGAATACCTTCGTTTAAGAGAGTATTTTTGGTGTAGAAAGTCTCAAACTCAGGATCTTCCGCTGCGCGGATTTCTTGAGAAACAAAGTCATATGCACTTAGGTTCAGGGCCAGATCGACTACTCCAAGAGCACTCATCCATAAACCAGTTACTGGTACAAATAACATAAAGAAATGTAACCAACGTTTATTGGAAAAAGCAACCCCAAAGATTTGGGACCAAAAGCGGTTAGCAGTAATCATTGAATAAGTTTCTTTTGCTTGGGTTGGGTTAAAAGCCCGGAGTGTATTTGCTCCATCACCATCTTCAAATAAAGTATTTTCTACGGTAGCGCCATGAATAACGCATAGTAGGGCAGCGCCCAATACACCAGCAACTCCCATCATATGAAATGGGTTTGATATCCAATTATGAAACCCTTGGAAAAAGAGAATGAATTGAAATATAGCTGCTACACCAAAACTAGGCGCAAAGAACTAACCAGATTGGCCCAGTGGATAAATAAGGAATGCAGAAACAAAAATAGCAATTGGATCGGAGAATGCGATTGCATTATAAGGTCTCAATTGAACAGATCGAGCAAGTTCAAATTGACGTAACATAAAACCCATTAATCCGAAAGCACCGTGAAGAGCAACAAAAGTCCACAGACCACCTAATTGACACCAAGGGGTCAAATCTCCCCGTGCTTCAGGACCCCACAGTAACAACAAAGAGTGTGCTAAACTATTAGCAGGAGTAGAGACTGCTGCAGTTAAGAAGTTACAACCTTCCAAATAGGAACTTGCCAATCCATGAGTATACCATGAAGTTACAAAGGTGGTACCTATGAACCAATCCCCCACGGCAAAATAGGCGCAAGGAAAGAGCAATAGACCGGACTAACCCACAAAAACAAAACGGCCCCTCTGTAACTAGTCATCCATAATATCAAATAAATCATTTTGAGTTTTGGTAAATTTACCAAGAGCTATAGTCATAGTAATCCTCCTATTCAACTACTTCAAACCATTTCCGAACACCTCCTAGCATTTTCAGGGATGGAACCTTCGAGGCCTTTTTCATTTTATATATGATATGATTTCTCGTAGACTCTCCCTTGTTTTCGACTGGGTTTCGAATAGAAAAATTATTTTTTTGTCGATTGATATCTAATCTAGGTCAAATCCATTGACTTAATTGGCCTATTCCTTTCTATTCTAAAAAAATTCCCTAAGTCATGACTCGAAAAGTGTCTTATGACTCATAAATCCTATAAATACATTTTTTAAAGAACTATTCCATAAACAAATGATCGATCGCTTTTATTACTCTCGTTACTAGCATATCCCCAGACATACTACTCTGCTTTTATCAAATAAGATTATTCTTGAATCTTGTTCGTGAAATAAAAAAAAATTGTTTTCTATATTATTCGAATTTGTATGTCTAGAAAACTACTAGAGGATCCTATATTTTACTTTCTATTTTACATTGATTTCTTTTATTGTCTTCTTTGTTCTATTTTTATTTCATTCAGATTAATCAAATTCTGACGTATACCCTTTCGTGCGGATCGAGGTAAGAAATTGGAATATTTTTCTTTATGTGCAAGTTTCGTCCATTAATTTCCTTCAAAATCTTGTATGCCTTGTATGCATAGATATGAAAACCAAATTTGGATACTTGAAGTCATGATTTGATGGATTTTTCGATTATTATTATAGACATATCTTCAAGAAATAATAGAAATCAATTTGGATCTTTTCTTGTATTCGGAAAAAAGATATTTTGAAGTCAAATGACTTGTCTGTTGGAACTTAAAATAAGCCTTCCACTAGAGGAGAGGAGTAGAAATTGATTCCTAGGAACAATAAGATTTTATCCGAAATATCAACAGATTCTTGTAGAGTTAGAACCAAAAAGGTATTAAAAAGAAAAAAAGATCCACTATTCGAATTTCATTTCTATCCAATTTGAATATCAGAATAGTGGATATAGTTATGATTCAACAGGTTAGGTCCACTTACTTTTTTTAGAATCTCTCCCTTTATTTGATTGGAATAATCGAAAATAGGAGTATCTGACAATTCAAGGAAATATTACATTCTAAAAAAAGAAATAATATATATAGAAAAGAATGCCATTTCCCTTTCTAACTAGAATGAGTTTACTCTATTCGAATGATAACAATAACTTAATAGAGTTTCAATTCTAAATTCAATTTTTTAATGAAATTCAACTATTCCTTCATTTTATTTTATTTTATTACAAACAGAAACTTCTTACAAATATCAAGAATATTTGTATATGTTCCTTCAAATAGGAATACTACTGTTATCATTTTTTGATAAAAAAAAGCCCTTTATCGGATTTGAACCGACGACTTACGCCTTACCATGGCGTTACTCTACCACTGAGTTAAAAAGGCGTTGTTTGAATCAATTCCCGAATACAGAATAAGTCAATATGAATATGAGTTTAGTACATCTATTTGTTACTGCATATACTTATTATATATATATATATATATATATATATATATATATATATATATATATATATATATATATATATATATATATATATATATATATATATATATATATATATATATATATATATATATATATATATATATATATATATATATATATAAATCAGATTTATATATATGTACATAGATCTATTTTTTGTACCAACTCATTAATGAACAAAAAATTGGATTGACGGGTATAGTGAAAAAAGAATTTATTCATATTGGATTTGATAAATATCACTGGAATTCAATTTTTCAAAACCGATTCGAATTGAAGTCATCTTCATCATAACACGAAATTAATTTCATTGATACATGTACCCCTAATTCAAATATTTCTGAATCTTTGATAAATGGATTCTATCTTGTCCCTCAACTGAATTCTTATTGATCTTCATCCTTTTTTATTCAATTTCCGGATTCATTCTCGTTTTTTATTTCTCGACTTAGTTTGAAATAGAAATATACCTAATTCAATCTTCTTAACACCGAATGAAAGTGAAAGAAATAAGGTGTTAATGCCCCCTGTTCCAACAAATCAATCATTTCCAGAAAGGATTCTATGTTTATTTTGGTTTGTTTCGCATTACTTCGTTTTGTTTTGTATTTTGTTGACTTATACATTGGTGATTGGAATGAACAATTTCGAAATCGAAAGGATTAATCAAACAAATGTAAGGAATTCTGAAAGATGAGAAGATCCTTCTGATCGAATCATTATATTGACAATTTCAAAAAACTGTTCATACTATGAACATAGTAGAATGGAGGTCGAGGAAGGATGCCCCCATCGTCTAGCGGTTTAGGATATTTCTCTTTCAAGGAGGCAACAGGGGATTCGAATTCCCCTGGGGGTAGGTGTAAGACCCCAATTTTGTCCCTAAGATCCCTCATGGCATTATAGCATTGCATTGCATTGCCTCAAGGATCATTGAGCATCCTGGCTTCCTTTCCCTTTGGGTGGGATCTCCTGTGAGTGGTTTGAGATCACCAGGCATGCTTGTATTATATATCATTGCTTTTCTTGTTTTATTCACTAACCAAAAGCACAAAAATATTGTCACTAACATTTGTTTTGCAGTTGAAGCAATCACAGGTCAAGCACTTCAAAGAGCATCCTTTGTACAAGAGCTGGGATATTTTCCTTGGTATAAGGACCATATGATCATTACGTTGAGCTTACATGAGCTAGGGTTTCATTTTGAAGCAAATCCCCAAGTGGTAAAGGCTCAAGTTCATCAAAGCATGTCAAGGTCATCTGAAGACCAAATGGTCAACTGTGGACTTTGAGGGTGGGGAAATGAATTTGAACACCTCAATCATGTTCAAATGAAGTCTATTTGTCATTTCAAACATATATCTTGAAGATTTTGAAGTCATGGCAAAGGTTTCCAAAAATGGAAAGTGACATGTAATTTCAAGTTTCCAAAAATGGCAAGTTTCTGGTCCACATTCAACTTGACTTATCAACATGAAAGAAGCTTCAAATAGATTTTTGGTGAACATGAAAGTTGAAGATATTTGTCTCCCCTTTTCAAAAAGTCCTAGTTCATGATCATATGATGAATGGTTGAGAAGTTATGGCCAAATGATCACAAAGTATACATGGAAGTTCAAAATGGCATAACTTTTGATTCAAAACTCCAAATTGGTCCATTCTTTTTTCAAAATGCTCCTCATAACCAATAAATTTCAAATCAATCATTGCCATGCATGAGAGAAGCTTGTATGCTCACTATTTCATTCATGACCATTTTGGAGGGAAATTCTACAATTCAAATTTGGTTCAAGATTCAAGCAAATTATCAATTCCATGTTGTTTATTGGTTGATTTTAAGTGGATTTGAAGCTCAGCATGGCACTGTTCACGTGTAGCGTGGCCACATAAGCTCACATTTGCATTTTTTGCATTTCACCTCATATCTCTCTAATCATGATTAGCCAATGCTTAATTTTGATTTCAGCATGATTAGCACATCATATAAATAGCAAACCCTAACTGTTTTGAAAGAAAGATAACAGAATTCAGATCTGAAAATCTCAAATTCCCTCCAAATTCTCTCTCTTCGAAATTCAATTTTCTCCAGATATTTTTTCATTCTCTTTGTAGATTCATGATCCTGGAGGAATTCTGAGCAAGATCCAACCATTGGTTTGAGGAATTGAGCAAGATTTCGTGCATATTCAAGTGCATCACATGTTAATGGAAGTTTGAAATTGAAGTGAATCTAGATGGTTTCAGCTGTTGTTTCTCGCACAAAGCTTCTAGTCAAGCATAGAGGAGTAGATCTGGAGATTGTGAGAGCTTGAACACACGATTTCAGCAAACTCCATCTCAAGTAAGTCAAAATTTCATCACCTCCTTTTGCCATTTTCTTGATATGATTGTGTAGATCCTGTAGCCTGGAGCATGCTGATAGGTTTAGTTTTGAAAATGGATGAATATTGAACATGTTAGATGAACTTTCAGTTTTGATGTTGATAATGTTTTTGCTCGATCCATAAAACCTAACATGAATTAGATGACATGAACATGATATTTGGACTCCTGGTTGATATGCTGGTTCGAACGGTGTATCATTTGCCAAAATCTGGAAAAAAATTCATGAAGCTCCTCCGGAGACGGCCGGAGAAGACGGTTGTTTCCCCCGTCTGGTTCGTTTAGGGTTTATATCCTAGGTGTATTCCGTGTAAGCACGTGTTTGGCAGTTCCATTGGCTTGTGCGTGTTTGACTATGCTGATGTGTGTTGCCAGCACATTATTGAAACACGGCGTTTCATTTAAATGATGTGGCTGATGATTGTGCTGTTACGTGTGTATTCCATTGGTTGCCATGCTTTTGACCATGCTTGCGTGTGTTTTGACTGCTGACTATGCTTGCCACGCGTTTTAGTAATATTGTGCATTTTGGCTTTCAAACCTGGACCGCTTGATGTGTTTTGCGCGCCTTATCCTATGGTTGAGATCATTTCTGGATTAATTCAAACATTATTTTCCCTCCATTTCTTTTATTATGTCAATATTATTTTGTTCATTTGAAAAATTCATAAAAAATAGTAAAATGCTCCAAATTGAGTCCATTTTTTTTCATGATCTTGTTTTAATGTCTAGTTTTTTTATAGGATTAATTCCATGATTTGTTTGCTTCTGGATTTTTATTTTTGCGATTTTTGATTGGACATTGTGCTAAATTGACATGTTGAATTCAATGCCTTGTGAAATGCTATGTGTTGATCCAATTGATCTGAAATTTTGCATGCTTGATCATCACATGTGATATGGATTTTTGAGCACTGGTTTGATTTTTTTCTCATTTGTATTCATTGTTTTTGACACATGGAGATGAATGTGACAATTTGTGTCACATTTTTGGCATTGCATTTGTGCATTTTTGTTCATCTATCATTTGAACTCTTCTGGATTTGATATTTTGCACATTGCTTGTTCATAACATGAGAAACTTGCATAAAAGGCCATTGCATGCTTTTCTATTTTGATTTGGATTTTCTAATTTGGATGTCCATTTTGTGCACATTTTCTTGCCTTTGCTTTACATTGATCATTTGAGCTACTTGCCTTGTGGATTGATATTGGTCCTTTTGAGGACATTTTGTTGCATGTTTGAATTTGCTTTATGCAAAAGATTGACTTCTGTTTTGATCATTTGATTTGGTTTTGGACCTAGTCTTTGTACTAGTGTTTTGTACATGAACTAACCTTGACTTGTGTTTCAGGTTTGGACACTTAGCATTAATGGTTGAGTTGCTCACCTTTTGAGATGCAAATTGGATTGTGTTCTGACTTCTTTGTGTTTTGTAGGGATTTGAGTTGATGTGTTGAGCTCATTGCTTCATTTGATTGCTTGACCATTACTCATTGAATTGTGCAACAGTTGAATGGTTTCACTATTTGTTTTTCTGATTGGTTGTTTGAGATATTAACTGTTTAGCTTTTGTACAGGTACATTAGTTGCTTGCTTTTAGATCTTGCTTGAGCTTTGGATTGTGGTTGATACACCACTTAGGTAGCTATTCTCTTACTCCATGTAGTCTGGAAGTCCTGTCACCTTTTTGGCAGGCATTTGGCTAGAAGTCCTCCTTAAGAGGCTCTGTTTGTGTTTGTTTACAAATTGTGCCAAAGACCTCTAGATGAGGCATGTGTTACTTGTTAAGTCCTCCTAAGTGAAGAGGCAATTGACGGGTAAAAGGGATTAGCAATCAATCCCCCGTTATTCAGTGAGTCGTTCATTATGCTCGCACTACGTGCTGATGCTCTTGAACATGTACCCAAGATCTTTGTCCAGTGTCTGTCAAGTGGAATAGGATCCCACTTTTTGGATCCCCACACTTTCTTCATCATGAGCTCACCCAGGCCAGGGTTAAGAGCATGAGGTCTCATCCTCATTTCCATTTTTGATCAGCTTCACCCTAACTCTCAATGTTAGTGGTTAAGAGCTCACATGTTACCCATTGCAGTTTGGCTTGTTTGTCGAGGTTGATATGACCCCTCTTGACTAAAGCCCACCTATTTGATTGAGCCTCTTGTATGTATATAATGTCGGATATAAGTCCATATATTGGCATTATGTTTCGTTTTTGTTGTTAGGGGTCGGATCTAAGTCCATTTATTGGCATTCTGTTTCCGTTTTGTTGTTAGGAGTTGAATGTAAGTCCATATATTGGCATTCTATTTCCTGCTTGTGGTTGGAGTTGGATGTAAGTCCATATATTGGCATTCTGTTTCCTGTTTGTTGTTTGGAGTTGGATGTAAGTCCATACATTGGCATTCTGTTTCCTTTTTGTGGTTGGAGTTGGATGTAAGTCCATGTATTGGCATTCTGTTTCCTTTTATTTGTGGATCTCTTATTGAGACTGGTTTTTGCCTTGCTCTTGCTTATTCCAAAGGAACTTACTTGGATCATCTCTATGATCTCAAGAAAGGAACTCCTAGTGTGGTTTCATTGTTCATCCCTCACCTTTTTTATTCCTTTATCTCTCCACCTTAACCCAAACCAAAAACTTTTGTGCAAACATTTGACTTTGTTTTCAACATTAGAAACCTAAGCCTTATGCTTTTGATTTTCAAACTTTCTTTTCATAATACTCATTTTGAATTGAATCTTTAAGTCAACTTTGACCATATTTTGTTCATACTTCTAATTGGTTAATGCAACCCACTCAAATGTGCTTCTTTTGTGGTTCCATGTCCACTTCTTAATCAAATTTTTCATAACCTTCAGCTATTAGGTTTGAGTTATATTTGTGGTAGATATAATACTCACCTTTGTCCTTAGTGATTGGACAATAAGCCTTCCATGCTTATTATAGGGTTAACCCCTCACTAGCATGTCAAAGCTATCCTCACATGGTGGACTTGTGGTTTTTCAGGTTGAGTTTTCTCCCTTTGATAACAAAAGACCTTAAGGCTTTTGGACCAATCAATCCACTCATTTGTTTTGAAATCTTTTACCCGAACTACGAGGTTTTGATCCTAATCTTTTCATAAGAGGGTACGTAGGCAATGGGTTCATCCATCCAAACACAAAATGTAAATAAACTTGTACATTCTTTTCTCATCTCTTCAATCATGTTTGCACAAATAATTTTCATAAACAATAACCTTTGCAACAAGCGTGAAAAAGGCTCCCTAGGAGTACCTAGGATGCTTTGGGTGCCTAACACCTTCCCATTGCATAACCAACCCCCTTACCAGATCTCTGACCTTCTTTTACTAGTTTTGTTTGTAAAACTTTTAGGTTTTTATTCGCTTTCTAACCTTTCCTTTGGATAAATAGAAGTGCGGTGGCGACTCAACTTTGTATGATTTACCTTGGATTTAGTCAATATCTCCAATGGTAACGAATACACCGCTACAGAAAAGTGGCGACTCTGCTGGGGAAAAATAAACCAGATCCCTAGTGGGTTTTGCCAACTTTTCACACTTGTTGTATTATATTGTTTATGACATATTTTTGTGCGATTTGGGATTATTGTATTGTATGTAATGCTTGATTTGCTTGATATATCAATTGCTTATGTGCTTGGTGATCTTTGTGAGATGAGTTCTATACCCGAACTCGAGTGCACTTAGGATAGGAGAATGGCGTAGTCTCGTCGACTTGTGTGGAGTTATTCCTTAGCAAGTTGACTTGCGAGTCCATTCACTTGGTGGAGGTCATGTTGGGATCAATAATGTCACACAAGTAAGTTGTGGTTAGACATTACTCTTTCCAATATAGACCTTAGAAGCCAAGGACCTTAGTTTACCAAACCCATCTTGGCCTATTTTTAGGACGTAGTGCGGAGGTCGTTCAAATGTAAGATTTGACACGATTGTTACGCGATACTACACTCATAAGAGTCTCTCTTAAGAATATTTTTGGAATACGAGTAGTCGTTTCTCCGATAATATTCGAAAGATGGGATGATGACTATGGGAACCTCTGGTAGAACATGTTTGGCAGGTTTAAACCCTAGTACACTCCCTTTTGGGTGGTTCTCAACCGAGACTCCATGCTCGTGACTTGCAACAAACCCTTGATTCATGGTCGATCCGTTCGTATGGCCTTAATATCAATGGAACTTGGGTGTTGATAAGGTGTAAACCATAATCCACCAAAATGGATGATTGATATTAAGGATAATATGAGCCATCCCATGACCTTTGTTTGGTGTACTTTGCTTGATCCTTGAGTGTGATTGTTGCATTCATGCATTCATGCATTCATCTACATCCATATCATCAGATAAAAAAAGAAAAATTTCAAGGAACTTAAGGGGTTTATTTGCAAAATTTTCAGACATGGAAAGACAAAGAAGGAATACAAAGAAGTACAGCTTCAGACAGCCCGATTTGAAAGAGTTAACGAATCTGACATCCTATGTATTAGATCCCTTGGGTTTCAAGGCTCGTTTTGGGAAGCTTCTTCCTCTTTTGACTACTCAGGTGGATGAAGGGTTGATGAGTGTGTTGGTGCAGTTCTATGATCCTCTGTATCGTTGCTTCTCGTTTCCGGACTTTCAGCTTTTGCCTACCCTTGAGGAGTATGCCTTATCTTGTGGGTATACCGATTCTGGATCAGTTGCCGTTCAGTGGCTTGGAGAGTATTCCTACTTCTCAAGAGATAACAGACATGTTGCACATAGATGAATCTCTGATTAGTGCTCATATAACTACCAAAGGTGGAATTCAAGGTCTCCCTTCCGAGTTCCTCATTGCTCAAGCTACTGTTTATGGGAAGGCCATGAGTGAGGATGCCTTTGAAGCCATATTTGTACTTCTCATCTATGGGTTGGTATTGTTCCCCAACATCGACAAGTTTGTGGATGTGAACGCCATTAGGATCTTCTCTGCTCTTAATCTCGTTCCCACTCTGTTGGGTGATACCTATTTCTCTTTGCATATGAGGAATGCAAAGGGTGGTGGCGCTATTGTGTGTTGTTTGCCTCTGTTGTATAAGTGGTTTATTTCTCACTTACCTCAGACGGTCGCCTTTAAGGAGAACAAGGGATGTCTAAGGTGGTCTACAAGGCTCATGTCTCTCACTAATGATGATATCTCTTGGTATAACCGGGTATATGATGGTGTGCAGATTATCGACTCTTGTGGTGAATTCTCCAATGTGCCTCTTCTTGGTACATGTGGTGGGATTAGCTACAACCCTGTTTTAGCACGTCGTCAGCTTGGGTTCCCCCTAAAGGATAAACCTAATAGCGTTCTGTTAGAGGGTGTGTTCTTTCAGGAGGGTAAAGATCCCCAAGGCTTGAAGGGAAGAATGGTTCGCGCTTGGCGCAAACTCCATAAGAAAGGAAGGAATGCGTTGGGTCCTAAGAATTGCATTGGTTTGGAGCCTTACACTGCTTGGGTAAGGAAGAGAGCATCTGAGTATCTCATGCCTTACGATTATCCGAGACCTACACCTTTGGTTGTGGCTGGGCCTTCAACCCTCCCTAACCAAGGAGTAGAGGAGTTGAGAGACGAAGACCTATCACGTGCCTGGATCCGTGAAAGGGAAGAGTTGCTTCAGTAGATTAAGGAGAAAGATGCTTTGATCGAGTTCCTCGAGCATCAAGTCATTGATGATCCTGATGATGCATGGACTTCTCTACTTCCTCAGTCTTCCAAGTTTTGGAAAAGGAGGTATGACCGACTCGCCAAAGAGAAGGCGGATATGGAGGCAGCCTACGAGAGAGAGGTGAAGAGGCTTCGTGCAGCTTATCTTCCTGTGTCCCGAGCTTCTAGGGATCCATAGGATGATTATTTTCCTTTTCTCTTGTATATGATTGACAATGTTGTACTTCTTTTTCCTGATGATATATGATAAGATATTTCCATATGCGATAAGATGCTTAATATTTCCAAAATTTCCAAATAAAACCCTAAAGTTCCTTTGAAATAAAAACAAATCATATGCACGAGCATTGCATGCATCATATGCATAAGTAGGTTTTGTTCCCAGCCTCTGGTCTTGTGGTCTAACTCTGTGCTCTTCATTTATTTTGAAGACAAGCTGACTCACCGGTACTACACCAGAGCCAACTCTTTCAGATTGATGGATCATCTAGAGCAAGAGAACCGTGAACTCGAGGAACAAGTCATCAGACTAAGTGCTTTGATAACCACTTGTCTTCCTTCTCATACATAGATGCTGAGGATGAAGTTGGAACTCCTTTCCAAGCTTTATCTATAGCTGAGCCTATTGAGAAGAGAACTCCTTCATTTGCTTCCTATAGAGATGCGAAACTGGCCATTGAATGTGGTGCATTTGCTGGTCTAGGAAAAATGATCGAGCTTGAAGACAATAAGTCTCGGGCTGGCATTGGCTTTTCTTCTGGGGTCTTCAATGAGAAAGGGTTGTTCAAGAGTGGAGGTTTCATCCACACCGGTCGTGACGAGGAAGCTGCTGCTATCTTGGAAGAGGATGCAAAGGACTCTGACAATTTTGTCATCCCTAGAGGGATCTGCAACAATTGGGTCGCTGTGGATGTTCCTACAGTTATCCATAAGTCAGAGTAATGATCACTTTGTTTGAAAAACCCTTCTCCCATGCCAAAAGGAGAAGTGATGACATTGTTGGCAACATTAATACAATGATATTTTCATTCAATAAATTCATGTTAAATGTTTGTTTTTCCAATTGTTTTCCATTTTTGCTTTTTTGCATGAAATTGGTGATCACAAAAAACCCTAAACAAGAATAAAATCAATCTTTTCATCTGCATAATGATTGCCTTGTTTGATTTCTAAAAAGCTGTTTATATCCAAAATCATTATGTAGGTTGATTTCTAAACCCATTGAACATAATGATCCAACGCCATCTCCCAATTTTGAGTTCCCTGTATTTGAGGCAGAGGAAGATGATGTTGACGAGATTCCTGATGAGATTACCCGTCTACTTGAGCATGAAAAGAAGATCATTCAGCCGCATCTTGAGAATCTGGAAACAGTCAACTTGGGGTCTGAAGATTGTGTTCGAGTAATGAAGATTGGGGCACTCCTGGAAGAATCTGTTAAGAAGGGGTTGATCGAATTGCTATGAGAATATGTTGATATCTTTGCTTGGTCGTATGAAGACATGCCAGGTCTAGATACATATATTGTGCAACATTTCCTGCCCTTGAAACCTGAGTGCGTGCCTGTGAAGCAGAAGCTCAGAAGAGCTCATCCTGGTATGGCAGTGAAGATCAAAGAGGAAGTTCAGAAGCAAATTGATGCGGGGTCTCTGGTGACTTTTACGTATCCTCAATGGGTGGCCAATGTTATGCCCGTGCCTAAGAAAGACGGAAAAGTCCGAATGTGTGTGGATTATAGAGATTTGAATAAAGCTAGTCTGAAAGATGATTTCCCTCTACCACACATTGATATGTTGGTAGACAATACAGCTAAATTCAATATCTTCTCATTTATGGACGAATTTTCCGGATATAATCAGATCAAGATGGCACCCGAGGATATGCAGAAGACAACATTCATCACACCTTGGGGAACATTCTGTTATCGAGTGATGCCCTTCGGTTTGAAGAACGCCGGAGCCACGTATCAACAAGCTATGACTACCTTGTTCCACTATGATGCACAAGGAGATTGATGGCTAGAAAGATAATGAGAGCAGGCTACTATTGGTTGACAATGGAGTCTGACTGCTGCAAATATGTGAAGAAATGCCACAAGTATCAGATTTACGCGGATAAGATTCATATTCCTCCGACACTTCTGAATGTGATTTCATCACCATGGCCTTTCTCTATGTGGGGAATCAACATGATTGGCATGATTGAGCCGAAAGCGTCCAATGGACACAGGTTTATTCTCGTAGAAATTGATTACTTCACTAAGTGGGTTGAAGTTGCTTCATATGCAAATGTGACTCGCCAGGTGGTCGTGAAGTTTATCAAGAATCAACTCATATGCCGTTATGGTGTGCCAGATAAGATCATTACTGATAATGGATCTAATCTGAATAACAAGATGATGAAAGAGTTGTGTAGTGAGTTCAAGATTGCACACCATAATTCTTCTCCTTACAGACCTAAGATGAATGGGGCTGTTGAAGCTGCTAACAAGAATATCAAGAAGATTATCCAGAAGATGGTTGTCACGTACAAAGATTGGCATGAGATGCTGCCATTTGCTTTGCATGGATATCGTACATCTGTCCGCACTTCAACAGGGGCAACCCCTTTCTCTCTTGTTTATGGCATGGAGGTCGTACTCCCAATAGAGGTGGAGATCCCATCAATGATAGTCTTGATGGAGGCCAAGTTGACTGATGCTGAATGGGTTCAGAGTCGTTATGACCAGCTGAATTTTATCGAAGAGAAGAGATTGACTGCCATGTGTCATGGTCAGTTATATCAACAGAGAATGAAGAAAGCTTTTGATAAGAAGGTCAAGCCTCGTGTGTTCCGAGAAGGTGACCTTGTGCTCAAGAAAGTCTTGTCTTTCGCGCCCGATTCCAGGGGCAAGTGGACTCCAAACTATGAAGGTCCATATGTTGTTAAGAGAGCCTTTTCAGGTGGTGCTTTGATACTTACAACTATGGATGGGGAGGATTTCACTCGTCCTATGAATTCAGATGCAGTCAAGAAATACTTCGCCTAAAATAAAAACAGAATAGCTCACTAAGTTGATACCCGAAAGGGCGACTTAGGCAAAAATGAGCGTCTTGGTGGATTGAAAACCCGAAAGGGCGATCCAGGCAAAAGTTAGAGACATGAAAAAACGAATATTTGCATCCCGCTAGATTGAGTACCTCATCCTGGGGTAATCTAGGCAAAAATTAGGGATTTGGCAAGTAACTGCATCCTGATAAGACTGTGTTCTACATCTGTCGTCCGTCAGAGAATTCTGTTCATTCGTCGTCAACTGAAGCTTCGAATACATCAAACTCGAAATTGGTGGAGAAATGGTCATTATGTTCAATGTAGCCCTTTTCCAATATATATCACCAATTACAAACTTGTAAAGATCTATGGAGTCTTGCCATTTGCAGGCTACCATTCCATCAAATGAATTTGAGCTTTTATCCAATTATTCGCACTCTTATTTGTTTCAATTCAACAAATGTTTTGCATGTTTTAATTGATAAAATATCATTGTTTTAAACAAACAAATTTTTCACAAATTGTTTTTTAACAAAGTGAACATTCACAATGATAAAAAAGATACTTAGGAGACCCTCAGTGCTCTCCCAAGGGTGGTATGATTTCCAACAGGGTAAGACATTTGTTCATATCCCTGGCATTTGACTGTATCCTCTTCCTCCGGGGCCTTTTGTAGGTTTTTCTCCCGAGCAGGTTGCCTTTTGTGGCTTCTTCCCCTAAGCAAAGTGTTGGGAAGATTTATTCATCCCTTTTCACTTCAGCAGAGCAATGGTCTTCCCTCCTCAGCAGAAGTGGCCCCTTTGGAAGGTTCGGTATTTGGTGGTTGATCCCCAGAATTTCCTCCAGCTTCCTCAAATAGATCCCCAGCGGAGTGGTTGGTGTGTTGGATCTTATCTATGATGGTTCAGTCTCCAGCAGGTATTGGTGTGGTGGATTTTATCTGTGATGACAGTTTCCCCAACCAGAATTGCTTTTGTGCCAGATTCTACTTGTGCATCAAGCTCTTCTCCCTAGCTGAGATTTGTGGTCTATCCAAGAGTGGTATGCTTGTTCAGATGTTCACCACTCTCCCCTTCAGCTGAAGAGCAATCTTTTCTTCCTCAGATAGATCCCCAGTAGAGTTGTTCGATTTTATCTGTGATGGTGTTATCCCCTGCAGAGATATTGCCGTTCCTGGTATCTCTGGATTCCCCAGTAGAGTTGTTGATGGATTCCCCAATAGAGTTGCTTTGTGGCAGTTTCTGCCTGTGTAGTGAACTCTCTTCCCTAGCCGGATTGATTGATGATTCATCCCCCAGAGATTTTGTGATTTCCTGATATCTCTGTTTTCCCGGCAAGGTTTTTGCTTCTTAGCATCTCGGATCTCCAGCAGTTTGGATGTTCTCCGGTGATCCTGGCTTTCTCCTTCGAGATGTAGTACCGGGTGGTTGATTCCTGGACCTGTTTGTGTTAAAAATGTTTGTTTGTCAGCATTCATCAAACATAAATCACGCATATACATGCATACTTATAACATTCAGATATTCATGTTGCATTCTTTCCCATATATCGTTGTTTGTTGTCTCCTGCTATTTGGTGGTATGTATTTCCCCAAGCAGATGTGGGTGTGTCCGATCCTTCAATATAGAGTCAGCCCCTTAAGCAGAAAGTATCTTTCTTTCCTGCCATTCCCCACTGAGTTATATCCTCGTGGACGACGGTGGTTTCCGTTTCCTCCCAACACATATATTGGGATGGGGTTCCCTATTGAGTTATATCCTCATCAGGATGAGTCTTGATTCAGTTTGCCTTTTTGGTTTGATCCTAAATTGGCTTCTTATGACTATCTCTGGTGTTTCCCCAGTAAGGTCGCCAGTGATCATTCACCTTATCCTCAACGGATTTTTGTGGTTTTCTATCCAGTATCCGGTAGATATAAATCCTACTTTCATCCCCTAGCAGAGGTAACCATTGTGGTTCATCCTGGTTGATGACGGATTTTGTGGTTTTCTACCCAGTATCCGGTAGTTATAAATCCTATGTTTTTCCCTCCCCATCGGAGTCTGTGCTTCCCCGCGGTATAAATGAATAACTGCTCAGTAATCGGCAATCATTCATCTTATCCCCAGTGGAATTTGTGGTTTTCTACCCAGTATCCGATAGTTGTAAACCCTATCCTTATCCTCAGCTGAGTCTTTGGTCTTCTACCCAGTATCCGGTAGTTGTAAATCCTATTTCTCCCCTTTGCAGAGTTAACCTTTGTTGTTCATCCTAACCGATGACGGTTACTCTTCTGTGGTTTTCTGCCCAGTATTCGGTAGATGTAATCCCCTCTTTGTTGGTTATCATTATCCAGTATTCGGTATTGATATTCCTTCCTTCTTGTGGATGATTGCTCTGAGTAAGCAAATTTATCCCCAGCGGGTCCTCTTTCATTTACCGTTTGCCGGTAATGATTGTTGCTCCCCCTTTTTGATTGGTCATCATTATATACCTAGTTTGGTATCCCGATGCCTTTTTCTTTTCGGTCGATTTATCCTTTGTTAACCTGCAACCCGGTTGTGGATAATCTTCCATGCGAGTATATTATCTACGTTTTGATGGCAATAGATAATATATCTCATGCACTCTTCAGTCGAAGCCTTTTGTGTTTCCCCAGTTGAGTAAGATTCGTTATCCATTTGCTGAGATAGTTGCCTTGTTTGCGCAATTTATCCCCAGTGAGTCATCTCTCGTCTACCCTGTTGTTGCTGGTAACGATTGTTTCTCCCTTGATTGGTCATCATTATACACCTAGTTTTGGTACCCCGATGCCTTTCTTTTCGGTCGATTTATCCTTTGTTAACCTACAAACCGGTTGTGGATAATCTTCCATGCGAGTATATTATCTACGTTTTGACGGCAATAGATAATATATCTCATGCACTCTATGGTCGAAGTCTTTTGTCCTTCTCCATTTGAGTAAGATTCGTATTCCTTTTGCGGAGTCGAATGTCCATCCTATAAACAAGTCTGCTTTTCCAGCTTTCTTCAGGATGATGAGTCTTTTGGCACACACACCAATTCACGCCTCGGTCGATTTATCCTTTGTTAACCTACAAACCGGTTGTGGATAATCTTCCATGCGAGTATATTATCTATGTTTTGACGGCAATAGATAATATATCTCATGCACTCTATGGTCGAAGTCTTTTGTCCTTCTCCATTTGAGTAAGATTCGTATTCCTTTACAGAATCGAATGTCCATCCTATAAACAAGTCTGCTTTTCCAGCTTTCTTCAGGATGATGAGTGTTTTGGCATAAAACCAATTCACGCCTTGGTCGGTCACCTATTATATACCCAGTAACCGGTATCCCTGGTGTTCCTTCCTTCTGCTCCCTATTATGACCTTGGTCCCCTGTGGAGTCAGATTTCCCTGAGTTGAAATATACCTTTTTCAGGTCTTCCTCAGATGATTTGGTTGATTGATATCTCTCACCCTTATACCGGTCTTAGATATTCATTCTTCCTGAGCTTGTTGCCCAGTAACCGACAACACCTCATCCTTTTGCTTCCCCTGGAGAGTCTTTTTTTAGTTTTCCCCAGCGGAGTTTTTGTTGTGATTCTCCTTTTGTTGTGTTGGCATATTCCCCAATACATGCATTTTTCCTGGCAAGGATGTTTTGTTCAGATCTTTCCCCAACCCGAGGCCGAATTTTTATCCGATGTGTCCATTGTGGATAGTTTTCCCGTGTTGGCGTATTCCCCAATACATGCATCTTTGAGTCAGCTTGAGTCTTTCCATTGGATTTATTTCCCTTTGGAACTTTTTCCCAGCTTTGAGTCGTGACCTGCTCACGCATTTTTATCCCTTCACTCCCCAGTTTCAAGTTGTGACCTGCTCACGCATTTCTTTCTTATCCCCATAAGAGTCCCGTTAGAGTCTCTGTCCCCTAGTGAGTGTATTACTCCTATGGATTGTTCATTTCTATTGATGTCTTTTCTCCTTTATGGACATATATCCCCACAGAGTTTGTTTTGCATACATACATTTGCATCATGAGGTCTCTCAGGGACCAAAATTTGTCTCTTTGTTATTATTTAAGCACATTCTATCTCGTCGAGACGAAGATTTTAACCTTCACTTCTCCAGCTAGAATGACCTTAAATAGGGGCATCTGTAAGACCCCAATTTTGTCCCTAAGATCCCTCATGGCATCATATCATTGCATTGCATAGCCTCAAGGATCATTGAGCATCCTGGCTTTCTTTCCCTTTGGGTGGGATCTCCTGTGAGTGGTTTGAGATCACCAGGCATGCTTGTATTATATATCATTGCTTTTCTTGTTTTATTCACTAACCAAAAGCACAAAAATATTGTCACTAACATTTGTTTTGCAGTTGAAGCAATCACAGGTCAAGCACTTCAAAGAGCATCCTTTGTACAAGAGCTGAGATATTTTCCTTGGTATAAGGACCATATGATCATTACATTGAGCTTACATGAGCTAGGGTTTCATTTTGAAGCAAATCCCCAAGTGGTAAAGGCTCAAGTTCATCAAAGCATGTCAAGGTCATCTGAAGACCAAATGGTCAACTGTGCAGTCAACAGAGGACTTTGAGGGTGGGGAAATGAATTTGAACACCTCAATCATGTTCAAATGAAGTCTATTTGTCATTTCAAACATATATCTTGAAGATTTTGAAGTCATGGCAAAGGTTTCCAAAAATGGAAAGTGACCTGTAATTTCAAGTTTCCAAAAATGGCAAGTTTCTGGTCCACATTCAACTTGACTTATCAACATGAAAGAAGCTTCAAATAGATTTTTGGTGAACATGAAAGTTGAAGATATTTGTCTCCCCTTTTCAAAAAGTCCTAGTTCATGATCATATGATGAATGGTTGAGAAGTTATGGCCAAATGATCACAAAGTATACATGGAAGTTCAAAATGGCATAACTTTTGATTCAAAACTCCAAATTGGTCCATTCTTTTTGCAAAATGCTCCTCATAACCAATAAATTTCAAATCAATCATTGCCATGCATGAGAGAAGCTTGTATGCTCACTATTTCATTCATGACCATTTTGGAGGGAAATTCTACAATTCAAATTTGGTTCAAGATTCAAGCAAATTATCAATTCCATGTTGTTTATTGGTTGATTTTAAGTGGATTTGAAGCTCAGCATGGCACTGTTCACGTGTAGCGTGGCCACATAAGCTCACATTTGCTTTTTTGCATTTCACCTCATATCTCTCTAATCATGATTAGCCAATGCTTAATTTTGATTTCAGCATGATTAGCACATCATATAAATAGCAAACCCTAACTGTTTTGAAAGAAAGATAACAGAATTCAGATCTGAAAATCTCAAATTCCCTCCAAATTCTCTCTCTTCGAAATTCAATTTTCTCCAGATATTTCTTCATTCTCTTTGTAGATTCATGATCCTGGAGGAATTCTGAGCAAGATCCAACCATTGGTTTGACGAATTGAGCAAGATTTCGTGCAGATTCAAGTGCATCACATGTTAATGGAAGTTTGAAATTAAAGTGAATCTAGGTGGTTTCAGCTGTTGTTTCTTGCACAAAGCTTCTAGTCAAGCATAGAGGAGTAGATCTAGAGATTGTGAGAGCTTGAACACACGATTTCAGCAAACTCCATCTCAAGTAAGTCAAAATTTCATCACCTCCTTTTGCCATTTTCTTGATATGATTGTGTAGATCCTGTAGCCTGGAGCATGCTGATAGGTTTAGTTTTGAAAATGGATGAATATTGAACATGTTAGATGAACTTTCAGTTTTAATGTTGATAATGTTTTTGCTCGATCCATAAAACCTAGCATGAATTAGATGACATGAACATGATATTTGGACTCCTGGTTGAATGCTGGTTCCAACGGTGTATCATTCGCCAAAATCTGGAAAAAATTTCATGAAGCTCCGCCGGAGACGGCCGGAGAAGACGGTTGTTTCCGCCGTCTGGTTCGTTTAGGGTTTGAATCCTAGGTGTATTCCGTGTAAGCGCGTGTTTGGCAGTTCCATTGGCTTGTGCGTGTTTGACTATGCTGATGTGTGTTGCCAACACATTATTGAAACACGGCATTTCATTTAAATGATTTGGCTGATGATTGTGCTATTACGTGTGTATTCCATTGGTTGTCATGCTTTTGACCATGCTTGCGTGTGTTTTGACTGCTGACTATGCTTGCCACGCGTTTTAGTAATACTGTGCGTTTTGGCTTTCAAACCTGGACCGCTTGATGTGTTTTGCGCGCCTTATCCTATGGCTGAGATCATTTCTGGATTAATTCAAACATTATTTTCCCTCCATTTCTTTTATTATGTCAATATTATTTTGTTCATTTGAAAAATTCATAAAAAATAGTAAAATGCTCCAAATTGAGTCCATTTTTTTTTCATGATCTTGTTTTAATGTGTAGTTTTTTATAGGATTAATTCCATGATTTGTTTGCTTCTGGAATTTTATTTTTGGGATTTTTGATTGGACATTGTGCTAAATTGAAATGTTGAATTCAATGCCTTGTGAAATGCTATGTGTTGATCCAATTGATCTGAAATTTTGCATGCTTGATCATCACATGTGATATGGATTTTTGAGCACTGGTTTGATTTTTTGCTCATTTGTATTCATTGTTTTTGAGACATGGAGATGAATGTGACAATTTGTGTCACATTTTTGGCATTGCATTTGTGCATTTTTGTTCATCTATCATTTGAACTCTTCTGGATTTGATATTTTGCACATTGCTTGTTCATAACATGAGAAACTTGCATAAAACATTTCAAGGCCATTGCATGCTTTTCTATTTTGATTTGGATTTTCTAATTTGGATGTCCATTTTGTGCACATTTGCTTGCCTTTGCTTTAGATTGATCATTTGAGCTACTTGCCTTGTGGATTGATATTGGTCCTTTTGAGGACATTTTGTTGCATGTTTGAATTTGCTTTATGCAAAAGATTGACTTCTGTTTTGATCATTTGATTTGGTTTTGGACCTAGTCTTTGTACTAGTGTTTTGTACATGAACTAACCTTGACTTGTGTTTCAGGTTTGGACACTTAGCATTAATGGTTGAGTTGCTCACCTTTTGAGATGCAAATTGGATTGTGTTCTGACTTCTTTGTGTTTTGTAGGGATTTGAGTTGATGTGTTGAGCTCATTGCTTCATTTGATTGCTTGACCATTACTCATTGAATTGTGCAACAGTTGAATGGTTTCACTGTTTGTTTTTCTGATTGGTTGTTTGAGATATTAACTGTTTAGCTTTTGTACAGGTACATTAGTTGCTTGCTTTTAGCTCTTGCTTGAGCTTTGGATTATGGTTGATACACCACTTAGGTAGCTATTCTCTTACTCCATGTAGTCTGGAAGTCCTGTCACCTTTTTGGCAGGCATTTGGCTGGAAGTCCTCCTTAAGAGGCTCTATTTGTGTTTGTTTACAGATTGTGCCAAAGACCTCTAGATGAGGCATGTGTTACTTGTTAAGTCCTCCTAAGTGAAGAGGCAATTGACGGATAAAAGGGATTAGCAATCAATCCCCCGTTATTTAGTGAGTCGTTCATCATGCTCGCACTACGTGCTGATGCTCTTGAACATGTACCCAAGATCTTTGTCCAGTGTCTGTCAAGTGGAATAGGATCCCACTTTCTGGATCCCCACGCTTTCTTCATCATGAGCTCACCCAGGCCAGGGTTAAGAGCATGAGGTCTCATCCTCATTTCCATTTTTGATCAGCTTCACCCTAACTCTCAATGTTAGTGGTTAAGAGCTCACAGATTACCCATTGCAGTTTGGCTTGTTTGTCAAGGTTGATATGACCCCTCTTGACTAAAGCCCACCTATTTGATTGAGCCTCTTGTATGTATATAGTGTATGATGCATTGTTTGCTTGATTGCTTTTAATGTGTTTGCTTTTGATGCTTGTATGTTGGTTAGAGTCGGATATAAGTCCATATATTGGCATTCTGTTTCCTTTTTGTTGTTAGGAGTCGGATCTAAGTCCATTTATTGGCATTCTGTTTCCGTTTTGTTGTTAGGAGTTGGATGTAAGTCCATATATTGGAATTCTGTTTCTGTTTGTGGTTGGAGTTGGATGTAAGTCCATATATTGGCATTCTGTTTCCTGTTTGTTGTTCGGAGTTGGATGTAAGTCCATATATTGGCATTCTGTTTCCTTTTTATGGTTGGAGTTGGATGTAAGTCCATGTATTGGCATTCTGTTTCCTTTTATTTGTGGATCTCTTATTGAGACTGGCTTTTGCCTTGCTGTTGCTTATTCCAAAGGAACTTACTTGGATCATCTCTATGATCTCAAGAAAGGAACTCCTAGTGTGGTTTCATTGTTCATCCCTCACCTTTTTTATTCCTTCATCTCTCCACCTTAACCCAAACCAAAAACTTTTGTGCAAACATTTGACTTTGTTTTCAACATTAGAAACCTAAGCCTTATGCTTTTGATTTTCAAACTTTCTTTTCATAATACTCATTTTGAATTGAATCTTTAAGTCAACTTTGACCATCTTTTGTACATACTTCTAATTGGTTAATGCAACCCACTCAAATGTGCTTCTTTTGTGGTTCCATGTCCACTTCTTAGTCAAATTTTTCATAACCTTCAGCTATTAGGTTTGAGTTATCTTTGTGGTAGATATAATACTCACCTTTGTCCTTAGTGATTGGACAATAAGCCTTCCATGCTTATTATAGGGTTAACCCGTCACTAGCATGTCGAAGCTATCCTCACATGGTGGACTTGTGGTTTTTCAGGTTGAGTTTTCTCCCTTTGATAACAAAAGACCTTAAGGCTTTTGGACCAATCAATCCACTCATTTGTTTTGAAATCTTTTACCCGAACTACGAGGTTTTGATCCTAATCTTTTCGTAAGAGGGTACGTAGGCAATGGGTTCATCCATCCAAACACAAAATGTAAATAAACTTGTACATTCTTTTCTCATCTCTTCAATCATGTTTGCATAAATAATTTTCATAAACAATAACCTTTGCAACAAGCGTGAAAAGAGCTCCCTAGGAGTACCTAGGATGCTTTGGGTGCCTAACACCTTCCCATTGCATAACCAACCCCCTTACCCAGATCTTTGACCTTCTTTTACTAGTTTTGTTTGTAAAACTTTAGGTTTTTGTTCGCTTTCTAACCTTTCTTTTGGATAAATAGAAGTGCGGTGGCGACTCGACTTTGTATGATTTACCTTGGATTTAGTCAATATCTCCAATGGTAACGAATACACCGCTACAGTAGGGTACTACGAAAGGAAATGGATCAGGGATTATCAATAAAGACTAAATTGGATTCTTCTTGGGTCGATGCCCGAGCGGTTAATGGGGACGGACTGTAAATTCGTTGGCAATATGTCTATGCTGGTTCAAATCCAGCTCGGCCCAAAAATATTTCTGGTAGGGGACGTCCATACTTGTTCAATTTATCTCTCTCAACATGGATTCCGTGAGGCTTGTTGTGAGTGATTATCTGGTCAACCTTGGTTCCTAATTGCGTGAATGTTTTGGTTTAGGAATTCTTTATTTTGCTGAGTCTAGCCCGATGTAAAGCTTTCCATGATCTTCTCATGGTTAGACTTCTGGGGCACAACTTGCATAAGTTGATTTGGTTTTTGGGCTTGATAACCTTGCGGTCTTTGAGGTGCATGATTTTGGATAGGGTTCTGGTTTTTATAGGAGAAATTTGGATGATTCTTCCATCCAGGGTTGTAAGTGTTTGAAAATGGGTTACCTTGGGCGTAATTCACTTGGTCGGTATTTAATTTGTTCAAAAGGTTACACTTCGCCAATTTGTGTCCTTTAGATCCACAGAGTTCACACTCTGTGTGGACTACTGCTACGGTGTTGGTGTTTGTAAACATATGTTCAATCCTAAGGGCTAAAGCGTCCATTTTCGCCTGCATCGTGTCTAGAGAGCTTACCTCATGTATTCCACCTTGGGTCTCCTTTTTCTCTATTGATGCTCGTTCAGTTCCCCATTGATAATGGTTTTAGGCCATATCCTCAATTAGGTCACAAGCTTCTAGATAAGGTTTGTTCATCAGCGCGCCACCTGCGGCATCGTCGATGCTCATCTTGGTGTTATAATGGAGTCCATTGTAGAAGGTATGAACGGTCAGCCATTGTTCTAGGCCATGGTGAGGACAGACTCTTAATAGCTCTTTATATCTCTCCCAAGCTTCGAAAAGCGATTCTCCTTGGTTTTGAGCAAATCTAGTTATTTGGTTTCGAAGAACATCAGTCTTACTATGGGGGAAATATCTAGCAAGGAATACTCTCCTAAGGTCTTCCCAAGTAGTTATTAAATTGGCTGGAAGTGAATCTAGCCATGAACGAGCTCTATCCCTGAGGGAGAAAGGAAATAATCTTAAACGGATCGCATCGGGTGAAGCGCCGTTAGATTTAAAGGTGTCGGCTAGTTGGATAAAACTTTTAAATGTTGATTCGGGTTCTCAGTAGCAAGACCCGCGTATTGGTTTTGTTGCACTAATTGCAACAAAGACGGTTTTAGTTCGAAATTGTTAGCAGGTATAAGGGGGTTTACTATACTCGAACTAGGTTCCTCATCAGAGGGTTGGGCAAATTCCTTAAGAGGTCTCCTATCGCGATTCTCGACCATAGCTTTCTTAATTCGGATGAGTAAGAGGCATGTACGAGTATAACATCCGGGTTCCGCTAAAGGATCTACTAAATTTCCGGTACTATGGGTTCTTTGCATTTACCGGTTAATAATGCCTTAGTCTATACGGTGTAACAACAGGGTACGAAATTTGACGAAGTTGGTCCCCGACAACGGCGCCAAAAACTTGATCGTTGTCGATTCGCAAGTGCACGAATAACGTCAAAGTAATATAAAAGAATATCGATCCCACAAAGACCAATCGTCAATCTATCGATTACTATCGTTACGGTGTTTATCTAAGGCAGTATGAAAGAGATATTAGGTTTGCAAAATAACGGTAAATAATAAATGCAGGTAAAGACAGGTTGAATGTAATTCACGTCAGTTATGTGATGTTTCGATTGTCTAAATAGAACTACTTATGAGGCAATATTTTCTACTCTTGAAAATAATCCATTTAATAGGAACTGTCGCTTTCGTGTATTCAGAACCGAGTTTACCCTTAAATTAAGGCCTTTTATTGTCACTTATAAAAGGTGCGCAGAATGCTAAAGTAGTAAATCTATTTTTAAGAAATGAGACTCGCAAACTTAGTTGAAAAGTGATTTTGATTTGGAAAGTTTACCCAAGGAGTTTCCTGATTTTAAACCTATCAACGCGTTCGAAAACAGTTTCAAAAATAGTTTTTCCTTAAAGTGATAAAGATTCCTAGTTACTAAGCCAGGGTGCTTTCGCACTCCTCGAATAGTTAAAACTAATCATGTCTGTTTTAGAAAACTCAAGTTAAAAATCAAAACAGCCTTTTAAGTATTTCTACAGATTTCAATATGTGAAACATTACTTTAACCGTGATCCTTACATTCTAACCTTTAAAAGATTTAGCCAGACATGGTAACACAAACGAACACAACAGTGTTAATCGTGATGAAAAGTTTGTTTTAGAATGTGAGGCGTAGAGAGCGAGTAAAGTGCGTAAAGTAAATAAAGTAAAGCGAGTGCGGAAAATAAATAAAATAAAGTGAGTGCGGAAAATAAATAAAGTAAAGCGAGTGCGGAAAATAAATAAAGTAAAGCGGGTGCGGAAAAATAAATAAAGTAAAGCGAGTGCAGGAAATAAATAAATGTAAAGCGGGTGCGGAAAATAAATAAAGTAAAGCGAGTGCAGGAAATAAATAAAATAAAAGTGATGCGGGAAATAAATAAAGCGATGCGGGAAATAAATAAATAAAGCGATAAATAAGAACCTGCTCCAAATGGAGGCTTCGATTCTGGTACAAAAATAAACCTCCGACTCCTGAAGCTAAAGACGACAGCAACTCGAAGTGACCCAACTCAATCTCACTAAGGTGTGATAACCCCCCGATGTGATGAATTATTGCTATTACAAAGGATAAATATATGCTAAGTGTTGTAAAACTAAGTCGGATGCTAGAAAACGAGATGGAATGAGCTATTTATAGAGATTTTCCGCAGTTTGTAAAGACCATGGTGCCCTCCAACTTCTCCTTAGTGGGACTTAGTGGGAATGTGATTTACAAAGGTGGCGCCCGCCATCCCTTCATGGCGCCCACCATGTGTGTAAATAGGGTGAATCATGGGAACGTGGTGGTTACCTCCTAGTTGAGGGCTGGTGACTCATGGCTTCCCCTATAGCGGCCGCCATGTGCAACGCCATGTGTGTAATTTCGCTGAAAAACCCTAATTTTAGGTATTTTTGCTTCGTTTCTTCCAAAAGAGTTCGAAAGTGCTAAATATCTGAAAACAAGAGAAAGGAGAGCATAATACAAACAAAATGATAATAAAGTCCTAATAAACATGTGAAATCCGAGTCAAAAACACGGTGTAATTCAGTGTGATCACCGCTGCACCTGCTTCTTCAGGCGGAACTCCAGGTTGAGGAGTTACTCGGAATGTTGCCAAGATATCAGTATCTTTGGTTTGATAGTCAGGAGTATAATAAGTCAATTTATAATCTTTAACACCAGCTTTGAACCCAACCTTTGCTTTCGTTTCTGTTTGTGGTGACATGAATCTCCCCCTACAACGCATGAATTAAGAATTATAGCAACAACAATAAGGTCTACTCGACATAACTTAGGAGTTAATAAAACCTTTTTACAAATGATCCATCAACTAATATTATCAATGAATCCGAATGGGTCATTGTTAAATTTTACCATGATATTTTATTTGGGAAATACATGATTATTCTATACTCTTTCACATGTATGGCGCAACCCAACCGTTTTTTTTAGTCTCTTATTTTTTTTTTGGAATATCATATTCTAATCTAAATAATAAAAAAGATATTCTTGACCTTGATAGTGATCTATGTTGTATATGTAAATCCTAGATGTAAAAATCGGCAGAATTTTCCCAATAAAAAGAAAAATTGGTAAAAATGATATGCTAAGTATAAATCCTATGCTGAGGAAATAAAAAAGAAGGACCAATGAGATAGAAAAACGGAATCATAAACAAAGTTCATGTTCTAATTCCATAGATAATATAGTATTGTCTATAATCTAGATGACTGGGTTGACCTTGAAAATTCAATCATTGAAATTTTAAAACAACTGAATTGATTGGATGGTACCAAGAAAATAGATTATTAACTTACATTTATTATTCAATATCATTAACCACTTGCTTTGTTATCGAACATTTTTTTTCAAAAAAAAACGATATTTTGCAATATGACAATAACTCCTCCCCCTTCTGATGCTGAGGTTTCTGTACTTCAAAACAAAAATCTGGGGCGTATCACGCAAATAATCGGTCTGGTACTCGATGTAGTTTTTCCACCTGGGAAGATGCCTTATATTTACAACGCTATGATAGTTCAAGGTCGAGATATGGTTGGCAAACAAATTCATGTAACTTGTGAAGTACAACAATTATTAGGAAATAATCGAATTAGAGTTGTAGCTATGAGTGCTACAGACGGTCTAAAGAGAGGAATGGAAGTGATTGGCACGGGAGTTACTCTAAGTGTTCCAGTCGGCGAAGCAACCTTAGGTCGAATTTTCAACGTGCTTGGAGAGCCTATTGATAATTTGGGTCCTGTAGATACTCGCACAACATCTCTTATTCATAGATCTACGCCTGCTTTTATACAGTTAGATACACAATTATCCATTTTTGAAACAAGAATTAAAGTAGTCGATCTTTTAGCTCCTTATCGCTGTGGCGGAAAAATAGGACTTTTCGGTGGAGCTGGGGTAGGTAAAACAATACTCATTATGGAATTGATCAATAACATTGCCAAAGCTCATGGAGGTGTATCCGTATTTGGCGGAGTAGGTGAGCGTACTCATGAGGGAAATGATCTTTATATGGAAATGAAAGAATCCAGAGTAATTAATGAAAAAAATATTGCGGAATCAAATGTAGCTCTAGTCTACGGTCAAATGAATGAACCCCCCGGAGCTCGTATGAGAGTTGGTTTAACTGCCCTAACTATGGAAAAATATTTCTGAGATGTCAATGAGCAGAACATCCTTCTATTTATCGACAATATCTTCAGTTTTGCCTAAGCCGAATCCGAAGTATCCGCCTTATTGGGTCGAATGCCTTCCGCTGTGGGTTATCAACTTACCCTGGGTACTGAAATGGGTACTTTACAAGAAAGAATTACTTCTACCAAAGAAGGGTCTATAACTTCTATTCAAGCAGTTTATGTACCTGCAGACGATTTGACCGATCCTGCTCCTGCCATGACATTTGCACATTTGGACGCAACTACTATACTATCAAGAGGATTAGCTGCCAAAGGTATCTATCCAGCAATAGATCCTTTAGATTCAACGTCAACCATGCTCCAACCTCGTATCGTCGGTGAAGAACATTATGAAACTGCACAAAGCGTTAAACAAACGTTACAGCGTTACAAAGAACTTCAGGACATGATAGCTATTCTTGGGTTGGACGAAGTATCCGAAGAGGATCGCTTAACCGTAGCAAGAGCATGAAAATTGAACGTTTCTTCTCACAACCTTTTTTCGTAGCAGAAGTATTTACCGGTTCTCCAGGGAAATATGTTGGTCTAGCAGAAACAATTAGAGGATTTCAATTGATTCTTTCTGGAGAATTAAATAGTCTTCCTGAACAAGCCTTTTATTTGGTGGGTAATATCAATGACGCTACTGCGAAGGCTACGAACTTAACTTAGAAATGGAGAACAAATTCAAGAAATGACTTTTAATCTTTGTGTATTGACCCCCAATCGAATTGTTTGGGATTCCGAAGTGAAAGAAACTATTTTATCTACTAATAGTGGACAAATTGAGGCATTACAAAATCATGCGCCTATTGCCACAACTTTAGATATAGGTATTTTGAGAATACGCCTTTAGGACCGATGGTTAACGATGGCTGTGATGGGCGGTTTTGCTAGAATAGGCAATAATGAGATCACTATTTTAGTAACTGATGCAGAAAGCGCTAGTGACATTAATCCACAAGAAGCACAACAAACTCTTCAAATAGCAGAAGCAAACTTAAATAAGGCTGAAGGCAAGAGAGAAATAATTGAAGCAAATCTATCTCTCCGGCGAGCTAAGACACGAGTAGAGGTTATCGTAGAGACTATCAAGAGGATCTCCTAACAAGAAAAAAGATGGAAAATTACAATAAAAAATGGTGAGTAGAAAAACTTATTAGATACCGGAATCAATGGTATCTAATAAGTTCTCCCAATACCTTACCTATTATTGGATTTGAACCAATGACTCCTGCTGTATGAAAGCAATACTCTAACCACTGAGTTAAGTAGGTCATTTATCATCCTAAATAAAAAAAGTCGTTGTCTATCAGATCAATGGATTCTAAATGTTATATTACTTATAAACAATACAAACGCAATATAAATCAAAGATCTTGGATGATGTAATGTAATATTTATTTTTACAAGAATTTATTTATCAAATATCATCTAATATGTATGTATCAAAAGCACAAGGGCTATAGCTCAGTTAGGTAGAGCACCTCGTTTACACATGCGCCAATGTTTTTTCATAGGAGTCCATCATGTAATTAAAAGAGTTGATCTTAATTGATAAATCGATGTCTTACTCCAGGAACAAAATACGAAAACAATAGCCTGACAAAGGATTTAGACGTCAAATGGAATCCATAATGGATTTGAGATATTGATAAGGTGAATACTTAATCTATTCAATGCTAGGCAATGAGTCTAGGGACCTCAAAAAAATTCTCTTTTCTTACTATCTTATGAGCTTTAAGGTGTATGAAGTTTCATTTCCTATTTTATATTTTTATTTAATTAGGTTGATAGAGAGTCCATTTAACTTAAGTTGATCCAGGCTAGAAGCAGACCTACGTCAGGATAACCTTCTTCTTTGAAAAACTTTGGTAGTGCTCTTAGGTTTTCATCTAAATAAGAAATCAGAGCACAGGGAGTCATTTCCTTTTTCTCTGTGGAAAGAAAAAAGATGGTAGACTAATTGATATTTCTATCAGTTAATGAAAAAGCCCAATGCAAAAAGAAATGCAAGTTGGGTCTTTAAAATAATTCAAATCATTTTGATAAGAATAGTTTGATCTGTTTTACCGAGAAGGTCTACGGTTCGAGTTCGTATAGCCCTAATACTACTACCGATACTACTCAGATTTCTATTTATTATCTCATATCTGTCATTACAAATAGATTTCTAATAATACTATATTTATTATATTAGTACTATATTGAATACGAAATACTAGTAGTATAAATATACTTGAAATACTTTTTGGAATAGAAAGAATGATGGAATGATATTAGTATACTCAGATACTAATTTCAATTTTATTAGAAATAATGTAAACTTAGTAAAATACAAAGCATTTCGATTTAGATTAGATTAATGAATCTAAGAATTTGAAAATTTCAATTCAAATCGACTAAGAATTAATATGAATCCAGTATATTTTCCACTTTCATATGAGTACATTTATGTTTTTGCTTTATGAATATAATATTTTTGGACATTTCTAATAATATCGATCTTGATTCCTATTTTGGCATTTCTCATTTCTGGAATTTTAGCTCCAATTAGGAAAGGGCCAGAAAAACTTTCTAGTTATGAATCTGGAATAGAACCGATGGGAGATGCTTGGTTACAATTTCAAATCCGTTATTATATGTTTGCTCTAGTTTTTGTTGTTTTTGATGTTGAAACAATCTTTCTTTACCCACGGGCAATGAGTTTTGATGTATTGGGAGTACCCGTATTTCTAGAAGCTTTCATCTTCGTGCTTATCCTAATTGTTGGTTTAGTTTATGCATGGCGAAAGGGAGCATTATAATGGTCTTAATTCTTGAATATTTTGACAATTAAACAAAACATTGAGACCTGGAGTTGGTCAAGGTTAGTATATCAGCGATAGAAAATAAAAGAAAAGATAAGGTACTAGTAAGAATGATACCGTATGAGGTCTATTCAATGCCAAATGCAAAGGCGTATAATAGATGGATATGAAGATCATCAGGCGTCCCGTAATAAACCTAGTTGTTGCTGCTATTTCCGTGTCGGACCCTTCTTTTTCCATAACACGGGCTCGAATAAGCAAGACATAAGACGATCCTATGGCGATTGTAGTCAGAAATCCATAATAGAGTCCGATCACAACGGCTGAATTAAATATTTGAAGGCAGAAACCTCTAAAAGAATCTCGTACAAAATACTTGCAAATCATATGCTAAACATTTTTATTTTATTCTTTTTTTTTCTTTGGTATGAAGTTATAATTATTCCCGGTAGGAACCGGTAGGAAGTTTGAATTATTCTCTCCTATTATCCTATTATTCTATTATCCTATTATAACTTATTATAATAAATCATTTGATTTTTCGCAAGTTTTCATTATTCTCTGCTATTATCCTATTATAACCTATTATAATAAATCATTTGATTTTTCGCAAGTTTTCATTATTCTATGTTGATATAAGGTCACAAATAATGATCGATATGTAAATAATATCAAGGTTAGTATATTAGCGATAGTATCTTTACCCATGATAGATTTTTACTCCTTCCTTTCCATATAATCAACGTGCTCCCGTTTTTTTATTTTTTATTTTTTAATTCAATAAAATAAAATATCTAATATTGAATATGAGAATAGAATAATACTTTCTATATGTATAGAAAATTTGATTGTCATTACGATAATCTCAATATAGAATATAGAATATTCTAAACTAAAAAAAAAGATAGAAAGAAAATGAACGTATGACCTATTCGAAAATATATAAATAATCTTATATTGAATTCGAATTCAATTTTTTTTATACAAATAGAATTCGAATTTTTATTTTGAATATATTGAATATAGAATATATATTTCATTCGTATTCTAATCTATTTCCTTCCTATTCATTCAAGTTATAGATAATATATCTATATCATGATCTCTGATTATAATACCTCGGGTGCTAATGAAACTATTTTCGTGAAATTTAATTGTCTCAATTCTCTGGCTATTGCGGAAAAAATTCGAGTTCCTTTTGGATTTCCTTCTTTATCAATGAGAACCGTTGCATTATCATCATACTTTATTATTATACCATTACGACGTTTTAGTTCTTTACAAGTACGTACAATTACAACTCTGATGACTTGAGATCTTTCTAAAGATGAATTTGGCACTGCTTTTTTGATTACAACAACAACAATGTCACCAAATAAGCATATCGTCGATTACTAGCTCCTATGATTCGAATACACATCAATTCGTGCGCTCCACTATTATCGACTACATTTAAATAGGTTTGAGGTTGAATCATATCCTTTTTTCTTATCTTTGAGTCAAAAAGTTGAAGTAAAAAAAATATTATGTGTTCAAAAAAAAAAAGAAACTAAGAATTGCCTTTTTTCATACTAAAGACCTCTTTCGTTCTAATGATTATTTGGAAAGAATGAATTGAGTTCGTATAGGCATTTTGGATGCCGCTATTGAAATTTCCTTTCTAGCGATATTTTATGGGACCCCTCCCATTTCATAAAGTATTTTGCCGGGTTTAACGACAGCTACCCAATATTCGGGCGATCCTTTTCCCGAACCCACACACGTTTCGGTAGGTCTTACTGTAACAAGTTTGTCTGGAAATATGCATACCCATATTTGTCCACCCCGGCGAACATTTCGTGACATTGCCCGTCAACCCGCTTCTAGTTGTCTAGATGTGATCCAAGCGGGCTCAAGTGCCTGAAGAGCATATTTTCCGAAGCAAATTTTATTACCGTGAGAGGCTTTTCCTTTCATTCTTCCTCTATGATGTTTGCGGAATCTCGTTCTTTTTGAGTTATAGTTGATGGTTATTTCTCAATTCCATCTCTATTACAGAATCGTACATGAGATTTTCACCTCATACGGCTCCTCGCAAATAAATCAATTGAAAAATATTGAACCGATAAAAAAATAATAATAATAAAAATAATATACAATAAGATACATATGTTTAATAAAATAGAAAATGAAATAGAATATAATCGCGGGATTTTTTGACATAGAATCTATGGATCTATTAGAAATTTTTGAATCTTGCTTTGATATATAACGAAATATGTATTCTTATAGACCATTTTTGCTATCTGTATCTAAACTAGCTAATATTTTTGGATATAAGGTTCTAACAAATCCGTATTTGTAACAACCCGTATAATATATATCTAGAATAATATCATACAAGTGTTAATAATTGGTACTGATCCAACATAAGTGCCTAATGGCATCAATATATATACATGTCCAAACTAAAAACATCAATGGAACATGTTATACGATAATGCCTAAACAATAAAAACCTAAGAACTATGTGCAATATCTTCATTGCACACAACTCCACAGCGGAAGATCATGATAAACAACATCCCTTGAAACATCCATAACAACTTCTCATAAATTCAACCTGTAACGATTACCTGAAAAATAACAACAATAATGGGATGAGATAATAATCTCAGTGAGTTCTCCTATCCTATGGGTCCAGTCGGCTCTACAGGGTTTCTAGTCAATATTCAACTCATATCCAACTCAAGTCAACAAGGGAACGAAGACTTGAGTGATGGGGAAACTATCTCGCAATTGTATGGCAACATGCATCTAAGTTCTCATAACTCAACCTTGATCATTATTCAGATCATGAAGCATCAATTCCCGAACGGACTTACGTCAAAGCTAGGCCCGGTTCATGCATGCTCATATGATTCGACTTTCGCGGTGGATATCGGGTCCTCTATGAGGCTTAATCCCCAGTTCAAGCGACCGTCACCCATATGGGACTCTAACCCACTTAGGGTATCTTTCACCGTATGGGACTCTAACGCACTTAGGTGTCCACCTTTCCCCCATGTCCTCCATGGTTGGGGCTCAAACCCAATTGAGGCTCGAATCATTGGTCCCACATCCCAATGCTTACTCATCTAAGCATACCAATAGAGATGTGTACCACCACAGAAAACACACATTCTGAATACATGATCGGTTCCACGAACCATAACAAAATTCATCAATCATAGGTGACTTCATTCACCACAATACATAACAATAACATGGCATGTTCCATACAATGCGTCTCATTCTCAATCATGGCAACAATTCATCCACGACCTCTAGATAAGCGTCGTACGAATGAATACCGTATTCTCATACATATATCACACATGTTCCATAACCTAGATTATGAACTTTCCTCTTCTTCTTCCATGAGTCTTCTTCTTCTCCTCTTCTTTCTTTCCTTTTCTCTTCTCCCACTTCCTGATAACTCTCTCTTTCTATTTTACATACTACCTCTCCTCTTATCCACTTCTTCCTTTCTTTCTTTCTAACCACACAAATGTATATATATATATATATATATATATATATATATATATATATATATATATATATATATATATATATATTATAATATTAGGTAGTAATAAAAATATCCCAATTGATATTTTATCTTCCAGTACCAATTGACCAATTATTAATGTTACCCAAAGTGTCCTCTCTTGTACTTATTAATATTGGTCTGTCTCTTTTATTAATAATTAATATCTCAGAGTTCACTGGTTACTCTATTTGTCCCAATTGACAACATTTAGAGCACAAAGGAGCTCAATTGGTCATAACTGAGAACTAATTGAGCATTTAAGGGAATACGGGATATTACATTCTCCCCCCCCTTAAATTGAAATTCGCCCCCAAATTTCCTTCGCTCAACAAACAAACAGTTCTTGTATCAAGTCTTAGACCAACAATTAACTTCTCTTCGATTCCAAACCTCTGACATACTCATTCTTCTAACTTGTCCTTGCTGACAAATTTTCTTCTTTCACGAACTCTTGAAACTTCTTGATTTCCATCATAATCTTATCCTGATATTGGATTAACATTTAGACATGCTCCCACTTAATTTATCTGATATACCGCTCAACATCAGTTGGTCGCTTTCCTCCCTGAAACCACAACTTCCCTTCCTTGCACTAAGTTACACAAAACATAATTACAACATCTTATCTTGACTTGGTTAATCAATACTCATTAATTCTTCATAAGAAAATTTATTGATTCCTTAACCACACACAATATTGACTACTCTTCTCTTATTATTCCTTCAACAAATGCGACAACTTTGTAATCCATTTATTGATAATCTCATAAACTTCACTTAATCTAATACTGTATGCTGCAAGTCCCTACTCCTACTAATTCACTTCTCTCGTACTACTCCAATGAGATAGCACCATTAGCACGAGGTTGTCTTTCTCTTATCCTTACCTCCATTCTTACGAGTAACTATCTCCCTGATCCCCATAGACTTGATTGAGCTCTTTCTTCCATCACCTTCCATTGTGATACTCTGATTCCAATAGTGGAACACCTGGGATTCCTAGGCACTACTGGTTAGCTGACAGTCTACATAGAATACATTTATCCTCCAGAGTGCCTATTATCCAAAATGGTACTAGAACCTTGCTGACTTCCATTAGTATAATAACTTCCTTGATGACTCACAAAAGTTTAGAATAAGACCAACACTCTTCAGAAGATAGGTATCCAGGAGTTACATTACTACAACCATAAAAACATAGAACATCCAAATTCATCACCTATTCGATGCAGCTAAACCAGATTAGTTTGACAATATCCGGTTCTAGTTACTATATTCCATATCAAATCCTCTTGTAGGGCTTTGATTCATTCAAGATTTCTCCCGACACATGATCTCGACCAAAACAACATAACACCATTAAGGAACTTTAAATCATCAACGAGACACCACTTTTAAGGAACTTAAGCAATCTAGATCGTAACTATGAATGTCCATACACCTCATAGAGTCACACACGATATTTCACACACATCTAGCGACAACCTTTCACTTCGTATCCAAAATCATTCATCTCAATCATCCCATCCCATCTTCCATAATCTTAGCTTATGCTCCTACTAATATACAGTCTGAGTTACATGTTTAACTTCAGGAATATCTTGTCCTCGTTCCTTCTTGGAAGTATAACTCGTGAATCCTTCCAATAGGGTAGAGTATCATCGTACACAAAAATACTACTCTCCTGGGGGTCCTCATCCGAAGCCATGAATCCAAGAAATTATTGAATGCCATATCCCGACTAATCAATTTACACCTTACTAACGCATACAATACACTGAATTAATCCCTTCCAGATCACCGCTTAGTAAGTCTCTTCCAACCTCACTCCTTAGGGTCCTCATTATTTGTAATAGTGATACACCCAAGAGTTACTCACACCAAATATGGTTCACTAGGTTGGTTCCCCAAACATATGACTTCTATGATATCTCTATAGATGACCAACTACGCACTACACCTTCAGAAATCCCAATTTCCAAACTACCAATCTGACTTGTGGTGACTTGTAAATCCATCCTCAATTTGTACACCCACAACGGTACACTTATGACATTTAAGACACACTTAGCTCCAACACGGTGTGAACGTTTATACTCCGTGATCAACCAACCAAACACTCCTCAAAAAGATAAATAACAACCAGACTTCCAATAAGCCACTATTACTCTTGCAATCCAATAAAATGCACTTAAGATGAACCTTATCATTGCCACACACTTATGATTGGAATTTTTCTTCTAACCCAATACCTACTACACACTTCATCATACCAGGGTTACATGTCTTTATGACTTGCCACGGATAATCCTCATTGTCTCCCAATAAGCTCTTACAACATAACATATTCAACATCCTACACTTAGTCCATATGCTCCAGCTTAGCTTATCTTTTGTTGGCTATCACCAACTCAACTTCTTAGAATACAAGACTCACGACTCAACAAATGTGTGTTACTTCGCATCCATCTCAAGGAAAGAAATCCCTTACACCTACTTGTGACCATAATGCTGCTATCACATACTTCTCTTAATACTAAGGTATAACTTCCTCCACTCCACTGCATACTCTAGAAATCCTTGATGTGAACAATCATCAACTACACGCCCATAACTTTGTTTTAATGAATCTTAATGGTCCCATTGTACCTTTATCTAAAATGTACCTCATTACAACGGTTTTATTGTAACACTCACACTGCTTCCACACTCTATGTTCACTTATCTTCCTATGGTAATTCTCCCAGTTCTAATTATAAAACCATTCTACTAAAATTCCTTAAATCCGACTTACTTGCTCTTCTCCTAAACCAAATCTCCTACAACCAAAGCTCACTGGAGCTTCCATTACTATATAATGTACGTTCTCCCTCTCCACACAAACTCTTATAATTGATCCTTAGGTAACTCATCATTCCATAATGGTCTCTTACTAACACTGAACCACTGGCGAGCTATCCTGAATCTGACCTCCCTTCTAAGACTCAACATACTTGGTTTATCTACTAGCTTCCGCTTGGCCCATACCTGTTTCACTTGAAATAGGTAGGCATGTCCCTGAGTCTCTCCTTAAACTTCACCACTACCTTAGGCTCCCAACAAAACTGAAGGTCCTTATCCCTCAAGTCCTTAACCACTTGCAAAGATACCATCCCAAATATATATTCCATTAAGTAATCTCATTCTTCCAAAATATTTAAGTGGCCTTATAAACTGAAACACTGATACACTACCTCACTTCCAGACCTTATGACATATGTGTAACATAACCATCCTTTCTCCTTTACCATACGGAATTACTCACAATACTTATTCCATATCAGTGAGTATGTCTTACTCCACTAGCAATTCATACCTTTCTCAAAGCTCTGACAATTCATCCAATAGAGATCCTCAACTTCTCAACTCTGTTAACATCGCAGAATCGCTTGAATGATACACTACTCTTCAATTCCATAATACCCAATCACAACTCCTCCGAAACTTCAACCGGGCTATCCAGTTCTCCTTACTTTCTAACTCTTGGCTTGAGCCTACTCTCAAAGCACAAGGTCAACCCACACTTCGGAGTCCTCGTGGTCGCTCAACCATGATCCTACCTACCATGCATATAATATTAAGTTGATCAGGCCCAATACTACATACAATGATATTAAGAATCATGTTGGATAAACACACATATGAGGCATGAATAGATTTACTTATGATGTTTCAAGGCTAGGTCGAGAATTGACCTGCTCTGATACCAACTGTAACAACCCGTATAATATATATCTTGAATAATATCATACAAGTGTTAATAATTGGTACTAATCCAACATAAGTGCCTAATGGCATCAATATATATACATGTCCAAACTAAAAACATCAATGGAACATGTTATACAATAATGCCTAAACAATAAAAATCTAAGAACTATGTGCAATATCTTTATTGCACACAACTCCACAGCGGAAGATCATGATAAACAGCATCCCTTGAAACATCCATAACAACTTCTCATAGATTCAACCTGTAACAATTACCTGAAAAATATAAACAATAATGGGATGAGATAATAATCTCAGTGAGTTCTCCTATCCTATAGGTCCACTCGGCTCTACAGGGTTTCTAGTCAATATTCAACTCATCCAACTCAAGTCAACAAGGGAACGAAGACTGGAGCGATGGGGAAACTATCTCGCAATTGTATGGCAACATGCATCTGAGTTCTCATAACTCAACCCCGATCATTATTTATATCACGACACATCAATTCCCGAACGGACTTACGTCTAAGCCAGGCCCGGTTCATGCATGCTCATATGATTCGACTTTCGCGGTGGATATCGGGTCCTCTATGAGGCTTAATCCCCAATTCAAGCGACCGTCACTCATATGGGACTCTAACCCACTTAGGGTTTCTTTCACCATATGGGACTCTAACCCACTTAGGTGTCCACCTTTCCCTCATGTTCGCCATGGTTGGGGCTCAAACCCAATTGAGGCTCGAATCATTGGTCCCACATCCCAATGCTTACTCATCTAAGCATACCAATAGAGATGTGTACCACCACAGAAAACACACATTCTGAATACATGATCGGTTCCATAATCATCGGTTCCACGAACCATAACAAAATTCATCAATCATAGTGAGTTCATTCACCACAATACACAACAATAACATGGCATGTTCCATACAATGCGTCTCATTCTCAATCATGGCAACAATTCATCCACGACCTCCACATAAGCGTCGTACGAATGAATATCGTATTCTCATACATATATCACACATGTTCCATAACCTAGATTATCTTTCTAAGTTATTAATCAAGTTATTCTCCTAGGTTTCCTCACTCATCTTTGTAAGGTTTTTAATCATGTTACTTCACCTTCCACATAACAACAATATTTAATTTTGATCATGATATAATTCATAGCATTTATAAATCACATAATATTTTATAACATGGAACAATAATAATAGCCCTTTACGTTGTCTTTCTAACGCATTCGTCCGTGTCCAAAACGGAGTTATAACACTCAATTAATTCATTAATCTATCTTAATCAAGATTTAGATTAATATTTATCCATTGCATAAGTATTCAACAACAAAATCGTTGGCCTATTGGTAGGGCTTGTACAATTCCAAGGAGGTTGCTGGTTCGAACTCCATTGGTGACATATTTTAATTCATCAAATAATTAATTCATGTCAATAGATTGATCAAATGAATCAATCGATTGAATGTGAATTATTCTCAAAAATTTCACTAAACCAATCATTGAAGGTTTTGTCTTATTATTATTATTATCATATTGAAGATGTAATATTGAGTTAGTCCACAACTCCTCCAAAAACAATGAATTCTTAGTTCCTTCCGCCATCCCATCTAATGAATCCGTCGTTCCCATCGCTTTTCTATTTATGGTTAGGTCTAAATTCTAAAATGGAGCCTCTTTAATATTAATACGATAATTTTTTATTTTTTGAAATTTTCTTATTTGATTCTTTTTTGTTGAATCAACCTTCTCAGTTTTCTTGATTCGTGGCTCTTGATTCGTTTATGCTAGGAATATATTTAACCATATATGGATGAATTTTGAATATTGATGCTTTATTACACTACCTTTTTATGAGATGACCCATAAACCTTTACATAGTAGAATTCTATATCATTGATATCCTTTTTCTATCTTTCTTTCACCCCTTCATTTATCTGTATATTCTTATTGCTTTACAACTAATAATCTGATTTTTTTTTATTTCAGTTGCTATAATTATGTGACCACATCCTTACTTTGATTTTAGATTTTAGGCAGTTCTTTATCTCCAGATAATGGGAAGCGATGAGTAGGTTTTTTATAATAATCAATTCTACGAATTTTTGTAGAAATTTAACCACTATACAAAAAAACCAACGAGTCACACACTAAGCATAACAACTCCTTCATTCTAAAATGATTAATTAGTTTTTTTTATTCAATCTTCTAAATTTTATTCTTTGAGAATAAGAATGTAGTAAGAATTCATCATTTTTTGTTTTATCAAAAGATGGAACGTTATAAGGAAAAGTTGATTAGTCGTTGTTTAGAAATATCCGAATTTTGATTCCAAATACCCCCCAAATAGTTACAACTGGATAGGAACAATAATCAATTTTAGCTCGAATGGTTTGTAGAGGAACCCTACCTTCTCTGATCTATTCGACACATGCAATTTCTTTTCCGTCTATACGTCCCGCAATTTGTATTTGAACTCCTTTTGTATCAGTCTGTTCAACTAATTCAATACCTTTTTGCATTGCTTTACGAAACGAAATTCTATTCAGTAATAGTTGGGCTATAAATTGTGCAAGAATATGAGGATCTCTATAAATATTTGCAATTTTTGTAATTCCAAGCTTGATTTTTCGGTTCACACAATTTACTTTTTTTTTGTTTTATCAAAAGATGGAACGTTATAAGGAAAAGTTGATTAGTCGTTGTTTAGAAATATCCGAATTTTGATTCCAAATACCCCCCAAATAGTTACAAATGGATAGGAACAATAATCAATTTTAGCTCGAATGGTTTGTAGAGGAACCCTACCTTCTCTGATCTATTCGACACGTGCAATTTCTTTTCCGTCTATACGTCCAACAATTTGTATTTGAACTCCTTTTGTATCTGCCTGTTCAACTAATTCAATACCTTTTTGCATTGCTTTACGAAACGAAATTCTATTCAGTAATAGTTGGGCTATAAATTGTGCAAGAATATGAGGATCTCTATAAATATTTGCAATTTTTGTAATTCCAAGCTTGATTTTTCGGTTCACACAATTTACTTTTTTTTTGTACATGAGTCTTTAATTCTTCGATTATTTGAGCCTTCGCCTCTTCTTTTAATAAGTTTGGAAGTCCCATATAGATTATCACTTTAATCCGATCGATTCTTTTTTGAATCTTTATTCGTCCAATTCCATAGCCAGAGATATCGACATCGAATTCCAAGGATCCATTTATCGTGTTTAGTATATAATGCACGATACAATATCAGATCATTTTATCTTATTTTATATTCTTGGAATAAATTATTGGTTGTGTAAACCAAATAGAATCATGACTTTGAGTTGCACCAAGTCTGAAACCAAGCGGATGCATTTTTTGTCCCATAACCCCTCACCACTCTATATCAAATGATACGTCTTATTTATCTACTTTTTTATCTATCTCTTTTATTTATTTATTAATCTATATCTTTATATATCTTTTTTCTTTTTCTGCTGCAGAAGAAAGAAATTCAAAAAAAATAGAATAACATGCCCAACTCCATAAAACATAAGTTCGACCTTTCAATTTTTGAATATTATTAATATTAATTACCATTCACACTTTGTTTGTGTTGTGACTCGACACAAATTGATAAATTTCTTAATTAATCATCATTAGTGATGAATACTAATTGTAGCATCAAATGAATGTTAAGGAAATATAGGCCAACACTCATGTTGTTGATTGAGAACCACCAAATCAGCCACTCAATGAATGGTAACGGTAGGTAAATATAAATCTTAAGCACAATATGTATTATCACTTTTGATCCTCCGATTGAAAAATGATGAATATGAATTTTGTAACTTCAAATGAATGTGGTAGGTTAATAGAAATCTTAACGACGAGATTTATTATCATTTTTCGCAAATCCTCCGAAGTTTAGAGTAGGTGAAAATTCTCCCAATTTATGGCCTGCCATACGATCTGTTATATAAACAGGTAAATGCTCTTTTCCATTATGGATAGCAATGGTATGCCCAATCATTATAGGTATAATGGTAGATTTTCTGGACCAAGTTTTTATTATTGCCTTTTCTCCTTTTGTGTTAAGCTTCTTTATTTTTCTTAATAAATGATTCGCTACAAAAGGTTTTTTTTTTCGTGAACGTGTCATAGTTGTTAATTATTCCTCTTATAATTTGTAAAAAAGTGAATTTTTTCTCTTATATTTTATATTTCAAAATTTTTAAAATAAAATATAGAATCTCTAAAAAAAGAAAATCATATAATGTCATAGTAAATTGCTCTTTTCTTTTGTAAAGATGAAGAAACAAATTCTATTTTCTCTATGCTCCACTGACTATTTACTACGGCAACGAAGAATCAAATTATCACTATATTTATTCCTTTTTCTAGTTCTTCTTCCAAGTGCAGGATAACCCCAAGGAGTTGAGGGTTTTTTTCTACCAATTGGCGCCCTCCCTTTACCACCCCCATGTGGATGGTCTACAGGGTTCATAACTACCCCTCTTACTACAAGACGCTTGCCTCACCAACGTTTAGCTCCAGCTCTGCCCAAACTTTTCTGGTTTACCCCAACATTCCATACTTGTCTGACTGTTGCTGAGCAGTTTTTTGATATCAAACGGACCTCTCCAAAAGGTAATTTTAATGTTGCTGATTTACCCTCTTTAGCAATCAGTTTCGCTACAGCACCCGCTGCTCTAGCTAATTGTCCACCCTTTCCAAGTGTTATTTCTATGTTATGTATGGCCATGCCTAACGGCATATCGGTTGAAGTAGATTCTTCTTTTTGATCAATCAAAACCCCTTCCCAAACTGTACAAGCTTCTTCCAAAGCATACGATTTTCTGGATGTAGATTATAATATCTATACAGATGCATCTTATATATCGTTTATTTCGTAGATTATATATGACATAACGAAGTACCATACCACATGAGTGGATATATAATCTACGAATCAAAATCTTTCGAATGAATGACTCATGTTATGATCTTCTACATCCTAGGTCTTTCTGCTCCGTTCCTTCATCTGACTTATGTTTTTCATGTAGCATTCAAACCGAATGACTCTATGAAATTACGTTGCTACTTACACCTAGTATCGGTAACGTAGGAGACATTTCTATTTTTTCCCGGGGGAATCCTTAGAATTACCACCGCTTCGCTTTCAATTTGCCTTTGACCATCAAATGAAATGTGAATAATCCTTGTCTTCCCGTTATTTGAAACGAGGAGCGCTTCGTGTTCTATCGGTGCTTGAAACAATTTTGTCTTCTCCATATTACTATATCTCTAGGGTCAATAATTGTATATTGGGAACTACTGAACTCAATCACTTGCTGCCGTTATTCTTCAATTTTCTGTTGAAGTCTATCTACTCCAATTGGATCAGTGATCGATTTCTAGGTTTCGCCATAAACCTAATTGGTTGCTTCCAATTACGCAAATCAATAGTTCAAACCGCACTCAAAGGCAGGGCATTTCCCATTTTTATAGGAACTTCTGTACCATAAACAATGGTATCTCCAATTATAGCCCCTTTGGGATGTAAAATATATCTTTTCTCACCATCCCCATAGTGTATGAGACAAATGTGTGCATTTCGATTAGGGTCATATTCTATGGTTATGATTATACCATATATGTCTTTTTCATTGCGTCTAAAATCAATTTTACGGTATAGACGCTTATGACCTCCCCCTCTATGCCCTGTGGTAATGATTCCTCTGGCATTACGCCCTTTACCACAATGATGATGTCCAAAAATCAAACGACTTCGTGAATTGGATTTCACTTGACTGTTTACGACTCCATTGCGTGTGCTCGGGGTAGAAGTTTTGGATAAATGTATCGCCATGTTATGTTATTAAGTGTATTTTTATTAAAGTTCTTTTCTTTCTAAGAAGTGGAATAGAATAACACGGTTGAAGCGTAATGATCATACATTGTTGATGAATTTAATCTTCATCCCAGAATAATACTACAAGATATGTTTGCCCTACTTCCTTATTCACCCTAATAATAATGTCTTTGTCAAGTTTTTCCGAGAATTCAGATATCCATTTTTGATTCAATTCAAAAATATCCAAAAGTAATATTATCATATATCTCCGGATTGTTGATTAGTTCTAATTTCTATAGAATAACACGGTTGAAGCGTAATGATCATACGTTTGTAATGCATTGTATGTCCTATAATATGTCTCATTCTTCTTCTTCTACCCTTTCTTGGGAGTCGATGACTATTCATAGCTATTACCCTGACACCAAAGAAGAGTTCCATCCAATGTTTGATTTCTGTCCTAGTTGATTCTGATTCGACATCAAAAGTATATTGATTTTTTCCCCATAACCGAATACTTTTTTCTGTAAATACTGCATATTTGATTCCATTCATAAATCTATTTTATTCTTTCTTCCCTATGAGTTCTAGTCTCAATAAGAATACTAGCTTTTTTACTGTTCATATATTATAATATAAGTTGAATATACCGCACCAATTTGTTATGTATGGGTGATGAGATTCCATTGATAAAGATCCAACCGCTCTTGTTTCTCAGACACATGGTCAGAACTTCGTCTCAATAATACTACTAAATTTAGAAATGATGAATTATTGAAGTTTATATCATTAACATTGATTTTTGTGAATAAATGAATCAAAAAGATAAAAAACATATTTTTCCGTTAGATTTTATATTCACTTAAAAAATTGAAATTATAATTGAATATGTTTATTGTTTGTGAGAACCCCTTGAATCATTACATTACTTGATTGAAAGGGTTCTCGATGATTTATGGAAAGTATATATTTATATGCTTTCCATATTTTCCTTTCTCAGGTTCTTTTAATCAATTAGATGTAAATGAACCATAACTATGTAGTCCTATTCCTAATAGATTGATCCCAAAATAACGTATCCAAATTATAAGAAATCCTATCGAGGCCACTATTGAAGAATTTATACCTTCTAATTTTTTCTTTTTTCTAGTATGTAAATAAATTGCGAATATGGTCCAAGTAATAAAGGCCTAAGTTTCCTTTGGATCCCAATTCCAATAGGAACCCCATGCCTCGTTAGCCCATGCTACTCCTGAAAGAATACCTACCGTTAAAAAGAGAAAACCCAGACTAATAATACGATAACCCCAACAATCCAATTGTTGAATAAATTGACACCTGTAATAATTTCTAGAACTAGAAGATGAAAAAGAAATTCTTTGTAAAACATTGTTTCTTTCATTCCTATTCATGTATTTGATTTCAAAAAAATCAACTTTTTTTTAAAGAATCCAAATTCTTGCTAAAAGAAAGAATTTGGATGACTTCTTGAAACGTAATGACTAAAATAGCCACTGATAATAATGATCCACATAAAAGAGCTGCATAGCCCAGTATCATCATACTTACGTGCATCATTAGCCAATGGGATTGTATAGAGGGTACTAATATTACGGATTGATGCATTTTGGTTAAAAGACCCGAAGTCGCAAAGCCTTGGGTAAAAATAACACTTGGTGCAATTATTGTACTTAAAAGGTTTTTATCCTTTTTTTAAAAAGGAACCATATGAAAAATGGAAAAAACCCATGAAAGAAAGATTAGGGATTCATATAAATCACTAAATGGTAAATGTCCCGAAAAAAACCAACGAGTAATTAACAATCCCGTTACATAGAAAAAAGTTATTATCATGGCTTTTTTGGACAAATCATATAATCCTACAATTTCTTTGACTAATAAGGTTATCAAATGAATTAAAATAACAATTGATATCAGGGAAAATGATATATGAGTTAATATATGCTCTAAAGTTGAAAATATCATATACATAATGAAAATAAAAATATCTATAATGAAAATAAAAAAGGTATGAATACTCGGAATAGAAATAGGGAACTGAATTCATTATAGGACTTATGATTCTTTTAATTTAAAATAAAATATAGTATGCCATGCCGCTACTCGGACTGAGATGCTCTAGCACTGCTTCCTAAGAGTAGCGTGTCTACCAATTTCACCATAGCGACGACTTACTCGAAATCATAATAACCAATTCTTTATTCAATCGTCGAGATTGAATAAAGTAAAGTCCTATATTTATTGAGTACATTTCTTTACTAAACATTTATTATATAAATTCATAATAAAAAAAAGGTAATTTCATTTTTTCTAAATATTGAAAAGATATGAATATAGAAATATATTATATATGGAATCATTTTATATTTAAGTAAAACAACGTTTTGATTTCTATATTTATTTCTATTATTATTATTATTTTCAATTTTGACTTTTTCAAATTAAAAAAAAAAGCACTGTTGAAACTAGAGCTATCTCGTTCTGACTTCAATCCAATAATGAAAAAGAATTATTTTTTTGTAGTTGCTTATGACTCATTCAAAAAAATTAGATTATAGATATATTTAGAATATATTATATATTATTCTATAATATATAATATATTCTAAATAGATGTTTACTATTCTATATATAGTATTAGTAAATACTATTAGTATAAAATGACTATTAAAGAATACTCTTTGAATCGAGCTAATTCATAGTATTCTAGTCCAACATTTTTTTTCTACATTTTTTTTCTTACAAAAAAAACCTTTTGAGCTAATGTTTCTGAATAAAAAAAATATTATTTTATATTATTTTTATAATTTCTATCAAAATAAACAAATGTTGTTACTTAATGAATATATTACTTTTAATAATATTTTGTTTCACTAGGAATTTTCTTATTGGCCGGTTTTCACTTTGTACTTTCCAATATTGGGACCATTGTGCAAAGATTCAGAACAATTAAGAATATCCAATTCTATTTCTATATCCACTTTTTTATTAACCGAACCTGATCGGTCACCATTTCCATTGAATTCCCGCCGCTAATCCGACATATTTTCATCACCTTGGTAAGATTTATGTTTGTTTTTAGTTGCATTTGAGTCAATTATCATGTTTTGTTGGTTTGGTATTGCATTGCATTCGATTAAGAGTTTATGTCAAAAAAAAAAAGATCTCGTTTATGCTTCGTTTGGTAGTGTCATTGTTCTAGGTTTAAAAGCAAGAATGGTGAAGTTCTGGACACTCTGAAGGACGAAAATATGAAAGAACAGCAGAACAACACGGCCACCCGTGTGCCACCACACGGCCGTGTTGATTAAAATAGTGCATTAACACGGGCACCCGTGTGTAGGGACACGGCCCGTGTTGTTGCCACTGTAACGTATGCTGAAATTAATTAATACTGAAGAACAACACGGCCACCCGTGTGCCACCACACGGCCGTGTTGATTCAACGCAGCTTGGAAAACCTAATTTTTGCTGTTTAACCCGATTATGCTCATTAAGGGTAGTTTGGACTTTTAGCTTGGAAGAGAGTCATCTGAAGCTATAAGAAGGCTTGGAAGAGAAAGAAGAAGGGACTTTTGACGGACGAAAGAAAAGATTGCAAGATAGCTACTACAGAGGATTCGAAGACGGCGAGATTCAAAGGCATCAACCATTGAAGATCAAAATCTCCTAATTCTTTGTAATGTCTAACCTTTACGTTATGAATTCTTTAAGTACTGTGAGAGGCTAAACCCCCTGATGCTAGGGGGGTGGTCCTGATGTTATCGCATGTTATGAATTTGAACAAATGATTTCTTGATTACTATGTTACTTATTTCAATTCAATTGTGTGATGTTATTATGCTTTTGTATCGGACAAATACAAATTGATCTATGACTTTCAATAACAGGCTTGTGATTGTTAGGGTTTTCACACAATTGGGTTTATGAATGCATCATCTAGGACTAGTAACTTTCGTAAATCACCGTAAACCTTGATATTATGTATGATTAAAACCAATACTTAATTGAATGGACATTTGAGTAAGAATTGGTAGTTTAATAGTTTCTTCCTTAAGGACTTAAGTAAGAACATTCTGAGGTTAGGTGATTGAATGTTTCATATGTATTAAGGAAATCTTGACTGAATTCATAACTGGTTACATCAACCACTCACCCTAGCATCTTTTATCTTAATCAATTACTTTTACTATTTTCGTGTTACTATTCTAAATTCCAAAACAACACAACCATTATCTTTTTGTTCTGATAGAATCGAATTAAAGTACGTAATTCCTACGCAATCCTTGAGATCGATACTGGGAAATAAACTCCTTATTACTACATCGGTAAAAATAGTACACTTGCTATTTTTCCGATCAAGTGTTTGGCGCCGTTGCCGGGGATTGCCAAACTACATATTTTAATTTTTGTTCTATCGAAATTTTGTTGCTTGCCAACCAAAATTCTATCTGTGACAATTTTGTTATTCAATTCTAATCTTTGTCTAACTTGTTTATGCGAGGTAAGGCCTCAGCGGATTTTCCTTTTGACGCAGATCCAGAAAGAACTCTTCGCGTGAGACTCAGACAAGCTAAGAGAAAGAAACTGGAATTAGCAGAGAAAGCGGAGGAAGAAGCGGTTCCAATGCACTCAGAGAATTCAGATTCAGACACGGAAACAGTTCCTGAAATCATGGCTGCTAATCCACCACCACCAGAGAGACTCCTCGGTGACTATGGGGGAACCAACACCCCGGGTGGTCGTATGACAATTGTCAACCAACCAGTTACTGTGGAACAATTCCAGCTGCATCCCAACACCATTAATCAACTCGAAAGAAGGTCTTTCTCTGGAAGAGTGAATGAAGACGCCAACAAGCATCTGCAAAGATTTTTAACCATGAGTACAAGACTGAAAATTCCAGGACATAGCGAAGAAGCAGTCCGACTTCGTATGTTCCCATTCACTTTAGTAGATGAGGCTGAAGAGTGGTTCTATTCCTTACCTGCTGGTAGTATCACTACATGGGAGCACATGGAAACAACATTCTTACAGGAGTATTTTCCCACATCTGTGTCATTGCGGAAAAGATATGAGATCTTAAACTTCAAACAGAAGGAGGGTGAGTCACTAGGAGATGCCTACAAACGATTCAAGAGGATCCTAGTGGCTTGTCCTACTCACAACATGGATGAAACTGAACAAATGCAAATGTTTGTCAATGGTCTTCGAATTCAAACAAGACAAATCCTGGATTCAGCAGCTGGTGGCTCAACCAACTTTGCAACAGCCACCGGTATGAAGAAGATAATTGAAGCTATTGCCTCGAACGAGCATTTAGAGTTATATGACAGGGTATCAAGCAAATCGGCAGTCATTGACTTGAAGCTTGAAACAAATAAATAGGTGAAAATTGAAGAAGCTGTTGCTGCAGAGGTAGAGAAAAGGTTGAAAGCACTAAATATAGGTGCTCAGAAAGTGGCTCAAGTGCAACAGGCACCGAGTGAAGTGTGTGACATTTGCAATGGACCACACAATACTGTTCATTGTTTTGCAACACTGCAACAGATCGAAGATATAAAATTTTTGAAGCAGAATGATCCCTATTCAAACACATACAATCCGGGGTGGAAAAATCATCCCAACTTTGCATGGAAAGATCAAAGAGGGAACGTGCAACAACCGGCATAGGGCCAATATCAAAATCAATATCAGCAGCCGCAACAACAGGTACCTAAGAAAGCAGATTGGGAGATCGCAATTGAAAAGATGGCAGCTCACAACATCCAATTCCAAGAGGAAACTCGAAATAATCAGAAGAACACCACAACATCAATAAAAAATCTTTAAATTCAGATGGGTCAAATTGCCCAACAGTTAGCTTCAAATTCCCATGCACCTGGGACGCTTCCTAGTGGGACAATCGTTAATCCCCGTGTTCAAAGTCACATTAAAGTTGTGGTCACCAGAAAAGGAAAGGCTAAGGAACCACAATTTGACGAACAGGTTGAAGAAGAGGGATTGTTGGAAGTTGATTTGGAGATTAGAGAAGAGCCAAAACAGACTGAAGAAGTGGTAGTCGAGCCGACAAGCCAGCAAGAGAAACAAAAACCAAAGATCATTCTTCCTTTTCCGACAAGAATAAAGAAGAAAGATCTCCATGATTTTTTTGTTGAGAAATTCTTAGAATTATTCAAGAAGCTCGAGATCAACATACCTTTTGCTGAAGCTCTGGAACAGATGCCGATCTACGCCAAATTCATGAAAGACATCATATCAAAGAAAAGGTCGATCAACAGCGAACCAGTCATGCTAACTGAAACTTGTAGTGCTATTTTGCAGGGCCTAAAAATTCCGATGAAGAAAAAAGATAGAGGTGCAGTCACTATTCCTTGTAGCATTGGAGATAGATCCTTCAAGAAAGCACTGATCGATTTGGGAGCAAGTGTGAGTCTAATGCCTCTCTCAATTTACAAAAAACTTGGGTTAGGGGAGGTGCAGGATACCCGCATGACACTGCAGTTTGCGAATCATTCTATGAAGATACCATATGGTATAGCAACAGATGTCCTGATGAAGATTGATAAATTTGTATTTCCGGTTGATTTTGTGATACTTGAGATGCCGGAAGATGAGGAGATTCCTCTCATATTGGGAAGACCTTTCCTAGAAACTGGAAGATGCATGATAGACATTGAAGAAGGTACCATGACTCTCAAGGTTTATGATGAAAAGCTCAAAATTGATGTGAGGGATACTATGAAATTCAAAGAGGACGAAGGGGCGAGTAAAAGTATTGAAGTGTTAGATACAGTTTTTGCTCAACCTATGCAGATTACAACACCCAGGCTTCCTTTGGAGAGAGTTTTGAGTTTATCTATTGTGGAGGACACTGAAGGAATTGATGAGGAAGAATCTGAAGTGGTAGCAATGTTAAAGGAACAACCGCCTTGGGTTCGTTCCCGACCGCAACGCTGGGAGGAGCTTTGACCTAAAACATCTTCAGAATCAAAACAGGATATAAAAAAGGGGATAGAGTTGAAACAATTACCGGAACATCTCAAATATGTTTTTCTTGACAAGGAGGAAAAATGTCCAGCAATCATCAATTCAGGTTTGAGAGAGACACAAGAAGGAGAGCTAATCAAATTCTTAAAAAAATACAAAGGTGCTATTGGGTGGGCGATGGACGATTTGAAAGGAATCAGCCCGACAATGTGTATGCACAAGATTTTAATGGGGGATGATCAGAAACCGGTCGTCCAACCTCAAAGAAGACTGAATCCAGCTATGAAAGAAGTAGTTCGTAAGGAGGTCGTGAAACTTTTAGATGCGGGGTTAATTTACCCAATATCTGACAGTTCATGGGTGAGCCCAGTTCACGTGGTCAAAAATGAAGGGAGGGACAACTGTGATCAAAAATGAAAAAAATGAGTTGATCCCCAACCGTACTGTTACAGGATGGCGAGTTTGCATAGACTATAGAAGACTGAACACTGCTACAAGGAAGGACCACTTTCCTTTACCTTTTATCGATCAGATGTTGGAAAGATTGGCAGGTCACGATTTCTACTGTTTTCTGGATGGATACTCAGGGTAAAACCAAATTGCGGTGGCACCTGAGGATCAAGAAAAAACAGCATTCACATGCCCATACGGAATCTTTGCTTATAGAAAAATGCCATTTGGGTTATGCAACGCACCTGCAACATTTCAGAGGTGCATGACATCCATATTTTCCGATATGCTGGAAAAGCACATGGAAGTGTTTATGGATGATTTTTCGGTTTTTGGATCTTCCTTCAAAAATTGTTTGTATAATCTGTCACTTGTGTTGGAAAGGTGTCAACAAACCAATCTAATTCTGAATTGGGAAAAGTGTCACTTCATGGTGAGAGAAGGGATCGTACTAGGTCATAAAATTTCCCATCAAGGGATAGAAGTTGACAAGGCAAAAGTGGAAGTGATCGCCAATCTCCCTCATCCGGTGAACGAGAAAGGTATACGGAGTTTCTTGGGACATGCAGGATTCTATCGGCGGTTCATCAAAGATTTCTCCAAGATCGCAAAACCATTGACTAGCCTGCTTGTGAAGGATACTCCGTTTTTGTTTGACAAGAAGTGTAACGAAGCCTTCGAGACTCTGAAAAATAAATTGGTGTCTGCTCCTATAGTGATCTCGCCTAATTGGTCTCTACCCTTTGAGATAATGTGCGATGCGAGCGATATAACAGTAGGGGCTATCTTGGGGCAAAGAAAAGACAAACGCCTCCACGTCATCTACTATGCTAGCCATGTGTTGAATCCACCCCAGATGAATTATGCAACCACAGAGAAGGAGTTACTGGCTGTGGTTTATGCCTTTGACAAATTTCGGCAATACTTGTTGGGAACGAAGGTAATTGTTTATACTGACCATGCTGCGTTGAAATATCTTTTTTCTAAACAAGACTCGAAGCCAAGGTTGCTCCGATGGATCTTGCTGTTGCAAGAATTTGACCTGGAAAATCGAGATAAAAAGGGGTGTGAGAACACCGTGGCTGACCATCTGTCTCGAATGTCTCCGATTGGAGAGACGGAAGAGGACCATCCCATAAAGGATGAGTTTATAGATGAAAGAATCCTCGCGGTGATGGGTGTTCCTTGGTTTGCGGACTATGCAAACTACCTGGTAGGTGGTATAATTCCTGACGACTTTGATTATAACAAAAAGAAAAAGTTTCTTCATGATTGCAGGTTTTATTTGTAGGACGAACCATTCTTGTATAAGAAAGGGGTAGACAGACTAATTCGTCGATGTGTCCCTGAGGAAGAACAAAATGAAGTCTTAAAGGCTTGTCATGACTCAGATTATGGGGGACACTTTAGTGGAGACAGGACAGCCGCAAAAGTCCTCCAATCCGGGTTGTACTGGCCCACGTTGTTTAAGGATGCACAAGTCGTGGTGAAGGAATGTGACAAATGCCAACGGACAGGAAATATCTCTAGAAAGAATCAGATGCCTCAAAAGGGCATGCTTGAGGTGGAATTATTTGATGTCTGGGGAATAGACTTTATGGGACCATTTCCACCCTCATTTGGGAAGAATTATATTCTGGTGGCTGTGGACTACGTATCCAAATGGGTGGAAGCCGTAGCTCTCCCCTCTAATGACGCTAGAGCAGTGGTAAGCTTCCTTAAACAAAATATCTTCTCCAGGTTTGGTGTGCCTCGAGCACTTATCAGTGATGAAGGAACACATTTCTTGAATAATCTCATGGAGAACTTATTAAAAAAATACAATGTGAAGCACAAGATTTCCACACCATATCATCCCCAAACGAGTGGGCAAGTTGAAGTGTCTAATCGGCAAATTAAAAAGATTTTGGAAAAAATAGTCGGTGCTTCACGGAAAGATTGGGCAATCAAATTGGATGACGCACTATGGGCGTACCGGACCGCTTTCAAAACACCAATTGGCATGTCTCCGTATCAGCTGATTTATGGTATGGCTTGTCATCTTCCTTTGGAATTGGAGCACAAAGCCTTTTGGGCATCCAAGTTCTTAAATTGTGATCTTGCAAAAGCCGGTGAATCCCGAATTCTTCAACTACATGAGTTAGAAGAATTTTGTAATCAGGCATATGAGAATGCAAAGATGTACAAGGAGCAAACACGGAGGTGGCATGATCAGGGAATCATCAGGAAAGATTTTTGGGAAGGACAACTGGTTTTGTTGTTCAATTCGCGGCTCAAGTTGTTTCATGGGAAATTAAAGTCCAGATGGTCCGGGCCATTTGTTGTGCATAAGGTTTTTCCACACGGAGCAATAGAGATTAAGAACCAAGACAATGGAGATATCTTCAAGGTGAATGGTCAGAGGCTGAAGCCATATTACAGAGGCCAACAACCGGGTTTGATTGACCAGATGCGCCTCGCCTAATGAGGTGGGCAATCGTCGAGCCATGCGACGTTAAACGAAGCGCTTCGTGGGAGGCAACCCATGTGTTCGAAGGCTAACTTATTTTGTTTTTTTTCATTTCTCTTCTGTATGAGTGTGACATGTTGTTGCAGGTAAGGAGAAAGGATACCATAACCATACTAGCATCGCAGTGACAGGATGCCAGACCAAAGAAGCATTTCTGAATTCAGAAAATGTAAAAAACAGGGGCATCAACACGGCCACCTGTGTGCTGACACACGGCCGTGTTGATTAAATAGAAAATTAACACGGTTGCCCGTGTGCAGGAACACGGCCGTGTTAATTAAAATAGTAAGTCTACACGGACACCCGTGTACTGTCACACGGCCGTGTTAATTAAAACAGAAAATTCACACGGGTGCCCGTGTGCAGGAACACGGCCGTGTTGTTTGTAACGGGTAAATTTTTCAAAATTTTGGATTTTGGGTATTTTAAGTAATGGGCCCCACTTGCTATTATCTCTCTTCCTCACCACTCAATCTCACTTTTTCTGATTTTGGCAACCTCTCTCTCCCACTTCCTCCATTGGTGCCCTAGCCTCCATCAAGCTAAGCTTCAATTTTCTCCTAGCTCCACGCACTTTCACATCCACTCACCTTCACAAAAAGTGTTCCCCTCGCCGTCCTCTACACAGTGACGGTTGCAGTTTTCACTAACCTTTTCGTTGGATTTTTGGAGATATTTTTGTCAGGTACATTATGCCTCCAAAGCGTGCAAGCAAGGAGAAGGAGGTAGCCACGTCGTCTCGACCGAAGCAACGGGTTAGACGCTCGACAAACAATCATGGCATTTTGTTTGACCAACAGGAGCATCAAGAGAGGTATGTCATTCTAGCCAAACGTAAGCTTATCCCAACCAGATACATGTGTGATGCCACCCTGGATGAGTTAGGTTTGAAAGAAGAGGTGCACCGCATGTTCCACACCATTGGTATGTTGGAATATATGCAATTTGAGGCACCGACCTTCGCTCGGATAACCCTTGAATTTTTTAGTACGGTTGAGTTCAAGATGCGGAGAAGGTGGACAGGGACGAAGTTAGAGTTTTATGGGCAAATAACTTTCCGGCTGTTTGATGAAGATCATGAGTTATCGGTTGCGGAACTGGGGAGTATTCTGAAACTCCCGGTATCTGGACCCGGATCCCCACCGGACACTTTTTCTGTTGTTGATTTTTGGCAAGCTATTACAGGTAAAACTGGGTATAACCCCAGCTCGGGAAAGGCTTCTGGAATTCACAACCCGTGCTTTAGGTATGCACAAAAAGGGTTAGCATACACCCTATTCGGACGGGGTGATAGTACTGGGGTTGCGGCAAAGAGAGAATTATATTTTCTGTATTGCATGGCTCACAATGAGCGAATCAATGCAGCAGCTTTCGCCGCCAATCATCTGAAACAGGTTGGTCATGCAACTACTGGGGATATTTCTATAGGTGGGATGATCACGCAGATTGCGGGCCATTTCGGGTATGATCAACTGCTGATGGAAGAGACTGCGGTAATGGGCAAGAATAGGATTGACATGCACACGCTAGTCAATCTACAAATGATAGCCATCAGGCCGACTCATTACGCCCTGATGATTCACAATGTGGAAGTGCTCGCACTTCCGGCACCCGTGTCCATTGGCATTGCCAATGCTGCTAATTGGTTATACACAGGTTCAGCCCAGGCGGTAGGGGAAGATGAACAATTTGACCATGAGCTTTCAGGTGAGAACATGGAAGAAGATGAGACCCACGGTATGCCGCCCCCACATGATTCGAGCCTACCGGGTGAAGGCTCCTCTTTTATGTCGCAGGATCAGTGGGGTTGGATCCAGACGGAGATGGGAACCCTCCGTACCGAGCAGACCAGGCAAGGTGCGGAACTTGATAGACAGAGTGTGGAACTGTTCCGGCAAGGGACAGTCATGGATGATATGCAGGCCATGATGCAACGTCTGATGTTGCATTTCCCGCACGATCCTCCGCCTCCTCAACAGTGAGCACTGTAAGTCCCCTTCGTGTTTGAATTTAAACATTGAGGTCAATGTTTAGTTCAAGTGTGGGGGGGTTTTTCTCCTTTCATGTTTTATTTTCTTTTAATTTGTTTTGTTTTTATTTTGTTTTTGTTATGTTATCACTATCTTAGTATGTTTGTGTGTCTTGTTTGTTTTCGGTTCTTTTGGACCTACTGTGTGTACAGGGTGATGAGAAACGGTTGGACGAGCCCGGGGTCAATGGTAGTGGATGAAGGACACCCCTCAAACTAAGGTTGATAAGGCACCCCGGAAGTTGATGCAACCTTGAGAAAAGAAGTCGGACACATTTTGGGGACACCGGACTAAGAAAGCGGTATGGAAAGACCAAGTCAGGAAAGAACCACATAACACGAAGAGACTTCAGAGCTTGCAAGCTAACCAACATGGTGAGATCACAAAAAGCCAAACACGAAATATCAACATGAGAGTTCAGCCAGGTATGACTTTATCACTCTGATTTTACGTATGTTCTGTTGACACGTCACAGCATGACAACACACACTGAGGCAAGTTGTTTGTTTAGCCAGAGCCTTTCTAGCCATCCCTATATGTATGTTTCCCTTCGTAAACCCCGTTGAGCCTTAGCCATTTTGTTCATTGTAAACCCCATGTTAACGTTTAAGCATTATTCCTCATAAACCCTCTGTTAACTTTTAATCATCCATTTCCTTTTGTGTCATAACTCGGTATGATTGTGTGAATTGCAAGATGTGCAATAAAACTAAGTTTGGGGTGGAAATCTTGAAAGAGAAGGCAAGTGCATAAGATGAGATCATACAAAAAGAAAAACAGTATGTATTGTCTTTTAAAGAAAAAAAAAAGAGAAAAGAAAGAAAAAGAAAAGAAACACAAAAGAGAAAAATGCACTTGCCGAGACCTTAGACTCTAACAGATATAAAGTGCTCGGAAAATGTGAGTAGGAAAAAAAGTCAAAAGAGTTTTTACCCCAGAGTATACGTGATGCACGGAAAAAAAAGAAAATAAAGAAAAAGTACACAACATGACTACCGAGTTCAAAAAACCCTTGTTATCCAATTTTTTTTGTTTATCCCACCGCACCCAAGCCCCGTTACAACCTAAAAAGACCTCAAAAAGTGTGTGGAATCTGTTGTGGTAGTGACATTAGAATGTATTCAAAGTTAAGAGTCTGATATTGGATACTGTGCTGTGAGTGTACACACCTAACCCTGAGAGATATTGTGAGTGTGTGAAAAGCTTGCAGGTGAAAAGGTTTCGGATGTGGAAATGTGGTAAACTGCCTGACTCGGAGAGACCTGAAACTCGATTGGAAAGGAAGAACACGAATGGTGAAAGACTAGGTTGCATTGTGGAAAACGAATTCGGGGGTGACCTTTGTTTGGACTCAATACATCACTTGAGGACAAGCAATGAGACAAGTTTGGGGTTGTGATCGGTCACCATTTCCATTGAATTCCCGCCGCTAATCCGACATATTTTCATCACCTTGGTAAGATTTATGTTTGTTTTTAGTTGCATTTGAGTCAATTATCATGTTTTGTAGGTTTGGTATTGCATTGCATTCGATTAAGAGTTTATGTCAAAAAAAAAGATCTCGTTTATGCTTCGTTTGGTAGTGTCATTGTTCCAGGTTTAAACGCAAAAATGGTGAAGTTCTGGACACTTTGAAGGACGAAAATATGAAAGAACAGCAGAACAACACGGCCACCCGTGTGCCACCGCACGGCCGTGTTGTTGATCAAGCAGAGCAGAGATGGAGCAGAAAACAGAAATCAACATGGCCACCCGTGTGCCACCACACGGCCGTGTTGATTAAAACAGTGCATTAACACGGGCACCCGTGTGTAGGGACACGGCCCGTGTTGTTGCCACTGTAACGTATGCTGAAATTAATTAATACTGAAGAACAACACGGCCACCCGTGTGCCACCACACGGCCGTGTTGATTCAACGCAGCTTGGAAAACCTAATTTTTGCTGTTTAACCCGATTATGCTCATTAAGGGTAGTTTGGACTTTTAGCTTGGAAGAGAGTCATCTGAAGCTATAAGAAGGCTTGGAAGAGAAAGAAGAAGGGACTTTTGACGGACGAAAGAAAAGATTGCAAGATAGCTACTACAGAGGATTCGAAGACGGCGAGATTCAAAGGCATCAACCATTGAAGATCAAAATCTCCTAATTCTTTGTAATGTCTAACCTTTACGTTATGAATTCTTTAAGTACTATGAGAGGCTAAACCCCCTGATGCTAGGGGGGTGGTCCTGATGTTATCGCATGTTATGAATTTGAACAAATGATTTCTTGATTACTATGTTACTTATTTCAATTCAATTGTGTGATGTTATTATGCTTTTGTATCGGACAAATACAAATTGATCTATGACTTTCAATAACAGGCTTGTGATTGTTAGGGTTTTCACACAATTGGGTTTATGAATGCATCATCTAGGACTAGTAACTTTCGTAAATCACCGTAAACCTTGATATTATGTATGATTAAAACCAATACTTAATTGAATGGACATTTGAGTAAGAATTGGTAGTTTAATAGTTTCTTCCTTAAGGACTTAAGTAAGAACATTCTGAGGTTAGGTGATTGAATGTTTCATATGTATTAAGGAAATCTTGACTGAATTCATAACTGGTTACATCAACCACTCACCCTAGCATCTTTTGTCTTAATCAATTACTTTTACTATTTTCGTGTTACTATTCTAAATTCCAAAACAACACAACCATTATCTTTTTGTTCTGATAGAATCGAATTAAAGTACGTAATTCCTACGCAATCCTTGAGATCAATACTGGGAAATAAACTCCTTATTACTACATCGGTAAAAATAGTACACTTGCTATTTTTCCGATCAAGTTTTTGGAACACGTGGGTTGCCTCCCCTTTCTATTTCTATATCCACTTTTTTATTACCCGAACCCCTTTACAAAAGAGATAAAACAAACAAATAAGAAAAAAAAATCATCAAGAATCTAAATATTTTTTATTCTTTATTTTTTTTTGTATGGAATATACACATCCATCTTCATGGATCATACCTTTCATCCCTCTTCCAGTTCCTATTTTAATAGGGGTAGGACTTCTACTTTTTCCCACGGCAACAAAAAATATTCGCCGTATGTGGGCTTTTCCTAGTATTTTATTGTTAACCGTAGTGTATCAGTGTTTCAGTTTCTGAGGCCAATAAAATATTTTGGAAGAACGAGAGTACTTCATGGAGTATATATATTTGGAATTGTACCTTGCAAGTGGTTAAGGACTTGAGGGATAAGGACGTTCAGTTTTGTTGGGAGCCTAAGGTAGTGGTGAAGTTTAAGGAGAGACTCGAGGACATGACTACCTATTTCAAGAGAAACATGTATGGGCCAAATGGAAGCTAGAAGATAAACCAAGTATGTTCAGTCTTAGAAGGGAGATCGGATTTGGGATAGCTCGTCAGCGGTTCAGTGTTAGTAAGAGACCATTATGGAATGTTAAGTTACCTAAGGATCAATTGTAAGAGTTCGTGTGGAAAGAGAGAATGCACATTATATAGTAATGGAAGCTCCGGTGAGTTTTGGTTGTAGGAGACTTGGTTGAGGAGAAGAGCAAGTAAGTTGGATTTAAGGAATTCTAGTAGAATGGTTTTGTAATTGGAACTGGGAGAATTACCATATGAAGATATTTTAACGCAGAGTGTGGAAGAAGCATGAATGTTACAATACAATTGTTGTAATGGGGTACATTTTAGATAAAGGTACAATGGGACCATTAAGATTCATTAAGACGAAGTTATGGGTATGTAGTTGGTGATTGTTCGCATCGAGGATTTCTAGAGTATGTAGTGGAGTGGGGGAAGTTATACCTTGGTATTAAGAGAAGTATGTGATAGCAGCGTTATGGTCACAAGTAAGTGTAATGGATTTCTTGTCTTGAGATGTATGCGAAGTAACACACATTTTATTGAGTATTGAGTCTTGTATTCTAAGAAGTTGAGTTGATGATAGACAACAAAAGATAAGCCAAGCTGGAGCATGGGGACTAAGTGTAGCATTTGAAATATGTTATGATGTAAGAGCTTATTGGGAGACAATGAGGATTGTCCGTAGCAAGTCATCTAGACAAGTAACCCCAGTATGATGAAGTGTGTAGTAGGTATTGGTTTAGAAGAAAATTTCAGTCATAAGTGTTTGGCAATGTTAAGGTTCATCTTAAGTCCATTTTATTTGAATTGCAAGAGTAATAATGGCTTATTGGAAGTCTGATTGTTATTTATCTTCTTGAGGAGTGTTTGGTTGGTTGGTCACGGAGTATAAACTTTCACACCGTGTTGGAGCTAAGGGTTTCTTAAATGTCATAAGTGTACCGTTGTGGATGTACAAATTGAGGATGGAGTTACAAGTCACCACAAGTCAGATTGGTAGTTTTAAAATTGGGATTTATGAAGGTGTAGTGCGTCGTTATTCATCTGTAGAGATATCATGGAAGTCAGACGTTTGGGAAAACCAACCTGGTGAACCATGCTCAGTTTAAGTAAGTCTTAGAAGTACCATTATTATGATTATGAATAACTATAAGGAACAGAGCTGGAAGAGACCTACTAAGTGGTGATTTGGAAGGGATTAGTTTAATATATTGTATGCGTTAGTAAGGTGTAAATTGATTAGTCAGAATATGGAATTCAATAATTTCTTGGATTCATGGCTTCGGATGAGGTCCCTTAGGAGAGTAGTATTTGTGTGAACAATGATACTCTACCTTATTGGAAGGATTCATGAATTATACTTCCCAGGAGGAACAAGAGTCAGTTATTCCTGAAGTTAAACATGTAACTCGGACTATATATGAGTAAGAGCATGAGCTAAGATTATGGAAGATGGGACGGGACGATTGAGATGAATGATTTTGGATACGAAGTGAAATGTTGTCGCTAAATGTGTGTGAAATATTGTGTGTGACTCTATGAGGTGTATGGACACTCATAGTTACGCTCTAGATTGCTTAAGTTCCTTAGAAGTGGTGTCTCATTGATGATTTAAAGTTCCTTGATGGTGTTATGTTGTTTTTGGTCGAGATCATGTGTCGGGAGAAATCTTGAATGAAATAAAACCCAACAAGAGGATTTGATATGGAATATAGTAACTAGAACCAGATATTGTCAAACTAATTTGGTTTAGCTGCATCAAACACATGATGAATTTGGATGTTCTACGTTTTTATGGTTGTAGCAATGTAACTCCTAGATACCTATCTTCTGAAGAGTGTTGGTCTTATTCTAAACTTTTGTGAGTCATCAAGGAAGTTATTCTACTAATGGAAGTCAGTAAGGTTCTAGTACCATTTTGGATAGTAAGCACTTTGGAAGGTAAGTGTGTTTCTTTGTAGATTGTTAGCTAAACAGTAGTGCCTAGGAATCCCAAGTGTTCCACTATTGGAATCAGAGTATCACAATGGAAGGTGACAAAAGAAAGAGCTCAATCAAGTCTATGGTGATAATGGAGATAATTGCTCGTAAGAATGCAGGTAAGGATGAGAGTAAGACAATCTCGTGCTAATGGTTCTATCTCATTGGAGTAGTACGAGAGAAGTGAAGCAGTAGGAGTAAGGGCTTGTAGCATACATTATCATATCAAGTGAAGTTTATGAGATTATCAATAGATGAATTATAAAGTTTGTCACACTTGTTGAAGAATAATAAGAAAAAAAAAGTAGTCAATATTGTGTGTGGTCAAGGAACCAATAAACTTTCTTATGAAGAATTAATGAGTATTGATTAACCAAGTCAAGATAAGATGTCGTAATTATGTTTTGTGTAACTTAGTGCAAGGAAGGGAAGTCGTGGTTTCTGGGAGGAACGTGACCAACTTATGTTGAGTGGTATATCAGATGAATTAAGTGGGAGCAAAGTTAAACGTTAATCCAATATTACAGTAAGGATATGGTTAAGACCATGAAGTATTGAGAGTTCCCACAAGAGAGAAGTTTTCCAAGGGGGAGAGGTTAGAAGAATGAGTATGTCAGAGGCTTGGAATCAAAGAGAAGTTAAGTGCTAGTCTAAGACGTTAATGCAAGAATTATTTGTTTGTTGAGTGAAAGAAATTCGGGGGCGAATTTCAATTTAAGGGGGGGAGAATGTAATATCCCATATTTCCTTAAATGCTTAATTAGTTGTCAGTTGAGACCAATTGAGTTCCTATGTATGCTATCTTTTGTCAGTTGGAAAAATTAGAGCTCCTATGTGCTATAAATGTTATAAAATGGGAACAATAGAGTAACCATTGAACTCTGAAAAGATTAATTATTAATAAAAGAGACATACCAATATTAATAAATACAAGAGAGGGCATTTTTGATAACATTAAAAATTGGTCAATTGGTGCTGGAAGATAAAATATCAATTGGGATATTTTATATTACTACTTGATATTATATATATTATATATATATTTTTGTATGGTGGGGGTTGAAAGAAGAAGAAAAGGATAAGAAGAAGTAGGTAAGAGAGAGTGAGAGATATCAGAAAGGAAAAAGAAAAGAAATAGAAGAAAGAAGAAGAGAGAAAGAGGAAAGAAGAGCTTGAAGGAAAAGAAGAAAAAAACCATGGAGAATCATCATCTTCACCACCATCATCATGTCATCTTCACTCTCACCTTCACCAAACTTCATCTTCTTCTTCTACAAGGTGAGTTCTTAGATAGATCTAGCATTTGGGGGAAAATAACCTATATTTGGGGGGTTAGGATTTGTGTGAATTTGTGATGAACTTGTTGTGTTCATACTCCTCATCCATGCTATGTGTTGATATCATGTTGTTGTTGTTGAAGTTGTGATCCTTGAGTGTTTGATGCTTATGTGTTTTGTTGTTGAAGTTATGGAGGTTAATCACATGATTTCATAACAATATATGTTTTAGTATGGATTGGGAGGGTTGAATTTGGAAAAAGGAGTGGTTAAAAGATGAATTTTTGAAGAAGTTTGAAGAACAAACGATTGGTTTAGTGAAAATTTTGAGAATAATTCACATTCAATCGATTCATTTGATCAATCTATTGACATGAATTAATTATTTGATAAATTAAAATATGTTTACAATGGGGGTCGAACCCGGGACCTCCTTGATATGGTACAAGCCTTACCACTAGGCTAAGGATCTTGTTGTTGAATAGTCATGCAATGAATAAATGTTAATCTAAATCTTGAGTAAGATAGATTAATGAATTAATTGAGTGTTATAACTCCGTTTTGGATGCGGACGAATGCGTCAGTAAGATAACGAAAAAGGCTATTATTATGATACCAAGTTATAGTTTATTATGTGTCTTACAAATTCTATGAATTATATTATGATGGATGTTAAACATGGTTGATATGTTTGATTATGAAATAACATGATTAAAAACTTTACAAAGGTGAGTGAGGAAACCTAGGAGTATAACATGATTAATAACTTAGAAAGATAATCTAGGTTATGGAACATGTGTGATATATGTATGAGAATACGGTATTCATTCGTACGACGCTTATGTGGAGGTCGTGGACGAATTGTTGCCATGATTGAGAATGAGACGCATTGTATGGAACATGCCATGTTACTATTTGTGTATTATGGTGAATGAAGTACCTTGTGTTTGATGGATTTTGTTATGGTTCGTGGAACTGATGATTGTGGAACCGATCATGTATGCAGAATGTGTGTTTTCTGTGATGGTACACATCTCTTTTGGTATGCTTAAACGACTAAGTATTGGGATGTGGGACCAATGATTCGAGTCTCAATTGGGTTTGACCCCCAACCATGGCGGACATGGGGGAAAGGTGGACACCAAAGTGGGATAAGGCCCATACGGTGAAAGAGACTCAAAGTGGGTAGAGTCCCATACGAGTGTTGGTTCTCAATAGTGAGTTTAAGTCCTATAGGGGAACTGGATATCCATCGCGAAAGTCGAATCATACGAGCATGCATGAACTGGGCCTGGCTTAGACGTAAGTCCGTTCGGGAATTAATGTTTCGTGATCTGAATAATGATCGTGGTTGAGTTATGAGAACTCAGATGCATGTTGCCATACAATTGCGAGATAGTTTCCCCATCACTCAAGTCTTCGTTCCCTTGTTGACTTGAGTTGGATATGAGTTGAATATTGATTAGAAAATCCTGTAGAGCCGAGTGGACCCATAGGATAGGAGAACTCACTGAGATTATTATCTCATCCCATTATTGTTGTTATTTTTCAGGGAATCCTTACAGGTTGAATCTAAGAAAAGTTGTTATGGATGTTTCAAGGGATGTTGTTTATCATGATCTTCCGCTGTGGAGTTGTGTGCAATGAAGATATTGCACATAGTTCTTAGATTTTTATTGTGTAGGAATTATTATATAACATGTTCCATTGGTGTTTTTAGTTTGGACATGTATGTTAGACTATGGCACGGATCTAGAAGGGGGGGTTGAATAGATCCCAATTAAAAAAACTTGAGTCGGCGCTACCAATTTGAGAGAAAATTGGTTTTTAAAATTTGTTTTGAATGCGGAAGCGGCCGAGGAAAATTTTAGTCTAAAACGAACCGTTATTGGAAAACCGGATATGCGTTAAGCTAATGGATTTGAGATAAAATGAAATACTAATTACTACACAATTTGCACACTCAATTGATATATTTCACTAACTAGCAAGCCTAGTTCCAATGATCCAAAATACCAGATAAAACTGAATGTAAACTTAAGACAACTTTGGCTTATGCAAATTTGCAAACACTTGGTGTGCATACACTCCAAGAGATATTTGAGTTGAGTAAGTAATTCAAATTTATCTAGTACAATACACTATTGTACTTTGTATTCAAACAACAGTTTTAATCTCTTACTCAACTTATATCAACGTTTGGTAAAATTGCTTAAACTAAAATCACTTAATTTTTAAGCTGAAAAACAGATTATGTAGAAAATTAAAGAAGACGCAGATTTGATGAGGCAGATCCCCCGCCGTCCTCGCTTCGGGGTACGTCTGCCCTCAATTCTAAAAATAGAATTGAGATGATTAATTAGATATCACCTGTGAAATTTAATCGTTTATACAAGGATTGCAAAGCATGTAAACAACAGAACTTCCAATGTGTTGAATGATGCTTCCTATCCTTGCTCCTTGATTCAAGATGAATCAAGACCTTCGATCGTTAATGCTAGACCTCCGATTCCAGCCCCTTTGTTGAAGAATCTTCCGTTCTTCAAACCCTCGGCCCGGCTGATCTCAAACACAACGAGTCGAACCCGAATCCTTCACTTCAATGCCACCGAATCCGCTACTAGACTGATGAAGACTTTCCTCTTCTCAATCACCTTCGCTCGGCTGAATATTGAAGAACGATTCGTCCAAAAACCCCCAAACACAAACCCGTATTGGAGGACAAAACCCTAACGGTTTTATTCAAGAAAGAACCTGCCACAAGAATCAACCCGAACTGGATTCTTCGATCACAGCTTCGAACCTTATCACCTTTAATCGATCACGAACCACATCAAAAATGATTGTGTGTAGTTGATGTGTTGTGAAACGTTGAAGATGAAGATGATGAATCTTGGACACCTTTTTCACTCTTTCTTGTTTCCTTGAACACTTGAACTCAAATTAGCAAATGTTAGTTGATACAAGTGTTTTGACTTGTATATATATAGTAACTGACAAAACCAATCAAACATAACAGAATTTCAAACAGTGGAAATAACTCAGAAAACTGAGTTTACGCGCGAGCGGTCGACCATAGGTCGGCGTGTGCTGAGCCGTGAGCTTTGAGCTGACCCTTATGGTCGACTCAAAGCTTCCATGAGCTGACCTGTGGTTGACTCAAAGCATCATGCGCTGACCCGTGAGCTTTGAGCTGATCCTTATGGTCGACTCAAAGCTTCCATGAGCTGACCTGTGGTTGACTCAAAGCATCATGCGCTGACCCGTGAGCTTTGAGCTGACCCTTATGGTCGACTCAAAGGTTCCATGAGTTGACCTGTGGTTGACTCAAAGCATCATGCGCTGACCCGAGGCTTATGCGCTGACCCTTGCGGTCGACTCAAAGCCTGCAAACCTGCAAAAATTCGTATTTTGTGATTTTCATGCATTTCGTCATGATCACACTTTGTCCACATATGTTTTTAAGAATTATAACAGATTTAGATAAGCATAGGAAAGGATATGATAGGTGATGTGTTGCATTTGTTTGTAGACATGCATGGTGGTCATTTGTCATCATCGAAACTTGCGATCGTATGTTGTTTGACACTTTGCCCTTACAATGTATATATATATATTGATGTCATTAGGCACTTATGTTGGATCAGTACCAATTATTAACACTTGTATGATACTATTCTAGATATATATTATACGGGTTATTACAGTTGGTATCAGAGCAGGTCGATTCTCGACCTAGCCTTGAAACGTCATAAGTAAATCTATTTCTGCCTCATATGTGTATTTAGCCAACATGATTCTTAATTTCACAGTATGTAGTATTAGGCATGATCAACTTAATGCTATGTTCATGGTAGGTAGGATCATGGTCGAGCGACCACGAGGACTTCGAAGTGTGGGTGGAACTTGTGCTTTGAGAGTAGACTCAAGCCAAGAGTTAGAAAGTAGGGAGAACTAGATAGCCCACATACGGCGAATATTTTTTGTTGCCGTGGGAAAAAGTAGAAGTCCTACCGCTATTAAAATAGGAAACAAAATTCACATGATCAAGCCAAGAGATAAAACAAACAAATAAGAAACAAAATTCATCAAGAATCTAAATATTTTTTATTCTTTATTTTTTTTGTATGGAATATACACATCCATCTTCATGGATCATACCTTTCATCCCTCTTCCAGTTCCTATTTTAATAGGGGTAGGACTTCTACTTTTTCCCACGGCAACAAAAAATATTCTTCGTATGTGGGCTATCCAGTTCTCCCTACTTTCTAACTCTTGGCTTGAGTCTACTCTCAAAGCACAAGTTCCACCCATGCTTCGAAGTCCTCATGGTCGCTCAACCACGATCCTACCTGTAAGACCCTAATTTTGACCCTAAGATCCCTCATGGCATCATATCATTGCTCAATGCATTTGCCTCAAGGATCATAGCATGTGTGGCTTCTTTACCCTTGGGTTGGGACTTGTGTGAGTTGGTTTGAGACCACAAAGCATGATTGTATTGTATATTATTGCTTTTCTTATTTTGTTTACTAACCAAAAGCACAAAAATATGTCACTAACTCTTTTTGTTTTGAAGCTCAAGTAATCATGAGATCCCCTGCTCCTAGGAGGATCCTATGCTCAATAAAGTGGTTAGATGAAGATGAGAACAAGCATGACAATGGTTCCCAAAGCTCTCAATTATCATATATGTCTCCCAAGTATCTCAATTTGTCAATTTGATCAGGATAACCCAAAGGGCTAGAGGATTGTTTCCCAAGGAAACCCTAATTCAACTATGCTTTGACTGTACCTTGCTCATGAAGCAACCTTAACCTATGATAAAATTTAATCAAGTGAAGTTATTTCATTCATTATTTTATGCATATATGAGCCTATGTGAGTATCCTCAATCATTCATTCATCAAGATTTGAAGTTTGCCCTTGAGAAATTGATCAGTCAAGTCATCTGACTAAACTGAGAATCACTGAGACACAACGTTTGATGTGTTTGTCAAATGAATATGACCCCAAGAGAAAACATGTTCTTAAGAACCATATGAACAACTCTCATGTTCATAAAAAATCCATTTGAAACGTGGAAGGTCATCATTCATTTCAAAACATTACAAGTCATTTTGACTGAAACCCTAATTTTGGGTCAACTTCCCAAAGACCTAACTTCCTCATTTTTTATGATTTTGAGGTGATACCAATTGCATTGGAAAGCTAAAGATGTCTAATTCAAATGTTATGTTGGACAAAATTTAATAATCCTAAGATAAACACATGTGATAATACAAAACATTATAGGTCACTTGGGACCAAAACCATTGAATTTGAAAAATGTCCAACTTCAAGTGCTCATAACTTTCTCATTAAAAATCCAAATGATGCAAAATTTAAGTCTAAATTGATCATCTAGAAAATATATACAACTATGATTTTAGAGGTTTTTCCATTTGAGGCTTAAATCATTGGAACAGAAGGGCTAAAATTTGATCACTTTTGGAGTGGTGTGCAATGAAGATATTGTACATAGTTCTTAGATTTTTTTATTGTTTAGGCATTATTGTATAACATGTTCCATTGATGTTTTTAGTTTGGACATGTGTATATCTTAATGCCATTAGGCACTTATGTTGTGACAGTACCAAAATTTAACACTTGTATGATATTATTCTAGATATATATTATACGGGTTGTTACACAGATTTATGCGGATAAGATTCATATTCCCCCGACACTTCTGAATGTTATTTCCTCACCATGGCCTTTCTCCATGTGGGGAATTGACATGATTGGCATGATAGAGCCAAAGGCGTCAAACGGTCACCGTTTTATTCTCGTAGCAATTGATTACTTCACCAAGTGGGTTGAAGCGGCATCGTATGCGAACGTAACCAGGCAGGTGGTTGTGAGGTTTATCAAGAATCAACTCATATGTCGTTATGGTGTGCCAAATAAGATCATTACTGATAATGGATCTAACTTGAACAACAAGATGATGAAAGAGCTGTGTAGCAAGTTCAAGATTGCACATCATAATTCTTCTCCTTATAGACCCAAGATGAATGGGGTTGTTGAAGCTGCTAATAAGAACATCAAGAAGATTATTCAGAAGATGGTTGTTACGTACAAAGATTGGCATGAGATGCTTCCATTTGCTTTACATGGTTATCGTACGTCTGTCCGCACTTCAACAGGGGCAACCCCTTTCTCTCTTGTATACGGCATGGAGGTTGTGCTCCCCATGGAGGTCGAGATCCCATCAATGACAGTCTTGATGGAAGCCAAGTTGACTGAGGCTGAATGGGTTCAGAGTCGTTATGACCAGTTGAATTTGATAGAAGAGAAGAGATTAACTGCCATGTGCCATGGTCAGTTATATCAGCAAAGGATGAAGAAAGCCTTTGATAAGAAGGTTAAGCCTCGTGTGTTCCGAGAAGGTGACCTCGTGCTCAAGAAAGTTTTGTCTTTCGCGCCCGATTCCAGGGGCAAGTGGACTCCAAACTATGAAGGCCCATATGTTGTTAAGAGAGCCTTTTCAGGCGGTGCTTTGATACTCACAACTATGGATGGGGAGGATTTCACTTGTCCTGTGAACTCAGATGCAATCATGAAATACTTCGCCTAAAATAAAAACATAATAGTTCGCTAAGTTGAAAACCCGAAAGGGCGACTTAGGAAAAAATGAGCGTCTTGGTGGATCGAAAACCCGAAAGGGCGGTCCAGGCAAAAGTTAGAGACATAAAAAAAATGAATGAATATATATCCCGCTAGATTGAGTACCTCCTCACCTTGGGGCAATCTAGGGAAAAATTAGGGATTTGGCAAGTAACTGCATCTTGACAAGACTTTGTTCTGCAGTGTCTTCTGTCAAAGATTCTCGCTCAGTCATCGTCAATTGAAGCTTCAAATACATTGGATTCAGAGTTGGTGGAGAAACGGTCATTATGTTCAATGTAGCCCTTTTTCCAATATATATCACCAATTTCAAATTTGTAAAGATCCATGGAGTCTCGCCATTTGCGGACTACCATTCTATCAAATAAATTTGAGCCTTTATCCAATTCTTTGCACTCTTATTTGTTTCTGTTTAACAAATGTTTGCATGTTTTAAATTGATAAATATCATTGATTTAAACGAATAAAGTTTTTATAAACTGTTTTTAAACAAAGTGAACATTCACAATGACTGAAAGGATAAATGGAATGTCTTCAATGCTCTCCTAAAGATAGTATGATCTTCCAAAGGGTAAGACATTTGTTCATACTTCTGGCATGTTTGTATCCTCTTCTTCATCTTTCAGGTTCTCCCCAGCGAGCGCAGAAAGAACAAAACCTCAGGAATTCCCCAGAGAGTCTGGAGTCTTGGCCTCGATCTTTTAGAGATGTGTATACCTCTATATCAGGCACTAGCATTGTGTTTTATCAATCATATGATTGTCATCCCTTGTGTGGACTGACCTAAAATCCCTTAAATTGATAAAAGTTGATATGTTATCTATTCATGAGGAATTTTGTCTTTCCCCAGTGAGCAGAAATTCCCAACATGAGTAAAAGTCCTCGGCGAAGTAAGCATGTGTTCCCTACAAAGCTATTTTTCAGATATCTCCTCAGCAGTGGTTGCCTAGAGCAGTTGGTGAAGGGTTTGTTCCTTTTTCATCCCCAGCATGGCACGTGTTGATGAAGGATTCACTTCCGATTCCCTCAGCCAAGACAGTTCCTCCGGAGGTACTTGTGGTTTCTCTCCAGCAGGTTTGCCTACAACTCACCCCCAGTAGGGTTGCTTGTAGCAGATTATCCCCAGTTTGGTCGCTTGCAGACACTGTAGGGTTTCCTGATCCTAGTTTGACATTGGTATCCCCTCCGAGTGGAAGACATTTTCCAGTATTGAGGGATTTTGAGGAAGATGTGTTGTTTCCTTCCCCAGCGGGGCAACTTGTTCCTTCTCCCGTTAGCAGAGATGTCTCTTCAGCAGTTAGAAGAGAATGCTTGATTGATGTGTATCTATTTGGTGGTTGTTCCCCACGGAATTTCATATTATCCCCTGATAAGTTCCCTAGTAGAGTTTCTTCTACGGAGGATCTTATCTGTGTTGAGCTCCCCAATAGACTTTCCTCTATGATGGATCTTAGGTCTGTTCAACAGCAGATCTTATTGATATCTCTGCATGTTCCCCAACTAATACTTTGCCTATCCCCAGCGGTGGTCTGTGTCTCCTGGTTTTGATGCTCCCCACCAGAATTGATTTCTCCTGGGGGCCCGGCCTTTCTCTTTTAAGATGTTATACCGGATGTCCGTCCATTGATTTTCGGACTTGTTTGTGTTAGATATGTCTGTCTGTCAGCATTAATCATACATAAACCATGCATATACATGCATAATTATAGCATCCAGATATTCATGTTGCATTCTTTGCCATATATCTTTGCTTGTTATCTCCTGTTGTTGGTGAAATATTCTTCCCCAAGCAGAAAGTGTATATCTTTCCTTCTATATTCCCCACTGAGTTATGTCCTCGTGGATGATTTTTGTTTCAGTTTCCTCCCCAATTGTGTATCTGGATGGAATTACTCCCCTGAGTTATATCCTCATCGGGTTGAGTCTTGTTTGATTGTGTCTTTCTAGTTTGTTCCTAGATTGACTCATTTCTTGTTATTCCCCTGCTTTTCCCTGTGGTTTAGTTGTTCAGTTGCTCAGTAACCAGTAATTGTTCATCTTTTCCCCAGTGGATTTTTCTGCGGCCTTCTACCCAGTAACCGGTATTTGTAAGTCTTATTTATGTGGTTTTCTACCCAGTAACCGGTAGATGTAATCCCCTCTCTGTTGGTTATCTTTATCCAATGTTTGGTATTGATATTCCTTCATTTTTGAGCATACCACCCAGTAACCGGTGATATATCTCTCGGATGTTTGCTTTTGCCAAGCAATTCATCCCCCGCGAGTCATCTTTCATTTACCCTTATTTGGTAATGATTGTTTCTCCTTTGGATTGGTCATCATTTTATACCCAGTAACTGGTATCCCGATGTCCTTTCTTTTCGGTCGATTTATCCTTTATTAACCCAGTAACCGGTTGTGGATAATCTTCCATGCGAGTTTGTTATCTACGTTCTGACGGTAATAGATAATATATCTCATGCACTTTTCAATCGAAGTCTTTTTCTTCCCCAGTTGAGTAAGATTCATTTTTCCTTGTGGAATCAAATACCCATCCTGTAAATTGAGTTTGCTTTTTCAACCCTCATTTTCGGATGATGAGTGTCTTGGATATGTTCCCAATTCACGCTTGGTTGGTCACCTATTATATGCCCAGTAATCGGTATCCCTGGTGTTCCTTCCTTCTGCTCCCTATTATGACTTTTTGTCCCCTATGGTGTCAGATTTCCCTGAGTTGAGATATGCCTTCGGGTCCTCCTCGGATGTTTTGGATGATTGATATCTCTCACCCTTATACCGGTCTTAGATATTCTTTCTCCCTGAGCATGTTGTTCTCTCACCCAATAACCTATGTTTTGATAACATGTCTCCCTTTGAGTTTATTACCCAGTAACCGATTATATCTTGCTTTTTCCTCCTCAGCTGAGTCCTTTGTGGACATCCCCGTCTGAGTCCGGATTTTTTATCCGAAGTATCCTTTGTGGATAGTTTTGCTATATTGGCATATTCCCCAATACATGCAGCTTTGCGTCAGCTCGAGTCTTTCCATCAATTTATTTTCGTGGAATCCCTTCGTGTCTCCCAGCAAGTTTCCAAGTCGTAACCTGCTCACGCATTTTTGCCCTATTTTTCCCAGAGTCTCTGTCTCCCTAGTGAGTGTGCTCCTCCTTTGGACTTTCGGTCTTTCTCTGATTTCTTTTTCCTTTGTGGTCATATTTCCCCACAAAGTATTAATTTTTGCATGCATACATCTACATCAAGAGGTCTCTTAGGGACCAAAATTCGTCTCTTTGTTATTATTTAAGCCCATTCTACCTCGTCGAGACGAAGATTTTAATCTTCATATCTCCGGCTAGAATGACCTTAAATAGGGGCATCTGTAAGACTCTAACTTTGACCGTAAGATCCCTCATGGCATCATATCATTGCTCAATGCATTTACCTCAAGGATCATAGCATTTGTGGCTCCTTTACCCTTGGGTTGGGACTTGTGTGAGTTGGTTTGAGACCACCAAGCATGCTTGTATTGTATATTATTGCTTTTCTTATTTTGTTTACTAACCAAAAGCAAAAAATATGTCACTAACTCTTTTTGTTTTGAAGCTCAAGTAATCATGAGATCCCCTGCTCCTAGGAGGATCCTATGCTCAATGAAGTGGCTAGATGAAGATGAGAACAAGCATGATAATGGTTCCCAAAGCTCTCAATTATCATATATATCTCCCAATCATCTCAATTTGTCAATTTGATCAGGATAACCCAAAGGGCTTGAGGATTGTTTCCCAAGGAAACCCTAATTCAATTGTGCTTTGACTATACCTTGCTCATGAAGCAACCTCAACCTATGATCAAATTTAATCAAGGGAAGTTCTTTAATTCATTATTTTATGCATATATTAGCCTATGTGAGTATTCTAAATCATTCATTCATCAGGATTTGAAGTTTGGCCTTGAGAAGTTGACCAGTCAAGTCATCTGACTAAACTGAGAATCACTGAGACACAACTTTTGATGTGTTTGTCAAATGAAGATGATCCCAAGAGAAAATGTGTTCTTAAGAACCATATGAACAACTCTCATGTTCATCAAAAATCCATTTGAAACTTGTAAGGTCATCATTCATTTCAAAACATTACAGGTCATTTTGATTGAAACCCTAATTTTGGGTCAACTTCCCAAAGACCTAACTTCCTCATTTTTTATGATTTTGAGGTGATACCAATTGAATTGGAAAGCTAAAGATGTCTAATTCAAATGTTATGTTGGACAAAATTTCATAATCCTAATAGAAACACTTTTGATAATACAAAACATTATAGGTCACTTTGGACCAAAACCATTGAATTTGAAAAATGTCCAACTTCAAGTGCCCATAACCTTTTCATTAAATATCCAAATGATGAAAAATTTAAGTCTAGATTGATAATATTGAAAAGATCTACAACTTTTATGTTGGAGGTTTTTCCATTTGAGGCTTGGATCATTGAAACAGAAGGGCTTGAAGTTAATCACTTTTGGTAAAATATTTCCAAGGAAACCTAGACATGTTTTGTACCTCAAACTTCAAGGCCAGTTTTCACAAATTTCCAAACTCCAAATGGATTTTTTCCCAACATAGATTTTGTTCCTTATGTCAAGAGCTTTCCAACCATTACTCACACCACCATGTTTGGATTTTCCATGTGGGACTTTCGAAGAGATGAATGTTTGTGATCAAATATACAATTTACTTTGTAACTTGAAATGCAAGCTAATGCCAGGCCAATTGCATGTCCAATTCAACTCATTGTGATATCAACTTGCAATTCCATCCACTTTTGGGCCTCACATGCGCCTGTACAGGCCCATGCATGGAGGACCCAATCTTCATGCACACGAGCATTTCATTGCCTTGCCTTTCAGCTTAGCTATAAATAGAGGGCCTTGCTCATTCAAATTTCAACCTCAAGGTGATCTGAAACTCTGCAGAATTCAAAACCTAACCTCACTCAAAGGAATTTCAATTTTTCATTTCTCAATTTCAAGCTTGAATTTCAACATCCTTAGTTGATCTTCAAGTCTTAATTCCTTAGCCTTGCATCCACATTACATCTCCTGATCAAATTGGAATCAAAAGCTTGAAGGAATCGTGTTGTTCAAAGCTGCACTTCAAAGGTATATCACTCAACTGTTTTGATCTGGATCTTATCATACAATGTGAATTGCTTTGATTGGAACTGTTTTCTGAAGTCCTCGAGCAAGAGGCAGGCCAGTGGTGGTCTTGATTTCATGATTTGAGCCATTTCAGTTTCTGTACCTTGACTTTCAAGCTCAGATTTCTCACTTAATACAAACATTGAGGACAATCCAAAGTTACAGGGGTGATGTACATCACCCCAGCTTCATTTTGGTACCATAGTTTTTCATTTTGGTTGAGGTTGAAAAACCTGCGCGTGGTGGCCGGAGTTTGTTCTCTGGCCGGAGAAGATGGTGGTTTCCACCACCATCCCCACGTGGATGCCTCTGAGCCTTTGGATCTCTCTCAATTGTTTCTAATCGTGGCCTTGCATTTGTTTGACTTATTTTAATACCACATGTGATGCGCCTGACCAAAGACTATGGTGCATCAACGCTTCTGGGTTGTGTGATGGAGCCACGTCATTTAATGAATCAGATCCAAGCGCTCCTGATTTTTCCTATTTTCTATTTTAATTTCTTTTAATTCCTTTTAATTTCAAAAATTCATAACTATTTTATTTGAAGTCACAAAAATATGAGACCAACAACAAAATTTTTCTTGAAAAATCTAGTTTCATATTCTGTTTTTTAATAATTTTTGTGACTTCATTTAATATTTTTTGTGAATTATTTTGTTTTTAATAGTTTTTAATTCATTTTAAATACTTTTTGATATCTGAAAATTCCAAAAATATTTTCTTAACACATATGGATCATGATAAGTCTATGAAAATAGTCTTATCAATTTCTTAATTGATTTGAGATTTTAATTCATTTGTGTTATTTTTCATTGTTTTTAATTGATTTTAAATAGTTTCTGTTTTCAAAAATTGTTGAGAAAATTTGTCAAACCTTGTTTGACCATGTTAGACCTATGAGAATTCAATTGGACTTGTTGAAGTTGATTTGAATTGAATTTGAGGTTTGACCATATTTTGCCCATTTTAATTTTTGCATTTATTTTAATTCCGAAAATACCAAAAAATATGTTTGACTTTGTTGACTTCTAATCTTCATTTCTCTTCTGTTTTACATTGGTTGATGATGATTTGGATCATTTTTGACGAATTGTGTTTGACATTTGAATGTTCTTTCCTTTTCATTTCATCTCCATCTCTTTTCTTTTTCTTTTTGCCAATGAGTTAATGATTTGTGGTTGGTCTTGACATATGAGAAGTTTAACCTTCTTTGATCCAAATCAAACTCAACTTGATCCATGATTAAGTGAGTTGCTTTGTGTCCAAGATAGTTGCTTCTTGGTCAAGCAAAAAACCTAAAGTCCATACAAGGCCTTTCCTCTTTTCTTTTGGCATGGCAAGTTGTAGGAGCTTGGCTTACTATTCGTGAGCTCTAACTTGTGTTTATATGCCTATAGTTTTTTTGACCGGCCTCAGATAGGTGTGACTACTACATTAGTCCACTTACGATTGCTTAACATAGCGCTAAATTGTCTTATGACACACTAACATAACCATTAACTACTAACTTTAATTTGAGCATTTAATTTCTTGCAATTTACTTTAATGCAATTTACTTTCTTGCTCATTTATTTATATTGCTTTTTACTTTGCTCACCTGAGCTCATATTTTATGTTTATGTCATTTTCCTTTTGCTCATTTGAGCTCATTATTGTATATAAATATATTGTTGCTTTGTGTTTGTTTTGTCTTTGTTTGTGTGAACCCAATGCAAAAAAGGAGAAAGGACTTAGAATTAGGACCTTACCTATGCTTAAAGGAGTTCAAGAGCAACTAGACATCATGCCTTTAGAATGCTAAACTTGTTGAAGAGCAACTAGGCCTCATGCCTTTAGAATGCTAAATCTTAAAGTTGACTTCAAAGGACCCCTAATCTAAACTCATTCTTTGTCCATTCCTCTTATTGTGTTGTGAACTTTTTGATGTTTGCTCTTGTGTGATAGGGATTCCATCTTGAGATAGTAAGGACCATTGTCATGAGTAGCCAAGTTATGTGAGACAAGCCAAATGGAGATCCTAGGAGCTTGAATGCTTATTTGTTTTGATTGCTTGAGTATTTGCTAAGTCCAAAGGAAAGGAGTATCTTGAATCATCTTTATGATTTCAAGAAAAGGAACTCCAAGGGTTTTATCTCTTCTCTCATCTCTGTATGCTTTAGGACTATCCTTTCTCTTCTTCTCTCCACTCTAACCCATGCCAAACTCATTTTTGTGCAAACTTTGACATGGTTTTCAAAATAGAAACCTAGGCCTTATGCCTTTGATTTTTCAAACTCTTTTCATTAATACTCATTATGAATGAACCTTATGTCAACTTTGACCTCACTTTGTAAATACCTCTAACTAGTAAGTACAACTCACTTCAAGTTATTTTTGTGGTTCCAATGGCCACCTTTGTTAAAACTTTTTTCATAAACATTAGTCATAGGTTTGAGTTATCATAGTGGTTGATGTAAACCTCACCTTATCCTTAGTGATTGGACTATAAGTCTTCCATACTTATTATAGGGTTAACCCCTCACTAGTATGTTGAAGCTCTCCTCACATGGTGGATTGATGGTTTAGGTTGAGTTTTCTCCCTTTGATAACAAAAGACCTTAAGGCTTTTGATCAAATCAATTCACCAATCTTTGTGATTTTTACCCCGAACTACGAGGTTTTGATCCTACCTTTGTGATGGTACGTAGGCAATGGGTTCATCCATTCAAACAACAAAATTGTAAATATAATGTACATTCTCTTCCCATTCCCCCAATCTTGTTTGCACAAATATTTTCACAAATACCAACCTATAACACACATTTGCAAAACGGGCTCCCTTAGAGTACCAAGGATGTTTTGGGTGCGTAAAACCTTCCCATTTCATAACCAACCCCCTTACCCAGATCTCTGACATTTTTATTAGGTTTTGATTTGATAAAACTTCTTACTTGGTTTTTGTTCGCTTTTTAACCTTTCCTTTGGATAAATAAAAGTGCGGTGGCGACTCGAATTGTATGTTTACTTTTGATTTAGTCAATAAATCTAAAGGTAACGAATACCCCGCTACACTACCTACCATGCACATAGCATTAGGTTGATCATGCCTAATACTACATACAGTGATATTAAGAATCATGTTGGCTAAACACACATATGAGGCAGGAGTAGATTTACTTATGATGTTTCAAGGCTAGGTCGAGAATCGACCTGCTCTGATACCAACTGTAACAACCCGTATAATATATATCTAGAATAATATCATACAAGTGTTAATAATTGGTACTTATCCAACATAAGTGCCTAATGGCATCAATATATATATATATACATATATATATATATATATATATATATATATATATATATATATATATATATATATATATATATATATATATATATACATGTCCAAACTAAAAACATCAATGGAACATGTTATACAATAATGCCTAAACAATAAAAATCTAAGAACTATGTGCAATACCTTCATTGCACACAACTCCACAGCGGAAGATCATGATAAACAACATCCCTTGAAACATCCATAACAACTTCTCTTAGACTCAACCTGCAAGGATTACCTGAAAAATAACAACAATAATGGGATGAGATAATAATCTCAGTGAGTTCTCCTATCCTATGGGTCCACTCGGCTCTACAGGACTTTCTAATCAATATTTAACTCATATCTAACTCAAGTCAACAAGGGAACGAAGACTTGAGCGATGGGGAAACTATCTCGCAATTGTATGGCAACATGCATATGAGTTCTCATAACTCAACCACGATCATTATTCAGATCACGAAACATTAATTCCCGAACGGACTTACGTCTAAGCCAGGCTCGGTTCATGCATGCTCGTATGATTCGACTTTCATGGTGGAGATCCGGTTCCCCTATAGGACTTAAACCCACTATTGAGAACCATCACTCGTATGAGACTCTACCCACTTTGAGTCTCTTTCACCGTATGGGCCTTATCCCACTTTGAGTCTCTTTCACCGTATGGGCCTTATCCCACTTTGGTGTCCACCTTTCCCCCATGTCCGCCATGGTTGGGGCTCAAACCCAATTGAGGCTCGAATCATTGGTCCCACATCCCAATGCTTAGTCGTTTAAGCATACCAAAAGAGATGTGTACCATCACAGAAAACACACATTCTGAATACATGATCGGTTCCACAATCATCGGTTCCACGAACCATAACAAAATCCATCAATCACAGGTGACTTCATTCACCACAATACACAAATAATAACATGGCATGTTCCATACAATGCGTCTCATTCTCAATCATGGCAACAATTCGTCCACGACATCCACATAAGCGTCGTACGAATGAATACCATATTCTCATACATATATCAAACATGTTCCATAACCTAGATTATCTTTCTAAGTTATTAATCATGTTATACTCCTAGGTTTGCTCACTCACCTTTGTAAGGTTTTTAATCATGTTATTTCACAATCAAACATATCAACCATGTTTAACATCCATCATAATATAATTCATAGAATTTGTAAGACACATAATATAATATAACATGGTATCATAATAATAGCCTTTTTCGTTATCTTACTAACGCATTCGTCCGCATCCAAAATGGAGTTATAACACTCAATTAATTCATTAATCTATCTTAATCAAGATTTAGATTAACATTTATTCATTGCATAACTGTTCAACAACAAGATCCTTAGCCTAGTGGTAAGGCTTGTACCATATCAAGGAGGTCCCGGGTTTGACCCCCATTGTAAACATATTTTAATTCATCAAATAATTAATTCATGTCAATAGATTGATCAAATGAATTGATTGAATGTGAATTATTCTCAAAAATTTCACTAAACCAATCTTCGTACTCACAAAATACAAAGGAATGAATCGATTGATTCCCAAGGCCATTGGAAAATTCCACTTCTTCTCAACAGAAAATCCATCCAATCGATTGGTTCTTCAAACTTCTTCAAAAATTCATCTTTTAACGACTCCTTGTTCCAATTTCAACCCTCCCAATCCATACTAAAACATATATTGTTATGAAATCATGTGATTAACCTCCATAACTTCAACAATAAAACACATAAGTATCAAACACTCAAGGATCACAATTTTAACAACAAAAACATGATATCAACACATAGCATGGATGAGGAGTATGAACACAACAAGTTCATCACAAATTCACACAAATCCTAACCCCCTAAATATATGTTATTTTCCCCCAAATGCTAGATCTATCTAAGAACTCACCTTGTAGAAGAAGAAGATGAAGTTTGGTGAAGGTGAGAGTGAAGATGACATGATGATGATGGTGAAGATGATGATTCTCCATGGTTTTTTCTTCTTTTCCACCAAGCTCTTCTTTCCTCTTTCTCTCTTCTTCTTTCTTCTCTTTCTTTTCTTTTTCCTTTCTGATATCTCTCACTCTCTCTTACCTACTTCTTCTTATCCTTTTCTTCTTCTTTCAACCCCACCACACAAAATATATATATAATATCAAGTAGTAATATAAAATATCCCAATTGATATTTTATCTTCTAGCACCAATTGACCAATTTTTAATGTTATCAAAAATGTCCTCTCTTGTATTTATTAATATTGGTCTGTCTCTTTTATTAATAATTAATCTCTTCAGAGTTCAATGGTTACTCTATTGGTCCCATTTTACAACATTTAGAGCACATAGGGGCTCTAATTGTTCAAACTGACAAAAGATAACGTACATAGGAACTCAATTGGTCTCCACTAACAACTAATTGAGCATTTAAGGGAATATGGGATGTTACATTATGGGTTATTCTATGAAGATTTTTATTAGAGTTTGATAGTTTGGTTTAATTTGTTACGTAATTTTACTACTACAATCTAATCATAAGTTATATAGAAAGTCAAAAATATTTTTTCTTGAATTGCTATGGGCATAAATTTTAAGGTAATTTCTTATCCCACACTATGGAAAATCCAAAATACTTTTTAAATTTCAAAGATGCATCTCCAAATGCACCCTTGCACTATTTTTTAACGCATTAAATGAGTGCTACCTCAGATTAAAACAAAATAGAGTGTGACTCACGTATAATAAATTTTTATTGTGATAAATAAATAATAATAATACATAATAATGAGTTATATTGTTAAAATATGTGAACAGGTGCTCAAACAAGTTTTATCTTAGTATTTATATATGCCAGAAACTAAAATAAGAAGAAACATAAGATTACTTTATGGCAAAAGAAATATACACTATTGTTATATTTATCATCTTCTTAAACCTTCTCTTTCTGAAAAGTATAACAACGCCATAATAAAATTAACAAATATGACATGAATTACTTTTACGCGGAAAGAATGTCAGTTTCTTTATGGTGTTTTTTATCATATTATGGTCAATTACTAGAATACCTCTAGTTAATGTAATTAGTCCCCTCTAATTGTTATAAGTAGTTAATTTCTTTTGAAGATAACAAGCAACCACTTTTGTGACATCTAGTAAGTGTTGAATAAACTCACATCGATACATAAAGTATTTTCTCTAAAATATTATAACTAAAGTTAAAGCTTTTTGGTTTTCAATTTTAAACATGTCAATTTAAAAAAAATAATAATAAATGCAAAGAATTAAGAGTATGGAAATTCCATATGCATTTGTTTATGGGTTATTATGTGAAGATTTTTATTAGGGTTTAATACTTTGGTATAATTTGTTATGTAATTTTACTACTACTATATAATCATAAGTTATATAGAAAGTCAAATTAATTTTTCCTGAATTGCTATGGGCATAAATTTTAAGGGAATTTCTTATCCCACCCTATGGAAAATCCCAAATACTTTTTAGATTTCAGAGATGCATCTCCAAACTCACCCTTGCACTATTTTTTGACGCATCAAATGAGTGCTACCTAAGAGTAAAACAAAATAGAGTGTGACTCACGTATAATAAGTTTTTATTTTGATAAATAAATAATAATACTACACAATATTTAGTTATATTGTTAAAAAAACGTGAACAGGTACTCAAACAAGTTTTATCTTAGTATTTATATATGCCAGAAACAAAAAAACTTAGAAACATAGGATTATTTTATGCAAAAAGAAATCTACATTATTGTAATATTTATCATCTTCTTAAACCTTCTCTTTGTGAAAAGTATAAAAACGCCGTAATAAAATAAACAAATATGACATTAATTACTTTTATGCGGAAAGAATGTCATTTTCTTTTGGGTGTTTTTCATCATAATATGGTCAATTACTAGAATACCTTTAGTTATTGTAATTAGTTCCCTCTAATTGTTATAAGTAGTTAATTTCTTTTGAAGATAACAAGCAACCACTTTTGTGACATCTAGTGAGTGTTGAATAAACTCACATCGATACATAAAGTATTTGCTCTAAAATATTATAGCTAAAGTTAAAGCTTTTTGGTTTTCTATTTTAAACTAGTCAATTTTAAAAAAAAAACTTTTAATATATGCAAAGAATTAAGAGTATGGAAATTTCATATGAATTTGTTTATGGGTTATTCTGTGAAGATGTTTATTAGAGTTTGATAGTTTGGTTTAATTTGTCACGTAATTTTACTACTACTATCTAATCATAAGTTATATAGAAAGTCAAAAATAATTTTTCTTGAATTGCTATGGGCATAAATTTTAAGGGAATTTCTTATCCCACCCTATGGAAAATCCCAAATACTTTTTAGATTTCAGAGATGCATCTCCAAACACACTCTTGCACTATTTTTTGACGCATTAAATGAGTGCTACCTCAGAGTAAAACAAAATAGAGTGTGACTCACGTATAATAAATTTTTATTCTGATAAATAAATAATAATAATACACAATATTGAGTTATATTGTTATAATATGTGAACAGGTACTCAAACAAGTTTTATCTTAGTATTTATATATGCCAGAAACAAAAAAATGTAGAAACATAGGATTATTTTATGCAAAAAGAAATCTACATTATTGTAATATCTATCATCTTCTTAAACCTTCTCTTTGTGAAAAGTATAACAACACCGTAATAAAATAAACAAATATGACATGTATTACTTTTATGCGGAAAGAATGTCATTTTCTTTTGGGTGTTTTTCATCATAATATGGTCAATTACTAGAATACCTTTAGTTATTGTAATTAGTTCCCTCTAATTGTTATAAGTAGTTAATTTCTTTTGAACATAACAAGCAACCACTTTTGTGACATCTAGTAAGTGTTCAATAAACTCACATCGATACATAAAGTATTTGCTCTAAAATATTATAACTAAAGTTAAAGCTTTTTGGTTTTCTATTTTAAACTAGTCAATTTTTAAAAAAAAAACTTTTAATAAATGCAAAGAATTAAGAGTATGGAAATTTCATATGCATTTGTTTATGGGTTATTCTGTGAAGATTTTTATTAGAGTTTTATAGTTTGGTTTAATTTGTCACGTAATTTTACTACTACTATCTAATCATAAGTTATATAGAAAGTCAAAAATATTTTTTCTTGAATTGCTATGGGCATAAATTTTAAGGGAATTTCTTATCCCACCATATGGATAATCCAAAATAGTTTTTAGATTTCAGAGATGCATCTCCAAACGCACCCTTGCACTATTTTTTGACGCATTAAATGAGTGCTACCTCAGAGTAAAACAAAATAGAGTGTGACTCACGTATAATAAATCTTTATTCTGATAAATAAATAATAATAATACATAATATTGAGTTATATTGTTATAATATGTGAACATGTACTCAAACAAGTTTTATCTTAGTATTTATATATGTCAGAAACAAAAATAAGACGAAACATAAGATTATTTTATGCCAAAAGAAATCTACACTATTGTTATATTTATCATATTCTTAAACCTTCTCTTTAATTAAAAGTATAACAATGCCATAATAAAATTAACAAATATGACATGAAATACTTTTACGCGGAAGAATGTCAGTTTCTTTATGGTGTTTTTCATCATAATATGGTGAATTACTAGAATACCTTTAGTTAATGTAATTAGTCCCCTCTAATGGTTATAAGTAGTTAATTTCTTTTGAAAATAACAAGCAACCACTTTTGTGACATCTACTAAGTGTTGAATAAACTCACATCAATACATAAATTATTTGCTCGCTCTAAAATATTATAACTAAAGTTAAAGCTTTTTGGTTTTCAATTTTAAACTAGTCAATTTAAAAAAAAAAATAATAAATGCAAAGAATTAAGAGTATGGAAATTCCATATGCATTTGTTTATGGGTTATTATGTGAAGATTTTTATTAGAGTTTAATAGTTTGGTATAGTTTGTTATGTAATTTTACTTCTACTATATAATCATAAGTTATACATAAAGTCAAATTAATTTTTCCTGAATTGCTATGGGCATAAAATTTAACGGAATTTCTTATCCCACCCTATGGAAAATCCCAAATACTTTTTAGATTTCAGAGATGCATCTCCAAACGCACCCTTGCACTAATATTTAACGCATCAAATGAGTGCTACCTAAGAGTAAAACAAAATAGAGTGTGACTCACGTATAATAAGTTTTTATTCTGATAAATAAATAATAAAAATACACAATTTTTAGTTATATTGTTAAAAAAAACGTGAACAGGTACTCAAACAAGTTTTATCTTAGTATTTATATATGCCAGAAACAAAAAAAAGTAGAAACATAGGATTATTTTATGCAAAAAAAGATCTACATTATAGTTATATTTATCATCTTTTTAAACCTTCTCTTTGTGAAAAGTATAACAACGCCATAATAAAATAAACAAATATGACATGAATTACTTTTATGCGGAAAGAATGTCATTTTCTTTTGGGTGTTTTTCATCATAATATGGTCAATTACTAGAATACCTTTAGTTATTGTAATTAGTTCCCTCTAATTGTTATAAGTAGTTCATTTCTTTTGAAGATAACAAGAAACCACTTTTGTGACATCTAGTAAGTGTTGAATAAACTCACATCGATACATAAAGTATTTGCTCTAAAATATTATAACTAAAGTTAAAGCTTGTGGGTTTTCTATTTTAAACTAGTCAATTTAAAAAAAAAAACTTTTAATAAATCCAAAGAATTAAGAGGGAAATTTCATATGCATTTGTTTATGGGTTATTCTGTGAATATTTTTATTAGAGTTTGATAGTTTGGTTTAAATTGTCGCGTAATTTTACTACTATTATCTAATCATAATTTATATAGAAAGTCAAAAATAATTTTTCTTGAATTGCTATGGGCATAAATTTTAAGGGAATTTCTTATCCCACCTTATGGAAAATCCAAAATACTTTTTAGATTTCAGAGATGCATCTCTAAACGCACCCTTGCACTATTTTTTGACGCATTAAATGAGTGTTACGTCAGAGTAAAACAAAATAGAGTGTGACTCACGTATAATAAATTTTTATTCTGATAAATAAAAAATAATAATACACAATATTGAGTTATATTGTTATAATATGTGAACAAGTACTCAAACAAGTTTTATCTTAGTATTTATATATGTCAGAAACAAAAATAAGACGAAACATAAGATTATTTTATGCCCAAAGAAATCTACACTATTGTTATATTTATCATATTCTTAAACCTTCTCTTTAATTAAAAGTATAACAACGCCATAATAAAATTAAGAAATATGACATGAATTACTTTTACGCGGAAAGAATGTCAGTTTCTTTATGGTGTTTTTCATCATAATATGGTCAATTACTAGTATTTATATTGTAATTAGTTCCGTCTAATTGTTATAAGTAGTTAATTTCTTTTGAAAATAACAAGCAACCACTTTTGTGACATCTAGTAAGTGTTGAATAAACTCATATCGATACATAAAGTATTTGCTCTAACATATTATAACTAAAGTTAAAGCTTTTGGGTTTTCAATTTTAAACTAGTCAATTTAAAAAAAATGCAAAGAATTAAGAGTATGGAAATTCCATATGCATTTGTGTATGGGTTATTATGTGAAGATTTTTATTATAGTTTAATAGTTTGGTTTAATTTGTTATGTAATTTTACTACTACTATATATTCATCAGTTATATAGAAAGTCAAAATAATTTTTCCTTAATTGCTATGGGCATAAATTTTAAGGGAATTTCTTATCCCACCCTACGGAAAATCCTAAATACTTTTTAGATTTCAGAGATGCATCTCCAAACGCACCCTTGCACTATTTTTTGACGCATCAAATGAGTGCTACCTAAGAGTAAAACAAAATAGAGTGTGACTCACGTATAATAAGTTTTTATTCTGATAAATAAATAATAATAATACACAATATTTAGTTATTTTGTTAAAACAACGTGAACAGGTACTCAAACAAGTTTTATCTTAGTATTTATATATGCCAGAAACAAAAATAAGTAGAAACATAGGATTATTTTATGCAAAAAGAGATCTACATTATTGTTATATTTATCATCTTCTTAAACCTTCTCTTTGTGAAAAGTATAACAACACCATAATAAAATAAACAATATTGACATGAATTACTTTTATGCGGAAAGAATGTCATTTTCATTTGGGTGTTTTTCATCATAATATGGTCAATTACTAGTATTTATATTGTAATTAGTTCCGTCTAATTGTTATAAGTAGTTAATTTCTTTTTAAAATAACAAGCAACCACTTTTGTGACATCTAGTAAGTGTTGAATAAACTCATATCGATACATAAAGTATTTGCTCTAACATATTATAACTAAAGTTAAAGCTTTTGGGTTTTCAATTTTAAACTAGTCAATTTAAAAAAAAATGCAAAGAATTAAGAGTATGGAAATTCCATATGCATTTGTGTATGGGTTATTATGTGAAGATTTTTATTATAGTTTAATAGTTTGGTTTAATTTGTTATGTAATTTTACTACTACTATATAATCATAAGTTATATAGAAAGTCAAATTAATTTTTCCTGAATTGCTATGGGCATAAAATTTAAGGGAATTTCTTATCCCACCCTATGGAAAATCCCAAATACTTTTTAGATTTCAGAGATGCATCCCCAAACGCACCCTTGCACTAATATTTAACGCATCAAATGAGTGCTACCTCTAGAGTAAAACAAAATAGAGTGTGACTCACGTATAATAAGTTTTTATGATGATAAATAAATAATAATAATACACACTATTTAGTTATATTGTTATAATATGTGAACAGGTTCTCAAACAAGTTTTATCTTAGTATTTATATATGTTAGAAACAAAAATAAGACAAAACATAAGATTATTTTATGCCAAAAGAAATCTACACTATTGTTATATTTATCATATTCTTAAACCTTCTCTTTGTGAAAAGTATAACAACGCCATAATAAAATAAACAAATATGACATGAATTACTTTTATACAGAAAGAATATCATTTTCTTTTGGGTGTTTTTCATCATAATATGGTCAATTACCAGAATACCTTTAGTTATTGTAATTAGTTCCCTCTAATTGTTATAAGTAGTTAATTTCTTTTGAAGATAACAAGCAACCACTTTTGTGACATCTAGTATGTGTTGAATAAACTCACATCGATACATAAAGTATTTGCTCTAAAATATTATAACTAAAGTTAAAGCATTTTGGTTTTCTTTTTTAAACTAGTCAATTTTACAAAAAAACTTTTAATAAATGCAAAGAATTAAGAGTATGGGAATTTCACATGCATTTGTTTATGGGTTATTCTGTGAAGATTTTTATTAGAGTTTGATAGTTTGGTTTAATTTGTCACATAATTTTACTACTACTATCTAATCATAAGTTATATAGAAAGTCAAAAATATTTTTTCTTGAATTGCTATGGGCATAAATTTTAAGGGAATTTCTTATCCCACCCTATGGAAAATCCAAAATACTTTTTAGATTTCAGAGATGCATCTCCAAACGCACCCTTGCACTATTTTTTGACGCATTAAATGAGTGCTACCTCAGAGTAAAACAAAATAGAGTGTGACTCACGTATAATAAATATTTATTCTCATAAATAAATAATAATAATACACAATATTGAGTTATATTCTTATAATATGTGAACAGGTTCTCAAACAAGTTTTATCTTAGTATTTATATATGTTAGAAACAAAAATAAGACAAAACATAAGATTATTTTATGCCAAAAGAAATCTACACTATTGTTATATTTATCATCTTCTTAAACCTTCTCTTTCTGAAAAGTATAACAACGCCATAATAAAATTAACAAATATGACACGAATTACTTTTACGCGGAAAGAATGTCAGTTTCTTTATGGTGTTTTTTATCATATTATGGTCAATTACTAGAATACCTCTAGTTAATGTAATTAGTCCCCTCTAATTGTTATAAGTAGTTAATTTCTTTTGAAGATAACAAGCAATCACTTTTGTGACATCTAGTAAGTGTTGAATAAACTCACATCGATACATAAAGTATTTTCTCTAAAATATTATAACTAAAGTTAAAGCTTTTTGGTTTTCAATTTTAAACTTGTCAATTTAAAAAAAATAATAATAAATGCAAAGAATTAAGAGTATGGAAATTCCATATGCATTTGTTTATGGGTTATTATGTGAAGATTTTTATTAGAGTTTAATAGTTTGGTATAATTTGTTATGTAATTTTACTACTACTATATAATCATAAGTTATATAGAAAGTCAAATTAATTTTTCCTGAATTGCTATGGGCATAAAATTTAAGGGAATTTCTTATCCCACCCTATGGAAAATCCCAAATACTTTTTAGATTTCAGAGATGCATCCCCAAACGCACCCTTGCACTAATATTTAACGCATCAAATGAGTGCTACCTCTAGAGTAAAACAAAATAGAGTGTGACTCACGTATAATAAGTTTTTATTATGATAAATAAATAATAATAATACACACTATTTAGTTATATTGTTATAATATGTGAACAGGTTCTCAAACAAGTTTTATCTTAGTATTTATATATGTTAGAAACAAAAATAAGACAAAACATAAGATTATTTTATGCCAAAATAAATCTACACTATTGTTATATTTATCATATTCTTAAACCTTCTCTTTGTGAAAAGTATAACAACGCCATAATAAAATAAACAAATATGACATGAATTACTTTTATACAGAAAGAATGTCATTTTCTTTTGGGTGTTTTCCATCATAATATGGTCAATTACCAGAATACCTTTAGTTATTGTAATTAGTTCCCTCTAATTGTTATAAGTAGTTAATTTCTTTTGAAGATAACAAGCAACCACTTTTGTGACATCTAGTATGTGTTGAATAAACTCACATCGATACATAAAGTATTTGCTCTAAAATATTATAACTAAAGTGAAAGCTTTTTGGTTTTCAATTTTAAACTAGTCAATTTAAAAAAAAACTTTTAATAAATGCAAAGAATTAAGAGTATGGAAATTTCATATGCATTTGTTTATGGGTTATTCTATGAAGATTTTTATTAGAGTTTGATAGTTTGGTTTAATTTGTCAAGTAATTTTACTACTACTATCTAATCATAAGTTATATAGAAAGTCAAAAATAATTTTTCTTGAATTGCTATTTGATGAGGACGTAATCCAAGACATAAATGATACAATGCAAAGCTTAGGAGGTCCTATGACAAGGGCTTGTGCAAGAAGAGTCAATGATGCTTTAGTTCACTTCATGATCAAGTCAATAGAATGCATGGGCCAAATTGAAGAAAAAGAGCCCATGTTTATTCTTATCATCCAAGCATGTGATAAAAGGCCCAATAATGCATAAATAAATAAAAATAAAGGAAATACCAATAACCACACTATAATGGACGAAAATTGTAAGAGAAGTGGTAAATAAAGAATTGCCATTATTCTGTCCTTTCAAGAACCCCACTATCTCTTCTTTATTTTGCACTTTCTTTGTAATAAATCAACCCACTATCATGATAATTAGTGGCTGAAAACCTTTTGTTTTCTTAGGAGTTAATTTTTACTTATTTCATCATCTTAAGTCATTCCTATATAAATGAGGCATGTATCTTCTTTTTGGATCAATGAATTTTGTCAAGTTTACACATTGTGTAAGTGAGAGTATTCGCTCTTAGGTTCTGGATTGGACCAAAATTGATCGTATCAAGAAATCCTTTTCTTGTGGTGATCCTCATCCATAGGCTTATCATTCTCTCTTGGATTAGAAAGAGTGTGGTGCCCCTTCTACTTAATTCCATTTCTTATTTCTCATTTATTTCATATTAGTCTCGTTTATTTTATATGCATGTATCAAATTCTGTCATTCTTTCAATTATAAGGCAGATTACTTCCTCTGAGTCACAAAAGAATTAATATTCCAAAAGTTAACAAAGTTGTTTCAGGAATTTTGAAGGAAATGCATAATTCTCAAAAGTTAGTGCATATCAAGTGGTAATCAGAGCATATTCCAAAAAAAAAAGGGGCCGAAATGTGGTAAATTATATATATTCTTGTTCTTCATTATTATCCATTTATCATTATAAAAAAAAAATTGAAAAAAAGGGTATAAAAAAATTCGAAAAAAAAAGGGTATAAAAAAAAATTCGAAAAAAAAGGGTATAAAAAAAATTGAAAAAAAAAGGGATCTGATTGTTAAAGATTGTGATTCAAAAAAAAAATTTCTTTTTCTTGCCACACTCTTAAAATTCTCCTGGTTTCCTTTGTTTTAGAGTCTTTTTTTTTGTTGCTGGTTTTTTAAGTTTTTGTGTGTTGATTATCATCTGAAATTGATTTCTTTGTGTTAATTCATTTTGGTTTCTCTAAAGAACTAAAAGAGCAAATTGAGTGGTAAAAGGCAGAGTGTTTTTTATTATTAAAAAAAGCCAAAAAAAAAATTGAGTGAAACACGAGTGATTGAGTGTAAACACGTGAGTAGAGTGGTGAGGTCCATTTTTAAAACACTTGTTCCTAATTTCACAAATATTTCACAAGTATGTCTAGTCCACCTTCACCTAGAACAACAGCTTTAACTGTTCAGATCGCAGCCATGCGTGACAATTTTGAAAGATTGTTAAGAGAACAAGGTGAGCAACTTCAACAAAGAATTGATGAGTTGGAAAGGAGGCCCCAAAATTCTAATGATGGTAGTGGTGATGAGGAGGAAAGAAGACGTAGAAGGAGACAAGGGACAGATAATTTGAGGGGCATAAAAATTAAAGTTCCATCTTTTGTTGGGAAGAGTGACCCGGAGGCATATCTAGAATGGGAGACTAAACTTGAACAAATTTTTAATTGCCACAATTGTTCTAATCTTGAAAAAGTGAAGGTTGCTTCTATTGAATTCAAGGAGTATGCCTTAGTTTGGTGGGATCAATTGACCAAAGATAGAAGGAGGTATGCAGAACGACCAATTGATACTTGGGAAGAGATGAAAAGAATCATGAGGAGAAGGTTTGTTCCTTCCTATTATCATAGGGAATTGCACAACAAATTGCAAAGACTCACTCAAGGTTCTAAAAGTGTTGAAGAATATTTCAAGGAGATGGAAGTTCTCAAAATTAGAGCTAATGTAGAGGAGGACGATGAAGCAACTATGGCTAGGTTTCTCCATGGTCTAAATCATGACATTAGTGACATAGTGGAACTTCATCACTATGTTGAAATGGATGAATTGGTACACCAAGCTATCAAAGTGGAACAACAACTCAAAAGAAAGAGCCAAGCAAGGAGAAATTCCACCACTTTCAATTCTCAAAGTTGGAAGGACAAAACAAAGAAGGAGGGTGCTTCATCATCTAAGGAAGCCACGATTGAAAACAAAGGTAAAACTATTACATCTTCTTCTTCAAGTGTTTCAACTAACAAAAGTGTTAAGTGTTTCAAGTGTCAAGGCCAAGGACATATTGCATCTCAATGTCCAACAAAGAGAACTATGCTTATGGAAGAAAATGAAGACATTGTTGAAGAGGAGGATGGTGATTATGATGAGGAGTTTGAAGAAGAAATACCTAGTGGAGATTTACTCATGGTGAGAAGAATGTTGGGAAGCCAAATAAAGGAGGAGGATACAAGTCAAAGAGAAAACCTTTTTCATACAAGATGCTTTGTGCAAGGAAAGGTTTGTTCTTTAATAATTGATGGAGGAAGTTGTACAAATGTTGCAAGCACGCGTCTGGTTTCTAAACTAAAATTGGAAACAAAACCTCACCCTAAGCCTTACAAACTCCAACGGCTTAATGAAAGTGTAGAAATGCTTGTTAATAAACAAGTTGAGATTTGTTTTAAAATTGGAAAATATGAGGATGTAGTGTTGTGTGATGTAGTACCAATGGAAGCTAGTCATTTGTTATTAGGTAGGCCTTGGCAATTTGATAGAAAAGCCAATCGTGATGGGTACTCCAATAAGTACTCTTTTATGTATCATGATCAAAAGATCAATCTTGTACTGTTAAATCCTAGTGAGGTGAGAGAAGATCAAAGAAAAATGAGAGAAAAATATGATCAAGAAAGAAAAGAAAAAGAAAAAGAAAAAGAAAAAGAAAAGAATGAAAAGAAAAAGAATGATAAAAGAGAAAAGAAACAAAGTTTAATTGCAAAAAAAAGAGATGTGAAAAAAGCCATTGTGTCACACCAGCCTTTGTACTTGCTCTTTTGCAAGGAGGTGCCTTTGCTAACCACTATTTCTAATGAAAAAAAATTGCCAAATTGTGTTGAGTCTCTTTTGCAGGAATTTAAAGAATTGTTTCCAAAAGAGGTGCCAAGTGGTTTACCACCTATAAGAGGAATTGAACATCATATTGATCTCAATCCATGAGCATTTTTGCCTAATAGGCCAGCATATAGAAGCAATCCACAACAAACTCAAGAGATACAAAGGCAAGTTGCTGAATTGATAAGTAAAGGATGGGCAAGAGAAAGTTTAAGTCCTTGTGTTGTCCCTATTATTCTAGTCCCTAAAAAGGATGGTAGTTGGAGGATGTGCACTGATTGTAGGGCCATTAACAATATTACCATTAAATATAGGCATCCTATTCCTAGACTAGATGATTTCCTTGATGAATTGTTTGGTGCATGCTTATTTTCTAAAATTGATTTGAAAAGTGGATATCACCAAATTAGAATAAGGGAGGGGGATGAATGGAAAACTGCTTTTAAAACAAAATTTGGTTTGTATGAGTGGATGGTTATGCCTTTTGGATTAACTAATGCACCTAGTACTTTCATGAGACTAATGAACCATGTGTTAAGGGAGTTCTTGGGTAAGTTTGTTGTTGTGTATTTTGATGATATTTTGATTTATAGCAAGAACTTAGATGATCATTGCATTCATTTAAGGGCTGTTTTGCAAGTGCTAAGATATGAAAATTTGTATGCCAACCTAGAAAAATGTGTCTTTTGCACCGATCATGTGATTTTTTTAGGTTTCATTGTGAGCTCTAAAGGAGTCCATGTTGATGAGGAAAAGGTGAAAGCCATTCGAGAGTGGCCTCCTCCCAAAAATGTAAGTGAGGTAAGAAGCTTTCATGGTTTGGCTAGTTTTTATAGGAGGTTTGTGAAGGACTTTAGTACCTTGGCAGCACCCCTCAATGAAATTGTTAAAAAGGATGTTGGTTTTAAATGGGGTGAAAAACAAGAGCAAGCCTTTGCTGCCCTAAAGGAAAAGCTCACCCAAGCACCAATTCTTGCATTGCCTAATTTTTCTAAATCTTTTGAAATTGAATGTGATGCATCTAATGTGGGAATTGGATCTGTTTTGTTGCAGGAAGGTCATCCACTTGCTTATTTTAGTGAAAAGCTAAAAGGGGCTGCCCTTAATTATTCTACATATGATAAGGAATTGTATTCCTTGGTGAGAGCTCTACAAACTTGGCAACATTACTTGCTGCCCAAAGAGTTTGTCATTCATAGTGATCACGAATCCTTGAAACATTTGAAGGGACAAGGTAAGTTGAATAAGAGGCATGCCAAGTGGGTTGAGTTTCTTGAACAATTTCCTTATGTAGTCAAGCATAAGAAAGGTAAATCTAATGTTGTGGAAGATGCAGTCTCAAGAAGACATGTCTTGCTTTCTACTCTTGAAACAAAAGTTTTTGGTCTTGAGCATATTAAAGATTTGTATAAAAGTGACCTTGAATTTTCTTCAAAAATTTTAGCTTGTGAGCATACTGCCTTCAATGGGTATTTTAGGCACAATAGTTATTTATTTAAAGAAAAAAAACTATGTGTGCCTAAAGGTTCCATTAGAGAATTACTTGTAAAAGAGGCGCATGAGGGAGGACTAATGGGTCATTTTGGGGTTTTTAAAACTCTAGAATTCTTAAAAGAACATTTTTATTGGCCTCACATGAAAATTGATGTCCAAAAGCTTTGTGAAAGATGCATTGTGTGTAAAAAGGCTAAATCAAAAGTTATGCCTCATGGTTTGTATACTCCTTTGCCTGTACCTGAATTTCCTTGGATTGACATTTCCATGGACTTTGTTTTGCGGCTGCCTAGAACAAAGAATGGCAAAGATTCTATTTTTGTAGTTGTGGACAGGTTTTCAAAAATGACACATTTTATTCCATGTAAAAGGTGGATGATGCGTGTCATGTTCCTGATTTGTTCTTTAAGGAAGTGGTGCGCCTACATGGCTTACCAAGGAGCATTGTCTCTGATCGTGACTCCAAGTTCTTAAGCCATTTTTGGAGGACTTTGTGGGGAAAGGTGGGTACAAAGTTATTATTTTCCACTACTTGTCATCCCCAAACAGATGGACAAACTGAAGTAGTAAATAGAACTCTTTCTACTCTTCTTAGGGCTGTTCTTAAAAAGAATTTAAAAATGTGGGAGGAATGGTTACCTCATGTAGAGTTTGCTTACAATAGGGTTGTCCATAGCACTACACAACATTCACCTTTCGAGATTGTGTATGGTTTTAATCCTTTAACACCTCTTGATTTGTTACCATTGCCTAACACATCTATTTTGGAGCATAAAGATGGGAAAGCTAAGGCTGAATTTGTGAGAAAATTGCATGAACAAGTAAAATTGCAAATTGAAAAGAAAAAAAAAAGTTATGCAAAAAGTGCAAACAAAGGGCGAAAGAAAGTTATTTTTGAACCCGGGGATTGGGTTTGGATACATATGAGAAAAGAGAGATTCCCGTCACAAAGGAAGTCCAAACTTCAACCTAGGGGAGAAGGACCATTTCAAGTACTTTCAAGGATCAATGACAATGCCTACAAAATAGAACTTCCAGGTGAGTATGGGGTAAGTACTACTTTTAATGTGGCTGATTAATCTCCTTTTAATGTAGGTGATGATGGTCTAAATTCGAGGTCGAATTCTTTTCAAGAAGGAGGGAATGATGAGGACGTAATCCAAGACATAAATGATACAATGCAAAGCTTAGGAGGTCCTATGACAAGGGCACGTGCAAGAAGAGTCAATGATGCTTTAGTTCACTTCATGATCAAGTCAATAGAATGCATGGGCCAAATTGAAGAAAAAGAGCCCATGTTTATTCTTATCATCCAAGCATGTGATAAAAGGCCCAATAATGCATAAATAAATAAAAATAAAGGAAATACCAATAACCACACTATAATGGACGAAAATTGCAAGAGAAGTGGTAAATAAAGAATTGCCATTATTCTGCCCTTTCAAGAACCCCACTATCTCTTCTTTATTTTGCACTTTCTTTCTAATAAATCAACCCACTATCATGATAATTAGTGGCTGAAAACCTTTTGTTTTCTTAGGAGTTAATTTTTACTTATTTCATCATCTTAAGTCATTCCTATATAAATGAGGCATGTATCTTCTTTTTGGATCAATGAATTTTGTCAAGTTTACACATTGTGTAAGTGATAGTATTTGCTCTTAGGTTCTGGATTGGACCAAAATTGATCGTATCAAGAAATCCTTTTCTTGTGGTGATCCTCATCCATAGGCCTATCATTCTCTCTTGGATTAGAAAGAGTGTGGTGCCCCTTTTACTTAATTCCATTTCTTATTTCTCATTTATTTCATATCAGTCTCGTTTATTTTATATGCATGTATCAAATTCTGTCATTCTTTCAATTATAAGGCAGATTACTTCCTCAGAGTCACAAAATAATTAATATTCCAAAAGTTAACAAAGTTGTTTCAGGAATTTTGAAGGAAATGCATAATTCTCAAAAGTTAGTGCATATCACTATTGGCATAAATTTTAAGGGAATTTCTTATCCCACCCTATGGAAAATCCAAAATACTTTTTAGATTTCAGAGATGCATCTCCAAACGCACCCTTGTACTATTTTTTGATGGATTAAATGAGTGCTACCTCAAAGTAAAACAAAATAGAGTGTGACTCACGTATAATAATTTTTTATTATGATAAATAAATAATAATAATAAACAATATTGAGTTATATTGTTATAATATGTGAACAGGTACTCAAACAAGTTTTATCTTAGTATTTATATATGTCAGAAACAAATATAAGACGAAACATAAGATTATTTTATGCCAAAAGAAATCTACACTATTGATATATTTATAATATTCTTAAACCTTCTCTTTAATAAAAGTATAACAACGCCATAATAAAATTAACAAATATGACATGAATTACTTTTACGCGGAAAGAATGTCATTTTCTTTATGGTGTTTTTCATCATAATATGGTGAATTACTAGAATACCTTTAGTTATTGTAATTAGTTCCGTCTAATTGTTATAAGTAGTTAATTTCTTGTGAAGATAACAAGCAAACACTTTTGTGACATCTAGTAAGTGTTGAATAAACTCACATCGATACATAAAGTATTTGCTCTAAAATATTATAACTAAAGTTAAAGCTTTTTGGTTTTCTATTTTAAACTAGTCAATTTTTAAAAAAAAATAATAAATGCAAAGAATTAAGAGTATGGAAATTCCATATGCATTTGTTTATGGGTTATTCTGTGAAGATTTTTATTAGAGTTTGATAGTTTGGTTTAATTTGTTACGTAATTTTACTACTACTATCTAGTCATAAGTTATATAGAAAGTCAAAAATATTTTTTCTTGAATTGCTATGGGCATAAGTGTTAAGCGAATTTCTTATCCCACCCAATGGAAAATCCAATATACTTCTTAGATTTCAGAGATGCATCTCCAAACACACCCTTGCACTATTTTTGAAGCGTCAAATGAGTGCTACCTGAGAGTAAAACAAAATAGAGTGTGACTCACGTATAATAAGTTTTTATTCAGAAAAATAAATTGTAATAATACACAATATTGAGTTATATTGTTAAAAAAACGTGAGCAGGTATTCAAGCAACTTTTATCTTAGTATTTATATATGCCAGAAACAAAAATAAAGCGAAACATATGATTATTTTATGCAAAAAGAAATCTACACTTTTGTTATATTTATCATCTTCTTAAACCTCCTCTTTTATTAAAAGTATAACAACACCATAATAAAATTAACAAATATGACATGAATTACTTTTACGCGGAAAGATGGTCATTTTCTTTATGGTGTTTTTCATCATAATAAGGTTAATTACTAAAATACCTTTAGTTATTGTAATTAGTTCCCTCTAATTGTTATAAGTAGTTAATTTCTTTTGAAGATAACAAGTAACCACTTTTGTGACATCTCGTAAGTGTTGAATAAACTCACATCGATACATAAAGTATTTGCTCTAAAATATTATAACTAAAGTTAAAGCGTTTTGGCTTTCTATTTTAAACTATTCAATTCTAAAAAAAGAAACTTTTAATAAGTGCAAAGAATTAAGAGTATGGAAATTCCATATGCATTTGTTTATGGGTTATTATGTGAAGATTTTTATTAGAGTTCAATAGTTTGGTTTAATTTGTTATGTAATTTTACTACTACTATACAATCATAAGTTATATAGAAAGTCAAAATAATTTTTTTTTCATTGCTATGGGCATAAATTTTAAGGAAATTTCTTATCCCACCCTATGGAAAATCCCAAATACTTTTTAGATTTCAGAGATGCATCTCCAAACGCACCCTTGCACTTTTCTTTGACGCATCAAATGAGTGCTACCTAAGAGTAAAACAAAATAGAGTGTAAGTCACATATAATAAGTTTTTATTCTGATAAATAAATAATAATAATACACAATATTGAGTTATATTGTTAAAAAACGTGAACAGGTACTCAAACAAGTTTTATCTTAATATTTATATATGCCAGAAAAAAAAAAGTAGAAACATAGGATTATTTTATGCAAAAAGAAATCTACATTATTGTTATATTTATCATCTTCTTAAACCTTCTCTTTGTGAAAAGTATAACAACGCCATAATAAAATAAACAAATATGACACGAATTACTTTTATGCGGAAAGAATGTCATTTTCTTTAGGGTGTTTTTCATCATAATATGGACAATTACTAGAATACCTTAGTTATTGTAATTAGTTCCCTCTAATTGTTATAAGTAGTTAATTTCTTTTGAAGATAACAAGCAACCACTTTTGTGACATCTAGTAAGTGTTGAATAAACTCACATCGATACATAAAGTATTTGCTCTAAAATATTATAACTAAAGTTAAAGCTTTTTGGTATTCAATTTTAAACTAGTCAATTTAAAAAAAAATGCAAAGAATTAAGAGTATGGAAATTCCATATGCATTTGTTTATGGGTTATTATGTGAAGATTTTTATTAGAGTTTAATAGTTTGGTTTAATTTGTTACATAATTTTACTACTACTATCTAATCATAAGTTATATAGAAAGTCAAAATAATTTTTCTTGAATTCCTATGGGCATAAATTTTAAGGAATATTCTTATCCCACCCTATGGAAAATCCCAAATACTATTTAGATTTCAGAGATGCATCTCCAAACGCACCCTTGCATTATTTTTTGACGCATCAAATGACTGATACCTAAGAGTAAAACAAAATAGAGTGTGACTCACGTATAATAAGTTTTTATTCTGATAAATAAATAATAATTATACACAATATTGAGTTACATTGTTAAAAAAATGTGAACAGGTACTCAAACAAGTTTTATCTTAGTATTTATATATGCCAGAAACAAAAATAAGTAGAAACATAAGATTATTTTATGCAAAAAGAAATCTACATTAATGTTATATTTATCCTCTTCTTAAACCTTTTCTTTGTGAAAAGTATAACAACGCCATAATAAAATAAACAAATATGACATGAATTACTTTTATGCGGAAAGAATGTCATTTTTTTGGGTGTTTTTCATCATAATATGGTCAATTACTAAAATACCTTTAGTTATTGTAATTAGTTCCCTCTAAATGTTATAAGTAGTTAATTTCTTTTGAAGATAACAAGCAACCACTTTTGTGACATCTAGTAAGTGTTGAATAAACTCACATCGATACATAAAGTATTTTCTCTAAAATATTATAACTAAAGTTAAAGCTTTTTGGTTTTCTATTTTAAACTAGTCAATTTTTTTTAAAAAAACTTTTAATAAATGCAAAGAATTAAGAGTATGGAAATTTCATATGCATTTTTTATGCGTTATTCTGTGAAGATTTTTATTAGAGTTTGATAGTTTGGTTTAATTTGTCTCGTAATTTTAATACTACTATCTAATCATAAGTTATATAGAAACTCAAAAATAATTTTTCATGAATTGCTATTGGCATAAATTTTAAGGGAATTTCTTATCCCACCCTATGGAAAATCCAAAATACTTTTTAGATTTCAGAGATGCATCTCCAAACGCACCCTTGCACTATTTTTTGATGCATTAAATGAGTGCTACCTCAGAGTAAAACAAAATAGAGTGTGACTCACGTATAATAATTTTTTATTATGATAAATAAATAATAATAATAAACAATATTGAGTTATATTGTTATAATATGTGAACAAGTACTCAAACAAGTTTTATCTTAGTATTTATATATGTCAGAAACAAAAATAAGACGAAACATAAGATTATTTTATGCCAAAAGAAATCTACACTATTGATATATTTATAATATTCTTAAACCTTCTCTTTAATAAAAGTATAACAACGCCATGATAAAATTAACAAATATGACATGAACTACTTTTACGCGGAAAGAATGTCATTTTCTTTATGGTGTTTTTCATCATAATATGGTGAATTACTAGAATACCTTTAGTTGTTGTAATTAGTTCCGTCTAATTGTTATAAGTTGTTAATTTCTTTTGAAGATAACAAGCAAACACTTTTGTGACATCTAGTAAGTGTTGAATAAACTCACATCGATACATAAAGTATTTGCTCTAAAATATTATAACTAAAGTTAAAGCTTTTTGGTTTTCTATTTTAAACTAGTCAATTTTAAAAAAATATAATAAATGCAAAGAATTAAGAGTATTGAAATTCCATATGCATTTGTTTATGGGTTATTCTGTGAAGATTTGTTTTAGAGTTTGATAGTTTGGTTTAATTTGTTACGTAATTTTACTACTACTATCTAGTCATAAGTTATATAGCAAGTAAAAAATATTTTTTCTTGAATTGCTATGGGCATAAGTTTTAAGCGAATTTCTTATCCCACCCAATGGAAAATCCAATATACTTCTTAGATTTCAGAGATGCATCTCCAAACACACCCTTGCACTATTTTTGAAGCGTCAAATGAGTGCTACCTGAGAGTAAAACAAAATAGAGTGTGACTCACGTATAATAAGTTTTTATTCAGAAAAATAAATTGTAATAATACACAATATTGAGTTATATTGTTAAAAAAACGTGAGCAGGTATTCAAACAACTTTTATCTTAGTATTTATATATGCCAGAAACAAAAATAAGATGAAACATAAGATTATTTTATGCAAAAAGAAATCTACACTTTTGTTATATTTATCATCTTCTTAAACCTCTTCTTTTATTAAAAGTATAACAACACCATAATAAAATTAACAAATATGACATGAATTACTTTTACGCGGAAAGATTGTCATTTTCTTTATGGTGTTTTTCATCATAATAAGGTTAATTACTAAAATACCTTTAGTTATTGTAATTAGTTCCCTCTAATTGTTATAAGTAGTTAATTTCTTTTAAAGATAACAAGCAACCACTTTTGTGACATCTAGTAAGTGTTGAATAAACTCACATCGATACATAAAGTATTTGCTCTAAAATATTATAACTAAAGTTAAAGCTTTTTGGTTTTCTATTTTAAACTAGTCAATTTTTTTTAAAAAAACTTTTAATAAATGCAAAGAATTAAGAGTATGGAAATTTCATATGCATTTTTTATGCGTTATTCTGTGAAGATTTTTATTAGAGTTTGATAGTTTGGTTTAATTTGTTACGTGATTTTAATACTACTATCTAATCATAAGTTATATAGAAAGTCAAAAATAATTTTTCATGAATTGCTATTGCCATAAATTTTAAGGGAATTTCTTATCCCACCCTATGGAAAATCCAAAATACTTTTTAGATTTCAGAGATGCATCTCCAAACGCACCCTTGCACTATTTTTTGATGCATTAAATGAGTGCTACCTCAGAGTAAAACAAAATAGAGTGTGACTCACGTATAATAATTTTTTATTATGATAAATAAATAATAATAATAAACAATATTGAGTTATATTGTTATAATATGTGAACAAGTACTCAAACAAGTTTTATCTTAGTATTTATATATGTCAGAAACAAAAATAAGACGAAACATAAGATTATTTTATGCCAAAAGAAATCTACACTATTGATATATTTATAATATTCTTAAACCTTCTCTTTAATAAAAGTATAACAACGCCATGATAAAATTAACAAATATGACATGAACTACTTTTACGCGGAAAGAATGTCATTTTCTTTATGGTGTTTTTCATCATAATATGGTGAATTACTAGAATACCTTTAGTTGTTGTAATTAGTTCCGTCTAATTGTTATAAGTTGTTAATTTCTTTTGAAGATAACAAGCAAACACTTTTGTGACATCTAGTAAGTGTTGAATAAACTCACATCGATACATAAAGTATTTGCTCTAAAATATTATAACTAAAGTTAAAGCTTTTTGGTTTTCTATTTTAAACTAGTCAATTTTAAAAAAATATAATAAATGCAAAGAATTAAGAGTATTGAAATTCCATATGCATTTGTTTATGGGTTATTCTGTGAAGATTTGTTTTAGAGTTTGATAGTTTGGTTTAATTTGTTACGTAATTTTACTACTACTATCTAGTCATAAGTTATATAGCAAGTAAAAAATATTTTTTCTTGAATTGCTATGGGCATAAGTTTTAAGCGAATTTCTTATCCCACCCAATGGAAAATCCAATATACTTCTTAGATTTCAGAGATGCATCTCCAAACACACCCTTGCACTATTTTTGAAGCGTCAAATGAGTGCTACCTGAGAGTAAAACAAAATAGAGTGTGACTCACGTATAATAAGTTTTTATTCAGAAAAATAAATTGTAATAATACACAATATTGAGTTATATTGTTAAAAAAACGTGAGCAGGTATTCAAACAACTTTTATCTTAGTATTTATATATGCCAGAAACAAAAATAAGATGAAACATAAGATTATTTTATGCAAAAAGAAATCTACACTTTTGTTATATTTATCATCTTCTTAAACCTCTTCTTTTATTAAAAGTATAACAACACCATAATAAAATTAACAAATATGACATGAATTACTTTTACGCGGAAAGATTGTCATTTTCTTTATGGTGTTTTTCATCATAATAAGGTTAATTACTAAAATACCTTTAGTTATTGTAATTAGTTCCCTCTAATTGTTATAAGTAGTTAATTTCTTTTAAAGATAACAAGCAACCACTTTTGTGACATCTAGTAAGTGTTGAATAAACTCACATCGATACATAAAGTATTTGCTCTAAAATATTATAACTAAAGTTAAAGCTTTTTGGTTTTCTATTTTAAACTAGTCAATTTTTTTTAAAAAAACTTTTAATAAATGCAAAGAATTAAGAGTATGGAAATTTCATATGCATTTTTTATGCGTTATTCTGTGAAGATTTTTATTAGAGTTTGATAGTTTGGTTTAATTTGTTACGTGATTTTAATACTACTATCTAATCATAAGTTATATAGAAAGTCAAAAATAATTTTTCATGAATTGCTATTGCCATAAATTTTAAGGGAATTTCTTATCCCACCCTATGGAAAATCCAAAATACTTTTTAGATTTCAGAGATGCATCTCCAAACGCACCCTTGCACTATTTTTTGATGCATTAAATGAGTGCTACCTCAGAGTAAAACAAAATAGAGTGTGACTCACGTATAATAATTTTTTATTATGATAAATAAATAATAATAATAAACAATATTGAGTTATATTGTTATAATATGTGAACAAGTACTCAAACAAGTTTTATCTTAGTATTTATATATGTCAGAAACAAAAATAAGACGAAACATAAGATTATTTTATGCCAAAAGAAATCTACACTATTGATATATTTATAATATTCTTAAACCTTCTCTTTAATAAAAGTATAACAACGCCATAATAAAATTAACAAATATGACATGAACTACTTTTACGCGGAAAGAATGTCATTTTCTTTATGGTGTTTTTCATCATAATATGGTGAATTACTAGAATACCTTTAGTTGTTGTAATTAGTTCCGTCTAATTGTTATAAGTTGTTAATTTCTTTTGAAGATAACAAGCAAACACTTTTGTGACATCTAGTAAGTGTTGAATAAACTCACATCGATACATAAAGTATTTGCTCTAAAATATTATAACTAAAGTTAAAGCTTTTTGGTTTTCTATTTTAAACTAGTCAATTTTAAAAAAATATAATAAATGCAAAGAATTAAGAGTATTGAAATTCCATATGCATTTGTTTATGGGTTATTCTGTGAAGATTTGTTTTAGAGTTTGATCGTTTGGTTTAATTTGTTACGTAATTTTACTACTACTATCTAGTCATAAGTTATATAGAAAGTAAAAAATATTTTTTCTTGAATTGCTATGGTCATAAGTTTTAAGCGAATTTCTTATCCCACCCAATGGAAAATCCAATATACTTCTTAGATTTCAGAGATGCATCTCCAAACACACCCTTGCACTATTTTTGAAGCGTCAAATGAGTGCTACCTGAGAGTAAAACAAAATAGAGTGTGACTCACGTATAATAAGTTTTTATTCAGAAAAATAAATTGTAATAATACACAATATTGAGTTATATTGTTAAAAAAACGTGAGCAGGTATTCAAACAACTTTTATCTTAGTATTTATATATGCCAGAAACAAAAATAAGATGAAACATAAGATTATTTTATGCAAAAAGAAATCTACACTTTTGTTATATTTATCATCTTCTTAAACCTCCTCTTTTATTAAAAGTATAACAACACCATAATAAAATTAACAAATATGACATGAATTACTTTTACGCGGAAAGATTGTCATTTTCTTTATGGTGTTTTTCATCATAATAAGGTTAATTACTAAAATACCTTTAGTTATTGTAATTAGTTCCCTCTAATTGTTATAAGTAGTTAATTTCTTTTAAAGATAACAAGCAACCACTTTTGTGACATCTAGTAAGTGTTGAATAAACTCACATCGATACATAAAGTATTTTCTCTAAAATATTATAACTAAAGTTAAAGCTTTTTGGTTTTCTATTTTAAACTAGTCAATTTTTTTTAAAAAAACTTTTAATAAATGCAAAGAATTAAGAGTATGGAAATTTCATATGCATTTTTTATGCGTTATTCTGTGAAGATTTTTATTAGAGTTTGATAGTTTGGTTTAATTTGTCTCGTAATTTTAATACTACTATCTAATCATAAGTTATATAGAAACTCAAAAATAATTTTTCATGAATTGCTATTGGCATAAATTTTAAGGGAATTTCTTATCCCACCCTATGGAAAATCCAAAATACTTTTTAGATTTCAGAGATGCATCTCCAAACGCACCCTTGCACTATTTTTTGATGCATTAAATGAGTGCTACCTCAGAGTAAAACAAAATAGAGTGTGACTCACGTATAATAATATTTTATTATGATAAATAAATAATAATAATAAACAATATTGAGTTATATTGTTATAATATGTGAACAGGTACTCAAACAAGTTTTATCTTAGTATTTATATATGTCAGAAACAAAAATAAGACGAAACATAAGATTATTTTATGCCAAAAGAAATCTACACTATTGATATATTTATAATATTCTTAAACCTTCTCTTTAATAAAAGTATAACAACGCCATAATAAAATTAACAAATATGACATGAACTACTTTTACGCGGAAAGAATGTCATTTTCTTTGTGGTGTTTTTCATCATAATATGGTGAATTACTAGAATACCTTTAGTTGTTGTAATTAGTTCCGTCTAATTGTTATAAGTTGTTAATTTCTTTTGAAGATAACAAGCAAACACTTTTGTGACATCTAGTAAGTGTTGAATAAACTCACATCGATACATAAAGTATTTGCTCTAAAATATTATAACTAAAGTTAAAGCTTTTTGGTTTTCTATTTTAAACTAGTCAATTTTAAAAAAATATAATAAATGCAAAGAATTAAGAGTATTGAAATTCCATATGCATTTGTTTATGGGTTATTCTGTGAAGATTTGTTTTAGAGTTTGATAGTTTGGTTTAATTTGTTACGTAATTTTACTACTACTATCTAGTCATAAGTTATATAGCAAGTAAAAAATATTTTTTCTTGAATTGCTATGGGCATAAGTTTTAAGCGAATTTCTTATCCCACCCAATGGAAAATCCAATATACTTCTTAGATTTCAGAGATGCATCTCCAAACACACCCTTGCACTATTTTTGAAGCGTCAAATGAGTGCTACCTGAGAGTAAAACAAAATAGAGTGTGACTCACGTATAATAAGTTTTTATTCAGAAAAATAAATTGTAATAATACACAATATTGAGTTATATTGTTAAAAAAACGTGAGCAGGTATTCAAACAACTTTTATCTTAGTATTTATATATGCCAGAAACAAAAATAAGATGAAACATAAGATTATTTTATGCAAAAAGAAATCTACACTTTTGTTATATTTATCATCTTCTTAAACCTCTTCTTTTATTAAAAGTATAACAACACCATAATAAAATTAACAAATATGACATGAATTACTTTTACGCGGAAAGATTGTCATTTTCTTTATGGTGTTTTTCATCATAATAAGGTTAATTACTAAAATACCTTTAGTTATTGTAATTAGTTCCCTCTAATTGTTATAAGTAGTTAATTTCTTTTAAAGATAACAAGCAACCACTTTTGTGACATCTAGTAAGTGTTGAATAAACTCACATCGATACATAAAGTATTTGCTCTAAAATATTATAACTAAAGTTAAAGCTTTTTGGTTTTCTATTTTAAACTAGTCAATTTTTTTTAAAAAAACTTTTAATAAATGCAAAGACTTAAGAGTATGGAAATTTCATATGCATTTTTTATGCGTTATTCTGTGAAGATTTTTATTAGAGTTTGATAGTTTGGTTTAATTTGTTACGTGATTTTAATACTACTATCTAATCATAAGTTATATAGAAAGTCAAAAATAATTTTTCATGAATTGCTATTGCCATAAATTTTAAGGGAATTTCTTATCCCACCCTATGGAAAATCCAAAATACTTTTTAGATTTCAGAGATGCATCTCCAAACGCACCCTTGCACTATTTTTTGATGCATTAAATGAGTGCTACCTCAGAGTAAAACAAAATAGAGTGTGACTCACGTATAATAATTTTTTATTATGATAAATAAATAATAATAATAAACAATATTGAGTTATATTGTTATAATATGTGAACAGGTACTCAAACAAGTTTTATCTTAGTATTTATATATGTCAGAAACAAAAATAAGACGAAACATAAGATTATTTTATGCCAAAAGAAATCTACACTATTGATATATTTATAATATTCTTAAACCTTCTCTTTAATAAAAGTATAACAACGCCATAATAAAATTAACAAATATGACATGAACTACTTTTACGCGGAAAGAATGTCATTTTCTTTATGGTGTTTTTCATCATAATATGGTGAATTACTAGAATACCTTTAGTTGTTGTAATTAGTTCCGTCTAATTGTTATAAGTTGTTAATTTCTTTTGAAGATAACAAGCAAACACTTTTGTGACATCTAGTAAGTGTTGAATAAACTCACATCGATACATAAAGTATTTGCTCTAAAATATTATAACTAAAGTTAAAGCTTTTTGGTTTTCTATTTTAAACTAGTCAATTTTAAAAAAATATAATAAATGCAAAGAATTAAGAGTATTGAAATTCCATATGCATTTGTTTATGGGTTATTCTGTGAAGATTTGTTTTAGAGTTTGATAGTTTGGTTTAATTTGTTACGTAATTTTACTACTACTATCTAGTCATAAGTTATATAGCAAGTAAAAAATATTTTTTCTTGAATTGCTATGGGCATAAGTTTTAAGCGAATTTCTTATTCCACCGAATGGAAAATCCAATATACTTCTTAGATTTCAGAGATGCATCTCCAAACACACCCTTGCACTATTTTTGAAGCGTCAAATGAGTGCTACCTGAGAGTAAAACAAAATAGAGTGTGACTCACGTATAATAAGTTTTTATTCAGAAAAATAAATTGTAATAATACACAATATTGAGTTATATTGTTAAAAAAAACGTGAGCAGGTATTCAAACAACTTTTATCTTAGTATTTATATATGCCAGAAACAAAAATAAGATGAAACATAAGATTATTTTATGCAAAAAGAAATCTACACTTTTGTTATATTTATCATCTTCTTAAACCTCTTCTTTTATTAAAAGTATAACAACACCATAATAAAATTAACAAATATGACATGAATTACTTTTACGCGGAAAGATTGTCATTTTCTTTATGGTGTTTTTCATCATAATAAGGTTAATTACTAAAATACCTTTAGTTATTGTAATTAGTTCCCTCTAATTGTTATAAGTAGTTAATTTCTTTTAAAGATAACAAGCAACCACTTTTGTGACATCTAGTAAGTGTTGAATAAACTCACATCGATACATAAAGTATTTGCTCTAAAATATTATAACTAAAGTTAAAGCTTTTTGGTTTTCTATTTTAAACTAGTCAATTTTTTTTAAAAAAACTTTTAATAAATGCAAAGAATTAAGAGTATGGAAATTTCATATGCATTTTTTATGCGTTATTCTGTGAAGATTTTTATTAGAGTTTGATAGTTTGGTTTAATTTGTTACGTGATTTTAATACTACTATCTAATCATAAGTTATATAGAAAGTCAAAAATAATTTTTCATGAATTGCTATTGCCATAAATTTTAAGGGAATTTCTTATCCCACCCTATGGAAAATCCAAAATACTTTTTAGATTTCAGAGATGCATCTCCAAACGCACCCTTGCACTATTTTTTGATGCATTAAATGAGTGCTACCTCAGAGTAAAACAAAATAGAGTGTGACTCACGTATAATAATTTTTTATTATGATAAATAAATAATAATAATAAACAATATTGAGTTATATTGTTATAATATGTGAACAGGTACTCAAACAAGTTTTATCTTAGTATTTATATATGTCAGAAACAAAAATAAGACGAAACATAAGATTATTTTATGCCAAAAGAAATCTACACTATTGATATATTTATAATATTCTTAAACCTTCTCTTTAATAAAAGTATAACAACGCCATAATAAAATTAACAAATATGACATGAACTACTTTTACGCGGAAAGAATGTCATTTTCTTTATGGTGTTTTTCATCATAATATGGTGAATTACTAGAATACCTTTAGTTGTTGTAATTAGTTCCGTCTAATTGTTATAAATAGTTAATTTCTTTTGAAGATAACAAGCAAACACTTTTGTGACATCTAGTAAGTGTTGAATAAACTCACATCGATACATAAAGTATTTGCTCTAAAATATTATAACTAAAGTTAAAGCTTTTTGGTTTTCTATTTTAAACTAGTCAATTTTAAAAAAATATAATAAATGCAAAGAATTAAGAGTATTGAAATTCCATATGCATTTGTTTATGGGTTATTCTGTGAAGATTTGTTTTAGAGTTTGATAGTTTGGTTTAATTTGTTACGTAATTTTACTACTACTATCTAGTCATAAGTTATATAGAAAGTAAAAAATATTTTTTCTTGAATTGCTATGGTCATAAGTTTTAAGCGAATTTCTTATCCCACCCAATGGAAAATCCAATATACTTCTTAGATTTCAGAGATGCATCTCCAAACACACCCTTGCACTATTTTTGAAGCGTCAAATGAGTGCTACCTGAGAGTAAAACAAAATAGAGTGTGACTCACGTATAATAAGTTTTTATTCAGAAAAATAAATTGTAATAATACACAATATTGAGTTATATTGTTAAAAAAACGTGAGCAGGTATTCAAACAACTTTTATCTTAGTATTTATATATGCCAGAAACAAAAATAAGATGAAACATAAGATTATTTTATGCAAAAAGAAATCTACACTTTTGTTATATTTATCATCTTCTTAAACCTCTTCTTTTATTAAAAGTATAACAACACCATACTAAAATTAACAAATATGACATGAATTACTTTTACGCGGAAAGATTGTCATTTTCTTTATGGTGTTTTTCATCATAATAAGGTTAATTACTAAAATACCTTTAGTTATTGTAATTAGTTCCCTCTAATTGTTATAAGTAGTTAATTTCTTTTAAAGATAACAAGCAACCACTTTTGTGACATCTAGTAAGTGTTGAATAAACTCACATCGATACATAAAGTATTTTCTCTAAAATATTATAACTAAAGTTAAAGCTTTTTGGTTTTCTATTTTAAACTAGTCAAATTTTTTTAAAAAAACTTTTAATAAATGCAAAGAATTAAGAGTATGGAAATTTCATATGCATTTTTTATGCGTTATTCTGTGAAGATTTTTATTAGAGTTTGATAGTTTGGTTTAATTTGTTACGTGATTTTAATACTATTATCTAATCATAAGTTATATAGAAAGTCAAAAATAATTTTTCATGAATTGCTATTGCCATAAATTTTAAGGGAATTTCTTATCCCACCCTATGGAAAATCCAAAATACTTTTTAGATTTCAGAGATGCATCTCCAAACGCACCCTTGCACTATTTTTTGATGCATTAAATGAGTGCTACCTCAGAGTAAAACAAAATAGAGTGTGACTCACGTATAATAATTTTTTATTATGATAAATAAATAATAATAATAAACAATACTGAGTTATATTGTTATAATATGTGAACAGGTACTCAAACAAGTTTTATCTTAGTATTTATATATGTCAGAAACAAAAATAAGACGAAACATAAGATTATTTTATGCCAAAAGAAATCTACACTATTGATATATTTATAATATTCTTAAACCTTCTCTTTAATAAAAGTATAACAACGCCATAATAAAATTAACAAATATGACATGAACTACTTTTACGCGGAAAGAATGTCATTTTCTTTATGGTGTTTTTCATCATAATATGGTGAATTACTAGAATACCTTTAGTTGTTGTAATTAGTTCCGTCTAATTGTTATAAATAGTTAATTTCTTTTGAAGATAACAAGCAAACACTTTTGTGACATCTAGTAAGTGTTGAATAAACTCACATCGATACATAAAGTATTTGCTCTAAAATATTATAACTAAAGTTAAAGCTTTTTGGTTTTCTATTTTAAACTAGTCAATTTTAAAAAAATATAATAAATGCAAAGAATTAAGAGTATTGAAATTCCATATGCATTTGTTTATGGGTTATTCTGTGAAGATTTGTTTTAGAGTTTGATAGTTTGGTTTAATTTGTTACGTAATTTTACTACTACTATCTAGTCATAAGTTATATAGCAAGTAAAAAATATTTTTTCTTGAATTGCTATGGGCATAAGTTTTAAGCGAATTTCTTATCCCACCCAATGGAAAATCCAATATACTTCTTAGATTTCAGAGATGCATCTCCATACACACCCTTGCACTATTTTTGAAGCGTCAAATGAGTGCTACCTGAGAGTAAAACAAAATAGAGTGTGACTCACGTATAATAAGTTTTTATTCAGAAAAATAAATTGTAATAATACACAATATTGAGTTATATTGTTAAAAAAACGTGAGCAGGTATTCAAACAACTTTTATCTTAGTATTTATATATGCCAGAAACAAAAATAAGATGAAACATAAGATTATTTTATGCAAAAAGGAATCTACACTTTTGTTATATTTATCATCTTCTTAAACCTCTTCTTTTATTAAAAGTATAACAACACCATACTAAAATTAACAAATATGACATGAATTACTTTTACGCGGAAAAATTGTCATTTTCTTTATGGTGTTTTTCATCATAATAAGGTTAATTACTAAAATACCTTTAGTTATTGTAATTAGTTCCCTCTAATTGTTATAAGTAGTTAATTTCTTTTAAAGATAACAAGCAACCACTTTTGTGACATCTAGTAAGTGTTGAATAAACTCACATCGATACATAAAGTATTTGCTCTAAAATATTATAACTAAAGTTAAAGCTTCTTGGTTTTCTATTTTAAACTAGTCAATTTTTTTTAAAAAAACTTTTAATAAATGCAAAGAATTAAGAGTATGGAAATTTCATATGCATTTTTTATGCGTTATTCTGTGAAGATTTTTATTAGAGTTTGATAGTTTGGTTTAATTTGTTACGTGATTTTAATACTACTATCTAATCATAAGTTATATTGAAAGTCAAAAATAATTTTTCATGAATTGCTATTGCCATAAATTTTAAGGGAATTTCTTATCCCACCCTATGGAAAATCCAAAATACTTTTTAGATTTCAGAGATGTATCTCCAAACGCACCCTTGCACTATTTTTTGATGCATTAAATGAGTGCTACCTCAGAGTAAAACAAAATAGAGTGTGACTCACGTATAATAATTTTTTATTATGATAAATAAATAATAATAATAAACAATATTGAGTTATATTGTTATAATATGTGAACAGGTACTCAAACAAGTTTTATCTTAGTATTTATATATGTCAGAAACAAAAATAAGACGAAACATAAGATTATTTTATGCCAAAAGAAATCTACACAATTGATATATTTATAATATTCTTAAACCTTCTCTTTAATAAAAGTATAACAACGCCATAATAAAATTAACAAATATGATATGAACTACTTTTACGCGGAAAGAATGTCATTTTCTTTATGGTGTTTTTCATCATAATATGGTGAATTACTAGAATACCTTTAGTTGTTGTAATTAGTTCCGTCTAATTGTTATAAGTAGTTAATTTCTTTTGAAGATAACAAACAAACACTTTTGTGACATCTAGTAAGTGTTGAATAAACTCACATCGATACATAAAGTATTTGCTCTAAAATATTATAACTAGAGTTAAAGCTTTTTGGTTTTCTATTTTAAACTAGTCAATTTTTTAAAAAAAAAACTTTTAATAAATGCAAAGAATTAAGAGTATGGAAATTTCATATGCATTTTTTATGCGTTATTCTGTGAAGATTTTTATTAGAGTTTGATAGTTTGGTTTAATTTGTTACGTGATTTTAATACTACTATCTAATCATAAGTTATATAGAAAGTCAAAAATAATTTTTCATGAATTGCTATTGCCATAAATTTTAAGGGAATTTCTTATCCCACCCTATGGAAAATCCAAAATACTTTTTAGATTTCAGAGATGCATCTCCAAACGCACCCTTGCACTATTTTTTGATGCATTAAATGAGTGCTACCTCAGAGTAAAACAAAATAGAGTGTGACTCACGTATAATAATTTTTTATTATGATAAATAAATAATAATAATAAACAATACTGAGTTATATTGTTATAATATGTGAACAGGTACTCAAACAAGTTTTATCTTAGTATTTATATATGTCAGAAACAAAAATAAGACGAAACATAAGATTATTTTATGCCAAAAGAAATCTACACTATTGATATATTTATAATATTCTTAAACCTTCTCTTTAATAAAAGTATAACAACGCCATAATAAAATTAACAAATATGACATGAACTACTTATACGCGGAAAGAATGTCATTTTCTTTATGGTGTTTTTCATCATAATATGGTGAATTACTAGAATACCTTTAGTTGTTGTAATTAGTTCCGTCTAATTGTTATAAGTAGTTAATTTCTTTTGAAGATAACAAGCAAACACTTTTGTGACATCTAGTAAGTGTTGAATAAACTCACATCGATACATAAAGTATTTGCTCTAAAATATTATAACTAAAGTTAAAGCTTTTTGGTTTTCTATTTTAAACTAGTCAATTTTTTTAAAAAAACTTTTAATAAATGCAAAGAATTAAGAGTATGGAAATTTCATATGCATTTTTTATGCGTTATTCTGTGAAGATTTTTATTAGAGTTTGATAGTTTGGTTTAATTTGTTACGTGATTTTAATACTACTATCTAATCATAAGTTATATAGAAAGTCAAAAATAATTTTTCATGAATTGCTATTGCCATAAATTTTAAGGGAATTTCTTATCCCACCCTATGGAAAATCCAAAATACTTTTTAGATTTCAGAGATGTATCTCCAAACGCACCCTTGCACTATTTTTTGATGCATTAAATGAGTGCTACCTCAGAGTAAAACAAAATAGAGTGTGACTCACGTATAATAATTTTTTATTATGATAAATAAATAATAATAATAAACAATATTGAGTTATATTGTTATAATATGTGAACAGGTACTCAAACAAGTTTTATCTTAGTATTTATATATGTCAGAAACAAAAATAAGATGAAACATAAGATTATTTTATGCCAAAAGAAATCTACACTATTGATATATTTATAATATTCTTAAACCTTCTCTTTAATAAAAGTATAACAACGCCATAATAAAATTAACAAATATGACATGAACTACTTTTACGCGGAAAGAATGTCATTTTCTTTATGGTGTTTTTCATCATAATATGGTGAATTACTAGAATACCTTTAGTTGTTGTAATTAGTTCCGTCTAATTGTTATAAGTAGTTAATTTCTTTTGAAGATAACAAACAAACACTTTTGTGACATCTAGTAAGTGTTGAATAAACTCACATCGATACATAAAGTATTTGCTCTAAAATATTATAACTAGAGTTAAAGCTTTTTGGTTTTCTATTTTAAACTAGTCAATTTTAAAAAAAAAAATAATAAATGAAAAGAATTAAGAGTATGGAAATTCCATATGCATTTGTTTATGGGTTATTCTTTGAAGATTTGTATTAGAGTTTGATAGTTTGGTTTAATTTGTTACGTAATTTTACTACTACTATCTAGTCATAAGTTATATAGAAAGTAAAAAATATTTTTTCTTGAATTGCTATGGGCATAAGTTTTAAGCGAATTTCTTATCCCACCCAATGGAAAATTCAATATACTTGTTAGATTTCAGAGATGCATCTCCAAACACACCCTTGCACTATTTTTGAATCGTCAAATGAGTGCTACCTGAGAGTAAAACAAAATAGAGTGTGACTCACGTATAATAAGTTTTTATTCAGAAAAATAAATTGTAATAATACACAATATTGAGTTATATTGTTAAAAAAACGTGAGCAGGTATTCAAACAACTTTTATCTTAGTATTTATATATGCCAGAAACAAAAATAAGACGAAACATAAGATTATTTTATGCAAAAAGAAATCTACACTTTTGTTATATTTATCATCTTCTTAAACCTCCTCTTTTATTAAAAGTATAACAACACCATAATAAAATTAACAAATATGACATGAATTACTTTTACGCGGAAAGATTGTCATTTTCTTTATGGTGTTTTTCATCATAATAAGGTTAATTACTAAAATACCTTTAGTTATTGTAATTAGTTCCCTCTAATTGTTATAAGTAGTTAATTTCTTTTGAAGATAACAAGCAACCACTTTTGTGACATCTCGTAAGTGTTGAATAAACTCACATCGATACATAAAGAATTTGCTCTAAAATATTATAACTAAAGTTAAAGCTTTTTGGTTTTCTATTTTAAACTATTCAATTTTAAAAAAAAGAAACGTTTAATAAGTGCAAAGAATTAAGAGTATGGAAATTTCATCTGCATTTGTTTATGGGTTATTTTGTGAAGATTTTTATTAGAGTTTGATAGTTTGGTTTACTTTGTTACATAATTTTACTACTACTATCTAATCATAAGTTATAAAAAAAGTCAAAAATAATATTTTTTGAATTGCTAAGGGCATAAATTTTAAGGGAATTTCTTATCCCACCACCCTATGGAAAATCTTAAATACTTTTTAGATTTCAGACATGCATCTTCAAACACACCCTTGCACTATTTTTTGACGCATAAAATGAGTGCTACCTTAGAGTAAAACAAAATAGAGTGTGACTCATGTATAATTAATTTTTATCCTGATAAATAAATAATAATAATACACAATATTGAGTTATATTGTTAAAAAATGTGAACAGGTACTCAAACAAGTTTTATCTTAGTATTTATATATGCCAGAAATTAAATAATAAGAAACATAAGATTACTTTATGCCAAAAGAAATCTACATTATTGTTATATTTATCATCTTCTTAAACCTTCTCTTTCTGAAAAGTATAACAACGCCATAATAAAATTAACAAATATGACATGAATTAATTTTACGCGGAAAGAACGTTAGTTTCTTTATGGTGTTTTTCATCATAATATGGTCAATTACTAGAATACCTTTAGTTAATGTAATTAGTCCCCTCTAATTGTTATAAGTAGTTAATTTCTTTTGAAAATAACACGCAACCACTTTTGTGACATCTTGTAAGTGTTGAATAAACTCACATCGATACATAAAGTATTTGCTCTAAAATATTATAACTAAAGTTAAAGCTTTTTGTTTTTAAATTTTAAACTAGTCAATTTAAAAAAAAATAATAATAAATGCAAAGAGTTAAGAGTATGGAAATTCCATATGCATTTGTTTATGGGTTATTATGTGAAGATTTTTATTAGAGTTTAATAGTTTGGTTTAATTTTTTTATGTAATTTTACTACAACTATATAATCATAAGTTACATAGAAAGTCAAAATAATTTTTATTGAATTGCTATGGGCATAAATTTTAAGGGAATTTCTTATCCCACCCTATGGAAAATCCCAAATACTTTTTAGATTTCAGATATGCCTCTCCAAACGCACCCTTGCACTATTTTTTGACGCATCAAATGAGTGCTACCTAAGAGTAAAACAAAATAGAGTGTGACTCACGTATAATAAGTTTTTATTCTGATAAATAAATAATAATAATAATACACAATATTAAGTTATATTGTTAAAAAACGTGAACAGGTACTCAAACAAGTTTTATCTTAGTATTTATATATGCCAGAAACAAAAATAAGTAGAAACATAGGATTATTTTATGAAAAAAGAAATCTACATTATTGTTATATTTATCATCTTCTTAAACCTTCTCTTTGTGAAAAGTATAACAACGCCATAATAAAATAAACAAATATGACATGAATTACTTTTATGCGGAAAGAATGTCATTTTCTTTAAGGTGTTTTTCATCATAATATGGTCAATTACTAGAATAGCTTTAGTTATTGAAATTAGTTCCCTCTAACTGTTATAAGTAGTTAATTTCTTTTGAAGATAACGAGAAACCACTTTTGTGACATCTAGTAAGTCTTGAATAAACTCACATCGTTACATAATGTATTTGCTCTAAAATATTGTAACTAAAGTTAAAACTTTTTGGTTTTCTATTTTAAACTAGTCAATTTTTAAAACAAAACTTTTAATAAATGCAAAGAATTAAGAGTCTGGAAATTTTATATGCAGTTGTTTATGGGTTATTCTGTGAAGATTTTTATTAGAGTTTGATAGTTTGTTTAATTTGTTACGTAATTTTACTAATACTATCTAGTCATAAGTTATATAGAAAGTCAAAAATATTTTTCTTGAATTGCTATAGGCATAAATTTTAAGGGAATTTCTTATCCCACACTATGGAAAACCCAAACTACTTATTAGATTTTAGAGATGCATCTCAAAGCGCACGCTTGCACTATTTTTTGACGCATCAAATGAGTGCTACCTCTGAGTAAAACAAAATAGAGTGTAACTCACGTATAATAAGTTCTTATTCTGAAAAATAAATAGTAATAATACACAATATTGAGTTATATTGTTATAAAACGTGAACAGGTATTCAAACAACTTTTATCTTAGTATTTATATATGCCAGAAACAAAAATACGACGTATAATAAGATTATTTTATGCAAAAAGAAATATATACTATTTTTATATTTATAATTTTCTTAAACCTTCTCTTTGCAAAAAATATAACAATGCCATAATAAAATTAACAAAAATGACATGAATTACTTTTATGCGGAAAGTTAATGTAATTAGTTCCCTCTAATTGTTATAAGTAGTTAATTTCTTTTGAAGATAACAAGCAACCACTTTTGTGACATCTAGTAAATGTTGAATAAACTCACATCGATACATAAAGTATTTGCTCTAAAATATTTTAACTAAAGTTAAAGCTTTTTGGTTTTCTATTTTAAACTAGTCAATTTTAAAAAAAAAACTTTTAAAAAATGCAAAGAATTAAGAGCATGGAAATTTCATATGCATTTCATTGATAGTTTGGTTTAATTTCTTACGTGATTTTACTACTACTATCTAATCATAAGTTATATAGAAAGTCAAAAATAATTTTTCTTGAATTGCCATGGGCATAAATTTTTAGGGAATTTCTTACCCCACCCTGTGGAAAATCCAAATACTTTTTAGATTTCAGAGACGCATCTCCAAATGCACCCTTGCACTATTTTTTGATGCATCAAATGAGTGTGACATAAGAGTAAAACAAAATAGAGTGTGACTCACGTATAATAAGTTTTTATTCTGATAAATAAATAATAATAATAATACACAATATTGAGTTATCTTGTTAAAAAATGTGAATAGGTACTGAAACAAGTTTTATCTTAGTATTTATATATGCAAGAAACTAAAATAAGAAGAAACATCAGATTATTTTATGCCAAAATAAATCTACACTATTGTTATATCTATCATCTTCTTAAACCTTCTCTTTGTGAAAAGTATAACAACGTCATAATAAAATTAACAAATACGACATGAATTTCTTTTATGTGGAAAGAATGTCATTTTCTTTAGGGTGTTTTTCATCATAATATGGACAATTACTAGAATACCTTTAGTTATTGTAATTAGTTCCCTCTAATTATTATAAGTAGTTAATTTCTTTTGAAGATAACAAGCAACCACTTTTGTGACATCTAGTAAGTGTTGAATAAACTCATATCGATACATAAAGTATTTGCTCTAAAATATTATAACTAAAGTTAAAACTTTTTGGTTTTCAATTTTAAACTAGTCAAAATATAAAAAAAAAACTTTTAATAAATGCAAAGAATTAAGAGTATGGAGATTTCATATGCATTTGTTTAAGGGTTATTCTGTGAGGATTTTTATTAGAGTTTGATAGTTTGGTTTAATTTGTTACGTAATTTTACTACTAGTATCAAGTCATAAGTTATATAGAAAGTCAAAAATATTTTTATTGAATTGCTATGGGCATAAATTTTAAGGGAATTTCTTGTCCCACCCTATGGAAAATCCAAAATACTTTTTAGATTTTAGAGATGCATCTCCAAGCGCACTCTTGCACTATTTTTTTATGCATCAAATGAGTGCGACATGAGAGTAAAACAAAATAGAGTGTGACTCACGTATAATAAGTTTTTGTTCTGAAAAATAAATAGTAATAATACACAATATTGAGTTACATTGTTAAAAAATGTGAACAGGTACTCAAACAAGTTTTATCTTAGTATTTATATATGTTAGAAACAAAAATAAGAAGAAACATAAGATTATTTTATGCAAAAAGAAATCTACACTATTAATATCTTTATAATTTTCTTAAACCTTCTCTTTGTGAAAAATACAACAATGCCATAATAAAATTAACAAAAATGATATGAATTACTTTTACGCGGAAAGAATTTCATTTTCTTTGTAGTGTTTTTCATCATAATAAGGTCAATTACTAGAATACCTTTAGTTATTGTAATTAGTTCCCTCTAATTGTTATAAGTAGTTAATTTCTTTTGAAGATAACAAAGAACCACTTTTGTGACATTTAGTAAGTGTTGAATAAACTCACATCGATACATAAAATATTTGCTCTAAAATATTATAACTAAAGTTAAAGCTTTTTGTTTTTCAGATTTAAACTAGTCAATTTAAAAATATAAACTTTTAATAAATGCAAAGAATTAAGAGTATGGTAATTTCATATGCATTTGTTTATGGGTTATTCTGTGAAGATTTTTATTAGAGTTGGCTACTTTGGTTTAATTTGTTACGTAAGTTTACTACTACTATCTAGTCATAAATTATATAGAAAGTCAAAAATGTTTTTTCTTGAATTGCTATGGGCATAAATTATAAGGGAATTTCTTATCCCACCCTATTGAAAATCCAAAATACTTCTCAGATTTTAGAGATGCATCTCCAAGCGCACCCTTGCACTATTTTTTGACCATCGAATGAGTGCTACCTCAGAGTAAAACAAAATAGAGTGTGACTCACGTATAATAAGTTTTTATTCTGAAAAATAAATAGTAATAATACACAATATTGAGTTATATTGTTAAAAAATGTGAACAGGTATTCAAACAAGTTTTATCTTAGTATTTATATATGCTAGAAACAAAAATAAGAAAAAACATAAGATTATTTTATGCAAAAATAAATCTACACTATTGTTATATTAATCATCTTCCTAAACTTTCTCTTTGTGAAAAGTATTACAATGCCATAATAAAATTAACAAATATGACATGAATTACTTTTAAACGGAAAGAGTGTCATATTCTTTATGGTGTTTTTCATTATAATAAGTTTCATTATTAGAATACCTTTAGTTATTATAATTAATTCCTTGTAAGTGTTATAAGTAGTTAACTTCTCTAGAAGATAACAAGCAACCACTTTGTTGACATCTAATCAATGTTGAATAAACTCACATCGATGCATAAATATTTGCTCAAAAATATTATAACATACGTTAAAGCTTTTTGATTTTCTATTTTAAACTAGTCAATTAAAAAAAAGTTTCAATAAATGCAAAGAATTAAGAGTATGGAAAGTTCATATGCTTTTGTTTATGGGTTATTCTATGAAGATTTTTATTAGAATTTGATAGTTTAATTGAATTTATTACGTAACTTTACTACTACTATCTAATCATAAGTTATATAGACAGTCAAAAATAATTTATCTTGAATTGCTATGTGAATAAATTTTAAGGGAGTTTCTTATCCCACCCTATGGAAAATCTAAAATTCTTCTTATATTTTAGAGATGCATCTCCAAACACACCCTTGCACTATTTTTTGACACATCAAATGAGTGCTACCTCAGAGTAAAACAAAATAGAGTGTGACTCACATATAATAAGTTTTTATTCTGAAAAATAAATAGTAATAATACACAATATTGAGATATAATGTTAAAAAATGTAAACAGTTACGCAAACAAGTTTTATCTTAGTATTTATATATGAGAGAAACAAAAATGAGAAGAAACATAAGATTATTTTATGCAAAAAGAAATCTATACTGTGTTATATTTATCATCTTATACCTTGTCTCTAGCATGCATTAACCCCAATATTATTATTGCTCGGCCTCAGATAGTTGTGACTATTATATAAGTCCAATTTCGATTGCTTAACATAATGCTAAATTTGTCCCAAAGGCAATATCATTTTTGTAAGTGAGATTGTAAGTCTCCCATTTCTCATGGTATTGTGTCAAGATTTTACCTCTTTTTCATTTGTTAGAGTTAGTGGCATACTTGTTGATTTTATCCAAGTTGGAGCACTTCTCATGAATGATGTCTAGGTTCATATCTTCATGCTTGTGAGTGGATGGTTGAGTATTCTCCAAAGAATGACTTAAACAATTTTCTTATTCCACTAACATTGACTAACATCTTTTAATTGACTTTATTTTTAATGCCATTTACTTTAATGCAATTTAAATTCTTGCACTTTATCATTCATTGTCATTTACATTCATGCAATATGTTTATGTTTCAATCATTTTCACTTTGCTCACTTGAGCCATATTTTGTGCTTGTGATTTTGTTTTTTTTGTGGTCTTAGGACCTTAAAATACTTAATAAAAACAAAAACCCTAAAAAATATATTGGTGGACTGTTGGACCTCTGTCTGTGACTTGAGTTGACCTTATGGACATAGAGTAGGCAACATCCCTAAGCTATGGAAGGACTTGGCCAGTGCCATTATTTGAGACCATTTCTTGGCCAATGCCATTCATCTGATACAAGCCTTGAGAGACTCTTTTGGTTTATCTGTTATATTCATTCTTATCTTTGTCTGAATTGTTATTTTGATCTTATTTATATCATTTGATGCTTTCTCTTTGAGTATGTTTCAAGGGATATTTTATCTGATGCATCTAAAAGACATTGAAGACAACTTGCTTTTGGAGTGCTTGCTTGGGTGTTTGGTTATCTTTATTTGATACCATTGGTCTTCTCATTAATTGCTTGGATGATTATGCTTTGTTGCTTGCTTAATAGTCCAAAGGAAATTGGCTTCTATCTGACATTGTTATCTTGTGTATGCTTCCCAGTGGTTAGATCTTTTCAACTATAAAATTTTAAATCTCTTCTAAGATAGTCCCTTCATCTCCTCCTCTTTATTTAATTTAAAAATCTCCCTCTCATTATCAAAACTTTCTTTGCTTGTCATTTTTCAACTTAGACTTGTTTTAATGAGTAAGAACTTTGGCCTTATGCCATTGATTTTCAAATTATTTTCTTAATCAAACTTGCGAATTAACTTAATCATATTTAACTTATTTTAAAAAAGATAAAAAAAGAGCTAACAACCTCACCTAATCATTTTGGCCACTTTGTGCCTTTTTCAAACTTTTTCAAAAAAAGAGCATTTAGATTTGAGTTATATTTGGTTGAGATATAATTCTCCCATTCCATGATATATTGATTGTAAGACTCTCCATTTATTAGGGGTTAGTGGCATACTTGTTGATTAAATCCAAGTTGGAGCCCTCCCTCTTAAATGTTGTAAAGCCCTCATTATCGGTGGATGTTTGGTTGAGTATTCTCCCATTGATAACAAAATATATTTAAGCTTTTGTTAAAATAAATACACCCATCTTTGAGATATTTACCACGAACTACGAGGTTTTGATCCCTCATTTTTATGTGGTACGTAGGCACAAGACCGAAGGTCTTATTAAACACAAAATTGTAAATAATGAATTATTTTCTCATCCCCTCACTCTATTTTTTAGCAAACATCTTTTCAACTAAAACACTTGCACACAAAAAATGGCTCCTAAGGAGTACCTAGGACACTTTGGTTGCTAATACCTTCCCTCTGTGTAACCAACCCCCTTACGTGTAATCTCTGACATTTTATTAGTTTTGATTTGAAAACTTCTTATCTTTGGGTTTTGTTCGTACTTTTTCCTTTTCCTTTGGAAACAATAAAAGTGCGGCGTCGACTCTTGTTTTATTGACGTTGAGCTAACCAATAGCTCAATGGTCATGAATTTACCTCTACATAAAGAAAGTGGCGACTCTGCTGGGGAACAGTCCTCAGTGGGTTTAGCCTACTTTTTGTGTGTATTATATTTGTTGATTATTGATGTTCGCGTATTTGTATATATTGTATATGTGATCTCTGTTTGTTGTGCTTGGTGATCTCTGTGTGGTGAGATAAGTTCTAACACTAACTTGAGTGCAATTAAAATAAGAGGATGGTATAGTCATGTTTGACTCGTATGGAGCAGTCCTTAGCGAGTTGGCTTGAGATCCATCTACTCAATGGAGACCCCTTTGGAATTACTGATGTCACACGAGTAAGTTGTGGATAGACATTACTTTTTCCGACCTGGGAGTCTGAGAAGTTGAGGAGTGTAGAACATTTAACCCAACTTGGCCTATTTAGGACGTAGTGCGGAGACTGTTCAAGTGTAGACTTGATAACAGTTGTTACGCAATACTAGACTCAAACGAGTTTCTCTTCAGAATACTATGGGTTGATGAGTCAGTCATCCCAACCTATAGTATCCGATAGATGGGATCACGACTCTGGGAACTTTATAGAATATTATGATCTACAAGTTTTATCCTTAGTACACTCCTTTGGGATGGTTCTTAACCTGACTCCATGCTCGTGACTCACAACAAACCCTTTGATTCTCGGTTGATCCGATCAGTTATCGTCAATATCAATGGAGCTTGGGTGTTGATAAGGTGAAAACCATAATCCACCAAAATGGATGATTGATCTTGATGATGACTTGATCCATCCCTTGACCTTTTTATGTGTTTTACTGGTGTGTGATCCCTTGTGTGTGATTGTTGCATTCATGCATACATGCGTGTCGCAACCTGAAAAATACAGTGTGCGAAAAAACAACCGGCGAAAGAAAATGACAGAAGAGTCGCCACCGTGCGTTATTCATCCCAAAGGAGGGAAAGGAAACGCTCGAAGTAAACCTAAAAAAGGAAAGGATAAGACGGGGTCTCGCAACCAAATCTTGGGTTCGGGAGTCGGTTATGCGAAGGGAAGGTATTAGCACCCCTACGCATCCGTAGTACTCTACGGGATCCACTTTTGTAGTTTTCGTCTAAAGGGTGTGAGTTTATCTTGTGTTGTTTACCAAAAAAAAAGGGTTAAATGAAAATGACTCGCGCGGATGTCGCATCCACTGCATACGTATCTCATCTGAATATGAGAATCAGAGTCTTCGTAGCTCGGCTGACCTATGGGTTGGGGGATGTGTGCTCGCTAAGACATCACGTCTTATGCCTACGTATCTCATCTGGAATGAGAATCAGAGCAAGCCGTAGTTCGGCTAACTACGGGGTTGTGGATTGGGTTTTGGACGAACGACGTCACTATGCAATCTACCGGATGCTCGACCTTTGGAGACTTACTCGCCTGTAGTAGAAGGAGTAAACGTGTGTTATGGAGAAGAAAAATCAATGAAGGGTTTGTTTGCATTGTAGGAACGCGCATGCAAAAGGGTAATGAGGATAAGACCTCATAGCTCTTAACCCTGGACAAAGGAACCTGCATAAAGTAAACACAAAAACATTGCCTCCTATCGAGGTCTTCCAGCTAGGAAAGCAGTAAAATGCGGGGAAAATGTAAAAGTACCACGCGGATAAAGATCCGAAGTAACAGCAATTAGAGGAATGGGAAACCCTGAGATCCTTCCAAGCTAACATCATCAAAGAAAGTGGGTCAGCACAGGTAATCGGAATGAACCTCCAGGGGTTATCCCACAAATAAAGTGGGAAACCACGCAAGTTATCCCTGCAAAAGTCATGTGAGCCCTCACAAAAACTCAACAAAAGGGTTAGTGAAACACCATAAGCATTTTTTTCATGGATAACAGTATGGTTTCAGAAACCTCAAACCCTGTGGCATACACTTCAGAAATAATGTGATTAAATATTCAAGGCATAGGTTTCACCCATTCATAATACATCACACATTTAGAACATTCAAATTGAAGGCGTAAAATAATGGGAATAGGGCAAACCTGATTGGAGAGCTTGATTGAAATTGAGTTGCACCCGTGAGGCCCTTCAGGGTTTGGAGGCTGCTCTGAGTTCTCTGTCAGGTTTCTCTTCAGGTTTTGTCCAGGGTTTTGTTCCAAGGAAACCTCAGAGTATTTTGCTTCTCTTCCTTTTTCTCAAGTGAAGCCTTGGTATTTATAGACTGAATTTCATGGTTTTGTGGGCTCAAATGAGAGAGACCCAAGTCCAAATTTTTTTTATTATATTTTATTTATTTTATTATTATTATTTTTATTTATTTATTTTTTTCTTTTTTTTTCGTTTTTTTTTTTTTCGGATCTAATTCTGATTGACATGATGAAATGCAATATGAAATGCTAAATGAATGCATGAATGAGGAGGGAAAATTTTGGGGTGTTACAGCTGCCCTTATTCAATCATCAGCTAAACCGAGTAGGATGAAAGCGAACAGCTTATCAGACAAACGGGGTGAGCTGTGATTGAATACCAAAGACAGACCGAAAATTTGCGCTCCGAGAACACCACAAAAATCCGGAAATACACCGTGCTGTTTATTTTTCTTCCGATCCTCTGGCTTAATCTGGAGTTTCGATCCTCTAGCTGAACCTATACTCAATTTAGTCCTCTGGTTGGATATTAATTTTGATCCTCGGGCTGGATACAATTTTGATCTTCTGGCTAGATCTTCTTCGGTCTTCTGGCTAGATCTCCTTCGTTTCAATTCTCTGGCTGAATCTATTTCCTTTGATTCCCTGGCTGAATCTACTTCGATCTTCTGGCTAGATCTGAATTGTTTCGATTCTCTGGCTGAATCTATTTCGATCTTCTGGCTAGATCTGGATTGTTTTGATGATAAATTCCCGTCATTAGGATCCCGCATCTGAGGCATGCGCTGGTTGACCCTCTTTTGAAATCTACACCCAACCTTCATATTAGATATGCAGCTTCGAGAATATTCCACTTTTGGGATTCGTACATATTCTTCGGGCTAGAACATGTTGTAACGACTCCTCAATTAGACTTGGGCTTGCTGGGGAAATAAAGCTTGTAGGCGACTTCACTGGGGAATCTTCAAATTGAGCCTTAGGCTGGCTTACTGGAACACGATTCTCAGGTTGAATCTTCGAAATGACCCTCAGGCTGGATCACTGGAACACGATTCTCAGGCTGAATGTTTGAAATGACCCTCAGGCTGGATCACTGGAACACGATTCTCAGGCTGAATCTTTGAAATGACCCTCAGGCTGGATCACTGGAACACGATTCTCAGGCTGAATCTTCAAAATGACCCTCAGGCTGGATCACTGGAAAACGATTCTCAGGCTGAATCTTCAAAACGACCCTCAGGCTGGATCACTCACGCTTGATCCTCTGGCTGGATCTCATGACCTTGGTTGTAAAGTAATTCTTCAGTCTGCTTGGAAGAACCTGTTTATCAGCTTATGTGTATGCTTGATATGATATGCATGCAAATGCAAATGTTATGCATGGTGTAAAAAGAAATCTGCTTGGGGAAGCAAACTCCGGTAGGGAACCGATCGCTGTATCAATCCTTGAATGCTCTGTGGGGAATGATCCGTCTGCCGGGACCAATGAGCCACCAAAAATAAATTGGCTGCTTGAAAAGTTGACCTTGCGGGGGGAGTATCAACTATGGAAACTTTGTTCGACGAGGCTCTGTGAGGAGAGTCTGTGGGGAAAACACTTCTTGGGGAAATGTCGTAGGAAACGGCCTTTGCCGGGGATATGAACTTGCTAATCGCCCTCAAGCTGGGGATTAACAAATCTGTTAAAAATAATCTGTTGGGGAATAAGATGAACACTGGGAACGCCACCCTCTCATCTGTTGGTTCTGCAACCACTCCGCTGTTGCTAGGAAGATACAGTCTGACACTGTCAACTCCGCTGGGGATATATAGTCTGGACACTGTCAACTCTGTTGGGGAACATGCTCTGCTGAGGAGAGACTTTGTCAACCGCTTGGGGATGAGGATTCATGACTTGGCATCCGGTTCCTGTGACCTGCAACCAAAAATACACGTATGCCTCGGGGGAATTACTCGGTTTGAATTCACCGTTCGGGATTAAGCACATTCAAAGCAATTTTAAATGTTTTCCTGTGCAAATCATCTGCAAAAGCCACCATTATGTTCATATGCAATATGTTTTATCAAAAATTCGGACATTTTTGCAAACAAACTGATAAATGAAAAATAAAGAGGCTCTTTAACTGAATTATTCGACTCTTAATGGGGAGAAAATTTGTGCCAGGAATAGGCGAGGGTATCAGGAAGCTGATCCCTGAAAAGAGGTGATCGCTATAAAAAGAGAACTATCCTAATGACAACGGGGATACGGGGTCCCACTGAGTTTCGACTCTGCTATGACTCGTATGTCCTCAAGACGCTCTGCTCATCTTGCTTTCTGAAGTGGATGATTAGTCGATCTTTAACCTTCAAAGATTGCCGGATTGAATGAAACGGTGATATAACACTGATGAACTCAGATCACAGTCATTCGCTTATTCCCTAACTTTTGCCTGGATCGCCCCCTTTTCGAGTTTTCAATCCATCGGGATACCCATTTTTGCCTGAGCCGCCCTTTTGGGTTTTCGACTCACCGGGTGTACTCTTTTTTATATCCCTAATTTTTGCCCGAACCTCTTTATTCTCTTTTTTTGTTCGTCGGGATGCCCTTTTTTTTGCCTGGACTATTCTTTTTATCGTCCAGCGGGTCTATTTTATGCGAAGTATTTTTTAACTGCGTCTGAGTTGACAGGGGACGGGAATCCTTCGCCATCCATGGTTGTTAGCATCAAAGCTCCGCCATAGAAAATCCTTTTAACCACGTACGGACCCTCATAGTTCGGTGTCCATTTGCCCCTGTGATCTGTGTTGGGAGGAAGAAATCTTTTGAGTACCAATTCACCGACTTGATACCCCCGAGGGCGCACTTTCTGACCAAATGCTTTCTTCATTCGTCTCTGACCGAGATACGTCAATTCTGGGTACGCAGTTCCAGCATAGCACCTTAATCATCGAAGACAAGGTAAACAAAGCATCAGCAAATTGGTTTTCTTCAAAAGAAAGTTAACAATCTTCTCGTGTAGTCTCTGTAAGGAACCAGATGAGGCTGAGGTGTATACCATTTCCCGTTGGTTTGATTGATGACCAAAGCTGAATCTCCGTATACATCCAGGGTTTTAATCTGTATATTGACGGCTTCCTCAAGTCTTAAGATACAAGCTTCGTATTCGGCTTCATTGTTGGTGCAGGGAAAAGTTATTCTGGCACCAAATCGCATATGAACCCCCTTCCGGTGTGATCAACACTATAACAACTCCGCGACCATTGACGTGGACCGCCCCATCAAACATCATAACCCATTTGGATTCAGGGTCAGGCCCCTCCTCCGGGAGTGGTTCCTCTCAATCTTTCGATTTGAGAAACATGATGTCCTCATCAGGAAAGTCAAACCTCATAGGTTGGTAATCATCAATCGGTTGCTCTGCAAGATAGTCTGACAAGACACTTCCCTTGATGGCTTTTTATGAAGTGTATTGGATGTCATACTCTGTCAGTATCATTTGTCACCTAGTAACCTTTCCGGTAAGTACTGGCTTTTCAAAAATATACTTGACTGGATCCCTTTTTGATATCAATAGAGTCGTGTGAGTCAACATATACTGTCTTAGTCGGCGAGCAGCCCATACCAAAGCGCGGCAAGTTTTCTCGAGCAATGAGTATCTTTGTTCACAGTCGGTAAACTTTTGCTAAGGTAGTATATTGCATGCTCTTTTCGACCTGACTCGTCATGCTGACCGAGCACACAACCCATTGACCTTTCTAACACAGCCAAGTACATGATCAACGGTCTTTCCTCTCGGCCTGTAGACTGGCCCCGATCTTGATCTCTTTCTTGTCGTCTTCGGTACCAACGTTGATGGTCTCAACCACCTCCTGATAAGGTGTAATAGCTCGGTCCTCCTGTTTCAACAATCTGGCTAACCCTTCAGGCAATTCACAATCTTCCTCAGCCCCTTCTTCGGCTTGATAGATAGGATTGTCGAAGTCATACTTGGCCATAGCAGTGTCGTTAGCAGTGAGATCCGAGTGGTCGGCTCTGCATGATGGAGGATCATGCTTTACCTTAGAATGAGAGATTTTTTTTTGAAAGAAAGGAAAAACGAAAAAAGAAACATTGCCATTTTTTTTGTAAAAAGTAAAAAAACTGAAAGAAAGAGAACACAAAATTGTTTGCAAAAGCCGTCCTTTATTGATGATAAAAATAATTGCGAAACGTAACTAAATGGATGGCCCTACAAATGAGCCGTTACACCTTGGGCAAAGTGTAAGACTTTATTATGCATGTAATAAAGGAAAACAATAAAAATCACTCTTTCAGCAGAGTAACCCGGACGGTTTCTTCAGACGACCAATTGTCGAGCTTTTCTCCCGGGCCACACGGGCGAATCCAGCTATCTAAGTCACAGTCGCTGTCAGTCTTGTCTTCTTCTGCAACATTGACGATGTGGGGGGAAACCAAACCCCCGCTGGAGAGAGTACCGGTTTCATTCTTCTGAGATCCCGGAGCATACCCCAATCCAAACTTGTCTTCTTTGATGACTGGCTCCACAAATTTGCCCCAGCCTTGGGCATTACCAGCTTTAACCACTTCGACAGCTTGCTTGTATGAAGAGATAGAAGTCCCGATCTTCTCAAACTCAGGTGAAAAGACAGCTTCGGGCGCGACCTCGTTGATGTTTATGGCTTCGAAGCCCTGACACAGCATCTCGTGCATCTCGCCGTCCATCTCTACATACTTAAATGTAGACAGGTGGCTAACAAAAATATCCTCTTCACCACAGACAGTGACGACCTGACCTTCTAGTTCATATTTGAGTTTCTGGTGGAGGGTAGAAGTAACAGCATCGGCAACATGAATCCAAGGCCAACCTAGCAGACAACTGTAGGCAGGCTGGATATCCATCACATAAAAGGTGCTCTTGAACACCTGCGGTCCAATCTTAACTGGCAACTCAACTTCGCCAAAAACAGCTCTCTTAGAGCCATCAAAAGCCCTCACAACTAAGTTACTTGGCCTCAGGATGATGCCATCGCAATCCAACTTCATTAAGGCTTTCTTTGGAAGAACATTCAGAGAAGAGCCTGTATCAACCAAAACATGGGAAAGCACCACCCCTTTGCACTCCATTGTGATATGCAAGGCTTTGTTGTGATTCCTGCCCTCAGATGTCAGGTCATTATCGGTGAAACCTAGCCCCCGGCTAGCGTTTACATTGGAAACTACCGACTCCAGCTGGTTAACAGTTATCTCCGGTGGAACATAGGCCATATTCAGTACTTTCAACAAGGCTGCTCTGTGCGCCTCAGAGCACAGCAATAGTGAGAGAATGGAGATCTTTGAGGGTGTCTGATTTAGCTGGTCGACTACCTTGTAGTCACTTTTCTTGATAATCCTCATAAACTCATCCACTTCCTTCTCGAATGCGGTCTTAGGAGGATCTTCCTCAGTAGTAACCTCTTCGGTGGATACCTGTTTCCCTTTAGCCTTGGCAGCTGCCTCGGCTTCAGTATTCGCGCGTAATGTTGATGGTGCAAATAGGCGTCCACTGCGAGTGAAGCCACCAACCCCTCCAACATTGTCTACAGCAGAGCTACCAATGTCAATGTCTTCTTCGTTAACTTTCTGCCCCTGGCAGTAGATATCAGCCCCATAGTGCCACGGGATAGCACTGTCTTTCTCATACGGAACGGGTCCTGGTATTGTGATGGTGATCGGACCAACCAAAGTCGGTTGAGGGCTGTCAGAGTAAATTGCGACTGATGCTGAACTTTCGATGTTCATCGCTGCTGGTTCTGTACTTTCTGGGAAATATATTATTGTCGGAGCGAGTCTCTCGGGAACATATATTTCTTTAGGAGTGAAATAAAACGTCACCGTCGATACATCATTCTTCACCGGACGGGCCTGATCGAACTGAAGACAACCTTCATCTATCAGCTGCTGAATACCCCTTCTCAAACTGTCACATCCGTTTTCGGCAGCTTGACAATTTCTGCATTCTTCCCCACAGCCCGGGAAAATCTGTCCTTTCAGAAGTCGGTCTTTAACCACCGATAGCGAAGTCTTCACCTTAGTCACATCAGAAACCAAATTCAAAGTTTCCCCACTATCAACAGCATTAATCCTCTGCCCGCCGTGAGCCGGCATCGGGTTCTGGATAACATTAGGCACCGGAGCAAAATTGATAGCCTGGGCATCTCTCAAATCTTGTACCTTTAACTGGAGAGCCTTGCAATTATCTGTAGTATGGCCAGGTGCGTTGGAGTGAAAAGCGCATCTGGCGTTGACATCATAACCTCTAGGCAAATTATTGGGATCGATTGGTGGGGCCAGAGTTCTCAATGAAACCAGATTCATGTCAATCAGCTTGGGAAGTAATACTGAATAAGGCATTGGGATTGGCTCGATGACCCGATCCGTCTGCCTTGGACGTTGTTGATAGTGTCTCTGCTGACCTGGATTACCTCCTTGTTGTTGATTGTTGTACCTGGGTTGTTGTTGCGGATGATATTGCGGTTGAGGAACAGGTGTTGGAATAGTGACTGCGGCCACTTGATCTTGATAATAATTAGGGCGTCCTTTACTCCTGCCTCTGCCGGCATACACAACGCTTGCCTCGCCTTCTTTTCTTCGCTGACCGTTACCAGCAAACGGTCTCTTGGGACCTGATGGGTTGGAAACACTATTGTCTTGAATTCGGCCCATCTTCAACAGACTCTCGATTCTTTCTCCAGCAATTACTATCTCTGCAAAGCTGATTGACGGGCAAGCAGCCAATCTCTCAATATAATTACCTTGAAGAGTGTTCATGAACATGTCCGCCATCTCCCTTTCAGACATAGGGGGTTGGACGGACGCAACAATCTGTCTCCAACGCTGAGCATACTCTCTAAAGGTTTCCTTGGCAGTCTGGGACATACCTTGCAACAAGGTCCGATTTGGAGCCATGTCCAAGTTGTATTGATATTGCTTGACAAAAGCCTCTGCCAAGTCTTTCCAGCTCTTGATGGTAGTACGAGACAAATGAGAATACCATTCACGAGAAGCTCCAGTTAGACTGTCTTCAAAATAGTACATCCACAGCTTTTCATCTTCCGTGTGAGCTTCCAACCTTCCCAAATAAGATTGGAGATGAGTGCGTGGGCAAGAAGCCCCGTTGTATTTCTCAAAAGTAGGGGGTTTGAACTTGTGAGGAATCCTTACTCCCTGAACCAGACCAAGATTTGTGACATCAAAGCCTAAGGAATTTTGAGACTCCAAAGATTTGAGCTTCTCAGCAAGCTCATCCATACGGCGAGTGGTCTCGAGGGCCTCGTCGTGCAAAGAAAATTGATCATACTGATAATCTTCAGTAACAGGGTGCCCGTTAATCCGAATTCCTTGATTCACATTGTACCTTCCGCCAATACCATTTCCAACATTCCCTGTGTTGCCAACATTACCCGGGTTTCCATCAGCATTTGCGTTACCCGCGTTACCAGTGTTCACAGGGTTATCAGCGTTCCCAGGGTTACCAGGGTTTCCTTCAGCATTTGGTATCTCCACCTCAGGCCTCGGTTGCCCAACCAATTCCCTCAGCTTTTCTTGACCTGCTGCCATACCAGTCACCAATGTCATGAACTGATCCATCCTTTCACGCATATCAGCCAGCTCTTTCTGTACTTGGTCCATCGCTAGTCGTGGACGGTTTTCCTTTGTCGGGTATCTGTGAACTCGCTTGGGACCAATAACTGCCTGATACAGGGAACAAACATTAGACACTGCGGTGACACCTGCAAAACAGACAAGGGTTAATATGCATGGTATGCGATGCACTGCTTGTTCAGTTTTAAGGCACCCCCGTTTAGAAAGGGAATACCCTGCAAATGAATAAGCATGAGATGTTGGATGCAAATATGCAGATGATGTTATGCAATGCAAAGGCATGTTAATCAGAATTAATGGATCCGCTTGAACATCTGTCAGGTTGCACTTCCTGGAGAGAAATTCACTGAGGAATATAATACAAGACCAAAACTCTGCTCCAGAAAACCGGGTTGGTTGGAGGTTAAGGTTTCCTGAATTTAGCCCACCCCTCACTGGTAGGTTCTAAGAACAGAAGTTCGTCAGCTTCAGCCCTTCAGTCGCGAATAATACGTTTACCACTAAAGGTTTGGCATTATTACGGGATAAAAGACCTCCACTGACTCCCCTCAACAGGACATCCTAAAGCAAGTTCCCAGTCTCGGGGTCCTCGTATTGATCAGCGAGAATGCGCCCACCAGAGCTAACATAATCACGTCTCGGAGGAGAGGCCTCAACTGAGTTCTCGGGAAATGGTCACCAGAGTCGACAATTTCTAGAGGAACATCATGTCGTTACGGAACATCCGTAGGACATAATATATCCAAAAGAAACCTCGTCTGGGTGTGGTTCTTCACGAACGACTTAACGTAGCAACATGCCACGCAAGCCTCATGATCATCCACTCTAAAATCTGTGTGTACACTCAAGCCTGGGTAATGGGCTTATCTCTCATAGAACATCCCATCCCAACAAACAAACAAACAGATCCAATAGATACAACAGATGCATGCAAGCAGGTAAGCAAATAAATGTACAAAAGCATGAACACCCAATAAACAGACAACCTACAAAAGCTAGGAGGGACTCGCTTAGGGAAGATGGACCAGCAAGAGGTCAACTTCTTAACTCCCCAGTAGAGTCGCCAGCTGTCGCAACCTGAAAAATACAGTGTGCGAAAAAACAACCGGCGAAAGAAAATGACAGAAGAGTCGCCACCGTGCGTTATTCATCCCAAAGGAGGGAAAGGAAACGCTCGAAGTAAACCTGAAAAAGGAAAGGACAAGACGGGGTCTCGCAACCAAATCTTGGGTTCGGGAGTCGGTTATGCGAAGGGAAGGTATTAGCACCCCTACGCATCCGTAGTACTCTACGGGATCCACTTTTGTGGTTTTCGTCTAAAGGGTGTGAGTTTATCTTGTGCTGTTTACCAAAAAAAAAGGGTTAAATGAAAATGACTCGCGCGGATGTCGCATCCACTGCATACGTATCTCATCTGAATATGAGAATCAGAGTCTTCGTAGCTCGGCTGACCTATGGGTTGGGGGATGTGTGCTCGCTAAGACATCGCGTCTTATGCCTACGTATCTCATCTGGAATGAGAATCAGAGCAAGCTGTAGTTCGGCTAACTACGGGGTTGTGGATTGGGTTTTGGACGAACGACGTCACTACGCAATCTACCGGATGCTCGACCTTTGGAGACTTACTCGCCTGTAGTAGAAGGAGTAAACGTGTGTTATGGAGAAGAAAAATCAATGAAGGGTTTGTTTGCATTGTAGGAACGCGCATGCAAAAGGGTAATGAGGATAAGACCTCATAGCTCTTAACCCTGGACAAAGGAACCTGCATAAAGTAAACACAAAAACATTGCCTCCTATCGAGGTCTTCCAGCTAGGAAAGCAGTAAAATGCGGGAAAAATGTAAAAGTACCACGCGGATAAAGATCCGAAGTAACAGCAATTAGAGGAATGGGAAACCCTGAGATCCTTCCAAGCTAACATCATCAAAGAAACTGGGTCAGTACAGGTAATCGGAATGAACCTCCAGGGGTTATCCCACAAATAAAGTGGGAAACCACGCAAGTTATCCCTGCAAAAGTCATGTGAGCCCTCACAAAAACTCAACAAAAGGGTTAGTGAAACACCATAAGCATTTTTTTCATGGATAACAGTATGGTTTCAGAAACCTCAAACCCTGTGGCATACACTTCAGAAATCATGTGATTAAACATTCAAGGCATAAGTTTCACCCATTCATAATACATCACACATTTAGAACATTCAAATTGAAGGCGTAAAATAATGGGAATAGGGCAAACCTGATTGGAGAGCTTGATTGAAATTGAGTTGCACCCGTGAGGCCCTTCAGGGTTTGGAGGCTGCTCTGAGTTCTCTGTCAGGTTTCTCTTCAGGTTTTGTCCAGGGTTTTGTTCCAAGGAAACCTCAAAGTATTTTGCTTCTCTTCCTTTTTCTCAAGTGAAGCCTTGGTATTTATAGACTGAATTTCATGGTTTTGTGGGCTCAAATGAGAGAGACCCAAGTCCATATTTTTTTTTATTATATTTTATTTATTTTTTTATTATTATTTTTATTTATTTCTTTTTTTTTTTTCTTTTTTTTTTTCGGATCTAATTCTGATTGACATGATGAAATGCAATATGAAATGCTAAATGAATGCATGAATGAGGAGGGCAAATTTTGGGGTGTTACAATGCGCATCATAACAATCATCGCAGAAAATAAAATTTCGAGGAACTAAGGTCGTATTTGCAAATATTTTCAGACCATGGATTATGGATGAAGGAACACTAAGAAGTACAACTTCAGATGTCCATACTTGAAAGAGTTAAGGAAGCTAGCATCCTTTGTAGTTGATCCCTTGGATTTCAAGCAACGTCATGGGAAGCTTTTATCCGTGTTGTCTATTGAAGAAGTGGAAGGACTCTTGAGTGTCTTGGTCCAGTTCTATGATCCTCTCTATCGGTGCTTCACTTTTCCTGATTATCAGCCTCCTATGTTGGAAGAGTATGCACGTCTCTTGGGTATACCCGTATCTAACAAGGTGCCTTTTAGTGGATTAGAGGAGATTCCGAAATCCCAAGTCATATTTGATGCTCTTCATTTGAAGAAGTCCGAGATCGATGCTAATACGATGAAGAAATGAGGGATCCGAGGGCTAACTTCTAATTTCTTTTTATTTTCTGAATTTTCATTTAATCCTTTTATTTTGTTTAATTCATATTAATTTCATTTTTAATCCAAAAAATATGGACTTTCACCAAAAATATTTAAATATTTGTCTCTTTCATATTATGAATTAAAATTATTTTTTGGATTAATTTGATATTTTTCATAAATTAAATGTTTTGTGCATATTTTTAATTGTTTAAAAATACTTCTGACTTTTCAAAAATAGTGAATTTTTTTGTCTAAGGTCCTTCGACCTTGTTTGACCTAGGATAAATCTCTTGGCTATTTATTTGGTGTTTTGAAGGAATTTTAGGTTTTGACCAAATTAAAATGTATTTTAATTCACTTTTAAATGGATTTTTAATTGATTAAATGCTTAAAAATATTTTTGAGCCATTTTTATGGTCTTTTGATGTTTGACTTTCTATTTGGGCCTTGGTCAAGGTTGATTTGGCTTTTGTTGGATGAAAACCATTGGATTTAGGGGATTGATATGTACATATCATCTCCCAAAATGAATGGATGGTTTTGATTTGATGAAACTCCTCCCATGACCAATTTGTGTTTCTATCTTCCCCTTCCTCTTCATCTTCATCCCTATTCTTTCCCATTCCCTCATTTGACCAATGAAATCTCTAAATTGTTAAGGCTAATTGGTTCATCAATGACATTGTGTCAGATGAACCAATACAAGTATGACTGATATAGGTCCCTTCCTCTTAGTCTTTTCTTTTAGTGTGTGGTACGTTTTAGGAGTTTGGTTCTTCATACCAAATCTCTAACATGCATTAACACCTAAACTTTTATTGCCCAGCCTTAGATAGTTGTGACTTCTACATAAGTCTAATTACAATTGCTTAACATAGAGCTAAATTTGACCCTAATGGCATAACATTCTAGTAAGTGAGATTGTAAGTCTCCCATTCTTCATGGTATTGTGTGGAAACTTGACCTTTTTTCCTTTCATGAGAGCTAGTGGCATACTTGTTGAATTATCCAAGTTCAAGCCCTTCTCATGGAAGATGTCTTGGTTTAAGAATTCATACTTGTGAAAGAATGGTTAAGTGTTCTCCAAAGAATGACTTAATCAATAAAAAACACCACTAACCTTTAACTAAACTTTGAATAACATTTGACTAATTATTGTTAATATTTCTTTACTTTCAAGTCATTTACTTTATGCAATTTAAATTTCAGTCATTTATCATTCATTGCCATTTATATTCCATTTAACTTGTTTAGGTTTATGTCATTTTCACTTTGCTCATTTGAGCCATATCTTGTGATTGTATATATTGTTTGTGTATTTTGGTTTTGTTTGTGGTCTTAGGACCTTAAAATACTTAATAACAACAAAACCCTAAAAAATGTTTGATGAACTGTTGATCTTGATATGAACTCTTGGACTTAGAACTAGGCAACATTCCCTGTGCAAAAAGGACTTGGCCAATGCCAACATTTTGAGACCAAGCTACTGTAAACTGAGCCTTCATTTGATGCAAGCCTTGGATCTTGTTTGAATTCATCTGCTACTTTGTCTTTGTGTTAATTGTTATTTTGACCTTGTGTCTAATCCTTTGCTTTGAGTTGGTCATGGAATATTTCATCTGATACATTGGAAGATAAAGAAGACTCCTAGCTATGGGAATCCCTTGCTTGGATGTGGCTATCTCTATTTGAGGCCTCGACTTTCATAATGTCTGGATATTGCTAATTGCTCATTGATTATTGCTTGATTCAAAGTCCAAAGGGAAAGTGGGTTTTCTATATGACATTCTTGTTTGTTGGATTGCATCCCATTGGTCAGACCTTTTCAACTATTAACTTTTAAATTTATGCTTAGGATAACCTCTTCATCTCCTCCCACTTCTTAAATTTCAAAATCTCTCCCTCTTTTCAAAAACCTTATTTGCTTGTGATTTCAAACTTAGACTTTGTTTTAATGATTAGAAACTTTTGCCTTATGCCGATGAGTTTTCAAACCTTTTTCTTAAATCAAACTTGTAAACAAACTTAACCATATTGACTTAAAATTTCAAAAGACAAAATGAACTAACAACTTCACTCAACTTTTGGGCCTTTTGTGCCTTTTTCTTATTAAACCTTTTGTTAAAAGCAATTCACTAACTTTTGAAATTTTTACCACGGACTACAAGGTTTTGATCCCTCATTTTTATGTTGGTAAATAGGCACAAGTCCGAAGGTCTTGTCAAACAAAAAAATATAATTAATGAATTCTTTTCTCATCCCCTCACTCTATTTTTCTCAAACATCTTTTATACCAAAAACGTATGCACACATAAAAAAGGGCTCCATAGGAGTACCTAGGACATTTTGAGTGCTAACACCTTCCCTCTGTGTAACCAACCCCCCTTACCTGTAATCTCTGACATTTTATTAGTTTTGATTTGAAAACTTTTTACCTTTGGGTTTTGTTCGTACTTTTTCCTTTTCCTATGGAAACAATAAAAGCGCGGTGGCGACTCTAGTTTTATTGACGTTAAGCTTATCCATAGCTTGATGGTCATGAATTTACAGCTACAAAAATTAAGTGTCGACTTTGCTGGGGAGTAGCTCTCAGTGGGTTTAGCCTACTTTTTTATGTATATATATATTTGTATATTTGATGTTTGTATACTTGTTTGTGTGATATAATATGTCTGTTGTGCTTGGTGATCGCCGAGTGGTGAGATAAGTTCTAACCCGAACTTGAGTGAAATTAAGATAGGAGGATGGTATAGTCATGTTCAACTTGTGTGGAGTAGTCCTTAACAAGTTGGCTTGAGACCCATCTACTAAGTGGAGACCCTTTTAGAGTTACTAATGGCACACAAGTTATTTGTGGTTAGGCATTACTTGCTCTAATTTGGGGTCCGAGAAGTTGAGGATCGTAGAACATTTAACCTAACTTGGCATATTTAGGGTGTAGTGCGGAGGCTATTCAAGTGTAGACCTGATAACAGTTGTTACACAATACTACACTCAGACGAGTTTCTCTTGAGAATATTATGGGTTGATGAGTCAGTCATCCTAAACTATAATATCCGATAGATGGGATTAAGACTCTAGGAACTTTTTAGAACATGACCTATAGGTTCTTATTCTTAGTACACTCCTTTGGGATGATTCTTAACCTGACTCCATGCTCGTGACTCACAACAAACCCTTTGATTCTTGGTTGATCCGATCAAGTCTTGTCAGTATCAATGGAACTTGGGTGTTGATAAGGTGAAAACCATAATCCACCAAAATGGAAGATTGATCTTGATGATGACTTGATCCATCCCTTGACCTTTGTCTATGTTTGCCTTGTGTGTGATCCCTTATGTGTGATTGTTGCATTCAAGCATACATGCGTATCATAACATTCATCACAGAAAAATAAATTTCAAGGAATGAGGTCTTATTTGCAAATATTTTCAGAACATGGATTGTGGACTAAGGAACACTAAGAAGTACAGTTTCAGATGTCCTGATTTGAAAGATCTAAGGAAGTTGTCATCCTTTGTATTAGATCCTTTGGACTTCAAGCAACGTCATGGGAAGCTTTTGTCTGTGTTATCTACTGATATGGTTGAAGGACTTCTGAGTGTCTTGGTTCAGTTCTATGATCCTCTTTACTGGTGCTTCACCTTTCATGATTATCAGCTTGTGCCTATGTTAGAAGAGTATGCCCATCTCTTAGGAATGCCTGTATCTGACAAAGTACCTTTTAGTGGATTTGAAGAGATTCCTAGATCTCATATCATAGCCGAACCTGTTCATTTGAATAAATCTGAGGTTGATGCTCATTTGGTGAAGAAAGGAGGTATTCTTGGGTTGACTTCTGAGTTCCTCGTTGGTAAAGCTATTGTCTTCGCTGAAGCCGGTAGTATGGATGCTTTTGAAGACATCTTTGTATTGCTCATATATGGTCTAGCTTTGTTCCCTAACATTGACAATTTTGTTGATGTTAACACCATTAGAACATTCTTGATTGGGAATCATGTTCCTACTCTGTTGGGTGACATGTATTTATCTTTGCACTTGAGGAATTCTAAAGGTGGTGGGACTATTGTGTGTTGTGTTCCTCTTCTGTACAAGTGGTTTATTTCGCACTTGCCTCAGACACCTACTTTCTTGGAGAACAAGCAATGTCTACGGTGGTCTCAGAGACTTATGTCTCTCACTAATGATGATATTATTTAGTATGATTCTGCATTAAGTAGCTTGGATATTATTGATAGTTGTGGTGAGTTCTCTAATGTGCCTCTCATTGGTACACAAGGAGGAATCAACTACAACCCTTCTTTGGCTCGTCGTTAACTTGGGTTCCCCTTGAGAGATAAACCTAATAACACTCAGTTATAAGGTCTTTTCTATCAAGAGGATAAAGATCCCCAACATTTGAAGAAAAAGATGATACATGCTTGGCATAATGTGCATAGGAAAGGAAGATCCAAGCTTGGTCCATGCAACTGTGTAGCTTTGGAAGCTTACACTATTTGGGTGAAGAAGAGATATTTGGAGCTGAAGATGTCATACACCTGTGAAAGACCTATGTCTATGGTTATGGCTGAGCCATCAACTCTCCCTAACCAAGATGTAGAGGAGTTGGAAGACGCACTTTCCAAGATGAAGCAAGAGAGGGATATGTGGGAAGAGCGGTTCCATGCTTTGAGCCGAAAGCATGAAGAGTTGCAGCTTGAGTCGAAAGACAAGGATGCGCTTATTAAGATTATTGAAGACTGAGCAATGAAGAGACAGAGAGAGCTAGAGGGTCTACCTTCCTCTAGCATGCCTCGGCCTTCCGGTGCTTGGAAGAAGATTGTTGATCAACTAGTTCTTGAGAAGGCTCAGATGAAGACATCCTTGGAGTCTGAGATTCGATGCACCCAAAGGAAGTACGCACCCACATCTAGATCATCTGATACAGTTGCTAAGGGATCCTTACGATGATAGTTTCCTTTTCTCTTGTATTTGTACTTTGGTTTCTGAAATTGTACTCAGTGTAATCCTTCCAAATTTTATGAATAAAAAGAGATTTTTATGGTCAATCAAATTGTTGTTATCATTATATATTCACAAATAATGCTTCATATGTTCCTGGAAATTAAAAGCAATAAAAACATTGCATTTCATACACCATTTGCTGCAGGTTTTCTTCTGCCAGATGTCTTATCAATTCTTCTTTTGTGCATCAGCCAAGCTGACTCACTGTTATAACACTCATGTTAATAAACCGTGGATCATGGAGAATTTAGAGAAAGAGAACCGAGAGCTAAAGGATGAGATTACCAGATTAACAGCGCTGGTGAAATATGTCATTGTTGCACAAAACCAGTCATCACCAACTCCTGCAACTCCTCCCCAGAGGACTGTTATTTCTGAGGTAGTTACCTCAACTGTTCCTGTTGCTTCCAGTCAATCTATTCCCTCTATGCCTGCTAGATTCCCTTGGGGAATGCCATCAAACTTTATGCCAGAAGGGTATGCGCCCACCTTTGTTTCTCTATCGGCATCTAGCCCGATAATGTCAATGCCACCTCCTGTTGTTCACACTCTGCCTCGTGTTGAGGACACTATCTACCACTCTGAGTCGTCTGAGGGTCCAGATGTGTATGAGAAGATGGACGAGATGAAAGATCAATTCCTCGAGTTGCGTAAAGAGTTAAGGACTTTGTGAGGAAAAGATTTGTTTGGGAAGAGTGATGATGAACTCTACATGGTCCCCAATGTTAAGATCCCGATGAAGTTCAAGGTCCCAGACTTTCAAAAGTACAAAGGAATACCTGCCCGCTAAGCCATGCTATGATGTACGCCAGAAAGATGTCTACTCAGACTGATAATGATCAGTTACTGATTCACTATTTCCAAGACAGTTTGGCTGGAGCTGCCTTGAGGTGGTATATGGGTTTGGACAGTGCAAGCATTCGTACTTTCAACGAGTTGGGAGAGGCCTTTGTCAAGCAGTATAAGTACAACGTGGATATGGCGCCTGATAAAGACCAGTTGAGGTCTATGTCTCAGAAGGATAAAGAGACATTCAAAGAATATGCCCAGAGATGGAGAGAGCTGGCTGCCCAAATTAGTCCACCTTTGGAAGAGAAAGAAATGACAAAGATCTTCTTGAAGACGCTGAGTTTGTTTTATTACGAACGTACGATTGGAAGGGGCCCCGTTGATTTTACCAAAATGGTAAATATGGGGATGAGGCTAGAGGAAGGAGTCTGTGAAGGACGTTTGTCTAAAGAAGAAGCATCATCCAGCAAGAAGTATGGTGGGAGTTTCTCCAAGAGGAATGAGGGAGAAACAAATTCAGTGTCAATGGGGAGGCAGAGGAGGCCTCATGTCAGAAAAAGTTCTCAACCTCGTCAGCATCAACACCAAGTTTCATCAGTAATTCCTATATTTTCCAACAATTCTAATCAATCAGCTCCAATTAAGCAACAATAACATCAACAACAACCGCAACAAAGAACCAACAACAACAACAACAATAATCATCAGTAAAATTTTGAGAGGAAAAAGGTCTCCTTTGACCTTATTCATATGTCTTATGCAGAACTATATCCATCATTGGTCCTCAAAAATCTTATCCATCCAAGAAATCCTCCGCAAATTCCTGAGCCACTTCCATGGTGGTTCAAACCTGATTTACACTGTGCTTTTCACTAGGGAGCCCCTGGCCATGACATAGAGAACTGCTATCCATTGAAATATGAAGTCCAAAAGCTTGTGAAGAGTGGAATGGTGTCCTTTGAGGACAGAGTGCCAAACGTGAAAGTTAATCCATTGTCTGCTCATGGTAATGCTACTGTCAACATGGTGGACGGTTGTCCAGGGAATTTACGATTATTTGATGTGCGACGTATCCGTAGGTCGTTGGTAGAAATGCATAGAACCTTGTGTTCAATCAGTGACTATGAACATGACCATGATGGTTGTGCAATCTGTAGTGTGAACCCCCGTGGATGTATGATTGTCAAGAAAGATATCCAGAAGTTGATGGATGAGAATGTAATCCAGATTCAACAGTCGTGGGATATAGATGATGTGAATGTGATTGTGCCTGTATTCAAGACCCATGAGCGGGTAGTTATATAGTTTGATAGCAGCAACAATAATAATGTTAATAGATCGGTATTGTCGTTGGTTATACGGTTAGCGGGCCTGGCTCCGTATGCATTCGATAAAGTTGTGCCATATCAAAACAATGCCACTATGATTGAGAATGGTCAAGAGGTTCCTCTACCAGTTGTAGATTCAATAGTAAATATTGCTGATATAGCAAAGGTGACCCGTAGTGGTCGTGTGTTTGGTCTAGTTTTTCCAAAAGAAATAGAAGATGTTTCCACAAGTAAGAAGGCAGAGATTCTAGTGGTGAATTCGGTTAGTGCTTCAATGTGTCAGTCTGGTGAAGTTTTAAAGTTGATTAAGAGAAGTGAATTAAATGTTGTGGAGCGGCTGCTCTAGACTCCGTCAAAGATCTTTGTGCTATCACTACTGATGAATTCTGAAGCGCATAGGGAGGCACTGCAGAAAGTGCTAGAGCAGGCTTATGTTGAGCATGATGTTACCGTGGATCAGTTTGACCACATAGTTGCCAACATTACTTATTGCAATAATCTAAGCTTTTGTGATGAAGAGCTTCATAAGGAAGGCAAAAATCACAATTTGGCATTGCACATTTCTATGAACTGCAAGGAGGATGCTTTGTCCAATGTGTTGGTTGACACTGGATCATCTTTGAATGTGCTGCCAAAGTCAACTTTATCAAGACTCTCCTATCAAGGCGCCCCAACGAGGTACAATGGCGTGATTGTCAAGGCGTTCGACGATTCTCGTAAAACTGTCATTGGTGAAGTGGGCCTTCTAGTTAAGATAGGTCCGAGTGATTTCGAAATTACTTTCCAGGTAATGAATATCCACTCGGCATATAGTTTCTTGTTGGGAAGGCCATGGATTCATGAAACAGGGGCTGTGACGTCTAGTCTACACCAAAAGCTGAAATTTGTGAAGAACAAAAAGCTTGTCGTTATTGGTGGAGAGAAAGCATTATTGGTGAGCCATCTGTCATCTTTTACATATGTTGATGACGAGGAGGAGGCTGGAATGCCATTCCAAGCCTTATCTATTGTTGATGAAATGAAGAAAACTGGGGCACCCATGTCTTCTTTGAAAGATGCACAAGAAGCCATTCAGACTTGTAGCACTGACAAATGGGGTCGTATGGTAGAGATTGCCGAGAACAAGAATAGAGTCGGATTAGGATTTCAACCAGGGTCGTTTAACATCAGAACTGAAGTTGTGAAACCAAGTTTCCGCAGTGGAGGGTTCATTCATGGGAATGACCAATACTCAGTTGCCGTGATTAAAGATGACGGTGATGAAGACGAAGCTTGCGCCAACTTTGTAACGCGTGGCCTAGACTTGCAACAATTGGGTTGCTGTTGATGTTCCTACTGTTATTCATCGCTCTAAGTAATTTGTTTTCATTTATTTTAAAGAAAAATCCTTCTCCTATGCCTAAGGGAGAAGTGAACATTGTTGGGCATTTTCCTTATTATCATCAATAAAAGACAATTTTATTCATCTACATTTATGATGTTTTATTTTTACTTTTTGCTTTTTTGAAAATGGTATCACAAAAAGCATAAATAAATAGTAATCTTCCATCTGCATAATATTTGATCGCACTCCACTTCTCTAAAATCAAAATATCAAATCATTATGCAGGTTGGTTCTCAAACCCATTGAATATAATGATCTTACTCCCTCTCCAAACTTTGATTTCCCTGTGTTTGAAGCGGAGGAAGAGATTGATGATGAAGAAATATTTGATGAATTATCCCGTTTACTTGAGCATGAGGAAAAAGCCATTCAACCGTTTGAAGAGCAGATTAAATTAGTCAACTTGGGTTCCGAGGATGATGTGAAGGAAGTCAAGATTGGGTCTCAATTGTGTCCAGAAGCTAAGAAGGGGTTGATTGATCTTCTTCGAGAGTATTCTGATGTGTTTTCTTTGTCCTATCAAGACATGCCTGGTTTAGATTATGAGATTGTGGAGCATAAATTGTCGTTGAAGCCAGAATGCCCATCGGTCAAGCAGAAATTGAGAAGGACTCATCCTGATATGGCAGTAAAAATCAAAGAGGAAGTGCAAAAGCAGATTGATGCTGGTTTTCTTGTTACCTTCGAGTATCCGCAGTGGGTGGCCAACATTGTGCATGTTCCTAAGAAAGATGGAAAAGCTCGTATGTGTGTTGATTACAGAGATTTCAACAAAGCTAGTCCGAAAGATGACTTTCCTCTGCCACACATTGACATGTTGGTAGACAATACAACTAAATTCAAAGTCTTTTTGTTTATGGATGGATTTTCCGATTATAATCAGATCAAGATGGCACCTGAAGACATGGAGAAGACCACATTCATTACACTCTAGGGAACCTTCTGTTATAGAGTTATGCCTTTCGGTTTAAAGAATGTTGGTGCAACGTACCAGAGAGCTATGACTACTCTTTTTCATGATATGATGCATAAAGAGATCGAAGTTTATGTTGATGATATGATTGTCAAATCAAGTGATGAAGAAGAACATGTTAAGCATTTGTTGAAGTTATTCCAGCGTTTGAGGAAGTATAAACTCTGCTTGAATCCCAATAAGTGTACTTTTGGTGTCATTCGGGTAAGTTGTTGGGCTTTATTGTTAGTGAGAAGGGTATTGAAGTTGATCCTGCCATGGTCAAAGCAATTCAAGAAATGCCTGCGCCCAAAACTGAGAAGCAAGTCAAAGGTTTTCTCAGCCGCTTGAACTATATCTCAAGATTTATATCGCATATGACTGCCACATGTGCGCCTATATTCAAGTTTCTTCGGAAAGATCAGTCTTGTGATTAGACCGAAGATTTCCAGAAAGCTTTTGATAGTATCAAAGAATATCTGCTTGAGCCTCCGATTTTGTCTCCGCCTGTTAAAGGAAGACCGTTGATCATGTATCTAACTGTGCTTGATGAGAGTATGGGTTGTGTTCTTCGTCAGCAAGATGAATCTGAAAAGAAAGAGTATGCAATTTACTACCTCAGTAAGAAGTTCACCGACTGTCAGACTCGGTATTTTGGGCTTGAGAAGACATGTTGCGCATTGGCTTGGGTTGCTAAGCGTCTGCGTTAGTATATGTTGAATCGTACCACTTGGTTGATATCGAAAATGGATCCAATCAAGTATATCTTTGAGAAGAATGCTTTAACTGGGAGGATTGCCCGTTGGCATATGTTGTTATCTGAGTATGATATTGAATACCAATCTCAAAAAGCTATTAAAGGCAGTGTCTTGGTTGACCATTTGGCCCGCCAACCAATTGAAGATTATCAGTCAATGCAATATGATTTTCCTGACAAAGAGATTTTGTATTTGAAGATGAAAGATTGTGATGAACCATTGCTTGAAGAAGGGCCATAACCTGGTTCCCGTTGGGGCATGGTATTTGATGGAGTTGTTAATTCGTATGGTAATGGCATTAGGGCAATGATTATTACTCCTCAAGGCACTCATTTTCCGTTTACAGTTAGATTAACCTTCAAATGTACGAATAGTATGGATGAGTATGAAGCTTGCATTATGGGGCTTGAAGAGGCCATTGATCTCAGAGTAAAATATCTTGACGTCTATGGAGATTCAACTTTGGTTATGAATCAGATCAAAGGTGAATGGGAGATGAATCAACCCGGTTTGATACCATATAGAGACTATGTGAGGAGGATTTCAACTTTCTTTATAAATGTTGAGTTTCATCATATCCCTCGAGATGAAAACCGGATGGCAGATGCTCTTGCAACGTTGGCTTTAATGATTATTGTGAAATTTTGGAATGAAGTCCCCAATTTGACAGTGATGCATCTTGATAGGACAGCTCATGTGTTTACTGTTGAAGAAATCAAAGATGAAAAGCCATGGTATTTTGATATCAAGTGTTTCCTCCAAAGTCATATTTACCCGCCCGGGGCATCTTTGAAAGGTAAGAAGACTTTAAGAAGATTAGCTAGCAACTTCTACCTAAATGGTGATGTGCTTTATAAACGAAACTTCGATATGGTTTTGCTCAGATGTGTGGATAGACACGAAGCATACTTATTGATGAATGAAGTCCATGAAGGTTCCTTTAGTACTCATTCCAATGGACATGCTATGGCAAAGAAGATGTTGAGAGCAAGTTATTATTGGCTGACAATGGAATATGACTGTTGCAAGTTTGTGAAGAAATGCCACAAGTGTCAAATTTATGCAGATAAGATTCATGTTCCTCCGACACTGTTGAATGTCATCTCCTCTCCATGTCCCTTCTCCATGTGGGGAATTGATATGATTGAACCCAAAGCTTAAAAAAGACATCGTTTCATTCTGGTGGCTATTGATTACTTCACAAAATGGGTTGAAGTGGCATCGTATGCAAATGTAACAAAGCAAGTTGTTGTGAGGTTTATCAAGAATCGGATTATATGTCGTTCTGATGTGCCAAGTTAGATCATTACTGATAATGGATTGAACTTGAATAATAATATGGTGGAAGTTCTTTACAAAGACTTCAAGATTGCACATCATAATTCTTCTCCCTACAGACCCAAGATGAATGGGGTTGTTGAAGCTGCAAATAAGAACATTAAGAAGATCATTCAGAAGATGGTTGTGACGTACAAAGATTGACATAAGATGATCCCATTTTCTTTGCATGGGTACCGTACGTCCATCCGCAGTTCAACAGGGGAAACCCCTTTCTCTCTTGTTTCTGGCATGGACGCTGTGCTCCCAGTAGAGGTCGAGATCCCGTCACTGTGTGTGCTAATGGAAGCTAAATTGACTAAAGCTGAATGGTGCCAAACCAGATATGATCAGTTGAATTTGATTAAAGAGAAGAGATTGACTTCCATGTGTCATGGTCAGTTATATCAATAGAGAATGAAGAAAGCTTTCAATAAGAAGGTCAGGCCTCGTGTGTTTAGAGAAGGTGACCTCGTGCTTAAGAAGATTCTATCTTTCAAACCTGATGCCAGGGGTAAATGGACTCCAAGTTATGAAGGCACATATGTTGTTAAGAAGATTCTATCTTTCAAACCTGATGCCAGGCGGTGCTTTGTTTCTTACAACTATGGATGGTGAAGAGTTCACTCGTCCTGTGAATGCCGATGCAGTCAAAAAATACTTCACCTAAAATAGAAAAGAACAACTCGCTAAGTTGAAAACCCGAAAGGGCGACTTAGGCAAAAATGAGCGTCTCGGTGGATTGAAAACCCGAAAGGGCGATCCTGGCAAAAATTAGAGACATAAAATAGAAATTTATCCCGGTAGATTGAGTACCCCACCTTGGGGAAATCTAGGCAAAAATTAGGGATTATGGCAAGTAATTGCATTCGGTTGGTCCTATTCATGGGAGCAATTTTGAGCAAGTCATTTGATTCTGATTCATTATTCTCAACCGAAGCCAAGAGCATAATGGATATCAAGTTGGTAGGGAGAGTAGTGATCCTCGTGCAGAGTTTTTCACCTCTTGTATTCCCCGACAGAGTTCATCTTCTGATATGAAGATCCCTTGTTCCCGAAAGTTTTGGATTCCGAGCAGTATTTTGGTTTTGTCCCCTGAAGGGTTGTCTCCCATTTGATATGGTGTTGACCTAAAATTCCCCGTGGAGTTGACAATTTGGATTCTCAGTAGATCTTTTCTCTAATCTTCGGCATGTTTGTTTATCCTTCAGCAGTGCTCTTTCTCCCCATGGAGTTTGCCGTTATTGGTTAGAATCTTGTTCTCCATGATTTCTCAGCAATAGTTGATTTGTCCAGAGCTGGATGATTTATTTTCATCCCTAGCATTTTCTCTAGTTGGTATTTCCATCTTTTGAGATTAGCCGAGTGTTGCAGCAGTGATTCAAATCTTTGATATTTGTATCCTTTGTGTTGTTTTGTCAGCATAATCATCAATCATATTCATGCATAAAGCTCAACATCAGATATTTCATTATGCATTTTGTAGCACCTCAAATTTGCACCTCCCATTTGTACATACATTTTCATGTTAGGTCATTAACATTGCATTAACATTTGCATGGTCCATCACAAGTCATCAGGCAAGACTGGTCAGAAGATTCAGTTGTGCAAGCAAGCAAGTGCATTTTCTATGAGATCAAAGCCCTAGGGTTGGGGCAATGAGTTCATGTGACCTAAGGATCATTTTGAAGTGGTTTGGCAAGGCATTGAAGGCTCAAAGCTCATCAGTCAAGGTGCAAATCATCTAAAACCCTATAAAGTCAACTGTCATCTCAACCATGGATTTGGAGGTGGGAGATGGTTAGAGATGCCTCATTCATGTGTAAACAAGTCTCATTTGACATTTCAAACATCAACATTGAAGAATTTGAGGTCAGATCAAGACTTTCCAAAAATAGCAGGTGGCCTGTAATTTGAATTTGCCAAAAATGGAAAGGTTTTAAACTCAAGATTACATCATCAAGAAAGCTTCAAATGAAATTTTGTCCAACATGGAAGTTGAAGATCTTTCTCTCCCATTTCCAAAAAGTCCAAGATCATGGATTTCTCATGTGTGGTTGAAGAGATACGGATCAATCATGGCCAAGTGTGGTTTGAACTTCAAATGTGCATAACTTTCAAACCAAAAGTCCAAATTAAGTGGTTCTTTTTGCAACATTCTTCTTTTGACCTATACTTTCTAAATCATGCATTGCATTTCATGAATTATGATCACATGAACATTTGGTATTTCACTTAATTTTTTGAGGGAAAATTAAAGTTTAAAATTGGTGCATTGTTTAAGCATTCTATCATTGCCAATAGCTCCAAAATCGTTTTTTAAGTGAATTTGAGCCCAAACCCGTGTACTGTTCATCCATAATCTTCATGCATAAGGTGAAATATCAAATTGGCATATGCACCTCATTTCTTGCTAATCCCATTACCAATGCTTAAACATGATTAGGAGAGTGATTAAGAGGATGTATATAACACAAATCATAACTGTTTTCAGTTAACAACAATCACAATTTTCATATCTAGAAAAATTCATCAAACTTTTCTCTCAATTTTTCTCTCAAATTCTTCAAACCAAATCACAATCCATCACTTGATTCATCATCTGGAAGCATCTTTGAGCAAGCTTGAAGAAAGAACCAAGAGAATTCGTGCATATTGAAGCATCTTGAAGCTTGAACTCATTAATGGTGATTTGAAATTTTGGAGGACTCGTGCACAATTGAGCTTTGATCTTTCATCCAATCAACCATACAAGCATTGTAGAAGAACATTGGAGCATTGCAAGGCTTGAATCCATCAAAATCCAAAGCTGCACTTCAAGAGGTCACAAAATTGATTCTATTAATTCTCAATTATGCTATGCTAATGTTGTAGATCTTGTTGTTGTGATCATTCTGAGCTTCGAATCATTAATTTCCATGCATTATCGTGTTAGATATGGTAGATTAAAGTTTTGATGATGAAATTTGTTTTGCTCGATTCACTTGATGTGTGATGATCCATGCTTAATCAATGCTTGATTCATCATCTGTGATGTTTATGCTATGTGTACATGTGCTTATTTTTGAAAACTGGGGAATTTGTTCTTGAGTTCTTGATGATGCTCACTGTTCATGTATGGCTGCGTGAAGAAGACGAAGTACAGATTTTTGAGAATGGTTTTTGATCCATTTGCCATGTTAAAGTGTTGCTATAGGTGTTTCACTAGGGCTTGTACGCGATTGGATCATGAATTTCCCATGCAAGCTTCCTGATTGGCCGAGCGTATTGTTGACCTTGGTTGACCAGCCAGCACATTAATGAAACGCAACGTTTCATGTGCTGGCGCCAAATTTAATTCAAATTAAATAAATTCCAATTAATCCATTTAAATTGTTTCATTTGATTTCATTTCATTTTGCAATCTTCCAAAATTCATATCAAATCCAAAACACATCCAAAAATTATGGGATTTTTTGCATCATGATCCTGATTCTCTCTAGTATTTTTTGATCATAAAAATAAAAATTGTGCATGGCTGAATATTTTTTGGTGCTAGGATACTTGAACATGAGTGCATTCTTGACCTTGCCTTGCCATATCATTTGTGAAATGCTTGATTCTTATCCAATGATTCTCAAATTTTGCATGCTATAACTAGACATCTTGCTGGATATTTTGGTGTTGAGTTTGCATTTTTATCAATTGTCATTTTTGGTTTATGATTTTTCTAAGTTAGGTGTGACAATTTGTGTCACACCTTGTGATGTCCAACTTGATTGATGTGTTTACCTTGCCAAATGATCTCCAATTGCCTTGATTTTTTGTATGATGCATGCTATAGATGTTGTGAATGCTCATGATTTTTGTTGGAATGTTTGGAACCATTTCTGATTTAATTGAGATTTTTCATTCTGGATGGTCACATTTGAGCTTTTAAATTGCCTTGAATTTCATTCTCTTGTGAAATGCTTGTTCTTTATCCAATGAATGTGAAACTTTGCACACTATTTCTAGACATGTTGAATGTTGTTTTGGCTTTGGTTTGAGGTTTTTACCATGTTTCATTTCTGTTTTATGCTTATGCTAAGTTGGTGTGACATTTTGTGCCACACATGAGCTTGTTGTGCTTGTCTTGACTTATGCTATGTGATTGCCATGCCTATTGATGTCCAATGCCTCTGATTTTTTGTGTGATGATCATGTTGCATGTCTTGTTTACTCATGAATTTTGCCAAAATTATTTGAATCATTTTTGAATTAATGTGCATTTGTTCATTCTGATGTCACAATGTGGTTACAAGTTTCATACCTTGCCATGTTTGGTTCATGAAATGCTTTTGGTATATGATATTGACATGAGACTTTTTGGAGTGTGTTCTTGATTGGTTGAAGTTGATTTATGTTAAATTTCATGTTCTGTTTTGGATGTTTGGCCCTCTTTTGACCCTAGGCTTTGACCTAGTGGTTTGGACTTATCATTTGGATTGTGGATTTCAGGTTAAGAAGCACATTGCCATGATTGAAGTGGTTCACTCTCTTGAGTTGATTGAGTGGTTGATGTTGACTAACCTTGAATTGTTTTGTAGGCTTTGAGACCAAGTGGCTTAATGGCTTGTGCCTTGCTCACTGTTGCATTGCTTGCTTATCTGTCTGATTGTGTGATTGACTGTCTGTTTGATTGTTTGACTTGTATACTGATTGGGTTAGATTTTTTCAGGTACCTAAGTTGCTTTGAGTTCTTATTGAACTTGCTTTTGCTTTGCTTGGTTGCTTAACCATTTTAGGTATAACTCTCTGACTTCATGTAGTCTGGAAGACCTGTCCTGTTACTTGGGCAGGCACCTGTCTGAAGCCCTCCTTAAGAGGCAATGCTTGTGATTGTTTACTTTTGTGCCAAGCAGGAAAAGACCTCTTTAGAGGCAATTGGCAGATAAAAGAGATGTGTAATCCATCTCCTGCTATTCAGTGTGTCATCCACTTTGCTCACACCATGTGTTGATGCATTGTGGATATTAACCCAAGATCTTTGTTGTGTCAGTCATATGTGGAGAAGAGTTCCTACTTTCTGAACTCCCACACTTTCATTTGTCTGAAGCTCTCCCAGGCCAGGGATAAGTGTTGTGAGGTCTTATCCTCACTTCCCATTTCATCTGCTTCACCCTAACTCTCAATGTTAGGGTTAAGAACTAACTACACCCGATCCCAGTTGGCTTGTGTTTCATAGCCTAACCTTGTATGAGCCCAATTGTTTGCATATAGTGTGTGTGCTTGCTTTTTGTGCTTGTATGTATTTGCTTGTGCTGTTTAGGATAGCTTGCTCCCCGTGCAAGTTAGACAGAAACCTCAACCTAGGACCATGTTGAATTTACATGATAACTATTAGGCTCGAGTCAGTCTCCCTTCTAGTTTGTCATTTCCCAGTCTCTGGTTAGGTTAGAAGTTCTTTCCCTACGTAGGGGAACTACGTCGCCCTGATCCTCATACCAGATGAGGTACATAGGCAGGAGATGAGCTGATCTCTCCGGGCGCCCTTTTTCTTTTTCAACCATTTGCTTTTTGTTTCTTTGTGTTGAGTTGGAGTCTGACGTAAGTCCAGCGATTGGCAGTTGGTTTCCTGTGTTTGCTTCTTGGTTTGGAGTCTGACGTAAGTCCAGCGATTGGCAGTCGGTTTCCTGTGTGTGTGTTTGTTGGTTCGGAGTCTGATGTAAGTCCAGCGATTGGCATTCGGTGTCCATGTTTGCCTATTTGTGTGGAGTCTGACATAAGTCCAGCGATTGACAGTCGATTTCCTATGTGGTTTTGTTTGGCGTGCGTTAGCCGAGCTACGGGTGCTCTGATTCTTCTCCGGTCAGATAAGATACGTATGCATAGGATGCGACATCCTAGCGAGCACGTTTCCCCCTGTCCCGAACTACGTCGACTCTGATGTCTGTGCCTGACAGATTACGTAGGCCCAGGATGCGATATCGTGTCGAGTTAGTTTCTTTTGTCTTTTTGTGTCTCCTTTCAGCCTGTGTGTGCAGTTTGTTTGAGCAGTGTTTAGCAACCTTATCCTTCCTTTTGTGCGTGAATCCCGTCGTGTACGACGGATGCGTAGGGGTGCTAATACCTTCCCTTCGCATAACCGACTCCCGATCCCATCTTTCTCTGGTCGCGAGACCATGTCTTTTCCAGGTTTACTTCGAGCGTTTCCTTCCCCTCCTTTGGGATAAATAACGCATGGTGGCGGCTCTGTTGTTTCTTTTTCCCGCCGGTTTTTCGCGTAAGGCGACAGCTGGCGACTCCGCTGGGGATAGAAGAGAAGTTGACCTCTTGCTGGTCCATCTTCCCTAAGCGAGTCTCTCCTAGCGATCTCTAGGATAGGGTTTAGGTTGCTTTTGCTGTTTCATTTATTGCATTTATGATTATTATGTTGTGTATATATTTGCATAAATGTTTGCATGCATCATATTATCATTGTGCTGTCTTCTGTACAAGTGGTTCCTCTGATTTGGGGTGGGTGTTCTGAGTGGGGCTAAAACCCAGGCCCGAGTATACACCTAGGATTAGCGTGGTCTCACGTCTCCTCACTTGCTGTATCAGCATGTTGTTGCGACGTGACATACCACAGCCGGACGAGGTTCATTTGAGAGAGTCCTTCCGTTTAGAGTCATTCCACTCAGGTTGGATTATCTCATCTGAGCTATTGACTTCGGTGACCTTTCTTTCCCGGATCTTCGGTTTAGACGATCTTAAGAGAGCTACAACGGCACACCCGAAAGGGCAAACCCGTTGAGTATCTTTGCCCGATTGTCGAGACCATTGTCCGCCTTAGGATGACCTTGTTAGAATTCACCCGTGAGGGGAGGGTTTGATTCTTGCAAGTACAGGTTCCGTCAGTGTTTTTGTGATGGCGACTATGGTTCAGATGGATTTATGGGTCTTTATTTCTGGACGCCGAAGGTTTGTCCGTGGTATTTATCAGCGGGTTCCGTTTATTTCGGATCCCCGGATTGAAGTTGAAGGTACTTGTTCAGAGCATTGTGATGTCATCCGTTCAGTGGATTCCCTGTGATGAGGGTGATATAACCTCCAGTTCCGCTTATTTCGGAACTCCCCAAGTTCGATTTATGGTTACTCGGGCCCTCAGATGATTGTAATCAGTTCAGAGATTGGTCCAGTACAGTTGGTCCTCAGATGACTTGGAAGATGGCACAGCGACCTGCCTGCATGCATTTGCATCATTCCCATTTCGCATTCATCTGTATTTAACTCATGTCTATCCGTACCCAGGGTCCACTTTTGATTAAGATTCTGGTCGAGAGACATCCGGATGTCAGAATGTTCTTGTCAAATTATTATCCGTCTCAAGGAAGCCAGAATCAAAGGATATTCCTAGTACGGATAGACATTGCATGCGTGAGTCATATTAACCTGTTTTCTGTTTTGCAGGTGTCAGTATCTAACCAGTGCGCATAGCTCTTCCGTTCAGACATCCTGCCAAACTCAACAAACTCAGACTGATGGATCCTCCCAACGCCGACATTCTCGAATTGAAAGAGATGATGAGGGAGTTGTTCAGTGTTGTGCAAGGGCTCGCCTTGGGGCAGAAGGCAATTGTTGAGGGGTTGGAGAGGATTGAGAGCTGGATGATAAAGGAGAAAGTTCAAGGAAAGGCTCTGTCATCCGTAGTAAAGAAGTCCTCCGATAGTGGTCAGCTCAAGAAGGAGGTTGAATTAGGTGGTGTGCATACCCGAAAGGAACACGGTAAAGATCGTTACCACCCTTATGCTGCCACTGTAACCACTCTTGTTGGTAATCCACCTGTACCACAGCAACAACCGCCACCTCAACGGAAAGCACAGAAAGCTAAGAGCCAAGTGAAGAAGGCGACGGATCGTCAGTTTGATAAGCCACCCATGACTTATACCCTTCTATTCAAGAGGTTGAGGGATCTGGGGTCAGTTCGACCGAGGATATTGATTCCTGTAGAACCGCATCGAAGGCCTGCAAATTACGATGAGAATGCCAGGTGCGAGTTCCATTCTGGGACACCAGGACATAACATTGAGGGTTGTAGAGCTTTCAAGCATGTTGTCCAAGACATGGTGGATTATAAGGCCATCAGTTTGGCGCCAACACTGAATGTTAACGCTAACCCTGTGCCAGGTCTCGTGGGGGTGAAAGTGATGCCAAAAGACAAGAGAGGAACAAATGTGCCTGAGGGGAATCAGTTAAAAACTTCAGTGTCTGTGGTCTCAAAACATCTGATGAAGAGTGGAGCTTTCCCTAGTATTGAGAACTGTTGTGCGGCTGTCGCCACAAATGGGTGTGTAGTGATGGGGGAAATAATTCAGGGAATGATTGAAGTAGGAATGGGCGGTGTAAAATTTGAAACACCAAGTCAGGCAGTTGAAACCGTCAAGGTGGAGAACGCCATTCTTGCTGAGAAAGAGAAAAAGCTGTCCATTTCTTCTTACAAACAAGCCATGGAAGTGGTGAAGAACGGAGAAGCCCTAAGCTAGGGAAAGATCATAGACATTGTGGTGAAGGCGGATATGTTCGGGGTTGGCTATCAGCCAGATCAAGAGTTGTCTAGACAAAACAGAGGACGTCGTCCACCGTTCACCTTCGTCAGTGCAGGAATGCTGGATCCTGGTCACGCCTGTACAGTGGGTGAAGAAATCGACAGTGACCGCGAGCTTGAGTTGTGGATAAAGTCGTGTGTACCAGGGAACTGAAAGGCCTCAGAGATCGCAGCTGTCACTCATCCTGAAGTGTATTATTTCTGCTTTTCAATTTTGTTTGCATGAAAACCATACGTTTTGCCCGAAACGTAATGGTCCATTGTAAGGGCCACCTCATGTGTTTCATTTTGCAACATTTTGCATCATTAATAAATGGATGTTTATGTAGTAAAAGCGGTGCTCCCTGTCTTTCATTTATTTTTGCAGTTAAAAAATAAAAATGGCAATGTTTATTTTCATTTTTCTTTCCTTTTGACTCGTCTTGTTCCGACCTCAAAAGTGATTATCCTCCTGGTCTCATTGATAACAATTCGGTTACACCTTTGTATGACTTCGACAATCCGATCTATCATGTCGAAGAAGAAGGCGAAGAAGATTGTGATCTGCTGGAATTAGTCAGGTTGTTAAGACAAGAGGAGAAGGTGATTCAACCGCACGAGGAGCGATTCAAGATTGATATTCCAGGCACCGCCGAGGTCAGAAAGGAAGTGAAAATTAGGGCCGCTTCAGAGGCGAGTAGAGAGCAGAATGGTAGCCCTGTTGAAGAGCATGTGGATACCTTCGCCTGGTCGTGTCAGGATATGCCAGGGTCGGATACCGATGTCGTTGTGCACAAGCTACCATTGAGAGAAGATTGTCCTCTAGAGAAACAGAACGCCGGTGCCACGTATTAGAGTGACTTTGTTTCATGATATGATTCACCGTGGAATCAAATGCTATGTTGATGACATGATAGCAAAGTCCCAAGCAGAAAAAGGGCATCCGGTAGACCGGGGCAAGTTGTTTGACCGGATTAAGACAACTCAGACTGAGGTTGAGTCCGAATCAGCGCACTTGTGGAGTGCTGTCCGGTAAAATGCTGAGGCTTATTGTGAATGAGAGAGTAATCGAGGTCGATCCTGCTAAAAAAAAAAGAAAAGGAAAAAGAAAGAAAAGAAAAGCAAAAGAAAAAAACAATACCAGAAATTCCTGAACCGAAAAAGAGATCAAATGGTCAGGTGGATAATGATTGCCAAGGGGCATTGAAAGATAAAAGAATAAGTTGCAGGAACCTCTGATTCTGATGCCTCCCGTGGAAGGAACAACTGTTAATCTGGTACTTGACAGCCCTCGAGGGGTCTATAAGGTGCGTATTGTGTCAGCATGACGAGTCTGGTCGAAAAGAGCATGCAATTTACCTTAGCAAAAAGTTTATCGACTGTGAAACAGTACATTCACTGCTCGAGAAAACTTGTTGTACTTTGGCATAGGCTGCTTGCCGACTGAGACAGTATATGCTGGTTCATACCATTTTGTGGATGTCCAAGATGGATCCGATCAAGTATGCGTTTGAGAAGTCAGCATCGACCGGACGGGTGGCGAGAGGGCAAATGATGTTGACTGAATACGATATTCAGTATACCTCTCAGAAAGCAATCGAGGGGAGTGTATTGTCCGATTACATCGCCCCGCAACCCATTGAGGATTATCAACCAAGGAAGTTTGAGTTCCCTGATGAGGACATCTCGAGGTGCTCAAATCGAAAGATTGTGAGGAACCGATCCCGGAGGAGGGGCCTGACCCTGAATCCGAACGGATTCTGATGTCTGATGGGGGGAGGTTAATATGGATGAGTTAGTGCCGTGTTGGTTACGCCGAAAAGATCCCACATTCCTTTTGTTGCCCGGATAACATTTGAATGCACCAACAATGGTGGCTGAGTACGAAGTTGGTATCCTGGGTATCGATTGCGGAGAGTCCTGATGGATGAGAAATTAGAGAAGGCTGAGTGGATAAGGACTCGGTATGACACATTGAGCCTGACTGAGGAAAAGAGGCTGGCAGTTATTTGTCATGGGGCAGTTGTACCCAATGAATGAAGCGTGTTATTGACCGAAAAGTGCGACCTCGTGCGTACCACTTGGAAGAGGTGGTGTTGAAAAGGATCCTTCCTCCTCAAGACGATCGTAGGGGCAAGTGGACACACAATTATGAAGGTCCATTCGTGGTCAAGAAGGCGTTCTCTGGTAGAGCCTTGTTGTTGACGACCATGGATGGTGAGGATTTTCCATCCCTTGTAAATGCGGACGCAGTTAAAAGATACTTCGTAAGAGAGACCCGCTGGACGAAAAGAATAAAAGAGTCCATGCAAAAAAGGGCATCCCGGCGAACCAAAGAAAAAGGAAAAGGTTCGGGCAAAAATTAGGGATAAAAAGAAAAAAATCGTACACCTGGCAAGTCGAAAACCCCACAAGGGCGACTTGGGCAAAAAGGGTATCCCGGTGGACTGAAAACCCGAAAGGGCGGTCCAGGAAAAAGAGGGAATAAAACGAACAACTGCGTCTAGCATGATCGTTTGTGCTTTGGATATGACTTGGATAATCTCTGACAGAGATCGATCGGAATCGTCTTGGTCAAAAGACAGAAAGTGCAGAAAGTTTTGAGGACATATTGGGTGTAACCGAGTTGGAACCCGATGAGATCGCGGTTTCACATTGCCATTAGGATAGATTTTTCCTTTTGTGCCCAATCACTTCTTTTCAGGGATTGCTTCCTGTGTTGCTCGGTTCGGAGCCACCTTTTGTTCAGTCAATAAAATGCGTGTTCAGTCAAATAACTTTTGTTTTTGTTTTCATTACCGCTTTGATTGCGAAAACATCCATTTATTTTTTATAAGAATATTTGCATTTTGAAACATAGGGGTCCCTTCCGATGCATGCTTATAAGATTGGAATCCGGAAATCTTATTCGGAAGTTTGAGTGACCTAGGTGTTGAAATGTTGGCACGCATGGGGCACGCTTTTATCTAACGATCTCTTGTGCAGGTGCTGTTAGATATCTTCGTTCGTTTGCAGGTTGTGATGTGAAGCCCTTTGAACAAAAGAGATTCCCGCAGAGTCCAATCAGGGGCAAGGGATAGAAGAACGGTGAAAAATTACGACGATGATCCTGGAGGGATAATCAAGAAGACTCTTCAAAGCCTAAGGACTGGGAAGTTTGTATGAATCCCAGGAGTTCGATCTCCGTGGAGTACGGAAGAGTCGGGAATACAGGGTGATGAATCAGAAAAGTCCAGACGAGTCTGGGAGTTCTCAATAGTGGAAAGTCAACACTGTGATGGGATGGTGAACACCAGTGTTCGACGAGTCGACAGGCGGTCCGTGTCCAATAGACCGTATCTCCCCAATGGGTTTGAGAGTGTTATCTCCCTAGCAGATTCGAGATCAGTGTATCCTCAGCGAGCCTGAAGGTTGCCATATCCCCAGTGGAAGTGTCGATGGGTAGATTGTTCCTAAGGGTTGAGGATGTATCCCCAGTGTAACACCCTTCTACCCAAACGACATATTTAAATAAATTATCAGAGTACAACATGTAGAAGAGTTTACATTTCTTACAACATAACACTTATCGCATCACAACATAAAACATATTATTTATTTTATTAAAACGTCGCAGCGGACAACAACACAAATATTATCATTCATCATATAACAATTCATAATAATGTTTCAACATTATCTCAACAAAGCATCTCAACATATTAGTCATCATAAACAACGTAAATAATAACCAATTATCTATCGAATCCCATAACCCCGGTGTCACATGACCAGAGCATTTGACTCGACTCCGTAGAATAACTCTACACTTATTCTTCAAACCTCAACAATAGCTACTCCTCTTTATCTGCACATTGCTCATCATAGATGAATATAAACACATGCAGAAGGGGTGAGAATTACATTATTAAATAATAATATAACGACAGAAATATAAACATAAATATATTTCACATACGCCAACACAACTCATCATAATCATCATAATCAACATACTCATGAACATCAACAAAACAACATATCAAATGCAATGCACACACCCATGCATGACTCAACACGACTCGGTATACCCATTTTGTGACCAACTACAGGATCACCACTCCCAGATTCATCACCATAGAATCCGAGTTCCCCGCAAGGAACCAAGCCTCTCCACAAGCCCGGAGTCAACAACATCATTGGAACTCAGTCCGTTCATCACTAGGCATCGGCCTTTCATGAATGCATGCACACCAAACATGCATCATAATCAACATAGCAACAACAGCATCATATAGTCATGTTATCATCATCATTAATAGCATGACATACAACTCAACAAAACAACAACAACATTACAACGATATCACATCTGGGAGTTTAAAACGCGAAAGCTGTCCGTCAAACTGATATGGCGAACGCCATTAGGCTAATGGCGAACGCCATTAGCGTTAAACGCTCTTATTCTGGAAAAACTGTCCGTCAAACTGATATGGCGAACGCCATTAGGCTAATGGCGAACGCCATTAGGCTAATGGCGAACGCCATTAGGCTAATGGCGAACGCCATTAGGCTAATGGCGAACGCCATTAGCGTTAAACGCTCTTATTCTGGAAAAAAAGCCCAAATGGCGAACGCCAAAGGCATAATGGCGAACGTCATTTGGCTGTTATGTGCATAAATAAGATTTTAAGTGCGGAAACAGTGGACGCGCGGGCTTCTAAGCATATAACTCAACAAAACTCACAGATCGGAGAATTTCCATCAAAACCCCAAACTTTCCCAATCTCCCTAAAATCCCCAAAATCCATCAACAATCCAACATATATCATGAATTTGCTCGCATATTATCGTTTAATAAGGTTCAGACCCCTTACCTCTTTGGATTGAAGGAAGTTCTGAGAAATCTTTGGCCTTTTCCTCTTCCTTCTCTTTCTCTTCAGCGTTTCTCCCTTTCTCTGACTCTGAGGCAAAAATACGTGAAAAACACCCTGAGTTCTCACCTTGGCCTCTTTTATCCATTTCCACTTTTACCCTTCCACTCTTCATATTCCATTTATTTTATTTATTTAATTATTATTAAAATAAATAACATCTATAATAATAATAATAATTCCCAATATTATTTAATAATTCATTTTACCTTCAAATAATCATATTAAAATAATATTTAAATTAATCTAACAATATTCTGGGTGTTACAACTCTCCCCCACTTTAGAAGTTTTCGTCCTCGAAAACATACCTCAAGCAAATAGAGCCGGATACGACTCCTTCATCTGATCTTCACGCTCCCAAGTCAAGCTCTCACCAGCTGGACCTCCCCAAACAACTTTCACTAGAGCAATCTTCTTACCTCTCAGGGTCTTCTCTTCTCGGTCATCTATCCGAATTGGCAACACCTCAACGGTCAAATTATCCCTCACCTAGATATCATCCAACTGAACAACATGCGAAGGATCCGCAATATATTTTCTCAACTGAGATACATGAAACACATCATGCAGATTAGAAAGCGATGGCGGTAAAGCTATCCGATACGCCACTTCCCCAACCCTCTTCAAAACCTGATACGGACCCACAAACCTCGGAGTAAGCTTTTTAGACTTTAAAGCTCTACCCACACCTGTCGTCGGAGTAACTCTCAAGAACACATGATCTCCCTCTTGGAACTCAAGTACCTTCCTCCTCTTATCATGATAACTCTTCTGACGACTCTGAGAAATCTTCATTTTCTCCTGAATCATCTTAACCCTTTCAGTCGTCTGCTGCACAATCTCAAGTCCGAGTACAACACTCTCACCTGGTTCATACCAACACAATGGAGTTCTACACCTCCTACCATACAATGCTTCATATGGAGCCATACCGATACTAGCATGAAAACTATTATTATAAGTAAACTCCACCAACGGCAAATAACTATCCCAAGAACCACTCTGCTCCAACACACAAGCTCTCAACAAATCCTCCAAGGATTGGATAGTTCTTTCAGTCTGACCATCAGTCTGAGGATGATAAGCTGAACTCAACCTCAACTTAGTCCCCAACGCTTTCTGCAAACTTTCCCAAAATCTAGAAGTAAATTTGGGATCTCTATCAGACACAATACTGGATGGAATACCATGCAGCCTCACTATCTCCTCAATATACAACTCTGCCAACTTCTCTAAAGAGTGATTAATCTTCATCGGCAAGAAATGCGCCGACTTAGTCAATCGATCCACAATCACCCAAATAGAATCATTACCTTTCACCGTCCTCGGCAATCCCGTCACAAAATCCATGGAAATGCTATCCCACTTCCATTCAGGAATCTTCAAAGGTTGCATCATACCTGCCGGTTTCTGATGTTCAATCTTTGACTTCTGACAAGTCAAACAGGCATACACAAACTTAGCAACATCTCTTTTCATACCAGCCCACCAAAACAACTTCTTCAAATCTTGATACATTTTAGTTGCACCTGGATGGATACTCAATCCACTCCTATGGCCCTCTTCAAGAATACTCTTTTTCAATTCAGACACCTCAGGAACACAAACTCTACCTTTAAATCGCAGGATGCCATTCTCATTAATCTCAAAATTACCACCATTACCCTGGTTAACCATAGTAATATGATCAACTAGAGCGACATCAACTTGCTGACCATTCCGAATATCTTCCAGAATTTCACTAGTCAACTTCAGCATACCCAACTTTACACTATCAGCGGAAACTTCACAACCCAAATTCATATCACGAAACTGTTCAATTAACTCAAGCTCCCGAACCATCATCATAGACATATGTAGAGACTTTCTACTCAGCGCATCTGCAACTACATTAGCCTTACCGGGATGATAACTCAATTCAAAGTCAAAATCCTTCAGTAATTCTAACCACCTTCTCTGCCTCATATTTAACTCTTTCTGATCAAACAGATACTTCAGACTCTTGTGATCACTGAACACTTCGAATCTGGAACCATACAGATAATGCCTCCACATTTTCAACACAAATACAACAGCTGCAAGTTCTAGATCATTCGTAGGATAATTCCTCTCATGAACTTTCAACTGTCTAGAAGCATAAGCTACAACTTTACCATTCTGCATCAAAACACCACCAAGACCCATCAAAGAAGCATCACAATAAACAACGAAGGACTCACCAGGATTAGGCAAGATCAACACTGGAGCACTGGTCAACCGCCTCTTCAACTCAACAAAACTCGCTTCACAAGCTGCATCCCACACATACACTTGACCCTTCTTAGTCAACTGCGTCAACGGCAATGCCAACTTAGAGAAGCCCTCAATAAATCTGCGATAATAACCAGCTAACCCCAGAAAACTGCGTATCTCAGTAGCAGACTTCGGAGTCTCCCACTGTAATACAGCATCAACCTTAGCAGGATCAACAGAAATCCCACCACTCGAAATCACATGGCCAAGGAAACTCACTTCCTTCAACCAGAACTCACATTTAGATAACTTTGCATATAATTTCTTTTCTCTTAACACCTGCAAAACAATTCTCAGATGTCCTGCATGCTCTTCTTCCGTCTTAGAATATATCAATATATCATCTATGAACACCACAACAAAATTATCAAGGTACGGATGAAATATACGATTCATATATTCCATAAACACACCTGGAGCATTAGACACACCGAACGGCATCACAGTGTATTCATAATGACCATACCTCGTACGGAAAGCAGTCTTCGCAATATCATCTGACTTCACTCGGATCTGATGATAACCCGACCGCAAATCAATCTTACTGAAAACATGAGCTCCAACCAACTGGTCCATCAAATCATCAATCCTCGGCAATGGATACCGATTCTTGATAGTCACCTTATTCAACTGCCGATAATCGACACACAACCTCATCGTACCTTCTTTCTTCTTCACTAACAATACTGGTGCACCCCAAGGAGAAACACTTGGACGCACAAACTTCTTCTCAAGCAATTCTTCAAGTTGCTTCTTCAATTCAACTAATTCAGTTGCCGACATTCTATAAGGAGACATCGACACTGGACTCGTACTTGGTACTAAGTCAATGGCAAATTCGACTTCACGTTCTGGAGGTAAATCACTTACATCCTCCGGAAACACATCCTGAAATTCACAGACAACAGGCAAATCTACACTCACCACTTTCTTATCCGCTTGCAGAGACGCAAATAAAGCGAATATCTGAGCTTCATCTTTCACAAAATCCCCCACCTGGCTTCTTCTCATCTACTACTTTCTGCTTACCTTTACCATTCGGAGATGTATAAGGACTACCACGATCCTTATTCTTCTTCTCACTAAGACTCTTGTAATGAGCAGTCCTAGCCTTGCTATCTTCATCAAATATCCTGCACTTATTAACCAGCGTAGGAAACCTACGAATCTCCTGGTAACCAATGCCTTGTTTGATCTCGGGACGCAACCCGTTCTCAAACTTGACACACTTGGATTCCTCAGCATCAGCATCATTATAATGAGGACAATACTGCACCAGCTCCTCAAACTTCGAAGCGTAATCAGCAACAGACATGTTACCCTGCTTCAGTTCTAGAAATTCCATCTCCTTCTTACATCGCACATCAGCAGGAAAATATTTCTCCAGAAAGACCGTCTTGAACCTTTCCCAAGTCATCTCAGCACCTGGTACTTCAATTCTCTGGCGAGTGTTATCCCACCAGTTTTCAGCCTCTTCAGATAACATATGCGTACCAAACTGCACCTTCTGTGCTTCAGTACACGTCATCACCCGGAAAATCTTCTCAATTTCCCTCAGCCAAATCTGAGCACCATCTGGATCATAGCGCCCTTTGAATGTAGGAGGGTTATTCTTCAGAAACCTTCCCAAATTCTTAAACTCGTCGACCGGCGGATTCTGCTGCGCCTGCATAGCCTGCGCCATAGCAGCCAAAGCCTCAGCAATCGCACGGTCATTTTCTCCAGCCATACTCTGCACAACACAACCACCACCGTTAAATATCGACAGTGTCATTTACACTAATCGACCAACAGGGAAAACATCACATTATGACTCGACTGGACTGACTATGCTCTGATACCACTAATGTAACACCCTTCTACCCAAACGACATATTTAAATAAATTATCAGAGTACAACATGTAGAAGAGTTTACATTTCTTACAACATAACACTTATCGCATCACAACATAAAACATATTATTTATTTTATTAAAACTTCGCAGCGGACAACAACACAAATATTATCATTCATCATATAACAATTCATAATAATGTTTCAACATTATCTCAACAAAGCATCTCAACATATTAGTCATCATAAACAACGTAAATAATAACCAATTATCTATCGAATCCCATAACCCCGGTGTCACATGACCAGAGCATTTGACTCGACTCCGTAGAATAACTCTACACTTATTCTTCAAACCTCAACAATAGCTACTCCTCTTTATCTGCACATTGCTCATCATAGATGAACATAAACACATGCAGAAGGGGTGAGAATTACATTATTAAATAATAATATAACGACAGAAATATAAACATAAATATATTTCACATATGCCAACACAGCTCATCATAATCATCATAATCAACATACTCATGAACATCAACAAAACAACATATCAAATGCAATGCACACACCCATGCATGACTCAACACGACTCGGTATACCCATTTTGTGACCAACTACAGGATCACCACTCCCAGATTCATCACCATAGAATCCGAGTTCCCCGCAAGGAACCAAGCCTCTCCACAAGCCCGGAGTCAACAACATCATTGGAACTCAGTCCGTTCATCACTAGGCATCGGCCTTTCATGAATGCATGCACACCAAACATGCATCATAATCAACATAGCAACAACAGCATCATATAGTCATGTTATCATCATCATTAATAGCATGACATACAACTCAACAAAACAACAACAACATTACAACGATATCACATCTGGGAGTTTAAAACGCGAAAGCTGTCCGTCAAACTGATATGGCGAACGCCATTAGGCTAATGGCGAACGCCATTAGCGTTAAACGCTCTTATTCTGGAAAAACTGTCCGTCAAACTGATATGGCGAACGCCATTAGGCTAATGGCGAACGCCATTAGCGTTAAACGCTCTTATTCTGGAAAAAAAGCCCAAATGGCGAACGCCAAAGGCATAATGGCGAACGTCATTTGGCTGTTATGTGCATAAATAAGATTTTAAGTGCGGAAACAGTGGACGCGCGGGCTTCTAAGCATATAACTCAACAAAACTCACAGATCGGAGAATTTCCATCAAAACCCCAAACTTTCCCAATCTCCCTAAAATCCCCAAAATCCATCAACAATCCAACATATATCATGAATTTGCTCGCATATTATCGTTTAATAAGGTTCAGACCCCTTACCTCTTTGGATTGAAGGAAGTTCTGAGAAATCTTTGGCCTTTTCCTCTTCCTTCTCTTTCTCTTCAGCGTTTCTCCCTTTCTCTGACTCTGAGGCAAAAATACGTGAAAAACACCCTGAGTTCTCACCTTGGCCTCTTTTATCCATTTCCACTTTTACCCTTCCACTCTTCATATTCCATTTATTTTATTTATTTAATTATTATTAAAATAAATAACATCTATAATAATAATAATAATTCCCAATATTATTTAATAATTCATTTTACCTTCAAATAATCATATTAAAATAATATTTAAATTAATCTAACAATATTCTGGGTGTTACACCCAGCGTGGTCGTGAACGCTTGTCCCCGACAGGGTTGTGGATGTCTATCCCCAGTGTGGCCTAGTATATTATTTCCTCAGCAGAGTGGTGTAGGCCTTTCCCCAACAGAGTTATGCATTTCCCCATCAGGGTGTGGAGTGTTTTCCCCTAGTGGATCTCCATAGCAGAGGGTTTGTGTTGATGGTTTTCCTCCAGCAAGGTCCCTAGGCGGACCGGGTCCTGTGAAATTATCCCCAGTAGAGATAAGCATTGGTGTTTTCCCCTAGCAGGGTAATCCCCAAGCAATTCGGGTTCGATGGAGGTCATCCCCAGCAAGGGTTATCTTTCCCCAGCAGGGTGGAAATTGACGTGGTATTGAAATCCTCAGCATAGTTCCTGGAGCTCCCCGGTGTCGTCTCTGGAGGAGATGTGTTTTTATGCATTCATCATTTAGATAAGCATAGCATATTGCATCATTAGTGCGTAGCATTTCCATGATCATTGAGCATTGCGCTAAAAAAAAAAAAACTCATGCATCAGCATTGCAAACATATCCATTAGCCCTAGGCCGTGGTGACCATCCGAGAATGGGTTGTCGGAAAGAGTTTAGCATCGCGCCATTGGATCGATTTCAGAATTGGGTTCCCCAGCAGGGTAGAGAGGTGTTTTCCCAACAAGTGACTCCTTAGTTGAGCGGGTATCCCCAACATTGCTACTCCCCACAGAATTGGTAGCATTTTGCAAGCTTGGATCGATTCCACAAGCAGATGAGGGTGTGTCTGATCTCTCCATATAGAGTCGACCCCTTAGGGAGAAAGTGTCTGTCATTTCATTCTGCACTCCCCACTGAGTTATATCCTCGTGGATGACGGTTGTTTCCGTTCCCTCCCTACACACATAATGGGATAGGTTTTCCCTATTGAGTTCTTTCCTCATTAGGATGGGTCTTGATTCAGTCTGCCTTTTTGGATCGATCCTAAATTGGCTTCCTTGTGGCTGTCTCTTGTGCTTCCCTGTGGTATAAATGAATAGTTTCTCACTAATCGGCACTCATCCATCTTATCCTCAGCGGAATTCGTCGGCTTCTACCTACAAACTGGTGGTTGTAAGTCCTATCTTTGTGGTCTTCTACCTACTAACCGGTAGATGTGAACTCCATGTTCTCCCCTTTGTGGAGTTAACCCTTGTGCTCATCCTAATTGATGACGATTACTGTTCCGTGGTTTTCTACCTACGAACCGGTAGATGTAATCCCCTCTTTGCGGTTATCATTATCCAGTTTTCGGTATTGATATTCCTTTCTCCTTTCGGATATTTGCTTTGATTAAGCAACTTTATTCCCAGCGGGTCTTCCCCTTCCTTGTGGGTAATTGCTCCGAGTAAGCAATTTTATCCTCAGTGGGTCCTCTTTCATTCACCGTTTGCCGGTGATGTTTGTTGTTTCCCCTTTTGATTGGTCATCTTTACATACCCAGTCTTGGTATCCCGATGCCTTTCTTTTTCGGTCGATCTATCCATTTAACAACCTACAACCCGGTTATGGATAATCTTCCATGCGAGTGTATTATCTACGTTTTGACGGCTATAGATACTATATCTCATGCACTCTTTGGTTGAACCCTTTGTTTGTTTCCCCAACTGAGTAAGATTCGTATTCCTTGTGGAATCGAATGTCCATCCTCTAACAAGATTGTTTTTATAGCCCTCTTCAGGATGATGAGTGTTTTGGAACACAAACCAATTCACGCTTTGGTCGGTCACCCGTTTTGTGCCTACAACCCGGTATCCTTGGTGTTCCTTCCTGTCTGCTCCCGGTCGTGCCCTTTGATCCCCAGTGAGCTACCTCTCCGTTGGTTTCGATAAACGTTGAGTTTTTCCTAGTTGTCCGTTGACATCTAGATGTATCTCTTTCCCCAGGTCATCCGTTGAGGTTTGGTCACCTCTTCGTTGGTTTCGATAAACGTCGTGTTTTTCCTAGTTGTCCGTTGACATCTAGTTGTATTTTCCCCACAGGTCATCCGTTAATGTCTGTTCACCTCTCCGTTGGTGTCATTAGATGTTGAGTTTTTCCCATTTCGTCCGTTGACGTATGGTTGTATCTCTTTCTTCCCAGTTCATCCGTTGATGTCTGGTCACCTCTCCATTGGTGTCGATAAACGTCGAGCTTCTCCCGTTCGTCCGTTGACGCCTGGTCGAGTCTTTCCCATTCATCCGTTGATGTCCGGTCACCTTCTCCATTGGTGTCGATAAACGTCGAGCCTCTCCCGTTCGTCCGTTGACGTCTGGTCGAGTCTTCCCATTCATCCGTTGATGTCTGGTCACCTCTCTGTTGGTTTCGATAAACGTTGAGTTTTTCCTATGCGTCCGTTGACGTCTAGTGGTATTCCCTTTTCCCAGTTCATCTGTTGATGTCTGGTCACCTCTCCGTTGGTTTCGATAAACGTTGAGTTTTCCCGTTCGTCCGTTGACGTATGGTTGTATCTCTTTCTTCCCAGTTCATCCGTTAATGTCTGGTCACCTCTCCGTTGGTGTCGATAAACGTCGAGCTTCTCCCGTTCGTCCGTTGACGTCTGGTCGAGTCTTCCCATTCATCCATTGATGTCTGGTCACCTTCTCCGTTGGTGTCGATAAACGTCGAGCTTCTCCCGTTCGTCCGTTGACGTCTGGTCGAGTCTTGCCATTCATCCGTTGATGTCTGGTCACCTTCTCCGTTGGTGTCGATAAATGTCGAGCTTCTCCCGTTCGTTCGTTGACGTCTGGTCGAGTCTTCCCATTCATCCGTTGATGTCTGGTCACCTCTCCGTTGGTTTCGGTAAACGTTGAGTTTTTCCTATGCGTCCGTTGACGTCTAGTGGTATTCCCTTTTCCCAGTTCATCCGTTGATGTCTGGTCACCTCTCCGTTGGTTTCGATAAACGTTGAGTTTTCCCATTCGTCCGTTGATGTATGGTTGTATTCCTTTCTTTCCAGTCATCCGTTGATGTCTGGTCACATCTCCGTTGGTGTCGATAAACGTTGAGTTTTTCCCATTCGTCCGTTGACGTATGGTTGTATTCCTTTCTTTCCAGTCATCCGTTGATGTCTGGTCACCTCTCTGTTGGTGTCGATAAACGCCGAGCTTCTCCCGTTCGTCCGTTGACGTCTGGTCGAGTCTTTCCCATTCATCCGTCGATGTCTGGTCACCTTTCTCCGTTGGTGTCGATAAACGTCGAGCTTCTTCCGTTCGTCCATTGACGTCTGGTCGAGTCTTTCCCATTCATCCGTTGATGTCTGGTCACCTTTCTCCGTTGGTTTTGATAAACGTTGAGTTTTTCCCATTCGTCCGATGACGTCTGGTTGTATCCCTTTCTTTCCATTCATCCGTTGATGTCTGGTTACCTCTCCGTTGGTTTTGATAAACGTCGAGTTTTTCCCATTCGTCCGATGACGTCTGGTTGTATTCCTTTCTTTCCAGTCATCCATTGATGTCTGGTCACCTCTCCGTTGGTTTCGATAAACGTTGAGTTTTTCCCATTCGTCTGAGGACGTCTGGTTGTATCCTTTTCTTTCCATTCATCCGTTGATGTCTGGTCACCTCTCTGTTGGTTTCGATAAACGTCGAGTTTTTCCTAGTCGCCCGTTGGCGTCTAGTTGTGATTTCTATTCCCATTCATCATCTTTCGATGTCTGGTCGTGGATCCTTTTCTGAAAAATCAAAATCCCCAGTGAAGTCATTGGTAAACATCTTGACTGGTTCAATGACGAATATCAGATCCCAGTGGAAGCTCCCGTTGGTGAATTTTCCTTTCTTGGATCCCCGCGGAGTGCAAATTTCTACGGTTCTTCGGTATTCAATCCCTGTTTACCTTGAAGGTCTGACAGCCGTTGCTCTCATCCGTTCAGGTTCCCAGTTGATTGAATAGGGGCAACTGTAGCACCTCAAATTTGCACCTCCCATTTGTACATACATTTTCATGTTAGGTCATTAACATTTGCATGGTCCATCACAAGTCATCAGGCAAGACTGGTCAGGAGATTAAGTTGTGCAAGCAAGCAAGTGCATTTTCTATGAGATCAAAGCCCTAGGGTTGGGGCAATGAGTTCATGTGACCTAAGGATCATTTTGAAGTGGTTTGGCAAGGCATTGAAGGCTCAAAGCTCATCAATCAAGGTGCAAATCATATGAAACCCTAGAAAGTCAACAGAAGTATCCTGTCATCTCAACCATGGATTTGGAGGTGGGAGATGGTTAGAGATGCCTCATTCATGTGTAAACAAGTCTCATTTGACATTTCAAACATCAACATTGAAGAATTTGAGGTCAGATCAAGACTTTCCAAAAATAGCAGGTGGCCTGTAATTTGAATTTGCCAAAAATGGAAAGGTTTTAAACTCAAGATTACATTATCAAGAAAGATTCAAATGAAATTTTGTCCAACATCGAAGTTGAAGATCTTTCTCTCCCATTTCCAAAAAGTCCAAGATCATGGATTTCTCATGTGTGGTTGAAGAGATATGGATCAATCTTGGCCAAGTGTGGTTTGAACTTGAAATGTGCATAACTTTCAAACCAAAAGTCCAAATTAAGTGGTTAATTTTGCAACATTCTTCTTTTGACCTATACTTTCTAAATCATGCATTGCATTTCATGAATTATGATCACATGAACATTTGGTATTTCACTTAATTTTTGGAGGGAAAATTAAAGTTTAAAATCGGTGCATTGTTTAAGCATTTTATCATTGCCAATAGCTCCAAAATGGTTTTTTAAGTGAATTTGAGCCCAAACTCGTGTACTGTTCATCCATAATCTTCATGCATAAGGTGAAATATCAAATTGGCATATGCACCTCATTTCTTGCTAATCCCATTACCAATGCTTAAACATGATTAGGAGAGTGATTAGGAGGATGTATATAACACAAATCATAACTGTTTTCAGTTAACAACAATCACAATTTTCAGATCTAGAAAAATTCATCAAACTTTTCTCTCAATTTTTCTCTCAAATTCTTCAAACCAAATCACAATCCATCACTTGATTCATCATCTGGAAGCATCTTTGAGCAAGCTTGAAGGAAGAACCAAGAGAATTCGTGCATATTGAAGCATCTTGAAGCTTGAACTCATTAATGGTGATTTGAAATTCTGGAGGATTCGTGCACAATTGAGCTTTGATCTTTCATCCAATCAACCATACAAGCATTGTAGAAGAACATTGGAGCATTGCAAGGCTTGAATCTATCAAAATCCAAAGCTGCACTTCAAGAGGTTACAAAATTGATTCTCTTAATTCTTAATTATGCTATGCTAATGTTGTAGATCTTGTTGTTGTGATCATTCTGAGCTTCGAATCATTAATTTCCATGCATTATCGTGTTAGATATGGTAGATTAATGTTTTAATGATGAAATTTGTTTTGCTCGATTCACGTGATGTGTGATGATCCATGCTTAATCAATGTCTGATTCATGATCTGTGATGTTTATGCTATGTGTACATGTGCTTATTTCTGAAAACTGGGGAATTTGTTCTTGAGTTCTTGATGATGCTCACTGTTCATGTATGGCTGCATGAAGAAGACGAAGTACAAATTTTTGAGAACGGTTTTTGATCCATTTGCCATGTTAAAGCGTTGCTATAGGTGTTTCACTAGGGCTTGTACGCGATTGGATCATGAATTTCCCATGCAAGCTTCCTGATTAGCCGAGCGTATTGTTGACCTTGGTTGACCAGCCAGCACATTAATGAAACATAGCGTTTCATGTGCTGGCGCTAAATTTAATTCAAATTAAATAAATTCCAATTAATCCATTTAAATTGTTTCATTTGATTTCATTTCATTTTGCAATCTTCCAAAATTCATATCAAATCCAAAACACATCTAAAAATTATGGGATTTTTTGCATCATGATCCTGATTCTCTCTAGTATTTTTTGATCATAAAAATAAAAATTGTGCATGGGTGAATATTTTTTGGTGCTAGGATACTTGAACATGAGTGCATTCTTGACCTTGCCTTGCCATATCATTTGTGAAATGCTTGATTCTTATCCAATGATTCTCAAATTTTGCATGCTATAACTAGACATCTTGCTGGATATTTTGGTGTTGAGTTTGCATTTTTATCAATTGTCATTTTTGGTTTATGATTTTTCTAAGTTAGGTGTGACAATTTGTGTCACACCTTGTGATGTCCAACTTGATTGATGTGTTTACCTTGCCAAATGATCTCCAATTGCCTTGATTTTTTGTATGATGCATGCTATAGATGTTTTGAATGCTCATGATTTTTGTTTGAATTTTTTGTACCATTTTTGATTTAATTGAGATTTTTCATTCTGGATGGTCACATTTGAGCTTTTAAATTGCCTTGAATTTCATTCTCTTGTGAAATGCTTGTTCTTTATCCAATGAATGTGAAACTTTGCACACTATTTCTAGACATGTTGAATGTTGTTTTGGTTTTGGTTTGAGGTTTTTACCTTATTTCATTTCTGTTTTATGCTTATGCTAAGTTGGTGTGACATTTTGTGCCACACATGAGCTTGTTGTGCTTGTCTTGACTTATGCTATGTGATTTCCATGCCTATTGATGTCCAATGCCTCTGATTTTTTGTGTGATGATCACGTTGTATGTCCTGTTTACTCATGAATTTTGCCAAAATTATTTGAATCATTTTGGAATTAATGTGTATTTGTTCATTCTGATGTCACAATGTGGTTACAAGTTGCATACCTTGCCATGTTTGGTTCATGAAATGCTTTTGGTATATGATATTGACATGAGACTTTTTGGAGTGTGTTTTTGATTGGTTGAAGTTGATTTATGTTAAATTTCATGTTCTGTTTTGGATGTTTCGCCCTCTTTTGACCCTAGGCTTTGACCTAGTGGTTTGGACTTATCATTTGAATTGTGGATTTCAGGTTAAGAAGCACATTGCCATGATTGAAGTGGTTCACTCTCTTGAGTTGATTGAGTGGTTGATGTTGACTAACCTTGAATTATTTTGTAGGCTTTGAGACCAAGTGGCTTAATGGCTTGTGCCTTGCTCACTGTTGCATTGCTTGCTTATCTGTCTGATTGTGTGGTTGATTGTCTGTTTGATTGTTTGACTTGTATACTGATTGGGTTAGATTTTTTCAAGTACCTAAGTTGCTTTGAGTTCTTATTGAACTTGCTTTTGCTTTGCTTGGTTGCTTAACCATTTTAGGTATAACTCTCTGACTTCATGTAGTCTGGAAGACCTGTCCTGTTACTTGGGCAGGCACCTGTCTGAAGCCCTCCTTAAGAGGCAATGCTTGTGATTGTTTACTTTTGTGCCAAGCAGGAAAAGACCACTTTAGAGGCAATTGGCAAATAAAAGAGATGTGTAATCCATCTCCTGCTATTCAGTGTGTCACCCACTTTGCTCACACCATGTGTTGATGCATTGTGGATATTAACCCAAGATCTTTGTTGTGTCAGTCATATGTGGATAAGAGTTCCTACTTTCTGAACTCCCACACTTTCATTTGTCTGAAGCTCTCCCAGGCCAGGGATAAGAGCTGTGAGGTCTTATCCTCACTTCCCATTTCATCTGCTTCACCCTAACTCTCAATGTTAAGGTTAAGAGCTAACTACACCCGATCCCAGTTGGCTTGTGTTTCACAGCCTAACCTTGTATGAGCCCAATTGTTTGCATATAGTGTGTGTGCTTGCTTTTTGTGCTTGTATGTATTTGCTTGTGCTGTTTAGGATAGCTTGCTCCCCGTGCAAGTTAGACAGAAACCTCAACCTAGGACCATGTTGAATTTACATGATAACTATTAGGCTCGAGTCAGTCTCCCTTCTAGTTTGTCATTTCCCTGTCTCTGGTTAGGTTAGAAGTTCTTTCCCTGCGTAGGGGAACTACGTCGCCCTGATCCTCATACCAGATGAGGTACGTAGGCAGGAGATGAGCTGATCTGTCCGGGCGCCCTTTTTCTTTTTCAACCATTTGCTTTTTGTTTCTTTGTGTTGAGTTGGAGTCTGACGTAAGTCCAGCGATTGGCAGTTGGTTTCCTGTGTTTGCTTCTTGGTTTGGAGTCTGACGTAAGTCCAGCGATTGGCAGTCGGTTTCCTGTGTGTGTGTTTGTTGGTTCGGAGTCTGATGTAAGTCCAGCGATTGGCATTCGGTTTCCATGTTTGCCTATTTGTGTGGAGTCTGACATAAGTCCAGCGATTGGCAGTCGGTTTCCTGTGTGGTTTTGTTTGGCGTGTGTTAGCGGAGCTACGGGTGCTCTGATTCTTCTCCGGTCAGAGAAGATACGTATGCATAGGATGCGACATCCTAGCGAGCACGTTTCCCCCTGTCCCGAACTACGTCGACTCTGATGTCTGTGCCTAACAGACTATGTAGGCCCAGGATGCGATATCCTGCCGAGTTAGTTTCTTTTGTCTTTCTGTGTCTCCTTTCAGCCTGTGTGTGCAGTTTGTTTGAGTAGTGTTTAGCAACCCGATCCCATCTTTCTCTGGTCGCGAGACCATGTCTTTTCCAGGTTTACTTCGAGCGTTTCCTTCCCCTCCTTTGGGATAAATAACGCACGGTGGCAGCTCTGTTGTTTCTTTTTCCCGCCGGTTTTTCGCGTAATGCGACACATTTTTATTACATTTTGATCTCGTCATTCTAATCCCCTATTTTTGTGATATCATATACCTATGCAGATTTGGTGTGTCCGTCCTCCCTCAATTGTAGAGTGTCAGCCCCTTAAGTAGAAAGAGTTTAACCTTTCTCGTTTCCCCACTGAGTTCTTTCCTCGTGGATGATTATTATTTCAGTTTCCTCCCCAATTAATTATCTGGATGGAACCACTCCCCTTGAGTTATCCTCATTGGGTTGAGTCATTGTTTGACCGTTTCTTTCTAGTTATTACCTAGATAGACATTTTGGTCCCTTAAGGGTCTATTACCCAGTAACTGGTAATATTCTTCTCAATCTTTGAGTACTTTACTTTTGTCCAATACCCCGTAAAAGTAATCTACTTCCTTTGTTTTCCCTAGTGGATTCGTTTTCACATTTCCCCAGGCAGTATATTCTTGATATGTTCATCCTAACCGGTGACAGATATTCTTCCTTTTGTGGTTTTCTACCCAGTAAAAAGGTAGTTGTAATCCCTACTTTTATTCCCCAGAGAGTTAATCCTTGATATGTTCATCTTAACCGATGGCATATTTTCTCCTCTTTGCAGTCTTCTGCCCAATAACTGGTAGTTGTACATCCTACTTTCCCCTCCGAGTCTATCCTTGATATGTTCATCCTAACCAGTGACGAATATTCTCTTTTTGGTATTCCATCCAGTAACTGATAGATATATTTCCTATTTTCTCTCCGACAGTCTATCCTTGATATGTTCATCCTAATCGATGATGGATATTCTTCCTTTGAGTTTATCCTTGATATGTTAACTTTAACCGGTGATAGATACTCTCTCCTTTTGGTCTTCTTCCCAGTAACCGGTAGATGTAAATCCTATTTGGGTTTTTCCCCAGTAGGCTATTCTTACCTAGTAACCGGTAACGAATACACCTCTTTTTCCTCAACGAGTCATCCTTGATATGTTTACCCTAACCAGTAACGAATGTACCTATGTCAGAATGTATTATCTTCCTACCCAGTAACCGATAATAGATAATCTCTGGTACTCATGTGTTGAAGATTATTCTTCCCTAGTTGAGTTTGAGTGCGTATTTCCTCAGTGGAATCGCCTTTTTCCTGTTTGGACCGAGTATTTCAGCCTTGTTCTAATTTACCCGTTTCCCCTGCAGAGTTTCCCTTATCCCCAACTGAGTCCTTCCATTGATTTATTTTCATGGAAATTCCCCTCGTGTCTCCAGCAGTTTTTAAGGCGTAGCCTGGCCTACGCACAAATTCTTATCCCCCCAGAGTCTCTGTCTCCCGAGTGAGTTTTCCTTATGGAATGCATTATGCTCCTATGGACTTTCAGTCTCTCTGGATTCTTTTCTTTTGTGGCAACATATTCCCCACAAAGATTATTTTAACATTCATATCATATGCATCATGAGGTCTCTTAAGGACCAACATTTGTTTCTACTTGTTATTTAAGTCCATTCTACTGAGTTGGTACAAAGATTTTAACCTTCACATCCTCAGTTAAAATGTCCTTAAATAGGGGCAGTTGTAAGACCCCAATTTTGACCCTAAGATCCCTCATGATATCTCATCATATGCATTGGCTTTGGGATCACACCTTGACATCCTCCTTACCCCTCATTCATTGGGTTTGCATTGGGAGAGATCACCAAGAACATTTGATTGTATTATACTTTTTTTTCTTTGTTTACTAACCAAAATACCAAAAATATGTCAAATTTATAGTTTACTTCTTTTGTAGGTAGTGTGTGTGTTCACCTACGCCTCATCAAGCTCATATTTAGGGTTTGAGACCCTCAATGCAAGGAGACTAATCAAGATATGGTCCACATTGGCTCTATACATCATATATGGATCCCCATGATCTTCATTTATCATTTTGATCAAGAACTCATCAAGAGTTTGAAGCTTGTTTGCCTTGGAAGCCCTAATTCATCTGGGTATCTTGTGTGACTTCCTCAACAAGTTTCCTCATCATCTGATCAAATATTTCAAGGGATACTTCATATTACATCACCTTACACATATATGATCCTCCACGAGTCCAAGATATCAAGAGAATTTCAAATTTGCAAGTTGGTTCAAGGTGGTTGACCAAAGAAAGTTAACTGGTCAAAACTGGGGTTCCCTAGACCCTATCTCCTACAATTTTTGTCATATGAAAATTATTTCAAGAGAAACGTTACTCCTTATGACATTACAAACAACTTTCATGTTTAAGTCAAGATCTATTTTTGCTTGGAAAGTCATTTGTTATGGTGAAAAATTATAGGTCATTTTGTCTGAACCCTAGTTAGGAGGTCATCTTCCAAGGATCATAACTTGCTCAATTTTTATGATATGAAGGTCATTCAAGTTTCATTATCAAATTAAAGATGTCCTATCAAACTTTTATTCTTGGAATAAATTCAAATTTAGATTGCAAGGGCATGTGCCAAGAGGAAACATTATAGGTCATTTTGGGCCATTACCATTGAACAAGAGTTTTTCCTCAACTTCTAAAATGCATAACTCCTTCATGAAAAATCAAAATGAGGTCAAATTTGTGACAAAATTGAATAGGTTTGAAATATTTACAACTTTGATGTAGGAACTTTTTCCATTTGAAGCCCATAGCAAAAGTCATTCAAGGTGGAAGAAGTGAACATTTGGTTTGGTACTTAGAAAAATTTCATTTGTGTTTGATTTTCCAAACTTCCACCTCAAAATTCATCATTACCCAAGCTTCAAATGGAAAATTGTTGAACATTAAAGTTGTTCCCCTTGATCTCACCTTTCCAAAAAGTCCAAGATCATCTCATTTGGCCAAGAATTAGATGACTTACGCATGGCTTCTCTTCAAGGCTCCATTTGGATGAATCTCATGTTCACATTCCAATTTCAATTGCATGATTACATGACACACTTTAAGCTTTGCACATGATGAAATTTGGACCTGATTACATCATTTCATGGGCCTATCACACGGCCATGCAACCATGCAAGTGAAGTTTGCTATTTTTGGCATTTTGGTGGAAGGGTGTGAAAACCAATTACATAACCTATAAATAAGACCCCTCATGCTCAGAATTATGGACACCTTACCCAAGCTTTGAACCTGCAATCCAAACCCTCACCATTAGAGGATAAACTTGAAGGTTTTCAATTGAAAATCGAGTTTCAATTTCACTTCAGTTTGGAAGTTGAAACTCCGAATCCAAACCTTTCCTTGATTCAATTCAACTCCTGCAAGCTTCTGAAGTCAAGTCAAGGCCAATTGGAAGCAAGATCAAGCAAGATTCAAGCTCCCTCGAAGGTGAATTTTCAGAAACTTTATCTCTTCGATTCTCTCTCAATTCTTCATTATTCTCTTTGATTTTTGATTGGCTGAAGTCCTACCAATGTAGGAAACAAGATTGAGTTGCTTTGAGCTCAAATTGAAGCAACTCAGTTCATGATCCTCAAGATTCAAATCCATGCATCTTTTTATATACTTGGAGTTGGAGAAAATTGAGGCCAAATTCGAGATCCTGAGCATTTTCTCTTTGAAATAGTGTCCTTTTTTTCATTTCCCATTGAGATGAAGTTGGACCAGTCCGGTGGAGGTCACCGGAGAAGATGACCGGAGTCCTAGCTTTGGTGGTGTGTTGTTACACCTCCTGGCCATCTGATCATGTTGGAACGTTTTAATCCTGACCTTTGGTTTGAATTACCACGCGTACATCACTTTGACTCGCGTCCACCATGGAAAGTGCGCCCGTGGCCATCAGATCTGCCACCTAAATTAATGAGGGAGATCTGATGGCCCTTGTTTTTTCTAATTTCTTTTTTATTTACTGAATTTTCATTTAATCCTGTTTTTTTTAATTTATATTAATTTCATTTTTAATCCAAAAAATATGGGTCTTTCACCAAAAATATTTAAATATTTGTCTCTTTCATATTCTGAATTAAAATTATTTTTTGGATTAATTTTGATATTTTTCATGAATTAAATGTTTTGTACATATTTTTAATTATTTAAAAATACTTATGACTTTTCAAAAATAGTGAAATTTTTTGTCTAAGGTCCTTTGACCTAGGATAAATCTCTTGGCCATTTATTTGGTGTTTTGAATGGATTTTAGGTTTTGACCAAATTAAAATGTATTTTAATTCACTTTTAATTGGATTTTTAATTGATTAACTACTTAAAAATATTGTTGAGCTATTTTTATGGTCTTGTGATGTTTGACTTTCTATTTGGGCCTTGGTCAAGGTTGATTTGACTTTTGTTGGATCAAAACCATTGAATTTAGGGATTTGATGAAATGTATACTTCATCTCCCAAAATGAATGGATAGTTTTGATTTGATGAAACTCCTCCCATGACCAATTTGTGTTTCTATCTTCCCCTTCCTCTTCATCTTCATCCTTATTATTTCCCATTCTCTCATTTGACCAATCAAATCTGTAATGTCTTAAGGCTAATTGGTTCGTGAATGACCTTGTGTCAGATGAACCAATACAAGTATGACTGAGATAGGTCCCTCCCTCTTGGTCTTTTCTTTTAGTGTGTGGTATGTTTTAGGAGTTTAGTTCTTCATACCAAATCTCTAACATGCATTAACACCTAAATTTCTATTGCTCGACCTTAGATAGTTGTGACTTCTACATAAGTCTAATTATGATTGCTTAAAATAGAGCTAAATTTGACCCTAATGGCGTAACATTCTAGTAAGTGAGATTGTAAGTCTCCCATTCTTCATGGTATTGTGTGGAAACTTGACCTCTTTTCCTTTCATGAGAGCTAGTGGCATACTTGTTGAATTATCCAAGTTTGAGCCCTTCTCATGGAAGATGTATTGGTTTAAGAATTCATACTTGTGAAAGAATGGTTGTGTGTTCTCCAAAGAATGACTTAATCAATAAAAAAACACCATTAACCTTTAACTAACCTTTGACTAACATTTGATTAATTCTTGTTAATATTGCTTTATTTTCAAGTCATTTACTTTATGCAATTTAAATTTCAGTCATTTATCATTCATTGCCATTTACATTCCATTTAACTTGTTTATGTTTATGTCATTTTCACTTTGCTCATTTGAATCATATATTGTGATTGTATATATTGTTTGTGCATTTTGGTTTTGTTTGTGGTCTTAGGACCTTAAAATAATTAATAACAAAAACCCTACAAAAATGTTTGGTGGACTGTTGATCTTGATCTGAACTCTTGGACTTAGAACTAGGCATCATTCCATGTGCAAAAGGGACTTGGCCAATGCCAACATTTTGAGACCAAGCTATTGTGAACTGAGCCTTCATCTGATGCAAGCCTTGGATCTTGTTTGAATTCATCTACTACTTTGTCTTTGTGTTAATTGTTATTTTGACCTTGTGTCTGATGCTTTTCTTTGAGTTGATTAAGGAATATTTCATCTGATACATTGGAAGACCAAGAAGACTGCTAGCTATGGGAATCGCTTGCTTGGATGTGGCTATCTTTATTTGATGCCTTGACTTTTCACAATGTTTGGATATTGCTAATTGCTCATTGATTATTGCTTGATTCAAAGTCCAAAGGGAAAGTGGGTTTTCTATATGACATTCTTGTCTGTTGGATTGCATCCCATTTGTCAGATCTTTTCAACTCTTAACTTTTAAATTTATGCTTAGGATAGCCTCTTAATTTCTTCACACTTCTTAAATTTTAAAATCTCTCCCTCTTTTCAAAAACCTTATTTGCTTGTGATTTCAAACTTAGACTTTGTTCTAATGATTAGAAACTTTGACCTTATGCCAATAAATTTTCAAACCTTTTTCTTAAATCAAACTTGTAAACAAACTTAACCATATTGACTTAAAATTCAAAAGAAAAAATGAACTAACAACTTCACTCAACTTTTGGGCCCTTTGTGCCTTTTTCTTATTAAACCTTTTGTTAAAAGCAATTCACTAACTTTGAAATTTTTACCGCGAACTACGAGGTTTTGATCCCTCCTTTTTATGTTGGTACATAGGCACAAGTCCAAAGGTCTTGTCAAAAAGAAAAATATAGTTAATGAATTCTTTTCTCATCCCCTCACTCTATTTTTCTCAAACATCTTTTATACCAAAAAAATGTATGCACACATAAAAAAGGGCTCCCTAAGAGTACCTATGACACTTTGGGTACTAACACTTTCCCTCTGTGTAACCAACCCCCTTACCTGTAATCTCTAGCATTTTATTAGTTTTGATTTGAAAACTTCTTATCTTTGCGTTTTGTTCGTACTTTTCCCTTTTCCTTTGGAAACAATAAAAGCGCGGTGACGACTCTGGTTTTATTAACGTTAAGCTTATCCATAGCTTAATGGTCATGAATTTACCGCTACAAATATGAATTAAACAAAATAAAGGGATTAAATGAAAAATAAGAAATAAAATAGAAATTAAAAAAACTAGGGCCATCAGATATCCCTCATTAATTGAGGTGGCAGATTTGATGGCCAAGCGTGTATCATCCATCATAGTCCACAGTCAACACACATGTACAAGTGGTAATCACAAAGGACACCCTAAAAAAGGGCTCCCTAAGAGTACCTAGGACACTTTGGGTACTAACACTTTCCCTCTGTGTAACCAACCCCCTTACCTGTAATCTCTAGCATTTTATTAGTTTTGATTTGAAAACTTCTTATCTTTGCGTTTTGTTCGTACTTTTCCCTTTTCCTTTGGAAACAATAAAAGCGCGGTGACGACTCTGGTTTTATTAACGTTAAGCTTATCCATAGCTTAATGGTCATGAATTTACCGCTACAAATATGAATTAAACAAAATAAAGGGACTAAATGAAAAATAAGAAATAAAATAGAAATTAAAAAAACTAGGGCCTCAGATATCCCTCATTAATTGAGGTGGCAGATTTGATGGCCAAGCGTGTATCATCCATCATAGTCCACAGTCAACACGCATGTACAAGTGGTAATCACAAAGGAGGGCTGAGATTAAAATGTGGATACAAGATCAAATGGTTGGAACCTTGCAAACACACCACCGTAGCCCTAGCTCTGGTTGTCTACTTCGGTGGACCTCACCGGACTGGTCCACCCTCAACCAATTAGAAAATGAAAAGTGAGGATATTATTTTAAAGGAAAAATGCTCAGGAGCTCGAATCTGGCCTCAATTTATTCCAATTCCAAGCATATTGAAAGATACATGGATTTGAAATTTGAGGTGCATGATCTGAGTTGCTTCAATTTGACCTCAAAGCAACTCAATCTTGTTGCCTACATTGGTATGATCTCATCCAACCAAAAATCAATCAAAATACATGAGAATTGAAGGAGAATCAGAGAAGAGAAAATTGAGAAAATCTACCTTCTGTTGGGCAGTGATGAAGCTCGATCTGAATCTCAATTGGCTTGGCTTGCTTCTGATTGCTTGCAGGAAGTGAAATGGAAACTCAAATTGCTTAGAATCTTGGAGTTTCAACTTCAAAACAGAAGTGATATTGAAACTCGATTTTCAAATGAAAACCTTCAATACTATCCTTTAATGGAGGTGAGGGTATTTTAAGTTCAAAGCATGGGCCAAGGGTCCTTGATTCTGAGAAGGAGGGCATGTATATATAGGCTCTTGCGTTGCTTTTCACACACTATCCAAAATTGTCAAAAATAGCAACCTTGGTTGCATGGTTGCATGGGCGTGTACAAGGCCCATTGAGTGATGCCAAAAGGTACAACATTGTATGCTAATCAACCTGAAATGATATCATGTGATCATGCATTATGGAAATGGAAATTGGACACTGATCTTACCAAATGAATCCATGTAAAAAAACCATGAGCAAGTCCCTCAATTCTTGTCCAAATGAAGTAATCTTGGACTTTTTGGAAAGGTGACATCAAGGGGAACAACTTTGATGTTGAATAATTTTCCATTTAGAACTTTGATCATGATGAATTTTTAGGTGGAAGTTGGAGAAATCAAACATAGTTGAAAATTTTCTAAGTACAAAGTCAAATGACCACTTCTTCCACCTTGAATAACGTTTTCTATGAGCTTCAAATGGAAATGGTTTCTTCACCGGAGTTGTATCTATTTCAATCCTCTTAAATTTGGTCACAAATTTGACATCATATGGAATTAGCATGAGGGAGTTATGCATTTTAGAAGTTGAGGCAAATTGCTTGTTCAATGATGATGGCCCAAAATGACCTATAATGTTTCCTCTTATCACATGCCCTTGCATGTTGAATTTGACATTTCTCAAAGTATAAAAGTTGGAGAATGCATATTGAAATTGATCGTGAAACTTTGATTACCTTCATATAATAAAAATTGAGCAAGTTATGGTCCTTGGAAGTTGACCTCATAACTAGGGCACATACAAAATGACCTATAATCTTTCACCATAAAAAATGACTTTCCAAGAAAAACTAGATCTTGATGCCAACATGAAAGTTGTTTGTAATTTCATAAAGAGTAACTTTTCGCTTGGAATCATTTTCATATGACAAACATTGTAGGATATAGGGTCTAGGGAACTCCAGTTTTGACTAGTTGACTTTCTTTGGTCAACATCTTTGTATCAACTTGAAAAATTGAAGTTCTCTTGATATTTGAGACTCATGGAGGATCATATATGCATAATATTATGTATAATGAAGTATCCCTTGAAATGTTTGACCAATTGTTGAAGAAACTTGTTGAGGAAGTCACACAAGATACCTAGATGAATTAGGGCTTCCAAGGCAAACAAACTTCAAAATCTTGATGAATTCTTGATCAAAATGATAAATAATGAACATGGGGATTCATATATGATGTTTTGAACCAGATGTGAACCATTCTTGATTGATTTCTTGTCAAGAGGGTTTCAAACCCTAATTGTGAGTTGGATAGAGCATAGGGTGGATGCACACACTACCTACAAAAGAAATAAAGCTATACATAGACATATTTTTGGTATTTTGGTTAGTAAACAAATAAAAAAAAGTATGACACAATCAAGTATGCTTGGTGATCTTTCCCAATGCAATCCCAATGAGTGAGGGGTAAGGAGGATACCAAGGTGTGATCCCAAAGCCAATGCAAAATGATGAGATATAATGAGGGATCTTAGGGTCAAAATTGGGGTCTTACAACTGCCCATAGTTAAGGACATTCTAACTGAGGATGTGAAGGTTAAAATCTTCATATCAACTCAGTAGAAGGGACTTCAATAACAACATCGAGAAATAAGTTTTGGTCCCTAAGAGACCTCATGATGCATATGATATGAATGTTAAAATAATATTTGTGGGGAATATATTGCCACAAAGGAAAAGAATCTGGAGAGACTGAAAGTCCAAAGGAGCATAACGAATTCCATAAGGAAAATTCACTGAGGCGACAGAGACCCTGGGGGATAAAAGTTATGCATAGGCCATGCTACGACTTGAAAACTGCTGGAGACGTGAGAGAATTTTTCCACGAAAATAAATCAATGGAAAGACTCGTGTTGGGGAGAAAGGGAATCTGTGTATCTTAGGATAACACCAATACAACAAGAATTACCTGCAGGGGAAATGCGTAAATTAGGAAAAAGCTGAAATACTCACGTAAAAGAGGATTCGATTTCACGAAGAAATACGAAACCAAACTCAACTGGGGAAGAAAAAACGTCAACACATGAGTAAAAGAGATATATTATTTACTACCGGTTAATGAGTAAGAAGATAATATACTCGGACAGAAGGACATCCGTTACCGGTTGGGGTAAACATATCAAGGACGACTCGCTGAGAAAAATGAGGCATATTCATTACCGGTTACTAGGCAAGAACGACCTACTGGGAGAAAGAAATCAAATAGGATTTATGACTACCTGCTACTGGGCAGAAGACCAAAGAGAGAGTATTTGTCACTGATTAAAGTGAACATATCAAGGATAAACACAAAGGAAAAATATCCGTCATCGGTTAAGATGAACATATCAAGGATAGAATACCTGGGGAATGAGGAAGAATATCCGTTACCAGTTAGGGTAAACATATCAAGGATAGACTGCCAGGGAAAAATAAGATTTATATCTACCAGTTACTGGGTAGAATACCAAAGAGAGAGTATATGTCACTGGTTAAAGTGAACATATCAAGGATAAACTCAAAGGAAGAATATCCATCATCGGTTAAGATGAACATATCAAGGATAAACTTATAGGGGGAAATATGATTTATATCTACTAGTTACTGGATAGAAGATCGCAAAGAAGAGAAAAACTTATCACCGGTTAAAGTGAACATATCAAGGATAGACTCTATGGGGAGTAAAAATAGGGGTTACGACTACCTTTTTACTGGGTAGAATACCAAATAGGAAGAATATATGTCATCGGTTAGGATGAACATATCATGGATAGACTTGTCGGGGAAACATGAAAACGAATCCGCTGGGGAACAACAAAGAAGTAGATCACTATTTACCGGTTACTAGGTAAAGGTAAAGTACTCAACACCAAGAAGAATATTACTAGTTACTGGATAATAGACCCTCAGGGACCAAAATATCTATCTAGGTAAGAGCTAGAAAGAAACGGTCAAACCAGACTCAACCCAATGAGGATATAACTCAATGGGAGTGGTTTCATCCAAATGATACTCTAGGGAGGAAACTGAAATAATAATCATCCACGAGGAAATAACTCAGTGGGGAATGAGAAAGGATAAATTATTTCTGCTTAAGGGGCTGACACTCTACAATTGAAGGTGGACAGACATGCCAAATCTGCATGGGGAAATAATATCACCCAAGTAGGGGATTAGAAGAAAAAAAGTCAATGTGATAAAATGCACAATGGAATATCTGATGTTGTGTTTATGCATGAATATGCATGTGTATGATTATGATTATGCCGACAAAATAACATAAAGGATACAAATAACGAAGATTTGAATCATCACTACAAAACACTCGGCTAATCTTAACAAAATGGAAACAACCGCTGGAGAATCTGCTAAGGATGAAAATAAATCATCTAGCTCAGAATAAATTCAACTCTAGATGGGGAAAGACATGCTTCCAACCAACCACGACAAACTTCGCGAAGGAAGAGAGCACTACTGAAGGATAAAGATGGATCTTCTGAGGATCCTAATACGAGTCAACATCACGGGGAATTTTAAGTCAACACCATATCAACTTGGAGACAACCTTGTAGGGAAAATAATCAATACTCCTCAGAATCAAGCACTACCGGGAATGAGGGATCTTCTATCATAAGATGAAACTCTTCCGGGGATTCAAGAGGTAAAACTCTGAATGGGGAACCAAGCAAACTGTTGGGGGTACTGTGACCTGTATGAACAAAGACCACCAACTTCCTCAATAATCATCAAATTTTTCTTGGAGATTGTGAAATAAACCAATTCCAAGGCAAAGATAAACGGACCTGACTCACACAGGGGAGAAACTGTCGTGGTTATGCAACACAAACAAATGTAATTGGGGATCAGGAGACCAAATAAAGGTTCTGAGATATCCAGGGTTCAATCATAAGTCACAAACTGGGGAATTCAAAACATGGACACCTTAGTCGGGGAAGATGAACTGCAAAGGGGACCAATGATTAACTCAACCGGGGATAATAGGTTGCTTGAAGAGAAACTTATTAACCATGCTGGGAATGAATGACGAACTATTAGGGAGGATAAAGTTACCAAACCAAATTCTTGGGAAAGACTAACAATATCTCACACCTCAAGACTTACCTTTTCTTATATTACTGTTGACATTCCTTGCTGAAATCGATTATTCTTTAAGTGAATGTTTTTATTACTTTTTTAATAAATGTAATTATTAATTGATTTATTTCAAAATTATCATTATAAAAATTCAATTTTAAAACAGAAACAAATAAGAATCTCAAATAATTGGATAAAAGCTCAAATTTATTTAACAGAATGGTAGTCCGCAAATGGAGGGACTCCATAGATCTTTACAAAGTTTGAAAATGGTAATTTACATGGAAAAGGGCTACATTAATTATAATGATCACTACTCTTCCTACCAACTTCAAAATCCATTGTGCTTGTCTTTGGTTGAGAATGATGAATCAGAACCAAATGACTGCTCAAAAACTACTTCAAAGATCAGGACCAGCAGGATGCAGTTACTTGCCATAAACCCTACTTTTTGCCTAGATTACCCCAAGGTGTAGTACTCAGTCTACCGGGATAAATTTTCTATTTTATGTCTCTAACTTTTGCCTGGATCGCCCTTTTGGCTTTTCAATTCACCGAGACACTCATTTTTGCCTGAGCCGCCCTTTCGAGTTTTCAACTTAGCGAGTTATTCTTTTATTTTTTAGGCGGAGTATTTCTTGACTGCATCGTCATTCACAGGATGCGTGAACTCTTCACCATCCATAGTTGTAAGAATCAAAGCACCACCTGAAAAGGCTCTCTTAACAACATATGGGCCTTCATAATGAGGAGTCCATTTGCACCTAGCATCATGTTTGAAAGATAGAATCTTCTTGAGCACGAGGTCACCTTCTCTGAGCACACGAGGCTTTACCTTCTTATTAAATGCTTTCTTCATTCTTTATTGATATAACTGACCATGACACATGACAATCAATCTCTTCTCTTCGATCAAATTTAGATGGTCATATCTAGTCTGACACCATTCAGTTTCAGTCAACTCGGCTTCCATCAAGACACACAATGATGGGATCCCAACCTCTACGGGGAGCATAAATTCCATGCCGTAGACAAGAGAGAAAGGGGTTACCCCTATTGAAGTACGGATGGATGTACGGTACCCATGTAAAGCAAATAGGAGCATCTCATGCCAATCTTTGTACGTTACAACCATCTTCTGGATGGTTTTCTTGATGTTCTTATTCGCAGCTTCAACATCCCCATTCATCTTGGGTCTGTAGGGAGAAGAATTATGATGTGCAATATTGAAGTCTTTGCAAAGAGCTTCCACCATATTATTATTCAAGTTCAATCCATTATCAGTAATGATCTTGCTTGGTGCACTATAACAACATATAATCTGATTCTTGATAAACCTGACCACAACCTGCTTGGTCACATTTGCGTAAGATGCCACTTCAACCCACTTTGTGAAGTAATCAATAGCCACCAGAATGAAATGATGTCCGTTCAAAGCTTTAGGCTAAGTCATGCCAATCATATCAATTCCCCACATGTAAAAGGGCCATGGAGAGGAAATGACATTCAATAGTGTCGGAGGAACATGAATATTATCTGCATAAATTTGACACTTGTGGCATTTCTTCACAAACTTGCAACAATCAGATTCCATTGTCAGCCAATAGTATCCTGCTCTCAACATCTTCTTCGCCATAGCATGTCCATTGGAATGAGTACCAAAGGAACCTTCATGGACTTCAGTCATCAACATGTTTGCTTCGTGTCTATCTGTAAGACCCCAATTTTAACCCTAAGATCCCTCATGCAATCTCATCATATGCATTCGCATTGGGATCATACCTTGGCATCCTCCTTACCCCTTTTTCATTGGGTTTGTTTTGGGAGAGATCACCAAGTACCATGTGATTGTATCATACTTATGTATTATCATTTCACTAACCAAAATACCAAAAATATGTCTTTGTATTTGCCTAACTCTTTTGTAGGTAGGGCATGATCACCATTGACATATCAAGTTCATATCTAGGGTTTAAGACCCTCATAGCTAAGAGCACAACCAAGTAATGATCCACAATGTCTCTAAGCATCATATATGAGTCCCAAAGATCTTTTCATGCTATTTTGATCAAGATTTCTTCAATAGTTTGGAGTTGGTTTGCCTTGGAAACCCTAGTTTGTCTGGGTATCTTGAGTAACTTCTTCAACAAGCTTCCTCATCAATTGATCAAATTTCTCAAGGGGAACTTCAAAATTCATCATCTTATGCATATATGATCTACCATGAGCCTAAAAATTCAAGAGAATTGCAAGTTAGCAAGTTGGTTGATGGTGGTTGGCCAGATGAATTCATCTAATCAAAACTGGGTCTCCCTAGACCCTATCTCCTACACTTTTCACCATATGAAAATTATTCCAAGATCAAAGTTACTATAAATGAAATTACAAACAACTTTCATGTTGAGTCCTAGAGCTAATTTTTCTTGGAAAGTCATTTTCTATGTTAAAACATTATAGGTCATTTTGTCTAAACCCTAATTTGAAAGTCAACTTCCCAAGGCCATAACTTGCTCAATTTTTATGAGATGAAATATTTCCAAGTTGCAAAATCAAATTAAAGATGTATACTTCAACTTTGATGTATGGAGTGAGAGATAAATCAACGTTTATGAGCATGTGATATGAGGATACATTATAGGTCATTTTGGACCAATACCATTGAACAAGTGATTTTCCTCAACTTCAAAAATGCATAACTCTCTCATTCTAAATCCAAATGATGTCAAATTGGTGACCATTTTGAAGTTATTTGAAAGATCTACAACTTTTATGAAGACACTTTTCTCATTTGGAGCTCACATAAAAAGTTTAGTAAGGTGGAACATTGAAGTATATGACTTGACACTTAGAAAAAATTTCAACATGTTGAAATTTCAAAACTTCCACCTCAAACTTCACCATGATCCAAGTTCCAAATGGAAAATTGTTCAACATAAGAGTTGTTCCTCTTGATCTAAGCTTTCCAAAGAGTCTTAATTCATTCATTTTGGATCAAGTTTGCTAGGGTTGCGCATGGTGTTAACATGACTGCATCAATTGGTAAAATCAAAACTTCAAATGATCATTTCACATTGCCTTGCCAATCAAGCTTGATTCATACCTCATTTCAGTTGGTTTTGGACCTTAGTGCATTGCTTCATGGGCCTGTACTCGCCCATTCAAGCTTGAACATGACATTGCCAAATTTGGAAGAAATTGCAAGTGTGCAAATAACACTTGAATTTGCTATAAATATAGACCCTCTGAGCTCATTTGGGAGGATCCTTGTGCGCCAGCTTTGCCTCCACTTTTCAAACCCTCACAATTCAAAGAAACACCTGATAATTTTCACTTGAAAATTGAGTTTGAATCTCACTGTTTGGAGATTCAAAAACTCCAGGATCCAAAGCTTCTTACCATTCCTAATCCATTTCTGCAAGCTATTGAAGCAAGATCAAACAAGAATTGAAGCAAGAGAGATCAAGTTCTACACAACATTGAAGGTATTTTCTAGATTTTTTCTTCTCTTCGATTCTCACTCAATTCTCATCATTTCTCTTGGATCTTTGGTTGTCTGAAGTCCTACCAATGTAGGCAAGAAGATTGAGTTGCTTTGAGGTCAAATCGAAGCAACTCAGTTGACACACCTCAAAATTCAACTCCTCATATCTTTCTATATATTTGGAGTTAGTTAAAATTGAGGTCAGATTCGTGCTCTAAGCTATTTTTTCTTTCAGATCATGTCCTCATTTTTCATTTATGTCATGGTAATTATTGGACCAGTCCGACCAAGGTCGCATGAGAAGACGACCGACGCTTTGCTCCGGAAAAGATGTGGCGTGGTCCTGAACCATTGATCAAGTTTAAAATGTTTTAATCACAAGCGTTGGTTTGGATGACCAGTTGTGTGGCGCGTTGACTAAATTCCATCATGGAACGCACGTATGTGTCCACTTGATTTGCCACCTCAATTAATGAGGGAGATCAAGTGGTCCACGTTTTTTGTATTTTATGATTTTTATTCTATTCCTTTGATTTTCATTGATTCATATTAATTTTAATATTGATCCAAAAAATATGAGAGTTTCACCAAAAATTTTAAAATAAAATCCTCTTTCATATTCTGAATTAAAATTATTTTTTGGATCATTATTAATATTTTTCATGATTTAATTGATTTTGTGATTATTTTTAATTGTTTAAAAATACATTTAAGTTTCCAAAAATTCTGAAATTTTTTCTCCAAGGTCCTTTGACTTTGTTTAACCTATGATAAATCTCATGGCCATTTCTTTGGTGTTTTGATGAGGTTTTAGGAAATAGACCAACCATATTTAATTTAATGCATTATATTTAGTATTTTTAAAATTGAATAAATGCCAAATAATTATGTTGAGCCATTTTGATTCACTTTGTAAGTTTGACTTGTGTTGTTGGGCCTTGGTCAAGGTTGATTTGACTTTGCTAGGTTAAGATCATTGGATTTAGGGGATTGATGGAATGTACATTCCATCTCCCAAAATGAATGAATGATCTTAATTTGGTAAAAGTCCTCCTTTGTCCAATTTGAGTTTGATCTATCTTCCCTCCCTCTTCATATCATTCCCATTCTTTATGCATTCATGTCATGGTCCTATGATATCTCTACATCCTAAGGCTAGTTGATTGCCAAATCAACATAAGTATGGATGAGATTAGGCCACCACTTTTGCATATTCTTTTTGTGTGTGGTATGTTTCATGAGCATAGTCCATTATACTATGTCTCTAACATGCATTAACATCAAAATTTTATTGCCCGACCTCAAATAGTTGTGACTTCTACATAAGTCCAATTACGATTGCTTAACATGGCGCTAAATTTTGACACAAAAGGCATAGCATTCTAGTTAGTAATATTGTAAGTCTCCCCTCTTTCATGGTGTTGTGTGGAAACTTGGCCTTTTTTCCTTCCTTTGGAAAATGTCTTGGGTCAAGGATCCATGCTTGTGATAAGTGGGTTGAGTGTTCTCCAAAGAATGACTTAAAGAATAAAAGCAAAAGTAATACTAACTTCTAACTCATTAACAACTAACATTTAATTTCAAGTCATTTACTTTAATGCACTTTATTTTTTAAGCCTTATTCATTTTCCATTATTCATACCATTCTAATTGTTTATGTTAATGTCATTTTTTACTTTGTCCACTTGGACCATATTTTGTGATATATTTTGTTTGTGTTTGATTGTGTGGTCTTTGACCATTAATGTACATAATAAGAACAAAAACCCTAAAAAAACACCTTGTGTGGATTGTTGGTTTGACCTGAGACTATTGGACTTAGAATTTAGGCAACACTTCCTATGCAAAGGACTTGGCCAATGCCAAATTTCATGTAACCAAGTGCTTGTAATTTGAAACTTCATCTGATACATCATTGAAGATCCATTTGAGTTCATCTGCAACATGATCATTGTGAAGCTGCTATTTTGAACCTGTGACACTACGCCAAACAAGACCTTAGACAGCGCTTTTTTTAGCCTTAGACAGCGCTTTAAAGCGCTGTCTAAGCCTCCGCTGCTAAAGGTTTAGACAGCGCTTGTTTAAATCTTAAAAGCGCTGTCTAAGCCCCCCCCCCCTTAGACAGCGCTTTGGCCAAAAGCGCTTTCTAAGACCCTCCTATTTTAATTTTTTTAGGTATACCTTAGACAGCGCTTTTGGCAAAAGCGCTGTCTAAGGGGGGGGCTTAGACAGCGCTTTTCAAAAAGCGCTGTCTAAGCCCCCCTATTTTAATTTTTTTAGGTATACCTTAGACAGCGCTTTAGGCAAAAGCGCTGTCTAAAGGGGGGGGCTTAGACAGCGCTTTTCAAAAAGCGCTGTCTAAGCCCCCCTCCTTAGACAGCGCTTTTGCCTAAAGCGCTTTCTAATCCCCCCCTTAGACAGCGCTTTTTACAAAAGCGCTGTCTAATGTATACGAAAATTTTTGTAGCTTTTGTTTTAAACCACATTTTTTCCAGGTTTATAAACCAGAATTTCTACCTGTTTTCAACCAGATTTTGACAGACAGTTATCACATTTTATACATGCCATTTTGGCCTTTTTTCTACCAATTTTTGGCTAACAAATATATATATATATACCAATTCAACCCAATTTTGCCTTAAATGTATCAAAATATATACAAATTTATGTACACATTTACAAGTCATTACATATACTACAAATGTACACATTTTACACATTAATTACACAAATTTATGAAAAAACTTTGAGCTCTATCATGAATTGACACCACTCCTCTTTGATTTCGTCCACTTGATCCTTTGTATAAAATGCACACTTGAATTCCTCAAAGTACTACATAATAATATAACATATTTTGAATTAATTCCAACTATTTAATTAAATGAGATATGTGTAAATATAAAAATAACTCATAAGTTAGAAATACATACATCGGTGGGAATCACTAATCGGCCCAAAGCAAGAGTATCCCGCATAAACCTCAACACGAAATACCCGCAATCTATTTGATTACGTTGTTGAGGACACTACATGAAAAAAAAATATGGATTATAAATCCTAAGTTTTATCAAGTGTCATCACTAATATAATAAAAAATGTGGTAATTAAAAATATACCCCCACTTTAATCCATGTAATGCGGTTGGCGCCCCTCCTTGAGGTTTGGATATCTCGTTGGGCCCGAAAAGCTTGTAGGATGCTAATAAAATAAAAATGAAGCAATTAGAACAATTCACATAAACTAAGAAAAATTTTAAACATTCTCACTTACGTGTCAATTAGGAACTTCATATCCGGGTATGTTGCCCAATCATTTCCTAACGAGTCAAGATAATACACAATTTCTCGGATAGGATTGATTGCGAGCAACAACCAATGTCCACTGTAATGATTAGGCAAATGTTAGATGGTAACTTGGAAAATAATTATAATAGATGAATTTAGAATGAAATGCTAACCCGGTATTAAACGGTATAAAAAACAACTTCTCCGCATCTTTATTGTCATTGAGGATCCGAAGAACGTACTCCGTCACGGTATCCGGTCTATTTAAGATTAAACCTAAGTTGATGCTCGCGGGTGCTAAGAATCCGAATGACTCGTCCAAATCATTGGGGCGCATCATTTTGTCATACAAAAACCTAATATAAAAACATCATTAACACCTCTTTTGAAACATAAAGTAAACCGGATTAACATAAAGTAAACATCATTAACATAAGTTGTTTAATTAATAAAACAAAGTAGACCGGATTTACCTAATATATGTATTGACAACGTTGACGCCGATTTCTTCATGACCAAAAACTTGCATGAAGTCTTCATTACCAATCATTTGGTCGTGAGCAAAGCCGAAAATCCCTTCCTCCATATGTATAGTCCGAACACCTCCGGTCGGTATATCGGTCATCTCTATAAATGTCCTGAGGCACGACCTATACTTGGTGGTAGGTTTTTTCCTAGCTACGGTCTTCTTAGCACCAGAACTTTTTACCCGTGCGGAGGCGTTCCTAACCTCCTTTATTTGTTGTGCGGAGGCATTGCTAACCTCATTTTCTTGAACCTACATGTCATATAAATAGTTAGATCAAATTAAGAATGTAACAACTTCCATGAATATATGTCATATAATTGTATATTACCTCTTTTCTTGATTTGGATTTTGTGGGAGTCTATTTAACATAATCAAGGAAAATATGTAAGTAAAATTTTAAGCATAAATTTTAAACTTTGAATATACACATTAAAGTTAACATAAGTTTTAAGCATACCTCATATCCTACGCATATGAGGTTTGTCGGCCATGCAACAAACGAACCTACTGCTTCGTGCACCGTTGTTGCATCCGAATCATCGCTAGGATATGGTAATGCTGCATTCGGGTCAACTGCAATATCAACTGATACCTTCAAACATCCAGCAGGGAGCTCTCTAGTGTGGAGTAATACTCCGCTAACGTTATGCACTTTTCCCTTGCCAACCATCCGATAGTATGGTGACGACAAATACAGCTGACAATGGGAAATGCCCTAAAACCAATAATAACAAGAAATCGTTAATGTGTATATATGTCAAATACATAATTTAAGCAAATAGTTCAATTTAAGACAATTATATGTAATTACCTCTGGAATGTTCGGTTGAAAGGTACAGTTGATACTGTTTTTGTCCGAAGCATCTCTGTATACCGTTGAGGCGCTAGCATCTCTTTCTCTCCTCAATGCATCAAGCTCAGCTTGCATGGCTTCCAATCTTGCATGAAGCTCCCGATTACTAGGAGCCTTTCCTTTTTTAACACTGAGGGAGGTCGGAGTGACTCCAAATCCCTTACCCCTCACCCGACCAGAATACTCAGGGACATCTAATGCCCGACTAAGTATGTTCTTAGTATCATCGGGAGATAGAGTCTGAGATAGCTCCTCCTGAAAAATCAGATGAATACCGTATACTTGTCAAATATTTGTGTATAAAAATGTTATTCAATTAATGAAAAAATGTTATACTTACACATTTCTGGTATACGTTTAAAACGTCTTCTTGAGGAACTCCAGATTTGCCCACACGGGCTTCCTTCCACAAAACATGTGCAGGAAGAGATGTTTCTGAACTTTCCTCCTTCTGCAGCTACACATTAAGTCATACAATTTGACTAGATAAAACTAATATATGATGAACAAATTTGTTTTCGCAATTTATAAATACTTACCATGGATTGTTCTAAGCGTCCATATCCGACACGTCCTTTTCGGTACGGATATGCGGGACTTGATGCTCTTTCCCGATTTGTAGCACTTATTCTTTGAAAAGTCGGGTCTTGTCTTTTGGATTTGAAAGCTTCCCGCTCTTCAGCCGATATCAAACTTTCATATTTTCTAGGAAGCTCCGCATCCACAAAATTACCATCCGCATCCTTAAGGAACTTGGATGATAAAAATGTCCGAAAACCTCTAAGAAGCTTTCCGGCCAATTTCATACAAAACCCTCTTCTTTCTTCTTCGATGTTAAAACATCGCTAAGAAAAACATACAAATTGATAGTTAGTATCGGTAATTGAAAAAACATAATTGATACCGTATAATTAAGGGCCAAATGATTGTACCTTTATCTCACTCCAAATTTTTTCTTTGGACTCTTTCAACTCTTTATTTCTCCAATCATCACATGTAATGGGAATTTCATTCCTTACTAGTGCACCGATGAAACTAGTTAAGGTATGCCCATTAGGTTCTATAAGTTGTCCCTGGTTGTTCCAAGAGACATCTAGTATGATGCCTCGAGATCTTCCTTGGACCACCCTTCGCATTACTGTGATGCCTCTTCGAATTTCTTCTTCCGCGGATACTTTACTAACTTCCTCATGTTGGTCATCAGCCATGTCTAACCTGTAATAAACCAAGGAAACCATCAAATATCAAATATAACTTATAATCAAAACAATTGAAAACAAAAAAATAAAGAAATCATGCATTATCAGATATAACTTATAATCAAAGCAATTGAATACAAAATATAATGAAATCATGCATTACCACATATAACTTATAATCAAAACAAATGAAAACAAAAAATAAAGAAACCATGGATAATTTACCTAAGTCACTAACATCTCTTTCTTTTCTTTGTTGGAATATTAATCACTTGTTTCTTAGCAATGCGTACGGATGAATTGATCCAAATTCCCTCATTATGATCGTTTCTTATATATGACTCATCCGGTATAAGATCCTCAACTTCATCATTTCTATTCAACTCATTCCGTCTAATGCGTGACTCATTCTCAACATCAATATCACATTGATCGACACCGCTATCATCAGTCACTTTGTTAGAGAAAAGCATTATAGACCATTTTGTACTCTTCGGGTCATTCACATAGAACACTTGTTTAGCTTGAGATGCTAGAATAAAAGGTTCATCTTTGTACCCCACCCTAGTAAGATCAACTTGCAAAAATCCAGACTTATCCATTCGTATGCCACTACTATTCACCCACTTGCAACCAAAGATGGGAATCTGAAACTTCTCGTAATCAAACACCCAAATGTGCTCAATAACTCCAAAATATGACAAATTTGCATATTTGGGGTTTAAGTCCTTCATACTTGATATATGCATTGCTTCAGCTAGCACGGTGACACCACTATTTTGCATAGTACTCTTATCATCTTGTTCTTTGGTATAAAATGTGTATCCATTAATTGAATATGCGCTATGAGAAAACACATGCAAACTTGGACCATATGCCAAACATCTCAACCTTTCTGTTACCGAAGAAGGATCTGAAGAGCGCTTCAAATAAATATGATCCTTCAACCATTGTATGAAACTTTGATTGTGCTCTATAACTATCCAATTTTCATTTCTGTTCGGATTTAACCTTCGGAGTACATCCTTGTGCATTTCAACATATGGCTCAACCTCATTATTATTGTGCAGAACATACAAATGAACTTGATCCCGTTCATCCCTTGATATTGTCACAATTTTATTCCCAATTAATTTTTTACCTTCCATTTTGTCGAAAATCTGAGCTCTGGGGAGTCCAATCGATTGAACGTTAGACAAATATTCAGTACAAAACTCAACAGCTTCTTCAACAATGTATCGTTCAACAATACAACCCTCTGGTCGACTTCGGGATTTCACGTACCCTTTTAATATTTTCATATACCGTTCAGCAGGGTACATCCATCTCATATAAGCTGGTCCACACAACTGTGTCTCTTTCACAAGATGAACAACTAAATGAACCATTATGTCAAAAAAAGACGGAGGAAAATACATTTCAAGCTCACACAAGGTAATTACAATCTCTTTTTGTAGTGTTGGTAAGATCTCGGGATCGATCACCTTACTACAAATTGACCTAAAGAAAAAACACAATTTAGTTATGGCACTTCTTACTTTTTCTGGCAAAATAGAACGTATAGCTATCGGTAGAAAATGTTCCATTATAACATGGCAATCATGTGTCTTCAAATTCTTCAACTTGAGGTCTTTCATAGAAACAAGTCTTCTGATATCAGATGAGTATCCTTCTGGAACCTTAACTTCACTCAGAGACTTACACAAAAAAAATTTCTCCTTTCTAGATAAAGTAAAAGCAGCAGGTGGTAGATATGTTCGTCTTCCTTTCTTCACGGGTGCTAATTCAGTTCTCATTCCCATTTTTAACATGTCCTCCCTTGCTTTAAGGTCATCCTTAGACTTGCCTTTTATATTGAGTAATGTACCGATAACACTTTCAAATACATTTTTTTCAATATGCATAACATCGAGAAAATGTCTCACGTACAAAGACTTCCAATATGGCAATTCAAAAAATATCGACCTTTTCTTCCACCCACCTTTCACAATCTTATGTGCAAAAGGCTTGCCAAACTCAGTACGCACTTCTTTCACCTTTTCTAAAACTTGTTCACCTGACAATGCGGGTGGAGCTCTACGATGTTCGGTGTCTCCATTGAATGCTTTTCTCCACCCACGGTAGTGATGTTTAGAATGTAAGAATCTACGATGACCGAGAAACACATTCTTCTGGCAAAGTTCCAATCGAATCGTATCGGTTCCGTCTTCACAAACAGGACACGCACGTTGACCTTTAATGCTATACCCAGATAGATTCCCGTATGCTGGAAAATCATTAATTGTGCCAAACAACATCGCCCTCAAATTGAAACTTTCTTTCCTATATCCATCATAAACCTCCACACCGTTCTCCCACAAAATCTTTAAATCTTCGATCAGAGGTGTCAAGTATACGTCTATGTCATTCCCTGGTTGTTTAGGCCCAGAGATTAACATAGATAACATCATGTACTTACGCTTCATACATAGCCACGGAGGTAGGTTATAAATCATAAGAATCACAGGCCATGTGGTATGTGAGATACTTTGAAGACCATGTGGGTTCATTCCATCAGTAGATAATGCCAATCGAAGGTTTCTTGCTTCTGATCCAAACTCAGGATAATCATTATCAATCTTCGACCACTGTGGTGAATCAGCCGGATGCCGATACATTCCATCAATAATTCTTTCATCTGCATGCCAAGTAAGATGTCTTGCATCGGTTTCACTACGAAACATGCGCCTAAATCTCGGAATTATCGGAAAATACCATAAGACTTTTGCGGGAGATAATCTTTTCTTATATCGAGACAAACCGCATTTAGGGCACTCAGTTAACATTGCATATTCGTTACGAAACAAAATGCAATCGTTAGGACAAGCATGTATCTTATCATAGCTCATGCCAATAGAGCACAACATTTTTTTTGCCTCATAGGTTCGATTAGGAAGAACATTATCATCCGGTAGCATTTCTCTCATAAGGGCCAACAACTCTGTGAAACTTTTATCCGACTATCCATTGCCCGCCTTTAAGTTGTACAACTTTAATACCGCAGAAAGTCTTGAGAATTTAGTGCAACCTTTGTACAACGGTTTCTCAGCATCGCTTACCATCCTCTCAAACATTTCAGGACAATCATGAAGATCTTCTTCCAGTGCTTCTACAATCTCTTCAACTCGATCACAATCGTATGTTTCCGTGTCTTTGTCGTATGAAGCATAGGTCGTACTACTTTTTCCACTCGATTCAACATTCTCGTTAATTTTCTCACCATGAAATATCCAACACTGATAACTTTGATCAATTCCATGCCTCAGCAAATGCGATTTCAATCCATGTGCGTCAACCTTACCAATATAACAACAACGCAAGCAAGGACAATGCATTCGTCTGGGGTTTTCAGCGTGTTGAACAGCATACTTAACGAATTCCAAAACCCCACTCTCGTACTCTTTGGTCATTCGATCGGCACAGATCCATGTTTTATCCATGGTTTTCCTACTTATTAAAGTAAACAATTAATCCATACAATTATAAGCTAAGGTAGTATCTTTGAATATCCTAACAATTATAAGCTTTAATTCATTTTAAACTTCAAAAACCTATACATAACCAATGTTAATATAAACTTCAATAACGTATCCGATACGCCAATATACCAACTTTAATACTTAATACATAATTCAAAAGTAGAGATTTTATCTAAATTGAATAATTATTATTTTTGACTGTTATATTTTGTTTTGTTAACTGCAGTCAATCAAGGTCCATTCAATAATAAGCAACTTACTTATAAAAATATTTTATTGTAAAATAAAATACTAACTGATCTTCTTTACTCTTAACTAAATTTCCATATATTTTCAATCTTTATAAATAAATCATTTAATATTTGACACATGGAGTACTACTTCTACCCAGAACAATCCCTAGTTAGTCCCTGCCCCCACATGAGCAACAACAAACAACCATTATATTTTGGAGTGTATTACCGACAAATCATGATTTACAAGCAAAAACCTAAGACTATAACTATTAATTTGTCTGTTTTAGTTGAATTTTTTGGTGCTATTATTACTCTCTCAAACTCTTCTAATAATGCATGAACATAGGTACAAATCCCCTAAGTTTTGAACGGGTGCAAGAGTTACTAGTATGATGCAACAATTCTGAGCAAACAGTAACATATTCTTACAAATTCATGTGTTTTTGAGTCATTTTTTCCTGTAAAGAGTAATCATACGTGTTGTAGTAGGCATTGGTGAGTATATAAATATATATAGTACAGACAAAGAAAAACATCTTATATGCCACCTGAGTACATGCATTTTATATGCTCAGAAAAAACACACAAACACAAGAAAAACAATAAAAAATAAAAAGAAGTATCTTGAAACATACCAGTTCTGTTCGCTTGGAATTTCTGCCCGGTTTTATATGTGCTTCAACAGTTTCGTCAAACTTTGCCTTGGCGTTGGCCTGAACAATATATAATGATATTAAAACATACAGTAAACAATGGAACATTGCAGGTAAAACAGGAACAGTGTAAAACAATGGAATACAGTACACACAAAATAGGGTTTAGATTGTTGAGATTGTTGAGATTGTTGAGATGAGGAGTGCGGTGGCGGAAACGGTGGCGGAAACGGTGGCGGAAACGGTGGCGGTCGCTTGTTTGGGTGACGGCGGAGGTGAATAGGGTTTTCGAACGTTGCGCTGGAAAAATGTGTTTTGGGTGTCTGAGAGGTGAGTGAAGAAGAGGGAAAACAAAAATACGTACTGAGAACGAAAATACAATCTTGAAATTTTATTTTAATTAGACCTTAGACAGCGCTTTTGTGGAAAGCGCTTTCTAAGGTATGCCTTAGACAGCGCTTTCCAAAAGCGCTTTCTAAACCCCCCCTTAGACAGCGCTTTTAGTTTTAATTTTTTTTTAAAATTTAAAGACTTTAGACAGCGCTTTATCAAAAGCGCTGTCTAAGGTCTATATTTAAAAGCGCTTTCTAAAAGCGCTGTCTAAGGGGGGGGGTCTTAGACAGCGCTTTTAAAAAGCGCTGTCTAAGACCCCCCCTTAGACAGCGCTTTCCTTATTTCCTTGGAACATTTTCAGCGCTTCATTTTAATTTTAACCTTAGACAGCGCTTTCTTTTAAAAGCGCTGTCTAAGATGCGCTGTTAAAAGTCATTTTTGCCATAGTGTGACTTGTGGCATTGGGGAATTCATCTTCTATATGGGCAAATTTGAAGAAGATCATGGAGTTGCTAAGCTTGGATGTGGCTATCTTTATTTGATGCCTTGCTCTTCAAGTTGATATATTATGCATTGTTTGTTGATTGATTCTAATGTCCAAGGGAATTTGGGTTTCTATATGACACTCTTGTCTATTGGATTGCAGCCCATTGGTCAGATCTTTTCAACTCTCAACTTTTAAAGTTGTGCTTAGGATTAGTCCCTTCATCTCCTCCCCATTTCTTTAATTTCAAAATCTCTCCCTCTTGTTTTTAAAATCTTCTTTGTTTGTGTTTGTTTTCTAAACTTAGATCATATTGCAAATTAGAAACTTTGGCCTTATGCCATTGCATTTTCCAACTTCTTTTCTCAATCAAATTCGTAAATATACTTAACTATACTTGACTTAAAATTTTCAGAAAGCCAAAAAGAATTAACCCATCCAAACCATTTTTAGGCCTTTGTGCCTTTCAAACTTAATTTTTTGTTAAAAAAGCAATACATCCACTTTGAAATTTATACCACGAACTACGAGGTTTTGATCCCTCATTTTTATGTTGGTATGTAGGCACAAGTCCGAAGGTCTTGTCAAACACAAAAATATAATTAATGAATTCTTTTCTCATCCCCCCATTATATTTGCTTGCAAACATCATCTATACAAAAATACATATGCACACAAAAAAGGGCTCCCTAGGAGTACCTAGGACACTTTGGGTGCTAACACCTTCCCTCTATGTAACCAACCCCCTTACCTGTAATCTCTGGCATTTTATTAGTTTTGATTTGAAAAACTTCTTACTTTTGGGTTTTATTCGTACTTTTCCCTTTTCCCTTGGAAACAATAAAAGCACGGTGGCGACTCTTGTTATTTGATGTCTAGCTTATCCATAGCTTGATGATCATGAATTTACCGCTACACTATCCACGCATTTGAGCAAAACCATATTGAAGTTTCTCTTATAAATGACATCACCATTCAGGTAGAAGTTACTAGCTAATCTTCTCAAAGTCTTCTTATCTTTCAAAGATGCCCCAGGCGGGTAAATCTGACTTAGGAGGAAACATTTGATATCATAATACCATGGCTTTTCATCTTTGACTTCTTCAATAGCAAACACATGAGTTGGCCTATCAAGACGTATCACAGTCAAATTAGGAACTTCATTCCAAAAATTCACCACAATCATGGAAGCCAACGTTGCAAGAGCATTTGCCATCCGGTTTTCATCTCGAGGGATATGATGAAACTCAACCTTTGTAAAGAAAGTTGATATCCTCCTCGCATAATCTTTGTATGGTATCAAACTGGGTCGATTCGTCTCTCATTCACCTTTGATCTGATTCACAACCAAAGCTGAATCTCCATAGACATCAAGATATTTTATTCTGAGATCAATGGCTTTTTCAAGCCCCATAATGTAGGCTTCACATTCAGCCATATTGTTTGTACACTTGAAAGTCAATCTAGCTGTAAACGGAAAATGAGTGCCTTGAGGAGTAATAATCACTTCCCAATGCCATTACCATACGAATTGACAGCTCCATCAAATACCATGCCCCAACAGGAACCAGGTTCTGGCCCTTCTTCAAGCAATGTTTCATCACAATCTTTCATCTTCAAGTACAAAATCTCTTTGTGAGGAAAATCATACTGCACTGACGGATAATCTTCAATAGGTTGGTGAGCCAAATGGCCAGCCAAGACACTACCTTTAATAGCTTTATGACATTGATATTCAATATCATACTCAGATAACATCATCTGCCAATGGGCAATCCTCCCAACTAAAGCAGGCTTCTCAAAAATGTACTTGATTGGATCCATTTTGGATATCAATCAAGTAGTATGATTCAACATATACTAGCTCAGACGCTTAGCAGCCTGTAGCGGTGTATTCGTCACTTTATGATTTACTGACTAAATCAAAAGCAAAGCATACAAAGATAGAGTCGCCACCGCACTTCTATTTATCCAAAGGAATAGCTAGAAAGCGAACAAAAGCCTAAGAAGTTTTACGCAAAGAAAACTAATAAAAGGTCAGAGATCTGGGTAAGGGGGTTGGTTATGTCATGGGAAGGTGTTAGGCACCCACAACATCCTAGGTACTCCTAGGGAACCTCTTTTCACAAATTGTTGTAAAATATTGTTTATGACATTTTTATTGTGCAAACATGATTGAAGAGATGAGAAAAGAATATACAAGTTATTTACATTTTTGTGTTTGGATGGATAAAACCCATTGCCTACGTACCTTTCATGAAAGATAAGGATCAAAACGCCGTAGTTCGGCTAAAAGATTTCAAAAAGTGAATGAATTGATTTTAAACAAAAGCCTTAAGGTCTTTCGTTATCAAAGGGAGAAAACTTAACCTAAATCAATAACAAGTCCACCATGTGAGAACAGCTTCAACATGCTAGTGAGGGGTTAACCCTATAATAAGCAGGGAAGTCTTACAATTCAATCACTAAGGACAAAAGGTGAGATTCACATCAACCGCTAAGATAACTCAGATTTATGGCTAATGCATGAAAATTTGATTAAGAAGTGATCATTGAAATCACAAAAGACAATTGAGTGAGTGGAATTAACCAATTAGAAGTATTCACAAAGATGGTCAAAGTTGACATTAAGTTCAATTCAAAATAAGTATTATGAAAAGAAAGTTTGAAAATCAAAGGCATAAGGCCTAGGTTTCTAGTTTTGAAAACAAGTCAAAATGTTTGCACATCTGGTTTTGGGTATAAGATGAAGATATGGATCAAGGTTAAGCATGCGAAAGGTGAGGGTTAAGGGACAAAGCCACAAACAGGGTTGCTTTCTCAAGATCATAGAAATGATCCAAGTAAGTTCCTTTGGAATAGTCAAGCACAGGGCAAAAGCAAGATAAAACATGCATCAGGGGAAACAAGCAAGAGGAAACAAGATGCCAATAGCTGGTCTTACACTCGACTCCAAGGAAATGGAATGCCAATCAATGGTCTTAAATCCAACTCCTAACAGCACAAAGGAAACAAATGCAATAAGCAAGAGGAAACAAGTTGCCAATATATGGTCTTACACTTGACTCCCAGGAAATGGAATACCAATCAATGGTCTTAGTTCAAACTCCTACCAGATCACAGGAAACAAATGCCAATAGCTGGACTTACAATTGACTCCTCAAAGGACAAGGTAAATGTCACAAAGTATGAGTAATGATCATGGAAATGATAAACAAGTAATGCTCAAAAATGAAAACAATGCACAAAGGCACACACAAACATCAATGCACAGATGAACAAACAATCACACACTATACAAAAACAAGAGGCTACACACAAAGGGTGGGCTTTAGTCAAGGGGTCATGTCAACCTCAACAAGCAAACCGGCTGTATAAGTGTAAACAGAAGCTCTTAACCACTAACATTGAGCGTTAGGGTGATCAGATGAAATGGGAAATGAGGGTTAGACCTCATGGCTCTTAACCCTGGCCTGGGTGAGCTCAAGACACTAAAAGTGTGGGGATCCAGAATGAGGGACCCTATTCCACATGACTGACACAATAGACAAGATTTTGGGGTGTTATTCAAAATGCATTAGCACGTAGTGCGAGCAAGATGAAAGACTCAACTGAATAGCAGGGGATGGATTGCACATCCCTTTTATCTGCCAATGCCTCTTCACTTAGGAGGTCTTCACATGTAACCATGCCTCATTGAGGTCTTTAGCACAAAGTTAAACAATAAAAAACATGGCCTCTTAAGGAGGGCTTAAGACAGGTGCCTGCCAAAGATAGCAGGTCTTCCAGACTACATGGAGAAAAGAAATTACCTAAGTGGTATGCCAACCACAAGCAAAGCAAAGCAACTCAAGTAATGAGTTAAAGCTACTAAAGTACCTGTAAAAAAGGCTAGTCAATTAGTAACTCAGACAGGTAAACAGAAAACAGACAAAACCAATCAACAGTGTTACACAAAGCAAAGTACAAAGTGCAAGCAACTCAAATTGTTTCATCATTCAAATGACCTACAAAATAGCAAGGTTAGTTAACCAAAGTAACTTGTATCTCAAGCAATGAGATCATATCATCCATTAGCACTAATTGCTTGAACCTGAAAGGCAAAGCTCAAATTGTGAGTACAAACCCCTAGGGCAAAGCCTAGGGTCAAAGTCAAAGCAAAAAGTCAAAACAGCAACCAACATTCAACATAAAGCTCATTTAAACAAGTGAGAACATGTCCTAAAAAGGACCAAGTCAAAAGCATTAAGCAAGGTCATGTAGTGAGCAAGAGAAGACAAAGGCAATTTCAAAGCACACAATTGATCATTAAGAATAAAAATTCCATATCAAAACAGAGATGAATCAAAAAATCATGGAAATTTTTATGTGCACACAATAGGTCAAACATAATCATCATGCCAAAAATTAGAATCAACAGAATTCAATTGACCTAGAAATGAAAATGCACAAGTATGACATCAAATTGTGTGACACACATTGTCACACCATACAATCATGTGTCTAAAACAGAAATGGAAAATGAGAAAAATGCACAATCAAGCCTCAAACATCAAGCAACATGTTGGGAATCATCATACAAAATTTCATGGCAATTGGATCATTATTGAGCATTTCACACTAGAAAGAATGAAGCAATGACACATTTGCATACATGTTCAATCAACAGTCCACAATTCAAATTCCAGAGATGATAAAATCATGAAACCATCACCAAAAAATAATAGACAAACACATGAACATTTTGCAAAAAATTGGGAATTAATTGGATGTGTTTTCAAATTTTAATGATTTTTTAAAGTTGGATAAAAAATATGAAATAAAATGCATCATGTACATGGAAATAAATGGAGGGAAAGGAGAAATTGAATTAAGTTTGAAAAAGCGTTGGCTGCAAGGATCGAAGCGTGTGCGAGTGAAAAAATGAAGCGCTGAATCAAACAATTCCACAATTGCTGGCGCCAGGAATCGAAGTGAGGGAAGGGCAAAACGATGCAGTTTCAATAATGCGCTGGCAACACAGTCAGCGGTCCAAGCATATGTGGCTTGGTTAAACGCATGAGATCCAATCAAAAGGCCAACAAGCATGCACATGTGGACATGACTAGGACGAACCCTAGGAAAAACCAGAAGCGGAGCGCGCGGTGGCCAAGGGCGGAAACCACCGTCTTCTTCATGAAGACGGTGGATGAATAGTAACATCTCATGAAAATTTTTCCAGAATCACGAAAAAATTATATCAATCAAAAGTTCATGCTATATACATTCTAAATCCAGCATTATTTCACATTAATTCATGACATATCATGCAAATCGAAGAGAAAACATATGAATCTACAAAACTTCTAGCATGCATAACTCACTCAATAATCATCCAAATTCTATGAAATATATATCAGAATGATCAGCAGGCAAAGATCTACTTAAACATATGCATAAAATAAAGAAAGGTAATGGTCGAATTTTAACCTCTTGAAGAACAGAATAATGAAATAGTGGATCCAAGGCCTTGCAAGTGTCCAAATCAACTCCTGAGCTCTTGTTATGAAGCTTTATGCACCAAGAAACGACTGGAAGCCCTCAAATCCAACTCAATTTCAGAACTCCATTTTCACATTCATGTGCTTATATGGCTCGAAATCTAGCTCAAATGAACAGTCCAGATGATGATTCTTGCTCAGTATTACACAGGGGTCACGAATATGCAAAGAGAATGAAGGTTTGTGTCAAGAAATTTGGATTTTCAAAGAGAGAAAATTTTGAAGAAATTTGGAAATTCTCAGATCTGAGTGTTGTTCTCCCTCAATGAAATTAGGGTTTTGCTTTTATATGGTCTGCTAATGATACTGAAACGAAAATTAAGCCAAAGCTAAGCATGATTAGTGAAATAGGAGGTGTAGTGTAAAAAATGCAAGTGAGCTTAGCATGTACATGCTATACGTGAACAGTACCATGTTGGGCCTTGAAATCACTTAAAATCAGCCAATAATCAACATGGAATTGGTATTTTGCATGCATGGACAAATGGGAAGAAAATTCCTATTTTGCATGCATGGTATTTTGAAAAATTTAAATTCTTGATTTTTACTCCAAAATTTTCATGCATGGACAAATGGTCATGTGAACAAATTTCATGCAATGCCATGTTGGATTTGGAAATTATAGGTCATGAGAAGAAATATGCAAAAGAGGCACTCAATTTGGAGCTTTGGATCAAAAGTTATGGCTTGTTGAAGTTCCATGCAAACTTGGGAATTATTTGATCATAACTTCTCAACCATTCATCAGATGCTCATGATCTTGGACTTTTTGGAAACGGGAGAGAGAGATCTTCAACTTTAATGTTGGACAAAATTTCGTTTGAAGCTTCTTTGATGTTTAAAAGTTAAGTTGAATGTGGACTGAAAACTTGCCATTTTTGGAAATTTGAAATTATAGGTCATTTTCCATTTTGGGAAATTTTTGACTTGACCTCAAAATCTTCAATATGGATGTTTGAAATGTCAAATGAACCTTGTTTGAACATGAATGAAGTGTCCCAATCACCTCCCTAACCTCAAAGTCCTTAGTTGACTGTGCAGTGGACTGTCTGGGTCTTCAGATGACCTGAAAATGCTTTGATGAATTTAAATCTCCAACACTTGGGAAAAATGCTCCAAAATGGAACCATAACTCATATAAGCTCATCAAAATGATCATATGGTCCTCATCTCAAGAAAATACCATCATCTCTTGCACAAAGGATGCTCAGGAAGTGCTTGACCTGTGTTTGCTTAAGCTGCAAGTAACAAATATTAATGACATATTTTTGTACTTTTTTGTTAGTAATTGAAATGATAAAAGCAATGATATACAATGCAAGTATGCCTGGTGATCAAAACCACTCAAAAGAGATCCCTACCCATAGGGGAAAGGAAGCCAAGATGCTCAAAGATCCTTGAGGCTATGCAATGAAGTGCTATGCTGCCATGAGGGATCTTAGGGACAAAATTAGGGTCTTACAGATGCCCCTATTTAAGGTCATTCTAGCCGGAGAAGTGAAGGTTAAAATCTTCGCCTCGACGAGGTAGAATGGTCTTAAATAATAACAAAGAGACAAATTTTGGTCCCTAAGAGACCTCATGATGCAAATGTATGTATGCAAGACAAAACTCTATGTGGGGATATGTGTCCACAAAGAAGAAAAGAACAAATTGGAGAAAAAGACAACTCCCATGAATAGTTCATTCTATGGGGTAAAGACCCTACTGGGGAACAAAGGATTGAAAAAAAATGCGTGAGCAGGTCACGACTCAAAACTGGGGAAAAGAGTTTCCAAAGGGAATAAATCCATTGGAAAGGCTCGAAACTGACTCGAAGGCGCATGTATTGAGGAATATGCCAATACAGCAGAATTATCCACAAAGGATACTTCGGATAAAAAATCCGGAAGCAGGCTGGGGAAGGATGAACAAAATATCCCTGCCGGGGAAAATGCATGTATTGGGGAATATGCCAATACAGCAGAATTATCCACAAAGGATACTTCGGATAAAAATCCGGACAAAATAATCCACTAAGGGACTTCGCTGGGGATGTCTAAAAAAGACAATCCTGGGGAAACAGCGAGATGAGGTGTTACCGGTTACTGGGTACCAAGCTCAAGAAGAAATGAACATCTAAGACCGGTATAAGGGTGAGAGATATCAAGACTTCAAAACATCTGAGGAAGACCTAAAAAGGTATATTTCAACTCAGGAAAATCTGACTCCACAGGGGACCAAGGTCATAATAGGGAGCAGAAAGGAAGGAACACCAGGGATACCGGTTATTGGGCATATAATAGGTGACCGACCAACGTGAATTGGGGAATATTCCCAAAACACTCATCATCCGAAAGAAGGGCTTCGAAAGCAAACACGACTAGGATGGACATTCGACTCCACAAAGGGAAACACGAATCTTACTCGATTGGAGAAGGACAGAAGGCTTCAACCAAAGAGCGCATGAGATATATTATCTATTACCGTCAGAACGTAGATAATATACTCGAATGGAAGGAACACCAGGGATACCGGTTACTGGGCATATAATAGGTGACCGACCAAGGCGTGAATTGGTTTTTACTTCTAAAACACTCATCATCCTGGAAGAAAGTAAAACACAAACTTGTTTATATGATGGATATTCGATTCCGAAACAAAGGAATACGAATCTTACTCAGCTGGGGAAGGACAGAAGGCTCCGACCAGAAGAGTGCATGAGATATATTATCTATTACCGTCATAACATAGATAATACACTCGCAAAGGAAGGGACACCAGGGATACCGGTTACTGGGCATGCAATAGGTGACCAACCAGGGGGAGAAACAATCATTACCAACAAAAGGGTAGATGAAAGATGACTCGCTAGGGATATTGATAAAAAATCAATGATCTGGGGAACATATCACTGACAAACGGTGAAAGGACCCACTGGGGATAGAATTGCTTGCTCGGAGCAATTATCCACAAAAAGAGGGAATATCAAGACCGAATATTGGATAATGATAACCACCAAAGAGTAACCGTCATCAACAGGGATGAACAACAAAGATTAGCTCTGCGCAGAGGGAAAAATTAGGGTTTACAACTACCGGTTTACTTGGTAGAAGGCCACTAACTCCGATGAGGGAAAGGTGAATAATTCTTGATATGCTGATCAATTATTCAACAAAAGGAGGGATTACACCTACCGGTTTACTGGGTAGGAAACCACAAATTCCACCAGGGATAACATGAATGACTACTGAATATTGAGTAATTATTCATTTATACCACGGGGAAGCACAAGAGACAGTTATAACCAGGCCAATTCAGGTTAAATCCAAAAAGGCAAACTGAATCAAGACTCATCCTGATGAGGATATAACTCAATAGGGGACACCCATCCCAATATATGTGTTGGGAGGAAACTGAAACAACCATCATCCACGAGGATATAACTCAGTGGGGAATATGGAAGGAAAGGATAAACACTTTCTGCTTACGGGGCAGACTCTATATTGAGAGATCTGACACACCCACATCTGCTTGGGGAAAATATATCACCAGAAGCAGGGAACAACCAACAAAGATACATGGCAAAGAATGCAACATGAATATCTGAATGTTATGATTATGTATGAATATGCGTGATTTATGTTTGATGAATGCTGACAAACAGACATTTCTAACACAAACAGGCCCAGGGAACAAACGCCCGGTACTACACCACATGAGTGAAAGCCAAGACCACCAGAGAATAAACAATTCTAACGGGATCAGGAAACAGCAAGATCTCTGCAAGGGATGAATCAACATAGATAAAAATCCACCACCACAAATCTACTGGGGATTTATCCGAGGAAGAGAAGGAGAACTGGGGATCAACCACCAAATACTAAACCTTCCAAAAGGAAACCACAACTGCTGAGGAGGAAAGAATCACTGCTCTGCTGAAGGGAGGGGAGGTGAAAACCTCAACAAGCGCTCTGAATGAGGAGGAGTCAGAACAAAGGCTCTGCTCAACAAAATCTGCGTTCGGGAGAAATCCCAACAAATACCCTGCTCGGGGATAAAATCTCAACAGAAGCTCTGCTTGGGGAGAAACCCCAACAACAATCCGGAGAAAGAGGATACAACCATACCAGGAATATGAACAAAAGTCTTATCCTGTTGGAAATCATGCCACCCTTGGGAGAGCACTGAGAGTTTCTTAAGTATCCTTTCATCATCGTGAATGTTCACTTTGTTTAAAAACAATTTGTTTGAAAAAATTTTGTTGGTTTAAAAGCAATGATATTTTATCAATTAAAACATGCAAACCATTTGTTGAATTGAAACAAATAAGAGTGCAAATAATTGGATAAAAGGCTCAAATTGATTTGATGGAATGGTAGTCTGCAAATGGCAAGACTCCATAGATCTGTACAAATTTGAAATCGGTGATATATTTTAGAAGAGGGCTACATTGAACATAATGACCATTTCTCTACCAATTTGAATTCGATGTATTTGAAACTTCCGTTGACGATGACTGAGCGAGAATTTCTGACGCAAAGACAACTGTGAAATAGAAAGTCTTGTCAGGATGCAGTTACTTGCCAAATCCCTAATTTTGCCTAGATTTCCCCAGGATGAGGTACTCAATCTAGCGGGATGCAAATTCATTTTTTCATGTCTCTAATTTTTACCTGGATCGCCCTTTCGGGTTTTCCACCGAGACGCTCATTTTTGCCTAAGCCGCCCTTTCGGGTTTTCAACTTAGCGAGCTATTCTCTTTTTCTTTTTAGGCGAAGTATTTCTTGACTGCATCTGAATTCACAGGACGAGTGAAATCCTCCCCATCCATAGTTGTGAGAATCAAAGTACCGCCTGAAAAGGCTCTCTTAACAACATATGGACCTTCATAGTTTGGAGTTCACTTGCCCCTGGAATCGGGCGCGAAAGACAAAACTTTCTTGAGCACAAGGTCACCTTCTCGGAACACACGAGGCTTGACCTTCTTATCGAATGCTTTCTTCATTCTCTGCTGATATAACTGACCATGGCACATGGCAGTCAATCGCTTTTCTTCAATTAGATTCAATTGGTCGTAACGACTCTGAACCCATTCAGCATCAGTCAACTTGGCCTCCATCAAGACTCTCATTGATGGGATCTCCACCTCTACTGGGAGTACAACCTCCATGTCGTAAATAAGAGAGAAAGGGGTTGCCCCTGTTGAAGTGCGGACAGATGTACGATATCCATGCAAAGCAAATGGCAGCATCTCGTGCCAATCTTTGTACGTGATTGTCATCTTCTGGATAATCTTCTTGATATTCTTATTAGCAACTTCAACAACCCCATTCATTTTGGGTCTGTAGGGAGAGGAATTATGGTGTGCAATCTTGAACTCAGCGCACAACTCTTTCATCATTTTGTTGTTCAAGTTAGATCCATTATCAGTAATGATCTTATCAGGCACACCATAACGGCATATAAGCTGATTCTTGACAAACTTCACGACCACCTGCCTGGTCACATTCGCATACGACGCAGCTTCAACCCATTTGGTGAAGTAGTCAATTGCTACGAGAATAAACCTGTGCCCGTTGGACGCCTTCGGTTCAATCATGCCAATCATGTCAATTCCCCACATAGAGAAAGGCCATGGTGATGAAATCACATTCAGAAGTGTCGGAGGAATATGAATCTTGTCCGCATAAATCTGACACTTGTGGCATTTCTTCACGTATTTGCAGCAGTCAGACTCCATTGTCAGCCAATAGTAGCCTGCTCTCAACATCTTTCTAGCCATGGCATGTCCATTGGAATGTGTACCAAATGAACCCTCATGGACCTCAGTCATCAACAGGTCTGCTTCGTGTCTATCCACGCATCTGAGCAAGACCATGTCAAAATTTCTCTTGTAAAGCACTTCGCCATTGAGGTAGAAACTGCCTGCTAGTCTCTTCAAAGTTTTCCTGTCTTTCACAGATGCCCCAGATGGGTACCTCTGGTTCTGGAGGAAATTTTTGATATCAAAATACCAAGGCTGATCATCTTTGAATTCTTCAACTGCAAATACATGAGTTGGTCTGTCCAAGCGCATCAAAGTGATATTGGGAACTTCATTCCAATACTTCACCATAATCATGGAAGCAAGCGTAGCAAGCGCATCTGCCATCCGATTATCTTCTCGAGGGATATGATGGAAGTCAACTTCTGTAAAGAACGTTGAAATCCTCCTCGCATAATCTCTATACGGAATGAGACCTGGCTGATTCGTCTCCCATTCACCCTTGATCTGATTGAACACCAGGGCCGAATCACCATAAACATCGAGATGCTTGATCCTCAGATCGATGCATTCTTCCAATCCCATAATGCAGGCTTCGTACTCCGCCATATTATTTATGCATTTGAAAGTTAGCCTTGCTGTAAAAGGAATATGTGTGCCCTGAGGAGTAATGATTACTGCCCCAATTCCATTTCCGTACTGGTTTACAGCGCCATCAAACACCATCGTCCATCTGGAACCAGGTTCGGGACCTTCATCAAGTGTAGGCTCATCGCAATCTTTCATCTTCAAATATAGAATTTCCTCGTCTGGGAAGTCGTAATGAACTGACTGATGATCTTCAATCGGCTGGTGTGCCAAATGGTCAGCCAAGATACTACCTTTAATAGCTTTCTGAGCTCGATACTCGATATCATACTCAGACAACAACATCTGCCAACGGGCAATTCTCCCTGTTAAAGCAGGCTTCTCAAAAATGTACTTGATCGGATCCATTCTGGATATCAACCAAGTCGTATAATTTATCATATACTGGCGTAAACGCTTAGCGGCCCAAGGTGCGCTTTTGTAGTAAAGCGCCCTCTAAGGTGCGCTGTCTATTCCAGTTTTTGGCGTAGTGAAGCCAAAGCACAGCATGTTTTCTCAAGCATTGAGTATCGAGACTCACAATCGGTGAACTTCTTACTCAGGTAGTAGATAGCATACTCTTTCTTCCCTGATTCATCTTGCTGACCGAGGACACAACCCATCGAGTCTTCAAGAACAGTCAGATACATGATCAGAGGTCTTCCTTCCACAGGCGGAGACAAGATCGGAGGTTCAGAAAAATATTCCTTGATACTATCGAAAGCTTTCTGGAAATCCTTGGTCCAATCATGAGATTGATCTTTCCGGAGGAGCTTGAATATCGGCGCACATGTGGCAGTCATGTGGGATATAAATCTGGAAATGTAATTCAAGCGGCCAAGAAAACCTCGGACTTGCTTTTCAGTTTTGGGCGCAGGCATCTCTTGAATTGCTTTGACCTTTGCAGGATCAACCTCAATACCTCACTCGCTGACAATAAAGCCCAATAACTTACCAGAACGGACTCCAAATGTACACTTGTTCGGATTCAGACGAAGCTTATACTTCCTCAAACGCTGAAAAAGCTTCAACAAGTGCTCAACATGTTCAACTTCCGTTCTAGACTTAGAAATCATATCATCGACATACACTTCAATCTCCTTGTGCATCATATCATGAAACAAGGTAGTCATGGCTCGTTGATACGTGGCTCCGGCGTTCTTCAAACCGAAGGGCATCACTCGATAACAGAATGTTCCCCAAGGTGTGATGAATGTTGTCTTCTCCATATCCTCGGGTGCCACTTTGATTTGATTATATCCGGAAAATCCGTCCATAAACGAAAAGACTTTGAATTTAGCTGTATTATCTACCAACATGTCAATGTGTGGTAGAGGAAAATCATCTTTTGGACTAGCTTTATTAAAATCTCTATAGTCCACACACATTCGGACTTTTCCATCTTTTTTAGGCACGGGCACAATATTGGCCACCCATAGAGGATATGTAGAAGTCACCAGAAACCCCGCATCAATTTGCTTCTGAACTTCCTCTTTGATCTTCACTGCCATATCTGGATGAGTTCTTCTGAGCTTCTGCTTCACAGGCATGCACTCAGGCTTTAAAGGCAGGAAATGTTGCACAATATCTGTATCTAGACCCGGCATGTCTTCGCACGACCAAGCGAAGATATCGGAATATTCTCGTAGCAAACTGATCAACCCCTTCTTGACAGATTCTTCCAAGAGTGCCCCAATCTTGACCTCTCGAACACAATCTTCAGACCCCAAGTTGACTGTTTCCAGATTCTCGAGATGCGGCTGAATGATTTTCTCTTCGTGCTTAAGTAGACGGGTAATCTCATCAGGAATCTCTTCAACATCATCTTCCTCTGCCTCGAATACAGGGAATTCAAAATTGGGAGATGGCGTTGGATCATTATGTTCAATGGTTTTTCGAATCAACCTGCATAATGATTTTGGATAATGAAAAGCTTTAGAGTTTAAATAAACAAATCATTATGCAGATGAAAAGATTGATTTTATTCTTGTTTTTATGGTTTTTTGTGATCACCAATTTCATGCAAAAAAGCGAAAAGGGAAAACAATTAGAAAAACAAATGTTTAACATGAATTTACTGAATGAAATATCATTGTATATATGATGCCAATAATGTCATCACTCCTCCTTTTGGCATGGGAGAAGGGTTTTTAAATAAATTGAATCATTACTCTGATCTATGAATGACTGTAGGAACATCTACAGCGACCCAATTGTGGCAGATCCCACCAGGGATGACAAAATTGTCGGAGTCCTCTGCATCCTCTTCCATGATAGCAGCAGCTTCTTCATCTTGATCGGCGTGGATGAAACCTCCACTCTTGAACAGCCCTTTGTCGTTGAAGACCCCAGAAGAAAAGCCAATGCCAGCCCGGGACTTGTTATCTTCAAGCTCAATCACCTTTCCTAAACCAGCAACTGCACCACATTCAATGGCCAGTTTCGCATCTTTATAGGAAGCAAATGAGGGAGTTCTCTTATCAATCGGTTCAGCAATAGATAAAGCTTGGAAATGGGTTCCAACTTCATCCTCAGCATCAATGTATGAGAAGGAAGACAAGTGACTAACCAGGAGAGCCCTTTCTCCCCCTACCACAACCAGTTTCTTATTCTTAACGAATTTCAGCTTCTGGTGTAGGGTGGATGTCACGGCGCCAGCCTCGTGAATCCATGGTCTACCAAGGAGACAGCTATAAGATGGGTGGATATCCATAACCTGGAAGGTGATCTGGAAATCACTTGGTCCAATCTTGATTGGGAGATCAACTTCCCCAATCACGGTCTTACGCGACCCATCAAAAGCTTTCACAACAACACCACTCTGCCTCATGGGAGGCCCTTGATATGACAATCTAGAGAGAGTGGACTTCGTCAATACATTTAGGGATGACCCAATGTCCACCAGCACGTTGGACATGGCGTCGTCTTTGCAATTCATTGAAATGTGTAAAGCCATGTTGTGGTCTCTTCCCTCCTCAGGGAGATCAGAGTCACAGAAACTCAAATTGTTACAAGCAGTGATATTTGCAACAATGCTATCGAACTGTTCTATTGTGACGTCGTGATCAACATAGGCCAGATCTAAAACTTTCTGCAGAGCCTCCCTATGGGGTTCTGAATTCAGGAGCAGAGATAGTACAGAGATCTTAGACGGCGTTTGTAGAAGCTGGTCTACAACATTGTACTCACTCTTCTTGATGAGCCTCAGCATCTCATCACAATCTTCTTTCGAATCACCACTAGGGCCAACAGAAGGAGGAGTTAACAATGTAGAGGAGGATTTAGCAACAGGTGCCGGATTCGGAGCATTAACAGCATTCCCGATCGGGCGCTCAGCAAAATCAGCATTGGTTTGAGGCTTGGGAGGTGCAGAAAACACACGACCACTGCGAGTCAGACCACTCACATCAGCAATATTTACAATGGAGGAGGAAGGCAAAGAAACTTCTTTCCCATCTTCCACAGCAACAACACTGTAACGAAAGGGAATTGCTTTATCAGATGAATAAGGTACAGGACCTGCAGGCTTGATAATCAGGGAAGGAGAAACCTTCTGCTTGCTACCATCATATTTGATGACAACAGGATCAGGTATCCGAAACACTGGAGAGATTACGTTGACTTCTGGCTCTTCCTCGTCAACATTCTTGTTCTGAAGGATCTCAATAATTCCCTCATCCAGCATCTTCTGAAGATCTTTGCGCACCTGGCGACAACCCAATCTATTAACAGAACAAATTCGACACCGGTCATGATCGTGCTCACAGTAACTATAGTCACATAACAAACGATGCATTCCCACTAGAGATTGTCGAATATGACTGACATATTTGACCTTCTACTTGCCAGGGCAACCCTGGACCATGTTAACTGACTTCCCATGCTCGGGCAATGGGTTCTTTTTAACGTTAGGACGAACATCCTCAAAGCTCAGAATTCCGCACCTCATAAGGTCTTGAACCTTAGTCTTCAACGGATAGCAATTCTCTATGTCATGACCAGGAGCACCCGAATGATAAACACAGTGCAGCTCGGGCTTATACCACCACTGAGGGTTAGCAGGTATAGCCGGTGGGTCCCTTGGTGTAATCAGCTTCCTCTCTATCAAAGAGGAATACAATTCTGCATGTGACATCGGAATAGGATCAAAGGTGACCCTTTTCCTCTCGTAATTTGAGCTAGCTGGATTACTGTTGTTGCGAGGCTGGTAGGCCTGCTGCTGAGGGCGATGTTGTTGCTGCTGATATTGCTGAGGTGGTTGTTGATGATTGTGATGTTGATATGGCTGATTATCATGGAAAACAGGTGCTACATGAGCCACCTAATGTTGATTACTGGCTGGCCGCACAGTCTTCCTCTTCACAGAGGGTCTTCTGGATTTCACATGGGAGGTCACGGCATGTGCCTCTCCATCTCTCTTCTTGGCAAATGCTCCATATCGTTTGGAAGAAGAGCCTTCATCCCTGGTTAGCCGACCTTCTCTAACCCCTTCTTCTAGTCGCATCCCCATGTTCACCATTTCAGTGAAATCAGAGGGAGCACTAGCGATCATCCGCTCATAGTAAAATGAACTCAAAGTCTTCAAAAAGATTTTGGTCATTTCCTTCTCTTCCAGCGGAGGCACAATCTGAGCTGCTAACTCTCGCCACCTCTGGGCATACTCTTTGAAAGTCTCCTTGTCCTTCTGGGACATGGCTCGCAACTGATCCCGATCGGGAGCCATATCCACGTTATATTTATATTGCTTGACGAAAGCCTTGCCAAGATCATTGAAAGATCGGATGTTCATACTGTCAAGACCCATATACCATCTAAGAGTAGCACCAGACAGACTGTCCTGAAAATAATGGATGAGCAACTGATCATTTTCAGTCTAAGTTGACATCTTCCTGGCATACATGACCAGGTGGCTGAGAGGGCAGGTGTTCCCCTTGTACTTTTCAAAGTCGGGTACTTTGAATTTTACAGGAATTTTGACGTTGGGAACCAAACACAGCTCGGCAGCAGATTTGCCAAACAAATCCTTTCCTCGAAGGGTCTTCAATTCCTTGCGCAGCTCAAGAAATTGGTCATTCATCACGTCCATCTTCTCATGAACATCTGGGCCCTCAAACGGCTCAGAATGATAGATGGTGTCGTCTACCCTAGGCACGGTATGCACGACAGGAGGAGGAATAGCAAGGACCGGGCTAGATGTCGGCATAGAAGCAAATGTTGGGGCAGGAATGTCAGGCATAAAGCCAGGAGGCATCCCCCACGGAAACCCGGACGGCATGGCTGTTGGCACGGAGTGGGCACTGGCAGCTGGCACTGTCGAAGAGGCAATCTCAGAAATAACGGTCCTCTGGGGAAGAGTTGCAGGTGGAGGAGAAGACTGGCTCTGGGCAGCCAAGAACTGTTCCATCAAAGCGCTCAATCTGGCAACTTCTTCCTTCAACTCACGGTTCTCTTGCTCGAGGTGCTCCATCAATCTTGCAGAGTTGGTTCTGGTGTAGTACCGATGAGTCAGCTTGTCTTCAAAATAAATGAAGAGCAACAGTGTTAGGCCACAAACAAGAAGACCAGAACAAAACCTGCTTATGCGCATGATGCATGCAATGCTTGTGCATATGATTTGTTTTTATATTTCAAAGGAATTTTTTAGGGTATTATTTGCAAGTTTTGAAATTTTAAACATTTTGATCGCATATGGAAAATATCTCATCAAATATATTTGAGAAAAGAAGTACATCATTCTCAATCATATTACAAGAGAAAAGGAACATAAACATCCTATGGATCCCTAGAAGCTCGGGATGCAAGAAGATAAGCTGCACGAAGCCTCTTCACCTCTCTCTCGTAGGCTGCTTCCATATCCGCTTTCTCTTTGGCTAGTCGATCATACTTCCTCTTCCAGAATTTGGAAGACTGAGGAAGTAGAGAAGTCCAGGCATCATCAGGATCATCAATAACTTGATGCTCGAGGAACTCAATCAGAGCGTCCTTCTCCTTAAGCTGTTGAAGCAACTCTTCTCTTTCACGGATCCAGGCACGTGAAAGGTCTTCGTCTCTTAACTCCTCTACTCCTTGGTTAGGGAGGGTTGAAGGCCCAGCCACAACCATAGGTGTAGGTCTTGGATAGTCATAAGGCATGAGATACTCAAATGCTCTCTTCCTTACCCAATCAGTATACGGCTCCAAAGCTATGCAGTTCTTCGGACCCAACTCATTCCTACCCTTCTTGTGAATCTTGCGCCAAGCGCGAACCATCCTAGCTTTCAGGCCTTGGGGATCTTTACCCTCCTGAAAGAACACACCTTCTAACAGAATGTTATTAGGTTTATCCTTTAGGGGGAACCCAAGCTGACGACGTGCTAAGATAGGGTTGTAGCTAATCCCACCACATGTACCAAGAAGAGGCACATTGGAGAATTCACCACAAGAATCAATGATCTGGACACCATCATATGCACGATTATACCAAGAGATATCATCATTAGTGAGAGACATGAGTCTCGTAGACCACCGTAGACATCCCTTGTTCTCCTTGAAAGCGACCGTCTGAGGTAAGTGAGAAATAAACCACTTATACAACAGAGGCAAACAGCACACAATAGTGCCACTACCCTTTGCATTCCTCAGATGCAAAGAGAAATAGGTATCACCCCAACAGAGTCGGAACGGGATTAAGAACAGAAAAGATCCTAATAGTGTTCACATCCACAAATTTGTCGATGTTGGGGAACAATACCAATCCATATATGAGAAGCACGAATATGGCTTCAAAGGCATCCTCACTCATGGCCTTCCCATACGCGGTAGCTTGAGCGACGAGGAACTCAGAAGGGAGACCTTGAATTCCACCTTTGGTAGTCATATGAGCTTCAATCAGGGATTCATCTATGTGCAACAAGTCTGCTATCTCTCGAGAAGTAGGAATACTCTCCAAACCACTGAACGGCACCTGATCCAGAATAGGTATTCCCACAAGATGAGCATACTCCTCAAGCGTAGGCAATAGCTGAAAATCCGGAAAAGAGAAGCAGTGATACAGAGGATCATAGAACTGGACCAAAGTACCCATCAACCCTTCATCAACCTGAGTAGTCAGAAGAGGCAGAAGCTTCCCAAAGCGAGCTTCGAAACCCAAGGGATCTAGTACATAAGATGTTAGATTCCTTAACTCTTTCAGATCGGGCTGTCGGAAGTTGTACTTCTTTGTATGCCTTTTTTGTCTTTCCATTTCTGAAAATTTTGCAAATAAACCCCTTAAGTTCCTTGAAAATTTCTTTTTTTCGGATGATATGGATGCGAATGGGTGCATGAATGCATGAATGCAACAATCACACTCAAGGATCAAGCAAAGCACACCAAACAAAGGTCATGGGAAAGCTCATAGCATCCTTAATATCATTCATCCATTTTGGTGGATTATGGTTTACACCTTATCAACATCCAAGTTCCATTGATATTAACGATGCATGAACCGGCTCAATCATCCTTAATATCAATCATCCGTTTTGGTGGATTATGGTTTACACCTTATCAACACCCAAGTTCCATTGATATTAACGATGTCTGAACGACTCAACCATGAATCACGGGTTTGCTGCGAGTCACGAGCATGGAGTCTCGGTTAAGAACCACCCAAAGGGAGTGTACTATGGTTTAAACCTGCCGAACATGTTCTACAAGAGGTTCCCATAGTCATCATCCCATCTTTCGAATATTATCGGAGGAACAAATACTCGTATTCCAAAAATATTCTCAAGAGAGACTCTTATGAGTGTAGTATCGCGTAACAATCGCATCAAATCTTACATTTGAACGACCTCCGCACTACGTCCTAAAAATAGGCCAAGATGGGCTTGGTAAACTAAGGTCCTTGGCTTCTAAGGCACATGTTGAAAGAATAATGCCTAACCACAAATAACTTGTGTGACATTATTAATCCAACATGACCTCCACCAAGTGAATGGACTCGCAAGTCAACTTGCTAAGGAATAACTCCATACAAGTCGACGAGACTATGCCATTCTCCTATCCTAATGTGCACTTGAGTTCGGGTATAGAAATCATCTCACAAAGATCACCAAGCAAACAAGCAATTGATATATCAAGCAATTCAATCATTACAATCAATACAGTAATCCCAAATTGCACCAAAAATATGTCATAAACAATAGACAATATAATACAACAAAGTGTGAAAAGTAGGCAAACCCACTAGGAAGATAATTTTTATCCCCAGCAGAGTCGCCACTTTTCTGTAGCGGTGTATTCGTCACTTTATGATTTATTGACTAAATCAAAAGCAAAGCATACAAAGATAGAGTCGCCACCACACTTCTATTTATCCAAAGGAATGGCTATAAAGCGAACAAAAGCCTAAGAAGTTTTACGCAAAGAAAACTAATAAAAGGTCAGAGATCTGGGTAAGGGGGTTGGTTATGTCATGGGAAGGTGTTAGGCACCCACAACATCCTAGGTACTCCTAGGGAACCTCTTTTCACAAATTGTTGTAAAATATTGTTTATGACATTTTTATTGTGCAAACATGATTGAAGAGATGAGAAAAGAATATACAAGTTATTTACATTTTTGTGTTTGGATGGATGAAACCCATTGCCTACGTACCTTTCATGAAAGATAAGGATCAAAATGCTATAGTTCGGCTAAAAGATTTCAAAAAGTGAATGAATTGATTTTAAACAAAAGCCTTAAGGTCTTTCGTTATCAAAGGGAGAAAACTCAACCTAAATCAACAACAAGTCCACCATGTGAGAACAGCTTCAACGTGCTAGTGAGGGGTTAACCCTATAATAAGCAGGGAAGTCTTACAATTCAATCACTAAGGACAAAAGGTGAGATTCACATCAACCACTAAGATAACTCAGATCTATGGCTAATGCATGAAAATTTGATTAAGAAGTGATCATTGAAATCACAAAAGACAATTGAGTGAGTGGAATTAACCAATTAGAAGTATTCACAAAGATGGTCAAAGTTGACATTAAGTTCAATTCAAAATAAGTATTATGAAAACAAAGTTTGAAAATCAAAGGCATAAGGCCTAGGTTTCTAGTTTTGAAAACAAGTCAAAATGTTTGCACATCTGGTTTTGGGTATAAGATGAAGATATGGATCAAGGTTAAGCATGCGAAAGGTGAGGGTTAAGGGACAAAGCCACAAACAGGGTTGCTTTCTCAAGATCATAGAAATGATCCAAGTAAGTTCCTTTGGAATAGTCTAGCACAGGGAAAAAGCAAGATAAAACATGCATCAGGGGAAACAAGCAAGAGGAAACAAGATGCCAATAGCTGGTCTTACACTCGACTCCAAGGAAATGGAATGCCAATCAATGGTCTTAAATCCAACTCCTAACAGCACAAAGGAAACAAATGCAATAAGCAAGAGGAAACAAGTTGCCAATATATGGTCTTACACTTGACTCCCAGGAAATGGAATGCCAATCAATGGTCTTAGTTCCAACTCCTACCAGATCACAGGAAACAAATGCCAATAGCTGGACTTACAATTGACTCCTCAAAGGACAAGGTAAATGCCACAAAGTATGAGTAATGATCATGGAAATGATAAACAAGTAATGCTCAAAAATGAAAACAATGCACAAAGGCACACACAAACATCAATGCACAGATGAACAAACAATCACACACTATACAAAAACAAGAGGCTACACACAAAGGGTGGGCTTTAGTCAAGGGGTCATGTCAACCTCGACAAGCAAACCGGCTGTATAAGTGTAAACAGAAGCTCTTAACCACTAACATTGAGAGTTAGGGTGAGCAGATGAAATGGGAAATGAGGGTTAGACCTCATGGCTCTTAACCCTGGCCTGGGTGAGCTCAAGACACTGAAAGTGTGGGGATCCAGAATGAGGGACCCTATTCCACATGACTGACACAATAGACAAGATTTTGGGGTGTTATTCAAAATGCATCAGCACGTAGTGCGAGCAAGATGAAAGACTCAACTGAATAGCAGGGGATGGATTGCACATCCCTTTTATCTGCCAATGCCTCTTCACTTAGGAGGTCTTCACATATAACCATGCCTCATTGAGGTCTTTAGCACAAAGTTAAACAATAAAAAACATGGCCTCTTAAGGAGGGCTTAAGACAGGTGCCTGCCAAAGATAGCAGGTCTTCCAGACTACATGGAGAAAAGAAATTACCTAAGTGGTATGCCAACCACAAGCAAAGCAAGGCAACTCAAGTAATGAGTTAAAGCTACTAAAGTACATGTAAAAAAGGCTAGTCAGTTAGTAACTCAGACAGGTAAACAGAAAACAGACAAAACCAATCAACAGTGTTACACAAAGCAAAGTACAAAGTGCAAGCAACTCAAATTGTTTCATCATTCAAATGACCTACAAAATAGCAAGGTTAGTTAACCAAAGTAACTTGTATCTCAAGCAATGAGATCATATCATCCATTAGCACTAATTGCTTGAACCTGAAAGGCAAAGCTCAAATTGTGAGTACAAACCCCTAGGGCAAAGCCTAGGGTCAAAGTCAAAGCAAAAAGTCAAAACAGCAACCAACATTCAACATAAAGCTCATTTAAACAAGTGAGAACATGTCCTAAAAAGGACCAAGTCAAAAGCATTAAGCAAGGTCATGTAGTGAGCAAGAGAAGACAAAGGCAATTTCAAAGCACACAATTGATCATTAAGAATAAAAATTCCATATCAAAACAGAGATGAATCAAAAAATCATGGAAATTTTTATGTGCACACAATAGGTCAAACATAATCATCATGCCAAAAATTACAATCAATAATATCCAATTGACCTAGAAATGAAAATGCACAAGTATGACATCAAATTTTGTGACACACATTGTCACACCATACAATCATGTGTCTAAAACAGAAATGGAAAATGAGAAAAATATACAATCAAGCCTCAAACATCAAGCAACATGTTGGGAATCATCATACAAAATTTCATGGCAATTGGATCATTATTGAGCATTTCACACTAGAAAGAATGAAGTAATGTCACATTTGCATACATGTTCAATCAACAGTCCACAATTCAAATTCCAGAGATGATAAAATCATGAAACCATCACCAAAAAATAATAGACAAACACATGAACATTTTGCAAAAAATTGGGAATTAATTGGATGTGTTTTCAATTTTTAATGATTTTTCAAAGTTGGATAAAAAATATGAAGTAAAATGCATCATGTACATGGAAATAAATGGAGGGAAAGGAGAAATTGAATTAAGTTTGAAAAAGCGTTGGCTGCAAGGATCGAAGCGTGTGCGAGTGAAAAAATGAAGCGCTGAATCAAACAATTCCACAATTGCTGGCCCCAGGAATCGAAGTGAGGGAAGGGCAAAACGATGCAGTTTCAATAATGCGCTGGCAACACAGTCAGCGGTCCAAGCATATGTGGCTCGGTCAAACGCATGAGATCCAATCAAAAGGCCAACAAGCATGCACATGTGGACGTGACTAGGACGAACCCTAGGAAAAACCGAAGCGGAGCGCGCGGTGGCCAAGGGCGGAAACCACTGTCTTCTTCATGAAGACGGTGGATGAACAGTAACATCTCATGAAAAAATTTCCAGAATCACGAAAAAATTATATCAATCAAAAGCTCATGCTATGTACATTCTAAATCCAGCATTATTTCACATTAATTCATCACATATCATGCAAATCGAAGAGAAAACATATGAATCTACAAAACTTCTAACATGCATAACTCACTCAATAATCATCCAAATTCTATGAAATCTATATCAGAATGATCAGCAGGCAAAGATCTACTTAAACATATGCATAAAATAAAGAAAGGTAATGGTCGAATTTTAACCTCTTGAAGAACAGAACAATGAAACAGTGGATCCAAGGTCTTGCAAGTGTCTAAATCAACTCCTGAGCTCTTGTTATGAAGCTTTATGCACCAAGAAACGACTGAAAGCCCTCAAATCCAACTCAATTTCAGAACTCCATTTTCACATTCATGTGCTTGTATGGCTCGAAATCTAGCTCAAATGAACAGTCCAGATGATGATTCTTGCTCAGTATTACACAGGGGTCACGAATATGCAAAGAGAATAAAGGTTTGTGTCAAGAAATTTGGATTTTCAAAGAGAGAAAATTTTGAAGAAATTTGGAAATTCTCAGATCTGAGTGTTGTTCTCCCTCAATGAAATTAGGGTTTTGCTTTTATATGGTCTGCTAATGATACTGAAACGAAAATTAAGCCAAAGCTAAGCATGATTAGTGAAATAGGAGGTGTAGTGTAAAAAATGCAAGTGAGCTTAGCATGTACATGCTATACGTGAACAGTACCATGCTGGGCCTTGAAATCACTTAAAATCAGCCAATAATCAACATGGAATTGGTATTTTGCATGCATGATCAATAAAATTTAAATTCTTGATTTTTACTCCAAAATGTTCATGCATGGACAAATGGTCATGTGAACAAATTTCATGCAATGCCATGTTGGATTTGGAAATTATAGGTCATGAGAAGAAATATGCAAAAAGAGGCACTCAATTTGGAGCTTTGGATCAAAAGTTATGGCTTGTTGAAGTTCCATGCACACTTGGCAATTATTTGATCATAACTTCTCAACCATTCATCAGATGCTCATGATCTTGGACGTTTTGGAAATGGGAGAGAGAGATCTTAAACTTTCATGTTGGACAAAATTTCATTTGAAGCTTCTTTGATGTTTGAAAGTTAAGTTGAATGTGGACTGAAAACTTGTGGGAAATTTTTGACTTGACCTCAAAATCTTCAATATGGATGTTTGAAATGTCAAATGAACCTTGTTTGAACATGAATGAAGTGTCCCTATCACCTCCCTAACCTCAAAGTCCTTAGTTGACTATGCAGTGGACTGTTTGGGTCTTCAGATGACCTGAAAATGCGTTGATGAATTTGAATCTCCAACACCTGGGAAAAATGCTCCAAAATGGAACCATAACTCATATAAGCTCATCAAAATGATCATATGGTCCTCATCTCAAGAAAATACCATCATCTCTTGCACAAAGGATGCTCAGGAAGTGCTTGACCTGTGTTTGCTTAAGCTGCAAGTAACAAAGATTAATGACATATTTTTGTACTTTTTTGTTAGTAAATGAAATGATAAAAGCAATGATATACAATGCAAGTATGCCTGGTGATCAAAACCACTCAAAAGAGATCCCTACCCATAGGGGAAAGGAAGCCAAGATGCTCAAAGATCCTTGAGGCTATGCAATGAAGTGCTATGATGCCATGAGGGATCTTAGGGACAAAATTAGGGTCTTACACAACCCAAGCCAATGCGCATCATGTTTTCTCAAGCATAGAATACTAAGTCTCACAGTCGGTGAACTTCTTACTGAGGTAGTAAATTGCATATTCTTTCTTTCCAAATTCAGCTTGCTGACCAAGAACACAACCCATACTATCATCAAGCACAGTCAAATACATGATCAAAGGTCTTCCTGTAACATGCAGAGACAGAATCAGAGGCTCAAGCAAATACTCTTTGATAATATCAAAAGCTTTCTGGGAATCTTAGGTCCAATCACAAGATTAGTCTTTCCGAAGAAGCTTGAATATAGGCACACATGTGGCAGTCATATGTGAGATAAATCTTGAGATATAGTTCAACCGGCCGAGAAAACCTCTGACTTGCTTCTCAGTTTTGGGCGCAAGCATATCTTGTATTGCTTTGACCTTGGCGGGATCAACTTCAATACCCTTCTTGCTGACAATGAAGCCCAACAACTTACCAGAACAAACACCAAAAGTACACTTATTGGGATTCAAGCGGAGTTTATATTTCCTCAAACGCTGGAATAACTTCAACAAATGCTCAACATGCTCTTCTTCATCACTCGATTTAGCAATCATATCATCAACTTCAATATCTTTATGCATCATATCATGAAAAAGAGTGGTCATAGCTCTCTGGTATGTTGCACCAACATTCTCTATAACACAATGTTCCCCAGGGTGTAATGAATGTGGTCTTCTCCATATCTTCAGGTGCCATCTTGATTTGATTATAACCGGAAAATTCACCCATAAACGAAAAGACTTTAAATTTATTTGTATTGTCTACCAACATATCAATGTGTGGCAGAGGAAAATCATCTTTCGGACTGGCTTTGTTCAAATCTCTATAATCAACGCACATGCAGACTTTTCCATCTTTCTTAGGAACATGCATAATATTGGTCACCCACTGCGGATATTCGGAGGTGTAGCGGTGTATTCGTTACCATTGGAGATATTGACTAAATCCAAGGTAAATCATACAAAGTCGAGTCGCCACCGCACTTCTATTTATCCAAAGGAATGGTTAGAAAGCGAACAAAAACCTAAAGAGTTTTACAAACAAAACTAGTAAAAGAAACAGAGATCTGGGTAAGGGGGTTGGTTATGCAATGGGAAGGTGTTAGGCACCCAAAACATCCTAGGTACTCCTAGGGAGCCCTTTTCACACTTGTTGCAAAGGTTATTGTTTTTGTGAAATTTTATTTGTGCAAACATGATTGAAGAGATGAGAAGAGAATATACAAATTATTTACATTTTGTGTTTGGATGGATAAACCCATTGCCTACGTACCCTCTTATGAAAAGATTAGGATCAAAACCTCGTAGTTCGGGTAAAAAATTTCAAAACAAATGAGTGGATTGATTGGTCCAAAATCCTTAAGGTCTTTTGTTATCAAAGGGAGAAAACTCAACCTGAAAAACCACAAGTCCACCATGTGAGGATAGCTTCAACATGCTAGTGAGGGGTTAACCCTATAATAAGCATGGAAGGCTCATTGTCCATCACTACAAAGGTGAGTATTACATCTACCACAAAGATAACTCAAACCTAATAGCTAAAGGTTATGGAAAAATTTGATTAAGAAGTGATCATTGAAACCACAAAAGAAACATTTGAATGGGTTATATTTACCAATTAGAAGTATATACAAAAATGGTCATAGTTGACTTAAAGATTCAATTCAAAATGAGTGTTATGAAAAGAAAGTTTGAAAATCAAAAGCATAAGGCTTAGGTTTCTAATATTGAAAACAAGTCAAATGTTTGCACAAAAAGGTTTTGGTTTGGGTTAGGATGGAGAAATGAAGGAAATGGGTTAAGTTCTAAAGAGAATAAAAAGATGATGGTTATGGAATGATAACCACACTAGGAGTTCCTCTCTTGAGATCATATAGATGATCCAAGTAAGATCCTTTGAAATAAGCAAGCACAAAGCAAAAGCAAACACACAAATCTCAAAAGAGATCCTCAATAAAAGGAAACAGAATGCCAATACATGGACTTACACCCGACTCCTAACAACAAAAAGAAACAGAATGCCAATACATGGACTTATATCCGACTCCCAACCATAAAAAACAAACATCAAAAGAAAACACATCAAAAGCAAACATCACAATCTATATACATACAAGAGGCTTCAAACAATGGGTGGGCTTTAGTCAAGAGGGGTCATGTCAACCTCGACAAACAAGCCAAACTGTACAAGGGTAATCTGTAGCTCTTAACCACTAACATTGAGAGTTAGGGTGAAGCTGATCAAAATGGAAATGAGGATGAGACCTCATGCTCTTAACCCTGGCCGGGGTGAGTTCATGACAAAGAAAGCGTGGGGATCCAAAAAGTGAGATCCTATTCCACTTGACAGACACTGGACAAAGATCTTGGGTACATGTTCAGAAGCATCAGCACGTAGTGCGAGCATAATGAACGACTCACTGAATAACAGAGGATTGGCTACTAATCCCTTCTATCTGTCAATTGCCTCAACTCTTGGAGGTCTTATCAGATAACACATGCCTCATCTTGGAGGTCTTTGGCACAATTGTAAACAAACACAAACAGAGCCTCTGAAGGAGGACTTGCCAGCAAAATGACTGCCAAAAAGGTGACAGGACTTCCAGACTACATGAAGTAAGAAGATAACTACCTAAGTGGTGTATCAACCATAATCCAAAGCTCAAGCAAGAGCTAAAAGCAAGCAACTAAGGTACCTGTACAAAAGCTAAACAGTTAATATTTCAGTCAGAAAACCAACAGACAAACAGTGGATCTTTCACAGTTACACAACTCAATGAACAATGCTCAAGCACTCAAAGGAACTCATGAGCTCAAGCACATCAATTAGAACCTACAAAATAAACATATGTTAGAACTCAAATCATTTGCATCTCACAAAGTGAGAACAAATCAACCATCAATTCTAAATGTCCAAACCTGAAACACAAAGCATAGTTAGTTTATGCACAAAACACTAGTACAAAGACTAAGTTCAAAACCAAACCAAATGATCAAAACAGAACTCAATCTTTTACACAATATACATTCAAACAATCTACAAAATGTCCTTAAAAGGAACAGCATCAATTCAATAAGAAAATATCTCAAATGATCTATGCCATGCAATGATCACAAAATGTGCACAAAGTGAACTTCCAATTTAGAAAATTCAAATCAAAACAGAAATGCATGCAATGGCTTTGAAATTTTTTATGCGAGTTCCTTATGTTATGAACAATCGTTATGAAAAAGATCAAATCCAGAAAAGTTCAAATGATGGATGAACAAAAATGCACAAATCCAATGTCAAAAATGTGACACAAATTATCACATACATCTTCATGTGTCAAAAACAATGATAGCATATGAGAAAAAATCCAAACTAGTGCTCAAAAATTCACATCATATATGATCATTAAGCATGCAAAAAATTGGATCAATTGGCTCAAAGATGAAGATTTCACAATACAATGAATGCAACATATCAATTTAGCATAGCATGGATTCAAAATTTCACACATCACAAACCAGACATCAACAATTCACAAAATTAATAGCATAAAAAGCTAGACATTCATACAAAACTAGGAAAAAAATTGGAGTTAAATTGGATCATTTTTCTATTTTTTATGATTTTTCTAAGATGACCAAAATAAATGAAATAAACAAATAAAATGGAGGGAAAAGCAATTATTTGAATCAATTCAGAAAATACATGAGCCGTAGATCTTGGCGCGCATGGCAAGCCAATGGTCCATATTTAAACGCTCAAAGCGCACCGTTTCATTAAACACGCTGGCAGCACACTCAGCAAGTCAAAGCACGCATGGCACAGTCAAACAATCCTTGGCCAATCAAACAGACACGCAAGGCAAACGTGGAACACACGTGGACTAAAACCCTAGGAAATAACCAGACGCCGGAGCTACAGTCTCCAGTCGTCTTCCCCGGCTAGCTCCGACGGACATCAACCAATTTTTTTTCAGAATTCATCAAACCATACATCAATCGAACCGTCATGCAACATAGAATCCAAATATCAATTCAAATCAAACTAATTCCTCATGAATTTTCCAGATCGAGCGAAAACATTTCCTAAATCTAAACTGAAAGTTCATCATACATGCTCATTACTTGATCATTTTCAATTCTAAACATATCTACATACTCCACAAAGCAAGATCTACACATCTATGACATGAAATTGGCAAAAAGAGAGATCGAATTTCAACTCACCTTGAACTTGAAGCTTCTGAATTCGTGTTCTCAAGTGCTCTACAGCTCCAGATCTCTTCCACTGAACTTGCCTTGAAGCTTTATGCACAAATAAACGGATGAAGCCACTTAGATCTACCTCAATTTCAAACTTCCATCGCCATGAGAGTGCACACGAACAACTTGAATTCTGCCTCAATTGCAACAAACAGATGGTAAATCTTGCTCAATGAAGCACCAGGATCAATAATCTGCAAGAATCTTTGGTGTTTGTGTGAAGAAAAATGAAATTCGAAGTGAGAGAAAGTTGAGAGAATTCTTCAATTTTTGATCTGAAATTTTCTGTTATGGTTGTTAGGATTAGGGTTTGGCTTATATACTCCTTGTTAATGACCATGTTAATCACACTTTCCATTTGTTAATCAAAATTAAGGAGTATTGAAGTAATTTGCAAAAATGCACATTAAGTTCATGAAGCCATGTTCCACGTGTACAATCCCATGCTATGGTTTGAATTCACTCAAAATCAACCAAGGATCATCATGGAATTGTTGTTTTGCTTGTATCATAAGCCAAACTTGAATTGTAGAAATTCCCTCCAAAATGATAACATGAGAAATGATGAGCATACACACTTTTCCCATGCATGGCAAAGGCTATTTTGAGATGTCTTGATCAAAAGAAACAATTTGTAAAAAGAATGGACCAAATTGGAGCTTTGTATCAAAAGTTATGTCATTTTGAATTTCCATGCACACCTTGTGATCAAATGACCATAACTTCTCAACCAATCATCATATAGACATGAATTAGGACTTTTTGGAAAGGGGAGACAAAGATATACAACCTTCATTTTCACCAAAAATCCATTTGAAACTTCTTTGATATTGATAAGTCAAGTTGAATGTGGACCAAAAACTTACCAAATTTGGAAACTTTGAATTACAGGTCATTTTCCATTTTTAGTAACTTTTGCCATGACCTTTGAATCTTCATGATGTATGATTAGAATGATGAATAGGCCTTGTTTGAATATGATTGAGGTGTCTCAACTCATTTCCCCACCTTAAAGCCCTCAGTTAACTGCACAGTTGACTTTTGGTCCTCAGATGTCCTTGAAATGTCTTGATGAACTTGAGCCTATATCACTTGATAAAATTGCTCCAAAATGGAACCCTAGCTCATGTAAATTCCTTGTAATGATCATGTGATCCTCATCTCAAGAAAATACCTCATCTCTTGCACAAAGGACCTCCTTGAAGCTCTTGACCTGGTGATTGCTTGAGCTACAAACAAAAATGTTAATGACATATTTTTGTGCTTTTGGTTAGTGAATAAAACAAGAAAAAGCAATGATATACAATTCAAGCAATGCCTGGTGATCTCAAACCACTCACAAGAGATCCCTACCCAAAGGGAAAGGGAGCCAAGATGCTCAAAGATCTTTGAGGCTATGCAATGCAATGTTATGATGCCATGAGGGATCTTAGGGACAAAATTAGGGTCTTACAGATGCCCCTATTTAAGGTCATTCTAGCCGGAGAAGTGAAGGTTAAAATCTTCGTCTCGACGAGGTAGAATGGGCTTAAATAATAACAAAGAGACAAATTTTGGTCCCTAAGAGACCTCATAATGCAAATGTATGTATGCAAAACAAACAAACTCTGTGGGGAATATGTGTCCATAAAGAAGAAAAAAAGACATCAGATGAAATTGACAATCCATAGGAGTAATTCACTCCAAAATGGAACAGAGACTCTACCGGGGACTCTCATGGGGATAAGAAAAGAAACGCGTGAGCAGGTCACGACTCAAAACTTGGGGAGTAAAGGACTGAAACTGCGTGAGCAAGTCACGACTTGACACTGGGGAAAAGAGTTTCCAAAGGGAAATAAATCCAATGGAAGGACATCGAGCTGACTCAAAGATGCATGTATTGGGGAATATGCCAACACAGCAGAACTATCCACAATGGATACTTCGGATAAAAATCCAGACTCAGGCTGGGGAAAGATTTGAACAAAATATCCCTGCTGGGGAAAATACATGTATTGGGGAATACGCCAACACAACAAAACTATCCGCAATGGATACTTCGGATAAAAATCCGGACAAAACAATCCACTAAGGGACTTCGCTGGGGATGTCTAAAAAAAGACTCTCCTGGAGAAGCAACGGGATGAGGTGTTACCAGTTACTGGGTAACAACCTCAATGAGACATGTGATCTGATCACCGGTATAAGGGTGAGAGATCAACAAGCTCGGGAAGAATGAATATCTAAGACCGGTATAAGGGTGAGAGATATCAATCAACCAAATCATCTGAGGAAGACCTAAAAAAGGTATATCTCAACTCAGGAAAATCTGACTCCACAGGGGACCAAGGTCATAATAGGGAGCAGAAGGAAGGAACACCAGGGATACCGGTTACTGGGCATATAATAGGTGACCAACCAAATCGTGAATTGGGGAATATTCCCAAAACACTCATCATCCAAAAAGGAGGGCTGAAAAAGCAAACTCAACTTACAGGATGGACATTCGATTCCGCAAAAGGAATACGAATCTTACTTGAATGGGGAAGGACAGAAGGCTTCGACCAAAGAGCGCATGAAATATATTATCTATTACCGTCAGAACGTAGATAATATACTCGCATTGAAGATTATCCACAACCGGTTACTGGGTTAATAAAGGATAAATCGACCGAAAGAGAAAGGCATCGGGATACCAAAACTAGGTATATAATGATGACCAATCAAATGGAGAAACAATCATTATCAACAAAGGATAAATGAGAGCTGACTCACTGGGGATACATTGACAAAGGCAACGATCCAGGAGACATATCACCGGTTACTGGGAGATATGCTCAACAAAGGGGAATAACAAACATCACTAGCAAACGGTAAATGAAGGAGGACCCGCTGGGGATAAAATTGCTTAATCAGAGCAATTATCCGAAAGAAGGAGGGAATATCAATACCGAATACTGGATGAATATAACCGCCAACGAGGGGATTACATCTACCAGATATTGGGTAGAAAACCACATAAGAGTAACCGTCATCAACTAGGATGAACAACAATGGTTAACTCTGCAAATGGGGAATGAATCTTACTCAACTGGGGAAGAACAAAAGGCTTCGACCAGAGAGTGCATGAGATATACTATCTATTACCGTCAAAACGTAGATAGTATACTCGCATGGAAGATTATCCACAACCGGTTACTGGGTTAATAAAGGATAAATCAACCGAAAAGGAAAAGGCATCGGGATACCAAAACTAGGTATATAATGATGACCAATTCAGGAGAAACAATCGTTACCAACAACAACAGGGTAGACGAAAGATGACTCGCCGGGGATAAATTGCAAGCACAAGGCAATTATCCAGGCAAAAGAGGGAATATCAACATCGAAAACTGGATGAAGATAACCATCAAGGAGGGGATTACACCTACCGGATACTGGGTAGGAAACCACAGAAGAGTAACCGTCATCAACTAGGATGAACAACAATGGTTAACTCTGCGAGGGGAGAACATAGGGTTTACAACTACCGGTATAAGGGTAGAAAACCACAAATTCCGCTACGGGAAGAAAGTAGGATTTACAACTACCGGTATAAGGGTAGCAAACCACAAACTCCACTGAGGATAAGGTGAATAATTACTGATTACTGAGAAATTATTCATTTACCACAGGGAAACACCAAAGATAGTCACAAGAAGCCAATTTAGGATCAAACCAAAAAGGCAAACTGAATCAAGACTCATCCTAATGAGGATATAACTCAATAGGGGAAACCCATCCCAATATATGTGTTGGGAGGAAACGGAAACAACCGTCGTCCACGAGGATATAACTCAGTGGGGAAATGGCAGGAAAGATAAACACTTTCTGCTTAAGGGGCTGACTCTATATTGATAGATCAAACACACACATCTGCTTGGGGAAATATATCACCAAATAGCAGGAGACAACAAACAACGATATATGGCAAAGAATGCAACATGAATATCTTAATGTTATAATTATGCATGTATATGCGTGATTTATGTTTGATGAATGCTGACAAACAGACATATCTAACACAAACAGGTGCAGGAATCAACCACCCGGTACTACATCTCAAGAGAGAAAGCCAGGATCACCGGAGAATATCCAATCTGCCGGGGATCAGAGATAACAAAATCTCTGCAGGGATGAATCATCAGTCTCAGCTGAGGAAAGGAGATTCATTGCACAGGAAAAAACTGCCACAAAAGCAACTCTACTGGGAAATCCATCTGAGGGATATAAGGGGAAACTGGAGATCCAACACCAAGGACCAAACTCACCAAGGAAATCACACTTGCTGAGGAGAAAAGATCGCACAAGTAGAATCTGCCACACAAACAACTCTACTGGGGATTAGATATGTCAGGAAACAACAATATCTCTACAGGGGATAACACCATCATAGATAAGATCCAACACACCAACAACTCCGCTGGGGATATATCTGAGGAAGATAACATCATCATAGATAAGATCCAACACTCCAACAACTCCGCTGGGGATCTATCTGAAGAAGTGAAGGAATTTTGAGGATCAACCACCAAATACCGAACCTTCCAAAGAAAACACATCTGTTGAGGAGGGAAAACCACTGCTCTACTGAAGGGAGGGGAGGTGAATAACCTCAACAAGCACTTTGCTTGGGAGAAACCACAAAAGGCTCCAGAGGAAGAGGATACAGTCATGCCAGGAATATAAACAAATGTCTTACCCTGTTGGAAATCATGCCACCCTTGGGAGAGCACTGAGGATCCCCTAAGTATCCTTTTATCATTGTGAAAGTTCACTTTGTTAAAAAAACAATTGGTGAAAAATTCATTTATTTAAAACAATGATATTTTCTCAATTAAAACATGCAAAACATTTGTTGAGTAGAAACAATTAAGAGTGCAAATAATTGGATAAAAGCTCAACTTTATTTGACGGAATGGTAGTCTGCAAATGGTAAGACTCCATAGATCTTTTACAAGTTTGAAATTGGTGATATATATTGGAAAAGGGCTACATTGAACATAATGACCATTTCTCCACCAATTCCGAGTTCGATGTATTCGAAGCTTTAGTTGACGATGAATGAACAAGAACCTCTGACGGATGACAGTTGTAGAACACAGTCTTGTCAGGATGCAGTTACTTGCCAAATCCCTAATTTTTGCCTAGATTGCCCCAGGATGTGGTAATCAATCTAGCGGGATGCATATATTCATTTTTTCATGTCTCTAACTTTTGCCTGGATCGCCCTTTCGGGTTTTCAATCCACCGAGACGCTCATTTTTGCCTAAGCTGCCCTTTCGGGTTTTCAACTTAGCGAGCCATTCTGTTTTTATTTTTAGGCGAAGTATTTCTTGACTGCATCTGAATTCACAGGACGAGTTAAATCCTCCCCATCCATAGTTGTAAGTATCAAAGCACCGCCTGAAAAGGCTCTCTTAACAACATATGGACCTTCGTAGTTTGGAGTCCACTTGCCCCTGGAATCGGGCGCGAAAGACAAGACTTCCTTGAGCACAAGGTCACCTTCTCGGAACACACGAGGCTTGACCTTCTTATCAAAAGCTTTCTTCATTCTCTGCTGATATAACTGACCATGACACATGGCAGTCAATCTCTTCTCTTCTATCAAATTCAGTTGGTCATAACGACTCTAAATCCATTCAGCATCAGTCAACTTGGCCTCCATCAATACTCTCATTGATGGGATCTCCACCTCTACTGGGAGTACGGCCTTCATGCCATAAACAAGAGAGAAAGGGGTTGCCCCTGTTGAAGTGCGGATAGATGTACGATATCCATGCAAAGCAAATGGCAGCATCTCATGCCAATCTTTGTACGTGACAACCATCTTCTGGATGATTTTCTTGATGTTCTTATTAGCAGCTTCAACAACCCCATTCATTTTGGGTCTGTAAGGAGAAGAATTATGGTGTGCAATCTTGAACTCGCTACACAGCTCTTCCATCATCTTGTTATTCAGATTATATCCATTATCAGTAATGATCTTATCTGGCACACCATAACGGCATATGAGTTGATTCTTGATAAACTTCACAACCACCTGCTTGGTCATACTTGCATATGATGCCGCTTCAACCCACTTGGTGAATTAATCAATTGCTACGAGAATAAACCTGTGTCCATTCGACGCTTTCGGTTCTATCATGCCAATCATGTCAATTCCCCACATGGAGAAAGGCCATGGTGATGAAATCACATTCAAAAGTGTCGGAGGAATATGAATCTTATCCGCATAAATCTGACACTTATGGGATTTCTTCACATATTTGCAGCAGTCAGACTCCATTGTCAGCCAATAGTAGCCTGATCTCAACATCTTTCTAGCCATGGCATGTCCATTGGAATGAGTACCAAATGAACCCTCATGGACCTCAGTCATCAACAGGTCTGCTTCGTGTCTATCCACGCATCTGAGCAGAACCATGTCAAAATTTCTCTTATAATGCACTTCGCCATTGAGGTAGAAACTGCCTGACAATCTCCTCAAAGTCTTCCTATCTTTCACAGATGCCCCAGGCGGGTAAACCTGGTTCTGAAGGAAACACTTGATGTCATAATACCATGGCTTATCATCTTTTACTTCTTCAACTGCAAACACATGAGCTGGTCTATCCAAGCGCATCACAGTGATATTGGGAACTTCTTTCTAATATTTAACCACAATCATCGAAGCAAGCGAGCAAGAGCATCTGCCATCCGATTATCTTCTCGAGGAATATGATGGAAGTCAACCTCAGTAACGAACGTTGAAATCCTCCTTGCATAATCTCTATATGGAATAAGACCAGGCTGATTCGTCTCCCATTCACCCTTGATCTGATTGACAACGAGGGCCGAATCACCATAAACATCAAGATGTTTGATCCTTAGATCAATGCATTCTTCTAATCCCATAATACAGGCCTCGTACTCAGCCATATTATTCGTGCATTTGAAAGTTAGCCTTGCTGTAAAAGGAATATGTGTGCCCTGAGGAGTAATAATTACTGCCCCAATACCATTTCCATACTGATTTACAGCGCCATCAAATACCATACTCCATCTAGAACCAGGCTCTGGCCCTTCATCGAGTGTAGGCTCATCGCAATCTTTCATTTTCAAATACAGAATCTCCTCATCTGGGAAGTCATACTGAACTGACTGATGATCCTCAATCGGCTGGTGTGCCAAGTGGTCAGCCAAGATACTACCTTTAATAGCTTTCTGAGCTCGATACTCAATATCATACTCAGATAACAACATCTGCCAACGGGAAATCCTCCCGGTTAAAGCAGGCTTCTCAAATATGTACTTGATTGGATCCATTCTGGATATCAACCAAGTTGTATGATTTATCATATACTGGCGTAAACGCTTAGCGGCCCAAGCCAAAGCACAACATGTCTTCTCAAGCATTGAGTATCGAGACTCACAATCAGTGAACTTCTTACTCAGGTATTAAATAGCATGCTCTTTCTTTCCTGATTCGTCTTGCTGACCAAGGACACAACCCATCGAGTCTTCAAGAACTGTCAGATACATGATCAAAGGTCTTCCTTCTACAAGCGGAGACAGGATTGGAGGTTCAGACAGATACTCTTTGATACTATCGAAAGCTTTCTGGCAATCCTCGGTCCAATCATGAGACTGATCTTTCCGGAGGAGCTTGAATATCGGCGCACATGTGGCAGTCATGTGGGATATGAATCTGGAAATATAATTCAAGCGACCAAGAAAACTGTAACACCCCAAAATTTGCCCTCCTTATTCATGCATTCATTTTTATGTCATTTAACATTTCATATTGCATTTCATCATGTCAATCAGAATCAGATCCAAGAAACTTTATTTTAAAAAATAATAATAAAAAAAATATAATAATAATTAATTAAATAAATAAACAAATAAATAAAATATAATAGAAAAATCTTGGACTTGGACCTCTCTCATTTGAGCCCACAAAGCCATGAAAATCAGGTTATAAAAGAGGGAGAACAGACAGAAAAAGGAAGAGAAGCAAAATACTCTGAGGTTTCCTTGAAACAAAACCCTGGACAAAACCTGGAGAGAAACCTAGACAGAGAGAGTGAGAATTAATCTGCAGCAACCTCCAGGCAACTCTGAAAGGTTCATTCTGACTCACACACTTTTAGCTCAAGCAAACCCTAACATTGGTTTGCAAATCCAGTCGTGCCATTTGATTTCAACCGATCTCTCCAATCAGGTTTTCTCTTATTCCCATTACCTTTGTGCTTTGAAGTTGAATACTCCGAATGTTTGAGGTATGATGGATGAATTTCATTAGGTTTTTGCCCACGGGTTCATAATTATGTATGAATGTATAAATAATGCCTTGAATGCTTATCGTGTTTCACTAACCCTTTTGTTGAGTTTTTGTGAAGGCTCACAGGACTTTTGCAGGGATAGCTCGCTGGATATTCCACTTTGCTTGTGGGATACCATTTGGGAGATTTATTCTGATTGCCTTGTTGGCACGTCTACTTTATACATGTTTGTTTTGTATGTGTTCGTATCCCCACACGTAGCGCGGTTCCTTCGTCAATGACTGCCTTTTTGCATGAGCATCCCTAACCCTACCAACTCATTGATTTTTCTTCTCCTAAGAACACGTTAACTCCTTCTACTATAGGCGAGTAAGTCTCCAAAGGTCGAGCATCCGGTAGATTGCGTAGTAACGTTGTTCGTCCAAAACCCAATCCATAACCCCGTAGTTAGCCGAACTACGGCTTTCTCTGATTCTCATTCCAGATGAGATACGTAGGCATAAGACGCGATGTCTTAGCGAGCACAATTACCCTTAACCCCTAGGTAGCCGAGCTACGAAGACTCTGATTCTCATATTCAAATGAGATACGTATGCAGTGGATGCGACATCCGTGCGAGTCATTTTCTTTTGACCCCTTTTTTTAGTAAATAACACATTAGATAAACCCACGCCCTTTAGACAAGAACTACAAAAATGGATCCCGTAGAGTACTAAGGATGCGTAGGGATGCTAATACCTTCCCTTCGCATAATCGACTCCCGAACCCAAGATTTGGTTGCGAGACCCTATCTTGTCCTTTCCTTTTTCCAGGTTTACTTCGAGCGTTTCCTTTCCCTCCTTTGGGATAAATAACGCACGGTGGCGACTCTCCTGTCTTTCTTCGCCGATTGTTTTTTTTTGCATTCCATTTTTCAGGTTGCGACAGCTGGCGACTCTGCTGGGGATACGGTTTCCCTAAGTGAGTCCCTCCTAGCTTTTGTAGGTTGTTTGTTTATTGGGTGTTAATTCTTTTGTACAGTTATTTATCTTTCAGCATTTACCTGCTTTATTGCATTGTGTACATATGACTGCCGTATCTGCTGGTTCTGTTTGTGAGATGAGTTCTATACCCGAACTCGAGTGCACTTAGGATAGGAGAATGGCATAGTCTTGTTGACTTGTGTGGAGTTATTCCTTAGCAAGTTGACTTGCAAGCCCATTCACTTGGTGGAGGTCATGTTGAGATCAATAATGTCACACAAGTAAGTTGTGGTTAGACATTACTTTTTCCAATATAGACCTTAGAAGCCAAGGACCTTAGTTTACCAAACCCATCTTGGCCTATTCGTAGGACGTAGTGCGAAAGTCATTCAAGTGTAAGATTTGATACGATTGTTACGTGATACTACACTCATAAGAGTCTCTCTTGAGAATATTTTTGGAATACGAGTAGTCGTTCCTCCGATAATATCCGAAAGATGGGATTATGACTATGGGAACCTTTTGTAGAACATGTTTGGCAGGTTTAAACCTTAGTACACTCCCTTTGGGTGGTTCTTAACCTAAACTCCATGCTCGTGACTTGCAACAAACCCTTGATTCATGGTTGATCCGTTCAGGTATCCTTAATATCAATGAAACTTGGGTGTTGATAAGGTGTAAACCATAATCCACCAAAAAAAGGACGGTTGATATTAAGGATAACATGATCCATCCCATGACCTTTGTTTGGTGTGCTTTGCTTGATCCTCTTAATTTCTCTCCAGGCAGTGTTGTAACACCCCGATAATAATATGATCATTATTTAAATTAAGTTAATAATAGATTTATTAATTTAATTAGATAATTGGATTATTATTATTATTATTATTTTGGAATTATTGAATTATTATTATTATTGGAATAATAATATAATTTGGAAAATATATAAGTTGGAATTTAGAAAAATCCCATTTTTTTGGTAAAAAGGTTATTTTCACGTGAAAAGGGAAAAGAGGCAGAAAAGGGAAAAGGGCAAAAAGCCAGAGAACGAAGGTTGAAGGAAGGAAAAGCTAGGAACTCCGAGATTGCCGGATTAACTCAGGTAAGGGGGGTTTATCGTCGATTAATGGGTATTATGGGATAATATGTAATGGGTAGTGATAGACCATGGATTTTTGACTCTGATTTGAATGATGCATGCTGAAATTGTGAAATATTTGATGAACGAATTTGGATGATAATTGACGAAAACTCGTAGGAATTAGAGATAATAAGGTTAGCGATTTGGGAAGATGAATGTGTATGATCTGTAATTGATAAAACGAACGAACATGTATGAAAATTGGACTGTAGAAGGTTGGGATTGTAGAGATCTCGTAGCAGAGCAAAAGCCATTGCAGATCTGGAAATTCTGGTTTCTGGTCATACGCGTATGGCACTAGGCAATACGCGTATGAGATGGCATGGTACGCGTATGGCACTAGGCAATACGCGTATGGATGAGGAAGATGATGTTTTGAACGTGTTTTGCTCTCTGTTGGTACGCGTATGGGGATGTGGTACGCGTAGCATACGCGTATGGGATGGTGTTACGCGTATGGGTTTTGGCTGAGGAATGCGCCATACGCGTATGGGACTAGGCTATACGCGTATGGGCAGACTTGTGGTTTTCTGAACTGTTGTTGTGCAGTTTTTGGTTGTTTAAGCTGAGTGGTGTAACTTAGCTGATGTATGACGTAGTAGGGATCATTTCCCGTTGTTTTGAGTAGTATAGGTATTAGTAGAATGTGCTAATACTGTGTTGATTATGCGGCATGATATGATATGCTTTTGTGATAAAATGTGTTGATGATGTGTGATGGTATGCATGATGTGGTGAATGTATCAGTTATGTATGCATTTGTGAATAGACTGTTTTATGGCTTAGAGTGTGAGCATATGTCTATTCTTGAGTTGTTGTTGTTGTTGCATTGCTAGGTGATTAGCATGCATATTGTGGCCCATTTGGGGTGGTAGCTAATTCCCATGGTGAGGAATTAGTGAGTAAATCATTTTGATTGTTGTTGATGTTTGCATGCTAGGTGATTAGCGTGCATAGCATGGCCCATTTGGGGTGGTAGCTAATTCCCATGGTGAGGAATTAGTGAGTGAGTCACTATGTCTCAAATGAGTGGGACTAGTGAGCTTGGTAGCCGTGCCTAGATTTGGACGGTGAGGTTGAACTATATGTTCACAAATAGTCGGTACCGCATGCATGGAGTCTCATTGCATAATATATGTATGGCGTATAATATGAATGGATGTATTCCAATATTATACGTGTGTTTGTGTTGGTGTTGAGTATTATGTTGAGTTGATGTGCTGTTACTGAATGTAAGTTTGGATTAGGGTGATGAAGTGTGTTAAAATTACTTAGCATTACATAATGTTTTATAATGCTTATTATATTGATTGAGGAACTCACCCTTACAACTGTTTTTCAGGTAACGAGCATTGAGTTGAGTAGAAGTTAATGCTTGGAGTCTAGTGTAGTCTCCTTAGTGGGTCGTGCTCTGATAGATGTAACATCGGGATGGGTTGTCTTAACTTGTTTTGAATGTTTTATTGTTGGTTGAGAACCATTTTACATGTAATGTTTTACATGATGGATGAAATTTATATCCGCTGTGTTTTATGCAAATGTTTAAGTTTTAAAGTAATAAAAGAGCATGACCTTTATATTGTTGAATGATGTGGAATATTGTGTGACACCCTTAAATGGCATAATTACTCTGATGATATACTGCTATTTTAATTTAAATATTTGGGGTATTTAGAAGGGTGTTACATTAGTGGTATCAGAGCATAGTTGGTCGAGTCGAGTCGTAATTATTCTGTTTCCCCTGTACGGTATAGGTGTTGTGTAACCTATCAGTACTTATTGTTTTAGTTTGTTTGGGTTTTCAGAATAGAGATGGCTGGAAGAGGTAGAGACGATGCTGCAATTGCTGAGGCTCTGGGTATGCTAGCTGGAGTACTTGGAGGAAATCCGAATGTTGTGGGAATGGGAGCTGCTCGTCAACTGAGTGAGTTCCAGAAGAACAATCCTCCAATGTTCAAGGGAGCATACGATCCAGATGGTGCTCAGAAGTGGTTGAAGGAGATTGAGAGGATCTTCCGAGTGACTGAGTGCGCCGAAAACCAGAAGGTCAGGTTCGGTACGCATATGCTGTCAGAAGAAGCTGATGATTGGTGGGTTGCTACCCGCACTGAGTTGGAAACTGCTGGGAATGCTGAAATCACTTGGGCTGTGTTCAGAGAGAGATTCCTGAGGAAGTATTTTCCAGAGGATGTTAGAGGGAAGAAAGAGATAGAGTTCTTGGAATTGAAGCAGGGTAACAAGTCTGTTACTGAGTATGCTGCTAAGTTCACAGAGCTGTCAAAGTATTATACTCCCTATAGTGAGGCTGCTGGAGAATTTTCAAAGTGTGTGAAGTTTGAGAACGGGCTGCGTCCCGAGATCAAACAGGCTATTGGATATCAGTGGATCAGAGTGTTTTCTGACTTGGTTGACTGTTGCAGGATTTTTGAACAGGATTCCAAAGCCAGAGCAGAGAGCTATCAGCAAAGGGTTGATAGGAAAGGTAAGAGTCAGAATGATCGTGGAAAACCGTATGCAGCTGGCAAAGGTTTTCAGAGACAGAGTGGGATGAAGAGGCCTAGTGGGGGAGACTCTAGTGCTCCTGCTAAGTGTTATAGATGTGGTCAGGCTGGGCATCGTATCCATGAGTATACCAGTAATGAGAAGAAATGTTTCAAGTGTGGAAAAGGTGGTCACTTGGCTGCAGACTGCCGGTTGAAGACTGTGACTTGTTTCAACTGTGGAGAGTTGGGTCATATCAGTCCATAGTGTCCTAAGCCGAAGAAGGAGAATCAGTCAGGAGGCAAGGTCTTTGCTTTATCGGGTTCTGAGACTTTTGCAGATGATCGTTTGATCCGAGGTACGTGTTATATTAATGGCTTTCCTCTTGTAGCTATTATTGACACCGGTGCTACTCATTCCTTTATATCTTTGGATTGTGCTGTGAAACTTAAGTTAGAGATATCTGAGATGCGTGGTAGTATGGTGATTGATACTCCTGCGAAGGGTTCAGTGACTACTACTTCGGTTTGTTTGAATTGTCCTTTGAGTATTTTTGGTAGAGACTTTGGAATGGATCTTGTGTGTCTTCCACTAGTACAGGTTGATGTTATCCTGGGTATGAACTGGTTAGTGTTTAACCGAGTCTATATCAACTGTTTTGATAAGACTGTGATTTTTCCTGAGATTGAGGAAGGAAAGAGTTTGTTTCTATCTGCAAGGCAGGTGAATGAGGAAGTAGCAGACGGGGCAGAGTTGTTTATGCTGTTAGCGACTATGAAAGCTAAAGATAAACTGGTGATTGGTGATCTAGCCGTGGTGTGTGATTTTCCTGATGTGTTTCCGGAAGAGGTGAATGAATTGCCGCCAGAGCGTAAAGTTGAGTTCTCGATTGATTTGGTACCTGGTACTAGACCGATATCGATGGCTCCATATCGTATGTCTGCTGTTGAGTTAGCCGAATTGAAGAGTCAGCTGGAAGATCTGTTGGATAAGAAATTTATTCGTCCGAGTGTGTCACCGTGGGGTGCACCAGTGTTATTGGTTAAGAAGAAAGAAGGTACTATGAGGTTGTGTGTGGACTACAGGCAACTGAATAAAGTGACGATCAAGAATCGGTATCCTTTGCCGAGGATTGATGATTTGATGGATCAATTGGTTGGTGCGAGTGTGTTCAGCAAGATAGATTTGAGATCTGGGTATCATCAGATACGTGTGAAAACTGAGGATATTCAGAAGACTGCTTTCAGAACAAGGTATGGACATTATGAGTATTCTGTGATGCCTTTTGGTGTGACTAATGCGCCTGGAGTATTTATGGAGTATATGAATAGGATTTTCCATCCGTATCTAGATCAGTTTGTTGTGGTGTTTATTGATGACATTTTGGTGTATTCGAAATCTGAAGAAGAGCATGTTGAGCATTTGAGAGTGGTTTTAGAAGTTCTAAGAGAAAAGAGGTTATTTGCTAAACTGTCCAAATGTGAATTTTGGTTAGAAGAGGTGAGTTTTCTTGGTCATGTGATTTCAAGAGGTGGTGTTGCTGTTGATCCTTCTAAGATAGAAGCGGTGTCTAAGTGGGAAGCTCCTAAGTCTGTTGCTGAGATTCGAAGTTTTCTTGGTTTGGCTGGTTATTATAGGAAGTTCATTGAGGGATTTTCTAAGTTGGCGTTACCGTTGACGATGTTGACTAGAAAGGGGCAAGCGTTTGTTTGGGATTCGAAATGTGAAGAAGGTTTCCAAGAGTTAAAGAGAAGGTTGACTACTGCTCCTATTCTGATATTACCGAGCTCGTCAGAATCATTTGAGGTTTACTGTGATGCTTCATTGTTGGGTTTGGGTGGCGTGTTGATGCAGAATAAGCAGGTTATAGCTTATGCTTCGAGACAACTGAGAGTTCATGAGAAGAACTATCCGACACACGATTTAGAGTTAGCAGCTGTAGTGTTTGTTCTGAAGTTATGGAGGCATTATTTGTACGGGTCAAGATTTGAGGTTTTCAGTGACCATAAAAGTTTAAAGTATTTGTTTGATCAGAAAGAGCTGAATATGAGACAGAGGAGATGGTTAGAATTTCTGAAGGATTATGACTTTGGTTTGAATTACCATCCGGGTAAAGCAAACGTAGTAGCTGATGCATTGAGTCGGAAATCATTGCATATGTCTATGTTAATGGTTAAAGAATTGGATTTAATTGAGCAGTTTAGAGATTTGAGTTTGGTGTGTGAGAGTACTCACAATAGTGTTAAATTGGGAATGTTGAAGTTAACGAGTAATATTTTGGATGAGATCAGAGAGGGTCAGAAATCCGATATGCTTTTGGTTGATAAGTTGACTTTAGTGAATCAAGGTCAAGGTGGTGAATTCAGAGTTGATGAGAATGGTGTTTTGAGATTTGGTAATCGGGTGTGTATTCCGGATGTTACCGAACTTAAGAAGAGTATTCTTGAGGAAGGACATCGTAGTGGCCTGAGTATTCATCCTGGAGCTACGAAGATGTATCATGATTTGAAAAAGTTATTTTGGTGGCCGGGAATGAAAAGAGAAATTGCGAGTTTTGTTTATTCCTGTTTGACTTGTCAGAAGTCGAAGATTGAGCATCAGAAGCCATCTGGGCCAATGCAACCGTTGGCTATTCCAGAGTGGAAGTGGGATAGTATCAGTATGGATTTTGTTTCTGGGTTGCCGAGGACAAGTAAGAATTTTGAAGCTATTTGGGTGATTGTTGACAAATTGACGAAATCGGCTCATTTCATTCCGATCAGAATGGATTATCCGTTAGAGAGATTAGCTGAGTTGTATATTGAGAAGATTGTAAGTTTGCATGGTATTCCGTCTAGTATTGTGTCGGACAGAGATCCTAGATTTACGTCGAAGTTCTGGGAAGGTTTGCAGAGGGCTTTGGGAACTAAGCTGAGATTGAGTTCTGCATATCATCCGCAGACTGATGGTCAGACTGAGAGGACGATTCAGTCGCTAGAGGATCTTTTGAGAGCTTGTGTTTTGGAAAAGGGAGGTGCTTGGGATTGTTATTTACCTTTGATTGAGTTTACCTACAACAATAGTTTTCATTCGAGCATTGGTATGGCACCGTTCGAAGCTTTGTATGGTAGGAGATGTCGGACACCTTTATGTTGGTATGAGTCCGGTGAGAGTGCTGTGGTTGGACCGGAGATTGTTCAACAAACTACGGAAAAGATTAAGATGATTCAGGAGAAGATGAGAATTGCTCAGAGTCGTCAGAAGAGTTATCATGATAAGAGGAGGAAGTCACTTGAGTTCCAAGAGGGAGATCATGTGTTTCTTCGTGTTACTCCGATAACTGGTGTTGGTCGAGCTTTGAAGTCGAAGAAGTTGACACCTCGATTTATTGGTCCTTATCAGATTTTAGAGAGGATAGGGGAGGTAGCCTATCGTATCGCCTTACCGCCGTCGCTTGCGAATTTGCATGAGGTTTTTCATGTATCTCAGTTGAGGAGGTACATTCACGATCCGTCGCATGTAGTCCAAGTAGATGATGTACAGGTGAGAGATAACCTGACTGTTGAAACGTCACCTATGAGGATCGAGGATCGAGAGTTGAAGCAGTTGCGGGGTAAAGAGATTGCCTTGGTGAAGGTAGCTTGGGGAGGACCAGCAGGTGGCAATGTGACTTGGGAACTGGAGAGTAAGATGAAGGAGTCTTACCCAGAGTTGTTCGCTTGAGGTATGTTTTCGAGGACGAAAACTCTTTTAGTGGGGGAGAGTTGTAACACCCCGATAATAATATGATCATTATTTAAATTAAGTTAATAATAGATTTATTAATTTAATTAGATAATTGGATTATTATTATTATTATTATTTTGGAATTATTGAATTATTATTATTATTGGAATAATAATATAATTTGGAAAATATATAAGTTGGAATTTAGAAAAATCCCATTTTTTTGGTAAAAAGGTTATTTTCACGTGAAAAGGGAAAAGAGGCAGAAAAGGGAAAAGGGCAAAAAGCCAGAGAACGAAGGTTGAAGGAAGGAAAAGCTAGGAACTCCGAGATTGCCGGATTAACTCAGGTAAGGGGGGTTTATCATCGATTAATGGGTATTATGGGATAATATGTAATGGGTAGTGATAGACCATGGATTTTTTACTCTGATTTGAATGATGCATGCTGAAATTGTGAAATATTTGATGAACGAATTTGGATGATAATTGACGAAAACTCGTAGGAATTAGAGATAATAAGGTTAGCGATTTGGGAAGATGAATGTGTATGATCTGTAATTGATAAAACGAACGAACATGTATGAAAATTGGACTGTAGAAGGTTGGGATTGTAGAGATCTCGTAGCAGAGCAAAAGCCATTGCAGATCTGGAAATTCTGGTTTCTGGTCATACGCGTATGGCACTAGGCAATACGCGTATGAGATGGCATGGTACGCGTATGGCACTAGGCAATACGCGTATGGATGAGGAAGATGATGTTTTGAACGTGTTTTGCTCTCTGTTGGTACGCGTATGGGGATGTGGTACGCGTAGCATACGCGTATGGGATGGTGTTACGCGTATGGGTTTTGGCTGAGGAATGCGCCATACGCGTATGGGACTAGGCTATACGCGTATGGGCAGACTTGTGGTTTTCTGAACTGTTGTTGTGCAGTTTTTGGTTGTTTAAGCTGAGTGGTGTAACTTAGCTGATGTATGACGTAGTAGGGATCATTTCCCGTTGTTTTGAGTAGTATAGGTATTAGTAGAATGTGCTAATACTGTGTTGATTATGCGGCATGATATGATATGCTTTTGTGATAAAATGTGTTGATGATGTGTGATGGTATGCATGATGTGGTGAATGTATCAGTTATGTATGCATTTGTGAATAGACTGTTTTATGGCTTAGAGTGTGAGCATATGTCTATTCTTGAGTTGTTGTTGTTGTTGCATTGCTAGGTGATTAGCATGCATATTGTGGCCCATTTGGGGTGGTAGCTAATTCCCATGGTGAGGAATTAGTGAGTAAATCATTTTGATTGTTGTTGATGTTTGCATGCTAGGTGATTAGCGTGCATAGCATGGCCCATTTGGGGTGGTAGCTAATTCCCATGGTGAGGAATTAGTGAGTGAGTCACTATGTCTCAAATGAGTGGGACTAGTGAGCTTGGTAGCCGTGCCTGGATTTGGACGGTGAGGTTGAACTATATGTTCACAAATAGTCGGTACCGCATGCATGGAGTCTCATTGCATAATATATGTATGGCGTATAATATGAATGGATGTATTCCAATATTATACGTGTGTTTGTGTTGGTGTTGAGTATTATGTTGAGTTGATGTGCTGTTACTGAATGTAAGTTTGGATTAGGGTGATGAAGTGTGTTAAAATTACTTAGCATTACATAATGTTTTATAATGCTTATCATATTGATTGAGGAACTCACCCTTACAACTGTTTTTCAGGTAACGAGCAGTGAGTTGAGTAGAAGTTAATGCTTGGAGTCTAGTGTAGTCTCCTTAGTGGGTCGTGCTCTGATAGATGTAACATCGGGATGGGTTGTCTTAACTTGTTTTGAATGTTTTATTGTTGGTTGAGAACCATTTTACATGTAATGTTTTACATGATGGATGAAATTTATATCCGCTGTGTTTTATGCAAATGTTTAAGTTTTAAAGTAATAAAAGAGCATGACCTTTATATTGTTGAATGATGTGGAATATTGTGTGACACCCTTAAATGGCATAATTACTCTGATGATATACTGCTATTTTAATTTAAATATTTGGGGTATTTAGAAGGGTGTTACAAGTGCAACCTGACAGATGTTCAAGCGGATCCAGCAATTCTGATTGACATGCCATCGCATTGCATAACATCATTCGCATATTTGCATCAAACATCTCATGCTTATTCATTTGCAGGGTATTCCCTTTTTAAGGGGGGCCTTAAAATTGAATAAGCAGTGCATCGCATACCATGCATACTAACCCTTGTTTGTTTTGCAGGTGTCACCGCAGTGTCTAATGTTTGTTCCCTGTTTCGGGCAGTTATTGGTCCCAAGCTAGTTCACAGGTACCCGACAAAGGAAAACCGTCCACGACTAGCAATGGACCAGATACAGAAAGAGCTGGCTGATATGCGTGAAAGAATGGATCAGTTCATGACATTGATGACTGGTATGGCAGAAGGCCAGGAGAAGCTGAAGGAATTGGTTGAGCAACCGAGGCCTGATCCAGAGGTGGAAATACCAAGTGCTGAGGGGAACCTTGGTAACCCTGGGAACCCTGGTAACCCTGGGAACCCTGGTAACCCTAGGAACACTGATAACCCTGTGAACACTAGAAACGCGGGTAACACAAATGTTGATGGAAACCCGGGTAATGTTGGCAACACGGGAAATGTTGGGAATGGTATTGGCGGAAGGTACAATGTGAATCAAGGGATTCGGATTAACGGGCGCCCCGTTACTGAAGATTGTCAATATGATCAATTTTCTTTGCACGACGAGGCCCTCGAGACCACTCGCCGTATGGATGAGCTTGCTGAGAAGCTCAAATCTTTGGAGTCTCAAAATTCCTTAGGTTTTGATGTCACCAATATTGGTCTGGTTCAGGGAGTAAGGATCCCTCACAAGTTCAAACCCCCTACTTTTGAGAAATACAACGGGGCTTCTTGCCCACGCACTCATCTCCAATCTTATCTGGGAAGGTTGGGAGCTCACATTGAAGATGAAAAGTTGTGGATGTACTATTTTGAAGACAGTTTAACTGGAGCTTCTCGTGAATGGTATTCTCATTTGTCTCGTACTACCATCAAGAGCTGGAAAGACTTGGCAGAGGCTTTTGTCAAGCAATATCAATACAACTTGGACATGGCTCCAAATTGGACCTTGTTGCAAGGAATGTCTTTGACTTCCAAGGAAACCTTTAGAGAATATGCTCACCGTTGGAGACAGATTGCTGCATCCGTCCAACCCCCTATGTCTGAAAGGGAGATGGCGGACATGTTCATGAACACTCTTCAAGGCAATTATATCGAGAGATTGGCTACTTGCCCGTCAATCAGCTTTGAAGAGATAATGATTGCTGGAGAAAGGATCGAGAGTCTGTTGAAGATGGGCCGAATTCAAGACAACAGTGCTTCCAACTCATCAGTTCCCAAGAAATTGTTTGCTGGTAACGGTCAGCGAAGAAGAGAAGGTGAGACGAGCGTTGTATATGCCGGCAGAGGCAGGGGCAGAGGACGCCCTAATTATTATCAAGATCAAGTGGACACAGTCACTATTCCAACACCTGTTTCTCAACCACAGTATCATCCGCAACAGCAACCCAGGTACAACAATCAACAACAAGGAGGTAATCCGGGTCAGCAGAGACCCTATCAACAACGTCCAAGGCAGGCGAACCGGGTCATTGAGCCAATCCCAATGCCTTATTCTGTATTACTTCCCAAGCTGATTGACATGAATCTGGTTACGTTGAGAACTCTGGCCCCACCGGTCGATCCCAACAATCTGCCTAGAGGTTATGATGTCAACGCCAGATGTGCTTTTCACTCCAACGCACCTGGCCATACTACAGATAATTGCAAGGCTCTCCAGCTAAAGGTACAAGATTTGAGAGATGCCCAGGCCATCAATTTTTCTCCGGTGCCTAATGTTATCCAAAACCCGATGCCAGCTCACGGCGGGCAGAGGATTAATGCTGTTGATAGTGGGGAAACTTTGAATTTGGTTTCTGATGTGACTAAAGTGAAGACTTCGCTATCGGTGGTCAAAGACCGACTCTTGAAAGGACGGATTTTCCCGGGCTGTGGGGAAGAGTGCAGAAATTGTCAAGACGCCGAGAACGGATGTGATAGTTTGAGAAGGGGTATTCAGCAGCTGATAGATGAAGGTTGTCTTCAGTTCGATCAGACTCGTCCAGTGAAGAATGATGTGTCGACAATAACGTTTTATTTCACTTCTGAAGAAATATATGTTCCCGAGAGACCTGCTCCGACAACAATATATTTCCCAGAAAGTCCAGCACCAATTTACTCTAACAACCCTCAACCGACTTTGATTGGTCTGGTCACCATCACGGTACCAGGACCTGTTCCGTATGAGAAAGACAGTGCTATCCCGTGGCACTATGGGGCTGATATCTACTGCCAGGGGCAGAAAGTTAACGAAGAAGACATTGACATTGGTAGCTCCGTTGTAGACAATGTTGGAGGAATTGGTGGCTTCACTCGTAGTGGACGCTTATTTGCACCATCAACATTGCGCACGAATGCTGAAGCTGAGGAAGCTGCCAAGGCTAAAGGAAAACAGGTATCCACCGAAGAGGTTACTACCGAGGAAGCTCCTCCTAAGACCGCATTCGAGAAGGAAGTGGATGAGTTTATGAGGATTATCAAGAAAAGTGACTACAAGGTAGTCGACCAGCTAAATCAGACACCCTCAAAGATCTCCGTTCTCTCACTATTGATGTGCTCTGAGGCACACAGAGCAGCCTTGTTGAAAGTACTGAATATAGCCTATGTTCCACCATAGATAACTGTTAACCAGCTAGAGTCGGTAGTTTCGAATGTACACACTAGCCATGCGCTAGGTTTCACCGATTATGACCTAACATCTGAGGGCAGGAATCACAACAAAGCCTTGCATATCATAATGGAATGCAAAGGGACGGTGCTTTCCCATGTTTTGGTTGATACAGGTTCTTCTCTGAATGTTCTCCCAAAGAAAGCCTTAACGAAGTTGGATTGCGATGACGCCACCCTGAGGCCGAGTAATTTAGTTGTAAGGGCTTTTGATGGATCTAAGCGAGCTGTTTGTGGCGAAGTTGAGTTTCCAGTTAAGATTGGACCGCAGGTATTCAAGAGTACCTTTTATGTGATGGATATCCAGCCTGCCTATAGTTGTCTGCTAGGTCGACCCTGGATTCATGTTGCCGGTGCTGTTACTTCTACTCTCCACCAGAAGCTTAAATATGGACTAGAAGGTCAGATCGTCACCGTCTGTGGTGAAGAGGATATTTTTGTTAGCCACCTGTCTACATTTAAGTATGTGGAGATGGATGACGAGATGCATGAGATGCTGTGTCAGGGCTTCGAAGCCATAAACATCAGTGAGGTCGCGCCCGAAACTGTCTTTTCACCTGAGTCTGAGAAGGTCAGGACTTCTATCTCTTCATACAAGCAAGCTGTTGAAGTGGTTAAGGCTGGTAATGCCCAAGGCTGGGGAAAATTTGTGGAGCCAATCATAAAAGAAGACAAGTTTGGATTGGGGTATACTCTGGGGTCTCAGAAGAATGAAGTCGGTACTTTCTCCAGCGGGGGTTTGGTTTCTCCCCACACCGTCAATGCTGCAGATGAAGACAAGGCTGACAGCGACTATGACTTAGATAGCTGGATTCGCCCGTGAGACCTAGGAGAAAAGCTCGACAATTGGTCGTCTGAAAAAGTCATCCGGTTTACTCTACTGAAGGAGTATTTTTTATTGTTTTCCTTTTATCACATGCATAACAAAGTCTTACACTTTGACCAAGGTGTAATGACTCATCTGTAGGGCCATCTATTTAGTTACATTTCGCAGGCTGAGATCAAGATCGGGGCCAGTCTACAGGCTGAGAGGAAAAGACCGTTGATCATGTACTTGACTGTGTTAGAAAGGTCAATGGGTTATGTGCTCGGTCAGCATGACGAGTCAGGTCGAAAAGAGCATGCAATATACTACCTTAGCAAAAAGTTTACCGACTGTGAACAAAGATACTCACTGCTCGAGAAAACTTGTCGCGCTTTGGCATGGGCTGCTCGCCGACTAAGACAGTATATGTTGACTCACACGACTCTATTGATATCAAAGATGGATCAAGTCAAGTATATTTTTGAAAAGCCAGCAGGGTTGCTAGGTGGCAAATGATGCTGACAGAGTATGACATCCAATACACTTCACAAAAAGCCATCAAAGGAAGTGTCTTGTCAGACTATCTTGCCGCGCAACCGATTGATGATTACCAACCTATGAGGTTCGACTTTCCCGATGAGGACATCATGTTTCTCAAATCGAAAGATTGCGAGGAACCACTCCCGGAGGAGGGGCCTGACCCTGAATCCAAATGGATTATGATGTTTGATGGGGCGGTCAACGTCAATGGTCGCGGAGTTGGTGCAGTGTTGATCACACCGGAGGGGGTTCATATGCCATTTTGTGCCAGAATAACTTTTCCCTACACCAACAATGAAGCCGGACGAAGCAGAATGTGTCCGTTCTCGATACAATCAGCTAAGCCTAGTTGAGGAAAAGAGACTAGCAGCTATATGCCATGGCCAGCTATATCAGAGACGGACGAAGAGAGCGTTTGATCAGAAAGTGCGCCCTCTGGAGTATCGAGTCGGTGAATTGGTACTCAAAAGAATTCTTCCTCCCAACACAGATCACAGAGGCAAATGGACACCGAACAACGAGGGTCCATACGTGGTTAAAAGAGTTTTCTCTGGCGGAGCTCTGATGCTAACAACCATGGATGGCGAAGACTTCCCGTCCCCTGTCAACTCAGACGCAGTTAAAAAATACTTCGCATAAAATAGACCCGCTGGACAGTAAAAAGAATAGTCCAGGCAAAAAAGGGGCATCCCAACGAACCAAAAAAAAAGAATGAAGAGGTTCGGGCAAAAATTAGGGATATAAAAATCAAAAAAAAATGTACACCCGGTGAGTCGAAAACCCGAAAGGGCGGCTCAGGCAAAAAGGGTATCCCGGTGGATTGAAAACCCAAAAGGGCGGTCCACGCAAAAGTTAGGGAATAAGCGAATAACTGCAATCTGAGTTTATCCGTGTTATATCACCGTTTCATTCAATCCGGCAATCTTCGAAGGTAAAAGATCGACTAATCATCCACTTCAGAAAGCAAGATGAGCAGAGCGTCTTGAGGACATACGAGCCATAGCAGAGTCGAAACTCGGTGGGACCCCGTTTCCATATTGCCATTAGGATAGTTTCTCTAGTCCAATTTATAGCGGTCGCCTCTTTCCAGGGATCAGCTTCCTGATGTACTCGCCTATTCCTGGCACAAATTTTTCAACCAACAAAAGTCGAATAATTCAGTTAAAAAACCTCTTTACTTTTCATTTATCAGTTTGTTTGCAAAAGATGTCTGAATTCTTGAGAAAACATATTGCATCTGAATGTAATGGTGGCTTTTGCAGATGACTTGCGCAGGAAAACAGTCAAAATTGCTTTGAATGTGCTTAATCCCTGACGGTGAATTCAAACCGAGTAATTCCCCGGGGCATACGTGTATTTTTTGGTTACAGGTCATAGGAACCGGATGCCAAGTCATGAATCCTCACCCCCAAGCGGTTGACAAAGCCTCTCATCTGCAGAGGAGGTTCCCCAGTAGAGTTGACAGTATCCAGATTGTATATCCCCAGTAGAGTTGACAGTATCCAGACTGTATATCCCCAGCGGAGTCGATAGTGCCAGACTGTATCTTCCCAGCAACAGCGGAGTAGTCGCATACCCAACAGACAAGAGGGTGGTGTTCCCAGTGTTCATCTCATCCCCAGCAGATTATTTTTTAACAGATTTGTTTTAATCCCCAGCCTGAGGACGATTAGCAAGTTCATATCCCTAGCAAAGGTCGATTCCTACGACATTTCCCCAGGAAGTGCTTTCCTCACAGACTCTCCTCGCAAAGCCTCGCCAAGAAAAGTTTCCATAGTTGATACTTCCCCAGTAAGGTCAACTTTTCAAAAAGGCCGATTTATTTTCGGTGGCTCCCCGGTCCCGGCAGACGGATCGTTCCCCACAGAGCATTCAAGGATTGATACAGCGATCCGTTCCCTGCCAGAGTTGCTTCCCCAAGCAGATTTCTTTTTTCTTTTGCACCATGCATAACATTTGCATTTGCGTTTACATGCATATCAAACATACACATAAGCTGATAAACAGGTTCTTCAAAGCAGACTGAAAAGTTACTTTACAACCAAAGTCATGAGATTCGGCCAGAGGATCAAGTGTGTATGATCCAGCATGAGGGTCATTTCGAAGATTCAGCCTGAGAATCATTTTCCAAAGAGCCAGCCTAAGGTTCAATTTGAAGATTCAGCCAGAGAGTCGCCTACAAGCGTTATTCCCCAGCAAGCCAGCTAGAGGAGTAGATTGACAATTCAACAGAAAATCAACCTACAAGAGGATCCAGCCCGCGGATCGCAATTCAAAAAAACAAAGTCTAATCGAAGAGTCGTTATAACATGTTCTAGCCTGAAGAATATGTACGAAGCCCAAAAGTGGGATATTCTCGAAGCTGCATATCTAACATGAAGACTGTAGATTTCGAAAGAGGGTCAACTAGCGCATGCCCCAGATGCAAGATCCTGATGATGGGAATTTATCATCAAAACAATCCAGATCTAGCCATAAGATCAAAGTCAGGTCTAACCCGAAGACCGAAAAATAGATAGATTCAGCAAGAGAATCAAAGAAAATAGATTCAGCCAGAGAATTGAAATAATTCAGATCTAGCCAGAAGATCGAAATAGATTCAGCCAGAGAATCGAAACAATTCAGATCTAGCCAGAAGATCGAAGAAGATCTAGCCAGAAGATCGAAGTCAGGTCTAACCCGAAGACCGAAAATAGATTCAGCCAGAGAATCGAAACAATTCAAATCTAGCTAGAAAATCGAAGTAGATTCAGCCAGAGAATCAAAGGAAATAGATTCAGCCAGAGAATCGAAACAAAGGAGATCTAGCCAGAAGATCAAAGAAGATCTAGCCAAAAGATCGAAGAAGATCTAGCCAGAAGATTGAAACTGTATCCAGCCTGAGGATCAAAATTAACATCCAACCAGAGGACTAAATTGAGTATAGATTCAGCCAGAGGATCGAAACTCCAGATTAAGTCAGAAGACTGATTCAAATTCAGCCAGAGGATCGGAAGAGAAATAAACAGCGCGGTGTATTTCAGCATTTTTGTGGTGTTCTCGGAGCGCAAATTTTCGGTCTGTCTTTGGTATTCAATCACAGCTCACCCTGTTTGTCTGATAAGCTGTTCGCTTTCATCCTGCTCGGGTTAGCTGATGATCGAATAGGGGCAGCTGTAACACCCCAAAATTTGCCCTCCTCATTCATGCATTCATTTTTAGGTCATTTAACATTTCATATTGCATTTCATCATGTCAATCAGAATCAGATCCAAGAAACTTTATTTAAAAAAAAACGAAAAAAACAAAACGAAAAAAAAAACGAAAAAAATAATAATAATAATAATAATAAAAAATTAATTAAATAAATAAATAAATAAAATATAATAGAAAAATCTTGGACTTGGACCTCCCTCATTTGAGACCACAAAGCCATGAAAATCAGGTTATAAAAGAGGGAGAACAAACAGAAAAAGGAAGAGAAGCAAAATACTCTGAGGTTTCCTTGAAACAAAACCCTGGACAAAACCTGGAGAGAACCTAGACAGAGAGAGTGAGAATTAATCTGCAGCAACCTCCAGGCAACTCTGAAAGGTTCATTCTGACTCACACACTTTCAGCTCAAGCAAACCCTAACATTGGTTTGCAAATCCAGTAGTGCCATTTGATTTCAATCGATCTCTCCAATCAGGTTTGCTCTTATTCCCATTACCTTTGTGCTTTGAAGTTGAATACTCCGAATGTTTGAGGTATGATGGATGAATTTCATTAGATTTTTGCCCACGGGTTCATAATTATGTATGAATATATAAATAATGCCTTGAATGCCTTGAATGCTTATCGTGTTTCACTAACCCTTTTGTTGAGTTTTTGTGAAGGCTCACATGACTTTTGCAGGGATAGCTCGTTGGATATTTCACTTTGCTTATGGGATACCATTTGGGAGATTTATTCTGATTGCCTTGTTGGCACGTCTACTTTATACATGTTTGTTTTGTATGTGTTCGTATCCCCACAGGTAGCGCGGTTCCTTCGTCAAGGACTGCCTTTTTGCATGAGCATCCTTAACCCTACCAACTCATTGATTTTTCTTCTCCTAAGAACACGTTAACTCCTTCTACTACAGGCGAGTAAGTCTCCAAAGGTCGAGCATCCGGTAGATTGCGTAGTAACGTCGTTCGTCCAAAACCTAATCCATAACCCCGTAGTTAGCCGAACTACGGCTTTCTCTGATTCTCATTCCAGATGAGATATGTAGGCATAAGACGCGATGTCTTAGCGAGCACAATTACCCTTAACCCCTAGGTAGCTGAGCTACGAAGACTCTAATTCTCATATTCATATGAGATACGTATGCAGTGGATGCGACATCCGTGCGAGTCATTTTCTTTTGACCCCTTTTTTTAGTAAATAACACATTAGATAAACCCACACCCTTTAGACAAGAACTACAAAAGTGGATCCCGTAGAGTACTACGGATGCGTAGGGGTGCTAATACCTTCCCTTCGCATAATCGACTCCCGAACCCAAGATTTGGTTGCGAGACCCTGTCTTGTCCTTTCCTTTTTCCAGGTTTACTTCGAGCGTTTCCTTTCCCTCCTTTGGGATAAATAACGCACAGTGGCGACTCTCCTGTCTTTCTTCCCCGGTTGTTTTTTTTTCGCATTCCATTTTTCATGTCGCGACAAAAACCTCGGACTTGCTTCTCAGTTTTGGGCGCAAGCATCTCTTGTATTGCTTTGACCTTTGCAGGATCAACCTCAATACCTTTTTCGCTGACAATAAAGCCCAATAACTTGCCAGAACGGACTCCAAATGTACACTTGTTGGGATTCAGACGAAGCTTGAACTTCCTCAAACGCTGAAAAAGCTTCAACAAGTGCTCTACATGTTCAACTTCCGTTCTTGACTTAGCAATCATATCATCAACATATACCTCAATCTCCTTGTGCATCATATCATGAAACAAGGTAGTCATAGCTCGCTGATACGTGGCTCCGGCGTTCTTCAAACCAAAGGGCATCACTCGATAACAGAATGTTCCCCAAGGTGTGATGAATGTTGTCTTCTCCATATCCTCGGGTGCCATCTTAATCTGATTATATCCGGAAAATCCGTCCATAAATGAGAAGATATTGAATTTAGTTGTATTGTCTACCAACATATCAATATGTGGTAGAGGGAAATCATCTTTCGGACTAGCTTTATTCAAATCTCTATAATCCACACACATCCGGACTTTTCCATCTTTCTTAGGCACGGGCACAATATTGGCCACCCATTGAGGATATGTAGAAGTCACCAGAAACCCCGCATCAATTTGCTTCTGAACTTCTTCCTTGATCTTCACTGCCATATCAGGATGAGTTCTTCTGAGTTTCTGCTTTACAGGCACGCACTCAGGCTTCAAAGGCAGGAAATGTTGCACAATATCTGTATCTAGACCTGGCATGTCTTCATACGACCAAGAAAAGATATCATCATATTCTCGTAGCAATTCAATCAACCCCTTCTTAACAGATTCTTCCAGGAGTGCCCCAATCTTCACTTCTCGCACACAATCCTCAGACCCCAAGTTGACTGTTTCCAGATTCTCAAGATGCGACTGAATGATCTTCTTTTCATGCTCAAGTAGACGGGTAATCTCATCAGGAATCTCTTCAACATCATCTTCCTCTGCCTCAAATACAGGGAACTCAAAATTGGGAGATGGCGTTGGATCATTATGTTCAATGGGTTTAGAAATCAACCTGCATAATGATTTTGGATGTGAAAAGCTTTTAGAAATCAAACAAGGAAAATCATTATGCAGATGAAAAGATTGATTTTATTCTTTTTTAGGGTTTTTTGTGATCACCGATTTCATGCAAAAAAGCGAAAAGGGAAAATAATTGGAAAAACAAACATTTAACATGAATTTATTGAATGAAAATATCATTGCATTTATGTTTCCAACAATGTCATCACTTCTCCTTTTGGCATGGGAGAAGGGTTTTTAAACAAAGTGATCATTACGTTGACTTGTGGACAACTGTAGGAAGATCCACAGCGACCCAATTGTTGCAGACTTCTCCAGGGATGATGAAATTGTCAGAATCCTCTGCATCCTCTTCCAAGACAGCAGTAGCTTCCTCCTCCTGACCGGTGTGGATAAAACCTCCACTCTTGAACAGCCCTTTCTCGTTGAAGACCCCAGAAGAAAAGCCTATGCCAGCCCGGGACTTATTGTCTTCCAGCTCAATCATTTTTCCTAGACCAGCAATTGCACCACACTCAATGGCCAATTCCGCATCTCTATAGGAAGTAAATGAAGGAGTTCTCTTCTCAACAGGCTCAGCTATAGATAAAGCTTGGAAAGGAGTTCCAACTTCATCCTCAGCATCTATGTATGAGAAGGAAGACAAGTGGCTAACCAGGAGAGCCTTTTCTCCCCCTACCACTACCAGTTTCTTATTCTTCACAAATTTCAGCTTCTGGTGTAGGGTGGATGTCATGGCGCCAGCCTCGTGAATCCATGGTCTGCCTAGGAGACAGCTGTACGATGGGTGAATATCCATAACCTGGAAGGTAATTTGGAAATCACTTGGTCCAATCTTGATAGGGAGATCCACTTCCCCAATCACAGTCTTACGCGACCCATCGAAAGCTTTCACAACAACTCCACTCTGCCTCATGGGAGGCCCTTGATAAGACAGTCTTGAGAGAGTGGATTTTGGCAATACATTCAGGGATGACCCAGTGTCCACCAGCACATTGGACATGGCGTCGCTTTTACAATTCATGGATATGTTTAAAGCCAAGTTGTGGTCTCTTCCCTCCTCAGGGATATCAGAGTCACAGAAACTCAAATTGTTACAAGCAGTAATGTTTGCAACAATGCTATCGAACTGTTCTATAGTGACATCATGATCTACATATGCCACATCCAAAACTTTCTGCAGAGCCTCTCTATGCGGTTCTGAATTCAGAAGCAAAGATAACACGGATATCATGGATGGCGTTTGTAGAAGCTGGTCTACAACATTGTACTCACTCTTCTTGATGAGCTTCAGCATCTCATCACAGTCTTCTTTCATATTGCCGCTAGGGCCAACAGAAGTAGGAGTTTTTTGTACAGAGGAGGATTTAACAACAGGTGCCGGATTCGGGGTGCTCACAGCATTCCCAATCGGGTGTTCAACAAATTCAGCCTTAGCCTGAGGCTTCGGAGGTGCGGAAAACACACGACCGCTGCGGGTCAAACCACTTACATCAGCAATATTCACAACAAAAGAGGAAGGCAAAGTCACCTTTTTCCCATCTTCTACAGCAACAACATTGTAACGGAAGGGAATTGCCTTTTTGGAAGAATACGGTACAGGACCGGCAGGCTTAATGATCAGGGAAGGAGAAACCTTCTGCTTGCTACCATCGTACTTGATGATAACAGGCTCAGGTATCTGAAATACTGGGGAAATTACGTTGACCTTTGGTTCATCTTCGTCAACATTCCTATTCTGAAGGATCTCAATAACTCCTTCGTCTAGCATTTCCTGAAGATCTTTGCGCACCTGGCGACAACCTAATCTGTTAACAGAGCAAATTCGACATTTATCATGATCGTGTTCATAGTGACTGTAATCACACAACAAACGATGCAACTCAACCAACGATTGTCGAATATGACTGACATATTTGACTTTGTATTTGCTAGGGCAGCCCTGGACCATGTTAACAGATTTCCCATGCTCGGGCAATGGGTTCTTCTTCACATTAGGACCTACGTCCTCAAAGCACAAAATGCCACACCTCATAAGGTCTTGAACCTTGGTCTTCAACGGAAAACAATTCTCCACGTCGTGGCCGGGAGCACCAGAGTGGTAAACACAATGCAATTCAGGCTTATACCACCACTGAGGGTTAGCAGGTACAGCTGGCGGGTCTCTTGGAGTAATCAGCTTCCTCTCTATCAAAGAGGGATATAGTTTTGCGTATGTCATCGGAATCGGATCGAAAGTGACCTTTTTCCTCTCATAACTCGTGTTGGTTTGATTACTGTTGCGAGGCTGATAGGCCTGCTGTTGAGGATGATGTTGTTGCTGATATTGCTGAGGTGGTTGTTGATTATTATTATACTGCTGATATTGTTGATTATCTTTGAAAACAGGTGCTATATGAGCCACCTGGTGCTGGTTACCGGCAGGACGCACGGTCTTCCTCCTCACAGAGGGTCTTCTGGGTTTCACATGGGAGGTCACAGCATGTCCCTCTCCATCTTTCTTCTTTGCAAACGCCTCATAACGCTTGGCAGAAGAGCCTTCTTCCTTGGTTAGCCGTCCTTCTCTAACCCCTTCTTCTAGACGCATCCCCATATTCACCATCTCGGTGAAGTCAGAAGGAGCGCTAGCATACATCCGCTCATAATAGAATGAACTCAAGGTCTTCAAAAAGATCTTGGTCATCTCTTTCTCTTCCAGCGGAGGCACAATCTGCGCGGCCAACTCTCGCCACCTCTGGGCATACTCTTTGAATGTTTCTTTGTCCTTCTGGGACATGGCCCTTAGCTGATCCCTATCGGGAGCCATATCCACATTATACTTGTACTGCTTGACGAAGGCTTCGCCAAGGTCATTGAAGGAACGGATGTTCGCACTGTCAAGCCCCATATACCATCTTAGAGCGGCACCGGACAGACTGTCCTGAAAGTAGTGGATGAGCAACTGGTCATTATCAGTCTGAGTTGACATCTTCCTGGCATACATGACCAGGTGGATGAGAGGACAAGTATTCCCCTTGTATTTTTCAAAGTCAGGGGGACCTTGAATTTCACAGGAATCTTCACATTGGGAACCAAGCATAATTCGGCAGCAGACTTGCCAAACAGGTCCTTTCCTCTAAGGGTTTTCAATTCCTTGCGCAGCTCAAGAAATTGATCATTCATAGCATCCATCTTCTCATGAACATCTGGGCCCTCAGACGGCTCAGAATGATAGATGGTGTCGTCTACCCTAGGCACGGTATGCACGACAGGAGGAGGAACAGCAAGGACCAGGCTAGATGCCGGCATAGAAGCAAAAGTCGGAGCAGGGCCCTCAGGCATAAAATTGGGAGGCATCCCCCACGGAAACCCGGCTGGCATAGCTGTCGGGACGAAGTGTGCACTGGCTGCAGGCACGGTTGAGGAAACAATCTCAGAAATGACTGTCCTCTGGGGAGGAGTTGAAGGTGTCGGAGACAACTGGCTCTGGGCAGCCAAGAACGATTCCATCAAAGCACTCAGTCTGGCGACTTCTTCTTTGAGTTCACGGTTCTCTTGCTCTAGATGATCCATCAATCTAGAAGAGTTGGCTCTAGTGTAGTATCGGTGAGTCAGCTTGTCTTCAAAATAAATGAAGAGCATAGAGTTAGACCACAGGACCAGAAGCCGAGAACAAAACCTGCTTATGCATATGATGCATGTAATGCTTGTGAATATGATTTGTTTTTATTTCAAAGGAACTCGAGGGTTTTATTTGCAAATTTTGGAAATATTAAGCATTTTATCGCATATGGAAATATCTCATAGCATAGCATCAGGGAAAAGAAGTACAGCATTGTCAATCATATACAAGAGAAAAGGAAAATAATCATCCTATGGATCCCTAGAAGCTCGGGACACGGGAAGATAAGCTGCACGAAGCCTCTTCACCTCTCTCTCGTAAGCTGCCTCCATATCTGCTTTTTCTTTGGCGAGTCGATCATACCTCATCTTCCAAAACTTGGAAGACTGGGGAAGTAGAGAAGTCCATGCATCATCAGGATCATCAATAACCTGATGCTCGAGGAACTCAATCAGAGCATCCTTCTCCTTAATCTGCTGAAGCAACTCTTCCCTTTCACGGATCCAGGCACATGATAGGTCTTCGTCTCTCAACTCCTCTACTCCTTGGTTAGGGAGGATTGAAGGCCCAGCCACAACCAAAGGTGTAGGTCTCGGATATTCGTAAGGCATGAGATACTCAGACGCTCTCTTCCTTACCCAAGCAGTGTATGGTTCCAAAGCAATGCAATTCTTAGGACCCAACTCATTCCTTCCTTACTTATGAACCTTGCGCCAAGCGCGAACCATTCTGCCCTTCAAGCCTTGGGGATCTTTACCCTCCTGAAAGAACACACCCTCTAACAGAATGTTATTAGGTTTATCCTTTAAGGGGAACCCAAGCTGACGACGTGCTAAAACGGGGTTGTAGTTAATCCCACCACATGTACCAAGAAGAGGCACATTGGAGAATTCACCACAAGAGTCAATAATCTGCACACCGTCATATACACGGTTATACCAAAAGATATCATCATTAGTGAGAGACATAAGTCTCGTGGACCACCGTAGACATCCCTTGTTCTCCTTGAAGGCGACCGTCTGAGGTAAGTGAGAAATAAACCACTTATACAACAGAGGCAAATAGCACACAATAGCACCACCACCCTTTGCATTCCTCATATGCAAAGAGAAATAGGTATCACCCAACAGAGTCGGAACGAGATTAAGAGCAGAGAAGATCCTAATAGCGTTCACATCCACAAACTTGTCGATGTTGGGGAACAATACCAATCCATAGATGAGAAGTACAAATATGGCTTCAAAGGCATCCTCACTCATGGCCTTCCCATAAATAGTAGCTTGATCAATGAGGAACTCAGAAGGGAGACCTTGAATTCCACCTTTGGTAGTCATATGAGCACCAACCAGAGATTCATCTATGTGCAACATGTCAGCTATCTCTCGAGAAGTAGAAATACTCTCCAAGCCACTGAACGGCAACTGATCCAGAATAGGTATACCCACAAGATAAGCATACTCCTCAAGGGTAGGCAAAAGCTGGAAGTCCAGAAACGTGAAGCAACGGTACAGAGGATCATAAAACTGCACCAATACGCTCATCAAACCTTCATCCACCTGAGTAATCAAAAGAGGAAGAAGCTTCCCAAAGCGAGCTTTGAAACCCAAGGGATCTAATACATAGGATGTTAGATTCCTTAACTCTTTCAAATCTGGTTGTCTGAAGCTGTACTTCTTTGTATTCCTTCTTTGTCTTTCCATGTCTGAAAATTTTGCAAATAAACCCCTTAAGTTCCTTGAAAATTTCCTTTTATTATTGATGATATGGACGCAACAATCACACTCAAGGATCAAGCAAAGCACACCAAACAGAGGTCATGGGATGGCTCATATTATTCTTAATATCAATCATCCATTTTGGTGGATTATGGTTTACACCTTATCAACACCCAAGTTCCATTGATATTAAGGATACATGAACGGATCAACTATGAATCAAGGGTTTGTTGCGAGTCACGAGCATGGAGTCTCGGTTAAGAACCACCCAAAAGGAGGGTACTAGGGTTTAAACCTGCCAAACATGTTCTACAAGAGGTTCTCATAGTCATCATCCCATCTTTCGAATATTATCGGAGAAACGACTACTCGTATTCCAAAAATATTCTCAAGAGAGACTCTTATGAGTGTAGTATCGCGTAACAATCGTATCAAATCTTACATTTGAACGACCTCCGTACTACATCCTAAAAATAGGCCAAGATGGGTTTGGTAAACTAAGGTCCTTGGCTTCTAAGGTCTATATTGGAAAGAGTAATGTCTAACCACAACTTACTTGTGTGACATTATTGATCCCGACATGACCTCCACCAAGTGAATGGACTCACAAGTTAACTTGCTAAGGAATAACTCCACACAAGTTGACAAGACTACACCATTCTCATATCCTAAGTGCACTCGAGTTCGGGTATATAACTCATATCACAAAGATCACCAAGCATACAAGCAATTGATATATCAAGCAAATCAAGCATTACATACAATACAGTAATCCCAAATTGCACAAAAATATTTCACAAACAAATAATACAACAAAGAACCTTGTTTCCCCAGCAGAGTCGCCACTTTTCTGTAGCGGTGTATTCGTTACCATTGGAGATATTGACTAAATCCAAGGTAAATCATACAAAGTCGAGTCGCCACCGCACTTCTATTTATCCAAAGAAATGGTTAGAAAGCGAACAAAAACCTAAAGAGTTTTACAAACAAAACTAGTAAAAGAAACAGAGATCTGGGTAAGGGGGTTGGTTATGCAATGGGAAGGTGTTAGGCACCCAAAACATCCTAGGTACTCCTAGGGAGCCCTTTTCACACTTGTTGCAAAGGTTATTGTTTTTGTGAAATTTTATTTGTGCAAACATGATTGAAGAGATGAGAAGAGAATATACAAATTATTTACATTTTTTGTTTGGGTGGATAAACCCATTGCCTACGTACCCTCTTATGAAAAGATTAGGATCTAAACCTCATAGTTCGGGTAAAAAATTTCAAAACAAATGAGTGGATTGATTGGTCCAAAAGCCTTAAGGTCTTTTGTTATCAAAGGGAGAAAACTCAATCTTAAAAACCACAAGTCCACCATGTGAGGATAGCTTCAACATGCTAGTGAGGGGTTAACCCTATAATAAGCATGGAAGGCTCATTGTCCATCACTAAGGACAAAGGTGAGTATTACATCTACCACAAAGATAACTCAAACCTAATAGCTAAAGGTTATGGAAAAATTTGATTAAGAAGTGATCATTGAAACCACAAAAGAAACATTTGAATGGGTTATATTTACCAATTAGAAGTATATACAAAAATGGTCATAGTTGACTTAAAGATTCAATTCAAAATGAGTGTTATGAAAAGAAAGTTTGAAAATCAAAAGCATAAGGCTTAGGTTTCTAATGTTGAAAACAAGTCAAATGTTTGCACAAAAAGGTTTTGGTTTGGGTTAGGATGGAGAAATGAAGGAAATGGGTTAAGTTCTAAAGAGAAAAAAAAAAGATGATGGTTATGGAATGAAAACCACACTAGGAGTTCCTCTCTTGAGATCATATAGATGATCCAAGTAAGATCCTTTGGAATAAGCAAGCACAAAGCAAAAGCAATCACACAAATCTCAAAAGAGATCCTCAATAAAAGGAAACAGAATGCCAATACATGGACTTACACCCGACTCCTAACAACAAAAAGAAACAGAATGCCAATACATGGACTTATATCCGACTCCCAACCATAACAAACAAACATCAAAAGCAAACACATCAAAAGCAAACATCACAATCTATATACATACAAGAGGCTTTAAACAATGGGTGGGCTTTAGTCAAGAGGGGTCATGTTAACCTCGACAAACAAGCCAAACTGTACAATGGTAATCTGTAGCTCTTAACCACTAACATTGAGAGTTAGGGTGAAGCTGATCAAAATGGAAATGAGGATGAGACCTCATGCTCTTAACCCTGGACGGGGTGAGCTCATGACAAAGAAAGCGTGGGGATCCAGAAAGTGAGATCCTATTCCACTTGACAGACACTGGACAAAGATCTTGGGTACATGTTCAGAAGCATCAGCACGTAGTGCGAGCATAATGAATGACTCACTGAATAACGGGGGATTGGCTACTAATCCCTTCTATCCGTCAATTGCCTCAACTCTTGGAGGTCTTATCAAATAGCACATGCCTCATCTTGGAGGTCTTTGGCACAATTGTAAACAAACACAAACAGAGCCTCTGAAGGAGGACTTGCCAGCAAAATGCCTGCCAAAAAGGTGACAGGACTTCCAGACTACATGAAGTAAGAAGATAACTACCTAAGTGGTGTATCAACCATAATCCAAAGCTCAAGCAAGAGCTAAAAGCAAGCAACTAAGGTACCTGTACAAAAGCTAAACAGTTAATATTTCAGTCAGAAAACCAACAGACAAATAGTGGATCTTTCACAGTTACACAACTCAATGAACAATGCTCAAGCACTCAAAGGAATTCATGAGCTCAAGCACATCAATTAGAACCTACAAAACAAACATATGTTAGAACTCAAATCATTTGCATCTCACAAAGTGAGAACAAATCAACCATCAATGCGAAATGTCCAAACCTGAAACACAAAGCACAGTTAGTTTATGCACAAAGCACTAGTACAAAGACTAAGTTCAAAACCAAACCAAATGATCAAAACAGAACTCAATCTTTTACACAATGCACATTCAAACAATCTACAAAATGTCCTCAAAAGGACCAACATCAATTCAATAATCAAATATCTCAAATGATCTATGCCATGGAATGATCACAAAATGTGCACAAAGTGAACTTCCAATTTAGAAAAGTCAAATCAAAAGAGAAATGCATGCAATGGCTTTGAAATTTTTTATGCAAGTTCCTTATGTCATGAACAATCATTATGCAAAAGATCAAATCCAGAAAAGTTCAAATGATGGATGAACAAAAATGCACAAATCCAATGTCAAAAATGTGACACAAATTGTCACATACATCTTCATGTGTCAAAAACAATGATAGCATATGAGAAAAAATCCAAACTAGTGCTAAAAAATTCACATCATGTATGATCATTAAGCATGCAAAAAATTGGATCAATTGGCTCAAAGATGAAGATTTCACAATAAAATGAATGCAACATATCAATTTAGCATAGAATGGATTCAAAAATTCACACATCACAAACCAGACATCAACAATTCACAAAATTAATACCATAAAAAAACTAGACATTCATACAAAACTAGGAAAAAAATTGGAGTTAAATTGGATCATTTTTCTATTTTTTATGATTTTTCTAAGATGACCAAAATAAATGAAATAAACAAATAAAATGGAGGGAAAAGCAATTATTTGAATCAATTCAGAAAATACATGATCCGTAGATCTTGGCGCGCATGGCAATCCAATGGTCCACATTTAAACGCTCAAAGCGCACCGTTTCATTAAACACGCTGGCAGCACACTCAGCAAGTCAAAGCACGCATGGCACAGTCAAACAATCCATGGCCAATCAAACAGACACGCAAGACAAACGTGGAACACACGTGGACTAAAACCCTACGAAATAACCAGACGCCAGAGCTACAGTCTCCGGTCGTCTACCCCGGCTAGCTCCGGCGGACATCAACCAATTTTTTTCCAGAATTCATCAAACCATACATCAATCGAACCGTCATGCAACATAGAATCCAAATATCAATTCAAATCAAACTAATTCCTCATGAATTTTCCAGATCGAGCGAAAACATTTCCTAAATCTAAACTGAAAGTTCATCATACATGCTCATTACTTGATCATTTTCAATTCTAAACATATCTACATACTCCACAAAGCAAGATCTACACATCTATGACATGAAATTGGCAAAAAGAGAGATCGAATTTCAACTCACCTTGAACTTGAAGCTTCTGAATTCGTGTTCTCAAGTGCTCTACAGCTCCAGATCTCTTCCACTGAACTTGCCTTGAAGCTTTGTGCACAAAGAAATGGATGAAGCCACTTAGATCTACCTCAATTTCAAACTTCCATCGCCATGAGAGTGCACACGAACAGCTTGAATTCTGGCTCAATTGCAACAAATAGATGGTGAATCTTGCTCAATGAAGCACCAGGATCAATAATCTGCAAGAATCTTTGGTGTTTGTGTGAAGAAAAATGAAATTCGAAGTGAGAGAAAGTTGAGAGAATTCTTCAATTTTTGATCTGAAATTTTCTGTTATGGTTGTTAGGATTAGGGTTTGGCTTATATACTCCTTGTTAATGACCATGCTAATCACACTTTCCATTTGTTAATCAAAATTAAGGAGAATTGAAGTAATTTGCAAAAATGCACATTAAGTTCATGAAGCCATGTTCCACGTGTACAGTCCCATGCTATGGTTCGAATTCACTCAAAATCAACCAAGGATCATCATGGAATTGTTGTTTTGCTTGTATCATAAGCCAAATTTGAATTGTGGAAATTCCCTCCAAAATGATCACATGAGAAATGATGAGCATACACACTTTTCCCATGCATGGCAAAGGCTATTTTGAGATGTCTTGATCAAAAGAAACAATTTGCAAAAAGAATGGACCAAATTGGAGCTTTGTATCAAAAGTTATGTCATTTTGAATTTCCATGCACACCTTGTGATCAAATGACCATAACTTCTCAACCAATCATCATATAGACATGAATTAGGACTTTTTGGAAAGGGGAGACAAAGATCTACAACTTTCATGTTCACCAAAAATCCATTTGAAACTTCTTTGATATTGATAAGTCAAGTTGAATGTGGACCAAAAACTTGCCAAATTTGGAAAGTTTGAATTACAGGTCATTTTCCATTTTTAGTAACTTTTGCCATGACCTTTGAATCTTCATGATGGATGATTAGAATTATGAATAGGCCTTGTTTGAACATGATTGAGGTGTCTCAACTCATTTCCCCACCTCAAAGCCCTCAGTTGACTGCACAGTTGACTTTTGGTCCTCAGATGTCCTTGAAATGTCTTGATGAACTTGAGCCTTTATCACTTGATGAAATTGCTCCAAAATGGAACCCTAGCTCATGTAAGTTCCTTGTAATGATCATGTGATCCTCATCTCAAGAAAATACCTCATCTCTTGCACAAAGGACCTCCTTGAAGCTCTTGACCTGGTGATTGCTTGAGCTACAAACAAAAATGTTAATGACATATTTTTGTGCTTTTGGTTAGTGAATAAAACAAGAAAAAGCAATGATATACAATTCAAGCAATGCCTGGTGATCTCAAACCACTCACAAGAGAGCCCTACCCAAAGGGAAAGGGAGCCAAGATGCTCAAAGATCCTTGAGGCTATGCAATGCAATGTTATGATGCCATGAGGGATCTTAGGGACAAAATTGGGGTCTTACAGGAGGTAATAAGGAAACCAGCATCAATCATGCTTTTGCACTTCCTCCTTAATTTTTACTTCCATATTAGGATGAGTTCTTCTCAAATTTTGCGTAATCGACGGGCATTCTGGCTTCAAAGGCAATCTATGCTCCATAATCTCAGAATTCAAATCAGGCATATCTTGATAGGACCAAGCAAACACATCAGAATATTCAAGAAGAATATCAATCAACCCCTTCTTAGCTTCTGGACATAGTTGAGACCCAATATTGACTTTCTTCACTTCATCATTGGAACCCAAGTTGACTAATTCAATATGCTCTTCAAACGGCTGAATGGCTTTCTCCTCATGCTTAAGCAATCGAGATAACTCATCAGATACTTCTTCATCATCAATCTCTCATAGGAAAATCAAAATTTGGAGAGGGAGTAAGATCATTATATTCAATGGGTTTGAGAACCAACCTGCATAATGATTTGATATTTTGATTTTAGAGAAGTGGAGTGCAAACAAATATTATGCAGATGGAAAGACTATTATCTATTTTTTTGTGATTACTATTTTCAGAAAAATAAAAAAAGTAAAAATAAAACATCATAGATGTGGATGAATAAAATTATACTTTATTGATGATAATAAGAAAATGCCCGACAATGTTCACTTCTCCCTTAGGCATATGAGAAGGATTTTTCTTAAAAATAATGAAAACAAGTTATTTAGAACGGTGAATAACAACAGGAACATCAACAGCAATACGGCTCTTGCAAGCCTGGCCATGTGTTACAAAGTCGGAGCAAGCTTCGTCTTCATCATCGTCTTCAATAATGGCAACTGAGTGTTGATCATCCTCATGAATGAACCCTCCACTGCGGAAAATTGGTTGCATAACTTTGACATTAGTGTTGAGTGGTCCTAGCTGAAATCCCAACCCTGTTATGTTCTTATTCTCAACGACTTCCACAACGCGACCCTACTTATTAATACTACCAGTCCGAATAGCCTCTTGTGCATCTTTTAAAGAAGACATGGGTGCCCCAGCTTTCTTCAATTCATCAGCAATGGACAAATCTTGGAACGAAGTTCCAACTTCCTCCTCAACATCAACATAAGTAAAAGATGACATATGGCTTACTAATAATGCCTTCTCTCCACTAACAACGACAAGCTTGTCGTTATTCACAAATTTCAGCTTTTGGTGTAGAGTAGATGTCACAATGCCAACTTCATGAATACACAGCCTTCCCAACAAGAAGCTATATACCGGGTGGATATCCATCACTTGAAAAGTAATTTAGAAACCACTCAGACTTATCTTCATTGGAAGGTCCACTTCTCCAATGAAGGTTTTCTGAGAACCATCAAACGCTTTAACAACCACGCCATTGTACCTCATCGGGGCACCCTGATAGGAGAGTCTTAATATAGTTTACTTTGGCAACATATTTAATTATGACCCGATGTCAACTAACACATTGGACAAAGCGTCCTCCTTGCAATTCATCGAAATGTGGAGCGCCAAATTGTGATTCCTGCCTTCCTCAAGAAGTTCTTCGTCATAGAAGCTCAAATTATTACAAGAAGTGATGTTGGAAGCAATGTGGTCAAACTGGTCCATAATAACATCGTGTTCCACATAAGCTTGTTCGAACACTTTCTGCAATGCTTCTCTGTGTGCCTCAAAATTCATCAGTAATGACATCATAGAAATCTTGGATGGCGTTTGAAACAGTTGCTCCACAATGTTGAATTCACTTCTTTTAATCAGGCATAACACCTCATCATCATCGTTAGTCTTCAATTTGGTGGATTCACCAGACTGACACATTGGAGTACTAACTGGACCAACTGCAGGAATCTCTGCCTTCTTTCCCACTGACACATCGTCCACAATCTTAGGAAAAACCAGACTGAACACACGACCACTACGGGTCACCTTTGCTATACCCATAATATTTACCACTTAGTCTGCAACTAGAAGAGGAACCTCTTGACCATTTTCTATCATAGTGGCATTATACTGATATGGCACATCTTTATCGGATGCATAAGGGATAGGGCCCGCTAACCGTATAACCAACAACGACACCGATCTGTTGACATTATTACTGTTGTTGCTATCATATTGAATAACTACCCGCTAAGAGGTTTTGAACTCTGGTATTATCACATTCACATCATCTCCTATATACCTTGACTGCTGAACCTGGATAACATTCTCATCCATCAACCTTTGAATATCTCTTTTAACAATTACACATCCACGAGGATTCACAGTACAAATGACACAACCATCATGGTCATGTTCACAATGGCTCACCTTTCACAAATCCTTGTGGATCTCCACCAAAGACATACAGATACGACGTACACTGAATACTGTGAAACTCCCTGGATAACCGTCCACCATGTTTACAAAAGCGTTACCATGAGCAGGCAACGGGTTGGCTATCCCATTCAGCGCTCTATCCTTAAAGGATACCATACCACTCTTAACAAGCTTCTGAACTTCATACTTCAGTGGGTAACACTTCTCTATATCATGACCAGGGGCTCCCTGGTGAAAAGCACAATGAAGATCAGGTTTGAACCACCATGGCAGTGGCTCAGGAATTTGCGGAGGGTTTCTCGGTTGGATAAGATTCTTGATTACCAAGGACGGATACAACTTTGCATATGTCATAGGAATACGGTTAAAAGAGATCTTCTTCCTATGGAAGTTTTGCTGATGATTGTTGTTGTTCTTGTAGTTGGTTCGTTGTTGTTGATGTTGTTGTTGAATTGGAACTGATTGATTGGTTGAATTGTTGGAAAAAACTGGAATTATTGATGATACCTAGTGCTGATGCTGACGGGATTGAGAACTCTTCTTCACATTAGGCCTCTTTTGCCTCCCTGCTGATACTACATTAGTTTCTCCTTCCTTCTTTTTAGAGAAACTCCCACCATACTTCTTACTTGTCGGTGCTTCATCTTTGGATAGACGTCCCTCATGGACTCCTTCTTCCAATCTCATCCCCATATTCACCATTTCGGTGAAATCATCGGGGGAACTTGCAATCATACGTTCATAGTAAAATGAACTCAACGTCTTCAAGAAAATCTTGGTCATCTCCTTTCTTCCAAATGTGAACTAATCTGAGCAGCTAACTCCCTCCATCTCTGGGCATATTCTTTGAATGTCTCCTTGTCCTTCTGAGATATCGACCTCAACTGATCCCTATCGGGAGCCATATCAACATTGTACTTATAGTGCTTGATGAAGGCTTCACCCAAGTCATTGAAAGTATTGATGCTAGCACTATCCAGGACCATGTACCATCTAAGGGAAGCTCCCGTCAGACTATCCTGGAAGTAGTGAATAAGCAGCTGATCATTATCAGTTTAAGTAGACATCTTCCTGGAATACATAATAAGATGACTCAACGGGCGAGTATTCCCTTTGTATTTTTAAAAGTTTTGGACCTTGAATTTCACCAAAATTTCGACATTGGGAACCAAACACAGTTTAGCAGCACTCTTACCAAATAAATCTTTCACTCTTAGGGTCTTCAATTCCTTGCGCAACTTAAGAAGTTGATCCTTCATTCCGTCCATCTTCTCATAAACATCTGGACCTTCACATGGTCCAGAGTGGTAAATGGTTTCCTCGACACGAGGAAAAGTATGAACAATAGGAGGAGGCACTGACAGGACTGGGCTAGATGTCGACATAGAAGCAAAACTTGGCACGTACCCTTTGGGTACAAAATTTGGTGGCGTTCCCCACGGGAACCCAGCTGGCATAGTAGGAACAGACTGGATGGCAACAACAATAGGTACAGATGGCGAAGCAATCTCTAAAATGACAGTCCTTTGAGGAGGAGGAGTTGCAGGAGGTGGAGACGGTTGGTTATGAGCAGCTATCACAGATTCCATCAATGTCGTGAGTCTGACGATCTCATCCTTCAGCTCTCTGTTTTCTTGCTCTAGGTGTTCCATTCTCTTCAATCGATTAGCTTGAGTCTTGTATGATGAGTCAACTTGGCTGATACATAGAAGAAGAACTGATAAGACATCTGGTGGGAGAAACCTATTATGCAAATGATGCATGAAATGTAATTTTTTTAATTTTTTTTAATTTCAAGAAACATATGAAGTTTTATTTGCAAATATAATAATAATCAACAATAATAATAATTCAATTGACCATAAAATCTCTTCATAAAATTTTGGAAGGATTACACTAGGTACAATTTCAGAAACCAAAATACAAATACAAGAGAAAAGGAAAATGTCATCCTAAGGATCCTTAGCAACTGCATCAGATGACCTAGCCAAGGGAGTGTGTTTCCTGCGGATGCGTCGAATCAATGACTCGAAGGATGTCTTCATCTGAGCCTTCTCGAGGACGAGCTGATCAACAATCTTCTTCCAAGCACCGTAGGATGAGGCATACTAGAGGCAACTAAACCCTCTGGATCTCTCTGTCTCTTTATTGCACGCTCTTCCCGAATCTCAATAAGTGCATCTTTGTTTTTCAACTCAAGTTGCAACTCCTCATGCTTTCGGCTCAAAGCATGGAACCGTTCTTCCCACATGTCTTTCTCTTTCTTCATCCTGGCGAGTGCGTCTTCCAACTCCTCTACATCTTGGTTAGGGAGAGTTGATGGCTCAGCCACAACCAAAGACATAGGTATTTCACAAGCATACGACATCTTCAGCTCCAAAGCTCTCTTCTTCACCCAAATAGTATAAGCTTCCAAAGCTACACAGTTGCATGGACCAAGCTCGAATCTTCCTTTCCTATGCACATTATGCCAAGCATGCATCATCCTTTTCTTCAAATGTTGGGGATCTTTACCCTCCTGATATAATAAACCTTCTAACTGAACATTATTAGGCTTATCTCTCAAGGGGAATCAAAGCTGACGACGGGCCAAAGCAGGGTTGTAGTTGATTCCTCCTTGCGTACCAATAAGGGGCACATTCTAGAACTCACCATAACTATAAATAATGTCCAAACTACCCAATGCAGAATCATACCAAACAATATCATCATTAGTGAGACACATGAGTCTCTGAGACCACCGTAGACAATGTCGGTTCTCTAAAAAAGCAGGTGTCTGAGGAAAGCGCGAAATAAACCACTTGTACAAAAGAGGAACACAACACACAATAGTCCCACCACCTTTAGAATCCCTCAAATTCAAAGAGAAATACATGTCACCCAACAAAGTAGGAACATGATTTCCAATTAAGAAGATTCTAATGGTGTTAACATCAATAAAGTCGTCAATGTTAGGGAACAAAGCTAAACCATAGATGAGCAAAACAAAAATAGCTTCAAAAGCGTCCATGCTACCGGTTTGAGCAAAAACAATAGCTCTACCAATGAGAAACTCAGAAGTCAACCCAAGAATACCCCTTTTCTTCACCAAGTGAGCATCAATCTCATATTTCTTTAGATGAAGAGCTTCGGCTATGACATGAGATCTAGGAATCTCCTCTAATCCACTGAAAGGTACTTTGTTAGATACAGGTATACCCATGAGATGGGAATACTCCTCCAACATAGGCACAAGCTGATAATCGGGAAAAGTGAAGCAGTGATAGAGAGGGCCATAAAACTGCACCAAAACACTCAGAAGTCCTCCAACCACATCAGTAGATATCACAGACAAGAGCTTTCCGTGACGTTGCTTGAAGTCAAAAGGATCGAATACGAAGGATGACAACTTCCTTAACTCTTTCAAATCAGGACATCTGAAGCTATACTTCTTAGTGTTCCTTCACCCACAATCCATAGTCTAAAAATGTTTGCAAACAAGACCTAAGTTTCCTTGAAATTTAACATTTTCTGTGATGAATGTTATGATGCGCATGTATGCATGAATGCAACAATCACACACAAGGTAAACACAAACACATGTCAAGGGATAGATCAAGTCATCATCAAGATCAAGCATCAATTTTGGTGGATTATGGTTTTCACTTTATCAACACCTAGGTTCCATTGATATTGATGATAACTGATACAATCAACAAAGAATCAAAGGGTTTATTGCGAGTCACGAGCATGGAGTCAGATTAAGAACCATCCCAAAGGAATGTACTAAGGATAAAAACCTGTAGGTCATGTTCTAAGAAGTTCCCAGAATCTTGATCCCATCTATCGGATATTATAGGTTAGGATGACTGACTCATCAACCCATAATATTCTCAAGAGAGACTCGCCTGAGTGTAGTATCGCGTAACAACTGTTATCAAGTCTACACTTGAACAATCTTCGCACTACGTCCTAAATAGGCCAAGTTGGGTTAAATGTTCTACGGTCCTCGGCTTCTCGGACTCCCAGGTCAAAAACTTAATGCCTATCCATGATTAACTCGTGTGACATCAATAATTCCAAGGGGCTATCCACTGAGTAGATGGGTCTTAAGTCAACTCGTTAAGTACTACTCCACACGAGTTGAACATGACTATACCATCCTCCTATCTTAATTACACTCAAGTTCGGGTTATAACTTATCTTACCTCACAAAGATCACCAAGCACAACAGATATAATATATCACACAAACAATATATACAAGTAAACATAAAATATACAAATACATACACATAGAAAGTAGGCTAAACCCACTGAGGACTACTCCCCAGCAGAGTCGCCACTTAATTTTTGTAGCGGTAAATTCGTGACCATCATGCTATGGATAAACTTGACGTTAGTAAAACCAGAGTCGCCGCCGCGCTTTTATTGTTTCCAAAGGAAAAGGGAAAAGTACGAACAAAACCCAAAGATAAGAAATTTTTAAATCAAAACTGATAAACTGTCAGAGATTACAGGTAATGGGGTTGGTTACACAAAGGGAAGCTGTTAACACCCAAAGTGTCCTAGGTACTCCTAAGGAGCCCTTTTTGTGCGCATATGTTTTTGGTATAAATGATGTTTAATAAAATATAGAGTGGGGGATGAGAAAATAATTCATTGATTATATTTTTGTGTTTGACAAGACCTTCGGTCTTATGCCTACGTACCAACATAAAAATGAGGGATCAAAACCCCGTAATTCGTGGTAAAATTTTCAAAGAAGTCGGTGAATTGATTTTAACAAAAATTTAAATAAAAAGACATAAAAAGGCCAAAGATTTAAATGGAGTTGTTAGTTCTTTTTGTCTTTTTTGAAATTTAAATCAATATGGTTAAGTTGATTCACAAGTTTGATTTAAGAAAAAGTTTGAAAATTCAATGGCATAAGGCCAAAGTTTCTAATTATTAAAACATGTCTAAGTTTGAAATCACAAGCAAAGAAAGTTTTTAAAAAGAGGGAGATATTTTTGAAATTAAATAAGTGGGAGGAGATGAAGGGAATATCCTAGACAAAAATTAAAACTTAAGGATTGAAAATATCTGACCAATGGGATGTAATCCAACAGACAAGAATGTCATATAGAAATCCATTTTCCTTTGGACTTTGACAATCAACAAGCAATAAGCAATGAGAAATATCTAAGCATCATATGAATACCAAGGTATCAAATAAGGATAGCCATAATGTCCAAGCCAACATTCCAATAGCTAGCAGCCTTCAATATCTTCCAATGTATCAGATGAAATATTCCTTGATCAACTCAGAACAAACATCAGACATAGGCAACAATAACAATATAACAATTAAGCACAGAGACAGAGTAGCAGATGAAACAAAGGGATCCAAGATCTTGCATCAGATGAAGGCATAGTCAAAGATAACTCAATCTCAAATGTTGGCATTGGCCAAGTCCTTTAGCACATGTTATGTTGCCTAATTCTAAGTCCAAGAGTTCATATCAAATCCAACAGTCCACCAAGATGTTTTTAGGGTTTTTGTTGTTATTAAGTGTTTTAAGGTCCTAAGACCACAAAAAAAATCAAAACAAACAAACAATATATACAATAACAAGATATGGCTCAAATGAGCAAAGGGAAAAGGACTTGAAACATAAACAAGTTGGATGAAATGTAAATGGAAATGAATGATACAGGTACTGGAATTTAAATTGCATAAAGTAAATGACTTGAATCAATTAAAACCTTGTGAATGAATGGTTGAGTATTCTCCAAAGAATGACTTAATCAATTAAAACTCATCACTAACATTTGACTAATCATTCACTAACTTCTTAATTAACATTGCTTTACTTTCAAGTCATTTACTTTATGCAATTTAAATTCCAGTACCTTTATCATTCATTATCATTTACATTTCATGCAACTTGTTTATGTTTCAAGTCCTTTTCACTTTGCTCATTTGAGCCATATCTTGTGATTGTATATATTGTTTGATTGCTTTTGTTTTGTTTGTGGTCTTAGGACCTTAAAACACCTAATAACAACAAAAACTCTATAAAAACATATTGGTGTAATGTTGGACTTGGTCTGAACTTTTGGACTTAGAATTAGGCAACACTCCCTATGCCAAAGGACTTGGCCAACGCCAACATTTGAGACTGAGCCATCTTTGACTATGACTTCATTTGATGCAAGACCTTAAATCTCTTTGATTCATCTGCTACTCTGTCTATGTGCTCAATTGTTTATTTTGTTATTATTGTCTATGCCTGATGTTTTGTTCTGAGTTGATCAAGGAATATTTCATCTGCTACATGGGAAGACACTGAAGAGTGCTAGCTATTGGAATGATTTCTTGGATATTATGGCTATCTTTATTGGATGCCTTGATCTTCATATGATGCTTGGATATTTCTCATTGCTTATTGATTACTAAAGTCCAAAGGAAAATTGGTTTCTATATGACATTCTTGTCTGTTGGATTGCATCCCATTGATCAGATCTTTTAAACTCTTAAACTTTTGATTTTTTGCTTAGGGTAGTCTCTTCATCTCCTCCCATTTCTTTAATTTCAAAATCTTTCCCTCTTCTCAAAAACTTTCTTTGCTTGTTTTTCAAACTTAGACATGTTTTTAATGATTAGAAACTTTGGCCTTATGTCATTGAATTTTTAAACTGTTTCTTAAATCAAACTTGTAAATAAACTTAATCATATTGACTTCAAATTTCAAAAATACAAAAATAAATAACAACCCCATTCAAATACTTATCCATTTTTGTGCCTTCTTATCAAACTTTTATTAATACCAATTCACCAATCTTCTTTGAAATTTTTACCATGAACTACAGGGTTTTGATCCCTCATTTTTATGTTGGTACGTAGACATAAGACTGAAGGTCTTGCCAAACACAAAAATATAATCAATGAACTCTTTTCTCATCCTCACACTCTATGTTTTATCAAACATCATTTATACCAAAAAACATATGCACACATAAAGGGCTCCCTAGGAGTACCTAGAACACTTTGGGTGATAACACCTTCCCTCTGTGTAACCAACCCCCTTACTTATAATCTCTGGCATCTTATTAGTTTTGATTTGAAAACTTCTATCTTTGGGTTTTGTTCGTACTTTTTCCATTTTCCTTTGGAAACAATAAAAGCGCAGTGGCGACTCTGGTTTTACTGACGTCAAGTTTATCCATAGCTTGATGGTCATGAATTTACCGCTACACGGGCAATAAAAATATAGGTGTTAATGCATGTTAGAGTTTTGGTACAAAGAAACAAACTCCTTAAACATACCACACACTAAAAGAAATGGGGGGGACGTATCTCAGTCTGGCTCATGTTGATTCATCTGACACAAGGTCATTGATGAATCAACTAGCATTAGACATGGAGATATTTCATTAGTCAATGATGGATTAGGGAAGAATAAGTATAAATATGAAGATGGAATGGGAAATACAAATACAAATTGATCATGAGAGGAATTTCATCTGATCAATACCATCCATTCATTTTGGGAGATGAAATTTACATTTCATCAATCCCCTAAATCTAATGGTATTGATTAAACAAAAGTCAAATCAACCATGACCAAGGCCCAAAAAGAAAGTCAAACATCACAAGACCATAAAAATGGCTCAACATAATTTTTAAACATTTAATCAATTAAAAATCAAATTAAAAGTGAATTAAAATGCATTATTAAATGGACAAAACCTCAAATCCCTTCAAAACACCAAATAAATGGCCAAGGGATTTATCCTAGGTCAAACAAGGTCAAAGGACCTTAGACAAAAAAAATCATGATTTTTGGAAAGTCGAAAGTATTTTAAAACAATTAAAAATATGTTCAAAAACAAAGGGATTAAAAATAAATTTAATTCAAAATATGAAAGAGGAAAATATTTAAACATTTTTTGTGAAAGTCCCATATTTTTTGGATTAAAAATGAAATTAATATGAATTAAACAAAATAAAGGGATTAAATAAAAAATCAGAAATAAAATAGAAATTAGAAAAAACGAGGGCCATCAGATCTCCCTCATTAATTGTGGTGGCAAATCTGATGGCCAAGCGTGTATCATCCACCACAATCCATAATCAACGTGCATGTACAAGTGGTAATCAGAAATGAGGGTTGCGATTAAAATGTGGATACAAGATCAAATGGTTGGAACCTTGCCAACACACCACCAGAGCCCTAGCTCCGGTTGTCTTCTCCGGTGAACCTCACTGGACTGGTCCACCCTCAACCAATCAGAAAATGAAAAGCGAGGACACTATTTTAAAGGAAAAATGCTTAGGAGCTCGAATCTGGCCTCAATTTCTTCCAATTCCAAGTATATTGAAAGATACATGGATTTGAAATTTGAGGTTCATGATCTGAGTTGCTTCGATTTTACCTCAAAGCAACTCAATTTTGTTACCTACATTGGCAGGAATTCAGCCAACTAAAAATCAATCAAAATAGTTGAGAATTGAAGGAGATTCGAAGAAGAGAAAATTGACAAAATCCACCTTCTGTTGGGTAGTGATGAAGCTCGATTTGGATCTCAATTGGCTTAGCTTGCTTCTAATTGCTTGTAGGAAGTGAAATGGAAACTCAAATGGCTTGCACTCTTGGAGTTTCAACTTCAAAACAAAAGTGAAATTGAAACTCGATTTTCAAATGAAAACCTTCAAGATTATCCTTTAATGGAGGTGAGGGTATTTGCAGTTCAAAGCTTGGGCCAAGGGTCCTTGACTCTGAGCAGGAGGGCATGTATATATAGGCTCTTGCATTGCTTTTCACACACTTTCCAAAATTGTCAAAAATAACAATCTTGGTTGCATGGTTGCATGGGCGTGTACAAGGCCTATTGAATGATGCCAAAAGGTCCAACATTGTGCGCTAATCAACCTGAAATGATATCATGTGATCATGCAATATGGAAATGGAAATTGGACATTGATCTTACCAAGTGAAGCCATGTAAAGAACCCATGCGCAAGTCCCTCAATTCTTCTCCAAATAAAGTTATCTTGGACTTTTTGGAAAGGTGACATCAAGGGGAAAAACATTGATGTTGAACACTTTTATATTTGGAACTTGGATCATGATGAATTTTAAGGTGGAAGTTGGATAAATCAAACATAGTTGAAATTTTTTTATGTACAAAGTCAAATGACCACTTCTTCCACCTTGAATAACGTTTGTTATGAGCTCCAAATGGAAATGGTTTATTCCCCAAAGTTATAGATATTTCAATCCTCTTAAATTTGGTCATAAATTTGACATCATTTGGATTTGTCATGAGGGAGTTATGCATTTTAGAAGTTGAGGAAGATTGCTTGTTAAATGAGATGACCCAAAATGACCTATAATGTTTCCTCTTGGTACATGCCCTTGAAAGTTGAATTTTACATTTCTCAAATAATAAAAGTTGAAGAAGATATCTTTAAATTTATCATGAAACTTGGATGGCCTTCATATCATAAAAATTGAGCAAGGTATAGTCCTTGGAAGTTGACCTCCTAACTAGGGCACAGACAAAATGACCTATAATCTTTCACCATAAAAAATGACTTTCCAAGAAAACATATATATTTATGCCAACATAAAAGTTGTTTGGAATATCATAAAGAGTAAAGTTTATCTTGGAATAATTTTCATATGACAAAAATTGTAGGAGATAGGGTCTAGGGAACCCCAGTTTTGACTAGTTGACATTCTCTAGTCAACATCTTTGTACCAACTTGCAAACTTGAAGTTATATTGATCTTTGGGACTCATGGAGGATAATATATGCATAATATGGTGTATAATGAAGTATACCTTGAAATGTTTGACCAAATGTTGAAGAAACTTGCTGAGGAAGTCACACAAGATAACCGGATGAATTAGGGCTTCCAAGGCAAACAAGCTTCAAAATCTTGATGAAATCTTGATCAAAATGATAAATAATGAACATGGGGATTCATATATGATGTTTTGAACCAAATTTGAACCATTCTTGATTGATTTCTTGTCAAGAGGGTTTCAAACCCTAATTGTGAGCTTGATAGAGCATAGGGTGGGTGCACACACTACCTACAAAAGAAATAAAGCTATACATAGACATATTTTTGATATTATGGTTAGTAAACAAAGAAAAACAAAGTATGACGCAGTCAAGTGTGCTTGGTGATCTCTCCCAATGCAATCCTAATGAATGAGGGGTAAAGAGGATACCAAGGTGTGATCCCAAAGCCAATGCAAAATGATGAGATAACATGAGGGATCTTAGGGTCAAAATTGGGGTCTTACAATATGTTTGCAGCAGAAGAAGTTACATATGATAAGCCTTGGTATTATGATATTAAGTGTTTCCTCCAAAGTCAGGAATACTCGCTTGGGGCATCCAATAAAGATAAGAAGACTTTGAGAAGATTGGCTGATAATTTCTTTCTAAATGAAGATGTGTTGTACAAGAGAAACTTTGACATGGTTTTGCTCAGATACGTGGATAAACAAGAAGCAGACATGTTAATGAGAGAAGTTCATGAAGGATCCTTTGGTACTCATGCCAATGGACATGCAATGGCTAAAAAAATGTTAACAGAAGGTTAATATTGGCTGAAAATGGAATCTGATTGTTGTAGATATGTAAGAAGTTACATAAATGTCAGACTTACGTTGATAAGATTCATGTGCCTCCGACACTTCTCAACGTTATCTCATCTCCATGGCCTTTCTCTATGTGGGGAATTGACATGATTGATATGATTGAACCCAAAGCATCGAATGGACATCGTTTCATCTTGGTAGCTATTGATTACTTCACCAAATGGGTTGAAGCAACATCTTATGCTAATATGACCAAGCAAGTTGTGGTCCGGTTTATCAAGGATCGGATCATTTGCCGATATGGTGTTCCAAGTAAGATCATTACTGATAATGGGTCGAACTTGAATAATAAGATGGTGAAAGAGCTTTGTGATGACTTCAGGATTTAACATCATAATTCTTCTCCTTACAGACCCAAGATGAATGGGGTTGTTGAAGCCTGGAATAAGAACATTAAGAAGATTATCCAAAAGATGGTTGTGACGTATAAGGATTGGCATGAGATGCTTCCGTTTGCTTTGCATGGATACCAAATGTTTGTCTGCACTTCAATAAGGGCAACCTGTCATACCCCAAAATTTGCCCTCCCCTTTTTACTTTCCATCTGACCTACGACTTGAAATTCATCTGTGCATATTCATGCTTCATTCATATGCATTCATGTTGCCATTGATTAATAGATTCAAAGTTGATAACTGGTTGAAACCCTAATTTAGTACAAACGGTTTACGGAGGTCATTGGTTGACTTTTTGGTCAACCAGTCGACCAAAGTCAACCATCCATTCCTAAGTCCGTATTATCTCAACTGTGGTAACATCGATCATTTTCCATACCCTTTCAATTCACATCATTGTATACCCATCTTGGTCTTATGATTAATTCTACATTGGTTTTTATTTCAAAATTGTTTCTAATTTTGAAATTAATCTTGATTAATTTTAATTAGAGTTTATTTCTTTAATCAAAATTTAATCGATCTTTAATTCCAAGTTGGTTAATTTCAAGTTAGGTCCAATTCAAATGTAAATTCCAATTTGATTTTAGTTTTTAAATCAATTTCAATTTTAATTGATTTTTATTGGATGGTGCGATTCTTAAGTATTGAATTTTTAATTGGTTGGTTTTAATGTCAAAAAAGATTCAAACGTTAAATTAATGGTTTTCATTTTCAGATAAATTTTGAAGTGATATCATTAATGAATTGTAGATGTTTTTTTACAAATTAATTTGACTTTAATGGAGTTGCATTGTTTTGTTGATTTTAAGACAATTCCGTACTAGTCTTGAAATTATATTTAAATACTCATTTAAACCCATTAACATTTGTTTATCCATTCTTAAAAATACAAATCCATGTAAATCATTTATCATAATCAAATCTATGTCCAATAACAATCCAAAATCCATTAATATTTAGTTATCCATCAACATGATTGGATATCCACGACTAGCACCATATCCACATGCCTTGTCCAAATATCCAAATAACCAACTTAACCAACCATTTGCAATTTCAGCTAAACTCTCCAACGAACTTAACACTTCCCTAACCACCAATACATGACAGTTACTAACATTGAAGTCCAAACTATATTTTAACCAATCTAACAAACTCCACATGGTAACCTGCATAATTCAGTAGAGTACAACTCAGGCCAGTGATTAACCTACAAAATTTGCGAAACCAGAACAAAGTAAGATCCACCATAATTCTTGGAGTTCAGACTCTGGCTACCTTTTGCGTTGCACATACAGTTCGTACTTTGGAATGATACTCTTCCTCCCAGATGGAGTTCAGACTCTGGCATTTAAATCAGTTCCTTTGCCTTATAGTTCAGACTCTGGCAACCTTTGGCATTGACTCCAAGTTCAAACCTTGACATTATATCTCAGATGCCCCCTTTGAGTTCAGACTCTGGGAATCCATTCCTCGACTTGTATTTAGTTTAGACTATGGCACTCATCTATCTTGTCCTATGGAGTTCAGACTCTGGCAATATCTCATTTGTCCTTGTGGTTGATTACCATCATCGGTTAGTGCCACGTCCTTGCTTGTTAAGCAATCTACCTCGCCTCTGGGAAATCCTATTGAATCTCTCTTTGCTTTCAGCCATAGTAGGCTGAACTACGATTGTTCTGACTTTCTCATTGCATAATGAGAATACGTAGGCACGAGGGTTCGAACCCTCCGCGAGCATACTTATTTATCATTCCTGCCCTAGGGCATTCTTCCATTCATCTCTATGATACATTCATAATCTACCTTCTTTCACTCCATGTGGTACACCAGTTATCTTTGAGCCAAATACACTACCTCTTTGTGTTCCTTCTTGCGTCACCTTGTGAACCAAGAGATATTTGAGATTGTGCCCAAACACCTATTTCTTCGTCTTTTCCGATTAGTCTTATAGTGGCGGCCTGCTAGTCCACGTATTGGTAATAGCCACCTTACTCTTGATTTCATGTTTTCACCCTTGTTGGAGTTCAAACCACACAATTCTTTGGTTCAGACCATACCTTTGATCACTATTCTTTTCACCTCCCACCATTAGTTCTTTGAACTACGGAGCTCTGAATTCCTTATTGCACTATGAGGATACGTAGGCATGAGGGCCCCAATCCTCACCGAGCACTTTATCTATTTCCTTTTCCTTCCCCATTTCTTTTGCGAGTAATCTTTAGACATAACACTTATTCGAGCGAGAACAATCAAAACGGTTCCCATGGAGTACCATGGATGTTTGGGGTGCTAATACCTTTCCCTTGCATAACCGACTCCCTTATCCAACATATCTCTTTCCCTCGAGTTTTATTGATGTTTTCCCTTCCCTCTGGGGATAAATAAAGTTTGATGGCGACTTTGTTGTATGTTTGAGCGTACGATACGTTCAGGTATATTTCTGCTAGCTTCAATTGGCGACTTTGCTGGGGAATTCGCTTCCGGGAGCATTTCCTAGATGCTAAAAGGAGTCTAGCCCAGTTTTGGTTGCTTTCTTAGCTTGCTTAGGTGTTTATATTTACGCTTTACTCGCCTTATCATTATATTCATTTGCTTAATCTTATGGATATTATCTGTTATACTCTCTGTTGGGTTGGTTTGTTGATTACATGAGAGAGAAGCTTTATACCCGAGCATGAGTACATACGCAGGATAGCAACGTGACTAGAGTCGTGTTTGACCTCCGTGGAGTTATTCTGCGATTATGGTTGACACGAGATGTCACACCTAGAGTAGATCCTTTTGGGAGCATCATTGTCCGACGAGTCATTCGTCCAAGGCAATGGTATCTCGAAATGGGTTGTTGACTCTAGGAACCTTCTAGGTTGCCTTTGAAGACTAGAACCTACCTGTGAGGGGGATATGGGATCTTTATGCAGGAAACCATGGCCTCTACATACCCTTGTCCTCATGGACGTCGAACCTTTGATCCTGCATTGGGCAGTATACACAGATTATCCAGATTATTTTATGTTGTTAACATACTCTTTTGCATATCATTATTGCATTGTTGTATATATGTCGGAGTTTTGACCCTGAACTATTATACCATTGATGCTTTGAATCTATGGGTGTTGCATAAATATTTGCATTGCATCCCCAACATGTGCATTCATTCATTTGCATCGCATGCCTATCAACTAGAAAAAGCTCACCTTGTCCTTTCTCCAGCCTGAAAGACGACAAATCTTCGACACCACTACTTCACAAGGGCTAACAAATCGAGAATTATGGCGGATCTGGAACAAGAGAATGCTACCTATAGGGAAACTTTGGCTCAAGTCCAAAACAGAATGGACACCTTCCAAGGTAACATGAACACTATATTGGAGTACCTTCAAGCTCAGAAGGCCAACCTCCACTTCCGCTGCCAATCCTGCTTCTGTTGTAGTTACTTATGATATTGTCGTCACCACTTCTGCCGATGTTGTTGTGGACACTGTGGTTCAACCTGTGAGCCAACCTATTTGTCAGCCAGGTCCTAGTAGGCATGCCATTGCCTATCCCTGGGGGTTGCCTCCAAATTTTACTCCCCAAGCTGCTAATGGAAATGCATTTATGCCATACCAACCGTTTGCTGTTCATCTTACCAATGGGAATCCTGTTGCCCATCCTTGGGGCATGACCACTCTTTCTCCTCAAATGGTTAATGTTAACAACCATGAGATCCTCCCAGAACAGGCTCTTCAAACTTATGCACTAGCGATCGTTGAGACCCCTAATGACAACGAAGATGAATACAGAGGTCCTACCCTCCACTTCCGTCTTCCTCCTCGAGCTACTCAACCTACTATTCATAATTTGAATCAAGATGTTCAGATACCTCTTCCTCATCCTGGGGCATCCTCTGTTGTTGCACCTCCATTTGTGTATCCTGGGGCACCCTACGCTCCATATCAGAATCAGTATGGTCAGACTGTTGGTCAGACGGTGAATCCTGGTTTGATATATCCTCAAGGGTATCCTCAGTTCACTTCTACTCTAGTTATTGCTCAGACGACTTCTCAGCGTGTTCAACTTCCCAATCATCAAGTTAATCCCCAACCTACCAATCAGAATGTTGTTGGTTCAGACTATCAGTTACTAGATGAAAGGATCAGAGCCATTGAAGGTTTCTCAATGTATGGTTTGGATGCTAAGGACTTATGTCTAGTTCCTAATGTGGTGCTTCCTCATAAGTTCAAAGTAACAGACCTGCCAAAATATAAGGGTTTGAGTTGTCCAAGAAGTCATGTCATCATGTATTGTAGGAAGATGGCATCCTACATTGATAATGATGAGTTGCTTATCCATTGCTTCCAAGACAGCTTATTTGGAGCATCCTTAGACTGGTATATGGGCCTGGAGCGCAGTAAAATCAGATCTTGAAAGGACTTGTATGAAGCCTTTCTCAAGAAATACAAATATAATCTGGACATGGCTCCCACCAGGCTACAACTGCAGAATCAAGCCTGCAAGAGAAATGAAACATTTAAAGAATACGCTCAGAGATGGCGTGGAATGGCTTCCAGAGTTAAACCTGCACTGACAGATGCCGAATTGGTTGCTATTTTCATGGGAACACTCCATGGTTTGTATTATGAGAAGATGGTTGGTAGCTCATCGTCCAACTTTACCGACATGGTAACCATTGAGGAATGCATCGAGAATGGGCTGAAAATAGGAAAGGTTGCTAGTATCGACAACCAGACAGTGGCCAAGAAGTCTCAGGGTTTTGCTAAGAAGAAAGAGGCCGAGGCAAATGCCATAACAACAAATGTCTATCCTCAAGTTCAAGTACCTATGGCTCATATGCCATACTACCCTTATCCATACATTGTCATTGCTCAATATCAGCAACCTGCATATCAGCCTCAGTATCAGCAACTTCCACAGGCTCTAGCTCCTCAGAATCAGCAAAACAACAGAAATCATAATCAAGGTCAACGTAGATGGTTTGATAAGAAGTGTCCTCAGCATGACCAGATCCCTGTATCATACACTCAGTTGCTGCCGTATCTCGTTCAGCAAGGGGCAATTGAGCTAAAAGAGATTCCGCTTGCAATGCCTCCCTACAATAACAAGCATAATCCCAATGTGTCTTGTGCGTTCCATGTCGCATACATATGGCATTCTACAGAGGATTGTTTGGTCCTCAAGGCCAGAGTACAAGATCTTATTGATCAGAAGGTGTTGTCATTCTCTGAGGCGGGACCCAATGTCATAACCAACCCGTTGCCATACCACTGTGGACAGATTGTAAATGCGATTAGTGGCGAGGATTGCTCAGATTCAGTGGCTTCTTCAGAGGAGTATCAACGCTAGGAATATTATATTGGTTCAATCATGCCTCATTTGTAATTTTCCCTTTGTTTGTTGATTGTTGTTCATTTGTAAAACTTGTCTGGTTTTCAGATGATAATAATAATGAAATAAACGTGCATGTTTTTCTTAAATCCATTCGTGTTCACCCACATTTTATTTATCAGTATCAAACTGTTTGTCAAATAAAATCAAAAGAGAATGATGCAAATTAAAATACGCAAGATTGTTGCCTGTATGCTTTTGAATAAGACCGTGATAATGATGTAAGGTATTGTTCAATCCCCAAACACCGGAGATATAAGGAAGTTAATCCCCAGTCAACCTCTTTGGGCCTTGTAGTAGGAGTTTCTTTCTTTTATACATACAAACCCTCATGTTAAACCAGGGGCAGGGTAGTCTTCAGTTAGTTTGGACTTGCATTTAAATTTCAAAAAGAGAACAACTCATCAAGTGATCAATCACATCATATCCCTCTCAAGAGGATGAAATCACAAACTCAGAATGGTTATCCCTTACCCGTAAAAGGAGTGAGATAGTCACAACCTGTGCAACAAATAAAAAAAAGCGTCATAGGATTTGCTCAAATGAAAAAGAGATGAAACAAAATGAAAAAATCAAAAGAAAATAAAAGGCCCGCTAAATCAAGAACTTGAAAACAAGATTAACTTAGGCAAAAGTTAGGGTATCCCGGTGTGCCGCAGACCTAAAGGACCAGCCCAAGCAAAAATAAGGGTAAACGAAACAAGAGAATCAGATGATCAATGTCAAAATCCTCAGCAAGGGCAAATCTTTGTGACTGCAAACCAAAACAGAAGGTGAGTGGTTATCACTCCAAACTCTCATAGGGTTCCTTAATCATCATTGTTGATATTCAAAATCCTTTTCTGAAAGATCAACGCTTGTCTTAAGCTAACTGAACATAGGAATGGAGAACATCACGAAGAATGGGCGGGTTAGAATAGGTCTTGAGCCTTATATCCTTTCCTTCTAAAAACTGTGAACCAGGCCATGTTACAACCCTCAAAAGACCTAATTGAAGCATGGTCTATTTCGAAAGCATACTATGGTAAGATCGCGTTAAGCTGATTCCTAAAGATTTGCTTGTCATCTGTATTGGTACTGATATGACATTTTCATCAGTGATTCATTCACTAGATGTCATAATCTCAGTGAACACACTTGAGTTTTCAAAACTTGCATGAGCATGACATTACAATTATCATTCTTAAAATGAGCATTTTACATGCGAACAGTCATTTGACATCATGGAAGATTACAATGGGAAAGTTGATCAAATTCCTGATATCCCATAGCTCAGATCTTTGCAAGAGTCAATCAATATGAGGCAACCATGTCAAGATTCTGCAAATCTCTTTGAATCATCCACATAGAAGAAAAGTTACTTCAAAGCTCACATTGGGGCAAGCAACCCCAAGAGCACGAGAAGTCAATCCTTCCCAAGATGGTTAATCAAGAGAACACAGTTTCAAGACATTGGAGAAAGCCGGTTTGAGATATTCAGATGTTGAAATAACTCCACAACTTGTAACTGGGGCAGTTGGTGCAACTATCCAGTATATTGGGGCAGAAGCAGGCTACGCAGGTACGAACTCTCTCCATATGTCGGACATAATCCAGAAGTGCGACAACATTTTTTAGCTCGAAGTAGGTGTCGGAGACTCATGTCTGGATAACCTTATCCTAGCCTGTAATTCCCACCTCCCTCTATATGAGTACCTGACTTAATCTTGCATATAAATCACGTCGCTTCACTCATGCATGCCATTCATATAGCATAGCATGAAGTCGTGTGTGCAAATCAGAGAAATCAAAGCCCGATACTTTATTGGCACCTTCCAATTCCAAACTTGCTTGGTACCTTTTATAACCAGCTAGTTTGATGATTCTTCCAAAATCCAACTTGCTTAGCATCTTTTAAGGCCCAGTTTGCTTGGTATCTTTTTCCAACCTTTAGGGTTGATGATCCTCTTTTCCAACCTTCAAGGTTGAAGAACCTTTTTTCAATCTTCAGGATTGATAACCTTTTTCAATCTTCAGGATTGACGATCTTTGTTTCCAAACTTCATGGTTGTTGAATCTTCTTTCCACCATTAGGGTGATAATATACCTTTTTTCCGACCTTTAGGGTTGATGACCTTTGTTTCCCGCTCTCGTGGTTGATGAATCTTTTTCCAACCCTCGTGGTTGATGAACCTTTTTCAATCTATGTGATTGACGAACCTTTTTTCTGACCTGTACGGTTGATGACCTTTCCTTTTTTCAAACCTCTAGGTTTTATTTTGTTTCCAGTTGTTGAACTGAAGATTCATTTTTTGAAATCCTTGTATTGCAAGGGTATTCTGAGAACTTATGGGCTCCCTGATTAGCATACATGGCCTCACGTTTCATAAGATGATAATACATATAACATGCATATCATGACCTTCATTTTTCCATCAATATCCCAATAAAATCGTCATCCGATAAAACTGTCAAAGTCAAACTCCCATCCTTAAATCTCATATGACCGTCCTCAACGGGCAAATTTTTGGATACTTCGGTATTTAATCCGCTCATACCTTGAACATCCGAAAAGCTCTCACAATTTGACCATTCAGGTCTAAGCTGATTAAATAGGGGCAACTGTCGTACCCCAAAATTTGCCCTCCCCTTTTTACTTTCCATCTGACCTACGACTTGAAATTCATCTGTGCATATTCATGCTTCATTCATATGCATTCATGTTGTCATTGATTAATATCTTCAAAGCTGATAACTGGTTGAAACCCTAATTTAGTACAAACGATTTACGGAGGTCATTGATTGACTTTATGGTCAACCAGTCGACCAAAGTCAACCATCAATTCCTAAGTCCATATTATCTCAACTGTGGTAACATCAATCATTTTCCATACCCTCTCAATTCACATCATTGTATACCCATCTTGGTCTTATGATTAATTCTACATTAGTTTTTATTTCAAAATTGTTTCTAATTTTGAAATTAATCTTGATTAATTTTAATTAGAATTTAGTTCTTTCATCGAATTTTAATCGATCTTTAATTCCAAGTTGGTTAATTTCAAGTTAGGTCCAATTCAAATGTAAATTCCAATTTGATTTTAGTTTTTAAATCAATTCCAATTTTAATTCAATTTTAATTTATTTTTATTGGATGGTGCGATTCTTAAGTATTGAATTTTTAATTGGTTGGTTTTAATGTCAAAAAAGATTCAAACGTTAAATTAATGGTTTTCATTTTCAGATAAATTTTGAATTGATAGCATTGATGAATTGTAGATGTTTTTTTACAAATTAATTTGACTTTAATGGAGTTGCATTGTTTTGTTGATTTTAAGACAATTTCGTACTAGTCTTGAAATTATATTTAAATACTCATTTAAACCCATTAACATTTGTTTATCCATTCTTAAAAATACAAATCCATGTAAATCATTTATCATAATCAAATCTATGTCCAATAACAGTCCAAAATCCATTAATATTTAGTTATCCATCAACATGATTGGATATCCACAACTAGCACCATATCCCCATGCCTTGTCCAAATATCCAAATAACCAACTTAACCAACCATTTGCAATTTCAGTTAAACTCTCCAACGAACTTAACACTTCCCTAACCACCAATACATGACAGTTACTAACATTGAAGTCCAAACTGTATTTTAACCAATCTAACAAACTCCACATGGTAACCTGCATAATTCAGTAGAATACAACTCAGGCCAGTGATTAACCTGCAAAATTTGCAAAACCAGAACAAAGTAAGATCCACCATAACGGGAATACGGCGTCACACAGAATCAAAATCTCATAACTGATTGAACTAACAAAAACTAACAATTTCTAACTACAATAACTAATCTAACAGAGTTATATCAGCTCAACAGAAAATAAATCTCAACTAACCTAACCGTTTCACACTAACAGAGTTAGTAACAGATTAGGAACTCTAACCGTTTTGAAGTGGAAAATGTTAACAGATTGTTAACTCTGTGATTTTTCAATCTGTATATATCTCCTGGTCGCGTTTCTGAAGAACGCTGGTTTTTCTGCAGAAAACTCACCATCCTTCAAACCAGGTCTATCATTTCACCCTCACATAAAGCTTGGTCAAGAAGCCATTGGAGCTTCACATTGACGCTCCATTCGTGCTTGAGCTGAACCTCACCCTCATACACACGCAAAAACTCTCAATCTCACACCAGTACGCAACGACCAATCCACAACAACCGCAACTACAGAAGGAAAACCACAGGGGAAAACTGAAGAACTGAAGAAGAAGATTGTTTGGGAAACGGAGAAGACGGACAAAGAAGAAGTGAAACGTACCTACAACCACTGCGTCAGAATTTCAGTCTGGTGAGTCATCTTCTTCTCCTTGCTTACACCATCGGATTTATTTTCTTGGACGCATCCACAATACGGCCGTGTTTCTTCTCATTTCCGTGTGCACAATCCGATTCGATTGAAGTCAAATTGAAGAAATGGCTTGGATCCGGATTCGATTTTTGTTCTTGATTTTGGTATGAATTTTGGAAGTGAGAATGAAAGTCTGGAATCAAAGATGATGAAATGGAGAAGATTCGTATATGTTCTGCTAGCTTAGATCCGGACTCAGTTTTTCTCCCGATTTCTTGTGTGAGCTTTGGAGATGAGAGTGAAAGAGAAGCGTGAAATTGAAGGTGAAGCGTGGTGTTCATCCGGCGATGCCTCCGATGATGAACCTCCGTTCGTGGCCTCCGTGAGTGGGCTCCGTCTGGAAACTTCTTTTGCTCCTTCGATCGTGTAGGGTTTTAGTTGACGTAGGCAGATTCGGTCTGGGCTTCAGGCCCAACTGAGCAACTCTCATAGGAGTCCACTTCTTATTCACAACCCTTCAACACAAACCTCCATTTCCTGCACCCCATTCTGGCCCATTTGATTTGTACGAATGGGCTTATCGTTCCAGGCCCAAATCAGGGTGGGGTACCCCTGTCCAGGTTCTGTACCATTTGAGTTTTATTAATTTAATTTAATTATAACTACTTCATAATCAAGTTACTTAATTGAACTCCAACATTAGGACTAGTCATGTTAGTTAGGTTAATTAGATTTTAATTAATTAAATTAGAATTGTCCTTGAGGAATAAATATTAATTAGGTTCTAGAATTTAATTAATTTTTAATTAGATTATGTTTAGATCTTGATTTGGTTATGATAACTAGAATAATTAGAGATAATTAATCCTAGCTTAGATTTGATTAAATATTGATTTTCAGAACTTTGTCCAAATTAATCATTGACCATTTTACCCTTTAGGAGTAATTTTGGGTATTTTAGCCATATAATGTTCCTTTAGGAATCAACATAGAATTTTTAATCAATACTTTGGTTAACATTAACATGCTCCCTTAGGACTTTTAACTTAGAATTTTCAATCAATTTCTAATGCATGATCCCTTAGGATAGTTTCTGACAATTACTAACTTCAATTAGATCCTAACATAGTTCCCCACAAAACTAAAACAAAACCCCCGATTAAATTGATCAAAAGCAATTTTGATTAATTAAATCCTTTGAACTTGTATAATCCCACAGTCTAAATTGAGTGATCAAAAGACCCTTGGTCACTTAATAAGACTTTTCTTCCAAGCTGTGGAGCTCAAGGCATCAAGACAAGATCTTCAATCAAGGCATCCTCAGTCACACCAAATAGCGGATTATACCAGATAAATCAAAAGTCAACACTTGGTAAATACGATTCAAATTGTACGAAACGAGCCTTAAGTAATGAGGAATGATGAGAGGGAGTCTCTCCTATCCTTGTCTAGAGAGACTTTGCGTATGGGGCGTATGCCCCAAATATTCAAAGCGTTCACCCTTATTCATAGACTTTAGTACAATACGAATCGATTAAACTACCAAGTATTCTTCATGCAAGTTCAACATCAACACAAGGATCAACAACAAAGGTTCTTCACCAACAACTTGTCAGTCAAGATAAGTATCATGCACCTTGAGTCTTAAGTAATAAGGAATGATGAGAGGGAGTCTCTCCTACCCTTGCCTAGAGCGACTTTGCGTATGGGGCATACGCCACAAATATTCAAAGCGTTTGCCCTTATTCGTAGACTTCAGTGTGATTCCTATAAACCGACTGTCAAGTCTCTTATCACTTCACTCTCCATTCCATTCTAATCAATTCAATCTCAATCACCCATTTCGTCTTGCCTCCAATCAATTTCTTTTTAGCCGTAGTAGGCTGAAATACAAAAGCTCTGATTTCCTTATTACACTATAAGGATACGTAGGCAGGAGAATTCAGATTCTTCGCGAGCTACCTTATTTATCAATCTATCTTATCTATTCCTATCTCATTTATAAATTTATCCTATTTCATCGATCAATCATTCAATCCTCATCCAGATCATGCAAGGGTCACATACCCATTTCTCAATCAATAGCTTCATGCATTGCCTATAAGTTCAAACTATGGCTTACTTTGTTGCTTACCCTCAAGGTGCAGACCTTGGCAACTTCCTTTAGCCCATGGAGTCAGACTTTGGCTTTATCCTTTTCCCTCAAGGTGCAGACCTTGGCAACTTCCTTTAGCCCATGGAGTTTAGACTCTGGCTTTATCCTTTGCCCTCAAGGTGCAGACCTTGGCAACTTCTTTTAGCCCATGGAGTTCAGACTTTGGCTTTATCCTTTTCCCTCAAGGTGCAGACCTTGGCGATTTCCTTTAGCCCATGGAGTTCAGACTCTGGCTTTGCTTCTTGCCTTCAAGGTGCAGACGTTGGTAAGCCCCTTTCGTCCACGGAGTTCAAATTCTGGCTTTATTCTTTGCCCATAAGATACAGATCTTGGCATCCTCGCCCTATTGAGTTCAGACTCTGGCTATCTTGATTTTGGCTATACATTTCATACTTTAACATACTACCCTGCTTTATAGTTCAAACATTGGAATTTATTTATCCAACCCTTGGAGTTCAGACTCTGGCTACCTTTTGCGTTGCACATACAATTCGTACTTTGGAATGATACTCTTCCTCCCAGATGGAGTTCAAACTCTGGCATTTAAATCAGTTCCTTTGCCTTATAGTTCAGACATTGGTAACCTTTGGCATTGACTCCAAGTTCAAACCTTGACATTATATCTCAGATGCCCCCTTTGAGTTCAGACTCTGGGAATCCATTCCTGGCCTTGTATTTAGTTCAGACTATGGCACTCATCTATCTTGTCCTATGGAGTTCAGACTCTGGCAATATCTCATTTGTCCTTGTGGTTGATTACCATCATCGGTTAGTGCCACGTCCTTGCTTGTTAAGCAATCTACCTCGTCTATGGGCAATCCTATTGAATCTCTCTTTGCTTTCAGCCATAGTAGGCTGAACTACGATTGCTCTGACTTTCTCATTGCATAATCAGAATACGTAGGAACGAGGGTTCGAACCCTCCGCGAGCATACTTATTTATCATTCCTGCCCTAGGGCATTCTTCCATTCATCTCCATGATACATTCATAATCTACCTTCTTTCACTCCATATGGTACACCAGTTATCTTTGAGCCAAATACACTACCTCTTTGTGCTCCTTCTTGCGTCACCTTTTGAACCAAAAGATGTTTGAGACTGTGCCCAAACACCTATTTCTTCGTCTTTTCGGCTTTATCTTATAGTGGTGGCCTGCTAGTCCATGTATTGGTAATAGCCACCTTACTCTTGGGTTCATGTTTTCACCCTTGTTGGAGTTCAAACCACACAATTCTTTGGTTCAGACCATACCTTTGATCACTATTCTTTTCACCTCCCACCATTAGTTCTTTGAATTACGGAGCTCTGAATTCCTTATTGCACTATGAGGATACGTAGGCATGAGGGCCCCAATCCTCACCGTGCACTTTATCTATTTCATTTTCCTTCCCCATTTCTTTTGCGAGTAATCTTTAGACATAACACTTATTCGAGCGAGAACAATTAAAACGGTTCCCATGGAGTACCATGGATGTTTGGGGTGCTAATACCTTCCCCTTGCATAACCGACTTCGTTACCCAGCATATCTCTTTCCCCCGAGTTTTATCGATGTTTTCCCTTCCCTCTGGGATAAATAAAGTTCGATGGCGACTCTGTTGTATGTTCGAGCGTACGATACGTTCAGGTATATTTCCGCTAGTTTCACAACCCATTTCTCTCTTGTGTATGGCACAGAAGCATTACTCCCTGTGGAGGTTGAGATCCCATCAATGCGAGTCCTGATGGAAGCCAGTTTATTTGAGGCTGAATGGTGTCAGAGCAGATATGATCAGTTGAATTTAATTGAAGAGAAGAGAATGGTGGCCTTGTGTCATGGCCAGTTATATCAAAAGAGAATGAAGAAAGCATTTGACAAGAAGGTTCGACCTCGTGTATTTAGATAAGGTGTCCTTGTGCTCAAGAAGATCTTGTCTTTCAACACTGATTTTAGGGGCAAGTGGACTCTTAATTACGAAGGCCCATATGTTGTTAAGAGAGCTTTCTCTGGCGGTGCATTGATTCTTAAAACTATGGATGGTGAGGAGATCCCTCATCCTATGAATGTCGATACAATCAAGAAATATGTTGCCTATAAAAATAAAAGAACAACTCGCTAAGTTGAAAACCCAAAAGGACGGCTTAGGAAAAAATGAGCATCTTGATGGATTGAAAACCCGAAAGGGAGGTCCAGGCAAGAGTTAGAGACATAAACAAAAAATAATCATCCTGGTGGATTGAATCTGAGAAGGCAATCTAGGCAAAAGTTATGGATATGGCAAGTAACTGCATTAGGCCAAATCATTTGAAGCAACATTGTCTATCAAAGGGTTCCTATTCAGTCATCCTCGATCGAAGTCCAGAGCATAATGGAACTCAAAGTTGTTAGGGAGAATAATGGTCATTGTATTTTAATGTAGCCATTTCCATGTACTTACTATTTTCCAAATTTTTAATGATCCATGGAGTCACACCATTTGCGGACTACCATTCTATCAATAAAATTTGAGTCTTTTGCCCATTTGTTCGCTATTCTTATTTTGTTTTAGTTTACGAAATTTCATTTATTTTTGATGATAATTTTTTAAACAAAAATATTTAAACAATCATATTTTTTGAAAGTTTACAAAAAAGATATGTATTTTCCTCAACTTGTGAATACAAAAGAGGAATGTTAATGGCAATCCCAAGGATGGTAAGATCCTGAAGAGTGGAATTCAGTGACTTCCCCAGGCTAGATTTTCTCCCTAATATCAGATTACAAGAGTGGTCGGATCCCTAACGAATCTCTACCAACATCTCCATTTTGTTGAGATTAGCCGAGTATCTTGTTGTACTATGTTATCAGTCTCACGCCTTTGCGTTTACTTTGTCAGCATAATCATACACATGTGCATAGCATCATAATGTTTATTTGCACATATTTCATTTCTCGATGCTTCCCCACCGCTCTCTGGAACTTTTTGTTGGTGTAAGCCCTAGAGGTCAATGCTTTTGGTACTTGTATCGAATTATTTATTATTAATAAAAGGCTTTTTCTTTATTACGTTTGTTTAATAAAGTCCCTAGAATAGCTAGTCTGTTTAATGTATCAAGTATGACTTAATCATGAGATCACATTAAACATAAGGACACTATTCTTAAAGTATCCGTAGTCGAGCTTTAGTGTGAAGTGGGATAACATTAAAGCATTAAGACTATTATGTTTGTAGACTGATGATCACATCTCATGGATCATGGATAAAGAGTTATCAAGTCTTAAACATAGGTATGAATATTAGGAGTAATATTTATACCGGATTGACCCGCTATGAGAATACTATATAGAAAGTTATGCAAAGTGTCATAAGTTATTCTCATGGTGATAATAGTGTATACCACTCTTCGACCTGAAACCACTATGGACCCTAGATGTGGAGCCGAGTGCTTTATTGCTGATCCAACGTTGTCCGTAACTGGATAACCATAAAGACAGTTGATGGGTACTCCACGAAGCATGCTGAGGGACATGAGTGACCTAGATGGAATTTGCCCATCCTGCATAACAGGATAAATGTCTATGGGCCCAATATTGAACTGGACAAGGATGACACGGTCTATGCCTTGTGTTCAATATAGACATAAGGGCAAAAGGGTAATTATACACATAAGTATTATCACAAAAGGTTTTGTCAGATCACATGACATTTTCGTGTCTTGGGTAGCAGTGATGTGTTGCTAGATACCACTCACTGTTTATTATGTTAAATGCGTGATTTAATATAATTGCCAACGTCACGAAAACCTATAGGGTCACACACAAAGGACGGATTGATGAGAGATAGAGTAACTAAGGAATACCGTAAGGTACGGTGCCCTTAAGTGAATTATAGAACATCGTAAGGTACGGTGTACTTGAGTAGAATACGAAATATGGTAAGGTACCATGGGCTTAAGTGATTTTGGGCATATTATAAGATATGGGCCAAAATACACTTAAGTGGGCTTTTAGCTTGAAGCCCACACAAGTGGTTCTATAAATAGAACCCTTGTGCAGAAGCATTCATTTGCGGTTGTATTTTTTTCGTTTTCTCTCTTTCTCTCACTCAAAGCCTTCATTCGTACCAGCTAGCACTGAGATTGAAGGAATCCGTTCGTGTGGACTGAGTAGAGACGTTGTCATCGTTCAACGTTCGTGATCGCTCTGTGGATCTGCATCAAAGGTTTTGATCGTCACAAAAGAGATCTGCACCAGAGGTTTCAATCGTCACAAGAGGTAAATATTCTATCACTGATCATGACCATTCGTAAGGATCTCTAAAGGAGAAAATTTTAATTTCCGCTGCATTTTGGACCGCAATTCTCCTTCACTTTTCTCTCCATAGAGTGTGTGAGTCCTCTCTCCAATAGAGTGTCGACCTTAAGCAGAAAGAGTTTATCCTTTCTAATTCCCCAATGAGTCTGATCCTCGTGGAAGATTTTGTTTCATTCCTCTCTAGTTCATTATCTGGACGGAATCGATCTCCAATTGAGTTCATGTCCTCATTAGATTGAGTCCTCTTTGATCGCTTCTCTCCAGTTCATTCATGGGTTGAACTTTGATCCTTTTTGATTGATTGCCTTTGTTAAGTTACCACTTGGCTGATAGTTGGTAATCATTCTGTTTCGGCTTATTACCTTTGTTAAACTATCACTCGGCTGATAATAGGTAATAGTTCCTCTTACCTTTGATTGGTTACCTTTGTTAAGTTACCACTTGGCTGGTAGTTGGTAATCATTCTGCTTTGGTTTATTACCTTGGTTAAGTTATCACTCGGCTAATAGTAGGAAACTTTCCTCTTACCTTTGGTTGGTTACCTTTTTTAAGTTACCACTTGGTTGGTAGTTGGTAATCATTTCCTTTGGCTTATTACCTTTGTTAAGTTATCACTCGGCTGATAGTAGGTAAGAGTTCCTCTTACCTTTGATTGGTTACCTTTGTTAAGTTAGCACTTGGTTGGTAGTTGGTAATTATTCTGCTTTTGTTTATTACCTTTCTTAAGCTATCACTTGGATGATAGTAGGTAATATTCCTCTCCTTTTAGAGTTGGGGTTTTCCCTTGTTGTTGGTTTCTTTTCCCCAACGAGGTCTTGTTTTGATAAGTCTTTCTCCGTTGGATCTCTAGTTCATTTGTTTCTAATGGTGCGTTGGTTATTCTCGAGTCTTTCCCTTTTCCCCTGCGGAACTTTATTTGTACCCAGTCGGGTCCCCCTGTGGAAGCTATTTTTTCCCACAAAGATCTTAGCTTGCATTCATATCATATCATAAACATCTTCGGTATCTTAGGGTTAAAAATTGGGTCTTTGATATTTAAGTCTCTTCAATCTTGTCGAGGCAAAGATTTCAACCTTCATATCTCCAAATTGAAGAAACTAAAATAGGGGCATCTGTCATATCCTAATTTTTAGCCCTAAGATCCCACATGTCATTTGCATCATTGTACACAAACAAGGTTGCATCTTGGTCCTTCCCTTTATCCATCTTTGGTTTGCTTCTTGCAGGGATCACCAAACACTTCTTTATTGATTTGTTTTACCTTTGTGTTTTTATGTTCATTGCTTATCTAACCACTAATCAAAATATCAAAAAGTATGTCTTGTTTCCCTTAAGTTTATTATGAAAGTTAAGGGCTTTTTAATCAAGAGCATCTCAAAGTTTTGTGGCTTACTTCTCAAGGAAGTCAAAGGTTCATGTGTTTATTTCCATGCCTTCTTCAACAAGAAACTTCAAGCTTTGAGAAATTTAATAAAGAGGAAATCAAGTACACCTTATTTTGAGTTCATATGATCACACATGTGCTTTGAAATGCAAGAAAATTCCAAGTACACAAGCTTGTTCTAAGTGGTTTGACCTAAAAGTCAATAATGTGAAGTCAAGGATCCAAGGATCACAACTCCTTCAATTATCAACATTTTTTTATGATTATTTTTTAATATGAGTCTTCTCAACATCCTTTACAACTTCTCTTTACATGACAAGATCCAATTATGCTTGGAGAATAATCAAACGTTTGGAGACATTATAGGTCATTTGTGGACTTAGTGAATTTTGACCTATTTTCAAGTGACTTTTTCCCAACTTTAAAAGATCATAACTTCTTCAATTTTCAACATATGAAGTTTATTCTTTTTGAAAAATTTCATTTGTGATATGCTCTACAAGTTTGCTTCAAGGACCAAGGTCAGAATATGCTTGGAAGGCCATGAAATTCATTGAAACATTACAGGTCATTTTGAACCATGAAACACTTGAATTTTTCTAAGTTATATGATCAATTTTTCATGCCAAATTCAACATGACATAACTTTGTGCTCAAGCATCCAAATGCAACCTTTCTTAGCACATTGTAATCTTGGCAATGATGTTAACACATTGCAAAAAGAATGGGATCAAAAAGCCTATTGAGCAGAATGTCCATTGGGTTAAACATGGTGACTTGCAACTGAAGAAATCACCATTGCCCGAAATTTGAACATCACTAATCTCAACCCCATGCCAAATTAGCATGCGTTTTGGACCTAAACATGTTTAAACAAGTCCCCAGAAGTTAATTGACCCTTAAAACGCATCATTTGGATGAGTTTTGATGAGTTTCAAGTCACACTTTTCACACATTCGGATCAAATTCGTTTTTGGATCCAATCACATTCCCTATAAATAGAGGAAGTTATTGCCTTCATTTGCAAGCTTTGGAGAGCCAAGAAATCCCTACTACAACTTGAAATTTTTCTAGAAAATTCAACTATCGTGTTTTCAGTTTCAACTTGTTTCCAATTTCTTGATTCCATTAGCACCTTCGGCATCCTCTAAAAGTTTTTCAACCATTCCCAAGCTCTGAGACCTCCTGAAATGTTCTAACCAAATCGAGCTTCATCAACTTCTTATCACCATTTGGACAAGGCAGTTCTGAGCATCATTTAAACTCAAACAAGTTACCATAATGTAGTCCTTCACTCACTGATGCTTTCCCCTAACTTATCTGATGTTGGTTGATCGTGTTAATCATTTAATTTTATTTTTTGTGGCTTGCTTGTTTTTGAAACTTATCTAAAACTTCCTTTGCTCAGTTCACATAAATGAATTTGGAGCATAAGGTTGAATTCGAGATGAGAAGAGGATCACAATGGTGGTGGTCTCGTGTCTTGAATTTACCAAACGATGAAACTTCGGTGAGAGCTCATCGGAGAAGACGACTATAGCTTTCTCAGGTTGTATGAGTTTGATCAGACACGTTGGCAAAATGAAATATTTTGATTGGTTGGATTTAAACTGGATCCTGTGTTTAGCTTGTAGCGTGTTCCATTGTGCATCCTAACTTTGGAGTGTTGGATATGCCATGTCAATTAATGAGGCGTGATCCAACGCTCCTTGTTTTTTCTGATTTTAATTTTTTTTCTTTTATTGCTTTTTCTTTATAAATTCATAGTAATTTCATTTTTTATCCAAAAATCCCAAAATAATTTCTAAACTTCTCTTTTATTTTTTTCATCTGATTTTTATTTTTTTATATTTTATTTCACAGATTTTCTATTTTCATGAATTTTCTATTTTCTCCTTTGTTTTAATTGGTTAAAAAATACTTTTCTGCATTTAAAAATTCTGAAAATTTTATTATATGTTTCTTATTTTATTTCCAACCTTCCATAATTTTCTTGGCCATTTATTTGGTATTTTGAAGGACTTTATGGATTTTTCCTTTATTTATTTTTATATTCATTTTAAAAATACCTTTGATGCATTTTTATTTCATTTAATTGCATTTTTATTTGTGTGACTTTGTGAACTTCCATTGGCCTTGGATCATGATGGTTTGGACTTCAAGTCTCATAAAATTCAATGGATCTTGGGTGTTGATGGGGTGAAAACCCTAATCCATCAAAATGGATGATTGACTTTGATGATAACTTGATCAAACTTTTGATCCAATTTGGGTGTGACCTCTCTTGGCCCCTTCTTCTTCATCTCTTTATTTTCCCTTTTATCAATTGGATGACTTGTATCCATCTTATTCATGATGTGTGGATTGGTACTTGATAAACTTTCATCATTTTAAATCTATCTTTTAAGTGATTATAGATCATTTGAGGTACTTTGGATTGAGCATACATTTATCCTAAGTATCATGAAGTGTGGAGTGAAGTAATGGACCATCCTCCTAGCCTTTATGCTTGATCATCCCCTTTATTTTCTTTTCTTTTGTGGCATGACTTTAGGAGAACAATTTACATATCATTTGTCTAGCATGTATTAACATAAACATTATTATTGACCGACCTCTGATAGTTGTGACTTCTACATAAGTCCAATTACGATTGCTTGACATAGCGCTAAATTTGTTCCAAAAGCAAAAGGCATTTTTATAAGTGAGATTGCAAGTCTCATATTCCTCATGGTATTGTATGAAAATGTTTCTCCTTTTCCATTTGTGAAAGCTAGTGACATACTTGTCGATTTCATCTAAGTTGGAGCTCTTCTCATAAATGATGTATATGTTCATGTTTTCATGCTTGTGAGTGGATAGTTGAGTGTTCACCAAAAAAATGACCAAACCATCCTTCATCTTTGATCACTAACAACATTTACTAACATATTACTTGTATTAACTCCTATTTCAATGTCATTTACTTTATGGCTTTATTTTTATGTCATTTACTTTATACTTTATGTTTAGAATTCCATATCATATTGTTGGTGTTTATGTCATTTTTTTCTTTGTACATTTGGACCTTTCTTTTATACCATTGTAAAGAAAACACTAATAAGAAAAAACCTAAAAAAGAACTTGTTTCTCTTGACTTATGAACTTGTGGTTACTATCCTTGGCATCATTGTAGAGCCATGGACTTGCACTTACTATCCTTGGCATCATTGTAGATCTATGGACTTAGAATTAGGATCTTGACCCTTGATTTGGGACTTGTGATTTGAGACTCTAGAGTTCATGGTACCTTTGACTTTGGAATTTCTTTTGGAGACTTGTCTGAGTTACTTTGGTTTCATCTGATACATGGATTATTATTTTTTTATTTCGACTTGCTTGAGGCTTAATCCAAAAGAGGGAATTATTGCTTGACTTATGTCATAAAGCTTTCTATTTCTTGGTTAGATCTTCCTTCCCCAGCTTTTACTTTATTCTTTAAGATAGCCTCTTCTTCTCCTCCCTTCTTTAATTTTCAAATCTTCTCCCTCTTTTAAAAAATCTTCTTGATTTCAAACTTGAACCACTTTCTCAATAAACCTTGAATTATGTCAAGTGATTTTAAAACCCTTTTTAAAAAAATGCTAATTCATCTTAAGCATACTCATACCAATTTCAAAAGACTAAAAAAGGCATAACTCATCTAAACCATTTGTGTGCACTTTGTGCACTTTTCCTTTTAAAACGTTTCTCAAGGTGTTAGACATGAGTCATTTCCATGGTTGACATATAATTCTTCTATCTCCATAGTATTGATGATAATTATTTTTCCATCTGTGAGAGCTAGTGGCATACTTGTTGATCCTTATCCAAGTTAGAGCCCTTCTCATGATGATGCAAAGTTCTCATGCTTGTGGGTGACTAGTTGAGTATTCTCCTTAAAATGAAAAAATATCTTTTCCATAAAAAATAAATAAAAATAAACTCCTTTCATTATTTTTACCATGAACTACGAGGTTTTGATCCTCCATTGCACTTTGTTGGTACGTAGGCATGAGACTTCAAAAGTCTTGGCAAACATAAAAAGAAGAAAAAATATACTTCTTTTCCCATATCTCCAATCTTTTACAAACAACACCCTTTTCCAAACCAAAATGTACATATTTTCAAACAGGTTCTCATGGAGTACAATGGATGTTTAGGGTGCTAATACCTTCCCTTTGCATAACTAACCCTCTGACACTTGTTCTCTTTTTACTAGTTTTGTTTTAAAACTTCTTCGGGTTTTTTTTGCACTTTTTCCCTTTTTCTTTGGAAACAATAAAAGTGCGGTGGCGACTCTTGCTTTGCGAGTTAAGTTAATCAATAACTTAGTCTCAAATTTTTTACCGCTACAATAGATAATCCCCAAAAGTTGTCCATAACCCTAACTTTGACTTTCTAACTTTGATTATCACTAACCTTTTGTTATTGTTATTATCATTGTTATTGTTTATTATTCTTTACATATTATGTCATTTATATTTAAGTATTCACCATCATTATCATTGTACAAATTCATTATACACACTTTACTATTGTCATCATTCAAAAACAACAAAAACATGATAAAATGATAAGATAAAAAACAATTCATTTCACTTAACCACTTTGGCTTAGAGGATCCCAATCCTAAGACCATTGCTTGGAGGCTCTTGTCACTTCACCTTGTGATACTTTGTAAACATTTGGGTTTCATTCGTACTTACATTCCGATTGTAAGAATGTCATCATGGCACCACCTTAGGGGGACATGTTTGTAAGAACATTATCCTTTGTTTAGAATAGGTAACTTTGCACACACAAGGCTTTCTCTTGGGCTACCTTACAATGAGCTCCTTTACTTCCTTGTTGGTTACTTTGCATTCATGTTTCATAAGCCAAATTTCATAATTAAATAAATAAACCCTTGATTCAATGTCAAGTGGATTTTTCATAATCAAACTCAAAACACTTAGTAACTACGATTAGTATTGTGCGCCACGAGCCTTAAGTGGTAGAGAAGGAGTGGGAATGAAATATTCCTACCCCCACTCTGATTATTTTGGTTGCAATACGCTTGGATTATTATCTAGAATAATCACCTCTGCCCCTAGACTTTAGTGCAATCTAATCACAAACTCTTTTCCTAAACCCTTGTTCAAGGTAAAATCAACTCAGCCCATCATACCTAAATTTTTGTGCCTTAGGGCACCCACTCCGAAAACCCTTTTCTCAAAGGTAAAATCAATCAAACACACAAATATTTTCTACTCCGAACTATGGAGCTCTGATTCCTCATCCCTGAATGAGTGATACGCAGGCACAAGGGCCATAATCCTTGGCGAGCACTATAGAAATAAACCCCCCTCTTTCACACATGTTCTTTTAAAATAAAAAGCAAATGACAGATAAATTCCCATGTACGTAAAAAGAACCCAAATGGTTCCCATAAAGTACCATGGATGTGAGGGGTGCTAATACCTCCCCCTCGCGTAGCCGACTTTCGAACCCTAATCTCGGTTGCGAGACCGATACCCTATCCTTTTCTTTGGCGCTTCCCGTGCGCCTACCTTTTTGAGGGTTTTATCGATTATTTCCCCTCGCCTTCTCCGATGGAGGCATAAAAAATAAAATTTGGTGGCGACTCTTCTGGTTTTTGCCTTCCCCCTCTTGGTGGAGGCGATTCTTTCGTCTAGTCTGTCCAGTTCACTCGTTATCCAAAACCCCGACGGCGACAGTTGGCGACTCTGTTGGGGAAACCCCATGTACTTAGCAAGTCTAGGCTAGTTTGGGTTGTTTCTCTTTTACGTACGTAGAAATTTATCCGTCATCTATTTTTTCTATATATATATATATATATATATATATATATATATATATATATATATATATATATATATATATATATATATATATATATATATATATATATATATATATATATATATATATATATATATATATATATATATATATATATTGCTTCATTGCTAACGTGTACATATTTTTCTTTGTTTGTCTGTTGACCCGAATCTTTGGTTCCATGACGATGAATTATGGAAGCAATAATGATTACAATGAAAAATCTGTGTGAAAGACTCTCCACCCGAGTCTGAGAGATTTACTTGAGATAGGAGAGGTTGAGTAGTATTTATCTGCGGGGTGCCTTCCTCGTTAGGGTCGTACGAGAACTTCACTTAGTGGTAGATTCTCTTAAGGGGATTGATGACCGTCGTGCTTTCGGTGTAAGCATCCTTTCCTTTACTAGAGTCGGTGACCCTAAGACCCCTTTTTGTAGAACCTTTAACCATGGGCAGCCTAGACCGATGGTCGCGTAGTATAGGCCATCGAGGTGCCTTCCTCGTAAGGGTCGATACAAAGATCTCACTTATAGTAGATGAATTTGATGGAGCAGTCGTCTGGCAAGTAAATTGACATAAGCGGCTGACAGTTAACGAAGTCCATGAATCTAGGGATAATGTCTTACACCCAATTTTAAAAAAAAAGCCATAGATCTCAAAAAGCTAGAACCTTGGTTTTCTAAGCAGTCCTTATTAAACTCCATGCTTCGTCACGATGGTCCGACACCATGAACCCATGCTTAACCTATGGAAATAATAAAAAACCAATCATTTATTCATACAGTCATTCATCATCAAAATAATAAGCAAATCTCTTAAAGATTTTCATTTGTTCAAATTCAGAATTATAAGACATTTTTCCGACACAATCATGGATACTTTAACAAGGAAAAGCACCTCTACCTTCCACTTCAAGAGCCCCGCCATCAGTTCATTAAAAGTCCTCTGCTCAAAGGTCGTTGTTCTTAAGGACAACAAGTTTAGAGAAAATTTTGGGAACATCATAAACCTCCTAACTTAGAAGGTTGACTATGGTGCTATCACTACAATGGCCTAATACTATGACGTCCCATTATGTTGCTTCACTTTCCCCGACTTCCAAATCTCTCCAACCTTGGAAGACCTCGAGAGACTCCTCAATTGATCAATCAAGGAATATAACCCCTTCCCCAAATTGGAAGAAGGTTATTGTTTGACTGAGCTCTCGCTCACCTTGGGTATCACTGCCAACAAGCTAGTGGCTAATTAGGGCGTTAAAGGATCTCTCAAAGGTTTAACCCAAAAGTTAATTAAAGCCCATGCTTGGGAAATGGTCAAAGAAGGAAGACCCGCCTTCTGTAGTGAAACCTTGGCACTTTTGTTTCATGGAATTTTCCTCTTCCCAAATGTGGACAAGTCCGTGGATCACTTGGAAGTTGAACTCTTTCTAATGAAGAATACGATACCTTTTCTACTTGCCAACTTCTACCATACCTTTCATACAAGGCATGAGAAGAAGGGATGTACTTTCCTTTGTTGTGCTCCTTTCTTACACCTATGGATGAGGGCCCGCATGCCTCAAAGTAGACCCTTTGATCAAAGGAATTTGACATGGCCTCAAAAGTTCGCATCTCTCTCTTCCAACTCAATTTTATGGTACAAGAGAGAATGAGATACGAAAGACGTCATTTCAAGATATGGAGGGTTCCCTAATGTACCCTTAATAGGAACGCAAGGTTGCATCAACTACAACCCTACTATACTCAAGAGATAACTAGGGTACGCCATGATGAGTCCTCCCGATGAAAGAGACTTCATTCCATTCGTCATCAATATCGTGGATCCGCTCGATTCAAATGTGAAAAGAGTGCGAAAAGCTTGGATGAACATAATTCGTATTGACCAAGAATGGTGTAAGAAAAACATCATATCCAAGGAACCCTACTATGTGTGGGTAAAAGAGAGGGATAAGGTTGTTAAGATGCCATTTCTGTTTGACCCTCATCATTCTCGTTGATGCCCGAGCCCGAGCCTATCCTACAAGAGGACATGGACAAACTTACCAACAAAATCAAAGAGCTTGAGTTGGAGAACACTCAATTACGAGTCCAACTCAACCGTGCCAAGGAACATAACCACGTCTTGGAGGATAAGGGTAAGCAAGTTTGTGAAAAATTCAAGGATAGCAAGAAGAGGCTCTGGATAGCCAAGGGACAAAGAGTTTAGGTTGATGGAGCTCTACAAGGAGATAATTCTGAGCTAGACTTTCGCAATGACAAGTTGGATCAAGCGTTCTGAGTCATCAAGGGTCTTGAGAAAACTATCGAGAGGTCTAATGCTATGAAGAAAGAAGCGAGGGAAGACTATGAAGCCCATATTCTTGAGCTAAAGACCATTCTAAAGAAGTGTAAGGACCTTCTAGCTAAGGAACAACTAGAAAGAGAAAAGATTCACCGAAGCTTCTTGTGCGAGCAGTTCAACCTTGGACGAGCTTGCGAGAAAATCAAGAACCTGAAGAGGGGAATCTATGACCAAGCCTATGTGGAGTTGAAAAATAATTGTAGACATTGGGAGGAGAATTTCCATGGAGTCGAAGTTGCCATTGCTCAAAGAGATAGAATCATCCACAATCTCTAAACCCTTTACAACGAGTGGAGGGAAAAATACGCCAACATGGCGGTACTGGCTAACTATTCCCTTCAAGACTTTCTCGAAAAGTTGAAGGAGGATGATCTGGTTATGTGCCCAGATAATACCCATGAGAAGGTCTATCACTCATTACCGACACTGAGGCTCTCCGCAAGTCTCAATGGGTCACTTTTAGGGTTGACATCTAGTTAGTTTATTTTGTTTCTACTACTTGTACTCTTCAACTTACATGTATTGTAACTTGATTTCCCTTCAATGCATGAATAAAAGCTTGTTGTTTTTCTCTATTGTGTGTTTCCTTTATCTGTGATTGTGAACGTAAATCGTTAAGTAGTTCTTGCATTAAATAAAACGCGAATAACTAAAAAAAGCTTTGCTTCAACATTAAAAATGCATGCATCATTTTGCATATTTCAAAACATAAAAACATAAAAACTCATTCATCCACCCTTTTTCTGATCAGAACCCTACTCTAAAAGATGACGTTCCAGTATAACACATGAAGGCACCAACAAGTAGTCATGGAACAACTTCAACAAAATTAAGATGCACTTCAAGAAGAGGTATCCCAGGTACGGTCCCAAATGGGGAAACTGATGGAGACTACCTAAGCAGTCGCAAGGGACCAAGAAATTATGGCGAAAATGCAAGAGGATATGAACCAACATGCCAATGCTACCAATCCCTATATTCCTCTAGCGGTTGAGACTCTGATTCCTCCTTCTCCTCCTCAAGTTGATCATCCTATCCAAATTGGCGCACCCAGAGGTGTTCCACATATCAATATTCATCCTCCTATCATTGAGATTGACGACCAACACGATGCTTTCTTCAGCCCAGTGATGCCTCTCAGAGGAATCCTTCAAAGAGTACGTCCAACGGTGGAGGAAACTAGTTGCTAGGGTACAACCTCCATTACTAGAAAGGAACTGATAGACATGTTTATGGGCAACCTACAAGGCCCATACCTTGAAAGAATGGTAGGGAGCACCTCTTTGGGTTTTTACGACCTAGTCTTAGCTGGCGAAATGATCAAAAATATGATCAAGATGGGTAAGATTCAAAACTCTGCAAGTGCATCATGTGCAGCAAAGAAACCCTTTGTTCCTTATGGTAAAAAGAGACAAGGCGAGACGAGTTCCACAACCATCATTCGAACCAGAAATCCCACTTATCAACAAGTAGCTATCGTGGCTCCTATTTAACAACAACAATAAACTCTTGCTATTCCCATTCAACAACCACCACAACAACAATAGTATCAATCGCATCAACAACCACAGCAAAATCAATAACGTTATCAGCCGCAACAGCAATGTCAGCAACAATAATATCAATCGCAATAACAAAGATTAAGGAGACCTGATAGGAGGTTTGACCCAACACCAATGTCATATAGCCATATTTTACCTTACCTTCTAAGAGGATCACTTGTACAATTGAGAGAGTTAGGACCCCCACCAGCGGTTCTTCCTCCCGATTACGATGTCAATGCCCGTTGTGAGTTCCATTATGGTAAAGCGCTGATTAATTCCCGGTTACAAGGTATAAGATCTGATTAATTCCAAATCTATTACATTCGCGCCTAACGACCCAAACGTAAACAACAACCCGATGCCTCCCCATGATAAGACAAATGTAAACATGGTGGAATTGGACAGTGGAAGGAAGGTGATAACCTCCATAAATGATTTAAAGACCCCACTTATGGAAATCAAGAATGTTCTATTGAGAAGCGATGTGTTCTCTGTTTGTGCTCAGTCTTGTGAATAATGTTCAAAGGACCCATAACAATGTGAAGTTTTAAAGGCTTTTGTTCAAACTTTAATGAACCAAGGAATATTGATAATTGAACGACCCTCCACCATCAAGGATGTTTTAACCCTTGAAATTCCATATGACGAAGTTCCTCCCTTGCAAATACCATATGATCTTTCACAATTAACTCTTTCAGTAAGTCCTGTTACACCAATGATCATAATAGTTCCAACACCATTTCCATAAAATAATACTAGAGCAATCCCTTGGATGTATGACACACCAGTCTACATCCACGACCAAAGAGTACAAGAAGAAACCATCAAGTTTGATGACCCATTAGTAAGCATCACTGGAATTGGCGGCGTGACAAGAAGTGGCAAAATCTTTGCACCAACACCACCTCCAATTCAAAATAATGGTCCATGAGCTCACGACAAAGGCAAGCAAGTTGATAGTACCCCGCCAAGGAAAGACCCTCTGACAACCAGTGAAGTAGATGAGTTTCTACATTTCATCAAAAGGAGTGACTACTGAGTGGTTGAGCACTTAACCAGACACCCTTGAAGATTTCAATGTTATCCCTATTGATGTGCTCAAAGGCCCGTGGAGATGCTCCAGTGAAGTTTCTAAACGTTGCCGACGTGCCCCAAGAAATCTCGGTCTACTAGTTTGAAGGCGTAGTCAACAACATAGCCACTAGCTTGAGTTTGGGATTTAATGACATAGATCTCCCAACTGAGGGAAGAAACCACAAGAAAACTCTCCACATCTCCATTAAATATGTGGACACAATTTTATCCAGAGTTTTGATGGACACCGGTTCCTCCCTTAATGTGATGCCCAAGGTCTCTTTGGCTAAGTTGACTATTGAGGGACTTGTCATAAAACTAAGTGAACTAGTGGTGAGAGCGTTTGAAGGTTCAAGGAGGACCGTGATTGGTGAAATAGAATTACCCATGAATATTGGTCCCCATACCTTCTTCGTCACCTTCTTTGTAATGGATATCCACCCAGCTTACAGTTGCCTGCTCGATAGACCATGGATTCATTCAGTCGGTGTTGTTACCACAATGCTTCACCAAAGGCTGAAATTTATAGTGAACAACAAGCTAGTAGTGGTAGAAGGGGAAGAATATTTTCTGGTGAGTCACTTGGTGTCTTTCCGCTATGTTGAAGGAGAATGGGAAATAAAGGAAATCCCTTTTCAGTCATTCGAGGTAGTCAATGTCGAAATGGTTAGCCCTATGAAGGATGAATCCAAGAATGCGGAATTTCCGATGGTCTCTCTTAAGGACGCCTTGAAAATCATAAAGAATGGACACCCCCAAGGATGGGGAAGGATGCTTGAGATGCCTGGCAACAAGGACCGTACTGGTTTAGGGTACAACTCCCAGAATTTGAAGAAGCTTGCACCGATAGCTATAAAGGGATCAGTGCTCCTGCTATCCAAATACTTCTCTAGTCTTGGGTATCTCGATGACGACTGTATCTGTGCCGTGGAGGAAGACAAAGAAGAAGATGTTGGATTGATCTTCACAAAGACTGATGGAAAGGGTGCCACCAAGTGGATCGAAGTTGAAATACCGGTGTCGCATTACGCGAAAAACCGGCGGGAAAACGAAACAGCAGAGCCGCCACCGTGCATTATTTATCCCAAAAGAGGGAAAGGAAACGCTCGAAGTAAACCTGGAAAAGACATGGTCTCGCGACCAGAGAAAGATGGGATCGGGAGTCGGTTATGCGAAGGGAAGGTATTAGCACCCCTACACATCCGTCGTACTCGACGGGATCCACGCACAAAAGGAAGAATAAAGGTTGCTAAAACTGCTCACAAACATCAAACACTGGCTGAAAAGAGACACAGAAAACAAAAGAAACTAACTCGGCAGGATATCGCATCCTGGGCCTACGTAGTCTGTCAGGCACAAACATCAGAGTCGACGTAGTTCGGGACAAGGGGAAACGTGCTCGCTAGGATGTCGCATCCTATGCATACGTATCTTCTCGGACTAAAGAAGAATCACAACACTCGTAGCTCGGCTAACTCACGCCAAACAACACCAACATAGGAAACCGACTGCCAATCGCTGGACTTACGTCAGACTCCACACAAACAGGCAAACATGGAAACCGAATGCCAATTGCTGGACTTACATCAGACTCCGAACCAACAAACACACACAGGAAACCAACTGCCAATCGCTGGACTTACGTCAGACTCCAACAAACAAACAAGACACAGGAAACCGACTGCCAATCGCTGGACTTATGTCAGACTCCAAACACACACAAAGGGTTAAAAAAGACAAAGGGCGCCCGAAGAGATCAGCTCATCTCCTGCCTACGTACCTCATCTGGTATGAGGATCAGGGCGATGTAGTTCCCCTACGCAGGGAAAAAGGACTAGCCTAACCAGAGACTAGGAAATGACAAACTAGAAGGGAGACTAACTCGAGCCTAATAGTTATCATGCAAATTCACCATGGTCCTAAGTCAAGGTTTCTATCTAACTTGCACAGGGAGCAAGCTATCCTAAACAGCACAAGCAAAGCAAACATACACACAAATAGCACACACTATATACAAACAAAGTGGGCTCACACAAGGTTAGGCTGTGAAACACAAGCCAACTGGAATCGGGTGTAGTTAGCTCTTAACCCTAACATTGAGAGTTAGGGTGAAGCAGATGAAATGGGAAGTGAAGATAAGACTTCACAACTCTTATCCCTGGCCTGGGAGAGCTTCAGACAAATGAAAGTGTGGGAGTTCAGAAAGTTGGAACTCTTCTCCACATGTGACTGACTCAACAAAGATCTTGGGTTAATATCCACAATGCATCAACACAAGGTGTGTGAGCAAAGGGATGACACACTGAATAGCAGGAGATGGATTACACATCTCTTTTATCTGCCAATTGCCTTATCAAAGGTCTTTTCCTGCTTGGCACAAAGATAAACAAACACAAGCATTGCCTCTTAAGGAGGGCTTCAGACAGGTGCCTGCCCAAGTAACAGGACAGGTCTTCCAGACTACATGAAGTCAGAGAAGTTATACCTCAATTCTTATGCAACCAAGCAAAGCAAATGCACATTGAAACAACAGAATGAACAAATGCACATTAATTCAAAAATGACTCAATTAATCTCAAGAAAAATCATGGCTAAATAGAACACACAACATGGTCATCACACAAAAAAATTAGAGCAATTGAGCAACATTAGGCATGGCAATCAAATTCATCAAGTCAAGGCAATCAAAACAAGCTCAAATAGGACACAACTTGGTACATCAACTTAGCACAAGCCTAAAACAGAATTGGCAAATGATAAAGACCTCAAACCAAAGCCACAATAAACTTCAATATGTCTAGAAACAATGTGCAAAATTTCACATTCATAGGATAAACGACCATCATTTCACAAATCATTGAAGTTCAAGACTATTCAAAAGCTCACAAATGACAATCCAGAAAGAAAAATCTCAAACAAATCAGAAATGAATCCAAAAATTCCTAGAAAATTCATGATCAATCAAAACATCCATAAGAAGCATCTTGCAAAAAATCACATCAATTGGAATTTATTTGGCATGGCAAAGAAATTAAACAAGTTGAGCAAGTAAAGGTGTGACACACATTGTCACACCTACATTAACATGAGCATATCTCAGCAACCACAAATGATAAAAATGCAAACTCAACACCAAAATGTCCAGCAAGATGTCTAGTTTAAGCATGTCAAATTTCCTAATCATTGGATTAAAACTCATTATTTCACAAAGCATATGGCAAGCAAGGTTCAAAAAGCATACATGTTAACATTCCCTAGGCCAAACAATTTTCCTGCCAGGCACAATTTGGAAAAATAATGAAAAACAAACTAGACACAATAAGGAAAACAATGCAAAAATCCTCATGTTTTTTGGATCATTAATCATTTAGTTATGATTTTTTTGAAGTGAAAGAAAAAAATTAAAAAAACATGATGAAGCATAGTATGAATGGATGAAGAAAATGAAATAAAATGTAAAAGGCATATTGGAACTTGTCCTCAGCCAGAATCGAAGGGTGGCAAAGTTTGAAATGAGGCGCTAGTTAGTGAAACGCACCGTTTCACTTAACTTATGTGACACACTCAAGCGCTCATGGCCAATCAAATTGCCACGCTGGACCAATACATGTGGAGTATTCCAAAAACACATGCAGCATAACAGAAACGCGATGCAATGGATCAAACAGGGTTCTGGAAACGCAACCCTAGCATCTTCATCATGTTCATCATGGATGATGAACAAATGTCTCAGAAATTAAAAACAACCACATCAATGCGTTCATCTTTCAACGTACAACACTAATCCAAGCATGATTTAACCTAATTCCACATATCATGAACAAATCGAAGCTAAGAACATTCACATGTCAAACTTTAGATCAGCATAACTAACACAATACTGCATGAAAATCAGTGATTCAAAGCTCAATTTACTCAATGTTCAGAGATCTATCATAATCACCTAACAATTTCATGAATTAAGAGATGCGATTTCTGACCTTGATGAAGATGCAGAAGTGAAACAGCTCGATTCAGGCCTTGCTAAGCACAAACAGATGATCCTTAGCTCTTGTATGGATGAATGAATGAAGAATTGATGTTTAATTGAGCTTGATTCCAACAGAAATTGCAACTGCCATGGATGAGCTTCAAGCTTTGAAATGCTTCCAATCTGCACGAAATCCCTTGGATCTTGCTTCGATAATGCTCCACTATGCTTCTAGGTGAAGAATTGATCAAGAAAAAGGCAATGTGTTTGAAGAAATTCACAGAAAAAAGTGAGAGAAAAAGTGTGAGAACCTAGATCTAGATCTGAATTCTGATTGTGTTAATGCTGAAATCTGTTATGCTTAGCTATATATATGCCCTCCTAATCATGTTGTTAATCACACTTAAGCCAATTGCCAATGGATTAGTGAAAACAAGGTGTGGATTCAAATTTGGATAATGCACTTCATGCATGAAAAGGCAATGGAACAGTACACGAGTTCAGCTTGAATTCACTTGAAAAACCAATTTGGAGCCAAATGCAAGTGTTGCCATGTTCAAACAATGCATTATTTTTTGAATTTGAAAATTCCCTCCAAAATTCAAATGAAAAACCAAAAAATTATGTGATAAGAATGCATGGCATGTGATGCATGTTTCGTATAGTAGAGATCAAGAGAAAAATGTTGCAAAAAGAGCCACTCCATTTGGACATTTGGTGTGAAAGTTATGCATGCTTGAAGTTCAATGTTCACTTGATCATGATTGATCCATGTCTTTTCAACCATTTATGAGAAATTCATGATATTGGACTTTTTGGAAATGGGAGAGCAAGATCTTCAACTTTCATGTTGGACAAAATTCCATTTGAAGCCTTCTTGGTGATGTAATCTTGAGGAGAAAACCTTTCCATTTTTGGCAATTTCAAATTACAGGTCACTTACTATTTTTGGAAATTTTTGATCTGACCTCAAATCCTTCAATGTTGATGTTTGAAATGTCAAATGAGACTTGTGTGGACATGAATGAGACCTCTCTAACCATCTCCCACCTTCAAATCCACAGTTGACTTTGGTTGACTTTCTAGGGTTTCAGATGAATTGCATCTTGACTGATGATCTCTGAACATCCAATGCTTGACCAAACCACTTCAAAATGATCCTGGGGCCACATGAACTCATTGAACCAACCCTAGGGCTTTGCTTCCATAGAAAATGCACTTGCTTGCTTGCACAGTTGAATCTCCTGACCAGTCTGATTGATGACATGCAATGAACTATGTAATGAACAATGCAATGTTAATGACCTAAAATGAAAATGTATGTACAAATTGGGGGTGCAAATTTGAGGTGCTACAGCTGCCCCTATTCAATCAGCTGGGGACCCGAATGGATGAGAGTAACGGCTGTCAGACCTTCAAGGTACACAGGGATTGAATACCAAAGAACCGTAGAAATTTGCACTCTGCGGGGAATGATACAGGAGGTTTGCAACCAACCAGACAAGATGCTTACCCACGACTCCTGGGGATTTTGATTTTTTCTCAGAAAAAGGAACCACATCCAGACATCGAAGGACGATGAATGGGAATAGAAATCACAACTAGACGTCAACGGGCGACTAGGAAAAACTCGACGTTTACCGAAACCAACGGAGAGGTGTCCAGACATCAACGAATGAATGGAAAGAAAGGGATACAACCAGACGTCATCGGACGAATGGGAAAAACTCAACGTTTATCGAAACCAACGGAGAGGTGACCAGACATCAACGGATGAATGGGAAAGACTCGACCAGACGTCAACGGACGAAAGGGAGAAGCTCGACGTTTATCGACACCAACTGAGAAGGAGACCAGACATCAACGGATGAATGGGAAAGACTCGACCAGACGTCAACGGACGAACGGGAGAAGCTCGACGTTTATCGACACCAATGGAGAAGGAGACCAGACATCAACAGATGAATGGGAAAGACTCGACCGGACATCAACGGATGAAAGGGAGAAGCTCGACGTTTATCGACACCAACGGAGAAGGAGACCCTACTGGGGAAAAGCTAATCACAACCAAACGTCAACGGACGATTGGGAAAAACTCAACGTTTATCGAAACCAACAGAGAGGTGAACAGACATCAATGGATGACCTGTGGGGAAGACAACTAGATGTCAACGGACAACTATGAAAACTCGACGTTTATCGAAACCAACGAAGAGGTTGCTCACTGGGGAAAGAATATATGTTACGAACATCAGACGATGATATTTTACCGACATTAATAAAGGGATCACCAGACATTTACCAATGACTGGGGGGAGACACGATGTTTACCGACACCGAAAGAATGGTGTTTACCGACACTAAAGAAAGGACACACGCGGGTGCTGACATGACACTAATTGGTATCACGGGTACGACATCTACATATGTCAAGGCAAGGCTAAACACTTGCTAGGGATCTCACTAGGGAGTCAAACTTTCCGTTCGCGGACGGGTGAGGAAATAAACCTCTCTGGGGAATATCCTGAATGCTGTCAGGAGCAACTGTAGCAAACGTGCTGTACAGATGTTGAACAACGATCTGCCTCTGCCGGGGATATGGTCCAATTAGGTTTGACATATGAATGCATATGTTTGAATTTTTCTATGGCGTAATGCCCCATATTGAATGGGAATGCTACGCGTTTTGAGGATGCAATGATTACTATATGCAGAATGCAAAAATGATGAACTCCGGCTGGGGAGCCAAAACTGATCAGATACTCCTAATCTGTGGGGAGACTCTGCTTGAGGAGTTCTCTGCGGGGAGTGCACCGACTTCTCACTCATGCTGGAGAATAGCACCACTGCTGGCGAAAGGATCCCAATCCACTCGGGGACTCCGCCTGGGGAACAAACAAAGTAACTTCGCTGGGGAGAGCTACCAATCCACAGGTAGGATTAACTCTGCTGGAGATACTTTTCACTGAACCGGATCCACTCGGGGAATATGCTGGGGAAAACCATCAACACAAACCTCTGCTCGGGAGATCTGCTAGGGAAAAACTTCACAATCCTGACGGGGACAAGCATTCACCACCCTGCTGAGGAAAAACATAACTCTGGTGGGGAAAGTAACATACCAGACCATGCTGGAGATAAACATCCACAACCCTGCTGGGGATAAGCGCTCACGACCACGCTGGGGATAGCTGTACTTCAAACCAGACTGCTGGGGACAACACTCCACTGACACCTCCGCTGGGGTACAACATCCCTCCAACTCAGTAGGGATAATCCATCTTCAAACTCAGTTGGGAACTCAACTAGGGAAATATCTACTGGGGAATCGTCCTCACAGATGACAACCTGCAAAACAGCACAACAAACATGCCCTAGGGGTTTGCATGGACGAGATACGCTCAAGTGTCCTCAACATTCAAAATGATTTTCAAATGTTTTATCTTTCTGCACGTTATTGTTTAGCCTTCATGTTTTTATATGCAATGTTTATCAAAAATTCGGACGTTTTTGCAAACAAAACAGTAAAATAAAAACAAGAGAGCTATTTATCTGAATAACAACTTTTATTGATTGAAAATGGGCCTGAAAAGGCGAATACATCGGGAAGCAATTCCTAGAAAGAGGTAATTGCGCACAAAAGGAAAAAATCTATCCTAATGGCAATGTGAACACGGCATCCACTATTTCCCAATTCTGTTATAACTCACATATCATTAGCTTCCCTCCCAACTTCCTTGCTTTCTGAGAAGAATGACTGGACCGATCACATCTTTCGAGATGGCAGACGACGAAGCGCGATGAAGTACAGATAACTCAGACTGTAGTCTTCGCTTTAATCCCTCTTTTGCCTGGATCGCCCTTGCGGGTTTTCAATCCACCGGGATACCCATTTTTGCCTAAGCCGCCCTTGAGGGTTTTCGACTTACCGGGTGTACAAATTCTTTTCATTTTTATCCCTAATTTTTGCCCGAACCTTTTCTTTCTGTTTTTTGGTTCGCCGGGATGCCCTTTTTTTCCTGGACTCTTTTATTCTTTTTGTCCAGCGGGTCAATATATGCGAAGTATTTTTTGACTACTTCTGAGTTAACAGGGGACGGAAATTCTTCACCATCCATAGTTGTAAGCATCAAGGCTCCACCGGAGAAGACCTTCTTCACAACATATGGACCTTCGTAATTAGGAGTCCACTTGCCCCTGTTATCTGTACCGGGAGGAAGGATCCTCTTCAAAACTAGATCACCAGTCTGATAGCTTCGAGGGCGCACTTTCTGATCAAAGGCTCTCTTCATCCTTCTCTGATACAACTGCCCATGGCACACAGCTGCTAGCCGTCTCTCTTCTATAAGGCTCAACTCGTTAAACCTTGTTCGAATCCACTCGGCTTCATCAAGCTTGACATCCAACAAGACCCTCAGAGAAGGAATCTCCACTTCAATAGGTAGGACAGCTTCCATACCATACACGAGGGAGTACGGGGTTTCCCCGGTTGACGTACGTACTGAGGTACGGTACCCGTGCAAAGCGAAAGGCAGCATCTCATGCCAATCCTTGTACGTCACGACCATCTTCTGCACAATCTTCTTGATATTCTTGTTTGCCGCCTCTACAGCACCATTCATCTTCGGTCTATAAGGAGAAGAATTGTGATGTTTGATCTTGAAATCTTTGCAAAGCTCTTTCATCATCTTGTTATTGAGATTCGAACCATTATCAGTAATGATTCTCTCAGGAACCCCATAACGACAGATGATTTCCTTCTTGATGAACCGGGAAACCACTTGTTTGGTAACATTAGCATAGGAAGCTGCTTCCACCCATTTGGTGAAGTAGTCAATCGCAACCAAGATGAAGCGATGTCCATTAGAAGCAGTAGGCTCTATCTTCCCAATCATATCAATGCCCCACATCGCGAATGGCCAAGGCGAGTTCATGACATTCAGAGGGCTTGGTGGTACATGCACCTTATCAGCATAGATCTGGCATTTATGGCATTTCCGAGCGTACTTAAAACAATCGGATTCCATAGTCATCTAGTAATAACCGGCTCTCAACAATTTCTTCGACATTGCATGACCACCAGCATGGGTACCAAACGAACCCTCATGCACTTCCTGCATCAACATGTCTGCTTCGTGTCTATCCACGCATCTGAGCAAGACCATGTCAAAGTTTCTCTTATACAACACATCATCCTGATTCAAATAAAAGCTTCCAGCTAGCCTTCTCAGGGTTTTCTTGTCATTCTTAGACGCACCTTCAGGATACTCCTGGCTCTTGAGGAAATTCTTGATATCATAGTACCATGGTTTCTCATCAACAACAGACTCGGCTGCAAACACATATGCAGGCCTCTCGAGTCGATTCACCGCAACATGTGGCACATGATTCCACCAATGAACTTTGATCATAGAAGACAAAGTAGCCAAGGCGTCCGCCATTTGATTCTCATCCTGGGGGACATGATACAACTTCACCTTCTTGAAGAACGTCAGTATTCTTCTGGTGTAATCTCTGTACGGAATCAAATGCGGCTGGTTGGTATTCCAATCTCCATTGACCTGATTGATCACTAGAGCGGAATCTCCATAAATGTCAAGAGTTTTGATCCTCAAATCAATGGCTTCTTCTATCCCCATGATACAAGCCTCATACTCAACCTCGTTGTTGGTGACGTCAAAAGTCAATCTGGCAGAAAAAAGCTATATGAGCTCCTTTTGGATTGATAAGCACTGCACCAACACCGTTGCCATTCACATTCACAGCCCCATCAAACATCAATGTCCACTTGTCATCAGGATCCGGTCCTTCCTCGACAAGAGGCTCTTCACAATCTTTCATCTTAAGATACATGATGTCTTCATCAGGGAATTCAAACATCATCGACTGATAATCTTCAATTGGTTGCTCGGCAAGGTAGTCAGACAGGATACTACCTTTGATGGCCTTATGTGAAGTGTATTGAATATCATACTCTGTTAAAATCATCTGCCAACGGGCAACACGTCCGGTGAGAGCCGGCTTCTCAAAGATGTACTTCACTGGATCCATCTTAGAAATCAATAAGGTAGTATGGTTCAACATATACTGCCTCAGTCGGCGAGCAGCCCAGGCCAAAGCACAACAAGTTTTCTCAAGCTGTGAATATTTGATTTCACAGTCGGTAAACTTTTTGCTAAGGTAGTATATGGCATGCTCTTTTCGACCAGACTCGTCATGCTGTCCCAATACACACCCCATCGAATTCTCGGTCACTGACAGGTACATTATCAGCGGTCTCCCAGGAACTGGAGGTATAAGGATTGGAGGTTTCTGCAAATACTCTTTTATTTTGTCAAAAGCTTTCTGACAGTCATCATTCCACCTGATTGCTTGATTCTTTCTTAGCAATTTGAATATCGGTTCACACGTGGCAGTTAGGTGAGATACAAACCTTGCAATGTAGTTCAATCTCCCTAAAAACCCACGAACCTGCTTTTCTGTTTTCGGTTCAGGCATTTCTTGAATAGCTTTGACTTTTGCTGGATCAACCTCAATCCCTTTCTCACTGACAATGAAGCCTAACAGCTTCCCGGATCGCACACCAAACGTACACTTGTTCGGATTCAACCTCAGTTTGAACTTTCTCAGCCTGTCAAACAACTTCTGCAAGTTAACCAGGTGCTCCTCTTCTGTCTGCGACTTCGCAATCATATCATCCACATACACTTCAATCTCTTTGTGCATAATGTCATGAAAGAGAGTCGTCATAGCCCTCTGATAGGTAGCACCGGCATTCTTCAACCCAAATGGCATCACCTTATAGCAGAACATGCCCCAAGGCATAATGAATGTCGTCTTTTCCATGTCCTCTGGCGCCATCTTAATCTGATTATAACCAGAAAAACCGTCCATGAAAGAGAAAACCGAGGATTGAGCCGTATTATCAACCAATACATCAATGTGAGGTAATGGGAAATCATCTTTTGGACTCGCTCTATTCAAATCCCGGTAATCGACACACATTCTGACTTTGCCATCCTTCTTCGGCACGGGAACAATGTTGGCAACCCACGGGGGATAAGTCGTTACTGACAAGAAACCCGCATCAAACTGCTTCTGAACCTCTTCCTTGATCTTAACAGCCATATCAGGACTCGTTCTCCGAAACTTCTGCTTGACCGAAGGACAATCTTCTCTGAGAGGTAGTCTATGCACCACAATATCGGTATCCAACCCAGGCATATCTTGATACGACCAGGCGAATATCTCCACATACTCTCTCAGCATCTCAATCAACCTGCTCTTGACATCTGTCTTCAAAGCAGCCCCGATCTTAATATCTCTTCTGGCGTCCTCAGTACCAAGATTAATAATCTCCAACTCCTCCTGATGAGGCTAGATGACCCTTTCCTCCTGCTTCAACAATCTGACCAATTCTTTAGGGAGTTCACAGTCTTCCTCACTCTCCTCTTCAACTTGGTAGATGGGATTATTGAAATCATACTGAGCCATAACAGAACTGTTCATAGTGGATTCCGTGAGATCACTTCTGCATGTTTAATGCTTTGTTTTAGAAAAAGAGTTCAAGAAAGTCACAAAAACAAAAACATTGCCATTTTTATTTTTTGAAAAATGAAAACAAAAATAGAAAGACAGGGATCACAAAATTGTTTGCAAAACGTCCTTTATTAATGATAATCATTGAAAAACATGCTGAGGCCCTACAATGAACCACTACGTCTTGGGCAAAACGTAGGGTTTTGTGCAAAATGAAAAAACAAAAGAAAATTACTCTGTTTGAAGAGTAACTTGGACCACATCTTTTGCCATCCAATTGTTGATCGTCTCCCCTGGTGCACACGGGCGGACCCAGTTGTCGAGATCACAATCACTGTCACCATCTTCACTACTGACCGCAAAGACGTCACCGTGATTCATCAGCCCAGCGCTGGTAAAGGTACTCGGACCTGTCTGCACACCCTGCTCCGCCTGTAAGGGTTGATAGCCAATTCCAAACTTATCCTCCTTAATAGGCAAATCCACCATCTTGCCCCAGCCTTCAGCTCTACCGGAGTCAACAACCTCCTTGGCCTGCTTATACGATGCAATTGAGGCACTTGGCTTCTTCTGCTCAGCAAAAGCCACCCTCTCGAGAGCAACAGTCTCAAATGCCTGGCATAAGGTTTCATGGATCTCGCCATCCACCTCTACATATTTAAAAGAGGATAGGTGACTCACCAGAATATCTTCTTCACCGCACACGGTCACAATCTGACCGTTCCAGACATATTTCAACTTCTGGTGGAGAGTTGACGAAACTGCCCCAGCTGCATGAATCCAAGGACGTCCCAACAAACAACTATAAGCGGGCTGGATGTCCATTACGTAGAAGACGATGTCGAATACCTCTGGACCGATCTTCACTGGCAACGTGACTTCACCAAAAATGGAACGCTTGGATCCATCAAATGCGCGCACAATCAGGTCACTCGGAGTGAGCACAACCCCTTCCACATCAATCTTTTTCAAGATCTGTTTGGGCAACACGTTCAGAGAAGAGCCGGTGTCTACCAACACGTGAGATAAAACAGCACCCTTGCACTCCATGGTGATATGCAAGGCCTTGTTATGATTACGACCCTCAGGCATCAAGTCTAGGTCTATGAACCCCAAACCATGCCTGGTACTCACGTTGGCAATTACTCCTTCCAGTTGGTTGATAGATATCTCTTGAGGCACGTAAGCCAGATTCAGCATCTTCAACAGGGCATTACGATGTGCCTCAGAGCACAGAAGCAACGAGAGTATTGAAATCTTGGACGGAGTCTGATTCAATTGGTCTACAATCTTGTAGTCACTCTTCTTGATTATTTTCATGAACTCCTCCACGTCCTTCTCAAACGAACCCTCAGGCGCTTCCTTCTGAGCTGGTTATTCGTCCACCGCAGCCTGTTTGCCTTTAGCCTTGGCGAGAGCCTCGACATTGTTGTCTCTTAACGGTTACGGAGCAAACAGACGTCCACTTCTGGTAAAGCCTCCTGGTCCACCAACATTGTCCACAACTGGACTCACAACCACATGAGTTCTACTAGGCACACCACTAGTCACAGGCGCTTGATTCACTGGCCTGACCTGATTCTCAGCCCTTCGGTTACTGCGGTAGGCGTTGTCATATCTCCACGACACAGCCTTACTGTCAACAGCCCTTCTGACTGGCGCAACAATTGTAGTTGGAGTACTGACGGTTACAGGTGCAGGAATGGTAACAGGAGTACCACCAACTGCAGGCGCACTAACAGCCCTCTGGCCACGTCCCTCGGACGGTTTGAAGTAGATAGTGACGGTTGACACCATCCCACGTTCTCTGACAGCCCGACTGAATTGCAAACAGCCCTCATCCATCAAACCCTGGATACCAGCCCTCAACTAATTACAACCGTTCTCTGATTCAGCACAGTCAACACAATTCTGATCACAGCCCGGGAAGACTCCCCCATTCAACAAACGGCCCTTTACAACCAACAAAGAAGTCTGAACATCTTCAACACTGACCACCAGATCTTCAGCTTGTCCCCCTTCGACATTGTTCACTCGGTATGCACCATGCAGATGCATAGGGTTGTTTACAACATTCGGCACAGGAGCAAAATTGATAGTTTTAGCGTCAATTAGGTCCTAGACTTTATGATGAAAAACCCTGCAGTTCTCAATGTGGTGCCCCGGTGCACCAGAGTGGAAATCGCAACGCACATTGGCATCATACCCAGGTGGTATTTTTGTCAACGGTGCCATGGTTCTCAACTCAACGAACCCTAGTCTGAGCAACTCAGGTAGCAACTCAGCATAAGTCATCGGCAATGGGTCAAAATGTCGATCAGGCATCCTCTGCCTTGGCTGATACGGACGTTGCTGTTGTTGTTGTTGTTGTGGCGGTTGTTGAACCCTCTGTTGTTACGGGTGTTGACGAGGTTGAGGTGCTGGAATGGTCACAGCAGCAACCTGGCAATACTGATTTCTGTTTACAACCCTTCTACCGTGTTGCACAGCACTAGCTTCACCCTCTCTCCGACGAGGTGCCCCAGCAAAAGGTTTCTTCGAAGACGAGGACCCAACATCTTGAATTTTACCAGCTTTGATCAGACTTTCTGTCCTCTCTCCGCAGATAACCACATCTGAAAAACTACCGAATGGGCAGCTTCCCATCCGATCCATGAAAACACCCTGCAAAGTACCAATGAACATGTCAGTTAACTCCCTCTCCAGCATAGGGGGTTGTACTCTAGCAGCCAATTCACGCCACCTCTGGGCGTACTCCTTGAAGCTTTCTCCCGATTTTTGACAAAGACTCTGCAGCTGAGTCCGGCTCGGTGCCATATCCATGTTATGTTTGTATTACCTCAAGAAGGCCTCTCCCAGATCCCTCCAACAGCGGATAGAATCTCTCTTCAGTTCCATGTACCAATCCAAGGAAGCCCCAGACAAGCTATCTTGGAAGAAATACATCCACATTTTCTCATCATCGGTGTAAGCAGATTTTCCGATAATAGGCCTGCACGTGGGTGCGAGGGCAAGAAGTACCATTATATTTATCGAACGAGGGTGCTTTGAATTTGTAGGGAATCCTCAACCCTTCTACCAAACCCATGTTGGTCACATCGAAACCCAGGGAATTCTGACATTCCATAGCTCTTATTTTCTCAGCAAGGGCATCAACTTTCCGATCCCTCTCTTCAACTCTTCCAACCACTTCATCATCTTCACTAAGCAAAGTGAACATGTCCTCTTGTCTATCAACAATCGGAGCAGGATGACGAACAGGAGCCCGGGTAGCTATGGCATTGACAGTCTCTGCAGCAAGAGGCTGTCCGTTGATTTTGATCCCCCTTAACTCATCACCCACAACATAGTCATTGGCGGGAGCAGCAGCATTAACATTCTCATGAACAGGTACACCCACTGGCGACGCCCGGTTGGACTGCGGAATCACGGTTTCCTGTCTTTGGGCTAAGGCACGCAGCTCCTCTTGCCCCTGAACAACCCCTTGCATCATCGTCATAAACTGGGCCATGTTTGCCCTCATCTCAGCTAGTTCTGCCTGAACCTAGTCCATACTTCTATGATGATTAAGTTTGGTTGAGTAGCGATGCGGTCGTTGATCAGCTATCCTGCCTGACACAGGAACCAGAGTGAGAAGTCTCGATCAAGAACACCTGTAATGCAAGAATGATATGTATATGATGCGTGCGATGCGTATGCAGGTTAACTTTTCTTTTTCTTATACATTATTTTTTGAAAATAAACATGCTATGATGCAAATGATGGAGCCATGACTGGTCCACTAAGTATCACGCGGCACGGGATCAAAGCTTCGGCCTGAATTCGGAACCGCAAAGTCATTTGATACCCAAAGTCATCTGAGCCCATACTTCTGAACCACGTCACCATCTGAGCAAGTACCCTCAAATTCAGCCCAGGGATCCAAAATAAACGGAACCCTCTGATCAATACCAGGGTCAAACCTCCGGCGTCCAGAAATAAAGATCCATAAATCCGGCTTATGGTCACCAACACAACATCACTGGCAGAAATCTGTACTTGCAAGAATCAAACCTTCCCCTCACAGGTGAATTCTAACAAGGTCATCCTAATGCGGACAATGGTCTCGACAATCGGGCAAAGATACTCAACGGGTTTGCCCTTTCGGGTGTGCCGTTGTAGCTCTCTTGAGATCATCTAAACCAAAGATCCGGGAAAGATCGGCCACCGAAGTCAACAACTCAGATGAGGTGAATCAACCAAAGTGGATACTCCACAAAGGAAGAGCACTCTCAAATAAACCTCGTCCGGCTTGTGGTATGTCACGTTGCCAAAAACATGTTGACCTAAAATGAGAGGTGTAAGACCCCAATTTTGGGCCCTAAGATCCCTCATGGCCCATATCATATCATATCATAACCTCAAGGATCAATGCATGCCTTTGTATCCCTCCTAGTGGGTAGATTGCCTTGTGGGTTTGTTCCTTGATCACCAAGCATACTTTGCATTTGTATATCTTTGCTTTCATATGTTTATCATTCAAAAAGTACAAAAATATTGTCAGTTTAACCTTGTTGCTTGCAGTTGAAGTAATCATCAGCAATTAGGTCAAACTCAGTCATTGATCAGTCAAAGCAATGGATGGTGACCATTCTTGCAGAATTTGGGCACCATGATCATTAATCAAAGGTTCATACAACTTGAGACATCATTTGAAGTCAAGGTCTCAAGGATTTAGGGTTTGGAAATCATCAGAAGAAGTTCAATCAGTCCAAAACCCTAGAAAAGTCAAACTTGGTCAACAGTTGATTTAATCAAGATTTGATGGTTAGAATTGATTTGAAGAAGTTCATTCATGCTTGTATAAGCCTCATATATCATGACAAGCCTCATCATGGAAGAAAATCAAGTCAAATCAGAAATTTTCCAGAAATAGAAAGTGGACCTGTAATTTCAACTGCCAAAAATGGAAACTTCTTGATCTTAAACTTACATCATGATACAAGCTCCAAATGAATTTTTGCCCAACATGAAAGTTGAAGATCTTGTTCTCCCATTTTCAAAAAGTCCAAGAACATCAAAATCCCATGTGTGGTTGTCAAGATATGATCAAATCATTTTCACCAATTTTTGAACTTCAACAAGCCATATCTCTCAAACCATAAGGCCAAATTTGGTGGGGTTTTTTCCTACAAACCACATTTTTCATCCTCTTTCCAAAAATATAAATTTCATGACCTAAAACCTCACCATTCAAAATGGCATTTTTGGACCTTTCTCATTTAAATTCAAAGTTTGACCAAACTTTGACTTTTTGAGTTTTTGACTTTTTCTTGATTTGGTCAATTGGGAAATGTTCTATATCACATTTGTGACTTGTCTCAAGCCTTAAACCATCATCATACCACCATTTTCCCATCATTTTGAATTAAAATGCAAATTTGGCAATGTTGCAAATAGAAGTACAAAAGAGCAAAACACATACAACAATTCTGCAGCAGACCAAAAGTAGCAATTGGCATGGTCATTTGCAGCATGCTCAGGCCCAAATCTGAGCAGACAAACACCTCCCATTTTCCACTTTGTCCACAATTAGCAACTTTGCAAATGAAGGCATTTACACTAAGTTAGCTTAGCACATGGTTAAGTGATGATTAACAGATGATATTTAAGGGATTCTTCTGCATTTCCAACCCTAGTTTTGCAGCCTACATCACAGAAAAAGACACTTTCTCCCTTTCTTGCACATTGGCCAAAAGAGAATTTCTGCAGAACCATCAAAAGAAACTCGAATGCCCTTGGTTCCTCCCTGCTTTAGACAACATTTAGAGGCTTTTTGAACCATTAAAACCCTGCTGGAACTCCATCCTCAAGCTCTGTTTTCCTCAGTCCCTTCCAATGGCAGATGGTTATTTGTTGGTTTCCAAGCTTCCTTGAGTCGAGAGAACTTCATTATCCAACATCTCCAAGCATAAACACTATCTGTTTCAAGGAGGATCATCAAGAACATCACTGTTGCACGATTTCCTCCAAAACAAGTAAGCAATTCGACTTCCTCCTTTTACCATGCCATGATGTGCTTTGAATAGTTTGTTTGATGCTGATTCTAATGGATGATAGTTTGCTTGAAATGGTTGACTATATCGTGTTAAGTCTGAACTTTCATTTTCATGTGTAAATGCATTTTTCTTCGAGTTGGCTTGGACATGATGAGTTAATGAAATATGATACCACATCCTTGTTGTTTGATATGTGCTGATGCTATGGGCTTACTTGATTTGGATTTCTGCACATTTTGAAATTTCAAGTTACACATTGATGTATGCTGTCGTGCTTGAACCTTGCCCTGAACCAGATTTTCATGTTTATGTTTGTTTATTGACATGGCCTGTATCAGTATAATGTTGATTGTGTGTTTTGGTCGAGACATTTTGTTTTGATGTTGGTGACAACATAAATTTTTGCTGCAATTAAACCATAAGCCGCCCAGGAAATCTCTTGAATATGATGTATGCTGATTGTTTGATTGGTGGTTTGAATGATGATTAGTGATGAATACATGATGCCATGCTTAACCATGCTGCATTTTTGAAGCCTCCTTGAGCATTTGTCCTAAAAATCCACATTGAATTGTGCTTGTTGTGTTTGGTTTATTGGCTGTTTTGGGTATTGCATGAACATACTGTTACTGCACCATGCTGTTTGTTATGATGAGTACATAATGATGATGAAACCATTGCCTTGATGTCTTGAACTTCCTTGTCCAGAATTTGCTCATGATCTTGTTGGGATTGTATGCTGTATGAGAAACCTAGTATTGCATGAAAACCCATAAAATTCAAAGTTGATTGACTGCTGTTTGTGTGTTACATGAATCTGCTGTACCAAGGCCATGCTGTTATGTGTTTGTGCTTAAAACCTGTCATGATGCTGCTTGCTTGATGCCCATTTTTGATTGAGTTCATGATGATGAAATAGATGCTGCTTTGTGCTGTTGTTCATGTGTTGGTTACATGATGAACCATGCTGTTGAATCCAGAAATTTGCTTGGTCTTACTGTTGTCTGTTTGCAGTGTGAATATCACAATCATTTTTCATGCTGTTTGTCTTTTGGTGTTTGAATGTGTTTTAATGTTGATAATAAAACAATGCATATGCTGCTATTTTGAAACTTTAAGCTGTCCAGGATTTCCCATGAGCATGCTTGTTCTAATATTGTTTGATGATTGTTGATGCTTGCTCGAAGTTACCAATACCATTGCTGCATATGCCTTGCTGTCTGAAAACCTTTAAACTTGCTTGTAAAATCCACATGTTGGTGTTTGTTATGATTGATCGAGTTTGGGTGCTGTTTGTTGATTGCTGTTAATGAACATGAGAAGAATGCCTTTGCCATGCTGTTTGTGAGTTTTTGTTGGGTTTCAGTTTGAATTGATTGCATGAAGTCACACGATACCATGCTGCAGTAGGAACATTCTCATTGCCATTTTATTGTTGGTCGAATTTTGGTGCTGCTGTTATTGCTTGAACCATAAGCTTGCAAGAATTCCTCATGAACTGATGGCATTGTTTTGTTGTTGTGTTATGGTTGTATTAAAGAATCCTGTTAATGCTATGATGTTGTATGTTGGTCGAGTATTTGTTTGGATGTTTGAAAATACCATGAGCCATACAGTAGAACCATGCTGCTACAACCAAACTATGCCCATAACTTTTCCTGCTTGTGTTTGCCTTGTTGTTCATGTCATGATTAACCTTGTTACCACCTTAATGCTGCATGAACATTGGCTGTTGTTTGTTTTGTTTGATAACATGGTGATGATGAGCAATTGCCCTGCTGTTCAAACCTGACCATTGTCATGAAAACACATGGTTTGTGTTGAATGTTGTTGTTTGTTTGCTATAATAACATTTCCAATGCCATGCTATTGTTTTGTTTTGTTTGATTTGTTGATGAAGAATGATGAATGCTGCTATTGCTGAATCTTGTTGCTGTTTTGAACCACATGAACATGCCTAGAAAAACCATGTGAATTGTGCTGCATACTGTTGTCTGGTGGTTATGTGAACATTACATGATTGATATGCTGTTGTGTGATGGTTGTTTTTGTGTTTTGGAAGCTGAAACATGAGCCTTGCTGTGTTAGAAACCCCTAGGGTTTTAGAAAATCAGAAAATTTGAATGGATTGGCCGAGCTACTGTTCTATTGGCTAGTGGCCAATCAGAACATTTCATCACCTTTGCCTTATGCTGTGTCGTTTCATTTAAGTTGGCAGAAATTACTAGTTTGCCACTGCGTTGACTTATGTTGACCAATTGCCACACCATTTTGTTCATGTTTGCACCAATTTATCATCCAACTTCCATAATTCATTTTCAATTCAATTTTTATCCAAAAATCTTGAAATTTTTTCCACAACTCATGAATGTGTCTAGTATTTTATGGTGAATTTTAATTAATTTTTCATGTTCTGGATTTTAAATGATAATTGATTTTTCAACATGTATGCCAAAATGATACATTGTGCCATTTCAATTGTGAAATTCTCATGTTATATCCAATGAGCTTGAAATTTTTTGTGGTGAAACTAGACACATTGATCTTCATTTCCATATAGAGTTTGTGCATTTATCATTTGTGGATTGAGAAGTATGAATTTTTGAAGTTGTGTATTGCATTTGGTGCTATACCATGATCATGCATTTTCACATTTTTTGTTCACACACTTCCCTACATCCAAATGACTCCAAATTTTGCATGAATCATCTATTACATGTCTAGTTGATGTATGAATTTTCTTGGAATTAATCTTGCTGTTTTCCATTTGATTGTGAATTTTCTTCCATGCTTAGTCATTTGTTGACTTTTTGTGCTATGCATTGCCAAATCTTTTGTGAAACTCTCAAATCTTATTGTATGATCATGAAATTTCATATGTGATAACTAGACATCTCAAGCTTTGCATTGGTGTTAATCTCATTCATTTCTCTTCTGTTTTCAAATTGATATGATTTTTTGAAGTTGACCCATGCTTGTTGACTTTCACCATGCTTACTTGAATTTGGTTTGACTTCATGATTTTACTTGACTGCCTTCCTCTCATCCAAATGCCATGAAATTTTGCATGTATACCATGTTAGATGTTAGGATTGAGTGTGATTTATTTCATAATTTTTGGGATTGTTTGAGTTGACTTTTGGATGAAGTCTTTGCTGTTGACTTTTGTATGCTTCTCTTGCCATGCTTTGCATCCTTTTGCATATGAAATGACCATGATGCATGATATAATTATGAATCCAATTGAGAATGCTTCTTGAATGTTCAAACTTGGTTTGGGTTGACTTTTCCTTGCTGCCTTGACTTTTTCTTTCATCTTTGACCCTAGGCTAGTCCTAGTGGTCTTGTAAGCTTACAATTGAGCTGATTGTTTCAGGTTGAGCACCAATGCCCCAAAGACCTTTCAATTTTGATTGAGTTGTTTTGTTTATCATGTGCTAACACTTTGTTTTGTAGGTGACTCATATGCTTGAGTCTTTGTGCCTTGCACAATTGGTCCCTCCGTGGTTGACTTTTGGGGTTATTTCCTTTTGATTTTGACTGTTGACTTGTTTGCTAATAAGTTTGACTTTTTCAGGTGCTTTAGTTGCCTAAGTTCTTTGAACTTGCTTGCTTGCTTTGCTTTTTAGCATTTGCTTTGAGGTATAAACCTTTCTTCTTCATGTAGTCTGGAGACCCAGTCTGTTATTTGACCGGGCAAACTGTCTGAAGTCCTCCTTAAGAGGCAATGCCTGTGTTTGTTTATATTTGTCCTAAGCAGGAAAAGTCCTTCAAGTAAGGCAATTGGTGGAAGGTAGGGATAAGCAATCTATCCCCCACTATTCAGTGTGTCCTCTTTTTGCTCCCATCACATGGTTGAAGCAATGAGATAAAAACCCAAGATCTAATCGAGTCAATAATGTGGAGAGAGTTCCTACTTTCTGAACTCCCACACTTTCTTTGATGCTCTCTCTAATCTGAGATAGAAGCAATGAGGCACACCCCTCATCTCCTATTCATCTGCTTCACCTGAGCCCCTCAATGGCCAGGTTAAGAGCGATCTTTACCCATTACAGTGGACTTTTAAAGTCAAACCCTCTTGTGTGAGCCCCAATTGTTTGGCTATAGAGTGTGCTGTTTGATATTCATTGATTGATTGATTGCTTCATGTGCACTTGCTTGCCTGTATGCTATGCATTTATCATCATCATCAATTGCCATTAGTGCATGATCATCTCATTTGTTTTGTGATGTTATCATTGTTGCTTGCCCATTGAGGATAATTGTAAGTCCATCTCTTTTGGCCTTTGCTCCTGTGATATGGAAGGATAGAGTGTAAGACCTCATTGGTCACTCATATCTTCTGTTGCTTGATTTGTATGTGAGGATACAGCTGTAAGTCCCGGTAAGTTGGCATCTGTTATCCTGTGATCATAGTTTGTTTTATCTATTTGTATGTGAGGATACAGTTATAAGTCCCTGTAAGTTGGCATCTGTTGTCCTGTGATCATAATGTGATCTGTTTGATTTGTATGTGAGGTTGCAGTTATAAGTCCCTGTAAGTTGGCATCTGCTTTCCTGTGATCATAGTTTGTTCATCTGTTTGTATGAGAGGTTGCAATTATAAGTCCCGGTAAGTTGGCATTTGCATTCCTGTGATCATATTGTTGCTTTTGTTCTTGTATGTGAGGATCCATTGTAAGTCCCTGTGATGTGGCATTGGATTTCCTAGGACCATACTGTGGAGATAACCTAAGTCCAGATAGATTGGCAGTTAACTTCCACATTTCATCTTTGTTTTCTTCTGAGGAGATTAGTGTAAGTCCATTGAGTGGCATCTGATATCCATTTCTGTTTTAGGAGACTGGTGTAAATCCATCTATTGGTATCCGGTATCCGCTTTTATTCTTTCGCCTGTGGAGATTAGTGTAAGACCATTGAGTGGCATCTGATATCCCGTTTTGTTTTAGGAGATTGGTATAAGCCCATTGATTGGCATCCGATATCCGTCTTTCTCTTTGTTTGTTATTATTAATTGCTATTCCAAAGGACACACTTGAATCATCTCCCATATGATTTCAAGAAGTGAACCTTCTAAGAAGTTTTACTATCCATCCTTCATCCATTCATCACTCATTATGTCCTAAACCTTTTCACACTTTATCTTTCAAACTTGACATAAGTGTTGTGCAAACATCTTCATGTTTTCTAACTAAAAACCTGGACTCAAGTCCTTGACTTTTTTTCAAAACTCCATTTCATAATACTTATCTGAATCAATCTTAATCATACTTTGACTTCATTTTCATAATCACAATCAATTAACTTCACTCATTCACTTGTTTTGGCTCTGTCCATTAATCTTTTCATACATGAGCTATAGGTTTGATTTATCTTAGTGGTTGATGTTAATCTCACCTTCTGTCTTTAGTGATTGAATTGTAAGTCTTCCTTGCCTATTATAGGGTTAACCCCTCCCTGGCAAGTTGAAGCTTTTCTCACACGGTGGACGTTGTTGTTTATATAAGGTTGAGTTTTCTCCCGTGGATAACGTAAGACCTAGGGTTTGTGTTTAAAATTGAACCTAACCCACTTTTGGAAATCTTTTAGCCGAACTACGGCGTTCTGATCCTTACCTTTGATGGAAGGTACGTAGGCAACGGGTTCATCCGTTCGAACCCAATAACCCAATAAAAAATGTATATTCTTTTCTCATCATCCCAATCATGTTTGCACAATGTTTATGTCATAACAAATAACAATCTTTTACAACAAGTGTGAAAAGGGCTCCCTAGGAGTACCTAGGACGTGATGGGTGCCTAACACCTTCCCATTGCGTAATTTACCCCTTACCCAGACTCTCTGATCTTTTTATTAGTTTTCTACGTGTAAAACTTCTTAGGCTTTTGTTCGCTTTTTAGCCAATCCTTTGGATAAATAAAAGTGCGGTGGCGACTCGAAAATTTCATGTATCTCCTAGCTTATGATTTAATCGATAGATCATATAGCGACGAATACACCGTCACAGAAAAGTGGCGACTCTGCTGGGGAACGAACCCAGAATCTCTGGTTGTATTGCCTACTTTTCACCCTTGTTGTGCTATATTGTTATTCTTTATCTGACATATTTTTGTACAATTTGGGATAACTGTATTGATTGTAATGTGTGAATTGCTTGATATACATTTGCTGTTTGCTTTGGTGATCTGTGAGATGAGTTCTATACCCGAACTCGAGTGCACTCTAGGATAGGAGAATGGCATAGTCTTGTCGACTGGTGTGGAGTAGTCCTTAGCCAGTTGACTTGCGAGTCCATTCACTTGGTGGAGGTCATGTTGAACTAATAATGTCACACAAGTTATTTGTGGATAGGCATTATTCTTTCAATCATGTTCCGCAGAAGCCAAGGACCTTAGTTTACCAAACCCATCTTGGCCTATTTTTAGGACCGTAGTGCGGAGGTCGTTCGGATGTCAGTTCTGATACGATTGTCACGCGATACTACACTCATAAGAGTTTCTCTTGAGAATATTCTTGGAATACGAGTATTCGTTCCTCCGAAAATATTCGAAAGATGGAACGATGATTATGGGAACCTCTGATAGAACATGTCTGGCAGGTTTAAACCCTAGTACACTCCCTTTGGGTGGTTCTTAACCGAGACTCCATGCTCGTGACTCTCAACAAACCCGTGATTCGTGGTTGAGTCGTTCAAACATTGTTAATATCAATGGATCCCGGATCAGGTGTAAAACCTAAAATCCATCAAAGCGGCTGGTTGATATTAGGAATGTTTGAACCGGTTCATGTACCGTTAATATCAATGGAACTTGGGTGTCGATAAGGTGAAAACCTAAATCCACCAAAATGGATGATTGATATTAGGGATACATAGAGCTTTCCCACGACCTTTGTTTGGCGTGTCTTGCTTGATCCTTGAGTGTGTTTGTTGCATTCATGCATTCACGCATTCATCCGCATTCATGTCATCAAAAAGAAAATTTTCAAGGAACTTAAAGGGTTATTTGCAAAATTTTCAGACATGGAAAGACCAAAAAGGCATACAAAGAAGTACAGCTTTAAGCAGCCCGATGTAAAAGAGTTAAGGAATCTGACATCATATGTATTAGATCCCTTGGGTTTCAAGGCTCGCTATGGGAAGCTTCTGCCGTTGCTGACTACTCAAGTGGATGAGGGATTGATGAGCACTCTTGCTCAGTTCTATGATCCGCTCTATCATTGCTTCTTATTTCCGGATTTCCAGTTGCTGCCGACTTTGGAAGAATACTCTCATCTTATTGGGATTCCTATTCTGGATCAAGTGTCGTTCAGTGGCTTAGAGAGTATTCCATCTGCTCGAGAAATTTCCAGTCTGTTGCACATAGATGAAGATCTGATTAGAGCTAATCTGACTATCAAAGGCGGAATTCAAGGTTTTCCTTCCGAGTTCCTCATTGCCCAAGCTACCTTTTATGGGAAGGCCATGAGTGAGGATGCCTTTGAGGCTCTATTCGTATTGCTCATCTATGGATTGGTGTTGTTTCCCAACTTCGACAAGTTCGTCGACATGAACGCTATTAGGATCTTTTCAGTTCTTAATCCGGTTCCGACCTTGTTGGGTGATGCATATGTCTCCATGCATTTGAGAAATATGAAGAATGGAGGAGTCATTGTCTGCTGTTTACCCTTGCTGTACAAGTGGTTTATTTCGCACTTGCCGCAGACAATCGCTTTCAAGGAGAACAAGGGATGTCTACGGTGGTCTCAGAGACTCATGTCTCTCACCAATGATGATATCACCTGGTATGATCGCGTGTATGATACCGTTCAGATCATCAATTCTTGTGGTGAATTCCCCAATGTGCCTCTTCTTGGTACATGTGGTGGGATTACCTACAACCCTACGCTTGCACGTCGTCAGCTTGGGTTCCCCCTAAAGGATAAACCCCATAACATTCTGTTAGAAGGTGTGTTCTTTCAGGAGGGTAAAGATCCCCAAGGCCTGAAAGCCAGATTTGTCCGCGCTTGGCGCAATATTCGCATAAAGAGTAGGATTGAATTGGGTCCAAAGAACTGCATTGCTTTGGAGCCATACACCTCTTGGGTCAGACAGAGGGCTGCTACCTACCTGATGCCGTATGATCATCCGAGACCTACACTGTTGGATGTGGCTGGGCCTTCAACCCTCCCTACCCAACGTGTAGAGGAGTTGAGAGAAGAAGACCTTTCGCGTGCCTGGATCCGCGAGAGAGAGGAATTGCTGCAGCAGCTCAAGGAGAAGGATGCTATGATTGAATTTCTCGAGCACCGAGTGATCGACGATCCGAACGACACTTGGACTTCTTTGCTTTCTCAGTCATCCAAATTCTGGAAAAGGAAGTATGATCAACTTGCAAAAGAGAAGGCTGATATGGAGGCTGCCTATGAGAGAGAGATCAAGAAGTTGTGCACTTCTCGTCTTCCAGCATCCCGAGCTAATAGGGATCCATAGGATGTCATTTACCTTTTCTCTTTGTAATATTTAAAAGAGTGCTGTACTTCTTTGTCTTAATATTTTGAATGAAATATTTTCCATGAGCAATCAAAATGTTTAATATTCAAATATTGCAAACAAATACCCTGAGGGTTCCTTGAAAATCAAAGCATTTGCACAAAGCATTTCATGCATCATTCTTGCATAAACAGGTACCCATTTTCTGGTCTTCCGGTTCTAACATCTGTTCTTCATTTATTTTGAAGACAAGCTGACTCACCGGTACTATACAAGGGTCAACTCTGCAAGGATTATGGAGCAATTGGAACAAGAGAACCAGAGTCTGAGAGATGAAGTCGCCAGACTTGGCGCATTAATGGAGCAACTTCTTGCTGCCCAGAATCAGCCTGCTCCTCAACAGCCAGCAACTCCCGTTCAGCGGACAGTTATTTCAGAGATAGCTACATCAACGGTGCCTGTCAGTGCCCAGCAGCCAAACGCCATGCCTCCCGGTTTTCCTTGGGGGATGCCTCCTGGCTTCATGCCCGATCTGCCAGCTCCTACCTTTGCTCAAATGCCGGCATCTAGCCCGGTCCCTATTCCTGTTCCTCCTGTCGTGCATACCATGCCGAGGGTAGACGACACCATTTATCACTCTGAAGCGTCTGAGGGCTCAGATGTTCACGAGAAGATGGACGCGATGAACGATCAATTCCTTGAGCTGAGAAAGGAATTGAGAACTCTTAGAGGCAAAGATCTCTTCGGCAAGTCAGCAGCCGAACTTTGTCTAGTTCCCGGTGTTAAAATACCTGTTAAATTCAAAGTCCCAGACTTTGAGAAGTATAAGGGGAACACTTGTCCTTTGGCACACTTGGTCATGTATGCCAGAAAGATGTCAACGCAAACAGACAACGATCAACTCTTGATCCACTACTTCCAAGACAGTTTGTCTGGTGCTGCTCTCCGTTGGTACATGAGTCTGGACAGTGCCAACATCCGCTCTTTCAATGACCTTGGCGAAGCTTTCGTCAAGCAATACAAATACAATGTTGACATGGCGCCTGACAGAGATCAACTCAGGTCTATGTCACAAAAGGACAAAGAATCGTTCAAGGAGTACGCCCAGAGATGGCGTGAGCTGGCAGCTCAAATCACTCCACCGTTAGAAGAGAAAGAGATGACCAAGATCTTTCTGAAGACTCTTGGGTCATTTTACTATGAGAGAATGGTGGCCAGCGCTCCCTCTGATTTCACCGAGATGGTGAACATGGGGATGCGTCTTGAAGAAGGCGTCCGCGAAGGACGGTTAGCTAAAGATGATGGTTCTTCCTCTAAACGATATGGAGCGTTTAAGAGGAAAGAAGGTGAAGCGCATGCCGTGCAATCTCAGCCGAAGCATCGAAGACCCTCTGTTCAGAGGAAGCCTGCACATCGTGCCGGACATCAGCATCAGGTGGCTAGTGTAGCGCCTGTATTCAAGGATAATGCTCAACAGTATCAGCATCAGCAGCAATATCCACAACCGCAATATCAACAGCAACAGCAACGTCCACAGCAACAGGCTTACCAGCCTCGTGGAAGTACGACCAATCAAGCAAATGTGAACTATGATAGGAAGAAGGTCAGCTTCGACCCTATTCCGATGACATATACAGAGCTTTATCCCTCCTTGTTGGAGAGGAAATTGGTTTCTCCCAGGGATCCTCCTGCTATTCCTGCCAACCCGCAATGGTGGTACAAACCAGACCAGCATTGTGTCTACCATTCCGGTGCTCCGGGCCACAACGTTGAGAACTGTTTCCCGCTGAAGAATAAGGTTCAAGACCTTATGAGAAGCGGAATTCTGAGTTTTGAAGACTCTAACCCTAATGTCACCAGGAACCCATTGCCTTCGCATGGGAAATCTGTCAATATGATCCAGGAAGACCTTGGGGAATACAAGGTGAAGTACATCAGTCATATCCGGCAATCGTTGGTTGATTTACATAAGATGCTGTGTCAGCACAGTTATTTGGATCATAACCACGATAAGTGCCGTGTCTGTTCTGTTAACCGCTTGGGTTGTGATCAGGTTCGCCGAGAGCTTCAGAAGATGTTGAATGAAGGTACCATTGAGATTCTCCAGAATCGCAATGTTGATACAGTTGAACCCGAAGTGAATGTCATATCACCGGTGTTCAAGTTGCCAGAGCCCGTTGTTATTCGTTATAATAGCAACAAGCCCAAGGCTTCCCCTGCTTTGATTATCAAGCCAGCCGGCCCTGTGCCGTATTCATCTGATAAAGCCGTACCTTTCCGGTACAATCCTGTTGCTGTCCAGGATGGAGTAGAGGTTCCTTTGCCTTCCACTTCCGTGACCACTATTGCTGATGTTAGTGGGTTGACCCGAAGCGGTCGTGTGTTTTCCGCACCTGCCAAAGCTCCTGCTGTTTCTTCTGAATCTGTTGAGCGTCCTGTAGGGAATGCTGTGAATGTTCAGAATCCGGCACTTGCTGTCGCCCAGCCTTCCTCCTCTGTACAAAAGACTCCTGTTTCTTCTGTTGGCCCGAGTGGCATTGTTGATGAAGAATCTGATGAGATGCTGAGGCTCATCAGAAAGAGTGAGTACAATATTGTAGACCAGCTTCTACATACGCCCTCCAAGATTTCCATTCTTTCTCTATTGCTGAATTCAGAGCCCCATCGGGAATCTCTTCAGAAAGTCTTGGACTTGGCGTACGTCGATCATGACGTCACCCTTGAACAGTTTGATAGCATTGTTGCAAACATTACCGCTTGCAACACCTTGAGCTTTTGTGACGCTGATCTCCCTGAGGAGGGAAGAGACCACAATATGGCTTTACATATCTCTATGAATTGCAAATCGGATGCAATGTCCAATGTACTGGTGGACACTGGATCGTCCCTTAATGTATTGCCAAAATCCACACTCTCACGATTGTCATATCAAGGTCCTCCTATGAGGCAGAGTGGGGTTGTTGTTAAAGCTTTTGATGGGTCGCGTAAGACCGTGATTGGGGAAGTGGATCTCCCGATCAAGATTGGACCAAGTGATTTCCAGATCACTTTTCAAGTAATGGATATTCACCCATCATACAGCTGTCTCTTGGGCAGACCATGGATTCACGAGGCTGGCGCCGTGACATCCACCCTACACCAAAAGTTGAAGTTTGTGAAAAACAAGAAATTGGTTGTAGTAGGGGGAGAAAAGGCTCTCCTGGTCAGTAATCTGTCTTCTTTCTCGTACATTGATGCAGAGGATGAAGTTGGAACTCAGTTTCAAGCTTTATCTGTTGATAAACCAATCGAGAAGAAGTCTCCTTCATTCACTTCCTACCGAGATGCAAAGCTGGCCATTGAATGTGGTGCAGTCGCTGGATTAGGGAAAGTGCTTGAACTCGAAGATAATCGATCCCGGGCTGGCATTGGCTATGGTTCTGGGGCATGCAATGAGCAAGGTCTGTTCACCAGTGGAGGATTCATCCATGCTGATCAACCTGCAGAAGAGGAAGCTGCTGCTATCATTGAAGAAGAAGATGCAGAAGATCTGAACAATTTTGTTATTCCTGGTGGTGTCTGCCACAATTGGGTCGCTGTGGATGTTCCTACAGTTATCCATAGATCAGAGTAATTGTTCATTTTGTTTAAAACCCTTCTCCCATGCCAAAAGGAGAAGTGATGACATTGTTGGCAAAGCATATATACAATGATATTTTCATTCAATTTTTGCATTGTCAAAACATTTGTTTTTCCTTTGTTTTCACTTTTTGCTTTTCTTTATGAAATCAGTGATCACAAAAAACCATAAAAACAAAAATAAAAGCTGTAAAAGCAACATTTTTCATCTGCATAATGATTTGCTTGTTTAAAATTCTGAAGTTTTTTTTAACCAAAATCATTATGCAGGTTGATCCTAAAACCCATTGAACATAATGATCCAACGCCATCTCCCAATTTTGAATTCCCTGTATTTGAGGCAGAGGAAGATGACGTTGAAGAGATTCCTGATGAGATCACCCGTCTCCTTGAGCACGAAGAGAAGATCATTCAGCCGCATCTCGAAGACTTGGAAACAGTCAACTTGGGGTCTGAAGATTGTGAGCGCCTGGTGAAGATTGGGGCACTTCTTGAAGAGTCTGTTAAGGAAGATTTGATCAGCTTGCTACGAGAATATTCAGATATCTTTGCTTGGTCCTATGAAGACATGCCGGGTTTAGATACAGATATTGTGCAACATTTCCTGCCTTTGAAGCCTGAGTGCGTGCCTGTGAAGCAGAAGCTCAGAAGAACTCATCCAGATATGGCAGTGAAGATCAAAGAGGAAGTTCAGAAGCAAATTGATGCGGGGTTTCTGGTGACTTCGACATATCCTCAATGGGTGGCCAATATTGTGCCTGTTCCTAAGAAGGACGGAAAAGTCCGTATGTGCGTTGATTACAGAGATTTGAATAAAGCTAGTCCAAAAGATGATTTTCCTCTACCACACATTGACATGTTGGTAGACAATACAGCTAAATTCAAAGTCTTTTCCTTTATGGACGGATTTTCCGGATATAATCAAATCAAGATGGCACCAGAGGATATGGAGAAGACAACATTCATCACACCTTGGGGAACATTCTGTTATCGAGTGATGCCCTTCGGTTTGAAGAACGCCGGAGCCACGTATCAACGAGCTATGACTACCTTGTTTCATGATATGATGCACAAGGAGATAGAAGTCTATGTTGATGATATGATTGCTAAGTCCCGAACGGAAGTTGAGCATATTGAGCATTTGTTGAAGCTTTTTCAGCGTTTGAGGAAGTTCAAACTTCGCCTGAATCCGAACAAATGTACCTTTGGAGTCCGTTCCGGCAAGTTGTTGGGTTTTGTGGTAAGTGAAAGAGGTATTGAGGTTGATCCTGCAAAGGTCAAAGCAATACAAGAGATGCCCGCACCCAAAACTGAGAAGCAAGTCCGAGGTTTTCTTGGCCGCTTGAACTACATTTCCAGATTTATATCCCACATGACTGCCACATGTGCGCCGATATTCAAGCTCCTCCGGAAAGATCAGTCTCATGATTGGACCGAGGATTGCCAGAAAGCTTTCGACAGTATCAAAGATTATCTGTCCGAACCTCCGATTTTGTCTCCGCCAGTAGAAGGAAGACCTCTGATTATGTACTTGACAGTTCTTGAAGACTCGATGGGTTGTGTACTCGGTCAACAAGATGAATCAGGGAAGAAGGAGTTTGCTATATACTACCTCAGTAAGAAGTTTACTGATTGTGAGTCTCGGTACTCTATGCTTGAGAAGACGTGCTGTGCTTTAGCTTGGGCAGCTAAGCGTTTGCGCCAGTACATGATTAATCATACAACTTGGTTGATATCCAGAATGGATCCAATTAAGTATATCTTCGAGAAGCCTGCTTTAACTGGGAGGATTGCCCGTTGGCAGATGTTGTTGTCTGAGTATGATATTGAGTATCGAGCTCAGAAAGCTATCAAAGGTAGTATCTTGGCTGACCACCTAGCGCACCAGCCAATTGAAGATCATCAGTCTGTTCAGTATGACTTCCCTGACGAGGAAATTCTGTATTTGAAGATGAAAGATTGTGATGAGCCTACACTTGATGAAGGTCCAGAACCTGGTTCCAGATGGACGATGGTGTTTGATGGCGCTGTTAATCAATATGGAAATGGAATTGGGGCAGTAATTGTTAATCCCCAGGGTTCGCACATTCCATTTACAGCAAGGCTAACTTTCAAATGCACGAATAATATGGCGGAGTATGAAGCCTGTATTATGGGACTGGAAGAATGCATCGACTTAAGAATCAAATATCTTGATGTCTATGGTGATTCGGCTTTGGTTGTCAATCAGATCAAAGGTGAATGGGAGACGAATCAACCAGGTCTCATCCCATACAGAGATTATGCAAGGAGAATTTCAACTTTCTTCACAGAAGTTGAATTTTATCATATTCCTCGAGAGGATAATCGGATGGCAGATGCCCTTGCAACGCTTGCTTCTATGATTGTTGTCAGATGGTGGAATGATGTTCCCAATATTACTGTGATGCGCTTGGACAGACCCGCCCACATATTTGCAATCGAAGACGTGAAAGATGACAAGCCTTGGTATTTTGATATCAAGAATTTCCTCCAGAACCAGGTCTACCCGCCTGGGGCATCTGTGAAAGATAGGAAAACTTTGAGAAGGTTGTCAGGCAGTTTCTACCTCAGTGGTGAAGTGCTGTACAAGAGAAATTTTGATATGGTTTTGCTCAGATGCGTGGATAGACACGAAGCAAACCTATTGATGACTGAGGTCCATGAGGGTTCATTTGGTACTCATTCCAATGGACATGCCATGGCTAAGAAAATGTTGAGAGCAGGCTACTATTGGCTGACAATGGAGTCTGACTGTTGCAAGTATGTGAAGAAATGTCACAAGTGTCAAATTTATGCGGATAAGATTCATATTCCTCCGACACTCCTGAATGTGATTTCATCACCATGGCCTTTCTCTATGTGGGGAATCGACATGATCGGCATGATTGAGCCGAAAGCGTCCAATGGACATCGGTTTATTCTCGTAGCAATTGATTACTTCACCAAATGGGTTGAAGCCGCTTCGTACGCGAATGTAACCAGACAGGTGGTTGTGAAGTTTATCAAGAATCAGCTGATTTGCCGTTATGGTGTGCCCGAGAGGATCATTACTGATAATGGATCCAATCTGAACAATAAGATGATGGATGAGTTGTGCGCTGAATTCAAGATTGCACACCATAATTCCTCTCCTTACAGACCTAAGATGAATGGGGCTGTTGAAGCTGCTAACAAGAATATCAAGAGGATTATCCAGAAGATGACTGTCACTTACAAAGATTGGCATGAGATGCTGCCATTTGCTTTGCATGGATATCGTACGTCTGTACGCACTTCAACAGGGGCAATCCCTTTCTCTCTTGTTTATGGCATGGAAGCCGTTCTCCCAGTAGAGGTGGAGATCCCATCAATGCGAGTCTTGATGGAAGCCAAGTTGACTGATACTGAATGGATTCAGAGTCGTTATGACCAGTTGAATTTGATCGAAGAGAAACGATTAACTGCCATGTGCCATGGTCAGTTATATCAACAGAGAATGAAGAAAGCATTCGATAAGAAGGTCAAGCCTCGCGTTTTCCGAGAAGGCGACCTTGTGCTCAAGAAAGTTCTGTCTTTCGCGCCCGATTCCAGGGGCAAGTGGACTCCAAACTACGAGGGTCCATATGTTGTTAAGAGAGCCTTTTCAGGCGGTGCTTTGATGCTTACAACAATGGATGGGGAGGATTTCACTCGTCCTGTGAATTCAGATGCAGTTAAGAGATACTTTGCCTAAAAAAAAAGTATATGCAAATGAAAAAAGAATGAAAAAAACAGAATAGCTCGCTAAGTTGAAAACCCGAAAGGGCGGCTTAGGCAAAAATGAGCGTCTCGGTGGAGAACCCGCAAGGGTAATCCAGGCAAAAATTAGAGACTTGAAAAAAAAGTAATATATTTGCATCCCGCTAGATTGAGTACCTCACTCTGGGGCAATCTAGGCAAAAATTAGGGATTTGGCAAGTAACTGCATCCTGACAAGACTTTCTGGTTCATCAGTCGTCATTTCGTCAGAAGATTCTCGATTCGTCGTCAACTGAAGCTTCGGATACATCGAGATTCAAATTGGTAGAGAAAGGATCATTATGTTCAATGTAGCCCTCTTCCAATATATATCACTGATTTCAAATTTGTACAGATCTATGGAGTCTTGCCATTTGCAGACTACCATTCTATCAAATCAATTTGAGCTTTTTATCCAATTATTTGCATTCTTATTTGTTTCAATTCAACAAATGTTTTGCGTGTTTTAAATTGATAAAATGTCATTGTTTTAAACAAATCAAATTTTTCAAAATTTTTGTTCTAAACAAAGTGAACATTCACAAGATTGAAAGGATACTCAAGAATATCTCGGTGCTCTCCCGAGGGTGGCATGATTCCCAACAGGTAGGACATTGGTTCATATTCCTGGTTTGGTGGTATTTTCTTTCTTCTGATCTTTGATGGGGTTGTTCCTCAAGCAGAGTTGTTGTTGGGGCTGTTCCCCAGTACAGTCGCAAGTGATTTGTTGTTGAAGACTTTGTTTCCTCCAGCAGCAGTTTTCCCAGCATGGGTGTTTTCTTTTAGAAGTTTCGACGGTTGATGGTTTGTTATCCTAGTGCCCCGTCACTTTCTCCAGTGGGTCGTCTGCCCCAGACTTTATTTGTCTCCTCAGCACAGTCATGAGTATAACTGATTGATTGATACTCCCATCAGAGTCGTGAGCAGAATTGTTATTAATATCCCCACCAGGGTTGCAAGAAGAGTTGTTACCTCTTTTCCCCATGCAGTGTGCCAGCAGGAATTGTCTGTTTCCTCAGCACGATCGTTTTCTTTTTGAAGACTCGGTAAGTCAGTGGTTTGATACCCGGTACTTTACCTTCTCCCCGGCGAAGTCGTCTGTGGAATTGTTGCTATCTCTCCATCAGAGTTATTTCTCTCCAGCAGAGTAGGATTTATTTTCCTACTCAGTGGTTGATTTAGGTTGACATCCCAGTATTGCAACCATCTTTTCCTCAGCATAGTCTGCAGATGTTTGTTGTGGCAGTATTGCCCGTTGATTGCTCCTTCAATCCCGATATGGTCGGATGATGGCTCTAGCCTCCAGTGAACGGATTTGATTTCCTGACTGTTTGTGATCCCCAGTAGAGTGGCTTACATTGCAGAATCTACTTGTTGTGATCAGTTTGCTGTGTATTCTCCCCAAGTGGAGTGGTTCGTTGCAGAATCTACTTATTTGATCTGTCCTCCCTCAGTGGTTTGTTCCCAAGAGAGTAGCCGACAGTTTTCCCCAGTAGAGTTGCTTATGCAGTTAGATTCTATCTGGATGATATCATTCTCCCTCAGTGGGTTTTCCCCCAGCGGAGTTATATGGATTTGCTTCTACAGCAGTTCGTGCTTATTCATGCACTTTTGTTTCTCAGTTGACACTGGGATCCCCTGCAGATATACTTTGGGACTTCTCTTGTTCCCCTACAGATTCGTCTTGGTGGCTGTTTTGCCCGTTGTGACTTTCTGTACCCGGATGGGATTGTTTCCTGATATCTATGATTTTCTGCTTCGTTAGCAGTACTTGCAGATCTTTGCTTTACAGCATATAGATCTCCGCAGATTGGCTCTCCAGTTGGTTTTTTCCCCTGGAAGTATAATACCGGACGTTTGTTCCTGACCCTGTTTGTGTTAGAGTTGTCTGTTTTGTCAGCATTCATCAAACATAAATCACGCATATTCATGCATATTCATAAACATTCAGATATTCATGTTGCATTTGTTGCCATATATCTTTTGTTTGTCGTGTCTCCTGCTATGGTGATATAGATCTCTTTACAGATCTCCCCAAGCAGATGGTGGGTGTTTAAAATCTCTCCATATAGAGTCAACCCCATAAGCAGAAAATATGTTGTTTTTCCTTCTGCAGTTCCCCACTGAGATATATCCTCGTGGATGACGGTTTTTTCCGTTTCCTCCCAACACATATATTGGGATGGATTTTCCTATTTGAGTTATATCCTCATTAGGACGTGTCTTGATTCAGTCTGTCTTTTCGGATCGTCCCCGAATTGGCTATTTGTCAGATATCTTGTGTTTCCCAGTGGGTTGTTCCCCAGCGGAATGTTTTTGGGCCTCTGCCTACAAACCAGCAGTTGTGAGTCCTACTTTTCCTGGCTTTCTTAACAGAATTTGTGGTTATACACCTTTTATTCTCCAGCCAGAGTTTTGGTTTTCTACCCATATCCCGGTAGTTTGTAAATCCTATTTTCCTGCTCTTCAGCAGTTTGTGGTTTGTTATAAACCCTATTTTGGTTTCCCGTGCGGATTTGTGATTTGTTCTATCCCCACGCGGAGTTTTTTGGTCTTCTACCCCGTATTCGGTAGATGTAAACCCTAATTTTGTGGTTATCTTCATTCAATATTTGATGATGATTTTCCTTTGCTTGTATAAGTTGCTCAGATCAGCACTTATATCCTCAGCAAGTCTTTTGTGGATAATTGCCGTATGCTAGCAATTTTATCCCCAGTGGGTCTTTTCACCGTATGCCAGTGATTTGTTCCCCGGATCATTGGTTGTTTACCAATGCATCCCCAGCTAGTCTTCTGTCGATAATTGCCGGATGCTTGCAATTTATCCTCAGCAGATCGCCTTTCATTTACCCTTTGTTGGTAATGTCTGTTGCTCCTTTTGATTGGTTATCATTATATACCTAGTTTGGTATCCCGATGCCTTTCTGTTCGGTTGATTTATCCTTTGTTAACCCAGTAACCGGTTGTGGATAGTCTTCCATGCGAGTATATTATTCACGGTCTGCCGGTAATGAATAGTATATCTCATGCACTCTTCAGTCGAAGCCTTTTGTGTTTCCCCGGTCGAGTAAGATTCGTTATTTCCCTTTGTGGAGTCGAATATCCTTTGTTGTCGGATAATTGCCGGATGCTTGCAATTTATCCCTTTGAGTTGTCTTTCGTTTACCCGTATGCTTGGTATCGATTGTCTCTCTTTTTTGGTTAGTCACCTTTTATATACCCAGTAACCGGTATCTCTGGTGTCTTTTCCTTTCGAGTATATTATTCACGGTCTGCCGGTAACGAATAATATATCTCATGCGCTCTTTAGTTGGAATCCTTTGTTGTTTTCCCCAACTGAGTAAGGTTCGTATTCTTTGTTGAATCGAATAGCCATCCTTTAACCAGTTTGTGTTTTGGATGATGAGTGTTTTGGAAGTGAAATCCAATTCACGCTTTCGGTAGATCACCGATTATATACCCAGTAACCGGTATCTCTGGTGTTTCTTACCATGCGAGTTTATTATCTACGTTCTGACGGTAATAGATAATATGTCTCATGCGAGTATTCTTATCCACGGTCTGCCGGTAATGGATATTATATCTCATGCACTCTTTGGGTTTGTGTCCCCAGTTGAGTAAGATTCGTTTTCCCGTTGTGGATTCGAATGCCCATCCTGTAAGTCGATTTGCTTTTTTCAAGCCCTCCTTTCGGATGATGAGTGTTTTGGAAGTGAAAACCAATTCACGTCTTCGGATTTTTATCCTTAAACAACCCAGTAACCGGTTCAGGATAATTTTCCTTTCGAGTATATTATTCACGGTCTGCCGGTAATGAATAATATGTCTCATCTGAGTATTCTATCCACGTTCTGACGGTAATGGATATTATATCTCATGCACTCTTTGGGTTTGTGTCCCCAGTTGAGTAAGATTCGTTTTCCCGTTGTGGATTCGAATGTCCATCCTGTAAGTCGATTTGCTTTTTCAAGCCCTCCTTTCGGATGATGAGTGTTTTGGAAGTGAAATCCAATTCACGTTTTCGGTAGGTCACCTATTATATACCCAGTAACCGGTATCCCTGGTGTTTCTTGCCATGCGAGTGTATTATTCACGGTCTGCCGGTAATGAATAGTATGTCTCATGCGCTCTTCGGTCGGAATCCTTTGTTGATCTTCCCCAGTCGAGTAAGATTCGTATTCTTTGTAGAATCGAATGTCCATCCTTTAACCAGTTTGTGTTTTGGATGATGAGTGTTTTGGAAGTGAAAACCAATTCACGTTTTCGGATTTTATCCTATAAACAACCCAGTAACCGGTTCAGGATAATTTTCCCATTCGAGTATATTATTCACGGTCTGCCGGTAATGAATAATATGTCTCATCTGAGTATTCTATCCACGTTCTGACAGTAATGGATATTATATCTCGTTCGCTCTTGAGTCGATCTTTTGATTGTTTTCCCCTCAGAGTAAGATTCATTTTCCTTGTGGGTTTGAATGTCCATCCTAAACAAGTTTGCTTTTTCTAGTTCTCTTCAGGATGATGAGTGTTTTGGAAGTGAAATCCAATTCACGCTTTGGTCGGTCACCTATTATATGCCCAGTAACCGGTATCCTTGGTGTTCCCTCCTTTCTGCTCCCTATTATGACCTCGGTCCACCTGTGGAGTCAGATTTTCCTGAGTTTGCTACCCGTATGCTTGGTAACATCTCATTTGCTTTGTTACTTCCCCAGTGGAGTTTTCTTTTGCTTCTCCTCAGAAGTCAGCTTGTGTCTCTCCAATGGATTTATTTTCCGTTTGGAAATCTTTTCCCCAGTGTGAGTTCTTCACTCCCCAGTGAGTTCTCCAGTCTGTTTTTCTGTTTTCCTTAATCAGAGTCGTGTTTTGTTCACGTTATGTCAGTTTTGTGTTTCCCCAGTTTGGAGTCGTGTCTTGTTCACGCATTTCTTTTTCTGTTATTATCCCCATAGAGTCTTGTTAGAGTCTCTGTTCCTGGTGAGTGTATTTCTCTGATGGATCGTCTTTTCTTCTGTGTGAATCATATTCCCCACAGAATTTGTGTCTTCTGCATACATACATTTGCATCATGAGGTCTCTTAGGGACCAAAATTTGTCTCATTACTATTATTTAAGTCCATTCTACCGCGTCGAGATGAAGATTTCTAAACTTCACTTCTCCGGCTAGAATGACCTTAAATAGGGGCATCTGTAAGACCCCAATTTTGGGCCCTAAGATCCCTCATGGCCCATATCATATCATATCATAACCTCAAGGATCAATGCATGCCTTTGTATCCCTCCTAGTGGGTAGATTGCCTTGTGGGTTTGTTCCTTGATCACCAAGCATACTTTGCATTTGTATATCTTTGCTTTCATATGTTTATCATTCAAAAAGTACAAAAATATTGTCAGTTTAACCTTGTTGCTTGCAGTTGAAGTAATCATCAGCAATTAGGTCAAACTCAGTCATTGATCAGTCAAAGCAATGGATGGTGACCATTCTTGTAGAATTTGGGCACCATGATCATTAATCAAAGGTTCATACAACTTGAGACATCATTTGAAGTCAAGGTCTCAAGGATTTAGGGTTTGGAAATCATCAGAAGAAGTTCAATCAGTCCAAAACCCTAGAAAAGTCAAACTTGGTCAACAGTTGATTTAATCAAGATTTGATGGTTAGAATTGATTTGAAGAAGTTCATTCATGCTTGTATAAGCCTCATATATCATGACAAGCCTCATCATGGAAGAAAATCAAGTCAAATCAGAAATTTTCCAGAAATAGAAAGTGGACCTGTAATTTCAACTGCCAAAAATGGAAACTTCTTGATCTTAAACTTACATCATGATACAAGCTCCAAATGAATTTTTGCCCAACATGAAAGTTGAAGATCTTGTTCTCCCATTTTCAAAAAGTCCAAGAACATCAAAATCCCATGTGTGGTTGTCAAGATATGATCAAATCATTTTCACCAATTTTTGAACTTCAACAAGCCATATCTCTCAAACCATAAGGCCAAATTTGGTGGGGTTTTTTCCTACAAACCACATTTTTCATCCTCTTTCCAAAAATATAAATTTCATGACCTAAAACCTCACCATTCAAAATGGCATTTTTGGACCTTTCTCATTTAAATTCAAAGTTTGACCAAACTTTGACTTTTTGAGTTTTTGACTTTTTCTTGATTTGGTCAATTGGGAAATGTTCTATATCACATTTGTGACTTGTCTCAAGCCTTAAACCATCATCATACCACCATTTTCCCATCATTTTGAATTAAAATGCAAATTTGGCAATGTTGCAAATAGAAGTACAAAAGAGCAAAACACATACAACAATTCTGCAGCAGACCAAAAGTAGCAATTGGCATGGTCATTTGCAGCATGCTCAGGCCCAAATCTGAGCAGACAAACACCTCCCATTTTCCACTTTGTCCACAATTAGCAACTTTGCAAATGAAGGCATTTACACTAAGTTAGCTTAGCACATGGTTAAGTGATGATTAACAGATGATATTTAAGGGATTCTTCTGCATTTCCAACCCTAGTTTTGCAGCCTACATCACAGAAAAAGACACTTTCTCCCTTTCTTGCACATTGGCCAAAAGAGAATTTCTGCAGAACCATCAAAAGAAACTCGAATGCCCTTGGTTCCTCCCTGCTTTAGACAACATTTAGAGGCTTTTTGAACCATTAAAACCCTGCTGGAACTCCATCCTCAAGCTCTGTTTTCCTCAGTCCCTTCCAATGGCAGATGGTTATTTGTTGGTTTCCAAGCTTCCTTGAGTCGAGAGAACTTCATTATCCAACATCTCCAAGCATAAACACTATCTGTTTCAAGGAGGATCATCAAGAACATCACTGTTGCACGATTTCCTCCAAAACAAGTAAGCAATTCGACTTCCTCCTTTTACCATGCCATGATGTGCTTTGAATAGTTTGTTTGATGCTGATTCTAATGGATGATAGTTTGCTTGAAATGGTTGACTATATCGTGTTAAGTCTGAACTTTCATTTTCATGTGTAAATGCATTTTTCTTCGAGTTGGCTTGGACATGATGAGTTAATGAAATATGATACCACATCCTTGTTGTTTGATATGTGCTGATGCTATGGGCTTACTTGATTTGGATTTCTGCACATTTTGAAATTTCAAGTTACACATTGATGTATGCTGTCGTGCTTGAACCTTGCCCTGAACCAGATTTTCATGTTTATGTTTGTTTATTGACATGGCCTGTATCAGTATAATGTTGATTGTGTGTTTTGGTCGAGACATTTTGTTTTGATGTTGGTGACAACATAAATTTTTGCTGCAATTAAACCATAAGCCGCCCAGGAAATCTCTTGAATATGATGTATGCTGATTGTTTGATTGGTGGTTTGAATGATGATTAGTGATGAATACATGATGCCATGCTTAACCATGCTGCATTTTTGAAGCCTCCTTGAGCATTTGTCCTAAAAATCCACATTGAATTGTGCTTGTTGTGTTTGGTTTATTGGCTGTTTTGGGTATTGCATGAACATACTGTTACTGCACCATGCTGTTTGTTATGATGAGTACATAATGATGATGAAACCATTGCCTTGATGTCTTGAACTTCCTTGTCCAGAATTTGCTCATGATCTTGTTGGGATTGTATGCTGTATGAGAAACCTAGTATTGCATGAAAACCCATAAAATTCAAAGTTGATTGACTGCTGTTTGTGTGTTACATGAATCTGCTGTACCAAGGCCATGCTGTTATGTGTTTGTGCTTAAAACCTGTCATGATGCTGCTTGCTTGATGCCCATTTTTGATTGAGTTCATGATGATGAAATAGATGCTGCTTTGTGCTGTTGTTCATGTGTTGGTTACATGATGAACCATGCTGTTGAATCCAGAAATTTGCTTGGTCTTACTGTTGTCTGTTTGCAGTGTGAATATCACAATCATTTTTCATGCTGTTTGTCTTTTGGTGTTTGAATGTGTTTTAATGTTGATAATAAAACAATGCATATGCTGCTATTTTGAAACTTTAAGCTGTCCAGGATTTCCCATGAGCATGCTTGTTCTAATATTGTTTGATGATTGTTGATGCTTGCTCGAAGTTACCAATACCATTGCTGCATATGCCTTGCTGTCTGAAAACCTTTAAACTTGCTTGTAAAATCCACATGTTGGTGTTTGTTATGATTGATCGAGTTTGGGTGCTGTTTGTTGATTGCTGTTAATGAACATGAGAAGAATGCCTTTGCCATGCTGTTTGTGAGTTTTTGTTGGGTTTCAGTTTGAATTGATTGCATGAAGTCACACGATACCATGCTGCAGTAGGAACATTCTCATTGCCATTTTATTGTTGGTCGAATTTTGGTGCTGCTGTTATTGCTTGAACCATAAGCTTGCAAGAATTCCTCATGAACTGATGGCATTGTTTTGTTGTTGTGTTATGGTTGTATTAAAGAATCCTGTTAATGCTATGATGTTGTATGTTGGTCGAGTATTTGTTTGGATGTTTGAAAATACCATGAGCCATACAGTAGAACCATGCTGCTACAACCAAACTATGTCCATAACTTTTCCTGCTTGTGTTTGCCTTGTTGTTCATGTCATGATTAACCTTGTTACCACCTTAATGCTGCATGAACATTGGCTGTTGTTTGTTTTGTTTGATAACATGGTGATGATGAGCAATTGCCCTGCTGTTCAAACCTGACCATTGTCATGAAAACACATGGTTTGTGTTGAATGTTGTTGTTTGTTTGCTGTAATAACATTTCCAATGCCATGCTATTGTTTTGTTTTGTTTGATTTGTTGATGAAGAATGATGAATGCTGCTATTGCTGAATCTTGTTGCTGTTTTGAACCACATGAACATGCCTAGAAAAACCATGTGAATTGTGCTGCATACTGTTGTCTGGTGGTTATGTGAACATTACATGATTGATATGCTGTTGTGTGATGGTTGTTTTTGTGTTTTGGAAGCTGAAACATGAGCCTTGCTGTGTTAGAAACCCCTAGGGTTTTAGAAAATCAGAAAATTTGAATGGATTGGCCGAGCTACTGTTCTATTGGCTAGTGGCCAATCAGAACATTTCATCACCTTTGCCTTATGCTGTGTCGTTTCATTTAAGTTGGCAGAAATTACTAGTTTGCCACTGCGTTGACTTATGTTGACCAATTGCCACACCATTTTGTTCATGTTTGCACCAATTTATCATCCAACTTCCATAATTCATTTTCAATTCAATTTTTATCCAAAAATCTTGAAATTTTTTCCACAACTCATGAATGTGTCTAGTATTTTATGGTGAATTTTAATTAATTTTTCATGTTCTGGATTTTAAATGATAATTGATTTTTCAACATGTATGCCAAAATGATACATTGTGCCATTTCAATTGTGAAATTCTCATGTTATATCCAATGAGCTTGAAATTTTTTGTGGTGAAACTAGACACATTGATCTTCATTTCCATATAGAGTTTGTGCATTTATCATTTGTGGATTGAGAATTATGAATTTTTGAAGTTGTGTATTGCATTTGGTGCTATACCATGATCATGCATTTTCACATTTTTTGTTCACACACTTCCCTACATCCAAATGACTCCAAATTTTGCATGAATCATCTCTTACATGTCTAGTTGATGTATGAATTTTCTTGGAATTAATCTTGCTGTTTTCCATTTGATTGTGAATTTTCTTCCATGCTTAGTCATTTGTTGACTTTTTGTGCTATGCATTGCCAAATCTTTTGTGAAACTCTCAAATCTTATTGTATGATCATGAAATTTCATATGTGATAACTAGACATCTCAAGCTTTGCATTGGTGTTAATCTCATTCATTTCTCTTCTGTTTTCAAATTGATATGATTTTTTGAAGTTGACCCATGCTTGTTGACTTTCACCATGCTTACTTGAATTTGGTTTGACTTCATGATTTTACTTGACTGCCTTCCTCTCATCCAAATGCCATGAAATTTTGCATGTATACCATGTTAGATGTTAGGATTGAGTGTGATTTATTTCATAATTTTTGGGATTGTTTGAGTTGACTTTTGGATGAAGTCTTTGCTGTTGACTTTTGTATGCTTCTCTTGCCATGCTTTGCATCCTTTTGCATATGAAATGACCATGATGCATGATATAATTATGAATCCAATTGAGAATGCTTCTTGAATGTTCAAACTTGGTTTGGGTTGACTTTTCCTTGCTGCCTTGACTTTTTCTTTCATCTTTGACCCTAGGCTAGTCCTAGTGGTCTTGTAAGCTTACAATTGAGCTGATTGTTTCAGGTTGAGCACCAATGCCCCAAAGACCTTTCAATTTTGATTGAGTTGTTTTGTTTATCATGTGCTAACACTTTGTTTTGTAGGTGACTCATATGCTTGAGTCTTTGTGCCTTGCACAATTGGTCCCTCCGTGGTTGACTTTTGGGGTTATTTCCTTTTGATTTTGACTGTTGACTTGTTTGCTAATAAGTTTGACTTTTTCAGGTGCTTTAGTTGCCTAAGTTCTTTGAACTTGCTTGCTTGCTTTGCTTTTTAGCATTTGCTTTGAGGTATAAACCTTTCTTCTTCATGTAGTCTGGAGACCCGGTCTGTTATTTGACCGGGCAAACTGTCTGAAGTCCTCCTTAAGAGGCAATGCCTGTGTTTGTTTATATTTGTCCTAAGCAGGAAAAGTCCTTCAAGTAAGGCAATTGGTGGAAGGTAGGGATAAGCAATCTATCCCCCACTATTCAGTGTGTCCTCTTTTTGCTCCCATCACATGGTTGAAGCAATGAGATAAAAACCCAAGATCTAATCGAGTCAATAATGTGGAGAGAGTTCCTACTTTCTGAACTCCCACACTTTCTTTGATGCTCTCTCTAATCTGAGATAGAAGCAATGAGGCACACCCCTCATCTCCTATTCATCTGCTTCACCTGAGCCCCTCAATGGCCAGGTTAAGAGCGATCTTTACCCATTACAGTGGACTTTTAAAGTCAAACCCTCTTGTGTGAGCCCCAATTGTTTGGCTATAGAGTGTGCTGTTTGATATTCATTGATTGATTGATTGCTTCATGTGCACTTGCTTGCCTGTATGCTATGCATTTATCATCATCATCAATTGCCATTAGTGCATGATCATCTCATTTGTTTTGTGATGTTATCATTGTTGCTTGCCCATTGAGGATAATTGTAAGTCCATCTCTTTTGGCCTTTGCTCCTGTGATATGGAAGGATAGAGTGTAAGACCTCATTGGTCACTCATATCTTCTGTTGCTTGATTTGTATGTGAGGATACAGCTGTAAGTCCCGGTAAGTTGGCATCTGTTATCCTGTGATCATAGTTTGTTTTATCTATTTGTATGTGAGGATACAGTTATAAGTCCCTGTAAGTTGGCATCTGTTGTCCTGTGATCATAATGTGATCTGTTTGATTTGTATGTGAGGTTGCAGTTATAAGTCCCTGTAAGTTGGCATCTGCTTTCCTGTGATCATAGTTTGTTCATCTGTTTGTATGAGAGGTTGCAATTATAAGTCCCGGTAAGTTGGCATTTGCATTCCTGTGATCATATTGTTGCTTTTGTTCTTGTATGTGAGGATCCATTGTAAGTCCCTGTGATGTGGCATTGGATTTCCTAGGACCATACTGTGGAGATAACCTAAGTCCAGATAGATTGGCAGTTAACTTCCACATTTCATCTTTGTTTTCTTCTGAGGAGATTAGTGTAAGTCCATTGAGTGGCATCTGATATCCATTTCTGTTTTAGGAGACTGGTGTAAATCCATCTATTGGTATCCGGTATCCGCTTTTATTCTTTCGCCTGTGGAGATTAGTGTAAGACCATTGAGTGGCATCTGATATCCCGTTTTGTTTTAGGAGATTGGTATAAGCCCATTGATTGGCATCCGATATCCGTCTTTCTCTTTGTTTGTTATTATTAATTGCTATTCCAAAGGACACACTTGAATCATCTCCCATATGATTTCAAGAAGTGAACCTTCTAAGAAGTTTTACTATCCATCCTTCATCCATTCATCACTCATTATGTCCTAAACCTTTTCACACTTTATCTTTCAAACTTGACATAAGTGTTGTGCAAACATCTTCATGTTTTCTAACTAAAAACCTGGACTCAAGTCCTTGACTTTTTTTCAAAACTCCATTTCATAATACTTATCTGAATCAATCTTAATCATACTTTGACTTCATTTTCATAATCACAATCAATTAACTTCACTCATTCACTTGTTTTGGCTCTGTCCATTAATCTTTTCATACATGAGCTATAGGTTTGATTTATCTTAGTGGTTGATGTTAATCTCACCTTCTGTCTTTAGTGATTGAATTGTAAGTCTTCCTTGCCTATTATAGGGTTAACCCCTCCCTGGCAAGTTGAAGCTTTTCTCACACGGTGGACGTTGTTGTTTATATAAGGTTGAGTTTTCTCCCGTGGATAACGTAAGACCTAGGGTTTGTGTTTAAAATTGAACCTAACCCACTTTTGGAAATCTTTTAGCCGAACTACGGCGTTCTGATCCTTACCTTTGATGGAAGGTACGTAGGCAACGGGTTCATCCGTTCGAACCCAATAACCCAATAAAAAATGTATATTCTTTTCTCATCATCCCAATCATGTTTGCACAATGTTTATGTCATAACAAATAACAATCTTTTACAACAAGTGTGAAAAGGGCTCCCTAGGAGTACCTAGGACGTGATGGGTGCCTAACACCTTCCCATTGCGTAATTTACCCCTTACCCAGACTCTCTGATCTTTTTATTAGTTTTCTACGTGTAAAACTTCTTAGGCTTTTGTTCGCTTTTTAGCCAATCCTTTGGATAAATAAAAGTGCGGTGGCGACTCGAAAATTTCATGTATCTCCTAGCTTATGATTTAATCGATAGATCATATAGCGACGAATACACCGCTACAAGAGGCAACATGAGACCACACTAATCCTAGGTGTATACTCGGGTCTGGGTTTTAGCCCCACTCAGAACACCCACCCCAAATCAGAGGAACCATCTGTACAGAAAACAACACAATGATAGTATGATGCATGCAAACATTTATGCAAATATATACACAACATAATAATCATGAATGCGATAAATGAAACAACAAAAGCAACCAAACCCTATCCTAGAGAGCGCTAGGAGAGACTCGCTTAGGGAAGATGGACCAGCAAGAGCTCAACTTCTCTATGTCCCCAGCAGAGTCGCCAGCTGTCGCATTACGCGAAAAACCGGCGGGAAAACGAAACAACAGAGCCGCCACCGTGCGTTATTTATCCCAAAAGAGGGAAAGGAAACGCTCGAAGTAAACCTGGAAAAGACATGGTCTCGCGACCAGAGAAAGATGGGATCGGGAGTCGGTTATGCGAAGGGAAGGTATTAGCACCCCTACGCATCCGTCGTACTCGACGGGATCCACGCACAAAAGGAAGAATAAAGGTTGCTAAAATTGCTCACAAACATCAAACACTGGCTGAAAAGAGACACAGAAAACAAAAGAAACTAACTCGGCAGGATATCGCATCCTGGGCCTACGTAGTCTGTCAGGCACAGACATCAGAGTCGACGTAGTTCAGGACAAGGGGAAACATGCTCGCTAGGATGTCGCATCCTATGCATACGTATCTTCTCGGACTAAAGAAGAATCAGAGTACTCGTAGCTCGGCTAACTCACGCCAAACAACACCAACACAGGAAACCGACTGCCAATCGCTGGACTTACGTCAGACTCCACACAAACAGGCAAACATGGAAACCGAATGCCAATCGCTGGACTTACATTAGACTCCGAACCAACAAACACACACAGGAAACCAACTGCCAATCGTTGGACTTACGTCAGACTCCAACAAACAAAGAAGACACAAGAAACCGACTGCCAATCGCTGGACTTATGTCAGACTCCAAACACACACAAAGGGTTAAAAAAGACAAAGGGCGCCCGGAGAGATCAGCTCATCTCCTGCCTACGTACCTCATCTGGTATGAGGATCATGGCGACGTAGTTCCCCTACGCAGGGAAAAAGGACTAGCCTAACCAGAGACTGGGAAATGACAAACTAGAAGGGAGACTAACTCGAGCCTAATAGTTATCATGCAAATTCACCATGGTCCTAGGTCAAGGTTTCTATCTACTTGCACAGGGAGCAAGCTATCATAAACAACACAAGAAAAGCAAACATACACACGAATAGCACACACTATATACAAACAAAGTGGGCTCACACAAGGTTAGGCTGTGAAACACAAGCCAACTGGAATCGGGTGTAGTTAGCTCTTAACCCTAACATTGAGAGTTAGGGTGAAGCAGATGAAATGGGAAGTGAAGATAAGACTTCACAACTCTTATCCCTGGCCTGGGAGAGCTTCAGACAAATGAAAGTATGGGAGTTCAGAAAGTTGGAACTCTTCTCCACATGTGACTGACTCAACAAAGATCTTGGGTTAATATCCACAATGCATCAACACAAGGTGTGTGAGCAAAGGGATGACACACTGAATAGCAGGAGATGGATTACACATCTCTTTTATCTGCCAATTGCCTTATCAAAGGTCTTTTCCTGCTTGGCACAAAGATAAACAAACACAAGCATTGCCTCTTAAGGAGGGCTTCAGACAGGTGCCTGCCCAAGTAACAGGACAGGTCTTCCAGACTACATGAAGTCAGAGAAGTTATACCTCAATTCTTATGCAACCAAGCAAAGCAAAAGCAAGTTCACAATGAACTTAAGCAACTAATGTACCTGAAAACAATCTAACTCAATCAGTACACAACTCAAAAAGTCAAACAGAGAACCAATAGTCAACAGTCAACAGACATAGTCAAACAAGCAATGCAACAAGGTGCAAGGCACAAGCTCAAACTCAAATGAGCTAACATCTACCTACAAAAAAAAATCAAGATTAGCCAACATCAACCAATTAACCAACTCAAGCAAATGAATCAATTCCATCATGGCCATGTACTTCTTAACCTGAAAACAAAGCTCAACTATGAGAGGCAAACCACTAGGACAAGGCCTAGGGTCAAAGAGGGAGAAAAAATTCAAAACAGAACATGAAATTCAACATGAATCAACCTCAATCAATTAAGAACACAACCTAAAAGGTATCATGTCAATAGCACCAACCAAATTCATTTCATAAACCAATCATGGCAAGGTATGCAACTTGAAAGCACATTGAAACAACAGAATGAACAAATGCACATTAATTCAAAAATGAATCAATTAATCTCAAGAAAAATCATGGCTAAACAGAACACACAACATGGTCATCACACAAAAAAATTAGAGCAATTGAGCAACATTAGGCATGGCAATCAAATTCATCAAGTCAAGGCAATCAAAACAAGCTCAAATAGGACACAACTTGGTACATCAATTTAGCACAAGCCTAAAACAGAATTGGCAAATGATAAAGACCTCAAACCAAAGCCACAATAAACTTCAATATGTCTAGAAACAATGTGCAAAATTTCACATTCATAGGATAAACGACCATCATTTCACAAATCATTGAAGTTCAAGACTATTCAAAAGCTCACAAATGACAATCCAGAAAGAAAAATCTCAAACAAATCAGAAATGAATCCAAAAATTCCCAGAAAATTCATGATCAATCAAAACATCCATAAGAAGCATCATGCAAAAAATCACATCAATTGGAATTTATTTGGCATGGCAAAGAAATTAAACAAGTTGAGCAAGCAAAGGTGTGACACACATTGTCACACCTACATTAACATGAGCATATCTCAGCAACCACAAATGATAAAAATGCAAACTCAACACCAAAATGTCCAGCAAGATGTCTAGTTTAAGCATGTCAAATTTCCTAATCATTGGATTAAAACTCATCATTTCACAAAGCATATGGCAAGCAAGGTTCAAAAAGCATACATGTTAACATTCCCTAGGCCAAACAATTTTCCAGCCAGGCACAATTTGGAAAAATAATGAAAAAAAAACTAGACATAATAAGGAAAACAATGCAAAAATCCTCATGTTTTTTGGATCATTAATCATTTAGTTATGATTTTTTTGAAGTGAAAGAAAAAATTAAAAAAACATGATGAAGCATAGTATGAATGGATGAAGAAAATGAAATAAAATGTAAAAGGCATATTGGAACTTGTCCTCAGCCAGAATCGAAGGATGGAAAAGTTTGAAATGAGGCACTAGTTAGTGAAACACGCAGTTTCACTTAACTTATGTGGCACACTCAAGCGCTCATGGCCAATCAAATTGCCACGCTGGACCAATACATGTGGAGTATTCCAAAAACACATGCAGCATAACAGAAACGCGATGCAATGGATCAAACCGGGTTCTGGAAACGCAACCCTAGCATCTTCATCATGTTCATCATGGATGGTGAACAAATGTCTCAGAAATTAAAAACAACCACATCAATGCGTTCATCTTTCAACGTACAACACTAATCCAAGCATGATTTAACCTAATTCCACATATCATGAACAAATCGAAGCTAAGAACATTCACATGTCAAACTTTAGATCAACATAACTAACACAATACTGCATGAAAATCAGTGATTCAAAGCTCAATTTACTCAGTGTTCAGAGATCTATCATAATCACCTAACAATTTCATGAATTAAGAGATGCGATTTCTGACCTTGATGAAGATGCAGAAGTGAAACAGCTCGATTCAGGCCTTGCTAAGCACAAACAGATGATCCTTAGCTCTTGTATGGATGAATGAATGAAGAATTGATGTTTAATTGAGCTTGATTCCAACAGAAATTGCAACTGCCATGGATGAGCTTCAAGCTTTGAAATGCTTCCAATCTGCACGAAATCCCTTGGATCTTGCTTCGATAATGCTCCACTATGCTTCTAGGTGAAGAATTGATCAAGAAAAAGGCAATGTGTTTGAAGAAATTCACAGAAAAAAGTGAGAGAAAAAGTGTGAGAACCTAGATCTAGATCTGAATTCTGATTGTGTTAATGCTGAAATCTGTTATGCTTAGCTATATATATGCCCTCCTAATCATGTTGTTAATCACACTTAAGCCAATTGCCAATGGATTAGTGAAAACAAGGTGTGGATGCAAATTTGGATAATGCACTTCATGCATGAAAGGGAAATGGAACAGTACACGAGTTCAGCTTGAATTCACTTGAAAAACCAATTTGGAGCCAAATGCAAGTGTTGCCATGTTCAAACAATGCATTATTTTTTGAATTTGAAAATTCCCTCCAAAATTCAAATTAAAAACCAAAAAATTATGTGATAAGAATGCATGGCATGTGATGCATGTTTTGTATAGTAGAGATCAAGAGAAAAATGTTGCAAAAAGAGCCACTCCATTTGGACATTTGGTGTGAAAGTTATGCATGCTTGAAGTTCAATGTTCACTTGATCATGATTGATCCATGTCTTTTCAACCATTTATGATAAATTCATGATATTGGACTTTTTGGAAATGGGAGAGCAAGATCTTCAACTTTCATGTTGGACAAAATTCCATTTGAAGCCTTCTTGGTGATGTAATCTTGAGGAGAAAACCTTTCCATTTTTGGCAATTTCAAATTACAGGTCACTTACTATTTTTGGAAATTTTTGATCTGACCTCAAATCCTTCAATGTTGATGTTTGAAATGTCAAATGAGACTTGTGTGGACATGAATGAGACCTCTCTAACCATCTCCCACCTTCAAATCCACAGTTGACTTTGGTTGACTTTCTAGGGTTTCAGATGAATTGCATCTTGACTGATGATCTCTGAACATCCAATGCTTGACCAAACCACTTCAAAATGATCCTGGGGCCACATGAACTCATTGAACCAACCCTAGGGCTTTGCTTCCATAGAAAATGCACTTGCTTGCTTGCACAGTTGAATCTCCTGACCAGTCTGATTGATGACATGCAATGAACTATGTAATGAACAATGCAATGTTAATGACCTAAAATGAAAATGTATGTACAAATGGGGGGTGCAAATTTGAGGTGCTACAACCGGAAGTAACCTTGATAAAAAATGTAATTTTCTATGTTTGTTTTCCTTTCTTTTATCAAAATCAAAAGAACCCATGTCAAGCTCGAGGCATGGGGGGACCATTTGTAGGGCCCCATCTAATTTCCTTATTAATCATTAATGGATAAGATCCATGTTTGCATTCAATTTTGAGATCCTTGTCTTTCATTTATTTATTTCACTTTTTTAAAATGGCAATTTTCAATTTTCTTAAAATTCTTTCAAATCATTTTTTCTTTTATATCAATAAAAGCATGAACCTTAAATCATTCAGATCACCCTCGACAACCACCAATGACAATTATGTTATAGTCTCATACGACTTTGATAACCCGATTAGTCAAGTCGATGAAGATTGTGAGGAATATGTCGGGCTCCCCAAAGAACTGGAAAGACTACTCAAGCAAGAGGAAAAGGTCATCCAGTCGCATGAAGAATCAGTGGAAGTGGTCAACCTTGGGAAAAATGAGAAGCAAAATAAGTATGAATCGGCTCCGCTCTACAAGACGAGGTGAAGACAAAACTGATCAAGCTCTTGAAGGAGTACATAAATGTGTTTGCATGGTCATACCAAGACATGCCCGGCCTCGATACTGACATTGTGGTCCATCATCTACCTTTGAAAGAAGAATTCCCTCTAGTGAAGAAAAAACTACGAAGGACACGTCCCGATATGGCTATGAAGATAAAGGAGGAGGTACAAAAATAGCTCAACATCGGTGTCCTAGTGGTCTCTAATTCCCCAATGCATTGTCAACATAGTGTATGTGCCTAAGAAGGATGGATAAGTAAGAATGTGCGTAGATTATAGAGATCTGAATAGAGCAAGTCCCAAAGATGACTTTCCACTACCTCACATTGACGTATTAGTGTACAATACTGCTCAGTTCTCTGTTTTCTCTTTTATGGATGGTTTCTCTGGTTACAACCAGATCTGAATGGCTCAAGAAGACATGGAGAAAACCAATTTCATAACCCCATGGAACACTTTATGCTATAAAGTCATGCCTTTTGGATTAAAGAATGTTGGTGCTACATACCAACGAGCCATGGTCACTCTCTTCCACGACATGATTCATAGAGAGATTGAGGTCTACGTTAACGTCATGATAGCCAAATCTCAAACCGAAGAGGAATAACTTGTCAATCTAGAGAAGTTGTTTGAAAGGCTAAGGAAGTTCAAGTTGAGGCTTAATCCCAACAAATGTACGTTTGGAGGTAAGATCCGGAAAATTGCTAGGTTTTATCGTCAGCCAACGTGGCATTGAGGTAGATCCTGACAAAGTGAAGGCCATTCAAGCTATGACTCCACCCAAGATTGAAAAGGAAGTATGAGGATTCTTAGGTAGACTGAACTACATTTCTAGGTTCATATCTCACCTTACGACCACTTGTGAGCCGATCTTCAAACTTCTCCGAAAGAAGTAAGCCGTCATTTGGAATAACGATTGCTAGAGAGCTTTTGAAAAGATTAAGGAATACTTGCAAGAACCTCCTGTTTTGATTCCTACTGTACCCGGAAAACCATTGATCATGTATCTCATTGTCCTCAAGGGATCCATGGGATGCGTTCTCGGCCAGCATGATGAAACTGGTAGAAAAGAGAATGCTATATACTACTTAAGCAAGAAGTTCACCAATTGCGAAAGTAGATATTCAATGCTTGAGATGACTTGCAGCGCACTAGCATGGGTTGTCAAACGTTTAAGACAATATATGCTCACTCATACGACATTATTAATCTCTAAGATGGACCCCGTCAAATACATCTTTGAGAAACCTGCTCTAACCGGTAGAGTATCCCATTGGCAAATGGAATTAACTGAGTACGACATCCAACATGTCACTCAAAAGGCCATCAAAGGGAGTGTATTATTCGACTATCTTGCATAATAACCTTTGGAAGACTACCAGTCTATGCATTTTGAATTTCTCGAGGAAGGACTTGAGTCTGGATCCCGATGGACCTTGGTTTTTGATGGAGCTTCTAACGCTCACGGCAATGGCATTGGGGCAATGATCACTTCCCCAACTAATTTCAGCCTCCCCTTCACCACAAGGTTGTGTTTTGAATGTAAAAAAACATGGCCGAGTACGAAGCTTGTATCTTCGGAATTGAAGTTGCTATTGATCTTAGGATCAAAATCCTTGAAGTCTATGGAGATTCATCCTTGGTGATTATCCAAGTCAGAGGTTGATATGAACTAACTTTTGAGAATTATGCATTTCCTTCAAAATTCCTGAAACAACTTTGTTAACTTTTGGAATATTAATTCTTTTATGACTCAGAGGAAGTAATCTGCCTTATAATTGAAAGAATGACAGAATTTGATACATGCATATAAAATAAACGAGACTGATATGAAATAAATGAGAAATAAGAAATGGAATTAAGTAGAAGGGGCACCACACTCTTTCTAATCCAAGAGAGAATGATAAGCCTATGGATGAGGATCACCACAAGAAAAGGATTTCTTGATAAGATCAATTTTGGTCCAATCCAGAACCTAAGAGCAAATACTCTCACTTACACAATGTGTAAACTTGCCAAAATTCATTGATCCAAAAAGAAGATACATGCCTCCTTTATATAGGAATGGCTTAAGATGATGAAATAAGTAAAAATTAACTCCTAAGAAAACAAAAAGGTTTCGGCCCCTAATTATCATGATAGTGGGTTGAGTTATTACAAAGAAAGTGCAAAATAAAGAAGAGATATTGGGGTTCTTGAAAGGGCAGAATAATGGCAATTCTTTATTTACCACTTCTCTTGCAATTTTCGTCCATTATAGTGTGGTTATTGGTATTTCCTTTATTTTTATTTATTTATGCATTATTGGGCCTTTTATCACATGCTTGGATGATAAGAATAAACTTGGGCTCTTTTTCTTCAATCTGGCCCATGCATTCTATTGACTTGATCATGAAGTGAACTAAAGCATCATTGACTCTTCTTGCACGTGCCCTTGTCATAGGACCTCCTAAGCTTTGCATTGTATCATTTATGTCTTGGATTACGTCCTCATCATTCCCTCCTTCTTGAAAAGAATTCGACCTCGAATTTAGACCATCATCACCTACATCAAAAGGAGATAAATCAACCACATTAAAAGTAGTACTTACCCCATACTCACCTGGAAGTTCTATTTTGTAGGCATTGTCATTGATCCTTGAAAGTACTTGAAATGGTCCATCTCCCCTAGATTGAAGTTTGGACTTCCTTTGTGATGGGAATCTCTCTTTTCTCATATGTATCCAAACCCAATCCCCGGGTTCAAAAATAACTTTCTTTCGCCCTTTATTTGCACTTTTTGCATAACTTTTATTTTTCTTTTCAGTTTGCAATTTTACTTGTTCATGCAATTTTCTCACAAATTCAGCCTTAGCTTTCCCATCTTTATGCTTCAAAATAGATGTGTTAGGCAATGGTAACAAATCAAGAGGTGTTAAAGGATTAAAACCATACACAATCTCGAAAGGTGAATGTTGTGTAGTGCTATGGACAACCCTATTGTAAGCAAACTCTACATGAGGTAACCATTCCTCCCACATTTTTAAATTCTTTTTAAGAACAACCCTAAGAAGAGTAGAAAGAGTTCTATTTACTACTTCAGTTTGTCCATCTGTTTGGGGATGACAAGTAGTGGAAAATAATAACTTTGTACCCACCTTTCCCCACAAAGTCCTCCAAAAATGGCTTAAGAACTTGGAGTCACGATCAGAGACAATGCTCCTTGGTAAGCCATGTAGGCGCACCACTTCCTTAAAGAACAAATCAGCAACATGACATGCATCATCCACCTTTTTACATGGAATAAAATGTGTCATTTTTGAAAACCTGTCCAGAACTACAAAAATAGAATCTTTGCCATTCTTTGTTCTAGGCAGCCCCAAAACAAAGTCCATGGAAATGTCAATCCAAGGAAATTCAGGTACAGGCAAAGGAGTATACAAACCATGAGGCATAACTTTTGATTTAGCCTTTTTACACACAATACATCTTTCACAAAGCTTTTGGACATCAATTTTCATGTGAGGCTAATAAAAATGTTCTTTTAAGAATTCTAGAGTTTTAGAAACCCCAAAATGACCCATTAGTCCTCCCTCATGCGCTTCTTTTACAAGTAATTCTCTAATGGAACCTTTAGGCACACATAGTTTTTTTTCTTTAAATAAATATCCATTGTGCCTAAAATACCCATTGAAGGCAGTATGCTCACAAGCTAAAAATTTTGAAGAAAATTCAAGGTCACTTTTATACAAATCTTTAATATGCTCAAGACCAAAAACTTTTGTTTCAAGAGTAGAAAGCAAGACATGTCTTCTTGAGAGTGCATCTACCATAACATTAGATTTACCTTTCTTATGCTTGATTACATAAGGAAATTGTTCAAGAAACTCAACCCTCTTGGCATGCCTCTTATTCAACTTACCTTGTCCCTTTAAATGTTTCAAGGATTCGTGATCACTATGAATGATAAACTCTTTGGGAAGCAAGTAATGTTGCCAAGTTTGTAGAGCTCTCACCAAGGAATACAATTCCTTATCATATGTAGAATAATTAAGGGCAGCCCCTTTTAGCTTTTCACTAAAATAAGCAAGTGGATGACCTTCCTGCAACAAAATAGCTCCAATTCCCACATTATATGCATCACATTCAATTTCAAAAGATTTAGAAAAATTAGGCAATGCAAGAATTGGTGCTTGGGTGAGCTTTTCCTTTAGGGCAGCAAAGGCTTGCTCTTGTTTTTCACCCCATTTAAAACCAACATCCTTTTTAACAATTTCATTGAGGGGTGCTGCCAAGGTACTAAAGTCCTTCGCAAACCTCCTATAAAAACTAGCCAAACCATGAAAGCTTCTTACCTCACTTACATTTTTGGGAGGAGGCCACTCTCGAATGGCTTTCACCTTTTCCTCATCAATGTGGACTCCTTTAGAGCTCACAATGAAACCTAAGAAAATCACATGATCGGTGCAAAAGATATATTTTTCTAGGTTGGCATACAAATTTTCATATCTTAGCACTTGCAAAACAACCCTTAAATGAATGCAATGATCATCTAAGTTCTTGCTATAAATCAAAATATCATCAAAATACACAACAACAAACTTACCCAAGAACTCCCTTAACACATGGTTCATTAGTCTCATGAAAGTACTAGGTGCATTAGTTAATCCAAAAGGCATAACCATCCACTCATACAAACCAAATTTTGTTTTAAAAGCAGTTTTCCATTCATCCCCTTCCCTTATTCTAATTTGGTGATATCCAATTTTCAAATCAATTTTAGAAAATAAGCATGCACTAAACAATTCATCAAGCAAATCATCTAGTCTAGGAATAAGATGCCTATATTTAATGGTAATATTGTTAATGGCCCTACAATCAGTGCACATCCTTCAACTACCATCCTTTTTAGGGACTAGAATAATAGGGACAGCACAAGGACTTAAACTTTCTCTTACCCATCCTTTACTTATCAATTCAACAACTTGCCTTTGTATCTCTTGAGTTTGTTGTGGATTGCTTCTATATGCTGGCCTATTAGGCAAAGATGCTCCTGGATTGAGATCAATATGATGTTCAATTCCTCTTATAGGTGGTAAACCACTTGGCACCTCTTTCGGAAACAATTCTTTAAATTCCTGCAAAAGAGACTCAACACAATTTGGCAATTTTTTTTCATTAGAAATAGTGGTTAGCAAAGGCACCTCCTTGCAAAAGAGCAAGTACAAAGGCTGGTGTGACACAATTGCTTTTTTCACATCTCTTTTTTTTGCAATTAAACTTTGTTTCTTTTCTCTTTTATCATTCTTTTTCTTTTCATTCTTTTCTTTTTCTTTTTCTTTTTCTTTTTCTTTTTCTTTTTCTTTTTCTTTTCTTTCTTGATCATATTTTTCTCTCATTTTTCTTTGATCTTCTCTCACCTCACTAGGATTTAACGGTACAAGATTGATCTTTTGATCATGATACATAAAAGAGTACTTATTGGAGTACCCATCATGATTGGCTTTTTTATCAAATTGCCAAGGCCTACCTAATAACAAATGACTAGCTTCCATTGGTACTACATCACACAACACTACATCCTCATATTTTCCAATTTTAAAAGAAATCTTAACTTGTTTATTAACAAGCATTTCTACACTTTCATTAAGCCATTGGAGTTTGTAAGGCTTAGGGTGAGGTTTCGTTTCCAATTTTAGTTTAGAAACCAGACGCGTGCTTGCAACATTTGTACAACTTCCTCCATCAATTATTAAAGAACAAACCTTTCCTTGCACAAAGCATCTTGTATGAAAAAGGTTTTCTCTTTGACTTGTATCCTCCTCTTTTATTTGGCTTCCCAACATTCTTCTCACCATGAGTAAATCTCCACTAGGTATTTCTTCTTCAAACTCCTCATCATAATCACCATCCTCCTCTTCAACAATTTCTTAATTTTCTTCCATAAGCATAGTTCTCTTTGTTGGACATTGAGATGCAATATGTCCTTGGCCTTGACACTTGAAACACTTAACACTTTTGTTAGTTGAAACACTTGAAGAAGAAGATGTAATAGTTTTACCTTTGTTTTCAACCGTGGCTTCCTTAGATGATGAAGCACCCTCCTTCTTTGTTTTGTCCTTCCAACTTTGAGAATTGAAAGTGGTGGAATTTCTCCTTGCTTGGCTCTTTCTTTTGAGTTGTTGTTCCACTTTGATAGCTTGGTGTACCAATTCATCCATTTCAACATAGTGATGAAGTTCCACTATGTCACTAATGTCATGATTTAGACCATGGAGAAACCTAGCCATAGTTGCTTCATCGTCCTCCTCTACATTAGCTCTAATTTTGAGAACTTCCATCTCCTTGAAATATTCTTCAACACTTTTAGAACCTTGAGTGAGTCTTTGCAATTTGTTGTGCAATTCCCTATGATAATAGGAAGGAACAAACCTTCTCCTCATGATTCTTTTCATCTCTTCCCAAGTATCAATTGGTCGTTCTGCATACCTTCTTCAATCTTTGGTCAATTGATCCCACCAAACTAAGGCATACTCCTTGAACTCAATAGAAGCAACCTGCACTTTTTCAAGATTAGAATAATTGTGACAATTAAAAATTTATTCAAGTTTAGTCTCCCATTCTAGATATGCCTCCGGGTCACTCTTCCCAATAAAAGATGGAACTTTAATTTTTATGCCCCTCAAATTATCTCCCCCTTGTCTTCTTTTACGTCTTCTTTCCTCCTCATCACCATTACCATCATTAGAATTTTGGGGCCTCCTTTCCAACTCATCAATTCTTTGTTGAAGTTGTTCACCTTGTTCTCTTAACAATCATTCAAAATTGTCACGCATGGCTGCGATCTGAACAGTTAAAGTTGTTGTTCTAGGTGAAGGTGGACTAGACATAATTGTGAAATATTTGTGAAATTAGGAATAAGTGTTTAAAAATGGACCTCACCACTCTACTCACGTATTTACACTCAATCACTCGTGTTTCACTCAATTTTTTTTTTTGGCTTTTTTTAATAATAAAAACACTCTACCTTTTACCACTCAATTTGCTCTTTTAGTTCTTTAGAGAAACCAAAATGAATCAACACAAAGAAATCAATTTCAGATGATAATCAATACACAAAAAACTTAAAAAACAGCAAACCAAAAAAAAGACTCTAAAACAAAGGAAACCAGGAGAATTTTAAGAGTGTGGCAAGAAAAAAAATAGATTTTTTTTTGAATCACAATCTTTAACAATCAGATCCCTTTTTTTTTTCAATTTTTTTCTTATACCCTTTTTTTTCGATTTTTTTTATAATGATAAATGGATAATAATGAAGAACAAGAATATAGACAATTTACCACATTTCGGCCCTTTTTTTTTTGGAATATGCTCTAATTACCACTTGATATGCACTAACTTTTGAGAATTATGCATTTCCTTCAAAATTCCTGAAACAACTTTGTTAACTTTTGGAATATTAATTCTTTTGTGACTCAGAGGAAGTAATCTGCCTTATAATTGAAAGAATGACAGAATTTGATACATGCATATAAAATAAACGAGATTGATATGAAATAAATGAGAAATAAGAAATGGAATTAAGTAGAAGGGGCACCACACTCTTTCTAATCCAAGAGAGAATGATAAGCCTATGGATGAGGATCACCACAAGAAAAGGATTTCTTGATAAGATCAATTTTGGTCCAATCCAGAACCTAAGAGCAAATACTCTCACTTACACAATGTGTAAACTTGCCAAAATTCATTGATCCAAAAAGAAGATACATGCCTCCTTTATATAGGAATGGCTTAAGATGATGAAATAAGTAAAAATTAACTCCTAAGAAAACAAAAGGGTTTCAGCCACTAATTATCATGATAGTGGGTTGAGTTATTACAAAGAAAGTGCAAAATAAAGAAGAGATAGTGGGGTTCTTGAAAGGGCAGAATAATGGCAATTCTTTATTTACCACTTCTCTTGCAATTTTCGTCCATTATAGTATGGTTATTGGTATTTCCTTTATTTTTATTTATGTATGCATTATTGGGCCTTTTATCACATGCTTGGATGATAAGAATAAACTTGGGCTCTTTTTCTTCAATCTGGCCCATGCATTCTATTGACTTGATCATGAAGTGAACTAAAGCATCATTGACTCTTCTTACACGTGCCCTTGTCATAGGACCTCCTAAGCTTTGCACTGTATCATTTATGTCTTGGATTACGTCCTCATCATAGGTGATTGGGATACTAGAGATCACAAGCTCATTCCTTACAAATAACACGTCTTGAAACTAATCCCCTACTTTGATGAGATCACATTCCACCACATCCCTCGAGAAGAGAACCATCTAGCTGACGCCTTGGAAAATTTGGCATTCATGTTTAAGGTCAACTAGAAGAATGAAGCACCATCCTTTCACCTCAACTACTTTGACGAGCCTGCTTACAGTTTGGCGAATGAAGACGAATCCGATGGTTATCCTTGGTACTATGACATCATGAGATTCTTAGAGTGCAAATAATACCCTAAAGAAGTATCCATCATGACAAGAAGTACCTTCAGAAACTGTCTTCCAAATTCTTCTTAAGTGGAGGGGTGCTATATAAGAGAAATTATGATTCAGTTCTGCTAAGATGTGTGAACAAGCAAGAAGAAAACCAAATCATAATGGAAATCCATGAAGGCTTATTTGGGATGCATGCCAACAGACACACTATGGTGAAGAAAATCTTAAGGGCCAACTACTATTGGAAGACTATGGAGGTTGACTGTCACCGCCACGTCCAAACATGCCATAAGTGCCAGATTTATGCTGACAAGATCCATGCGCCACCAATGCCACTCAATGTCTTGACACCCCCTGGCCTTTTTCTATATGGGGCATTGACGTAATGGGATACATAGAGCCAAATACCTCGAACGGATATCGCTTCATCCTTGTAGGCATTGGCTGCTTCATAAAATGGGTAGAAGCAATCTCATACGCCAACGTTACCAGACAAGTAGTGTCTCGGTTCATCAGGAAAGAAATCATTTGCCGTCATGGGGTCCCCAACAAGATCATTACCGATAATTAATCTAACCTCAATAACAAGATGATGAAGGAGCTATGTCGAAGCTTTAAAATCGACCACCACAACTCATCACCTTATAGGCCTAAGATGAATGGCGTTGTTGAGGTAACTAACAAAAATATTAAGAAGATCGTGCAAAAGATGGTGGAAACCTACAAAGATTGGCACAAAATGCTCTCGTTTGCATTACATGGTTATTGTACTTCAATATGCACTTACATTGGGGCAACTCCATTCTCTCTTGTGTATGGCATGGATGCAGTCTTACCCGTTGAAGTCGAGATTCCCTCCTTAAGAATTTTGACCGATGTCAAGCTTGATGAAGCTAAATGGGTACAAGCCCAATTTGACCAGCTGAACCTCATTGATAAGAAGCGCTTGGTAGCCATTTTCCATGGCCAGCTTTACCAAAAGCGCATCAAGAGAGCACACGACAATAAGGTATTCCCCCGCAGCCTTTAGGTTGGAGATCTCTTATTAACGAAGATTCTGCTCACACAGACCGGTCCAAGGGGAAAATGGACGCCTAATTACGAAGACCCATATGTTATGAGAAAGGTCTTCTCTGGAGGATCCTTAATCCTTGCAACTATGGATGGTGAAGACCTTCCATCCCCGATGAATACGGGTGCAGTCAAAAAATACTATACTTCAAAAAATAAAGAGAGCCTGATAAGTTGAAAACCCGAAAGGGCGACTTATGCAAAAATGGGTATCCTGGTAGACTGAAAACCCGAAAGGGCGGTCTAGGAAAAAATTAGGGATTTAATAAAAGCGAGAGGCTGCATCTTGCAAGGAATCTTTCTTCACTCCCCAAAAAGTGAATCATGTGGCTTCCCCGACAAGTCAATCCAGTCACTCTCCTTCTGAAAGCAAGATCAAAGGACGACCAAAGGCGTAAAGACTATAACAGAGTTGGAATTTGCTGGAAACCTAAGATGTTTCATTGCCATTGCAATTTTCAATTTCTTTTCACAATTTCCTCTTTTAGGAATTGCTTTCTTTGTACAAAATCACCCATTTTTGGGATCATTTATCAATAAAAGCAGTCCCCTCATATGTGCTCAATTTTTTTTACTTTGTCGATGAAATACGACTTTTCTCAAGGCGATATTACATTGGAAATTTCTTGTGGAAAATACCCCTTTTTTAAAATATAATTTTTTTAAAAGGGAAACAACATCAAATTACATCTTTTTCAAATTGCTAAAGGTAACCAAAAACACACTTGGTATCCCCAACTTAAAAGCGCCACAAAGTCCCTTGGACTTGGCCAATTGTCTCCTCCCCAGCAGGACTCCTTAGCCATTACACTCAGTACTTGCTTGAACATCCAATCCTAATTTCCCAAGTACCATAAAGTCAGTATACTTTCACCGATCACCGTTCTTAATCCCAACCACCATTGGCACCCCTCAGATATATCCCATGTAAAGTCCAATCCTACTTGGCATAACTTGCAAACCTAGCATCTGCATAACTCCCCTACAAACAATCCGAACATGCATTAACATTCTACATACATAACATCGCATCATAGGTATCTTCTAAAATTAATTCACCAAAATTCAAAATTTCCCAATCGTTGTTAGGAATTTTCCCCAATAGAGTCAATTTTCAATGTCTTCCCAAGCATAGTCAGGTATTTCTAGCCGTAGCTAGAAATCATCACTGAACTTTTATTCCCTCTCTCAAATTAGGTCCCCTATAAGGGTTAGGTATTCTTAGTCGTTGCTAGAAGAATCATTGTTGTGCTCCTTCTATTCCCAAAGGGTCGTCACAACCTTTTCATCCCCACTGAGTTAGGTATTCTTAGTCGTTGTTAAAAATCATCCTCGAACTCTCCCCTTCTTTGAACACAGGGTATTTTGAGCTCATTTCCCAAGCCAAGTCAGATATTCATAGCCATGGCTAAAAAACATCTTTAAATTTCCCTTCCAAGCATGGGTCAGGTATCCTAGTCGTCGCTAAGGAATCTTCACTGATTTGCTCTTTCCCCCCAACAGATGTCATGCATTTCTAGCCGTTGCTAAGAATCGTCACTAAAATTCTGTATTTTTCTCAGTAGAGTCATGCGTTCTAGCCATCGCTAAGAATCATCATTGTACCTTATTGAGAATTTTATCTCCAGTCAAGTTAGGTATTCCAACCATTACTAGGAATCATCACTGAATGACTTCTTTCCCCACATAGTCGAGAATTCTAGCCATCGCTAAAAGTCATCACCATACTTTGTTTATCTCCATCTAAGTCATGATTTCCTATCGTTATTAGGAATTATCGTTAAACCTAGTTGTTTATCCCCCTCTGAGTCAGGTATTCCTAGTCGTCGCTAAGAATCGTCACTGAATTCACTTGAAGTGACCCCTAGTAGATGTCAAGTATTCTAGCCATTGCTTGGAATCGTCACTAAATCTATATTTCCCCATCAGGGTTAGGTATTCCATCCATTTCTAGGAATTACCTTCTTTTCCTCCCCATCTGTTGCTAGGGGAAACCGTTTTTTCTCTCTTTCCCGAGATTTTCATTCCCCAGCGGAGTTTCTTCCCTCTGTCTTCTTGAAGTTTTTGCATCAAGAGATACTTATGTTGAATTACATGCATAATCATCATGCATAATCACCAAAGCAAATAAATTCATACTACCATTATCCCCAGCAAGCAAATTTTCAGCTACTCCTAAAAATATTTAATCCCCTCTAACCATGAACACATTGGAAGTCGTCGATATCCATACCTTCAAGTCCGGGATGATTAAATAGGGGCAACTATCATACCCTCAAATTTTCCTTATGCCATAACATCTTCTAAAACCTTAAACCCTAAGCATTCATCCCATACATGTCATCTCATATGTATTCATACCTAATAGTCATAATAATCCACAAGCCCAAGGCATGGGATTCATCTGCAAAGCCCAAAGATCCTATGATCATGTTGAGGTGTGCCCAAGCCATATTAACCCTAATCCCATCCTCAATCATCCCACAAGTCTTGGAGGATCACTCAAGATATCTCACTCACTCCCCAAGTCCAATTTGGGTGGTGAGCCCCCTTGAAGAAACTTCAAGATTCATCTGGTCACCCAAGGACCAAATATAAGCTTTTGACCTACCTCTTGGATTGTACAAGTCTTGATTCACCATGGATCTTATCTATGCCATTTAGGACCCCTCAAATCCAAAGTTTTTTCATGCCCCATGACCTTTAACATCTCAATTGAATCCCTACAACTCAAACCCTAATCCATCTGACCATGGTTCTTGATGAAACTTATGGCTCAAGAAACCCTAATTTGGGGGCTTCTTGACCATTGAGCTTAATAAATTTTTGCCATAAAATCTCCCTACCATCCATTCAACATCATTCCATGTCCATTACAATCCCAATCAACCATTTAAGCATCGATTCAATCCAGGTTGCAAGTAATTGGTTCACACTTGATTTTTCAACTTTCCATGACTTGATCCACCCACAAATTTGACCTAAAATCATTCCACAAAGGTCCAAACTTCATTTCCCATCTTGATATGATCATTTTAAGTCAAAACACACATCATTGTAGCTTTAAAAGCAAGAAAACACAAAAAAACCTATAACTAGGTCATGTTGGTTGGTCACATTTTGGAAAGAATGGCCTATAGGAAGTTCCGAAGACCATAACTTCTTCATTTTTCAAGATTTTTAAATTAAACTTCTATCCAAATGTCCCAAATAACTTCCTCTCCAATGTTTTTTCAACTTCCAATACCTAATTCATTGAGGAAGGGGTTCAATTTTGCTATTGCCCAAGCTAGTCCAACATGCATATCATGCCCAAAACTCATGTCATGACGACTACTTTGGCATGTTTCCATTTCCAAACCACAAACCTTTTGGACATGATTATTTTTGCATTCAATCAAGTTTATAGAAAATAACAAATGGCTCAAGATTGAAGCAAAGAGCATGAGCCAATTTCATTTGGCCTTGGTTCAAAGTTAGTGTTTTGTCTTGATGCACAAGCCAAATGCACACTAGTCAGAATGTGCAAATCAACATGTCCAACTCTCAAACTCATTTATCTTGGTCCCAATTGTACATAAACACATCACGAATGGTAGTGATGCACGATTTAAGTTTAACATGCATACCAAATCCCCTCCTAGCCAAGAACCCGACCCCATGTGCAAGAAATCACTTTTTGCCCAAAATGGCTAAAAGCAGATTCTGTAACAGGGTGTTTCAAAGCCTTTGGTTGCTACAAATCCATACTAGGGACTAATACCAACTCTCTTGCAATCAAAATAAGCCCAGAAGCTAGCTGTTGCATTGTTCCCCAAGTTAACTCCAAGCCACCTCCCACTCACATGTGAAATCTGCTCAAACCTTCAGCATTTCCCCCCAAAACCATCCAAACACCTTCCCTATAAATAGGTGAAGGTGTCTCAATGCCCAAGCACGCTGAAAGACGCCCCTTCACATTCTGACTTTCTCCCTCAAACCTCCATTAGCAGAGTTTCGTATCTCTTGTTTCAAAGTTTTTCAACCCTCAAACTCTGCCCTGAAACATTCCCTATACATCATTCAAACTTCCCAAACACTCAAACATCTTTCCCTGAGCCTCAACTGGCCTGAGCTCATTCTTTGGAAAAGTCACCTGAGTCAACTCTGATTAGGTAGGAACTCTCATCTCCTTCACTCAAACAAGTTACCCTCTTGCTCAAAATTATCCATAGAACATTTCCCCTAACCTTTAGGCTTTGATTGTTGGATTTCTAGAATTTAATTTTACTTTTAGGTTAACTGAGTTCATCTTTTTTTATTCGAAACTACCCACTCAGAGCCAATCAATGACTCTTGAGTGAGGAGAACACTTTGTTTATGTTTATGCAACTTATTTTGATGCTTGAAGTTGGTCAAAAATCCATGACTCCATGTTTTGATTCTGGGGGTAGGGGTCGAAGGTTGAAGATGACCTTCACCCGGATTTTTCAAATTTGAAATTATTGCTTGGCATTCTGTGATTGATTGAGGCACGTGCGAAATCCATTTACTCATTTGTTTTTATTATTTATTCGCTTCGGTCCATTTTATATCACAATTGGGCTCTTGGTTCAGTGGGTGAGGGGAAAGTCTCCCCCATGACCCCAAGGTTAGGGGTACGAATATGTGGAGTGCACCCTGACCATTTTTCCCATTTTCATGTTATTTTGTTTATTTTATTTATTTCATTTGATTTTTCTCTTTTGTTTTATTTTTCAACCCCTTTATTTTTATTATTTTGACAAAATATTGAACATCAACTCCCCTTATTTTTGCCTCTAGATTTCAATGGTGGCCTTATTTTTTTCCTTTGAGAAATTATATATGGACTTATGAGGTCTTTAAGTGAGGGACTAATGAAAATCACTTAAGTTATGCCATGCTTGGTTTAGTGTTGGTAAAAACCTTCCATACTTCAAACCTACCATTAGATGACCATGAGTTCATCCATGGTACTTTGAAATATGGATAGGTTGCCCCTATTTCTTGCAAGTTAGTCATTAAAGTTATGGTTGAAGTTCAATCTTGTTAACTTGGATTCATCTTATACATTTGTTATTCCATCTTCTTTATCATAACCTATTAACCCTTCTATACTTTGTTTATTTACCACTTGTTCATACTAACCCTCTAACTTGTTATTGTCACATCTTGTTTATACTAACCCTATAACTTGTAAATATTTCATCTGATACAATATGACTTGTCAACTAAAACACTTAAAATCAATCATTCAATTTTGGGTTTGCATAGTATTCTTTTTTTCAATCTATTAATAGATGGATTTGAGGTTGAACAACTTTCATTATTGAAAATCTAGGGTAAGTTGATCCATGGATCATCTTCCTTACTTTGCATTAGTGATAAGTTATCCCTCGATGCGCCATATTTTGAATCTATTGACCTAGAGATAGATAATCCCCAATAGTTGTCCATAACCCTAACTTTGACTTTCTAACTTTGATTACTACTAACCTTTTGTTATTGTTATTATCATTGTTATTGTTTATTGTTCTTTACTTATTATGTCATTTACATTTAAGTATTCATCATCATTATCACTGTACAAATTCATTATACATACTTTACTATTGTCATCATTCAAAACAACAAAAACATGATAAAATGATAAGACAAAAAACAATTCATTTCACTTAACCACTTGGACTTAGAGGATCCCAATCCTAGGACCATTGCTTGGAAGCTCTTGTCACCTCACCTTGTGATACTTTGTAAACATTTGAGTTTCATTCGTACTTACATTCCGATTGTAAGAATGGCATTATGGAACCACCTTAGGAGGACATGTTTGTAAGACCATTATCCTTTGTTTAGCATACGTCACTTTGCACACACAAGTCTTTCTCTTGGTCTACCTTACAATGAGCTCCTTTATTTCCTTGTTGGTTACTTTGCATTCATGTTGCATAATCCAAATTTCATAATCAAATAAATAAGCCCTTGATTCAACGCCAAGTGACTTTTTCATAATCAAACTCAAAACACTTAATAACTATGATTAGTATTGTGCACCACGAGCCTTAAGTGGTGAAGAATGAGTTAGAATGGATCATTCCTACTCTCACTCTGATTATTTTGGATGCAAGATGCTTGGTATCTTATCTAGAATAATCACCTCCGCCCCTAGACTTTAGTGCAATCTAATCACAAACACTTTTCCTAAACCCTTGTTCAAGGTAAAATCAACTCAACCCATCAAACCTAAATTTTTGTGCCTTAGGGAACCCACTCTAAAAACCCTTTTCTCAAAGGTAAAATCAATCAAACACATACATATTTTATAATCCAAACTACGGAGCTCTGATTCCTCATCCCTGAATGAGTGATATGTAGGCACAATGGCCCTAATCCTTGGCGAGCACTACAGAAATAAAAAACCCCTCTTTCACACATGTTCTTTTAAAATAAAAAACAAATGATAGATAAATTCCCATGTACATAAATACAACCCAAATGGTTCCCATGGAGTACCATGGACGTGAGGGATGCTAATACCTTCCCCTCGTGTAACCGACTTCGTAACCCTAATATCGGTTGCGAGACCGATACCCTATCCTTTTCCTTGGCGCTTCCCATGTGCCTACCCTTTTGAGGGTTTTATCGATTATTTCCCCTCGCCTTCTCCGACGGAGGCTTAAAAATTAAAATTCGATGGCGACTCTTCTGATTTTTTCCTTCCCCTTCTTGGTGGAGCCGATTCTTTCGTCCAGTCTGTTAAGTTCACTCGTTATCCGAAACCCTGGTGGCGACAACTAGCATTTGGATTCAGTCCTATCCAAACCTCATAAGATGTCTTCTCAACTATCTTCTTGGTTGGACATCTATTTAGAATGTATATTATTGTCGAAGCTGCTTCACCCCAAATTATTTTTGGCATTTCTTTAGCTTCCAACATACTCTCGGTCATGTTCAATATACTTCTATTTCTCCTATCAGATATACCATTGTGGTGAGGTGTATAAGGTGCATTCACCTCCACCATTAGTTCTCGGTTTCTTTAACTTGCATTCACTTTGTTTCTTGACATGCAACTTAAACTTCTTGAACTGTGTGAATACCTGTTGGTGTAAGCTGTAGAGGCCAATACTTTTGGTACTTGTATCGAATTATTTATTAATAATAAAAGGCTTTTTCTTTATTATGTTTGTTTAATAAAGTACCTAGAATAGATAGTCCGTTTAATGTATCAAGTGATACTTAATCATGAGATCCCATTAACATAAGGACACTATTCTTAAAGTATCCGTAGTCGAGCTTTGTTGTGAAGTGGGATAACATTAAAGCATTAAGACTATTATGTTTATAAACTGATGATCACATCTCATGGATCATGGATAAGGAGTTATCAAGTCTTAAACATAGGTACGAATATTAGGAGTAATATTCATACTGAATTGACCCGTTATGAGAATACCATATAGAATGTTATGCAAAGTGTCATAAGTTATTCTAATGGTGATAGTGGTGTATACCACCCTTCGACCTTAAACCACTATGGACCCTAGATGTAGAGTCAAGTGCTTTATTGCTGATCAAACATTGTTCGTAACTGGATGACCATAAAGACAGTTGATGGGTACTCCACGAAGCATGTTGAGGGACATGAGTGACCTAGATGGAATTTGCCCATCCTGCGTAACAGGATAAATGTCTACGGGCCCAATATTGAACTGGACAAGGATGACACGGTCTATGCCTTATGTTCAATATAGACATAGGAGCAAAAGGGTAATTATACACATAAGCATTATCACAGAAGGATTTGTCAGATCATATGACATTTTCGTGTCTTGGGTAGCAGTGATGTATTGCTAGATACCGCTCACTGTTTATTATGTTAAATACGTGATTTAATATAAATGCTAATGTCGCGAAAACCTACTGGGTCACACACAAAAGGACGAATTGATGAAAGATAGAGTAAATAAGGAACACCTTAAGGTACGGTGCACTTCAGTGAATTGTAGAACATCGTAAGGTACGGTGTACTTAAGTAGAATACAAAATATTGTAAGGTACCACGTACTTAAGTGATTTTGGCATATCATAAGGTATGGGCCACATACACTTAAGTGGGCTTTTTAGCTTGCAGCCCACACAAGTGGTTCTATAAATAGAACCCTTGTGCATAAGCATTTGTGCAGTTGAAATTTCGTTTCTCTCTCTCTCTCTCTCTCTCTCTCTCTCTCTCTCTCACTCACTCAAAGCCTTCATTCGTATCAGATAGCATTGAGATTGAAGGAATCCGTGACTGAGTAGAGGCGTTGTTACCATTCAACGTTCGTGACCACTCCTTAGATCTGCATCAAAGGTTTCAATCGCCACAAGAGGTAATGATTCTATCACTGATCATGACCATTCGTAAGGATCACTAAAGGAGAATTTTTTTAATTTCCGCTGCATTTTAGATCGCTATTCTCTTTCAGTGGTATCAAAGCCACTTACGAAACCATGCATCTGATAGTTGTTTATTTTATGTATTTTCTGTATTAATATGATTAAAAGAAAGAATGAATCAAAGAATAAATGAGTAATTAAATTTGGCATCATATGTGTATGATTTGGATGATTGATGTTGACTATGCTTCGGAATCCGACGTTAGTATGGTGAAGCAGCGATACATCGATCATCCATAGGTTACACAATTAAGATTGATCAAGTTATATATATGATATAAGTAATTCTGATGCAAAATACGGTATATATGATATATTGTTTCTCTTTCATTCATTCAAACACTTAATGGTTGTTTTCCTTTGAGCGATCAATGGTCATTTGCTTCAGAATCCCACGAACATATGATGAAGCAATGACGTGTTGATCAATCATACTGAATTAACAATCGAGGTGTATTTAACAGTATGAAATTGGTGCATTAGGGTTCATGACGGTACAAGGGTTGTGTTGTCGAAGAGTTATTCGATTAAGGTTGTGACTACGCAAGAGTTGTGCTTTAAAATATCAAGTGTTGATGCAAAAAACAACATCGATTTCAAATGAATTGTTCATTAAAATTTTGCATTGGGGCGCTGCCCCTGCAACCCTGTAGGGGGCACTGCCCCCTTAACTCTACATAGTGTGATTGGTCGCCAAAATTTAATTTGGTTTATTTAATTAACAGAATTTAAATTAATAATAATAATGTGTTTAATATTATTGTCTTATGGTGATCGGTTATGGCCTTAGTTTTCTTTTATTTTATTTTGGGATTTTAAAATACAACCTGCGTGTCGTGCCTCTCTTTTAATCTCTTAATGTAACTTCTTTTATGTAATGTAATGTTATGAAGAAAGCGAAGAATACAATATCAAAGGAGGACAACCTTAAAGATCTTGCTTGGAGAAGCTTAGATTGTTATTAGGTTAGCTTAGGCTCTCTCATTGGGTTGGGAGAACAATTGCGCTAGCGGCCATAACTGTTTCATTTTGTATGTATGTTGATGCATGTGAGAGCTGATTTATATGATAAATAAGCCGGTGAGATCGTAATAATTACAAATTCCCTTAAATTAAATATTAAGTTTATTCTTTCCATGTTTTAGCACTCATCAAGACTAGTATCGAATAATGTAGGTTTCGCCTACGCGGGGTGCATATTCTATATTAGTAAGGTGCGATGGGATAATTGTAATATCCAATTTCTAAAACAATGGTTCAAACTTAACTAAACAAATTATAATAAGATTATATATGTTTAGAAGCAAGAGTTGGAAATGATCCATGTGATGGATTGGAATAAGGAGTTATTCATCCAACTAAAATATTCGAGAGTTGTATTAGATACAATTGGAAGGAGTTCCTACCTAAATAACCTAGTTTTGTGTAATCCGCCTACGCGGACTTAAAACAAAGTGAAATCTGGATCTCGATCAACTAGAAAATCTTCCAATGGGATTTTCCGAATCAAATGATAAGGGTCAATTTTTTTGAGTAAAATAGTGGGAGCATATTTAATTAAAGGCCTAATTAAATATGTTATTGATACTTATATTTTAATTATTTTCATATAGATTACCATGAAAACAAACACCTCTAACAACATTTTGCGATCAATCCTTGATAAGGAAAAATTGTCTGGGACAAATTTTCTTGATTGGCACCGAAATCTGAGGATTATCCTCAAGTATGATAGAAAGCTGTATGTCTTGGAGAAACCTGTTCCTGAAGAGGAACCTCTTAGTTCTGCACCTAAGGCAGAAAGAGATTCTTACAAGAAGCATGTCGATATTGCCAATGAAACTGCTTGCCGCATGCTAGCTACCATGAACTCAGAGTTACAAAAGCAACACGAGAACATGGAAGCATTCGATATGATCAAACACCTGAAGATGCTATATCAAGAAGGAATGAAAGGTTTGAAGTTTCAAAAGCCCTTTTTCAAGGCAAGTTAGCCGAGGGAGACCCCGTAGGTCCCCATCAGCTCAAGATGATTGGGTATGTGGAGAACCTCGAGAGATTGGGTTTTCCCCTCGGAAAGGAACTTGCGACTGATTTGATCTTGCTATCGTTGCCAGATAGACTCAGTTAATTTGTCCTTAATTTCAATATGAATGATATGGGTAAATCTCTTCCTGAACTGCTAGCCATGTTAAGAACTACTGAGCAGAATCTGAAGTCAAAAGGGAAGTCCATTCTGATGATCGGAAATGGAAAGAGACAGAACAAAAGACCCACCAAGCAGGGTGATAAAGGGAAAGGCAAGGAAGTTGCCAAACCCAAACCCATCGCTCCTGCTTTGAAGCCTAGTGGAGGCATAACAAAGGAAGAGAAACTGCCCAAAGTACCTGGAAGATAAGAAGAATAAAGTAGAGACTTCGACTTCAGGTATTTTTGTTATTGAAATTAATTTATCTACTTCTGCATCATGGGTATTAGATATTGGATGCGGTTCTCACATTTTTACCAATGTGCAGGGGCTAAAAAGGAGTAGAGATTTGGCAAAAGGTGAAGTTGACCTACGAGTTGGCAATGGAGAAAAGGTTGCTGCTTTAGTCATAGGAACTTATGTATTGACTTTACCTATGGTTTAATAATTCAGTTAGAGAACTGTTATTATGTACCTGCAATTAGCAAGAGTATTATTTCCGTTTCTTGTTTGGACAAGTTTGGTTTTTCATTTATAATAAAGAACAATTGTTGCTCCATTTATTTGAATGATATATTCTATGCTACTGCACAAATGAACAATGGATTATATGTCCTTGATCTTGAAATGCCTATTTATAACATTAATACTAAAAGGATGAAACCTAATGAGTTAAGTCCAACTTACCTTTGGCATTGTCGATTAGGCCACATAAATGAGAAACACATTTCCAAACTCCATAAAGAAGGACTCTTGGACTCTTTTGATTATGAATCATATGAGACATGCAAATCTTGTTTAATTGGAAAGATGACAAAGTCTCCATTCACAGGAAAAGGTGAAAGAGCTAATGATCTTTTGTCCCTCATACATACTGATGTATGTGGACCACTGAACATACAAGCCAGATGAGGTTTTCAGTACTTCATCATATTTACTGATGATTTCAGTAGATATGGTTATGTGTATTTAATGAAACACAAATCAAAGTCCTTTGAAAAGTTCAAGGAATTCAAGAATGAAGTACAAAACCAACTAGGTAAGAATATTAAAACTCTTCGATCAGATCGAGGTGGTGAGTATTTAAGCCTAAAGTTTGATGACCATCTGAAAGAGTGTGGGATACTATCCCAACTTACTCCTCCTGGAACACCTCAATGGAACGGTGTATCTGAGAGAAGAAATTGAACCTTGTTAGAGATGGTATGATCCATGACGAGTCACACCGATCTTCCAAACTCCTTTTGGGGACATGCACTGTTGGCAGCAACTTACATACTTAACCGTGTTCCATCCAAAAAGGTTGAGAAGACACCATATTAGATATGGAGTGGTAATAAACCACATATGTCTTACATGAAGATTTAGGGTTGTGAAGTTTATGTGAAACGAAAAATTTCAACTAAGCTTGAGCCCAAATCTGACAAATGCTTATTTGTGGGATATCCTAAAGAAACAAGAGGGTATTACTTCTACATTCCGTCTTAGGGCAAAGTGTTTGTCATGCTAACTGGAGTTTTCCTGGAAAAGGATTTTATTTCCAAAGGAATAGGTGGGAGGAAAGTAGAGCTTGAAGTAATTCAAGAATCACAAAGCATTGATACACCTATGGAGGAATTAGAGCAAGAAACCCAAGTAGTTGTGGAAGAGAAACCTGCTCAAGTAGAACAAGACCAGCGTAGGTCAACCAGGATACGTCACCTACCCTTGAGATATGGATATCTAATAACTGATCAAGATGATGTATTACTAATGGATCAAGATGACTCTGTGACCTACCAAGAGGCCATTACTGGTCCCGAGTCTGAGAAGTGGATAGAAGCCATGAAATCTGAAATGGATTCCATGTACATAAACCAGGTTTGGACCTTAGTAGAGCCTCTTGTAGGAGTTAACCCTATAGGATGCAAGTGGGTCTTCAAAAGAAGACTGACATGGATGGTAAGGTACATACCTATAAGGCAAGACTGGTTGCAAAAGGATATAAACAAATTCATGGGGTTGACTATGATGAAACCTTTTCACTAGTTGCAATGCTTAAATCTATTCGGATTTTAATTGCTATCGCTGCATATCATGATTATGAAATATGGCAGATGGATGTCAAAACATCTTTCCTTAATGGGAATCTTCTTAAGGATGTGTACATGAAATAGCCTAAAGTATTTGACATACCAGAAGAAGCCCAAAAGATATGTAAGTTACAAAGGTCAATCTATGGATTGAAGCAAGCTTCCAGAAGCTGGAATCTTCATTTTGATGAAACAGTAAATCAATATGGATTCATTAAGAATGAAGATGAGCCTTGTGTCTACAAGAAGGTTAGTGGGAGAATTATCATCTTCCTGGTATTATATGTAGATGACATATTACTCATTGGAAACGATGTACCTACCCTATAACAAGTAAAGTCTTGGTTGGGGAAATGCTTTTCTATGACCTGGGTGAAGCAGCCTATATATTAGGAATCAAGATCTATAGAGATAGATCATAAAAAACTGCTTGGCCTAAGTCAGAGTACATACATAAACAAAGTGCTGAGATGCTTTAATATGCATGATTCTAAGAAAGGATTCATCCCTATGCAACATGGCATGTGTCTATCAAAAACACAATCCCCTTCAACTAAGGAAGAAAAGGATCACATGAATAAGATTCCATATGCATCTGCAATAGGATCTATCATGTGTGCCATGTTATGTACTTGACCAGATGTCTCGTATGCTTTAAATGCAACAAGTAGGTACCAATCTGATCCCGATGATGCTCATTGGGTAGCTGTCAAGAATATCCTTAAGTATTTGAGAAGGACTAAGGACTCATTCTTGATATATGGAGGTCAGGAAGAGCTTGCTGTAATTGGATACATCAATGCTAGCTTCCAGACAGATAAGGAGGACTTTAGATTGCAATCTGGTTATTGGTTTTGCTTAAACGGTGGCGCTGTGAGCTGGAAAAGTTCAAAGCAAGATACAGTTGTTGATTCTACAATCGATGCCGAGTATATTGCTTCCTCAAGTGCAATAAAGGAAGTTGTTTGGATCAAAAAGTTCATTAGTGAACTTGGCATAGTTCCTAGCATTGTGGATCCCAGTGGTCTCTGTTGTGATAACAATGGTGCTATCGCACAAGCTAAGGAGCCTAGATCTCACCAACGATCCAAACACATACTTAGGCGTTATCACCTCATTCGAGAGATAATAGATAGAGGAGATGTGAAAATATGCAGAGTGCCTAAACTTGACAATATTGATGACCAACTGACAAAGCCTCTTGCACAACAGAAGCATGATGGCCATACTAGATCGTTGGTGTAAGCCCTAGAGGCCAGTACTTCCGGTACTTGTATCGAATTATTTATTAATAATAAAAGGCTTTTTCTTTATTATGTTTGTTTAATAAAGTCCCTAGAATAGATAGTCCGTTTAATGTATCAAGTGTGATTTAATCATGAGATCCCATTAAACATAAGGACATTATTCTTAAAGTATCCGTATTCGAGCTTTGTTGTGAAATGGGATAACATTAAAGCATTAAGATTATTATGTATATAGACTGATGATCACATCTCATGGATCATGGATAAGGAGTTATCAAGTCTTAAACATAGGTATGAATATTAGGAGTAATATTTATACCGGACTGACCCGCTATGAGAATACCATATATAATGTTATGCAAAGTGTCATAAGTTATTCTCATGGTGATAGTGGTGTATACCACCCTTCGACCAGAAACCACTATGGACCCAAGATGTAGAGTCGAGTGCTTTATTACAGATCAAACATTGTCCATAACTGGATGACCACAAAGACAGTTGATGGGTACTCCACGAAGCATGTTGAGGGACATGAGTGACCTAGATGAAATTTGCCCATCCTGCGTAATAGGATAAATGTCTACGGGCCCAATATTGAGCTGGACAAGGATGACACAGTCTATGCCTTGTGTTCAATATAGACATAGGGGTAAAAGGGAATTATACACATAAGTATTATCACAAAAGGATTTATCAGATCACATGATATTTTCGTGTCTTGGGTAGCAATGATATGTTGCTAGATACCGCTCACTGTTTATTATGTTAAATATGTGATTTAATATAATTTCTAATGTCGCGAAAACCTACAGGATCACACACAAAAGTACGGATGGATGAGAGATAGAGTAAATAAGGAACACCATAAGGTACGTTGCACTTAAGTGAATTGTAGAACATCGTAAGTGTTTGTGTAAGCCCTAGAGGCCAATACTTTTGGTACTTGTATCGAATTATTTATTAATAATAAAAGGTATTTTCTTTATTATGGTTGATTAATAAAGTCCCTGGAATAGATAGTCCGTTTAATGTATTAAGTATGACTTAATCATGAGAGCACATTAAACATAAGGACATTATTCTTAAAGTATCCGTAGTCGAGCTTTAGTGTGAAGTGGGATAACATTAAAGCATTAAGACTATTATGTTTGTAGACTGATGATCACATCTCATGGATCATGGATAAAGAGTTATCAAGTCTTAAACATAGGTATGAATATTAGGAGTAATATTTATACCGGATTGACCCGCTATGAGAATACTATATAGAAAGTTATGCAAAGTGTCATAACTTATTCTCATGGTGATAATAGTGTATACCACTCTTCGACCTGAAACCACTATGGATCCTAGATGTAGACTCGAGTGCTTTATTGCTGATCCAACGTTGTCCATAACTGGATAACCATAAAGACAGTTGATGGGTACTCCATAAAGCATGCTGAGGGACATGAGTGTCTTAGATGGAATTTGCCCATCCTGCGTAACAGGATAAATGTCTATGGGCCCAATCTCTCTTTCTCTCACTCAAAGCCTTCATTCATAACAGCTAGCACTGCGATTAAAGGAATCCGTTCGTGTGGACTGATTAGAGACGTTGTCATCGTTCAATGTTCGTGATCGCCCCGTGGATTTGTATCTAAGGTTTTGATCGTTACAAGAGATCTGCACCAAAGGTTTGAATCGCCACAAGAGGTAACGATTCTATCATTGATCATGCCCATTCGTAAGGATCACTAAATGGAGAAAATTTTAAATTCCGCTGCGCCTTGGATGGCAATTCTCCTTCAGTGGTATCAGAGCCACTTACGAAACCATGAATCTGATAACTGTTTTTGTTCTGTATTAATATGATTAAAGACAGAATGAATCAAAAATTAAATTGAGATCGTTCAAGTTACATATATATGATATATGTATTCCTGATGCAAAATACATTATATATGATATAGTGTTCTCGTTTCGTTCATTCAAACACTCAATGATTGTTTTCCTTTGAGCGATCAATGGTCGTTTGCTTCTTGATCCGACATTAGTATGGTGAAGCAATGACGTGTTGATCAATCATACTAAATTAACAATCGAGATGTGTTTGACGGTCTGAAATTGATGCATCAGGGTTAGTGACGACACACGGGTTGTGTTATCAGAGAGTTATGCGATTGGGGTTTGACTGCACAAGAGTTGTGCTTTCTAAACACTTTTTGGAACATGGTTAACCGGTTAACGCAATACGAAATAAAATTTTTGAGTTTTTCAAACAGTGTTAACCGGTTAACGCATTTGGTTAACCGGTTAACGCAAGGCGGAAAACAGTTTTCCAAGACATTTTCAAACAGTGTTAACCGGTTAACGCATTTGGTTAACCGGTTAACGCAAGGCAGAAAAGAATTTTTGAACAGATTTCAAACAGTGTTAACCGGTTAACGCATATGGTTAACTGGTTAACGCAAGGCAAAATTCACCCGTTCGGCTAACTCAGTGCTTTAAAAGTATCAAGTGTTGATGCGAAAAGCGACATTGATTTTAAATGAATTGTTCATTAAAATGTGGTGATCGGTCGTTGAGATTTAATTTGATTTTAATTAATTAAAGGAATTAATAATAATAATAAAGTGTTTATTATTGTCTTGTGGTGATCGGTTATGACCTTAGTCTTCCTTTATTTTGTTTTGGGTTTTAAAATACGACCTGCGTGTCGTGCCTCTCTCTTAATCTCCCAAATGTAACTTCTTTTCTCATCTCACTCCCTCGTATGTAAAATGAGTTTCTTTTATGTAATGTAATGATATGAAGAAAGCAAAGAAGTCAGTGCCAAAGGAGGACAACCTTGAAGATCTTGCTTGGAGAAGCTTAGATCCTTGTTAGGTTAGCTTAGGTTCTCTCATTGGCTTGGGAGAACAATTGCGCTAGGGGCCATAACTGTTTCATTATGTTTGTATGTATGTTGATGCATGTGAATGTATATTGATGCATGTGAGAGACGGTTTATATGATAAACAAGCCGGTGAGATCATAAAAAGTGCAATTCCCTCAAAATTAAATATTAAGTTTATGCTTTCCAAGTTTTAACACTCATCAAGACTAGTATCGAATAATGTAGGTTTCGCCTACGCGAGATGCATGTTCTATATTAGTAAGGTGCGATGGGATAATTGTAATATCCAACTGTTAAAACAATGGGTCAAACTTAACTAAACAAATTATAATAAGATTCTATATATGTTTAGAAGCAAGAGTTGGGAATGATCCATATGATGGATTGGAATAAGGAGTTATTCACCCAACTGAAATTTTCGAGAGTTGTATGAGATACAATTGGAAGGAGTTCCTACCTAAATAACCTAGTTTTGTGTAATCCGCCTACGCGGACTTAGAACGAAGTGAAATATGGATCTCGACCCACTAGAAAATCTTCCAACGGGATTTTCCTAATCAAATAAAGAGGGTCATTTGTTTTGAATAAAATAGTGGGAGCATGTTTAATTAAAGGCCTAATTAAATATGTCAATGATACTTATATTTTCATTAATCCTTATGTAGATAACCATGACAACAAACACCTCTAACAACATATTACGATCAAACCTTGAGAAGGAAAAATTTTCTGGGACAAATTTTCTGGATTGGTACCGAAACATGAGGATTGTCCTCAAACATGATAAAGGGAAAGGCAAGGAAGTTGCCAAACCCAAACCCACTATTGCTGCTTTGAAGCCTAGTGGAAGCATAAAAAAAGAAGGCACCTGCTTCCATTGCGGTAAGACCGCACACTGGAAGAGGAACTGCCCAAAGTACCTGGAAGATAGGAAGAATGAAGTAGAGACTCCAGCTTCAGGTATTTTTGTTATTGAAATAAATTTATCTACTTCTACATCATGGGTATTAGATACTGGACGCGGTTCTCACATTTGTACAAATGTGCATGGACTAAAAGAAGTAGAGATTTGGCAAAAGGTGAAGTCGACCTACGAGTTGGTAATGGAGCAAAGGTTGTTGCCTTAGCCGTAGGAACTTATGAATTGACTTTACCTAGTGGTTTACTAATTCAGTTAGAGAACTGTTATTATGTACCAGCAATTAGCAGGAATATTATTTCCGTTTCTTGTTTGGACAAGTTCGGTTTTTCATTCATAATAAAGAACAATTGTTGTTCAATTTATTTGAATGATATATTCTATGCTACTGCTCAAATGAGCAATGGATTATATGTCCTTGATCTTGAAATGCCAGTTTATAACATTAATACTAAAAGAATGAAACCTAATGAGTTAAATCCAACTTACCTTTGGCATTGTAAATTAGGCCACATAAATGAGAAACGCATTTCCAAACTCCATAAAGATGGACTGTTGGACTCTTTTGATTATGAATCATATGAGACATGCAGATCTTGTTTAATTGGAAAGATGACAAAGTCTCCATTCCAGGAAAAGGTGAAAGAGCTAATGATCTTTTGGCCCTCATACATACTGATGTATGTGGACCACTGAACATACCAGCCAGAGGAGGTTTTCAGTACTTCATCACATTCACTGATGATTTCAGTAGATATGGTTATGTGTATTTAATGAAACACAAATCAGAGTCCTTTGAAAAGTTCAAGGAATTCAAGAATTAAGTACAAAACCAACTAGGTAAGAATATTAAAACTCTTTGATCAGATCGAGGTGGTGAGTATTTAAGCCTAGAGTTTGATGACCATCTGAAAGAGTGTTGGATCCTATCCCAATTCACTCCTCCTGGAACACCCCAATGGAATGGTGTATCTGAGAGAAGAAATCGAACCCTGTTGGACATGGTCCGATCCATGATGAGTCACGCCGATCTTCCAAACTCCTTTTGGGGACATGCGCTGTTAACAACAGCTTACACACTTAACCGTGTTCCATCCAAAAAGGTTGAGAAGACACCATATGAGATATGGAGAGGTGAGAAACCACATATGTCTTACATGAAGATTTGGGGTTGCGAAGTTTATGTGAAACGACAAATTTCAACTAAGCTTGAGCCCAAATCTGACAAATGCTTATTTGTGGGGTATCCTAAAGAAACAAGAGGGTATTACTTCTACAATCCTTCTGAGGGCAAAGTGTTTGTCGCTCGAACTGGAGTTTCCCTAGAAAAGGATTTTATTTCCAAAGGAACCAGTGGGAGGAAAGTAGAGCTTGAAGAAATTCAAGAATCACAAAGCATCCATACACCTATGGAGGAATTAGAGCAGGAAACACAAGTGGTTGTTGAAGAGCAACCTGCTCAAGTAGAACAAGACCAGCGTAGGTCAAGCAGGATACGTCACCTACCTGAGAGATATGGATATCTCATAACAGATCAAGGTGATGTATTACTCATGGATCAAGATGAGCCTGTGACCTACCAAGAGGCCATAACTGGTCCCGAGTCTGAGAAGTGGCTAGAAGCCATGAAATCTGAAATGGATTCCATGTACACAAACCAAGTTTGGACCTTGGTAGAGCCTCTTGTAGGAATTAATCCTATAGGATGCAAGTGGGTCTTCAAAAAGAAGACTGACATGGATGGTAAGGTACATACCTATAAGGCAAGACTGGTTGCAAAAGGATATAAACAAATTTATGGTGTTGACTATGATGAAACCTTTTCACCAGTTGCAATGCTTAAATCTGTTCGGATTTTACTTGCTATCGCTGCATATCATGATTATGAAATATGGCAGATGGATGTCAAAACTGCTTTCCTTAATGGAAATCTTCTTGAGGATGTGTACATGACACAACCTGAAGGATTTGACATACCAGAAGAAGCCCAAAAGATATGTAAGCTACAAAGATCAATCTATGGATTGAAGCAAGCTTCCAGAAGCTGGAATATTCGTTTTAATGAAACGGTAAAACAATATGGATTCATCAAGAACGAAGATGAGCCTTGTGTCTACAAGAAGGTTAGTGGGAGCATGATCGTTTTCCTGGTATTATATGTAGATGACATATTACTCATTGGAAACGATGTCCCTACCCTGCAACAAGTAAAGACTTGGTTGGGGAAATGTTTTTCTATGAAGGACCTAGGTGAAGCAGCCTATATATTAGGAATCAGAATCTATAGAGATAGATCACGAAAACTGCAAGGCCTAAGTCAGAGTACATACATAGACAAAGTGCTGAGACACTTTAATATGCATGATTCCAAGAAAGGATTCATACCTATGCAACATGGCCTGTGTCTATTAATAACACAATCCCCTTCAACTAAGGTAGAAAGGGAACGCATGAATAAGATTCCATATGCATCTGCAATAGGATCTATCATGTATGCCATGTTATGTACTCGACCAGATGTCTCGTATGCTTTAAGTGCAATGAGTAGGTACCAATCCGATCCTGGTGATGCCCATTGGGTAGCTGTCAAGAATATCCTTAAGTACTTGAGAAGGACTAAGGACTCATTCTTGATATATGGAGGTCAGGAAGAATTGGCTGTAATTGGTTACACCGATGCTAGCTTCTAGACAGATAAGGATGACTTTAGATCGCAATCTGGTTATGTGTTTTGCTTGAACGGTGGCGCTGTGAGCTGGAAAAGTTCAAAGCAAGATACAATTGCTGATTCTACAACCGAGGCCGAGTATATTGCTTCCTCAAGTGCAGCAAAGGAAGCTGTTTGGATCAGGAAGTTCATTAGTGAACTTGGCATAGTCCCTAGCGTTGTGGATCCCATTGGTCTCTATTGTGATAACAATGGTGCTATCGCACAAGCTAAGGAGCCTAGATCTCACCAACGATCCAAACATATACTTAGGCGTTATCATCTCATTCGAGAGATAATAGATAGAGGAGATGTGAAAATATGTAGAGTACCTACACTTGACAATATTGCTGTCCCACTAACAAAGTCTCTTGCGCAGTAGAAGTATGCTGGCCATACTAGATCAATGGGCATACGGGGTATGCCTGATTGGCTCTAGTGCTAGTGGGAGATTGTTGGTGTAAGCCCTAGTGGCCAATACTTTTGGTACTTGTATCGAATTATTTATTAATAATAAAAGGCATTTTCTTTATTATGGTTGATTAATAAAGTCCCTGGAATAGATAGTCCGTTTAATGTATTAAGTATGACTTAATCATGAGAGCACATTAAACATAAGGACACTATTCTTAAAGTATCCGTAGTCGAGCTTTAGTGTGAAGTGGGATAACATTAAAGCATTAAGACTATTATGTTTGTAGACTGATGATCACATCTCATGGATCACGGATAAAGAGTTATCAAGTCTTAAACATAGGTATGAATATTAGGAGTAATATTTATACCGGATTGACCCGCTATGAGAATACTATATAGAAAGTTATGCAAAGTGTCATAAGTTATTCTCATGGTGATAATAGTGTATACCACTCTTCGACCTGAAACCACTATGGATCCTAGATGTAGAGTCAAGTGCTTTATTGTTTATCCAACATTGTCCGTAACTAGATAACCATAAAGACAGTTGATGGGTACTCCACAAAGCATGCTGAGGGACATGAGTGTCCTAGATGGAATTTGCCCATCCTGCGTAACAGGATAAATGTCTATGGGCCCAATATTGAACTGGACAAGGATGACACGGTCTATACCTTGTGTTCAATATAGACATAAGGGCAAAGGGGTAATTATACACATAATTATGATCACATGAGGTTTTGTCAGATCACATGACATTTTCGTGTCTTGGGTAGCAGTGATGTGTTGCTAGATACCGCTCACTGTTTATTATGTTAAATGCGTGATTTAATATAATTGCCAACGTCGCGAAAACCTACAGGGTCACACACAAAGGACCGATTGATGAGAGATAGAGTAATTAAGGAATACCATAATGTATGGTGCCCATAAGTAGAATACGAAATATGGTAAGGTACCAAATACTTAAGTGATTTTGGCATATTATGAGATATGGGCAAAATGCACTTAAGTGGGCTTTTTGGCTTGAAGCCCACACAAGTGGTTCTATAAATAGAACTCTTATGCAGAAGCATTGTATGGGAATACAACACAACTGAAGAGTTGGAATTTCGTATCTCTCTTTCTCTCACTCAAAGCCTTCATTCATAACAGCTAGCACTGCGATTGAAGGAATCCGTTCGTGTGGACTGATTAGAGACTTTGTCATCGTTTAACGTTCGTGATCGCCCCGTGGATTTGTATCCAAGGTTTTGATCGTTACAAGAGATCTGCACCAAAGGTTTGAATCGCCACAAGAGGTAACGATTCTATCACTGATCATACCCATTCGTAAGGATCACTAAATGGAGAAAATTTTAAATTCGGTTGCGCCTTGGATGGCAATTCTCCTTCAGTAAGGTACAACGTACTTAACTAGAATACGAAATATGGTAAGTGTAAGACCCCAATTTTGACCCTAAGATCCCTCATGCCATCTCATCATATGCATCGGCATTGGGATCACACCTTGGCATTCTCCTTACCCCTCATTCATTGGGTTTGCATTGAGAGAGATCACCAAGCACATTCGATTGTATCATACTTTGTTTTTCATTATTTACTAACTAAAATACCAAAAATATGTCAATGTATAGTTTAACTCTGTTGTAGGTAATATGCGTGCTCATATATGCTCCACCAAGCTCATATCTAGGGTTAAGACCCTCAATGCAAGGAGTTCGATCAAGAAATGGTTTACATTGGTTATAGGCATCATATATGGATCCCCATGATCTTCACATATAATTTTGATCAAGAAATCATCAAGAGTTTGGAGTTTATTTGCCTTGGAAACCCTAATTCATCTGGGTATCTTGTGTGACTTCTTCAACAAGTTTCCCACCATTTGATCAAATAATTCAAGGGGTACTTAATATTTCATCATCTTACACATATATGATCCTCCATGAGTCCCAAAAATCAAGAGAATGTAAAGCTAGCAAGATGGTTCATGGTGGTTGACCAGAGGACGTCAACTAGTCAAAACTGGGGTTCCTTAGACCCTATCTCCTACAATTTTTGTCATATGAAAATTATTCCAAGAGAAAAGTTACTAAAAATGACATTCGAAACAACTTTCATGTTGAAGTAATTATCTATTTTTGCTTGGAAAGTCATTTTTTATGGTGAACGATTATAGGTCATTTTGTTTGAACCCTAGTTTGGAGGTCAACTTCCCAAGACCATAACTTGCTCAATATATATGATATAAAAGCCATTCAAATTCCATGATCAAATTCAAGATGTCTACTTAAACATTTATGATTGGAGTAAGTTCAAATTCAACTTTAAAATGCATGTTCCAAGAGGAAACATTATATGTCATTTTGGGCCATTACCATTGAACAAGTGATTTTCCTCAACTTCTAAAATGAATAACTCCTTCATGCCAAATCCAAATGAGGTAAAATGTGTGACCAACTTGATTCCCGTGGGGAATGCCACCAAACTTTATGCCTGAAGGGTTTGCACCCACATTTGCTTCTGTGCCGGCATCTAGCCCAGTCATGTTTGTGCCATCTCTAGATGTTCATACCTTGCCTCATGTTGAGGACACCATCTACCATTCTGAGCCGTCTGAGGGCCCAGATGTTTACGAGAAAATGGATGAAATGAAGGATCAATTCCTTGAGTTGCACAAGAAGTTGAAGATGTTGAGAGGAAAGGACCTGTTTGTTAAGAGTGTTGCTGAACTCTGCTTGGTACCAAATGTGAAGATCCCAATGAAGTTCAAAGTCCCTAACTTTCAAAAGTATAAGGGAAATACTTTCCCGCTTAGCCACCTTGTTATGTATGCCAGAAAGATATCAACTCAAACTGATAATGATCAGTTATTGATTCACTAATTTCAAGACAGTTTGACTGGTGCTACTCTGAGATGGTATATGGGGCTAGATAGTGCAAGTGTTCGCATGTTCAACGATTTGGGTGAAGCTTTTGTGAAACAGTACAAGTATAATATGGACATGGCGCCTGATAGAGACCAACTGAGATCTATGTCTCAGAAGGACAAGGAGACATTCAAAGATTATACCCAAAGGTGGAGAGAGCTTGCCACTCAGATTAGTCCTCCATTGGAAGAGAAGGAGATGACGAAGATTTTCCTAAAGACCATGAGTTCGTTTTATTACGAACGTATGATTTCCAGTGCCTCAAGTGACTTTACCGAAATGGTAAACATGGGGATGAGGTTAGAGGAAGGAGTCCGTGAGGGACGTTTGTCTAAGGAAGAGGTGTCGTTCAGTAGGAAATATGGTAGCGGTTTTTCCAAGAAAAAGGAAGGGGAAACCAATGCAGTGTCTGTAGGGAGGCAGAGGAGGCCTCATGTCAGAAGAAACCCTCACCTGCGTCAGCATCAACATCAAGTTTCATCAGTAATTCCAGTGTTTTTAAATAATTCCAACAATCAATTAGTGCAAATTCAACAACAACGTCAACAACAACCGCAACAAAGAACCAACTACAACAACAAAAATAATCAACAACAAAACTTCGAGAGGAAGAAGGTCTCTTTTGACCCTATTCCTATGTCATACGCCAAACTCTACCCATCTTTGGTTCTCAAGAACCTACTTCAACCAAGAAATCCACCACAAATTCCCGAGCCACTTCCATGGTGGTATAAACTTGAACTCTGTTGTGCCTTTCATCAAGGAGCTCCCGACTATGATATTGAGAATTGTTACCCGTTGAAGTATGAGGTACATAAACTTGTGAAAAGTGGGATGGTGTTCTTTGAGGATCGTGCGCCGAATGCGAAAGCCAATTTGTTGCCCGCTCATGGTAAATCCTCTGTCAACATGGTAGATTGTTGTCCTGGAGAATATAAGGTTTATGATGTTCGCCATATCAGACAGTCTTTGGATGCAATTCATAGAGATATATGTTTTGTCAGTGAGTGTGAGCATGACCATGATGGTTGTGTGGTATACAGTGTGAACCCTCGAGGATGTGTCATTGTCAAGAGGGACATTCAAAGATTGATGGATGAAGGGCTTATCCAAGTTTGTCAGTCAAGGGAAGTAGATGATGTCAATGTAATAGTGCCAGTGTTTAAGACCCCTGAGCGGGTACTCATTCAATTTGATAGTAGCAGCAACAACAACGTCAACAAATCGGTATCCCCGTTAGTGATACAATTAGCGGGTTCCGTCCCGTATACATCCGATAAAGTTGTTCCTTACCAGTATAATGCTACAAAGATGAAGAATGGTCAAGAGGTTCCGTTGCCTACGACAAATTCTATTGTAAATATAGCTGATATCGCAAAGGTGACCCGTAGTGGTCGTATGTTTGGCCCAGTCTTTCCAAAAGATATAGAAGAAGCTACAGTCAGTAAGAAGGTGGATGTACCTGGAATAAACCCAGTTAATGCTCCCGTGTGTCAGTCTGGTGAAACCAGCAAGCTGAAGACTAACAATGATAATGAGGTACTGCGATTGATTAAGAAAAGTGAGTTCAATATGGTGGAGCAGCTACTCCAAACTCCTTCGAAGATTTAAGTGTTGTCTCTGCTAATGAATTCTGAAGCACACAGAGAAGCATTGCAAAGAGTGTTGGAGCAAGCCTACATTTAGCATAATGTTATTGTGGATCAATTTGACCACATTGTGGCTAACATTACGTCTTGTAACAATATGAGCTTTTATGATGAAGAACTTCCAGAGGAAGGCCGAAATCACAATCTGGAACTATATATATCAATGAATTGCAAGGAGGGTGCACTGTCAAATGTGCTAGTTGATACTGGTTCTTCTCTGAATGTACTCCCGAAATCAACTCTGTCTAGATTATCCTATCAAGGTGCCCCGATGAGGTATAGTGGCGTGATTGTCAAAGCGTTTGATGGTTCTCGAAAAACCGTCATTGATGAAGTGGACCTTCTAGTTAAGATAGGTCCGAGTGATTTTCATATTACTTTACAAGTAATGGATATCCACCCGGCCTATAGTTGTTTATTGGGAAGGCCATGGATTCATGAGGCTAGAGCTGTAACGTACACTCTGCACCAGAAGTTGAAATTCATGAAGAATGACAAGCTTGTCATCGTTGGTGGAGAGAAAGCGCTTTTGGTGAGCCATTTGTCATCTTTTACGTATGTTGAAGCTGAGGAGGGGGTTGGAACTCCATTCCAAGCCTTGTCTACTGCTGAAGTGAAGAAAACTGGGGCACCCATGTCTTCTTTTAAAGATGCTCAGAAAGCTATTGAGGCATGTAATACAAATCAGTGGGGCCGAATGGTAGAAGTTGCAGAGAACAAGAACCGGGTCGAATTGGGATTTCAGCAAGGATTGTTTAATGTCAGAGTTGAAGAAGTGCAACCGATATTCCGTAGCGGAGGGTTCATCCATGGGAATGAATAACACTCAACTGCCGTAATCGAGGGTGATGAAGATGAAGATTGCGCCAACTCTGTGACGCATGGAAAGACTTGAAACAATTGGGTTGTTGTTGATGCTCTTGTTATTGTCCATCGTTCTAAGTAATTTGTTTTTCATCATTTAAAAAAATTCCTTCTCCTATGCCCAAAGGAGAAGTGAACATTGTTAGGCATTTCTCAATTATCATCAATAAAATGCAATTCTATTCATCCACATCTACGATGTTTTATATTTACTTTTTGCTTTTCTGAAAATGGTAATCACAAAAAACATAAATAAATAATAATTGTCCATCTTCATAATATTTGGTCATAATTCACTTCTCTAAAATTAAAATATCAAATCATTATGCATGTTGGTTCCCAAACCCATTGAATACAATGATCCTACTCCCTCTCCAAATTTTGATTTCCCTGTGTTTGAGGATGAGGAAGAGATTGATGAAGAAGTATCTGATGAATTATCTCGTCTAATTGAGCATGAAGAAAAATCCATTCAGCTAGTCGAAGAGCAGATTGAGCTAGTCAACTTGGGTTCTGAAGATGATGTGAAAGAAGTCAAGATTGGGTCTCAACTATGTCCATAGGCTAAGAAGGGGTTGATTGATCTTCTCTGAGAGTATTCAGATGTGTTTGCTTTATCCTATCAAGACATGCCTGGTTTGGATTATGAGATTGTGGAGCATAGATTGTCGTTGAAGCCAGAATGCCCGCCAGTCAAGCAGAAGTTGAGGAGGACTTATCCGTATATGGTAGTAAAGATCAAAGAGGAAGTGAAAAAACAAATTGACGTCGGTTTTCTTGTTACCTCCGAATATCCGCAGTGGGTGGCCAATATTGTGCCTATTCCGAAGAAGGATGGAAAAGTCTGCATGTGCGTCGATTATAGAGATTTGAACAAATCTAGTCCGAAAATGATTTTCCTCTGCCATACATTGATATGTTGGTAGACAATACAACTAAATTCAAAGTGTTTTTGTTTATGGATGGATTTTTTTAATATAATCAGATCAAGATGGCACCTGAAGATATGGAGAAGACCACATTCATTACACCCTAGGGAACATTATGTTATAGAGTGATGCCTTTCGATTTAAAGAATGTTGATGCAATGTACCAGAGAGCTATGACCACTCTTTTTCATGATATGATGCATAAAGAGATCGAAGTCTAGGTTGATGATATGATTGCTAAATCAAGTGATGAAGAAGAACATGTTGAGCATTTGTTAAAGTTATTCCAACATTTGAGGAAGTACAAACTCCGCTTGAATCCCAATAAGTATACTTTTTGTGTTCGTTCAGGTAAGTTGCTAGGCTTCATTGTCAGTGAAAAGGGTATTGAAGTTGATCCTACCAAGGTCAAAGCAATACAAGAGACGCCTGCACCCAAAACTGAGAAGCAAGTTAGAGGTTTTTCTTGGCCGCTTGAATTATATCTCAAGATTTATATCACATATGACAGCCACATGTGCGCCTATATTCAAGCTTCTTCAGAAAGATCAGTCTTGTCATTACACCAAAGATGGCCAGAAAGCTTTTGGCAATATTAAAGAGTATCTGCTTAAGCCTCTGATTTTGTCTCCACCTATCGATGGAAGATCATTCATCATATATTTAACTGTTCTTTAAGAAAGTATGGGTTGTGTTCTTGGTCAGTGAAGCTAGCGGAAATATATCCGAACGTATCGCACACTCGAACATACAACAGAGTCACCATTGAACTTTATTTATCCCCAAAGGAAAGGGAAAACATCGATAAAACCTGGGGAAAAGAGATATGTTGGGTAAGTAAGTCGGTTATGCAAGGGGAAGGTATTAGCACCCCAAACATCCATGGTACTCCATGGGAACCGTTTTGATTGTTCTCGCTTGAATAGGTGTGATATCTAAGATTAATCGCAAAAGAATGGAGAAAGGAAAATAAATAGATAGAGTTCTCGGTGAGGATTAGGGCCCTCATGCCTACGTATCCTCATAGTGCAGTGAGGAATTCAAAGCTTCGTAGTTCAAGGAACTAGAGGCGGGAGGTGGAAAGAAGTGTGATCAAAGTATGGTTTGAACCAAAGAATAGTGTTTTGAGCTCCAACAAGGGGTGAAAAAATGAACCTAAGAGTAAATAAGTATGAACCAACAAGTGAGGGCCTACAACGTTGTATCACTGTACTGGAACAATCGAAAAAGAGAAGAATTAGGTATTTAGGTTAAGGGCCAAACAACTCTTGGTTCACAAGGAGGTACAAGATGAAGCACAAAGGTTTAGTGTATATGGCTCAAAGAATAAGGTATATCACATGAAGTGAATGAAGGTAGAATTTGAGTGTATCATGGAGATGAACAGGACGAAGTGACCAAAGTCACATAATTGAATATTATGTGATAAGTGATGGAAGAAGTATTGTTTGAAATCGAAAGGTGAAAGTGTATTGGAATCCATAAGAGAAATGAGGTTTCTACCATAGAGGGAAACAACTCTAACCGCTATGTGGACTAGCAAGCAACCACTATAGGGTGTTTAGCTAAAAAGAAGGAATTAAGTGTTTGGGTTAAGGGCCAAACAACTCTTGGTAGAAACGCGAACTATTCGTTAGGCGTCCTAAAAGTGTGTATATGGAATTCCAAAGAAAGTGTATTTTGATGTCAAAGAGACAGTATGTCACTAGGTGTACGATTTATGATCGAAGGTAGATAATGAATAGTGAAAGATATGAGTGGTGCCCTAAGGGGAAGGAGGAATAATTTGAAGTATGCTCGCCAAGGATTCACATCCTCGTGCCTACGTATTCTCATTATGCAATGAGAAAGTCAGAGCAATCGTAGTTCAGAACTACGAGAATAGAAAGAGACAGATATTTGTCTAAGCAACGGGGACTCACAAGACAAACACCTCGTCAAGGAAGGATTGTAGTACTAGAGTGCACGGAGTAGTGTATCACTTGCTGGGGAATCAACAATTCAAGATCAAATAAGGGTAGTATCTTGGATCCAAGAGAAGGATAAACTCTTAATCGAAGAGCAAAGTGGCGTCTTAGCCGAAGAAGAATGAATTAAATGTTTGGGTTACAGGCCAAACAACTCTCGATTGAGGAGGTGGACTGTTGTTATCGTCCTAAAAGGATAGACAAGGTGTCCAAGGAGAAGTACAATTGGTGTCAAAAAGATGGTATAATTGAATGAAAGAAGAACGATTGATTTATAAATGGATGAGGTAGATTGATAAATAAGATAGCTCGCGAAGAACTGGGTTCTCCTGCCTACGTATCCTTATAGTGCAATAAGTAAATCAAAGCTTTTGTAGTTAAGCCCACTAGGGCTAAAAACAAGATGATGGAGGCAAAAGAAATGGATTATTGAAATCATTGAATGAAAATGATTGAGAGATTTGAATAGAATAGAGAATGGATAGACTTGATAGTTACTGGATGAGAATCACACTGAAGTCTATGAGTAAAGGTGGATACAATAAGTAACAAGCCAAACGTCTCGCACCCAATGATATCCCGAATGAGTGTAGGAAAGCTCCAGTCTCATTCATTCTTTACCACTTAAGGCTCATGGCATGTAATTCTCGTCTTAACTTTCAAGTAGAGAGAGAAGAGTCTTTGTAGTTATTTCTTGAATTGAAGATGAAGACCTTATCAATTGTTCGATTCGAATTGCACTAAAGTCTATGATTAGAGGTGAATGCGATGAGCGCTGGGTCATACGTCCCATACCCAAAGATACTCAGAATGGGGGTAAGAATACTCCAGTCCCACTCCTTCTCTATTGCTTAAGGCTCGTATCGTACAACTTGATTCATGATTGATAAGTTGTTGAAGTAGTCCTTGCTTGTTGTATTGCTTTATGAAGAGAGAGAGACTTGTCAATCGTATGATTAGAATTGTGCTAAAGTCTTTGGATAAAGGTGAATACGATGAGCACTAGGTCATACGTCCCATACCCAAAGATACTCAAAATGGGGGTAGGAATACTCCAGTCCCAATCCTTCTCCATTACTTAAGGCTCGTTCCACACACTTCTAACTTTGATTTGACAAGCTTTTATAGTTTCCACGTTCGATGTGCTTGAATAATCCGTTGCATGGTATGACTGAGGATTCCTTGATTGATGATCATGACTTGAGGCCTTATGCTCCACAGTTTGGAAGAAAAGTCTTATTAAGTGACTAAGGGTCTTTTGGTCACTCATATTAGACTGTGGGATTATACAAGTTCAAATGATTTAATCAATCAAAATTGCTTTTGATCAATTTAATCATGGGTTTTATTTTGGTTATAGGGAATTATGTTAGTTCTATTCTACAAATTAGTAATTGTTAGAAACTATCCTAAGGGATCATGCATTGATTGATTAAAATTGATTGAAAATTCCAAGTTAGAAGCCCTAAGGGAGCATGTATGTATTGGTCAAAATATTGATTAAAAACCCTATGTATAAGTCCTAAGGGAACCCACAATTCTTAGGAAATGATTAAAGTTATATGTCAAATCCTATTTCTAATGGGATCATGCCATTCTATAACAAAATAAGCTCATAAGGGCAAATTGGTCATTTACAAAATATATCCAAAACATAAGTCTAATCAACCTAATTAGAACCTAAAATGGTAAAGTCCTAACAAATGATTTAACCTATTGTTGAAAATGATAGAATTCTAAATTTAATCAAAGGCTAATTATCCCTAACTAAAATCTAATCAAAAGTCCTAATTAAAATCCTAATGAAATCCTAATTAAAACCCTAATATCCTAAAATCAAGATTTAATTCCTAATTGTCAATTATAAACCTAATTAATCTAATATTAACCTAATATCAATCTAATATTAAAATGCAAAACAATTAAAAAATAAAAAAAAATGAGATTGGTAGGGAAGTGTGAATTGAACTGGAGGTGTAAAATGGAATTATCCTAATGGGCTGCAGACAAGCCCAACTCAGGTTTTTTTGGTCACAAGATGTAGGTTCCAAAAAAGAAATGGGGAGTAAAAATGGTAGATGGGCCATGTCTAAGCCCAGTGTCAATTCACTCATTTCCTAGGATGGTGTATGTTCAAAACGCAGTGTGAGACGACAGAAAGACTAATGGGCTTTGCTAAGCCCAATTTTCATTTCCTTCACCAGTCATTGGGGGTGTGCTAGCACGGTAGTGTGTGCAAAGGAGTTTTGGTGGGCCTGAACAAGCTAAGCCCAAATACTCATCCATGTTAACTTGTCCAAGTCAATAGGTTTGAACTGAACTTTATTGCATGTTAAACTCTCTTCCTTGGAATCACCGTCCGTCCGCCTTAGACCACCGCGCCGGCGGCTGTCGTCGGTGTTGGTGGTGGCCTAACCTAAATTGCCACCACCATCTAATGCACGAAGTCCTGCTGGACACGAATATGGTAATGAATTTGGGGAACGGTTGTTGGATTGATCGTATCGAACGAAAAGGTGGAGGAACCCTAGCCCCCATAAATCCAAATTAAATGGCCTTTGGCACGAATCGGTCTCTACCACCATAGGGATTGCACTCTCTGACCTAGATACTACACTCTGGTAAGCTTAAAGCAGGAAAACCTTACAAAAGAGAAACGACTTACCGGAGAAGGCGACCGAAAAATTCAACAGGCGAGTTCTTGAACTTGATTCGTCCTCTTCTTTTTCCTCTTTCTTCTTATTCTTATTCTTATGAACTTGAAAATTATGAGTTGAGATTGTTGTGGCTTAGCTCAAGCAGATTGAAGCTTCAATGTGAAGCTTCAATGGCTTCTAGGAATGAGAGCTTTGAGTAAGGTAAGCGAAGAGAGGTTGCAGTAGTGAGAGTGAAGTTTCGAGCAAATGCCAAGGGTGATTCAATGTGTATGATGAATTGATTACATAGAAGTGAGGTGTGGGAATTTGGTTGTTTGGATTCCGGTCTGGAGTTAGTTAGGGAAGGCTTGGAATTAGTTGGTGTTGACTCACTGAGTTAACTAAAAACTCAGTTAGCTAGGGAAATGCAAACTCAGTTAGTTTATGTTAGTTAATGTATGAATGACTTGAAACTTGAAACTGGCTATTCTAGGTTGTGGTTGAATTGCAGTCATGTGGAATTAGGTTGGTAACCTGCTTAGCATGTTGCAGGTTGTCATTTAAGTGGCTTTGGCCTTTCACTTTGATCCTTGACTGGCTGAACAGATGAGTATTATTTTTGCTTATGGTTTGATCAATGCCACACATGTTTATTCCCACTGCTTGTACTCATTCCTTTTGTTTGCTTCCTATAACCTTATTGGTTTTGCTGTAAAATTATTGCATAGCAGGGAATTCAATGGGCCAATGGTCACTGTCTGCTCTTACCATTCAGTGGCAAGTCATGTTCAAGTTTGGGTTTAGCTGTAACTGACAGTGGTGTCATTTTGATGCAGGCTTAGAACAAGGTTTTTCTTTGAGGTGTGTACTTCACTGCTGGTATGATGCACTACTGCTTCAGGTTCACACTTGGCTTTGCAATGCATATGGGTGAATTATGTTGAATCCTCCTTCCAGTTCAGCCTATGGTAAGTTGTTATGTCTGATATTTTATTGAACTGCAAAGTAACAACCATGTGTGCTTGAGTTGGAAATAGGTTAGCTTGGTATGGATTGGTTATGTTCTGGCTGTACAGGGTGATGCTTGTGAGCTTACGTTGTGATCTTGTGGCTTGCAGGTCATGTCTTGTTTCTACTGCCATGGCTAGTGGTTTTGCTACCAGGATTTATGGACCATCTTAAGTGGCAACATGTTTTGGTGTTATGTATTGGTACAAGTCAAGAAGGACCATTACAACAGGCTGGTTTTGGCTTTGGTCAAATGACTACTGCAGTAGGCTGGTTGGAAGCTTGGTTGAGTGTGTAAAGCTCATGTTGTTGTCTTGGCTGTTGCAGGATGCAGGACCAATGTATTGCCAATTGTACCTCACTTCCAAATTCCTGCATCATGGTCTTCCAACCCTATATGGTTTTGACTTGGTTGTCTACAAATTTTATGGCTAATGCAATTGATGCTCAACATGGTAACAAGTCTTGCCAATCCACTGCCTTGGTGTGGTCTTATTTGGATTATTGCAGCATGATGTGGTGCTGCATAGTGTACATGACACTAATGCTTTGATGGCCACTTTAGTAACAGGTGAGTAGGTTCATAGGCTCATTGGTATATTTATGCAGCATGCTGTTACTTAGGTTTTGGCTCAGCTGGTGCTTGGTGAGGCTTGGTGCTAATGTCCATTGCAGGGTCCTTTGCAAGTCCCTCATGACCTTGTTCAGTGGCAATAAAGCAAGGTAATGGTGTGCTGCAAAATGTTGAATGCCTTGCTGCAACAGCAGGGCCAGAACTGCAGTACCATGGATTCTCTAATAGTGAAATCGTGTACTCCCTTGGCTTGCGCTATTGTCTTTGGCTTGAGCAATGAATGGTGGATCGCAGGGGATAATGTTGTACTGTGTTAGAGCTTTTTGGACTTGGTTTGGGGCAGACCAAGACCAAGGGTTAGTGAGCCAAAACGTCAAGATAAGCATGGTGTACAAGAGACCATTTACTTGGAAATGAAGCAATCAAGAGAAAACACAACCAAACATGAAGATTAGGTAAAACATCAAAGCAAAAGGCTAGGATAAGTTTGGATGATCAAGAGCATGTGAGAGTTGACTTTGGTCAAAGTTGACCAAAAAGTTAACTATTGACCAAAGTCAACAAATGGTCCAAATTCAATTTTCTTTGTATTTTTTCTTGTAAATGGACATTACAAAGATGATTATGTGTGATTTTAGGGTTTGGGGATTTTGGGTTGACTTTGGTCAAATTTGACCAAAAAGACAATTGTTGACCAAAGTCAACAATTGGTCAAAATTGTCAAGACTTGTAACTTTTCATGTAAAATCAAATGTGATGGTTTAGAATGGTGTGAAAAGGATTGACATGGATTGACAAATGGTTTGAAATTGGTTTTCCAGTTGGTTTATTTTATGACTTGAATGCTTGACTTTGAAAAGAATATGACTTGACTGGTAGTATATATTATCATGGTTTATGAACAAAATTATGAATTGACGGCATAAGATTAAGGTTTGAATGAAACATCCATGAATCAATGGGCATGACTTGTAAGTAAATTGTGACACAAGAGGTTTGGTTGTTTGGATGACCAAGGCCAAAGATATACCAACATTCAAATGGACAACAATATGTCATTGAGATCAAGATGGATTAGACCAAGTACATTGATAATAGGTGAAAATTGGGTGTCATGGATGCAGAGTCAAGCTACCAAGTCCATCAGATCCATTATCTCCTTGATTAGGGTTTCCCCGAGGCTTACCCCTCAAGCAAGTCTTTTGAATTAAGCCATATGTTCCAACCATCGGTCTTCCAATGTGTGAGCCTGCATTAGGGTTTTGAAGCCCAAGACAAGGCCTGGGGAAGCTCCATGAGACCCAATCATCACACCTTGAGGAATTATGGTTTTGAAGACCCTAGAGGATGGTCTGGACAAATCCTTGTTAAATCCAAGCCTCTACCATCACAATTAGGGTTTCACATCCCCTATGCTTGATGGGACAATCAGACCAAGCTTTTGAAGCTTGATCTCCACACAAACCCTAGCTTCAAAAGCCCAAGGTTTTAAATCCATGATGATCCATTAGTGAAGGAATGATGCATATGAATGAATTATGAACGTATGCAAGTGATCCCCAAACCAAGTGGTTGGATGAATAATTAGGAAAAAGAGGAGGGCAAATTTTGGGGTACAACAACTTCCCCTATTTAATCTTCTTGGACCAGAATACAAGAATTACGAGAGCTTTTCAGGTATTCGAGGTGGAAGGGGATTAAATACCGACGTATCCAAAATTTGCTTGAACATGTGGTTGAAGTCATCCCAGGCTTTTGATATTTACATAAGGTATCACGACAGGGAACAAGATATATGTAGTGCATGATGTATGCTTTTCTTTTATGATGAATGTTTGTTTGTTTATTTGTCATTTGTGGGGATATGAGTCTTTATTATAATGGGAACTCTGACTCGTCCTCGAAGATTGGAAGATGATCACTATGGAATCCAGGTGTTGCCAATGCTGCTGTCAAGGAATCGTCTATCTGTTGAGGTACACTGAGATGCTAGAACCAACGCGGCATCCGGCTGATTGGATGTCACAAGTGTTCAACCAAAACCATTTTTGAGTCACCAATCATCTTTCAAGTTTATCGGGTCCTTATAGTAATGCAAAATGTTTCTCTTTAGTGTAGCTTTTATTATTCCCCGAAATTTTGAAGCATTATGGGAGTAAGATAAATAAATTATTTTGAATACAAAACACAAAAGAACAATATTTGATGGAATGAACTAAATTTTATTGATATGAAACTGTACATAACGACATATACAAAGATGCAGACACCCTTGATGAGGGTGTTACAAAAATTGAAAAATAAATGAAATGGCAATGGGAAATATTTTGTATATATTTTCTTCCATTGATTACGACATTTGCCTTAGTCTACTTATAGAATCTGAATTCCGAGACCTTGCTTCGGCTGACGGTGATTGGATCGGTCCTCAACCATCTGACATCTAGCTTATAACGTAATGGGCTTAAGGATCATACTCAATGCCTTTATCCCTAACTTTTGCCTGGACATTTTGATTCTTTTCGTCCACCGGGATGCTCCTTTTTGCCTAAGCCGCCCTTTCATGTTTTCGACTTAGCGAGCCTTATATTTGTTCCCTAACTTTTGCATGGACAATTCATTTTTTGGTCCATCGGGATAGCCATTTTTGCCTAGATCAATCTTGCGGATATTAATTTAGCGGATTCTATTATTTCTTTTTAGGCATAATATTTTTTGACTATGTCTGCATTCACTGGCGAGGGCAAGTCTTCCCCATCCTATGTTGTGAGGATTAGAGACCCACCTGAGAAGGCCTTCTTAATGACGGAAGGTCCCTCATAGTTGGGTGTCCATTTGCCTCGCGGGTCTGAGTGAATAACAGAATACATTTTGAGCACGAGTTCTCTGGCGCGGTACTCACGAGGGAGAACCTTCTTGTCAAAATCTCGTTTGAGACGTCTTTGGTACAGCTGACCGTGACAGACGACCATCAAACGCTTTTCTTCTATTAGATTCAGCTGGTCATACCGTGATTGAACCCATTCAGCTTCATCGAGGTCTGCCTCCATGATGACTCTGAGTGAAGGGATCTCAACTTCAATTGGTAGGACAACCTCCATCCCATATACCGATGAGTATGGAGTTTCCCTAGTGGATGGGCGGATCGAGGTTCTGTAACCATGCAGAGCGAAGGGTAACATCTCATGCCAGTCCTTGTATGTCTTGACCATCTTCTAGACGATTCTCTTGATATTCTTATTAGCTGCTTCTACGGTGTCGTTCATCTTGGGCCGGTATGGTGAGGAATTGTGGTGCTCGATCTTAAATTCTTCGCACAACTCTTTCATCATATTGTTGTTGAGGTTACTGGCGTTGTTAGTGATGATCTTGCTAGGTATCCCATAGCGGCAGATTATCTCTTTCTTGATAAACCGGGTAACCACTTGTCGAGTGACATTAGCATATGAAGTAGCTTCGACCCATTTCGTGAAGTAGTCGATGGCGACTAGGATGAATCGATGTCCATTGGAAGCTTTAGGCTCTATCATCCCAATCATATCGATGCCCCACATAGAAAAGGGCCATGGAGAAGTCAGAACGTTCAACGGAGTTGGTGGCACAAAGATCTTGTCACCATATATCTGACGCTTGTGACATCTTTTAACAAAGTTGTAACAATCAACCTCCATTGTCGTCCACTAATACTTAGTCCGAAGGATCTTCTTGGCCATAGCAGGACCCTTTGCATGTACACCCTCGCAACCTTCATGTATGGACTTTATGATCGTACTAGCTTCGTGTCTATCCACGCATCTGAGCAGTACATAATCATAATTCCTCTTGTATAACACGTCACCATTTAGGAAGAACTTGGAAGAGAGTCTTCTCAGAGCCTTCTTATCGGTAATGGATATACCCTCGGGATATTCTCGTTTCTCTAAAAATGTCTTTATGTCGTAGAACCAAGGTTTATCATCAGGATCGGCCTCAGTTGCTAGACAATGTGCCGGTTCATCTAAGTGGTCAATATGGATGGATGGTGCTTCATTCTTCCATTTACTTTGAACATAGATGCCAACGTGGCTATAACATCTGCTAACTGATTTTCTTCCCTAGAAATATGGTGAAAAGAGATTTCATCAAAGTAGGGTATCAGTTTTCTGATATGCTCTTTGTAAGGTATCAACTTGCTATCCTGAGTCTCCCAATCACCTTTCACCTGACTGATTACCAGAGCTAAATCACCGTATACCTCAAGAATCTTGATCCTTAAGTAGATTGTCGCCTCTAAATCATAGATATATGCTTCATATTCTGCCATGTTGTTGTTGCAGTCAAAACACAATCTAGCGGTAAATGGAAGGTGGAAGCCAGTCGGAGAAGTGATAACCACACCTATGCCATGGCCTCGAGCATTGGAAGCAGCATCGAACACGAGCGTCCATCGTGATCCTGGTTCGGGGCCTTCCTCAGGGCTTGCTTTGAAGCCTGGCATAGTGAAGTCTATGATAAACATGATGTCCTCGTCCGTAAAGTCAGACCTCAATGGTTGATAACCTTCGATAGGTAGGTGAGCCAGGTAGTCAGACATAATACTCCCTTTTACCGCTTTCTGAGTCACATACTGAATATCATACTCGGTCAACAACATTTTCCACCGGGCAATTCTACAAGTAACAATAGGCTTTTCGAAGATATACTTTATCGGATCCATTTTGGATATCAATAAAGTGGTGTGGCAAATCATATATTGTCTCAGGCGTCGAGAAGCCCAAGTCAAATCACAACAAGTTTTCTCTAAAAGTGAGTATCGGGTATCACATTCAGTGAATTTCTTGCTGAGATAGTAGATAACATGTTCTTTCTTGCCTGTGTCCTCATGTTGACCCAAAACGCAACCCATAGATTCATCGAGCACTGTAAGGTACATAATGAGAGGCCTACCAGGAACCGGTGGTATCAAGATTGGTGGTTCTTGCAAGTACTTTTTTATTTTATCGAATGCCGCTTGGCAATCGTCGTTCCACACAACCGATTGGTTCTTTCTCAACAGTTTGAATATCGGTTCGCAGGTAGCTGTTAAATGTGATATGAATCTAGAGATGTAATTAAGTCGGCCAAGGAAGCCTCATACTTCTTTTTCTGTTCCGGGAGCTGGCATTTCTTGGATGGCTTGAACTTTGTCGGGATCAACCTCAATACCTTTCGGATTGACTATGAAACCAAGGAGTTTACTGGATCGGACCCCAAAAGTACATTTAGCCGGATTTAGTTGCAGCTTAAACTTTCGGAGTCTGACGGACAATTTCCTCAGGTTCACCAAGTGATCTTCTTCAGTTCTGGATTTGGCAATCATGCCGTCCACATAAACCTCAATCTCTTCATGAATCATGTCGTGGAAGAGGGTTACCATGGCACGTTGATATGTTGCCCCTACATTCTTCAGGCCGAATTGCATGACTTTGTAGCAGTAAGTTCCCCACGGTGTGATGAAAGTTGTCTTCTCCATATCTTCTGGCGACATCTTTATCTGATTGTACCCGGAGAACCCATCCATGAAAGAAAAGACGGAAAATTGAGCTGTATTATCAACTAAAACATCAATATGAGGCAAAGGTAAGTCATCCTTTGGACTTGCTCTATTGAGGTCTCAATAGTCTACACACATTCTGACTTTACCATCTTTTTTTAGAACTAGAACGATATTAGCAACCCACTGTGGATACTCAGAAATGGCCAAAAAGCCAGCGTCAAGCTGCTTCTTAACCTCTTCTTTGATCTTGAGTTCCATGCTGGGTCTGGTCCTTCTGAGCTTTTGTTTGACTGGAGGACATTCAAGTTTGAATGGAAAGTGATGTTCAACAATGTTGGTGTCTAACCGTGGCATATCTTGATACGACCAAGCGAAGACGTCAACATATTAACGCAATAACTCTACCAACTCGGAGTGCACATGCTTGGCAAGAGATGCCCCAACTTTTACTTCTCTTTTATCAGTTTCAGAACCTAAGTTAATGGCATCCACTGGTTATTTGTACGGCTGGATCTCTTTCTCTTCGTGCTCAAGGAGCCATGCTAGTTCAGCTGGTAATTCACAATCTTCCTCACAGTCGTCTTCAGCTTGGTTGATTGGAAATCCAGATTTACAATTGATTTTAGCCATGTTGTAATCAATAGTTTTGTTTGCTCTGCATATGATGAGCTTATTTTAGTATGCTTTTTTGAGAAAAGTGGAAAAAGAAAAAGAAATCTTTCGCCATTTCGTTCTTTTTAGTGAAAAAGGAAAATAACTGAAAGAAAAGGGAACACAAGTTTTTCATGCAAAAAGTACTTTTTATTTATTCACATAATACTTTTAAAAATCGAGGCCCTTACAAGCTATCCTCTCGTCTCAAGCGAGGACGAGGGATTGAGAAAACAAAATGCATTACATTTTTTTCCGAGTACACTATGGGAATCACGGTGGTCGTCCAATTGGGAAGCTTGAACCCTGGAGGACATCTGCGTATGAGGTTGGGCGCCCCTGGTTTGCTACCACTGGACTCTCCAGTATCTTCCACAGTATGCTCATTTTGATAGTCGGTGCTACTGAATTTGACCGGGTTGAACTGCTTTTTCTTCGGGCATGCCTTGCATGCTGCTGGGTGATAAGTGATACCAAACCTGTCACATTTCTCTGCCATATTGACAACCTTACCCCAACCGGGAAGTGGACCTTTCTCCAATGTCTGCTTGGCACTCTTCACTGAGGATAGGATGGTAGCGGAAGATTGGTTATGATTGGCGGTAGCGGAACTGACTTCTTCGAACTCTAAATAGTGGAGCAGAACTTCAACAATCCCTTCATCTGTTTCGACATATCTGAAAGAGGAGAGTTTGCTAACCAACAGATCTTCTTCACCAAACACAATTACCAGCTTATCATCAATCAAGTACTTAAACTTTTGGTGCAATGTAGAGGTGACTGCCCCAACGACATGAATCCATGGTCTGCCCAACAAACAATTGTAAGCTAGGTTGATATCCACGACTTGGAACCATCAGGAACCATCGAAAGCTACCTTCGGGAACCATCGAAAGCTCGAACGATCAGTGTGTTGGTCCTCATCTCGGGCCCCTTAAACTGCAACTGGCTTAATGTAGATTTTGGCAATACATTAAGCGAAGAACTAGTGTCAACGAGGACTCGAGATAGAAGAGAGTCAGTGAACATGACCGAAATATGTAGTGCTTTGTTGTGGGCATTTCCCTCAGGAGGTAACTCTGCTTCATTAAATACCAGATACCTAGTGGCAGTGATATTAGCAACCACGTCGTCATATTGATCGACCATGATATCCTGCATCACATGAGAGGCATTTATAACTGATGCGTGCTTTTCGCAAGTATACGAACACGTCAGAGTAATATAAAAGATTGTCGAATCCACAGAGACCAAGTGTCAATCTATCGTTATCTATTGTTATGGTGTTTATCAAAGGTAATCAAAATAGGGGTTTTTAGAGTGTGCAATGAAAAGTAAAGTGTTGAATAAAGTTCAATTAATAAAGACAGGCTCGAATGTAATTCACATAATCAATTAATAATCCAAGTACTTTCTAATAGAACTACTTATGGACAGTGTTTCCTACTTTGAAAAGAACCAATTTAACAGGAACTGTCGCTTTCGCGTATTCATAACCGAGTTGTACTCCCTAATCAAACCCTCTTATTGTCACTTATAAAAAGGCGCGTAATGCGCTAGAGTAGTAAACCTATTTTTAAGAAATATAGTATCTTGACTAAGTTGAAAAGTATTTTAACCTGAATTTCTTAACCAAAAGAGGTTCTCACGAACCAGACTCTAAACTTATAAGCGCGTCCGAAAATAGTTTTAAAATCTCTTTTCTTCCTAAGTTAAAAACTCCTAATGAACTAAACAAAGCGCTTTCACTGTTTCTGAAATAGTTAAAAACAATTAAGTTTAAATAGACGTTGGATGACTTTCGATCTTACCCAACGAAAATTAAGTGCGGGAAAACTTAAGTTGACAGTCAAAATAGCCCTTAAATGTTTCTACGAACAATTGTACGAATTATCGGTTCAATTACAATCCTTACATTCTAACCTTATAGGTTTAGTTAGACATGGTAAAGTGAAGGTGCATTTAATTTAAATAAAAGTAGTGCGAGTGCGGAAAGTAAATAAAAGTAGTGCGGGTGCGGAAAGTAAATAAAGTAAAGCGAGTGCGGGAAATAAATAAAGTAAAGCGAGTGCGAGAAATAAATAAAGTAAAGCGGGTGCGAAAAATAAATAAAGTAAAGCGAGTGCGAGAAATAAATAAAGTAAAGCGAGTGCGAGAAATAAATAAGATAAAGACAGTGCGGGAAAGTAAAGTAGATAAAGGTAAAGCAATAAAAACCTGCTCCAATCGGAGGGTTGAATAAAATGAGAAGCGGAAATGAAAATGGTGGCAGGATTAACTTCCTTCCAAAGTGCTCCAAACTCGATTACAGACTCGATCACATACTTGATTACACAATTGTGGTAACACCCCAATGCGAAGTGATTACCACTTTAAAATACTGAATATATGCCTAAGTGAAACTAAGTTTGCTCTAAGTTTGCATCTGCTCTAAGTTTAGATGATTAAACAAATGAAAACGAGTCTGTATTTATAGGTAAGTAAAATGATGGAAATGACAAGGATGCCCTTCAGTTTGAAATTGGGAGGGAAAACTTTTCCTCTTGTGGCGTCCGCCATAAGGCCAAATTGTGGCGCCTTAGTGGAAGTAGTGGGGAACGTGGCAGTTGAGGGAAGTTGAGCTGTGACATGTCATGGCTGGTCCTATGGCGCCAGCCACAGTGGGAGCCACAAGTGCAAAATGATGAATTTTAGTCTTTTTAGCTCATTTTCACTCATTTTCTCGATCGGGGCTCTGATTAAAGTAAAAACCTGAAAACAAAGAGAAACATAGTAATAACACAATAAAATAACAATAAAACCACTAAAATGCATGCGAAATCGGAGTCGAAAATACGGTAAATTTTAGTGTCATCAAACTCTCCCACACTTAAACCCTTGCTTGTCCTCAAGCAAAACACTAAAAAGCTCATAGAAGAAGAATAGGTGTCAACGAGTGATTCGGGCTAGAAAGATTTCTAAGTTCAAGTTGGGATGCAGTGATAGGTACTAACAGAGTGAACTAAGGGTATCATGATGACACTTATCCGTAAACACGGATATAAACTCCATTCCTATATTAACCAACCCATATTATCCCACAATACCTAGGCCTGCCTCTTCATCTCTTTTTGTGTCCTTTTCATTCAGGCGCAATCACATTAAGCCCGTTATTCGTACATGCTTCATAGCAGAGTGACCTGTTAGTGATTATGATCCAAACACGGGGTTCCTGGCACATAAATATATGTAAACCCTTTTATTTGACCCAACTGCAGTTGTGGGGGATCAGATCGTAATCCGCCCTACCGAGTTCAGCGCCAGATGTAATAACCCAATTTTAGTAATTATTTCTTATATTATTATTATTATATTTTATTTTATTTATTTGGAGTGTTAATTAATTAATTGGTTGTGAGGTAGTATAATAATCGATTATATTAATTAATTTGGTGTGTTAATTAATTATTTAGTGGATATGAGATATAATGAATAATTGAATTAATTAACTTGGTATGCATATTGTGTTAGTTAATTTAATTGAACTAAATAGAGATATTTAAATATTAGGTCTTATTGGGCCTATTAATTAAATTAAAGGTATCACTCTTTAAGCCCAAAAATAATACTAGTATATAAGAGGTGAGGAGAGTGAGGAGTAAGATTATTTGGATCATTTGACGGCAATAGAGAAAAAGAAGAGGAAAAGTAAGGAGAAGAGGGGAAGAACAAGAGAGGAGCTAGGGTTTCCAGAAAATTGAAGAGGTAAGGGGGGAATCCTTATTATTATGGGTTAGTATGACCGGGTCAATGGGTAGATGTATGTTTAGGTTAAAATCCCTAATTTTGTATGGTTGTTTGAAGTTGTTAGGTTTGATGAGTATTCTTGATTTGTGGTGATTTGATTGTGTTAAACTGCAAATTAACGTTATATACTTAGAGTAGTGTATGAGTCATAATTTTCTGAATGTTTGGCTTTTTACGGAATCGAAATCGAAGGTCCGAAAGTCCTCCAACGATGAAAAACGCAGAAAATTATGCATTTTGTTTTGTGTTAACGTAGGAATAGCATTCTGTTTTTGCGTTAACCGGTTAACCAAAGGCGTTAACCGGTTAACGCTGTTGAAAATCTGCTAGGAATTTCTTTCTGTTACGCGTTAACCGGTTATCCATATGCGTTAACCGGTTAACACTATTGAAGATTGCCAGGGAGTGCGTTTTGGTTCGCGTTACCCGGTTACCCATATGCGTTAACCGGTTAGCACTGTTTGAAAAGTGAAAAATGGAGATTTAAATGCTGTATTCGTTTTGGAATGAAATTTGTGTGTGCATATTTGATAATTAGCCTATATTTGTGAATGATATATTGTTATGAATGTGTATATGTACCATTGATGGATAATTCATAGAGTTGAATTATGGTGATATGTGGAATGTTAAGATGGTAGAGATGATCTTAATTACATATGTGTTGGTATTTGTACATTCATTCATGGCATTGGTCGGCTTCATTATGGAAGCGGTGAAACTGTGGGTTCACATAGACGTTGATCCTTAATTGGAAATAGGCGTAGCATACGTTGATCCTTAATTGGAAATAGGCGTAGTAGTGGCTTGGATTCTAGATATTGAATCGGAAAGCGGTGAAACTGTGGGTTCACATAGACGTTGATCCTTAATTGGAAATAGGCGTAGCATACGTTGATCCTTAATTGGAAATAGGCGTAGTAGTGGCTTGGATTTTAGATATTGAATCGGAAAGCGGTGAAACTGTGGGTTCACATAGACGTTGTCCTTAATTGGAAATAGGCGTAGCATACGTTGATCCTTAATTGGAAATAGGCGTAGTAGTGGCTTTGATCTTGTCCGGATCGGAAGAGTGGCTTGGATTCTAGATATTGAATCGGAAAGCGGTGAAACTTTGGGTTCACGTTGAGGTACCACATGCATAGAGTCACATATCTTGCATTGAGTCACATTAGAGTTATGTGATAATTGAGTGTATGCATTATTGTGATTGTGATGTGTGTATGAGATATGGTAATTGAATTTGGTGATGTTTGAGTACATAACTTGGCAAAATATGTGATTATGTGATAATTGTAGTTATGTGTATTTTTGGGAATATAGTATTGGATTTTAATATTGTACTCCTTGGGTTTTGATGGATGTTTGAAACATGAGAAATAAATGATGAATATTATTTACATGGTTATACGAAGTGTGATGAATTCCTTTAATTGTTGATTTAATCATTGTGCCTTATTATACTTCTTCATAATGATTTGAATTCTCACCCTTTCTGTTTGAATGTTACCTTTACATGGGTATCACGCAGATACTCAGGAGTAGTATTGCTGAAGTAAGTGGAAGGTAGCTCATTTGAGATTAGCCGGAGAGTTTCCGTATTTTAGTTTGAAGACTAGGTAATGAGTCAATGCTCTGGTCATGTAACACTGGGTAGATTAGTAGTATTGAACTCATATCTTATTTGGATACGTATTATGTTATTACTTGTGAACATGTTTGATTGCAATTGTTGTTTGAGATGCCATAGTGCCAAATATTCTGGATATGGTTTTATTTTATCTTGAGGAGATTATTGAGAGATGATCATGGTATGGGACATGGATCATTTTATGAAATACATGAGTATTTGTTATTTTCCGCTGCGAACGCATATTCTTGAATATTCATGATAATTGAAATGTGTTATTTTAAATGACCAGGTGTATTGTGTATTGATGATGAATGATGTTTGGTTTTTGAAAGCTTTTAGTTTTTGAAAACGTCGATGTGATGCCCTTTTGTTTATATGAGTTCTTATTTACTCCGATTATATGTTAAGTATTTTGGGGTAGAAAAAGGGGTGTTACATTAGTGGTATCAGAGCCTGGTTGGTCCGTCCGGCCAGGTTGTTTAGTTATGTTTGTTCCCGAGTATGCGACATGTGTGTGAGAACACTGTCGATGCTTGTTTTATTTTCCATTTGCAGGTTGGGAATGAGATAAGTGGGGGAGAAGCGTCTGCAAGAGTGCAGTGTTGGCTAGTTAACCTATTTGGAGAATGTTGTGCTTTTCCTGAACCCGAAGAGAGGTCGAATTCGAGGATGGGGTTGGTTAGAAGTTAATTGGGGGTATATCAACTATTTCGAGAAGACGATTATTTTTCCTAAGGTTGGTGCTAAGGAAGATTGGTTTGTGTCTGCTAAGCAAGTTGATGAATCGGTGCAAGATGGTGCCGAGTTGTTTATGTTGTTGGCAACTTTGGATATTCGTGAGAAGAGGACGATTGAAGAATTGCCAATAGTTTGTGAGTTTTAGTTGAGTGAAGTAAGTTTTCTTGAACATGTGATTTCGAGTGGTGGTATTGCTGTGGATCCTACGAAGATTGAAGTTGTATCTCAATGGGAAGCTCCTAAGTCTGTTGCTGAGATTAGAAGTTTCCTTGGTTTGGCTGGTTATTATAGGAAGTTCATTGGAGGATTTTCTAAGTTGTCGTTACCATTGACGCAGTTGAATAGGAAAGGTCAAGCTTTCATTTGGACTTCGCAGTGTGAAGCGAATTTTCAAGAGCTTAAGAGAAGATTGACTACGACTCCTATTTTGATTTTACCGGATCCGTTAGAAACTTTCGTTGTGTATTGTGATGCTTCTTTGTTGGGTCTATGAGGTGTTTTGATGCAAAAAGGGCATGTGGTAGCTTATGCTTCAAGGCAACTTAAAGTTCATGAGAGGAATTATCCTACGCATGATTTAGAGTTGGAAGCCGTTGTGTTTGTGTTGAAGCTTTGGAGACATTATTTGTTTGGATCGAGATTTGATGTGTTTAGTGATCACAAGAGTTTGAAGTACTTGTTCGATCAGAAAGAATTGAATATGAGGCAAAGGAGATGGTTGGAATTCTTGAAAGATTATGATTTTGGTTTGAATTATCATCCTGGAAAGGCGAATGTTATAGCCGATGCATTGAGTAGGAAGTCATTGCACATGTCTATGTTGATGATTCGAGAGTTTGAATTGTTGGAGCAATTTAGAGATTTGAGTTTGGTTTGTGAAGCGACGCCTTCGTGTGTTAAGCTTGGTATGTTGAAGCTTACGTGTGGCATTATTGACGAGATTAGAGAAGGTCAGAAGTCAGATTTGAAATTAGTCGATGTTACGACATTGATTAATCAAGGCAAAGGTGGTGACTTTCGGATTGATGAGAATGGTATCATGAGGTGTCGTGATCGAGTTTGTGTTCCGGACGTTGCGGATTAGAGAAAGAGGATTCTTGAGGAAGGGCATAGAATGTAAGAACAAATATAGTTCTACAACAGATTCCAAGATTTTGATGATAACAAAGGATGAAACCAAAAATGGCACTCTAACAAAAAGTTCTAAAATGTGCAGGACTCTAAACAAGAAGAAAGGAATCTGATCACGTCATCAGATACAGAAACAAATCAGATACAAATTACCAGAAGATCAGAAGCATCTGAAGTAGAAACGCGCTCTAGAAGCTCTGACTCTGAGCAACAACATATCAGAATATCAGAAGCATCTGAAGAAGAAGCGCGCTCTAGAAGCTCTAACTCTGAGCAACGGTATATCAGAATTCCAGAAGTTCTCAATGTCATCTGAAGACAACATCAGAATTCTAAAGGGATCAGAACTCTCAGAAGCTCTGAAGCCATATCTCAAGATCTCAGATTAAGAGAGTAACGCAGACACTGATAATGGATTTCCTTATCCAGAAAGAATAACGGCAACTTCAACTTCAAATGGAAAGAACCATATTTGGAAAGAAGTTATTCAGGGAGACAAACTTGTTTTGGCAAGAAACAATGAAGTAGTGGCATTTAACTCTCATCAAGACTAAATCTCTGCCATCACTACAAACGGTCGTTTTTCACCTCTATATAAAGAACGGTGAACCTCATTGAGAGATACACCTGAACGCACAGAATTACTCTACTCTCTCTCTAATCTTTCACGAGCTTTTGCTCATAACGTGAAATCTCTTATCTGCTCTAATTGTTGTAATACTTGCTTTATCCTAGAAGCACTCTAGATTACAAATTCTGTTTTTACCTCAATTGTTTATTTCCTCAAGTGACTCTGCGCAGTCTGTATACTTGAGAGGACTAAGAGATCTTTCTCTTAGACGTTGGTTGTAATAATCTTTCAAGATTAGTGGATTAAGTCCTTGTTGAAGGCGAAATCACCTTGGCCGGGTGGACTGGAGTAACTTTGTGTTATAAGCGAACCAGTATAAAATCCTGTGTGATTTTATTCTGCAAAAACGCTTATTTTCCAAAACAATTCAAACCCCCCTTTCTTGTTTTTCTCATCTTCAATTGGTATCAGAGCTTCGGCTCTGTTATTGATTTTCCAATCAAACACTTAACCGTGTAGAGAGATCCAGAACGAGAAAAACTATGGCCCAGACAAACGAAAGAGACAGTTACAATGCTACACCTCCTGTCTTTGATGGAGAGAAATTCGATTACTTGAAAGATAGAATTGAAAGTTTCTTTCTAGGCTATGACGTTGACCTCTGGGACATTGTCACAGATGGATACACACCTCCTGTAACTAATGCTGGAGTTGAAGTTCCCAGAAGTAAGATGACAGGGGATCAGAAGCGGGTATTCAAGAATCATCACAAAGCCAGAACGATACTTCTCAATGCCATATCCTATAATGAGTATGAAAAAATCACCAACAGGGAAACAGCTAAAGATATACTTGATTCTCTAAAGATGACTCATGAAGGAAACTCTCAAGTCAAAGAAACAAAGGCTCTGGCTCTAATCCAGAAGTATGAAGCCTTCAAAATGGAGGATGACGAAGCCATAGAGGTAATGTTCTCTAGATTCCAAACTCTTATTGCAGGTCTCAAAGTTCTAGACAAAGGATACACAACTGCAGACCACGTCAAAAAGATAGTCAGAAGCTTGCCAAAGAAGTGGAGACCCATGGTCACTGCTCTGAAGATGTCAAAGGATCTGAACAACATCAGTCTTGAAGAGCTTGTCAGTTCCCTTAGAAGCCATGAGATAGAACTAGAGGAAGATGAGCCTCAGAAGAAGAACAAGTCTGTAGCATTAAAGTCCAGATCTGAAAGACGCAAATCTGACAGAAACAAAGCATTCCAGGCCGAAACAGAAGATGCGGATGACTCTGAACAGGAAGATTCTGATGATGAAGAAGAATTGTCCCTCCTGATCAGAAGAGTTAAACAACTATGGAAAAAGAGGAACAACAACTTCAGAAGACCAAGATCCAGAGGGGATCGATCAGAATCAACCTCAAAAGGTAAAACTAACAAAGATGTTACTTGTTATGAATGTAAAGAAACATGTCACTACAGGAATGAATGCCCCAAGCTAAAGAAAGACATCTCCAGAAAAGAAAGCTTCAAGAAAATTTCCCTCAGAACCAAGAAGGGATTAATGGCTACCTGGGATGATAGTGAATATGACTCATCAGAATCTGACGCTGATGAACAGGCCAATGTGGCGTTCATGGCCACCACATCCAGGAACAGTTCAGATGAAGAATCTGAATCAGAAGAGGTATTCACTGAACTCTCTCGATCTGATTTAGAATCATGCTTGTCTGAAACTCTTAACTCATATCAGAAACTAAAACAAAAATTTAAAGCAATAAAAGGCTGTCTTGAAGAAAAATTTGAAGAATATGGCAAACTTGAGATGACAATTCTAGAACTCAAAGATGAAAACAAAGTTTTAACATCACTAAAAGATGCAGCAAAGAAAAATTGCTTAAAACTAGAAGAAGCGTTATCTCAAGCGCCACAAACTTCAAATACGATAATTTATAAATACGAAAAAGCCTTTCAAAAGTTTCTGAAAAATGGGATAGGAAGGAGTGTAATGACATCCATGATTTATGGAGTCAGTCAGAACAATAGAAAAGGAATTGGGTATGATCCTAAGGAAGATAAAACTTCTACTAGTGACCAACTTAAATCTCCATTTTCATATCACTATACACACACGCAAGAGCAAAAATTTGAAAATGCTAGAAAACCCAAAGTGATAAGAAACTCTGGGAAAACTAATCAGAAAGGACCCAAGAGACTCTGGGTACCAAAAGATAAGATTGTTTATGTTGCAGATATCTTATGCAGCAAAGTTCAAACACCAGTCATGGTACCTGGACTCTGGATGCTCGCGACACATGACGGGAAGAAAGTCTATGTTCCAAAGCCTGGAACTTAAAGACGCTAGATTCGTAGGCTTCAGAGGAGATCAGAAAGGAAGGATCAGAGGCTCCGGAACTATTGGTAATGGTACTCTTCCCTCTATATCTGATGTCCTTTACGTAGAAGGATTAATGCATAATCAGTTATCCATAAGTCAATTAAGTGATAACGGTTATGATGTGATCTTTAATCAAAAAACATGTAAAGCCATAAATCAAAACAATGGTTCTGTCCTATTCACAGGCAAGAGGAAAAACAATATTTACAAAATTAATCTCTCTGATTTAAAAGAACAAAATGTGAAATGTCTGATGTCTGTTCACGAAGAGCAATGGGTATGGCATAGACGCTTGGGCCACATTAGCATGAGGAAACTATCTCAGCTAAATAAACTCGAGTTAGTCAGAGGCCTACCTAAACTGAAGTTCTCTTCAGATGCTCCATGTGAAGCATGTCAGAAAGGGAAATTTTCAAAAACTTCTTTCAAAAAGAAAACTATTGTTACTACCTCTAAGCCTCTGGAACTTCTTCACATTGATTTATTTGGTCCTGTGAAAACAGCATCAGTCAATGGAAAGAAGTACGGACTAGTCATTGTCGATGATTTCAGTCACTGGACATGGGTGAAATTCCTTAAACACAAGAGTGAGTCTTACTCTGTATTCACTAGTTTCTGCTCCAAAGTGCAAAAAGAATTTGACTCTAAAATTATCAAAGTCAGAAGTGATCATGGTGGGGAATTCGAAAATAGATCCTTTGAGGAATTATTTGACTCTAATGGAATATCCCATGATTTCTCCTGCCCTAGAACTCCACAACAAAATGGAGTTGTAGAGAGGAAGAATAGGACACTCCAAGAGATGGCCAGAACTATGATCAACGAAACTAATGTGGCTAAGCACTTTTGGGTCGAAGCTGTAAATACAGCGTGTTACATTCAGAATAGAATCTCCATAAGACCTATTCTGGAAAAGACTCCCTATGAACTATGTAAAGGAAGAAAACCAAACATTTCATATTTTCATCCATTTGGATGTTCTTGCTTTATTTTAAACACTAAAGAACATCTGAACAAGTTTGATTCCAAAGCACAAAAAGGTATTATGTTAGGATACTCAGAACGCTCTAAAGGCTACAGAGTATACAATACAGAAACCAAAATTGTGGAAGAATCAATTCATGTCAGATTTGACGATAAGCTTGACCCTGAAAAGTCAAAGCTTGTTGAAAATTTTGCAGATTTAGAAATCACTCTTGCAGGATCTGACAAAGCTCCAGAAGCAACTGCCATTCAGAATTCTGAGGAAATTAATCTTCCACTAATCCCCAAGAAAGCTAAAAGTCACCTCAACGTATCTGAAGAATTGATTCTGGGCAACAAGGACGAACCTGTCAGAACCAAATCTACATTCAGGACTTCTGAAGAGACTCCTCTGGGACTAGTGTCTCTGATCGAGCCTACGTCCTGTGATGAAGCACTTCAAGATAACGATTGGGTCAAGCCATGCAAGAAGAATTAGATCAATTCACAAAGAATGATGTTTGGGATCTTGTTCCCAAGCCCAGAGGCACTCACGTTATCGGAACCAGATGGGTATTCAGAAACAAGCTGAACGAGAAAGGAGAAGTCGTCAGAAACAAAGCTCGACTGGTAGCTCAAGGTTACAGTCAACAAGAAGGTATTGACTACAATGAAACCTTTGCTCCAGTCGCAAGGTTAGAATATATTCGTCTTCTTGTATCTTTCGCTATAAACCATTCTATTAAATTATATCAAATGGATGTCAAGAGCGCATTCCTTAATGGTTATATATCAGAAGAAGTGTATGTCAACCAACCTCCAGGTTTTGAAAATTCAAATTTTCCAGAACATGTTTTTAAACTTAAAAAATCTTTATATGGACTTAAACAAGCCCCCAGAGCTTGGTATGAACGTTTAAGTAACTTTCTTCTGGAACACAATTTTATCAGAGGGAAAGTTGACTCCACACTCTTCTGTAAGAACCTTAACAATGATCTCATGATATGCCAGATATACGTTGATGATATTATTTTTGGTTCAGCTAACGCCTCTATTTGTCAAGAATTCTCTGAGTTAATGCAGGCAGAATTTGAAATGAGCTTAATGCAAGAACTAAAGTTCTTTCTAGGAATTCAAATTAACCAAACTTCAGAAGTCACGTACGTTCATCAAAGCAAATACATAAAAGATGTTCTGAAGAAATTTGACATGGCTGAATGCAACTCTGCAAAGACTCCCATGCATCCAACATGCATTCTTGAAAAGGAAGATGTCAGTAAAAAGGTTTGTCAGAAGCTCTATCGTGGTATGATAGGCTCCCTTCTCTATCTGACTGATACTCGACCTGATATTCTCTTTAGTGTCTGTCTATGTGCCAGATTCCAATCAGATCCTAGAGAAACTCACTTAACAGCAGTTAAGAGAATTTTCAAATATCTGAAAGGAACTCCTAACCTGGGCCTGATGTATGAGAAAACATCAGAGTATAGACTTTCGGGTTACTGTGATGCAGATTACGCAGGAGATAGATTGGAACGAAAAAGCACATCTGGAAATTGTCAGCTCCTAGGAAACAATCTGATATCCTGGGCCAGCAAAAGACAGTCAACTATCGCTCTATCAACTGCAGAAGCTGAATACATCTCAACATCACTGTGCACAACTCAGATGCTCTGGATGAAGAATCAGTTAGAAGATCTGCAAATCTTCGAGAGTAACATTCCTATCTTTTGTGATAATACTGCTGCTATTTGTTTAAGTAAGAATCCCATTCTACACTCCAGAGCTAAGCACATTGAAATAAAACATCATTTTATCAGAGACTATGTTCAGAAAGGGATAGTAACATTGAAGTTCATTGATACAGATCATCAATGGGTAGATATATTTACTAAGCCTTTAGCTGAAGATAGATTTCTCTTTATCTTAGAAAATCTGAACATTCAAAACTGGCCTGAATAAAATGTGCCTCTGAAGTCGTAAAATGAAACTCTGACATAAACAAATAAGATTATGCATCTGACTATGATACTTCTACCTAGTTAAGAAGCTATCTGAGTTAGAAATCTCCAGGAACCATTCGTTTGGTATTTCTGAAGATCAGATAAAGCAAACACGTGGAGTGACTTGCGTCTAACCTTGGAACTTCTAGACGGCTGTCTAGCAGTAATCAAGGAACAGACTCTTGAGATCTCCTCGAGCAGTGTGCATACTGTTGGGATTAGACATTCATTAATGAGCCATAATCATTTCTCCCTCTAAACGTGCTAACTTGTTTTTTGGGCTAACTCTGATTTGCGTGTCGTTTTGCATGCGTTTCTTTTGGGTATTTAAACACTCCTCTCCCACTTCACACATACTTCACTCTCACTCACTTGTTCAAACCTAGCTCTCTCAGGCATTTCTGCAAACAGTTCATCCTCATCTCAGTTCTTCATCAACAATGGATTCTCAACAACAATCTGTATTCAACTTTTCTCAACAAATGAACTCCAGCAACGCAGCTCAAAGCACAAGTAATCCTACTCCCACCGTTACAGGCGTAACTGCAACACCAGTGTACAAGGAGCCTCACATCCTTGACCGTGAGCCTCATATTAATCTTGCAACTCCTTTCGAGAAACTGGACGTGCTGTATGAATCCCTGGTGGATTTTAACAACATGAAGAGAAATGGAGTAGATCTCACTGAAGAACTTCATCAACAAGGTTGGGGAAACTATTTTCAACGCCTCTACGGTCCAGTTTACCCATATCTTATTAAGGAATTCTGGAGGTTTGCTGATGCTGACGATCATTTCATCGTCTCCTACGTTTCGGGTGTAAAAATTGTGATTACTGAAAAGTCAATCGCTGCCTTGCTGAACATGGAGAAAGCTGGAGGAAGAAGAATTTACAACATAAATCCCAGGGCGAAATACATTGCTCATGAAATCAACCCCACAATCTTCAAACTCAACACAGAAGGCAATCCCTCAAAGAACAAGGAACTACATCAGAATCTCCGGGTGTGGCTCAAAATAATTCTGGAAACTATTCATCATCGCCCAACATCAAACTCATCAGATTACATCAATACAGATCAGAAATGTATTCTGTATTGTATTCATAAAGGTCTGAAGCTTTGCCTCCTAGCGCTCCTCTTCAAATACCTCAGAGATTCTGTACGGGAAACCAGGAATAACATGAAACCCAGAACCTACATTCCTCTGGGAAGACTCCTCTCAGATGTGCTGATAGAAAATGGTCTCGTGGACCATCTGATTAAACACAAACTCATGGAAGACTTCGCAATAGAAACTGGAAGGCCTCTGAACTCCAGGAATCTGAAGAGCATGGGGATTCTGGAGAAGATTCACGTTAAACCTACTCTGGATAATTCTTGGGAAGCTTTAAAAGATCAGAGGGATAATCCAAATGGTATATGCAAGTTCTACAGGGATGAACCCAAAGAAGCAATTCTCCACTATCTTCAACGTCTGAAGGATGAAGGAGTGGACATCTCAGATTTCAGATTGAGCGATCTGCCAGAATCAGCTCCAGACTTCGTGAGGTTTAAAAGAGGTCCATCTGAGAAGGCATCCAAGGCGAAGAAAGCGAAGCTAGGGGAAACTTCTGAATCAAGACCTCCAGCACCTCTGCAAGAGTCTTCTGGTAAGTCTGCCTCTACTGCTCCCTCTATACAGCAAGTTGCTTCTTCTACTCCTCTACCAACACCCATCTACACCACATCTGAAACCCCTCCTTCAACAACCAGAACCTCTCAACCACTACCAAAATTCAATCTTGCCAACACCTCATTACCACTATCTGAAGCTGAAGAAATGAATCAAACCACTTCCTCATCCTCAGCCCTAGAATCACCTCCCTATTTTGTCATTTCTTCTGACAAAGAACCCTCTGACCCCGCTTCTCCCACTCTAGCCCAACTCCAAACTCTAAACCATAATTCACAACAACCACAACAATCTCCACCTGGACCTGAAGTAACTTCACCACCCACAGAACAACCAACCGTCACTACATCTGAAATTCAACCCTCTGACATTTCCCCTCCAAACACTTCCGCTGAACCTCCAACTCTCAACCTAAGCCCTCCAAACTCTCCACCCCAACCATCTGAACCAGAACATTCCCTGCCAACCCTAGAGGAAGCAATTATGCTGTTTGCAGGAGCATCAGTTGAAAAGGTCAAGTCTCTGACCATCAACTCTGGTATTAGTGATGATCCTGACTCTGTTAGGACACACTGGAACAGAGTCATTAGCTGGATGACATCTGAGGCCTTTAAACTGAAGCACATCTCTGAGCAAGTCAGAAACGACTTCATCAGAGACGCTGAGGCAAGACTACAGGAGCGCTTGGCCAGAGAAGCTGAAGAAGAAGCCAGAAGGATAGAAGAATAAAGAGCAAGACAAGAAGAACTTCAAAGAGTATGGGAAGCTGAAGCCAAAGCTCTAGCTGTCGCTGCTGCTGAAGCTGAAGCAAAGGCTGCTGCTGAAGCTAAAGCAAAGGCTGTTGCTGAAGCTGAAGCTAAAGCCGCTGAAGAACAGAATGCTCTGACTCAGGGGGAGTCATCTACCTTTGCCCCTCTGGTTCTCAAGACCCTTGAAGAGCTTCAGAAAGAGCAGAAGGAAGTCCGAGCCAGATTGGATCAACAGGACTCAGTCAACGCCAACATTCAGAACCTGCTGACTCAACTGCTTCAGAGAATGCCTCCTCCTCCCAACCCTTAGGCACTTAGGATTTTTTGCTTGTTGTTTTTTTGCTTGTCTTTGTCTCTGATGTTTCTTTTCCCTTATCTGGATCTATATATATATATATATATATATATATATATATATATATATATATATATATATATATATATATATTTCTTCCTGTTTTTTTTATGTCTTTTTTATTATGACAAAAAGGGGGAGAAATCAAATAGCTCTGATGAAAAATTGCCTAAAGCCTTAAGCACTCTGCAAACATATTATTCTATAAAATAAATCTATCTAATACTTGACTTAAGAAATTGCAGAAAGGTATCGAGAAACTTCATTGCTTGGAAGCTCTGGTAAGAACTTCTGAACTCCCTAGCCTATCTCAGGGGGAGCTCACTTCTATCTGATATGATAAACTCTTAATTTTTGAATGTTTCATCTGACATTTGAGTTTGTTTTGTCATCATCAAAAAGGGGGTGATTGTAAGAACAAAAATAGTTCTACAACAGATTCCAAGATTTTGATGATAACAAAGGATGAAACCAAAAATGGCACTATAACGAAAAGTTCTAAAATGTGCAGGACTCTAAACAAGAAGAAAGGAATCTGATCACGTCATCAGATACAGAATCAAATCAGATACAAATTACCAGAAGATCAGAAGCATCTGAAGTAGAAACGCGCTCTAGAAGCTCTGACTCTGAGCAACAGCATATCAGAATATCAGAAGCATCTGAAGAAGAAGCGCGCTCTAGAAGCTCTGACTCTGAGCAACGGTATATCAGAATTCCAGAAGTTCTCAATGTCATCTGAAGACAACATCAGAATTCTAAAGGGATCAGAACTCTCAGAAGCTCTGAAGCCATATCTTAAGATCTCAGATTAAGAGAGTAACGCAGACACTGATAATGGATTTCCTTATCCAGAAAGAATAACGGCAACTTCAACTTCAAATGGAAAGAACTATATTTGGAAAGAAGTTATTCAGGGAGACAAACTTGTTTTGGCAAGAAACAATGAAGTATTGGCATTTAACTCTCATCAAGACTAAATCTCTGCCATCACTACAAACGGTCGTTTTTCACCTCTATATAAAGAACGGTGAACCTCATTGAGAGATACACCTGAACGCACAGAATTACTCTACTCTCTCTCTAATCTTTCACGAGCTTTTGCTCATAACGTGAAATCTCTTATCTGCTCTAATTGTTGTAATACTTGCTTTATCCTAGAAGCACTCTAGATTACAAATTCTATTTTTACCTCAATTGTTTATTTCCTCAAGTGACTCTGCGCAGTCTGTATACTTGAGAGGACTAAGAGATCTTTCTCTTAGACGTTGGTTGTAATAATCTTTCAAGATTAGTGGATTAAGTCCTTGTTGAAGGCGAAATCACCTTGGCCGGGTGGACTGGAGTAGCTTTGTGTTATAAGCAAACCAGTATAAAATCCTGTGTGATTTTATTTTGCAAAAACGCTTATTTTCCAAAACAATTCAAACCCCCCTTTCTTGTTTTTCTCATCTTCATAGAAGTGGTCTGAGTATTCACCCTGGTGCTACTAAAATGTATCAAGACTTGAGAAAGATGTTTTGGTGGAAAGTTATGAAGAAGGATGTAGCGGAATTTGTGTATTCATGTTTGACTTGTCAAAAGTCAAAGACTGAACATCAAAAGCTGTCTGGTTTGATGCAATCATTATCTATTCCCGAGTGGAAGTGGGATAGTATCTCTATGGATTTTGTTTCGGGTTTGCCTAGAACATCGAGTAATTGTGAGGCGATTTGGGTCGTTGTGGATAGGTTGACGAAATGTGCTCATTTTATTCCGATGAGGATGGATTATTCGATGGAGAGACTTGCTAACTTGTACATCGAAAGGATTGTGTGGTTGCATGGTATTCCGTCGAGCATTGTTTCGGATAGAGATCCGAGGTTCACTTCGAGATTTTGGGAAGGTTTGCAAAGTGCTTTGGGTACGAAGTTACGTTTGAGTTCGGCATATCATCCGCAAACTGATGGTCAAATGGAGAGGACTATTCAGTCACTTGAAGATCTTTTGAGGTCTTGTGTTTTGGAACAAGGAGGAAATTGGGATAGTTTCTTGCCTTTGATCGAGTTTATGTATAACAACAATTTCCATTCGAGTATTGGAATGGCACCTTTTGAGGCTTTATATGGTAGAAGGTGTAGAACTCCTTTATGTTGGTACGAATCGGGAGAGAGTGTTGTGGTTGGACCCGAGTTGATTCAAGAGACTACGGATAAGATTAAGATGATTCAGGAGAAGATGAAGGCTTCTCAGAGTCGTCAAAAGAGTTATCATGATAAGAGGAGGAAAGCTCTTGAGTTTGAGAAAGATGAGCATGTGTTCCTTCGAGTTACGCCAATAACGGGTGTTGGTAGAGCTTTGAAGTCGCGTAAGTTAGCGCCGCGTTTCATTGGTCCTTATCAGATTTCCGAGAGGATAGGTGAAGTGGCATATCGGATTGCATTACCACCATCACTTTCTAATCTTCATGATGTGTTCCATGTGTCTCAATTGAGGAGGTACATTGCGGATCCATCGCATGTTGTTCCATTAGATGATGTTCAAGTGTGGGATAATGTAACGATTGATAAATCACCTATGCGAATTGAGGATCGAGAAGTGAAGAAGTTTTGTGGTAAGGAGATTGCCTTGGTGAAAGTGATATGGGGCGGAGTCGCCAATGGCAATATTACTTGGGAACTCGAGGATAAGATGAAGGAATCGTATCCGGAGTTGTTCGTTTGAGGTATTTTCGAGGCCGAATATCTTTTAAGTGGGGGAGAGTTGTAACAACCCAATTTTAGTAATTATTTCTTATATTATTATTATTATATTTTATTTTATTTATTTGGAGTGTTAATTAATTAATTGGTTGTGAGGTAGTATAATAATCGATTATATTAATTAATTTGGTGTGTTAATTAATTATTTAGTGGATATGAGATATAATGAATAATTGAATTAATTAACTTGGTATGCATATTGTGTTAGTTAATTTAATTGAACTAAATAGAGATATTTAAATATTAGGTCTTATTGGGCCTATTAATTAAATTAGAGGTATCACTCTTTAAGCCCAAAAACAATACTAGTATATAAGAGGTGAGGAGAGTGAGGAGTAAGATTATTTGGATCATTTGACGGTAATAGAGAAAGAGAAGAGGAAAAGTAAGGAGAAGAGGGGAAGAACAAGAGAGGAGCTAGGGTTTCCAGAAAATTGAAGAGGTAAGGGGGGAATCCTTATTATTATGGGTTAGTATGACCGGGTCAATGGGTAGATGTATGTTTAGGTTAAAATCTCTAATTTTGTATGGTTGTTTGAAATTGTTAGGTTTGATGACTATTCTTGATTTGTGGTGATTTGATTGTGTTAAACTGCAAATTAACGTCATATACTTAGAGTAGTGTATGAGTCATAATTTTCTGAACGTTTGGCTTTTTACGGAATCGAAATCGGAGGTCCGAAAGTCCTCCAACGATGAAAAACGCAGAAAATTATGCATTTTGTTTTGTGTTAACGCAGGAATAGCATTCTGTTTTTGCGTTAACCGGTTAACCAAAGGCGTTAACCGGTTAACGCTGTTGAAAATCTGATAGGAATTTCTTTCTGTTACGCGTTAACCTGGTTACCCATATGCGTTAACCGGTTAACACTATTGAAAATTGCCAGGGAGTGCGTTTTGGTTCGCGTTAACCGGTTACCCATATGCATTAACCGGTTAACACTGTTTGAAAAGTGAAAAATGGAGATTTAAATGATGTATTTGTTTTGGAATGAAATCTGTGTGTGCATATTTGATAATTAGCCTATATTTGTGAATGATATATTGTTATGAATGTGTATATGTACCATTGATGGATAATTCATAGAGTTGAATTATGGTGATATGTGGAATGTTAAGATGGTAGAGATGATCTTAATTGCACATGTGTTGGTATTTGTACATTCATTCATGGCATTGGTCGGCTTCATTGTGGATGCGGTGAAACTGTGGGTTCATATAGACGTTGATCCTTAATTGGAAATAGGCATAGCATACGTTGATCCTTAATTAGAAATAGGCGTAGTAGTGGCTTGGATTCTAGATATTGAATCGGAAAGCGGTGAAATTGTGGGTTCACATAGACGTTGATCCTTAATTGGAAATAGGCGTAGCATACGTTGATCCTTAATTGGAAATAGGCGTAGTAGTGGCTTGGATTCTAGATATTGAATCGGAAAGCGGTGAAACTGTGGGTTCACATAGACGTTGATCCTTAATTGGAAATAGGCGTAGCATACGTTGATCCTTAATTGGAAATAGGCGTAGTAGTGGCTTTGATCTTGTCCAGATCGGAAGCGTGGCTTGGATTCTAGATATTGAATCGGAAAGCGGTGAAACGTTGGGTTCACATTGAGGTACCGCATGCATAGAGTCACATGTCTTGCATTGAGTCACATTAGAGTTATGTGATAATTGAGTGTATGCATTATTGTGATTGTGATGTGTGTATGAGATATGGTAATTGAATTTGGTGATGTTTGAGTACATAACTTGGCAAAATATGTGATTATGTGATAATTGTAGTTATGTGTATTTTTGGGAATATAGTATTGGATTTTAATATTGTACTCCTTGGGTTTTGATGGATGTTTGAAACATGTGAAATAAATGTTGATGAATATTATTTACATGGTTATACGAAGTGTGATGAATTCCTTTAATTGTTGATTTAATCATTGTGCCTTGAAATTCTGGTATAGTCAGAGTTCAGATGTTCTACACGAAGTCATGACATCTGATCCAACATTGTTACTAATATAGTAAGACAATTATAACAATTAGAGTCTAGTACTCATATGCACTCAGTCACAGATGTCAAGACATCTGCTAATATACCACCATGGAAAGAAGAACATCCAGTTTTATCCATCTAGTGCAAAGACACAGTAGAAATCAAACATAGCCCTTATGTTTATTGATCCTGCCCAGTTATCAAAATGATGACACAACATTGATTTGAACATCACCTGTCCCAGCATTACAGATGGGTGAACTGTAACAGACCAACCAGTCTATCAGTATCAGCAGTCAATGATGAATGTCATAACATTCTATTTTGCATTCAGACTGCAGGCTATGTGTTAGGTTTGTTATTCCCTTCATAAACAGACTCAAAACAGACTGAGTTATAACAAACAAAATATAGTGTGCAGAAGGTAAAAACACCAGTAATTGTTAACCTAGTTCGGTACAATGTTACCTACTCTGGGGGCATACCAAGCCAGGAAGAAGATCAACTATTAGCAGTATTAATTCAGAGTTAAACTCCCCGGTTTACAACTCTTCACTTAATCCCTACCCAATGCAATCTATACCTAGGCACTCCTAGATAGAAACCTCCAGTTTCCATTCCTATCATTACAAGTACCATGTAATGTTTAAACAACTTGAACTTGCTTCACAGCTTCGTTCAAGAACATAACCAGTCTTGCCTACAGGCTTTGAGTTAAAAATAATCTCATGCTTTCAAGCACTGAGAAACAGCTGGTAACCTTCCCATAGGTTGGGAGGTTTACCTCACACACACACCTCTAATTTTTACATTGTTTGAGGCTTACAAAACTTAGGTTACAATCTACTATTTATAACCTAATCACCCAACTGGATTTGGGCCTTCATAAATCGCAACAAATCTTCTTCTTTGCTGTTACAGAGCTGGCAGAAATCTTCTGCTCCAATCATGGTCTTCAATCTTTTATTTCCTAAAAGATCTCCATATTTGGGAACTGTATATTCACCAAATATATTACCAAATCTTCTGATTGAATCTTCAAGATCTTCACATACGAGATAGGATATTCACCAGATCTCCTAATTAATCACAAACCAAACCAGAATTAACTGATTCAGTTTGATACACATGTGAGATGTCACAGTCCCGATGTCGTGACATCTTACATGACATGTTGGTCCAGATGTTGAACTTCCTCAACCCAACATATTAAAACAACAAAGGTGATTACATATTATTTGTTTTACAAAATTAATGCCAATCTTAAGGTACTAACAATCTCCCCCTTTGGCAAATTTTAGCTAAAACAAATAACCCAATATGGGTCTGCACTTCCTCTTTGTCCTTGACAGCCCCAATGCCACCACCACTGTTGGTGTACATGAGGAAGAAGATGTACAAGGATCAGCTCCACCATAGCCCTTCCCCTCAGCAGTAGGGCTTCCTGAAGAATATGTAATGCTGAGTACATATGTAATGTAACTCAGATCACAAGACACAACTGTCTTCTTAACTCAGATCACAAGACACAACTGATATACCCAGTTAGTGACTTTTGTGTCTGAATCCATCTTCTCCTTGCTACCAGATATTGCTTGCTTCTGGTGCATCCTCAGGACAATGTATTTCTCCCCCTTTTTAGCTAAACATTTGTATATGACACCTTCACAAAACCAGATCCAGGAGCAGTACGCCCAGATTTTAACAAACCCCATGGTTGGTCAAGAGGAGTGCTGAAACTTCCTTTAAATAGGCCAGACCATGCTTAAGAATTAACGGTAAGAGTAAATGCTTGGTCAAGATTCATATATATTTGCTGAGAATCAGTCAAAGAATCACCACCAATATCCCAGACAATCTTTGAATACCTTTTACAGCTCTTGACTGTTTCCAGAAACAGCAGTTCCAAGATTATTCCATAAATGTTGTCAGACACGTTACAAGCTATGTCTTAACATTTGATACTGCTTTTGTTTGCATTCTCCATATATTCTCCCTGTCACCATTCCCTAAGACCACTTCTCACCTCCAATGATAGCTTGACATCTGGCACCACACATCCATATTTCCTTATATAACTTCCAATAGGAACATAGGATATCTTATGTTAAGACATCACATATGACATCTTGTGAATACTCTGTCCTTTTTGTTCACAAGGCAAACTAGCAGCACTTAAACCACACACCAGTAGTTTAATCACCAGCAGAAGCAGAAAACAAATACTAGCTATGGCTACTAGTAATACACACATGCACAAGGGTACTTTTCCTCCCCCTAAATTTGTGCAACAATCAGAATTACTAGTTATGGATGTAACTAGTTGTCGCGGCGGGATTTTTCACGAGATTAAGTATTGATTGAACTTAACCCGTTTGAAAAATATTTTAAATGCAAGAGTCGCCACCGTCTTTTATTTTATCCAAAAAAGGAAGGGAAAAATAACGATAAATCCCTTTAGAGTTACGGGTTCGGGGGTTGGTTATGCAAAGGGAAGGTATTAGCACCCTCTACATCTGTGGTACTCCACAGGAACCTTTTTGCTTATGTTTATGTGAATGCTTTGCTTTTTTTGCTTTGATCGTTTGATTGGGGAGATGAGAAAAGAACTTGATTTTATTGTTTTTGGACTCGATAAAGTCGTAGACTTCATGCCTACGTATCTCTAAGGCGCAATGGAGAAATCAGAATCCACGTAGTTCTCCCAAAAGAAAAGGGGAAAGTCTGTTTTGTTGATTTTATATTGGCGTGTCTTGCCATCTCTTGCTCGACCTAGGCGGGAGGCTTCGAGACTGACACGTCCTTTTGAAAATGTTTTTGAACTGAAAAGCCAAAGCTGACAAAAGATTTGAATGAGCCTAAACCCTGAAACAATACATAAATGGGCTCATTATAAGGAAGCCCAAGAGTAAGCTTGTGAGTGTGTGAAAAGGGTTTCTTAAACGGCGACCGTTGGAATCGCATCGGGTTTCTCTTTTTTGGATTTTTCGATTTTTTAACATAAAACGTGAACAATACAATTAAACACACAATACAGAACATAAAAAATGCGAGAAAGTAAATTATTACAACACAGTTAGCTATGAATAGTTAGTATTACGAATAGTTAGTGGAGTTAATCAAGCTGAAACTTGTGTGAAGAGGATGAACTTCTGATCGTCCAAATGATCGACCGAAAGCTGGAAACCGTCACCGACGCAGTGCTGGCTGCCTTCGTGAGTACCTGACTTCAACGTCGCTTTTGATCGGTGAAACGACGCCGGAATGAAATGAACCTTGGATATTTGTGACCTGGACTCAACGAACTTCAAAGATATGAAATCGGTTTTGTGTTTCGGTGAATAATCGGGACGATTTTGGGTTACCGAAAATGAAGAACAAGTGAAATACGGTAATGCTTTTGGAAAAATATTTCTTTTCAATTCTCTGTTTCTCTCACCACCCGATTTTTCCTTACTGATCCACCTTTCCTTTTCTTTTCTTACTAACAACATCTATATATATATATATTTAGATTACTTAAACAATAGGAAACCTAAAAAATATCTAACATAAATTAATAATATATATTTAGATTACTTAAACAATAGGAAACCTAAAAAAATATCTAACATAAATTAATAATATAATTTATATATTATATAATAATAATAATAATAAACTAATATAATATTAATCCTAATTAAATAAACTAATTAACAACTAAACACAATTAATATTAAGCACAAATAATATTAAACGGCACACGATTAAAATACGATAAAATCGAGCGACACGAACGCGATAAATACGATGACAATTTGCACAGCAAAACAGACAAATTGATAAAACCAATAAACCAGTAAACCGGTAAACCAGTAAAATCAACAACACGACTCAAACAGACTCGATTAAATCACACGGCACAACACGTAATTAAATAAACAACCCTAGGCAATAATAAAATCAACACGACATCACGAAAACACTGACAAACACAATCACAAATAATCGGACAATACGAAAACTCTAATATATTCGAAATACAGTCAAAATACCGACAAACAAACAATTAAATAGATAAAAATACACAAAACCTAATCGAAGCGATGCCACGCACAAAAGAGATAAGCGAGATAAATACGAGGCAACGATATCGGCCAGGTTTTGCTAAAACAACGAAATACAACACGGTAAGCAACGAAAACACACAAAACCTAATCAAACCAGTTGTCACGCGAAGTTTAAGAAATTGAGATGAATACGAGACAACGAGATTAATCAAGATGTGGTCAACAAAGCCAAAGTCAAATTTTGGGGTGCGACACTAGTAAGACACACAAATGCACAATGCACCAGGGTACTTCTTCTCCCCCTAAATCTGTGCATTCATAAAAAATAGCTACTGAAAACTCCAGCACCTGTACCAGCCAGACTGTCATACTGACATCTGCTTCCATATTTCCTTATGACTGTAAGTTTCAGAAGGAAATAACAGTTTTGTCCAAGGCAATGTCATGACATCCGGTCAGACATTCTTCTGCTCACTCAGCCTTGACACACACCACATCATCCCACTAACTAACAAGGTGCAATAGCTTATTATCTGAGAACACATAGACCACAAGCTTGATGATTACTTGCAGTGCAAAGACAGAACTCCCCCTGTCATGAACAACCAACTCTCCTCTTGAAACTTGGAGATGAACATATCCAACACCCCAAGGTTGGTCCTTTACAAACTTCCTGATTCAAGGAGAACCCAGACCACTTGATGAATGGAAAACATAAGACGCATCTTCATGTCTTCAAGAGCACGCCCTCTGTTCAACCTTCTTGGATGAACACATCCACACTCTGTGACAATCTCTCTTCTAACCAGAACAGAAAATAACATAACACCATCTGATATTCTTCAGATATCACTGAATCACAAGCTTGATCCACAAGAAACCAGACACAAACCTTAGCTCTCTCTCTAAATTTCGCTCAGTCTTGGTTGTGCTTTCAAACAGGTTTTCTAAGTCCCTTTTTATAGAGGCATTGGACATCTTGAAAACCCTCAATATATTTTCCAATCAAATCTTTATAACAGCTGTAAAGATCATCCTGGAAAATAAACAAATCTGGTTGAATACCCTGATAGAATGCGCCAGCTAGCCGTATCTTCAATCAACCAATGATTGCCATTAATTATGCAATCACAAAACACCAAACATTCACACTGAATGTTCTGTGTACAGGATGTCATGACATCGGGAAAAATCCTGCATAATCCAGTTTCCTTTTATAGCAGGTACAGCCATATCAGTTACCATGATAATGAGTATGTCACCTGAAACAATCCTGCAGCATATGTCTTCCATATAAGCTCCAGCAGGTACAACCAATATCAGAAGCCTTAGCATTGTAAGTGGCATTCTGAAACAATCCTGCTTGCATATGTTCTTCAACTCCAGCAACAAGCTCCAAGAGATGACTAGAAAACACCTCCTTTTGTCTTTAACTTACTACTTTTCTGCTCAAAAGTAACTTGTCTCAGACTATCTTCAAGAATAATCAGTTGCCATATGTAGATTATCTTGAATCTTCGAACTCACTTCAGAGATAGACCAATTGCCACTGGTTGATTACCTCCTTCATGAATCCTCATATGAAAAAGTGAAATGCCATTCTTTTGACCTCTCCACGTTTATCAAACTTCTCCCAAAGACATTCTGACCTTCCAAGTGCGACTTGAACTTCAAGCTTTTTGAAGTATCCAATCTACAACCCTGTAGGCCTTTCTATCTCAAGTTGATGTGCCACTTCACCAACTAAGATTCTGAAGTTGAACCAAATGTCATAACATTGTGTTTTGACATCTAGCTGTTGAATTCAACTCCTTCTTCTGCCACTTGAAAGAACTTCCTCCCTTCACAGAACAAGAGTTCAATGTTCTCATAGACTTGATTGTGGAACCAAGTTTGAGTAAACATCCTCCATCCTGCAGGTTTGCAGTTAAGTCATCCAAGCTCACACCTTGATGAATCCCTGCTTCTTCTCCAAAGACATCAGACACTCTGATGCATGAGTCTTCAGAAGGACCAGTTAGAAACTATCCCTTCAGCTATACCAAGGATTCCACTTCCTAAAGCAAAGTTGTTTCCATGATGTCAAGACTGCTGCCACTTGTTCTTGACTCCATAGTGTGCATTAGCTAATGCACTTCCTTACCTAGATCAGAAGTAAACTGATCCAAGTAACCACCATCAGGACTATGATGTTTTCTTCTTCTTGTACACACCAAGGCTGAACATGTTTCTTGCCAGGAAACCTTTTCAGAGATCACATGCTTTTGCTGCCACCAAAGTGATAGATCATAAACCAATGTACTATCCTTCCTGTGATTCTGCACAGGATCTTGAAGATGAGATGTTCCAACATCTTTCAAAACATCATTTATCTTGAGCTCCAAGGATAATCAATTAAATACTTGTACTTGGCACAAGTTGACATTGATCTTAAATCCTTTCCCAATATTCCTTTCAGATACTTACACCATAAGACTACTTTTGAAAATACTCTTCTAGTGTCAACATCTTTTGCTTGCAAGCACCTCAACAGTTTTGAAAATCTTCCCAGATTAAATTCACCCTTAGGAATGAGAGAGATGAATTCTTCCTTGCAAATGTGTCACACAACCGCCAGAACCCATGTGACACAGGTCAACAGCCAACCAGACCCTAGGCTGACCGTCAGTACTAGTGAAAGAAAACAACACCAGTCAATAGTAGATATGCATTGCCAGAGCATACTACCTCAACCAACCTCTGAATCTTCATATTCTTACTCCTTGAAAGAACTGCCACTTCTGAGCGTGGTGTTTGAATAACAAGATTCATGGTCCCAATCCTCTTAAATGAAATAACAATCAGGTTACCCCATTACTGACTTCTAACATCCAGGGAACTTGTCTTCCAACACAACATAGTACTTCAGGGAACAACAATCCAATCCTGATCAATCTATAGGAATAAGACAGACAGCAGGAAATTGCACCGTGTCACATCTCAACCAGCTCCACTTCTAGAGATCAGACGTCTAAAAGTGACCTTCTTGAGCACACAAACAGTTGACCCTACCCTTGTCAACTTAGCACCCACAGATGTCTCCTCTCCCAGGTCAGGAGTAGGTTCCAAACAAGGTATCCCTTTGTTTGACACCTAAGCACATCTGCTCTTCAACCAGTAGTTGCATACTTGTTGAACAACATGTTCTAACATCGCATAGAGCATTAGTTCCACCCCCTTGGAACAAACCCTCCTTGAAACACTTCAAGGTCTTTATATACACTACCCAAGAGAGTAAAAGAATCAGTGATCAGGTGATTCTTACCATCCTGAAGTGAGAACGTCATGATGAGTGGACTTGAGGAGACTCAAGTATCTTTGACATCTTTGGTAGATTATGATGAAATCTTGAATACAGCAGCCTTTCATCCATATGAGGGGAACCTTCATCAGAGTTTGAGTTTAGCCAGGTATTATGCAGCGGAAATCATAATACAACTCAACCTATGACCATGCACTTCACCAGATCAACCTCCAAGAACATACCAAGTTTGAATATGTTTCCATACTAGCACAGTTGTTCCACACAAAGGCCAATTACCAACCTCCAGAGACAGGTACACACAGTTCCTGTCGTGAATAGTCCATCCACCTACTTCAAGGGACCATTCAGGGAAAACACAGAACCTTCCACAGGTTCCAGCATCTGTACTAACATAACTCCTTGCAAGATACCAGAAAGTATCACCCATGGATCTCATCCAGAAACAGAATAGGATGCCTGCTCTGATACCAATTGAAATTCTGGTATAGTCAGAGTTCAGATGCTCTACACGAAGTCATGACATCTGATCCAACATTGTTACTAATACAGCAAGACAGTTATAACAATTAGAGTCTAGTACTCATATGCACTCAGTCACAGATGTCAAGACATCTGCTAATATACCACCATGGAAAGAAGAACATCCAGTTTTACCCATCTAGTGCAAAGACACAGTAGAAATCAAACATAGCCCTTATGTTTATTGATCCTACCCAGTTATCAGAATGATGTCACAACATTGATTTGAACATCACCTGTCCCAGCTTTACAGATGGGTGAACTGTAACAGACCAACCAGTCTATCAGTATCAGCAGTCAATGATGAATGTCATAACATTCTATTTTGCATTCAGACTGCAGGCTATGTGTTAGGTTTGTTATTCCCTTCATAAATAGACTCAAAACAGACTGAGTTATAACAAACAAAATATAGTGTGCAGAAGGTAAAAACACCAGTAATTGTTAACCCAGTTCGGTACAACGTTACCTACTCTGGGGGCATACCAAGCCAGGAAGAAGATCCACTATTAGCAGTATTAATTCAGAGTTAAACTCCCCCGTTTACAACTCTTCACTTAATCCCTACCCAATGCAATCTATACCTAGGCACTCCTAGATAGAAACCTCCAGTTTCCATTCCTATCATTACAAGTACCATGTAATGTTTAAACAACTTGAACTTGCTTCACAGCTTCGTTCAAGAACATAACCACTCTTGCCTACAGGCTTTGAGTTAAAAATAATCTCATGCTTTCAAGCACTGAGAAACACCTGGTAACCTTCCCACAGGTTGGGAGGTTTACCTCACACACACACCTCTAATTTTTACATTGTTTGAGGCTTACAAAACTTAGGTTACAACATACTATTTATAACCTAATCACCCAACTGGATTTGGGCCTTCATAAATCGCAACAAATCTTCTTCTTTGCTGTTACAGAGCTGGCAGAAATCTTCTGCTCCAATCATGGTCTTCAATCTTTTATTTCCTAAAAGATCTCCATATTTGGGAACTGTATATTCACCAAATATATTACCAAATCTTCTGATTGAATCTTCAAGATCTTCACATACGAGATAGAATATTCACCAGATCTCCTAATTAATCACAAACCAAACCAGAATTAACTAATTCAGTTTGATACACATGTGAGATGTCACAGTCCCGATGTCGTGACATCTTACATGACATGTTGGTCCAGATGTTGAACTTCTTCAACCCAACATATTAAAACAACAGAGGTGATTACATATTATTTATTTTACAAAATTAATGCCAATCTTAAGGTACTAACCTGCCTTATTATATTTCTTCATAATGATTTGACTTCTCACCCTTTCTGTTTGAATGTTACCTTTACATGGGTATCGCGTAGATACTCAGGAGTAGTATTGCTGAAGTAAGTAGAAGGTAGCTCATTCGAGATTAGCCGGAGAGTTTCCGTATTTTAGTTTGAAGACTAGGTAATGAGTCAATGCTCTGGTCATGTAACACTGGGTAGATTAGTAGTATTGAACTCATATCTTATTTGGATACGTATTATGTTATTACTTGTGAACATTTTTTATTGCAATTGCTGTTTGAGATGCCATAGTGCCAAATATTCTGGATATGGTTTTATTTTATCTTGAGGAGATTATTGAGAGATGATCATGGTATGGGACGTGGATCATTTTATGAAATACATGAGTATTCGTTATTTTCCGCTGCGAACGCATATTCTTGAATATTCATGATAATTGAAATGTGTTATTTTAAATGACCAGGTGTATTGTGTATTGATGATGAATGATGTTTGGTTTTTGAAAGCTTTTAGTTTTTGAAAACGTCGATGTGATGCCCTTTTGTTTATATGCGTGCTTATTTACTCCGATTATATGTTAAGTATTTTGGGGTAGAAAAAGGGGTGTTACATTAGTGGTATCAGAGCCTGGTTGGTCCGTCCGGCCAGGTTGTTTAGTTATGTTTGTTCCCGAGTATGCGACATGTGTGTGAGAACACTGCTGATGCTTGTTTTATTTTCCATTTGCAGGTTGGGAATGAGATAAGTGGGGGAGAAGCGTCTGCAAGAGTCCAGTGTTGGCTAGTTAACCTATTTGGAGAATGATGTGCTTTTCCTGAACCCGAAGAGAGGTCGAATTCGAGGATGGGGTTGGTTAGAAGTTAATCGGGGGTATATCAACTGTTTCGAGAAGACGGTTATTTTTCCTAAGGTTGGTGCTAAGGAAGATTGGTTTGTGTCTGCTAAGCAAGTTGATGAATCGGTGCAAGATGGTGCCGAGTTGTTTATGTTGTTGGCAACTTTGGATATTCGTGAGAAGAGGACGATTGAAGAATTGCCAATAGTTTGTGAGTTTTGGTTGAGTGAAGTAAGTTTTCTTGGACATGTGATTTCGAGTGGTGGTATTTCTGGGGATCCTACGAAGATTGAAGTTGTATCTCAGTGGGAAGCTCCTAAGTCTGTTGCTAAGATTAGAAGTTTCCTTGGTTTGGCTGGTTATTATAGGAAGTTCATTGAAGGATTTTCTAAGTTGTCGTTACCATTGACGCAGTTGACTAGGAAAGGTCAAGCTTTTATTTGGACTTCGCAGTGTGAAGCGAATTTTCAAGAGCTTAAGAGAAGATTGACTACGACTCCTATTTTGATTTTACCGGATCCGTTAGAAACTTTCGTTGTGTATTGTGATGCTTCTTTGTTGGGTCTATGAGGTGTTTTGATGCAAAAAGGGCATGTGGTAGCTTATGCTTCAAGGCAACTTAAAGTTCATGAGAGGAATTATCTGACGCATGATTTAGAGTTGGCAGCCGTTGTGTTTGTGTTGAAGCTTTGGAGATATTATTTGTTTGGATCGAGATTTGATGTGTTTAGTGATCACAAGAGTTTGAAGTACTTGTTCGATCAGAAAGAATTGAATATGAGGCAAAGGAGATGGTTGGAATTCTTGAAAGATTATGATTTTGGTTTGAATTATCATCCTGGAAAGGGGAATGTTGTAGCTGATGCATTGAGTAGGAAGTCATTGCACATGTCTATGTTGATGATTCGAGAGTTTGAATTGTTGGAGCAATTTAGAGATTTGAGTTTGGTTTGTGAAGCGACGCCTTCGTGTGTTAAGCTTGGTATGTTGAAGCTTACGTGTGGCATTATTGACGAGATTAGAGAAGGTCAGAAGTCAGATTTGAAATTAGTCGATGTTACGACATTGATTAATCAAGGCAAAGGTGGTGACTTTCGGATTGATGAGAATGGTATCATGAGGTGTCGTGATCGAGTTTGTGTTCCGGACGTTGCGGATTTGAGAAAGAGGATTCTTGAGGAAGGGCATAGAAGTGGTCTGAGTATTCACCCTGGTGCTACTAAAATGTATCAAGACTTGAGAAAGATGTTTTGGTGGAAAGGTATGAAGAAGGATGTAGCGGAATTTGTGTATTCATGTTTGACTTGTCAAAAGTCAAAGACTGAACATCAAAAGCCATCTGGTTTGATGCAATCGTTATCTATTCCTGAGTGGAAGTGGGATAGTATCTCTATGGATTTTGTTTCGGGTTTGCCTAGAACATCGAGTAATTGTGAGGAGATTTGGGTCGTTGTGGACAGGTTGACGAAATGTGCTCATTTTATTCCGATGAGGATGGATTATTCGATGGAGAGACTTGCTAAGTTGTAAATCGAAAGGATTGTGTGTTTGCATGGTATTCCGTCGAGCATTGTTTCGGATAGAGATCCGAGGTTCACTTCGAGATTTTGGGAAGGTTTGCAAAGTGCTTTGGGTACGAAGTTGCGTTTGAGTTCGGCATATCATCCGCAAACTGATGGTCAAACGGAGAGGACTATTCAGTCACTTGAAGATCTTTTGAGGTCTTGTGTTTTGGAACAAGGAGGAAATTGGGATAGTTTCTTGCCTTTGATCGAGTTTACCTATAACAACAGTTTCCATTCGAGTATTGGAATGGCACCTTTTGAGGCTCTTATGGTAGAAGGTGTAGAACTCCTTTATGTTGGTACGAATCGGGAGAGAGTGTTGTGGTTGGACCCGAGTTGATTCAAGAGACTACGGATAAGATTAAGATGATTCAGGAGAAGATGAAGGCTTCTCAGAGTCGTCAAAAGAGTTATCATGATAAGAGGAGGAAAGCTCTTGAGTTTGAGAAAGATGAGCATGTGTTCCTTCGAGTTACGCCAATAACGGGTGTTGGTAGAGCTTTGAAGTCGCGTAAGTTGGCGCCGTGTTTCATTGGTCCTTATCAGATTTCCGAGAGGATAGGTGAAGTGGCATATTGGATTGCATTACCACCATCACTTTCTAATCTTCATGATGTGTTCCATGTGTCTCAATTGAGGAGGTACATTGCGGATCCATCGCATGTTATTCCATTAGATGATGTTCAAGTACGGGATAATTTAACGATTGATAAATCACCTATGCAAATTGAGGATCGAGAAGTGAAGAAGTTTCGTGGTAAGGAGATTGCCTTGGTGAAAGTGATATGGGACGGAGTCGTCAATGGCAATATTACTTGGGAACTCGAGGATAAGATGAAGGAATCGTATCCGGAGTTGTTCGTTTGAGGTATTTTTGAGGCCGAATATCTTTTAAGTGAGGGAGAGTTGTAACAACCCAATTTTAGTAATAATTTCTTATATTATTATTATATTATATTTTATTTATTTGGAGTGTTAATTAATTAATTGGTTGTGAGGTAGTATAATAATCGATTATATTAATTAATTTGGTATGTTAATTAATTATTTAGTGGATATGAGATATAATGAATAATTGAATTAATTAACTTGGTATGCATATTGTGTTAGTTAATTTAATTGAACTAAATAGAGATATTTAAATATTAGGTCTTATTGGGCCTATTAATTAAATTATAGGTATCACTCTTTAAGCCCAAAAATAATACTAGTATATAAGAGGTGAGGAGAGTGAGGAGTAAGATTATTTGGATCATTTGACGGTAATAGAGAAAGAGAAGAGGAAAAGTAATGAGAAGAGGGGAAGAACAAGAGAGGAGCTAGGGTTTCCAGAAAATTGAAGAGGTAAGGGGGGAATCCTTATTATTATGGGTTAGTATGACCGGGTCAATGGGTAGATGTATGTTTAGGTTAAAATCCCTAATTTTGTATGGTTGTTTGAAATTGTTAGGTTTGATGAGTATTCTTGATTTGTGGTGATTTGATTGTGTTAAACTGCAAATTAACGTTATATACTTAGAGTAGTGTATGAGTCATAATTTTCTGAACGTTTGGCTTTTTACGGAATCGAAATCGGAGGTGCGAAAGTCCTCCAACGATGAAAAACGCAGAAAATTATGCATTTTGTTTTGTGTTAACGCAGGAATAGCATTCTGTTTTTGCGTTAACCGGTTAACCAAAGGCGTTAACCGGTTAACGCTGTTGAAAATCTGCTAGGAATTTCTTTCTGTTACGTGTTAACCGGTTACCCATATGCGTTAACCGGTTAACACTATTGAAAATTGCCAGGGAGTGCGTTTTGGTTCGCGTTAACCGGTTACCCATATGCGTTAACTGGGTAACACTGTTTGAAAAGTGAAAAATGGAGATATAAATGCTGTATTCGTTTTGGAATGAAATCTGTGTGTGCATATTTGATAATTAGCCTATATTTGTGAATGATATATTGTTATGAATGTGTATATGTACCATTGGTGGATAATTCATAGAGTTGAATTATGGTGATATGTGTGGAATGTTAAGATGGTAGAGATGATCTTAATTGCATATGTGTTGGTATTTGTACATTCATTCATGGCATTGGTCGGCTTCATTGTGGAAGCGGTGAAACTGTGGGTTCACATAGACGTTGATCCTTAATTGGAAATAGGCGTAGCATACGTTGATCCTTAATTGGAAATAGGCGTAGTAGTGGCTTGGATTCTAGATATTGAATTGGAGAGCGGTGAAACTGTGGGTTCACATAGACGTTGATCCTTAATTGGAAATAGGCCTAGCATACGTTGATCCTTAATTTGAAATAGGCGTAGTAGTGGCTTGGATTCTAGATATTGAATCGGAAAGCGGTGAAACTGTGGGTTCACATAGACGTTGATCCTTAATTGGAAATAGGCATAGCATACGTTGATCCTTAATTGGAAATAGGCGTAGTAGTGGCTTTGATCTTGTCCGGATCGGAAGCGTGGCTTGGATTCTAGATATTGAATCGGAAAGCGGTGAAACGTTGGGTTCACATTGAGGTACCGCATGCATAGAGTCACATGTCTTGCATTGAGTCACATTAGAGTTATGTGATAATTGAGTGTATGCATTGTTGTAATTGTGATGTGTGTATGAGATATGGTAATTGAATTTGGTGATGTTTGAGTACATAACTTGGCAAAATATGTGATTATGTGATAATTGTAGTTATGTGTATTTTTGGGAATATAGTATTGGATTTTAATATTGTACTCCTTGGGTTTTGATGGATGTTTGAAACATGTGAAATAAATGTTGATGAATATTATTTACATGGTTATACGAAGTGTGATGAATTCCTTTAATTGTTGATTTAATCATTGTGCCTTATTATACTTCTTCATAATGATTTGAATTCTCACCCTTTCTGTTTGAATGTTACCTTTACATGGGTATCGCGCAGATACTCAGGAGTAATATTGCTGAAGTAAGTGGAAGGTAGCTCATTCGAGATTAGCCGAAGAGTTTCCGTATTTTAGTTTGAAGACTAGGTAATGAGTCAATGCTCTGGTCATGTAACACTGGGTAGATTAGTAGTATGGAACTCATATCTTATTTGGATAAGTATTATGTTATTACTTGTGAACATGTTTGATTGCAATTGTTGTTTGGGATGCCATAGTGCCAAATATTCTGGATATGGTTTTATTTTATCTTGAGGAGATTATTGAGAGATGATCATGGTATGGGACATGGATCATTTTATGAAATACATGAGTATTCGTTATTTTCCGCTGCGAACGCATATTCTTGAATATTCATGATAATTGAAATGTGTTATTTTAAATGACCAGGTGTATTGTGTATTGATGATGAATGATGTTTGGTTTTTGAAAGCTTTTAGTTTTTGAAAACGTCGATGTGACGCCCTTTTGTTCATATGCGTGCTTATTTACTCTGATTATATGTTAAGTATTTTTGGGTAGAAAAAGGGGTGTTACACCAGATACCTCTGAACCAACTAACAGCGGGTGAGTTTTTGTTTTTCTTTTTGTAGCAAATTTTTACAACTCTTTTGGTTTAAATGACTTTGTGAGGGTCACCTATACCATATTTGTCTTTTTACTTTCTTTTATTTATTTCACTGGATCATTCACTTATGTTCATCGGTCCCCTATGTAGAGGATGCGTAGGCCGGAGCTGTCTGCTGGAATAAACTACTAAGGACTTATACTGAAATGATGATTAAGGCCATGGTATATGGGGTTTTGGAAGTGATTCCTATATTTATGAAGTCTATGGTGCTAAAACAATACTGATGTTTCAAAAAGTTCTCCCAAGTCACCGCATCCTTACTCAAACCAGTCTTTAAAACCCAAAAACTTTCAGAATAACACTGTTTTCTTTTGCAAAAAAAATTTGGTAGGGCTAAAGGTATGAGGAGATTAGATTGTACTAAAGATACACTATATTGGTGACTCGTCAGACTCATGCATTATCTAAAACACTAAAAGCAAAATAAGCAACTAAAAAGAAATAAATAAAAATAAACAAACTATCTAAAAACAACAAAGAAAATAAACAAACTAACTGAAAACAGCAAAGAAAAGCGATAAAGAAAAGCGATAAAGTCTCCTCCCACACTTAAATCGAACATTGTCCCCAATGTTTCGAAATAAGATAAGGGGAGAGTCACCTAACATCCTACTGCTGACCACTGGTGCCTTCGCCATCCTGAGGTGGACGACGGGATCGGGTACGACGGCGGTCTCTTTGATCCATCCTGGCCTGTAAGGCATCCTGAGCAGTCCTCACCTCTCTAAGGTTACCCAAAATGGAACCTTGAGTGGCTTCAATGAGTGCAGTATGTTGACGGTGGTATTGCTGCTGACGGGCTTGCGTATTTGTGATCATAAGCAGGGACTGTAAAATAGTGTCATAGGATCTATCTATCCTCTGTTGCGATTCTTGCATGAAGCTCATGTTATCCGCCAGTTGTTGTTGGATGGTAGAGAGTAGGTCATCACGCCTTTGCTCTCTAGCCATGTGGTCATGCCACATCTCCTCTGTAATATAAAAGCCAGGGGCATAACCTGCAAAAGAAGAAGATGGTACGGTGTGTGGTGGTGAAGGATGATGGGGGGACACATGAGGTACGGGAGATCGCTCTCGCTGATCATATTATTCATCAGTGTCGTGTCCCTCCTCATCAGGAACATTAGGAGGAAGTGGACCCAAAACAGGTGGAGCATATAAAATGTAGGTTTAATTCCTTTCATCACGTACATCAGTACGTCTAGTGCATGGTAAGACAACAGATGGGATAGCTACACCATGAACCATAAGCACATAGCCTCCTTCTCTCCTCAATCGACACAATTTCATATCTCTCAGAAATTTTAGGTTGATTGTGCGAGGAGGTAAGGGATCTAGGGTAGCTATCTCATTGTTCAGGTTAAGCGCCCGAGCAATAGACGTAATGAGTCCTCCGAAAACAATCGGTCCCGCTTTGTTAAGAGTTAAAGCCATATGCGCGAGCATAAACGTGACCGAATTAATTTTTCTATTTGTGAGGCTTACTTGCAAAAATAGAAGCTCTCGAGCATTGACCTTGTTTGGATTCTCCCGGCCAAAAATAGTACATGCCAACAGATATCTAAAAACTCTGATGGTAGGGTTATGGATGGTCGAGGCAAGAATTCCTTCAAAAGAATTTATTGAAGTGTTTGACAATCTCTGCCAGAAGGAAAACACCTCGGCCGACCACTCTGAATCCAAAGGGGCCTCACAAATAGCACCGTCCCCATAACGGATTCCTAACAGGCCTGCTAGTGTGTCGGTAATGAATTCATATTCAACAACAAACATTATAAATCGGACAATACCAACAGTGATAGCAGTGCTAGGATTGACAATATAGATTAAAAGAACTTAAAAATTCGATTGTCAATCGCTCAAAGGTAGGTTCTTTGTTTGAAAAAATACTATGCAAACCTAAATTATCTAATAAATAAAAAATGCTATGGTAGATACCCAAATTGTAAAGACAATTTTCATCAAGATACCTTGTCGGGAGGATCTCCCGATTTTGCAACCGTTCGATAATCTTCCTTTGCCTATCTCCCGATTTCCCTTCACGAAGGATGAATCCATTGAACTCCATTATGTAGCTCTTGCAATGTGATGAAGAAGATGAAGATGGGTTGTAAAAAGGTTGGATTTTTATGAAATTCGACGGATGAAAATGAAAATTGGGAAAATGATTTGTATGGTGTGAAGATGAGAAATGTGGGAGCTTTTGTGGGGTTCAAGGACTTTTTCGGAAGGTGAAAAGATGGGTTTTGAAGGTTTTGAAGGTGTGAAAATGGTGAAGAATGGGAGTCTGCCCCGAGCTTATACAGACGCTGTGGCGGGCGCCACAACATCTATGGCAGGCGCCACAAGGAAAAATTCGGCTGGGCCGAATTTTGGTCATTTGGCTTGGGCTTCTCGTTCTCTTTTTGGTTGGGGGTCCGGATAACACTTGCATTGTATTTTCCTAGTAACATAAGGCTTGCATAATTTTATAAAAATAACATTTAAACATTAGACTAAAAAATAAATAAATAATTAATATAATTAAACTATAATAAAAACATAAATATAATAAACAAACATAAAACATATATATAGATAGATAGATGTAGAAATATCAATGTGCTAAACATAGTTAAGAAAAATATCCCAAATGCAATGATATAAAATAAGTTATGTAAATGCAAAAAATATAAGCATAAATGAGACGAAATAAAATAAGATGGTAAGATCATATAGTAGGGGGTTCGTCTTCAGTAGATCCACGGAGCATGGCTATCTCCTGGCGAAGCTCGGCGATCTCCTGGTATAAACAGTCGGCCTCGGTAGCGTGTGTGAGATCAGATACTCCCATCTGTAAGGTGAGGTCAGCCACCTCCTGTCTAAGCCCGACAATCTCTCGACGACACTCTGCGATCTGGGTGCGGATGTCTGGAGTCTGCAATGATAAATTGTTAGAGAATACAGTGATTCTGGGCGAAGGCGGTGTAGGGGTATACTCAGCAATAGGTGGGGATCTCGGCTCCTCGATAGTCTCTCCCTGGCCCTCCAAGGCATAACTCCAGTTAGCTGAATCATGCACACTAGTCATCATAGGATCAGGCAGTGTAAAATAATTAATCGCCTCGCTATCGACCAACAATCTGAATTGACTTTGGTGGAAGGAGGATCTCCTCATCAACCCTCTGGTCAAACAAAAGTCGATATCCATGGTAGTGTAGCCACAGTAGGTCCGAAGATGTAACAACTTGCGAGATAGACATAAAGCGATAGCAATCTGTGTGATGATCTCTCCTACATGAATGACTCCTTCGGTCGATCCTGAAACACCGCTGAGACCACACAACAGAAAGTTCCCACATCCTATTGGGAGAGACTGGGATGCACAAAATAGTAGGAAGATATCCTCCTCACTCAGTAATGTCTCAGCATCCGGTCTTCCTAGGAAGGAATGTGCCAGTATCATCTGGAAGTATCTAAAAGCAGGGTTATGTATAGCCTAGGACAACTGCGTTGAAGGATCCTGACTCCCTCCACCTGATATATCACTCCAGAACTTTTCCACCTCCTTACCCAGAAAGTATCCCATAGGTGTCTCAGGGATAGCATTAGGGGTGGTCTGGAAACCCAATATGTTACTAAACTCTTTCTGGATGAAAGAGTACTCAACTCCAAAGAGCCTGAAAGCAGCATACCCATCTGGTCTAGAATAAGGGTCATAATCAAATGAACTGAGGAACTCCAATGTCAAGTTTCTGTAGGTGTTTCTCAGGTCGTCAGCGAACTCGTCCCAATGGAGCTGGTGGCTCAAAAATCGGATACTCGGCTCGATACCTAGGGCTTTCATGCAGTGCTGATCTGGATAGCGTGTGGGCGCCATAGGGCGCTGGTAAAGAGCTATGTAGCGCTCTCTCTGAGCATCATCTCTATAGGCTACGTGCACATCGTCGAAGTCCTGCATCCTGTAAAAGTTAGGAAAAGGGATCCTGAAAATACAAACCATTCAAATATTTAGTCCTTGTGAAAACATGATAAAAATAAAAATTAAAAATAAAATAAAATAAAGTAAATGCAAAAAAAGCAAAATAAAATAAAAAAACCATGGGTTGCCTCCCAAGCAGCGCTTGTTTAACGTCATTAGCTTGACGATCAGAATTTATACACCTGTAGTAGTAGGAATCGGTGGATCAATCAGAGTGTGGCTTGAGTAGTCTGTTGGAATGTCTCCTCCTTCGTAGAGCTTCAATCTTTGTCCATTTATAATGAATGGACTACAGGTTCCGTTCTTGATTTCTACGGCTCCGGATCTTAGAATCTTGGATACTTCGAAAGGGCCAGTCCATCTTGAGCGCAGCTTCCCTGGGAAGAGTCGTAACCTAGAGTTGAAGAGGAGAACAAGGTCGCCTATATTGAAGTCTTTCTTTACTATTCTTTTGTCGTGCCAGGCTTTTGTTCTCTCTTTGTAAATTTTGGCATTCTCGTAGGCGGATTGCCTAAGTTCTTCTAGTTGGTGAATGTCCAGGATACGCTTTTCACCAGCGGTCAGGTAGTCTAAATTCAAAGTTTTAATGGCCCAATAGGCCTTATGCTCTAATTCAAAAGGTAAGTGACAAGATTTTCCATAGACTAGTTGGTAGGGAGTTGTTCCTATAGGGGTTTTGAAAGCGGTTCGGTAGGCCCATAATGCTTCTTGAAGCTTCTAAGACCAGTCTCTCCTAGAGATAGAAACGGTTTTTTCTAGGATTTGTTTTATCTCCCTATTGGATACTTCTACTTGGCCACTAGTCTGTGGGTGGTATGGTGTTGCTACTCTATGCCTAACTCCATATTTTCTTAAAAGTTTATCAAATATCATCGATATGAAGTGTGATCCTCCATCGCTTATGACTAAACGTGGTGTTCCAAATCTAGGGAAAATATAGTTTTTAAATAGCTTGATCACTACCCTAGTGTCGTTTGTGGGTGCGGCTATAGCTTCAATCCACTTAGACACGTAGTCTATAGCTACTAAGATATACTTGTTTCCTAAGAATTGTGGGAAAGGTCCCATGAAATCTATACCCCATACGTCGAAGAGTTCTACTTCCTGAATGTTTCTTAGAGGCATTTCGTCACGCCTTGAAATGTTTCCAGTGCGTTGGCATCTATCACATTTGACAATGCAAGCATGGACATCGCCACATGGTAGGCCAGAACAGGCCAGCTTGAAGAATCTTGGCGTATGTCTTAGAGGTGCTCGCGTGTCCACCATAGGGTGCAGAGTGACAATGCTCTATTATACTATTTACCTTCTCTTTTGTAACGCAACGGCGAAAAATGCCATCTTTACCCCTTTTGAAAAGGAGCGGTTCGTCCCAATAAAAGTTTCTCACATCGTTGAAGAACTTCTTCTTGCGGTGGTAGTCAAGATCAGGGGGTACGATATCAGTAGCTAGGTAATTAACAAAGTCTGCATACCATGGTACGTTACTTACTGCTAAGGAATTTTGGAAGTGCTCATGAGGGCCTAGGCTATCGTCTTCAATGGTTTCTAGTCTAGCTATTAGTCTATCGTAGGCGAAATCATCATTTATGGGTACTAATCTGGTTTTAGATGTTCTAGCCTAGAAAGGTGATCGGCTACTACATTTTCAGTGCCTTTTTTATCTCTTATGTCTAAATCAAACTCTTGTAGTAATAGAATCCATCGGAGTAACCTGGGCTTGGCATCTTTTTTACTTAATAGGTAACGAATGGCAGCATGATCGGTGTAAACTAAAATTTTGGCTCCTACTAGATAAGATCTAAATTTGTCTATAGCCAAAACTACAGCGAGTAATTCCTTTTCAGTTGTTGCGTCGTTAAGTTGGGCAGCGTCTAGGGTTCTACTGGCATAATAAATTGCATGTAATTTTTTATCTTTCCTTTGTCCTAGAACGGCCCCAACCGCATAATCACTAGCATCGCACATTATCTCAAAAGGTTCTGACCAATCAGGGGGTTTCATAATAGGTGCTGATACTAATGCTTGCTTTAAAAGATTAAATGCGTCATTACATTTTTCATTGAAAATGAATTCAGCATCTTTCATTAAAAGGCCAGTTAAGGGCTTAGTTATTTTGGAGAAGTCCTTGATAAAACTCCGGTAGAATCCAGCGTGTCCAAGAAAACTTCGGACTTCTCTAATAGTTTTGGGTGGTTTTAGGTTTTCTATAACTTCTATCTTAGCTCTATCTACCTCTATACCTTTTTCGGAAACTATATGTCCTAAAACAATTCCTTCGGTCACCATGAAATGACACTTTTCCCAGTTTAGCACGAGGTTCACCTCCACGCATCTCTCCAGGATTTTCTCAAGGTTAGCAAGATAATTGTGGAAATCAAATCCGCAAATCGAGAAATCATCCATAAACACTTCCATGATACCATCTAGGTAATCTGCAAAGATTAACATCATGCAGCGTTGGAAAGTAGCTGGGGCATTACAGAGGCCGAATGGCATTCGTCTGTAGGCAAAAGTTCCATAAGGGCATGTAAAGGTAGTTTTTTCTTGATCTTCGGGGTGGATAGGTATTTGGAAGAATCCAGAGTGTCCATCCAGATAGCAGAAGTAAGAGTGTCTGGCTAGACGCTGCAACATCTGGTCTATAAATGGTAAAGGAAAATGATCCTTCCTGGTTGCTTTATTTAATTTTCTATAATCTATACACATCCGCCATCCTCCTTCTAACCGTTTTGCTACATGTTCGCCTTTATCGTTTTGCACGACTGTGATGTCTCCCTTTTGAGGTACTACATGCACAAGGCTCACCCACTTACTATCTGAGATCTGATAGATTACACCTGCCTCAAGTAACTTAAGAACTTCCTTTTTAACAACATCACTCATTATAGGGTTTATTCTTCTCTGATGTTCTCTGGAGGGTTTTGAATCTTCTTCTAGCGAAATCTGACGCATGCATACGGATGGGCTTATACCTTTCAGGTCAGAGATATTATATCCTAAGGCTGAGGGATATATTCGTAAAACGTCTAAAAGTTGGTTTATTTCCTCTTGGCTCAAGGTAGCACTGACTATAACTGGACGGTTCATCTCTTCATCGAGGAACTCATATCTCAGGTTCTTAGGCAGTTCCTTAAGTTCTAAGGTTGGTTTCTTAGGGCATGACATAGGATTTGGGGTAAGGGATAAACATTCGTAAAGGTTATCATCGATGTAGGGTTTTCTAAAGTCATCATCTTCCATTATGGGGGTTGATGGTAACTTAATTGTTTTTATGATTTCTTCTTGTTCTAATTCCCTAACGCATTCATCAATGATATCTAAGGCATAACATGCGTCTCCCATCACAGGTGCCATAAGAAATTTTGAAAGTATAAATTCTATTTTCTCGTCACCTACCTCAAAGGTCAACTTTCCTCTCTTGACATCTATTATGGCTCCTGCAGTTGATAAGAATGGTCTACCTAGAAGGATTGGTATATCACTCCTCTTTGATGTCCATGACAACAAAATCAGTAGGGATAAATAACTGACCTATCCTAACAGGGACATCTTCTAAAATGCCTATCGGATACTTACCAGATCTATCGGCTAACTGAAGTGACATCTTAGTAGGTTGTAATTCTCCTAAGTTTAACCTCTCACAAACCGCTAAAGGCATTAAGCTCACACTAGCTCCTAAGTCTAGAAAAGCTTTTTCGATGACATGACTTCCCAAAAGACAAGGAATGGACAAATTTCCAGGATCTTTTATCTTTTTTGGCTAATTTATTCTCGGAAATGGAATTACATTCCAAGGGTTTCGGATCGTCAAGTCTACGTTTGTTGGTAAGGATGTCTTTGAGAAACTTTGCATAAGAAGGTATTTGGGTGATGGCTTGTGTGAAAGGGATTTCTACATGAAGTTTTTCTATAACTTTAATAAATTTTTGATATTGGTTATTGATCTAGGTTTGTTTGAGTCTTTGCGGATATGGTATAGGTGGTTTATATGGCGGGGGTGGTAAAAAGTTGTATCTTTAGGTATTTCTCCTCTTTTTTTACCTTTCTGTTTTATAGATTCCTCTGGTTCCTTTACTTCGTCCGTGGGTTCGGTATATTCCTTAGAAGTTTTGGGTTCACTCAATCTTGGGTTTGGTAGCTCATCATAAGCGTTCCCACTTTGTAGGGTAATGGCATTGGCTTGTCCTCTCGGATTCTGTTGAGGTTGTCCAGGGAACTGTCCTCCAGGTGTAGTCTGAGGGGCTTGGTTTACAGCTACCTGAGAGATCTGGGTTTCAAGCATCTTGGTGTGAGTAACTATTTGGTCAACCTTGGTTCCTAAATGATTAATCAGTTCGTTAACATGAATGTTTTGGTTCATGAACTCTTTGTTTTGTTGGGTTTGAGCGGTGATAAAATTTTCCATAATTTTCTCAAGGCTCGGCTTTGGTGGTACAGGTTGCATAGGTTGATTTGGTCTTGGGGCTTGATAACCAGGTTGTCTCGGAGGTGCATTATTTTGGATAGGGTTATTGTTCTTATAAGAGAAGTTCGTGTGATTCCTCCATCCAGGATTATAAGTATTCGAATATGGGTTCCCTTGGGTGTAGTTCACTCGCTCAGAGTGGGTTTCGTTTAATAGACTGCATTCTGTAGATTGGTGTCCTTTGGTTCCACATATCTCACAATCTGACGAAACTGCGGCTGTAGTGTTCGGGTTTATGCACATATGCTTGACCTTGAGGACTAATGCGTCCATTTTAGCTTGCATCATGTCTATAGAGCTTAGTTCATGCACTCCTCCTTGGGCTTCCTTCTTCTCAACTGTCGCTCGTTCGACTCCCCATGATTGATGGTTTTGAGCCATATCTTCGATGAGGGCACTAACTTCAGGATAAGGTTTGTTCATCAGCGCACCGCCTGCGGCAGTGTCGATGGTCATCTTAGTGTTATAGGGAATTCCATTATAGAAGGTTTGAATGATTAACCAATTTTCTAAACCATGATGTGGGCATGCTCTTAACAGCTCTTTATATCTCTCCCAAGCTTCAAACAGCGATTCTCCTTGGTTCTGGGTAAATCTAGTTATATGGTTTCGAAGAACGACGGTCTTACTTGGGGGAAAGTATCTAGCAAGGAATACTCTTCTAAGGTTATCCCAAGTCGTAATGAAATTGGGTGGAAGGGAATCTAACCATGATAGGGCTTTATCTCTGAGGGAAAAAGGGAATAATCTTAAACGTATTGCCTCAGGAGAAGCTCCATTGGTTTTAAAAGTGTCTGTTAATTGGAGAAAGATTTTTAAATGTTGGTTTGGATTCTCATTAGCGAGACCTGCGAATTGTCTCTGTTGTACTAGTTGCAATAGGGAAGGTTTAAGTTAGAAATTATTAGCTGGGATGGTAGGGTTTACTATACTAGAACTAATTTCTTCGTTGGATGGTTGGGCGAAGTCCTTAAGAGGTCTTTGGTTTTGATCTTCGGCCATAACTCTCCTAATTCTATAAAAGAATAAACATGCGCGAGCGTAACGTTCAGGTTCCGCTAGAGGGTATACTAAACTTCCGGTGCTACGAGTTCTTCGCATTGACCGGCGGGTAATAGCCTAAGTCTAAATGATATAACAACAGGGTATGAAATTTGACGAAATTGTTCCTCGGCAACGGCACCAAAATCTTGATGCGTGCTTTTGGCAAGTATACGAACGCGCCAGAGTAATATAAAAGATTGTCGAATCCACAGAGACCAAGTGTCAATCTATCGTTATCTATTGTTATGGTGTTTATCAAAGGTAATCAAAATATGGGTTTTTAGAGTGTGCAATGAAAAGTAAAGTGTTGAATAAAGTTCAATTAATAAAGACAAGCTCGAATGTAATTCACATAATCAATTAATAATCCAAGTACTTGCTAATAAACTACTTATGGGCAGTGTTTCCTACTTTGAAAAGAATCAATTTAACAGGAACTGTCGCTTTCGCGTATTCAGAACCGAGTTTTACTCCCTAATCAAACCCTCTTATTGTCACTTATAAAAAGGCACAAATTGCGTTAGAGTAGTAAACCTATTTTTAAGAAATATAGTATCTTGACTAAGTTGAAAAGTATTTTAACCTGGATTTCTTAACCAAAAGAGGTTCTCACGAACCAGAATCTAAACTTATAAACGCGTCCGAAAATAGTTTTAAAATCTCTTTTCTTCCTAAGTTAAAAACTCCTAATGAACTAAACAAAGCGCTTTCGTTGTATTTGAAATAGTTAAAAACAATTAAGTTTAAATAGACGTTGGACGGCTTTCGATCTTACCCAACAGAAATTAAGTGCGGGAAAACTTGAGTTGAAAGTCAAAATAGCCCTTAAGTGTTTCTACGAAAAATTATACGGATTATCGGTTCAATTACGATCCTTACATTCTAACCTTATAGGTTTAGTTAGACATGGTAAAGTAAAGGTGCATTTAATTTAAATAAAAGTAGTGCGAGTGCGGAAAGTAAATAAAAGTAGTGCGGGTGCGGAAAGTAAATAAAAGTAGTGTGAGTGCGGAAAATAAATGAAAGTAGTGCGAGTGCGGAAAATAAATAAAGTAAAGCGAGTGCGAGAAATAAATAAAGTAAAGCGAGTGCGGGAAATAAATAAAGTAAAGCGAGTGCGAGAAATAAATAATGTAAAGCGAGTGCGAGAAATAAATAAAGTAAAGCGAGTGCGAGAAATAAATAAAGTAAAGCGAGTGCGAGAAATAAATAAGATAGAGACAATGCAGGAAAGTAAAGTAGATAAAGGTAAAGCAATAAAAACCTGCTCCAATCGGAGGGTTGAATAAAATGCGAAGCGGAAATGAAAATGGCGGCAGAATTAACTTCCTTCCAAAGTGCTCCAAACTCGATCACAGACTTGATTACACAATTGTGGTAACACCCCAATGCGAAGTGATTACCACTTTAAAATACTAAATATATGCCTAACTGAAACTAAGTTTTCTCTAAGTTTGCATATGCTATAAGTTTGGATGATTAAACAAATGAAAACGAGTTTGTATTTATAGGCAAGTAAAATAATGGAAATGACAAGGATGCCCTTCAGTTTTAAATTGGGAGGGAAAACTTTTCCTCTTGTGGCGCCCGCCACAAGTCCATGGCGCCCGCATAAGGCCAAATTATGGCGCCTTAGTGGAAGTAGTGGGGAACGTGGCAGTTGAGGGAAGTTGAGCTGTGACACGTCATGGCTGGTCCTATGGCGCCAGCCACAGTGGGAGCCACTAGTGCAAAATGCTGAATTTTAGTCTTTTTAGCTCATTTTCACTCCTTTTCTCGATCGGGGCTCCGATTAAAGTAAAAACCTGAAAACAAAGAGAAACATAGTAATAACACAACAAAATAACAATAAAACCACTAAAATGCATGGGAAATCGGAGTCGAAAATACAGTGAATTTCAGTGTCATCAATAAATTTCAGCAATGCCTTGCGATGAGCCTCAGAACTCAATAGCAAGGACAAAATTGATATTTTGGAGGGAGTCTGATTCACTTGGTTAACGATTTTGAAATCACTTTTCTTGATCAATTTGAGGAATTCTTGGCTTTCCTCAAAAGTGATACTCTTCTTCTGATCTTCAACTTGTTCTTTCTCAACCATCGGCCCTTTACCCTTAGACGTTTCAGATTCTGCAGTTTTATTGTCAACAACCTTCGTCAGCATCGGGGCAGTCGTCACGCTCGGAGTGGCAGGTATAGTTGCCCCTGCTTGCGTAGTCGGCGTAGGAATGTCTTTCTCCTTAGGCGAGATAACTGTGGGTGCTATAGACACCCTAAGAGTGTATTTTGGAGCGAATACACGGCCACTCCGTGTCATGCCTCCCGTTCCAGCAATGTTGATGATTTCTGTGTCAGGAATGCATATTTCTTTTCCTCCTAAATACGATGTAGTCTCATAATTTCAAGGCACTACCTTGGTATTCTGATACAGGAACAGAGTGGGAACACAGAAATGAATCGGCTGGATCCTCTTGGGAGGAGCTTCAATATTCTTCTTTTTGTACACAATTGTTATTGGTTCAAATACTGCCACCTCTTCTGCTGCTTTAGACTTGGAGAACTATATTAAGCCTTGATCCATCAGTTCTTGCATACAACCCCTCAGCTTGTCGCAATTGTCCGGATCAAACTCACATACTACGCAATCATCATGTACACCTTCTAGAAACCCAAATTGTTCAAGCCTTTGTAACACAACTGACATCGGAGTCTTCACCTCTTCGGCCCTTAGTATAGATTCGGCATTTCCTTCTTCGATCACAACATTGACTATTGCGCCACCGTGGTTTGGCAAGGGATTAGTATTCACATTGGGCTTTTCCTCGGAGAAAGACAGAATCTCTTGATCAATTAATTCTTGGATCCCCTCTTTGATAGCCCAAAAGTCCTCGGTAGAGTGTCCTATGTACCCTGCGTGGAAAGCACATATGGCATTAGGATTGTGACTGCGATTAAAGGGAGGAAAGGCTGCTGGGAGTTCTCTTGGTACGATAGCCCCTACGTGGATCAAATATAGCACCAACTCTGCATACGGTACCAAGATCTTATCAAATTGGGGACGATTACCAAAATTTCTCCTATTGTTCTGACCTCGACTTTGTCCTTTGTTGTCACGATTATATTGCTGGTTCGGATTTCTCTGAGCAGGTGTTGATTGTTGATTACCTTTTTGTGGTTGGTACTGGAACGGCGGTTGCTGATATTGAGCTGCGGCGACGTATGGATACGGGTAATATCGCATGGGGGCCATCGAAAATTGATATTGGGGGCGAGCACTCGTCGTCACAGTGTTTTCTTCCCCCTCCTTCTTCTTTGCGAAGCCCCCATACGACCTCTTGTTCGTTGTCTATGGAGCGGTCATGTCTTTGATCTTCCCCAATTTCAGCCCATTCTCTACACGCTCCCCAATAGTTACCATATCAATAAATTTTTTTGATGAACTACCGATCATCTTCTCATAATACAACCCTTGCAGTGTACCCATGAAGATATCTACCAATTCGTTGTCAGATAATGTTGGTCGGACCCTAGATGCCATTTCGCGCCAATGTTGAGCATACTCTTTGAAGGTTTCATTAGATCTCTATGACTGATTATGTAATTGAAGCCTTGTCGGAGCCATGTCAAGGTTGTACTTGTACTGTTTCAAGAGTGCCTCGGGTAGATCCCTCCATGACCGGATCTTTGTGCGTTCCAAACCCATGTACCAATCCAGGGAATCCCCAGACAGGCTATCTTGGAAGCAATGGATCAGGAGGTTGTCATAATCGATGTATCAGGCCATTTTCCGACAGTACATGGTGATGTGGTTGCGAGGACAACTGAGACCTTTGTATTTTGGAAGGTTAGGCACCTTGAATTTCTACAGGAGTACCACATTCGGGACCAAGCAAAGGTCTCGAGCGTCTATGCAGAAGGCGGAGAAACCCTTGATGGCCCTTATTCTGTCGTCCAAGAGATGATAATCTGCAGGTCTGGCCGGATCAGCAGCGGGAGAAGCAACCTGACTGGTTGGTCGAGAGGTTTCTAGAGCGATTTGTGTGGGCATGTTTGGAGTAAACCATATTTGAGACGGGTAGGAGAAACCCGGAGGCACGATTTGGGCAATGTGAACCATCTGAGGATATTGTCCTCCAGCCTGAGCATTGGGGGCCTGAGGTGCCCCTGTCTGCACATGCTAGAGTGCAGGATTGGCAGGTGCGTAAGTCAGCATGGGCGTGGAGGTTACCGCAGGATAGCCAAATGGAACGACCGGGAACTAACTTGTGCTCGCAGGTTGAGCAGTCTGAACGGGGATCTGAAAGTGGAGGCGCAGGCCTCGATTGTCATCCTCATTATCAAGGGTGTCGTCAAGGACCTAGAATTGGTTAGTCTCCAGATTGGCGGCATCGATCAGAGGAGTTTGAACAATGGGGTCACCCCACAGGAAACCAGTATTTCCAATAGCAGCAGAAGCAAAGAGAACCGGGTGAGGGAAGAAAGCCCCCCATTGGCGAGATGAGCAGCAAAGTATGAGGGCATTCCCCAAGGGTAGGGAGCAGTAGGCCTAGTTGAGTCAGCAGGGACCAATTGACGGTTCCTAGTGGTCGGCACCACAGTCTCCACCGGAGTTTTGACGGTAGTGCCAACAGAAGTAGTAGGATTGGTCACCCGAGCAACATGGGTGACATTGGCAGCAGTAGAGGTAGGCCCCCTCTGAGTTTGAGGAATTTCCAGGATGGTCTCCATGTTGCCCCTAAAGAGGTTCATCTCGCCTTGAACTTGGGCGAGGGATTCGCAGACAATAGCATTGTCAGCTTCGTAATCAACCATTATCCTTGACTTGTTAGAGCGTGTGAAGTATTGATGATGAGTCGTCATTGTTGTTGTGGAAAAACAACGAGAGTAAGCATTTTATTTTCTGGTGGCTTATGACAAATAAATGCATGAATGCATGTATGTATGCGAAAAGATTGATGTGTACATATTATTTTTACGTCATGTTCATTTTTTTGTAAAGGAAAATAATTCCAAGGAATCCATGAGTTTGTTTATCTAACATAAGCAAATACAAAGCATAAAGAGAGACAGTTTATGAAGCCAATAGCCGAGAAATTCTTTTATTCAATATCGAGAAGAGGGAATACATGTACATATCAAGGAACTGCCCGTTGGGCTACAAGAGTATCAACATTGACCCTATCAGACATCAACCTAGTGGACAAGAGTGAATTAAAAATCAAACTTAAAGAGTAGTAATTAGAAACATCTTGACAACAGCTCTTCGTAATAAGTCTGAGACTTCAGGGACAGGCGCGAGCCCCATTTTCCTAATATTGCACTCCCTTCAGGTGGTAAGTCATGATCAAGCTCGCTTGGAACACTGCTCATAACTATTTTCTCTCGGTTGGGGAGATCTTCAGGATGCTTATTCACTTGTGGGAGTAGGTTGGTATCTTCCAGGTTCTTATGTGATTGCTCCTTTAGTTCGCGAATCTCCTCTAGTCTATGGTTTAGCTCGTACTGATTCTGGAGAAGAGTGACCCTTAGCTGCTTGGTGCGACTTTGCTCATCCTTCAGCTCTTTCTTGCAAGCTTCTAGCAGACTTCTGAGTTTCTTTGTTTGTTCCATGTGATTGAGATCTGCTTTGCTAGCCCGGTATTGAGTTTCTCTAATTGCTTCTTCTTGGCTGTCAAACTGGCATAAGTCCATTTGAGTGTGTCACCCACTTTGATTCTTTTGAATACCTTTGTTGCACCTCATCATCTGCTTGACGAACCCTATCTCTCTTTTGGTTCAGATTGAACTTCAAAGTTTCTTTCTCCAAGGGGATCTTACCAAGTCTAGATTTGAGATCAGCATTCTCTTTCTCTAGGGTCTTGATAACCTTTTTCAGTTCATCAACTTTAGAATTTTGATGGTTTACTGGTTCAAGAGGCTTGATGTTCGTGGACGGTTCAGGCGGAAACGGAAACAAAATCTCACTAACTCTGTCTTTGACCCATCTGGTGTAAGCTTCATTGGTAATGTAATTTTTCTTACCCATTTCTGCTTTTCCTTGAGGACAAATTGCTCCTCAAGCCTTGACAATCTTCTTGACTAGTTCTAGATCTTCGACCCCTTCATATAAGACGAACCCTTCTACACTCTTGAGATCAGGCTTGTCCACCATAGGGTATCCCAGTTGTCGTAGTGCTAACCTCATATTGTAATTGATTCCCCCTTTTGTACCAAGAAGAGGTACATTAGTAAAATCTCCACAATTGAGGATAAGCTTGATACCGTCGTAGACTCGAGAATACCAAGAAATGTCTTCGACATTCAAGGACATGATCTGCTGGGACCACTTCAAGTTATCTTTGTTCTCAACAAAAGGGCCTTTGCTGGATAGGTGTGAAATAAACCATCTATATAGAAAAAGGGCACAACAGACAATGGTTCCTTTCTTCTTCTGAGTCCTCACGTGGATGGAGTAGTAAGTATCAGCAAGAAGAATAGGAATAGGATTCTAAGTTAGGAAGATATGAATAGCATCTAGATCTACGAATTCTTCCATATTCAGAAACAATACGATCCCATAGATAAGTAGAGCTAGATTGGCGTTGAAGGCCGTCCAACTCCCAGCTTCTGCGAAGGCAATAGCTTTGTCCAATAGAAGCTTCGAGGTGAAGCCATGAATTCCACCCTTAGGTTTCAAGTGTAGTTCCACTTCCTTCATCCCTATGTGTAGAGCTTCAGAAAGGTCTTGATATTTGGGAATTTCCTTACTGTGAACATAAGGCACTTGGTTCTTGATCCTAATACCCAAAATGTGTGAATACTCTTCCAGTATAGGTGCCAATTGGTAATCTCATAATGTAAGACATCTTAGCGGAGGATTGTAGAATTGCACCAGAGTGTGCACAACAGTGATGTTGACTTCGGTGTTCAGAATGCCCAAAAGGTTACCATAAGACGCCTTGAAATCATCTTTGTGTCCCAGATCTAGACGTACCCTAATTCCTCTCAAGACAGCCAACTGAGGTTTCACGAACTTGTAATTGTGAATATTCTTTCTCTCAGGATTCATGCTTCACTTTGAGTGCTTGGTAAATAAACTAGACTCTTGGATTCCTGGAAAAGAAATGCATATGCAAATTTTTTGTCATGATGAATGATAATGTAATGATGGGATGATATAAGTCACATGGATTCAAAGCTCTGGTATGTTTTGAACTATCTGTATATGCCATTTGTTGTAAGTTCAAAGGTTCAATGTAACATGAGTATCAAGGTAGGTAGAGTCTATGGCTTCCTGCAATAAAAACCCATATCCCCCTCACAGGTGTGGACTATGCTCCAAGGTGGTCCCTAGAAGTTCTCCTAGAGTCATCGACTCGAAATGGAAATACCCTTCCGTAGTGAATACTCACAGGACAAAAGTACTTCTAAGTGAATCTAGTCTGGGTGTGGCTCTCGTGACAACCCAACGTGCGAAATGCAGGCGTACATGACTATCCACGAGTCTAACCTATGTGTATACTAAGCTTGGTTACAGAGCTTTCCTCTCTTGTAGTCTATCCCATCCCAACAACAACACAATAGATAATATCCATAATGTAAAGCGAATAAGAAACGCGATAAATAAAAGCGAGTAAATCTATAAAGGTAAACACCTAAAACTAGCGAGGGAACAACCTAAACTAGGCTCGAATCCTTTTAGCGACTAGGAAGTAGTCCAAGCAGCAAAGTATCCCCAACAGAGTCGCCAACTGAAGCTAGCGGAAATATATCTGAATGTATCGCACGCTCGAACATACAACAAAGTCGCCATCGAACTTTATTTATCCCCAAAGGGAAGGGAAAACATCGATAAAACCCAGGGAAAAGAGATATGTTGGGTAAGTAAGTCGGTTATGCAAGGGGAATGTATTAGCACCCCAAACATCTATGATACTCCATGAGAACCGTTTTGATTGTTCTCGCTTGAATATGTGTGATATCTAAGATTGCTCGCAAAAGAATGGGGAAAGGAAAAGAAATAGATAGAGTTCTCGATGAGGATTAAGGCCCTCATGCCTACGTATCCTTATAGTGCCGAGGGGAATTCAGAGCTTCGTAGTTCAAGGAACTAGAGGCGGAAGGTGGAAAGAAGTGGATCAAAGTATGGTTGAACCAAAGAATAATGTTTTGAGCTCCAACAAGGGGTGAAAATGTGAATCCAAGAGTAAACAGGTATGAACCAACAAGTGAGGGCCTACAACGTTGTATCACTATACTGGAACAACCAAAAAAGAGAGGAATTAGGTGTTTGGGTTAAGGGCCAAACAACTCTTGGTTCACAAGGAGGTACAAGATGGAGCACAAAGGTGTAATGTATTTGGCTCAAAGAATAAGGTATATCACATGAAGTGAATGAAGGTAGAATATGAGTGTATCATGGAGATGAACGGGACGAAGTGACCAAAGTCAAAAAATTGAATATTTGGTGATAAGTGGCGGAATAATTATTGTTTGAAATTGAAAGGTGAAAGTGTATTGGAATCCATAAGAGAAATGAGGTTTCTACCATAGAGGGAAACAACTCTAACCGCTACGTGGACTAGCAGGTCACCACTATAAGGTGTTTAGCTAAAAAAAGAATTAAGTGTTTGGGTTAAGGGCCAAACAACTCTTGGTAGAAACACAGACTATTCGTTAGGCGTCCTAAAAGGATGTATTAGAATTCTAAAGAAAGTGTATTTCGATGTCAAAGAGACAGTATGTCACTGGATGTTTAGCTAAAAAAAGAATTAAGTGTTTGGGTTAAGGGCCAAACAACTCTTGGTAGAAACACAGACTATTCGTTAGGCGTCCTAAAAGGATGTATTAGAATTCTAAAGAAAGTGTATTTCGATGTCAAAGAGACAGTATGTCATTGGGTGAATGATTTATGATCGAAGGTAGATAATGAATAGTGAAAGATATGAGTGGTGCCCTAAGGCGAAGGAGGAATAATTAGAAGTATGCTCGCCAAGGATTCACATCCTCGTGCCTATGTATTCTCATTGTGCAATGAGAAAGTCAAAGCAATCGTAGTTCAGAACTATGAGAATAGAAAGCGAGAGATATTTGTCTAAGCAACGAGGACTCACAAGATAAACACCTCGTCAAGGAAGGATTGTAGTACTGGAGTGCAAGGAGTAGTGTATCACTTGCTGGGGAATCAACAATTTGAGATCAAATAAGGGTAGTATCTTGGATTCAAGAGGAGGATAGACTCTTAATCGAAGAGCAAAGTGGCGTCTTAGCCGAAAAAGAATGAATTAAATGTTTGGGTTACCGGCCAAACAACTCTCAATTAAGGAGGTGGACTATTGTTATCGTCCTAAAAGGATAAATAAGGAGTCCAAGGAGAAGTATGATTGATCTAAAAAAGATGGTATAATTGAATAAATGAAGAACGATTGATTCATAAATGGATGAGGTAGATTGATAAATAAGATAGCTCGCGAAGAACTGGGTTCTCCTGCCTACGTATCATTATATTGCAATAAGGAAATTAGAGCTTTCGTAGTTCAGCCCACTAGGGTTAAAAACAAGATGATGGAGGAAAAAGAAATGGATTATTGAAATGATTCAATGAAAATGATTAAGAGAGTTGAATAGAATGGAGAATGGTAGACTTGATTGTTACTCGATGAGAATCACATTAAAGTCTATGAGTAAAGGTGGATACGATAAGCAACGAGCCAAAAGTCTCGCACCCAACGATATCTAGAATGAGTGTAGGAAAGCTCCAGTCTCATTCATTCTTTACCACTTAAGGCTCATGGCATGTAACTATCGTCTTAACTTTCAAGTAGAGAGAGAAGAGTCTTTGTAGTTGTTTCTTGCATTGAAGATGAAGACCTTATCAATCGTTCGATTCAAATTTCACTAAAGTCTATGAATAGAGGTGAATACGATGAGCACTGGATCATACGTCCCATACCCAAAGATACTCAAAATGGAGTAGGAATATTCCAGTTCCACTCCTTCTCTATTTCCGAATGCTCGTATCGTACAAATTGATTCATGATTGATAAGTTGTTGAAGTAGTCCTTGCTTGTTGTATTGCTTTATAAAGAGAGAGAGAGACTTGTCAATCGTATGATTAGAATTGTGCTAAAGTCTATGAATAGAGGTGAATACGATGAGCGTTGGGTCATACGTCCCATACCCAAAGATACTCAGAATGGGGGTAGAAATACTCCAGTCTCACTCCTTCTCCATTACTTAAGGCTCGTGCCACACACTTCTACCTTTGATTTGACAAGCTTTCGTAGTTTCCACCTTTGATGTTCCTGAATAATTTGTTGCTTGGTGTGACTGAGGATGCCTTGATTGATGATCTTGACTTGAGGCCTTGAGCTCTACAGTTTGGAAGAAAAGTCTTTCTAAGTGACCAACGGTCTTTTGGTCACTCAATATAGACTATGGGATTATACAAGGTCAAAGGATTTAATCAATCAAAATTGCTTTTGAACAATTTAATCATGGGTTTTATTTTGGTTATATGGAATTAGGTTAATTATATTTTAGAAATTAGTAATTGTTAGAAACTATCCTAAGGGATCATGCATTGATTGATTAAAATTGATAGAAAATTCCAAGTTATAAACCCTAACGGAGCATGTACGTATTCATCAAAATCTTGATTAAAAATCCTATGTATAATTCCTAAGGGAACCCCCAATTGTTAGGAAATGATTAAAGTTATATGTCAAATCCTATTTTTAATGGGATCATGCCATTCTATAACAAAATAAGCTTATAAGGGAAAATTGGTCATTTACAAAATATGTCCAAAACTTAAGTCTAATCAACCTAATTAGAACCTAAAATGGTAAATTCCTAACAAATGATTTAACCTAATGTTGAAAATGATAGTATTCTAAATTTAATCAAAGGCTAATTATCCCTAACTAAAATCTAATCAAAAGTCCTAATTAAAATCCTAATTAAATCTTAATGAAAATCCTAATTAAAATCCTAATATCCTAAAATCAAGATTTAATTCCTAATTGTCAATTATCAACCTAATTAATCTAATATTGACCTAATATCAATCTAATATTAAAATGCAAAACAATTAAAAAATAAAAAGAATGAGATTGGTAGGGAGGTGTGAATTGAACTGGAGGTGTAAAATGGAATTATCCTAATGGGCTGCAGACAAGCCCAACACAGTTTTTTTTAGTAACAGAATGTAGGTTCCAAAAACGAAATGGGGAGTAAATATGGTACAGGGGTCGCGTCTAAGCCCAATGTCAATTCACTCATTTCCTAGGAGGGGTGTATGTTCAAAACGCAGTGTGAGACGACCAAAAGACCAATGGGCTTTGCTAAGACCAATTCTCATTTCCTTCACCATTCACTGGGGGTGTGTTAGCAATGTTAGTGTGTCCAAAGGAGTTTTGGTGGGCCTGAACAAGCTAAGCCCAAATACTCATCCATGTTGACTTGTCCAAGTCAACAGGTTTGAACTGAACTTTATTGCGCGCTAAACTCTCTTCCTTGGTCTCACCGTCTGTCCGCCTTAGACCACCGCGTCGGCGGCTATCGCCAGCAACGGTGGTGGCCTAACCTAAATTTCCACCACCATCAGATGCACGAAGTCATGCTAGACATGAATATGGTAATGAATTTGGGGAACGGTTGTTGGATTGATCGTATAGAACGAAAAGGTGGAGGAACCATAGCCCCCTAAGTCCAAATTAAATGGCCTTTGGCATGAATCGGTCTCTACCACCATGGGGCTTGCATGCTCTGACCTAGATACTACACTCTGGTAAGCTTAAAGCAGGAAAACATTACAAAAGAGAAACGACTTACCGGAGAAGGCGACCGGAAAATTCAACAGGTGAGTTCTTGAACTTGATCCGTCCTCTTCTTTTTCCTCTTTCTTCTTTTTCTTCTTCTTCTTATGAACTTGGAAATGATGAACTGAGATTATTGTGGCTTAGCTCAAGCAGATTGAAGCTTCAATTTGAAGCTTCAATGGCTTCTAGGAATGAGAGCTTTGAGTAAGGTGAGCGAAGAGAGGTTGCAGTAGTGAGAGTGAAGTTTCAAGCAAATGCTAAGGGTGATTCAATGTGTATGATGAATTTCTTAAATAGAAGTGAGGTTTGGGAATTTGGTTAGGTTTGGATTCAGGTCTGGAGTTAGTTAGGGGATGCTTGGAATTAGTTGGTGTTGACTCACTGAGTTAACTGAAAACTCAATTAGTTAGGAAATGGAAACTCAGTTAATTTAGTTAGTTTATGTTGGTTAATGTATGAATGACTTGAAACTTGAAACTGGCTATTGTAGGTTGTGTTTGAATTGCAGTCATGTGGAATAGGGTTTATAACCTCCTTAGCATGTTGCAGGTTATCATTTAAGTGGCTTTGGCCTTGCACTTTGATCCTTGATTGGCTGAATTGGTGAGTGTTATTTTTGCTTATGGTTTGATCAATGCCACACATGTTTATTCCCACTGCTTGTACTCATTCCTTTGCTTTGCTTCATATAACCTTATTGGTTTTACTGTAGAATTATTGTATAGCAGGGAATTCAATGGGCCAATGGTCACTGTCTGCTCTTACCATTCAGTGGCAAATCATGTTCAAATTTGGGTTTAGTTGTAACTGACAGTGGTGGCATTTTGATGCAGGCTTGGAACAGAGTTTTGCTTTGAGGTGTGTACTTCACTATTATAATGATGCACTACTGCTTCAGGTTCACACTTGGCTTCGCAATGCATATGGGTGAATTATGTTGAATCCTCCTTCCAGTTCAGCCTGTGGTAAGTTGTTATGTCTGGTATTTTATTGAACTGCAAAGTAACAACCATGTGTGCTTGAGTTGGAAATAGGTTAGCTTGGTATGGATTGGTTATGTTCTGGATGTACAGGGTGATGCTTGTGAGCTTATGTTGTGATCTTGTGGCTTGCAGGTCATGTCTTGTTTCTACTTCCATGGTTAGTGGTTTTGCTAGCAGGATTTAGGGACCATCTTAAGTGGCAACAAGTTTTGGTGTTGTGGATTGGTACAAGTCAAGGACCTTTGCAGCAGGTTGGTTTTGGCTTTGGTCAAAGGACTACTGCAGTAGGATGGTTGGAAGCTTGGTTGATTGTGTAAAGATCATGTTGATGTCTTGACTGCTGCAGGATGCAGGACCAATGTATTGCCAATTGTACCTCACTTCTAAATTCCTGCATCATGGTTTTGCAACCCTGTATGATTTTGACTTGGTTGTCTGCAGATTTTATGGCTAATGCAATGGATGCTCAACATGGTAACAGGTCTTGCCAATCCACTGCCCTGGTGTGGTCTTATTTGGATTATTGCAGCATAATATGGTGTTGCATAGTATACAGGACATTAATGCTTTGATGGCCATTTTGGTAACAGGTGAGAAGGTTCATAGGCTCATTGGTATATTTATGCAACATGCTGTTACTCAAGTTTTAGCTCAGCTGGTGCTTGATGAGGCTTGGTGCTAATGTACATTGCAGGGTCCTTTGTCAGTCCCTCATGACCTTGTTTAGTGGCAACAAAGCAAGGTAATGGTGTGCTGCAAAATGTTGAATGGTTTGCTGCAACACCAGGGCCAGAACTACAGTACCATGGATTCTCCAATAGTGAAATCGTGTACTCCCTTGGCTTGTCCCGTTGTCTTTGGCTTGATCAATGAATGGTGGATCGTAAGGGATAATGTTGTACTGCGTTAGAGCTTTTTGGACTTGGTTTGGGGCAGACCAAGACCAAGGGTTAGTGAGCCAAAATGTCAAGATAAGCATGGTGTACACAAGACCATTTACTTGGAATTGAAGCAATAAAAAAAAACACAACCAAACATGAAGATTTGGTGAAACATCAAAGAAAAAGGCTAGGTTAAGTTTGGATGATCAAGAGCATGTGAGAGTTGACTTTGGTCAAAGTTGACCAAAAAGTCAACTATTGACCAAAGTCAACAAATGATCCAAATTCAATTTTCTTTGTATTTTTTCTTGTAAATGGACATTGCAAAGATGATTATGTGTGATTTTAGGGTTTAGGGATTTTGGGTTAACTTTGGTCAAAATTGACCAAAAAGTCAACTATTGACCAAAGTCAACAATTGGTCAAAATTATCAAGACTTGTAACTTTTCATGTAAAATCAAATGTGATGGATTAGAATGGTGTGAAATGGATTGACATGGATTGAAAAATGGTTTGAAATTGGTTTTCCAATTGTTTTATTTCATGACTTAAATGCTTGACTTTGAAAAGAACATGACTTGACTGGTAATATATATTATCATGGTTTATGAACAAAATTATGAATTGAGGGCATAGGATTAGGGTTTGAATGAAACATCCATGAATAAATGGGCATGACTTACAACTAGGTTGTGACACAAGAGGTTTGGTTGTTTGGATGACCAAGGCCAAAGATATACCAACATTCAACTGGACAACAATAGGTCATTGAGACCAAGATGGATTAGACCAAGTACATTGATAATGGTTGAAAATTGGGTGTCATGGATGCAAAGTCAAGCTACCATGTCCATCATATCCATTATCTCCTTGATTAGGGTTTTCCTGAGGCTTGCCCCTCAAGCAAGTCTTTTGGATCAAGCCATATGCTCCAACTATCAGTCTTCCAGTTTGTGAGTCTGCATTAGGGTTTTGAAGGCCAAGACAAGGCCTGGGAAGCTCCATGAGACCCTATTATCACACCTTGAGGAATTAGGGTTTTGAAGACCCTAGAGGATTGGCTGGACAAATCCTTATTGAATCCAAGCCTCTACCATCACAATTAGGGTTTCACATCCCCTATGCTTGATGGGATAATCAGGCCAAGCTTTTGAAGCTTGATCTCCACACAAACCCTAGCTTCACAAGCCCAAGGTTTTGAATCCATGATAATCCATTAGTGAAGGAATGATGTAGATGAATGAATTATGAACGTATGCAAGTGATTCCCAGACCAAGTGGTTGGATAAATAATTAGGAAAAAGGGGAGGGAAAATTTTGGGGTACAACAGTCAGCAAGATGAAACTGGAAAGAAAGAATATTCTATTTACTACCTCAGTAAGAAATTCACCGACTATGAGACTCGATATTCTATGCTTGAAAAGACTTATTGAGCATTGGCTTGGGCTGCTAGGCGTTTGCGTCAGTATATGTTGAATCATACTACTTGGTTGATATCCAAAATGGGTCCAATCAAGTATATTTTTGAGAAGCCTGCTTTAATTGGGAGGATTGCCCATTGACAGATGTTGTTATCCGAGCATGATATCGAATACCGATCTCAAAAAGCTATCAAAGGTAGTGTCTTGGCTGACCATTTGGCTTACCAACCAATTGAAGATTACCAGTCAGTGCAATATGATTTTCCTGATGAAGAGATTTTGTATCTGAAAATGAAATATTGTGATGAACCATTACTTGAAGAAGGGCCAGAACCTGGTTCCCGTTGAGGCATCGTATTTGATGAAGCTATTAATCAGTATGGTAATGGCATTCGGGCAGTAATTATCACTCCTCAAGGCACTCAATTTCCGTTTACAGCTAGATTGACTTTCAAATGTACAAACAATATGGCTGAGTATGAAGCTTGTATCACGGGGCTTGAAGAGGCCATTGATCTCAGAATCAAATACCTTGACGTCTATGGAGATTCAACTTTGGTTGTGAATCAGATCAAAGGTGAATGGGAGATGAATCAACCCGGTTTGATACCATATAGAGATTATGCGAGGATAATATCAAGTTTCTTTACAAAGGTTGAGTTTCATCATATCCCTCGAGATGAAAATCGGATGGCAGATGCTCTTGTAATGTTGGCTTCAATGATTATGGTAAAATTATGGAATGAAGTTCCTAATTTGACCATGATGCATCTTGATTGGCCAGCTCATGTGTTTGTTGTTGAAGAGGTCAAAGATGAAAAGCCGTGGTATTTTGATATCAAGTATTTTCTCCTAAGTCAGATTTATCCGCCTGGGGCATCTTTGAAAGATAAGAAGACTTTGAGAAGATTAGCTGGCAACTTCTACATGAATGGTGATGTGCTTTACAAGAGAAACTTCGATATGGTTCTGCTTAGATGCATGGATAGACACGAAGCAGACATGTTGATGACTGAAGTCCATGAAGGTTCCTTTGGTACTCATTCCAATGGATATGTTATGGCTAAGAAGATGTTGAGAGAAGGTTACTATTGGCTGACAATGGAGTCCGACTGTTGCAAGTTTGTGAAGAAATGCCACAAGTTTCAAATTTATGCAAATAAGATTCATGTTTCTCCGACACTGTTGAATGTCATTTCCTCTCCATGGCCCTTCTCCATGTGGGAAATTGATTTGATTGGCATGATTGAGCCCAAAGCTTCGAACGGATATCGTTTCATTCTAGTGGCTATTGACTACTTCACAAAGTGGGTTGAAGCGGCATCGTATGCAAATGTAACCAAGCAAGTTGTTGTAAGGTTTATCAAGAATCAGATTATATGCCGTTATGGTGTGCCAAGTAAGATCATTACTGATAATGGATCGAACTTGAATAATAATATGGTAGATGCCCTTTGCAAAGACTTCAAGATTACACATCATAATTCTTCTCCCTACAGGCCCAAGATGAATGGGGTTGTTGAAGTTACGAATAAGAACATCAAGAAGATCATTCAGAAGATGGTTGTGACCTACAAGGATTGGCATGAGATGCTCCAATTTGTTTTGCATGGGTACCGTACATCCATCCGCACTTCAACAGGGGCAACCCCTTTCTCACTTGTTTATGGCATGGAAGTTGTGCTCCCAGTAGAGGCTGAGATCCCATCATTGCGTGTCTTGATGGAAGCCAAGTTGACTGAAGTTGAATGGTGTCAGGCCAAATATGATCAGTTGAATTTGATTGAAGAGAAGAGGTTGACTACCATGTGTCATGGTCAATTATATCAGTAACGAATGAAGATAGCATTTCATAAGAAGGTCAGACCTCGTGTGCTCAGAGAAGGTGACCTTGTGCTCAAGAATATTTTATCGTTCAAACCTAATGCTAGGGGTAAATGGACTCCTAATTATGAAGGCCCATATGTTGTTAAGAGAACCTTTTCAGGTGGTGCTTTGATTCTTACAACTATGGATAGTGAAGAGTTCACTCGTTTTATGAATGCTGATGTAGTCAACAAATACTTCGCCTAAAAAGGAAAATAACAGCTCGATAAGTTGAAAACCCGAAAGGGTGGCTCAGGCGAAAATGAGCTTCTCGGTGGATTGAAAACTCGAAAGGGCGATCCAGGCAAAAGTTAGAGACATAAAACAGAAAAATTTATCCTGATAGACTGAGTACCCCACCTTGGGGAAATTTATGCAAAAATTAGGGATTATGACAAGTAACTGCATTCGGTTGATCTCCAGTCTCGAGCAAGTCAGTCAACTTAGATTCACCATTTTCAACCAAAGCCAAAAGCATAGTGGATATTGAAGTTGGTAGAAGGATTAGTGATCATTGTATTCAATGTATCCATTTTCCATGTAAATTACCATTTTCAGCTTTTGTAAAGATCTATGGAGTCTTGTCATTTACAGGCTACCATTCTATTAAATAAAGTTGAGCTTTTTATCCAATTGTTTCTACTCTTATTTTTCTTTCAGCTAAATAGAATTGAATTTTTATGATGATAATTTTGAAATATTTAAAATAAAAACCATTTTTCTTAAAATAATAAAAGCAATTACTTCTAAAAAGTAATCGACTTCATTCAAGAAATATCAACAGCAACCTGAGAACATGTGAGTCCTAAAGTGCGAAGGATTGTTGGTCCTCCTTAAACATATGGTTTGGCCATCTTTTCTTTGCCAACGGAAATTCAGTTTCTCCAGTCGAGTTTTGTGATCGCCTCCCCAGCTGAGCTATATGCGCGTATTCTCAACAGTTTACTTGATCCTGCACAAAAATTTTATTCCCCTCAGGTCGCCAGCAAAGTTCACTCCTGAACCCCGCCAGCACTGATTCTTGAGCGGTATTTCTGGTCCTCTGCAAGGTTGTCTCCTATGTGGCATGGTGTTGACTTAAAATTCCCCGCAGAGTTGATGATTCAAATCCTCATTAGATCTTTTCTATCTCCCCAGTGAGGGTCGAGTGGTTTGTGATGGATGGTTTATGTTTATCCCTATCTTTTTCTCTAGTTGATGCCTCCATCCTGTCGAGATTAGTCGATTCTTGTAGCGATGATTCATATCAGTGACATTTGTATCCTTTGTGATTATTTTGTCAGCATAATCATCAGTCATATATATATATATATATATATATATACATATACATTCATACATCAAATATTTCATTATGCATTATTATTGCATTTAATTCCTTATTTTTCCGATCCTCTACTATGGTGATATCCTTTCCCCACGCAGATTTGGTGCGTATGTCCTCCCTCAATTGTAGAGTGTCAGCCACTTAAACAGAAAGAATTTAACCTTTCTCACTCCCCACTGAGTTATTTCCTCATGGATGATTATTACTTAAGTTTCCTCCCCAGTTGATTATCTGGATGGAACCACTCCTCTTGAGATATATCCTCAGTGGGTAGAGTCATTTGTTTGACCGTTTCTTTCTAGCTCTTACCTAGATAGATTTCTTTTGGTCCCTCGAAAGTTTGTTACCTAGTAACTGGTAATATTCTTCTCGATTTGCGAGTACCTTACTCTTACCTAATACCTGGTAACAGTAATCTACTTCCTCTTGTTTTTCCCAACAGATTTGTTTTACGTTTCCCCAGGTAGTCTATCCTTGATATGTTCATCCTAACCGATGACAAATATTCTTCCCTTTGTGTCTATCCTTGATATGTTCATCTTAATTGATGACGGATATTATCTCTTTGCGATTTTCTACCTAGTAAAAAGGTAGTTGTAATCCCTATTTCTTTCTCAGAGAATTAATCCTTGATATGTTCATCCTAATCGATGACAGGTTTTCTCCTCTTTGCGGTCTTCTGCCCAGTAACCGGTAGTTGTAAATCCCGCTTTCCCCTGCTGAGTCTATCCTCGATATGTTCATTCTAACCGGTGACGGATATTCTCTTTTCAGTATTCTATCCAGTAACTGATAGATATAATTTCTATTTTCTCCCCGACAGTATATCCTTAATATGTTCATCTTAATCAATGACAGATATTCTTCCCTTTTAGTTTATCCTTGATATGTTCACTTTAACCGGTGAAAAATATTCTCTTTCTTCGGTCTTCTGCCCAGTAACCGGTAGTTGTAAATCCTATTTGGCTTTTCCCCAACAGGTTATTCTTAACCAGTAACCGGTAACGAATACATCTCCTGTGTCCCTCAGCGAGTCATCCTTGATATGTATACCCTAACCGGTAACAGATGCCTCTCTATCAGATTATGTTATCTCCTTACCCAGTAACCGGTAAATAGATAATGTAGTTCTGGTACTCCTTTGTTGAAGTTCATTCTTCCCCAGTTGAGTTTGGGTGTGTATTTCCTCAGTGAAATCTTCGTTCCCTGTTTGGTTAGAGTATTTCAACTTTGTTTTGATTCACCCGTTTCCCTTGCAGACTTTCCCCTTTTTCCCCGACCGAGTCCTTCCATCGATTTATTTTCATGGAATCCTCTTGTGTATCCAGCAGTTTTTAGTCGTAGCCTGACCTACGCACAACCTTTTATCCCCATAGTCTCTGTCTCCCTAGTGAGTTTTCCTTGTGGAATGCATTATTCTCATGCGGACATTCAATCTCTCGGGATTCTTTTTCTTTGTGGCAATATCCCCCCCCCCCCACGCACACAAAGATTCCTTTTAACATTTATATCATATGCATCATGAGGTCTCTTAGGGACTACATTTTGTTTCTATTTGTTGTTATTTAAGTCCATTCTACTGAGTCTATACGAAGATTTTAACCTTCACCTCCTCATCTAAAATATCCTTAAATAGGGGTAGCTGTAAGACCCCAATTTTGACCCTAAGATCCCTCATGCCATCTCATCATATGTATTGGAATTCAGCTTACACCTTGGCATCCTCCTTACCCCTCATTCATTGGGTTTTCATTGAGAGAGATCACAAAGCACATTTGATTGTATCATACTTTGTTTTTCATTATTTACTAACCAAAATACCAAAAATATGTCAATGTATAGTTTAACTCTTTTGTAGGTAATGTGTGTGCTCATCTATGCTCCATCAAGCTCATATCTAGGATTAAGGCCCTAAATGCAAGAAGCTCAATCAATAAATGGTTTACATTGGTTCTAGGCATCATATATGGATCCCTATGATCTTAGCATATCATTTTGATCAAGAAATCATTAAGAGTTTAGAGTTTGTTTGCCGTGGAAACCCTAATTCATTTGGGTATCTTGTGTGACTTCTTCACCAAGTTTCCCCACCATTTGATCAAATAGTTCAAGGGATACTTCATATTTAATCATATTACACATATATGATCCTCCATGAGTCCTAAAAATCAAGAGAATCTCAAGCAAGCAAGATGGTTCATGGTGGTTGACCAGAGAAAGTCAACTGGTCAAAACTGGGGTTCCCTAGAACCTATCTCCTACATGTTTTGTCAGATGAAAATGATTCCAAGCACAAAGTTACTCAAAATGATATTCCAAACAACTTTCATTTTGAAATCAAGAGCTAGTTTCTCTTGGAAAGTAATTTTTTATGGTGAAAGATTATAGGTCATTTTGTCTGAACCCTAGTTTGGAGGTCAACTTCCCAAGACCATAACTTGCTTAATTTTCATGTGATGAAATAAATTCAAATTCCATGATCAAATTCAAGATGTCTACTTCAACTTTGATGTTTGGAGGAAGTTCAAATTCAACTTGCAAATGCATGTGCCAAGAGGAAACATTATAGGTCATTTTGGGCCATTACCATTAAACAAGTGATTTTCCTCAACTTCTAAAATGCATAACTCCTTCATGCCAAATCCAAATATGGTCAAATTTATGACTAAATTGAATAGGTTTGAAATCGGTACAACTTTATTGAAGGAACTTTTCTCATTTGAAGTCGATAGAAAAAGTTATTTAAGGTGGAAGAAGTGAATATTTGACTTGGGACTTAGAAAATTTTCAAATATGTTTGATTTACCAATTTTCCACCTCATATTTCATCATGATCCAAGCTTCAAATGAAAATGTGTCTAACATGAAAGTTGTTCACCTTGATTTCACCTTTCTAAAAAGTCCAAGATCACCTCATTTGGCCAAAGAATGAAGGACTTGTGCATGGGTGCAATGTGAGGATCCATTTGGATGATTTTCATATCCATATTTCATACACTATTGCATGGCCACATGACATGATTTCAGCATGATTCTCACTTATTTTTGGACCTGAATATATCACTTGATGGGCCTATCACACGCCCATGCAAGCATGCAAAGAGAATTACTCATTTTTGCCAAATTTGGAAGTGTGTGGAAATGAATATCCTTGGCTATAAAATTAAGGACCTCATGCCCAAGCTTTGAACCTGCAATCCAAACCCTCTCCATTAAAGGATAATCTTGAAGGTTTTCTTTGGAAAATCTAGTTTCAAATCTCCATCTATTTTAAGATTGAAACTCCAAGAGTCCATACCTTTTCTTGATCCTAATCACTTCCAACAAGCATTTGAAGCAAGGCCAAGCACAATTTGAATCAAGATCAAGCAAGTTTGAAGCTCCATTGAAGGTGAATTTTCAGAAACTTCATCTCTTCGATTCTCTCTCAATTCTTCACTATTCTTTATGACTTTTGGTTGTCTGAAGTCCTATCAATGTAGGCAAGAAGATTGAGTTGCTTTGAGGTCAAATTAAAGCAACTCAGTTCATGATCCTCAAAATTCAAATCCCTATATCTTTTTATATACTTGGAATTGGAGAAAATTCAGGCCAAATTCGAGCTCCTGAGCATTTTTTCTTTGAATCCATGTCCTTGTTTTTCATTTTGGTGATGGTTGATGGTGGACCAGTCCGGAGAGATCCACTGGAGAAGAAGACCGGAGCCCTAGCTCCGCTGGTGTGTTGTCACACCTCAGCCACAGAATCCATCTATTTTGTTTTAATCTCAAACGTCCATTATGATTACCAAGCCTGCAACGCATTGACTAAGGACCATTGTGGAACGCGCACGCTTGGCCATCAGTTCTGCCACCTCAATTAATGAGGGAGATCTGATGGCCCTTGGTTTTTTTATTTTCTGATTTTTATGTTTAATCCATTTATTTTAATTATTTCATATCAAATTCATTTTTAATCCAAAAAATACGAAACTTTCACCAAAAATCTTTAAATATTGTCCTCTTTCATTTTCTAAGTTAAAATTATTTTTTGGATTAATTTTGATATTTTTCATGAACTAATTGTTTTTGTGCATATTTTTTAATTGTTTAAAAATACTTCTGACTTTTCAAAAATTATGAAATTTTTGTCTAAGGTCCTTTGACCTTGTTTGACCTAGGATAAATCTCTTGGCCGTTTATTTGGTATTTTGAAGAGGTTTTAGATTTTGACCAAACTAAATTTAATTTAAATGCATTTTTAATTTGTGTAGAAATTATGTTGAGCCATTTTTATTGATTTGTGAAGTTTGACTATGTGTTTGGGCCTTGGTCAAGGTTGATTTGACTTTTGTTGAGTTAAAATCATTGGATTTAGGGGATTGATGAAATATACATTTCATCTTCTAAAATGAATGAATGATTTTAATTTGATAAAATGCCTCCCATGACCAATTTGTCTTTCTCTTATCTCCCCTCCCTCTTTATCTTCAATCCCATTATCTCCCATCCTTTCCATTAACCAATGAAGTCTCAATATCATAAGGCTAATTGGTTTATCAATAACTTTGTGTTAGATGAACCAATACAAATATGGATGAGATAGGTCCATCCTTTGATCTTTTTCTCTTTGTGTGTGGTATGTTTTAGGAGTATGATTCATTATACCATATCTCTAACATGCATTAACACCAAAATTCCTATTGCCCAGCCTCAGATAGTTGTGACTTCTACATAAGTCCAATTATGTTTGCTTAAAATATAGCTAAATTTTGACCCTAAAGGCATAACATTCTAGTAAATGAGATTGTAAGCCTCCCCCCTTTCATGGTATTGTGTGGAAACTTGGAATTTTTTCCTTCCTTTGGAAGATGTCTTGGTTCAAGGATTCATGATTGTGAATAGAGAGTTGAGTGTTCTCCAAAGAATGACTTAATCAATTGAAAATCAAAACATCACTAACCTATAATCAACTAACATTTGACTAACTTTTATTATTATTGCTTTTATTTTCAAGTCATTTACTTTAGTCAATTTAAATTCAAGTCATTTACCATTTCATTTGTCATTTACATATCATTTAACTTGTTTATATTCATGTCATTTTCACTTTGCTCACTGGAGCCATATATTGTGATTGTATATTTTTGTTTGTGTATTTTATTTGTGTTTGTGGTCTTAGGACCTTAAAATACTTAATATTTGATCTGAGCTTTTGTACTTAGAATTAGGCAACATTCCATATGCAAAAGGACTTAGCCAATGCCAACATTTCTGAAACCAAGTTATTATGATTTAAGCTTTCATCTGATGCAAGTATTAGGATCCTCATGAATTCATCTGCTACATGGTTTTGATGCAAATGTTACTTTGAACCTGTGTTTAATGCCTTACTCTAAGCTAATCAAGGAGTATGTCATTTGATACATGAGAAGATAAAGAAGACTATTAGATGTGAAGTTGCTTACTGGGATGTGGCCATCTTTATTTGATACCTTGCTCTTCGTATTGCTATTTGCTTGTTGATATTGCTTGATTCAAAGTCCAAAGGGAAAGTGGGTTTTCTATATGACATTGTTGTCTGTTGGATTGCATCCCATTGGTCAGATCTTTTCAACTCTTAACTTTTAATTTTATGCTTAGGATTAGTCTCTTCATCTCCTCCCACTTCTTAAATTTCAAACCTCTCCCCCTTTTTAAAAACCTTCTTTCTTTGTGATTTTAAGCCTTATTTCAAATTAAAAACTTTATCCTTATGCCATTGCGTTTTTAAACTCTTTTCTTAATCAAACTTATAAATAAATCTAATCATATTGACTTAAAATTTCAAAAGACAAAAAGAACTAACACTCATTCAAACTCTTTTAGACTCCTTTATGCCTCTTTTAAACTTAATTTTTTATTAAAAGCAATCCACTCATTTTGAAATTGATACCATGAACTACGAGGTTTTGATCCCTCATTTTTATGTTGGTACGTAAGCACAAGTCAGAAGGTCTTGACAAACACAAAAATATAATTAATGAATTCTTTCCTCATCCCCACACTCTATTTATTGCAAACATCTTTTATACCAAAAACACATACACACATAAAAAAGGGATCCCTAGGAGTACCCAGGACACTTTGGATGCTAACACCTTCCCTCTGTGTAACCAACCTCTTTACCTGTAATCTCTGGCATTTTATTAGTTTTGATTTGAAAACTTCTTATCTTTGGGTTTTGTTCGTACTTTTCCCTTTTCCTTTGGAAACAATAAAAGCGCGGTGGCGACTCTGGTTTTATTGATGTTAAGTTTATCCATAACTTAATGGTCATGAATTTACCGCTACAGTGAGGTACCACGCGCTTAAGTGATTTTGGCATATCATAAGATATGAGCCACATACACTTAAGTGGGATTTTTATCTTGCAGCCCACAGAAGTGGTTCTATAAATAGAACCCTTGTGCAGAAGCATTTGCGCAGGTGACATTTCATTTCTCTCTCTCTCTCTCACTCACTCACTCTTTAGACCGAAAGGCATCACTCTATAACAGAATGTTCCCCATGGTGTAAAATATGGTCTTCTTCATATCTTCAAGTGCCATCTTGATTTGATTATAACCGGAAAATCCATCCATAAACGAAAGTATTTTGAATTTAGTTGTATTATCTACCAATATATCAATGTGTGGCAGAGGAAAATCATCTTTCGGACTAGCTTTGTTCAAATCTCTATAATCAACACATATACGAACTTTTCCATCCTTCTTAAGAACAGGCACAATATTGGCCACCCACTGCGGATACTCGGAGGTTACAAGAAAACCAACATCAATCTGCTTATGCACTTCCTCTTTGATCTTTACTGCCATATTAGGATGAGTTCTTCTCAACTTTTGCTTGACCGGACGATATTCTGGCTTCAACGACAATCTATGCTCCACAATCTCAGAATCCAACCCAGACATGTCTTGATAGGACCAAGAAAACACATCAGAATAATCTCGGAGAAGATCAATCAACCCCTTCTTAGCTTCTAGACACAGTTGAGACCCAATCTTGGCTTCCTTCACATCATCCTCGGAACCCAAGTTGACTAATTCAATCTGCTCTTCAAACAGATGAATGGCTTTTTTCTCGTGCTCAAGCAAACAAGATAATTCATCATATACTTATTCATCATTAATCTCTTCCTTAGCTTCAAACACAGGGAAATCAAAGTTTGGAGAAGGAGTAGGATCATTGTATTCAATGGGTTTGAGAACCAACCTGCATAATGATTTGATAGTTTGATTTTAGAGAAGTGGAGTGCGGACAAATATTATGCAGATATAAGATTATTATTTATTTATGTTTTTTGTGATTACCATTTCCAGAAAAAGCAAAAAGTGAAAATAAAACATCATAGATGTGGATGAATAAAATTGTATTTTATTGACGATAATAAGGAAAATGCCCAACCATGTTCACTTCTCCCTTAGGCATAGTAGAAGGTTTTTTTCTTAAAACAATAAAAAATAAATTACTTAGAACGGTGAATGACAACAGGAACATCAACAGCAACCCAATAGTTGCAAGTGTGGCCATGCATCACAAAGTTGGCACAAACTTCGTCTTCATCACTAATGTCTTCAATAATGGCAGCTGAGTGTTGATCATTCTCATGAATGAACCCTCCACTTCAGAAAATTGGTTGCATAACTTTGACTTTGGAGTTGAACGGCCCTGGTTGAAATCCTAGTTCGACTATGTTCTTGTTTTCAACGATCTCAACAACATGACCCCACTTGTCAATACTACCAGCCTGAATAGCCTCTTGCGCATCTTTTAAAGAAGACATGGGTGCCCTAGTTTTCTTTAACTCATCAGCAATAGATAAGGCTTGGAACGACATTCCAACCTCCTCCTCAGCATCAACATATGTGAAAGATGACAAATGGCTTACTCACAATGTCTTCTCTCCACCAACAATGACAAGCTTGACGTTCTTCACAAATTTCAGCTTTTGGTGTAAGTAGACGTTACAGCTCCGGCTTCATGAATCCATGGCCTTCCCAACAAGCAGCTATAGGTCGGATGGATATCCATTACCTGGAAAGTAATTTGGAAATCACTCAGACCTATCTTCACTGGAAGATCCACTTCTTTAATAATGGTTTTACAAGAACCGTCGAACGCTTTGACAATTACGCTGCTATAGCTCATTGGGGCGCCTTGATAAGAGAATCTTGACAAAGTTCATTTCGGAAACATGTACAAAAATGACCCTATAACAACTAACAGATTAGACAAAGCGTCCTCCTTGCAATTCATAGAAATGTGCAGTGCCAAATTATGATTCCTGCCTTCCTCAGGAAGCTCTTCATCACAAAAACTCAAATTGTTACAAGAAGTAATGTTGGTAACTATGTGGTCGAACTGATCCACGGTAACATCATGCTTAACATAAACATGTTCCAACACTTTCTACAATGCTTCTCTGTGCGCTTCAGAAATCATCAGTAGTGACAACATAGAGATTTTTGACGGAGTCTGGAGCTGCTGCTTTATAACATTGAATTCACTTCTCTTGATTAGCCTTAACACCTCATCATCATCATTAGTCTTCAACTTGCTGGACTCACCAGACTGTCATGTTGAAGCACTAACCGGATTCACTACTGGAATCTCTGCCTTCTTACTTACTGAATATCTTCTACTATCTTCAAAAATACTGTACTGAACACACGACCGCTACGGGTCACCTTCGTAATATCTGCAATATTTACCATTGAGTCTACAACTGGAAGAGGAACCTCTTGACTATTTTCAATCATAGTGGCATTATATTGGTATGGCACAGCTTTATCGGATGAGTAGGGGACATGGCCCGCCAACCATATAACCAACAACGATACTGATCTATTGACATTATTGTTGATGCTTCTATCAAACTGAATGACTACCTGCTCAGGGGTCTTGAATACTGGCACAACCACATTTGCATCATCTCCTATATCCCTCGACTATTGAATCTGGATTACATTCTCATCCATCAACTTCTGGATATCCCTCTTGACAATCATACACCCACGTGGGTTAACACTGCAAATGACACAACCATCATGGTCATGTTCACAGTCATTGATTAAACACAGATTCTTATGCATCTCCACCAGAGATCATTGGATACGTCGTACATAAAAAAACTCTAAAATTCCCTGGACAGTCGTCCATGATGTTGACAAAAGCGTTACCATGAGTAGGCAACAAATTGGCTTTCACATTTGGTGCTTTGTCCTCAAAGGATACCATACCGCTCTTTACCAGCTTCTGAACTTCATATTTTAGAGGATAACAATTCTCTATATCATGACTAGGGGTTCCCTGGTGAAAAGCACAATGAAGATCAGGCTTGAACCACCATGATAGTGGCTCAGGAATTTGCAAATGATTTATTGGCTGGATGAGATTCTTGAGAACCAATGATGGGTATAACTCTGCATAAGTCATAGGAATAGGGTCAAAGGAGACCTCCTTCCTCTCAAAATTTTGTTGGTGATTATTGTTGTTGTTGTCGTAGTTGATTCTTTGTTGCAATTGTTGATGTTGTTGTTGAATTGGAACTGATTCATTATTGGAATTGTTGGAAAAAACCGGAATTACCGAGGAAACTTGATGTTGATGTTGATCTTGACGAGGTTGAGAACTCTTTCTGACATGAGGCCTCCTCTTCCTCCCCACTGACACTGAATTAGTTTCTTCTTCCTTCCTCTTGGAGAAACTCCCACCATATTTCTTATTGGCTGATGCCTCTTCTTTAGTCAAACGTCCTTCACGGGCTCCTTCTTCTAGCCTCATTTAGGTAAAATCATTGGGGGAACTTGCAATCATACGTTTGTAATAAAACGAACTCAGCGTCTTCAAGAAGATCTTCATAATTTCCTTCTCTTCAAGAGGTGGACTTATCTGAGCAGCCAATTCTCTCCATCTCTGGGCATATTCTTTGAATGTCTCTTTATCCTTTTGAGACATAGACCTCAACTTGTCTCTATCAGGCGCCATATCCATATTATACTTATACTGCTTGACAAAGGCCTTGCCTAAGTCATTGAAAGTGCATATGCTTGCACTGTCCAGACCCATGTACCACCTCAAGGCAACTCCAGTTAAACTGTCTTGGAAATAGTGAATCAACAATTAATCATTATCAGTCTGAGTAGACATTTTTCCTGGCATACATAACAAGATGGCTTAGCGGGTAAGTATTCCCTTTGTACTTTTCAAATTCTGGGACCTTGAATTTTACCAGGATCTTAACATTGGGGACCAAGCAGAGTTCAGCAGCACTCTTAGTGTCTTCAACTCTTTGCGCAGCTCGAAGAATTGATCTTTCATCTCATCCATCTTGTCATACACATCTGAACGCTCATACGACTCAGAGTGTTAGATAGTGTCCTCAACACGAGGAAGAGTGTGAACAACTGGAGGTGGCACTGACATGACCGGGCTAAATGCCGGTATAGAAACAAATGTGGACGCATACCCTTCTGGCATAAAATTTGACGGCATTCCCCAAGGGAATCCAACAGGCATAGAAGGAATGGATTGACTGGAAGTGGTAACATGAACAGTTGAGGTAGCAACCTCAGAAATGACGTTCTCTGAGGAGGAGTTGCAGGAGATGGCGATGACTAATTCTGGGAAGCAATCACATATTCCATCAGCGTCGTAAGCTTGTCGATCTCATGCTCCAGCTCTCGATTCTCTTGCTCTAGGTGCTCCATTCTCGTCGTTTGATTATCAGGGTATTATAGCGGTGAGTCAGTTTGGCTGATGCACAGAAGAAGAATTGATAAGACATCTGGTGACAGAAAGTTGTTATGCAAATGATGCATGAAATGTAATGTTTTTGATTGTTTTTAATTTCAAGGAAAATATGAAGTCCTGTTTTGGAAGGATTACACTGAGTATGATTTCAGAAACCAAAATACAAATACAAGAGAAAAAGAAACTATCATCCTAAGGATCCCTAACAACGGCATCATATGATCTGGCTATGGGCGCATACTTCCTTCAGATGCATCGAATCTCGAACTCGAAGGATGTCTTCATCTGATCCTTCTCAAGAACTAGCTGATCAACAATCTTCTTCCAAGCACCGGAAGGTTGAGGCATACTCAAGGAAGATAAACCCTCTGGATCTCTCTATCTCTTTACTGCATGGTCTTCAAAAATCTCAATAAGTGCATCTTTTTCTTTCGACTCAAGCTGCAACTCTTCATGCTTTCGGCTCAAAGCATGGAACCGCTCTTCCCACGTATCTTTCTCTTGCTTCATCTTGGTGACTGTGTCTTCCAACTCCTCTACATCTTGGTTAGGGAGAGTTGATGGCTCAGCCATAACCAAAGACATAGGTCATTCACAGGCGTACGACATCTTCAGCTCCAAAGCTCTCTTCTTCACCTAAATAGTGTAAGCTTCCAAAGCTACACAGTTACATGGACCAAGCTCGGATCTTCCTTTCTTATGCACATTATGTCAAGCATGTATCATCCTCTGCTTAAAATATTTGGGATCTTTATCCTCTTTATAAAATAGACCTTCCAACTGAGTGTTATTAGGTTTATCTCTCAAGGGGAACCCAAGTTGACAACGAGCCAAAGCAGAGTTGTAGTTGATTCCTTCTTATGTACCAATAAGAGGCACATTAGAGAACTCACCACAACTATCAATATGTTCATACTACCTAATGCAGAATTATACCAAACAATATCATCATTAATGAGGGACATAAGTCTCTGTGACCACCGTAGACATTGCTTGTTCTCCAAAAAAACAGGCGTCTGAGGCAAGTGCAAAATAAACCACTTGCATAGAAGAGAAACACAACACACAATAGTCCCACCACCTTTATAATTCCTAAAATGCAAAGAGAAATACATGTCACCCAACAGAGTCGGAACAGGATTCCCAATCAAGAAGATTCTAATGGAGTTAACATCAACAAAACCGTCAATGTTAGGGAACAAGGCTAGACCATAAATGAGAAATAAAAAGATGGCTTCAAAAGCATCCATACTATTGGCTTGAGCAAAGGCAATAGCTTTTCTAATGAGGAACTCATAAGTCAACCCAAGAATACCTCCTTTCTTCACTAATTGAGCATCAATCTCAGATTTCTTCACATCAAGAGCTTCATCTATGATATGAGATCTGGGAATCTCCTCCAATCCACTAAAAGGTACCTTGTCAGATACGGGTATAGCCAAGAGATGGGCATACTCTTCCAATGTAGGCACAAGCTGATAATCAGGAAAAGTGAAGCACTGGTAGATAGGATCATAGAACTGAACCAAAACACTCAGAAGTCCATCAACCACATAAGCAGATAATACAAACAAAATATTCCCATGATGTTGCTTGAAGTCCAAGGGATCTAATACAATGGATGACAACTTCCTTAGCTCTTTTAAATCAGAACGTCTGAAACTGTACTTATTAGTGTTCCTTCGTCCATAATCCATGGTCTGAAAATATTTGCAAACAAGACCTCAGTTTCCTTGAAATTTATTTTTCTCTGATGAATGTTATGATGTACATGTATGCATGAATGCAACAATCACAAACAAAGGATCACACATAAGGAAAACATAAACAAAGGTTAAGGGATGGATCAAGTCATCATCAAGATCAATCATCCACTTTGGTGGATTATGGTTTTCACATTATCAACACCCAAGTTCCATTGATATTAACAAGACTTGATCGGATCAACCAAGAATCAAAGAGTTTATTGTGAGTCACGAGCATGGAGTCGGGTTAAGAACCATCCTAAAGGAGTGTACTAAGGATAAGAACCTATATATCATGTTCTAAAAAATTCCCAGAGTCTTAATCCCATCTATCGGATATTATAGGTTAGGACGACTGACTCATCAACCCATAATATTCTCAAGAGAAACTCGTCTGAGTGTAGTATCGTGTAAAAACTGTGATCAAGTCTACACCTGAACAGTCTCTACACTACGTCATAAATACGCCAAGTTGGGTTAAATGTTATATGGTCCTTAGCTTCTCGGACCCCAAATCAGAGAAAGTAATGCCTATCCACAAATAACTTGTGTGACATCAGTAACTCTAAAGAGGTCTCCACTGAGTAGATGGGTCTCAATCCAACTTGTTAAGGACTACTCCACACAAGTTGAACATGACTATACCATCCTCCTATCTTAATTGCACTCAATTTCAAGTTAGAACTTATCTCACCACTCAGAGATCACCCAGCACAACAAATATATTATATCATACAAACAATATACAAACATCAAATATACAAATATATACACATAAAAAAGTAGGCTAAACCCACTGACGATCTACCTGTTTCCCCAGCAGGGTCGCCACATAATTTCTGTAGCGGTAAATTTATGACCATCAAGCTATGGATAAACTTAACATCAATAAAACCAAAGTCTCCACCGCACTTTTATTTTTTCCAAATGAAAAAGGGAAAATTATGAACAAAACCCAAAGATAAGAAGTTTTCAAATCAAAACTAATAAAATGTCAGAGATTACAAGTAAGGGGGTTGGTTACACAGAGGGAAGGTGTTAGCACCCAAAGTGTCCTAGGTACTCCTAGGGAGCCCTTTTTTATGTGTGCATATGTGTTTGGTATAAAAGATGTTTTAGAAAAATAGAGTGTGGGGTGAAAAAAGAATTCATTTATTACATTTTTGTGTTTAACAAGACCTTCGGTCTTGTGCCTACATACCAACATAAAAATGAGGGATCAAAACCTCGTAGTTCATGGTAAAAATTTCAAATAAGTTGGTGAATTGCTTTTAATAAAAGTTTAATAAGAAAAGGCACAAAGGGCCAAAATTTTGGATGAAGTTGTTAGTTCTTTTTGTCTTTTGAAATTTTAAATCAATATGATTAAGTTTATTTATAAATTTGATTTAAGAAAGAGTTTGAAAATTTAATGGCATAAGGCCAAAGATTCTAATTATTAAAAAAAAGTTTATGTTTGAAATCACAAGCAAAGAAAGTTTTTGAAAAGGGGGAGAGATTTTGAAATTTAAGAAGTGGGAGGAGATGAAGAGGCTATCCTAAGCAAAAACTTAAAAGTTAAGAGTTGAAAAGATCTGACCAATGGGGTGCAATCCAACAGACAAGAATGTCATATAGAAACACATTTCCTTTTGGACTTTAATCAAGCAATGATCAATAAGCAATGAGCAATATCCATACATCATGAAGATCAAGGAATAAAATAAAGATAGTCACATCCAAGCAAGTACTCCAATAGCTAGCAGTCTTCATTGTCTTCCAAAGTATCCGATGAAATATTCCTTGATCAACTCAGAACAAAGCATCAGACACAAGATCAAAATAACAATTAAGCACCCAGACAGAGTAGCAGATGAATTCAAACAATTCCCAAGTTTTGCATCAGATGAAGGCACAATTCAAAATAGCTCAGTGTCAAGATGTTGGCATTAGCCAAGTCCTTTTTGCACAGGGCATGTTGCATAATCCTAAGTCCAAGAGTTCAGATCAAGTTCAACAGTCCACCAGATGTTTTTAGGGTTTTTATTGTTATTGGTTATTTTAACGTCCTAAAACTACAAACAAAATCAAAACACGCAAACAATATATACAATCACAAGATATGGCTCAAATGAGCAAAGTGAAAAGGACATAAACATAAACAAGTTATATGAAATGTAAATGGCAATGAATGATAAAAGACTAAAATTTAAATTGCATAATAGTAAATGACTTGAAAGTAAAGCAATATTAACAAGAGTTAGTCAAATGTTAGTTAAAAGTTAGTCAAGTGTTAGTGGTGATTTTAGTTGATTAAGTGATTCTTTGGAGAACACTCAACCATTCATTCACAAACATGAATCCTTAAACCAAGACATCTTCCATGAGAAGGGCTCCAACTTGGATAATTCAACAAGCATGTCACTAGCTCCTATGAAAGGAAAAAAGGTCAAGTCTCCATACAATGCCATGAAGAATGGGAGACTTATAATCTCACTTACTAGAATGTTATGCCTTGAGGGTCAAATTTAGCTCTATGTTAAGCAATCGTAATTAGACTTATGTAGAAGTCACAACTATCTGAGGCCGAGCAATAAAAGTTTAGGTGTTAATGCATGTTATATATTTGGTATGGAGAACCAAACTCCTAAAACATACCACACACTAAAAGAAAAATATCAAAAGGGAGGGACCTTTCTCAGTCACACTTGTATTGATTCATCTGACACAAGGTCATTGATGAATCAATTAGCCTTTAGACATTAAAGATTTCATTGGTCAAATGATGGAATGGGGAAGAATAGGGATGAAGATGAAGAGGTAGGGGAAGATAGAAACACAAATTGATCATGGGAGGACTTTCATCAAATCAAAACCATACATTCATTTTGGGAGATGAAATGTACATTTCATCAATCCCCTAAATCCAATGGTTTTGATCCAACAAAAGTCAAATCAACCCTGACCAAGGCCCAAACAGAAAGTCAAACATCACAAGACCACAAAAATGGCTCAACATAATTTTCAAGGATTTAATCAATTTAAAAAATGAATTAAAATACATTTTAATTTGGTTAAAACCTAAAATCCCTTCAAAACACCGAATAAGTGGCCAAGGGATCTATCCTAGGTCAAACAAGGTCAAAAGACCTTAGACAAAAAATTTCACTATTTTTGAAAAGTCAGAAGTACTTTTAAACAATTAAAAAATATGCACAAAAACATTTAATTCATGAAAAATATCAAAATTAATCCAAAAAATAATTTTAATTCAGAATATGGAAGAGAAAATTATTTAAGGATTTTTGGTGAAAGTCCCATATTTTTAGGATTAAAAATGAAATTTATATGAATTAAACAAAATAAATGGATTAAATGAAATATCATAAAATAAAAAGAAATTCAAAAAAACAAGGGCTTCAGCAAACCAATAATCAATCAAAATAGATGAGAAATATTCGAGAATCGAAGAAGAAAAGTTTCTGAAATTTCACCTTTGAGGAGCTTCGAATTGGCTTGATCTTGCTTCCAATTTGGCTTGGCTTGACTCTAGAAGCTTGTAGAAGATGATTTGGATGGTTAAAAAGCTTGGACTCTTGGAGTTTCAATTCAAAAACAGAATGAGAATTGAAACTCGATTTCTCAAGAAATCTTCAAGTTTATCCTTTCAATGGGGTTTGGTAGAGAATGGGGACAGAGCTTGGGCAAGAGGGATCCATTTCTGAGCTCAAGGCACTTGTATTTATAGGCTTGCTCCTTGCTTTTTGCATACTTCAAGTCAAAATCCAAAAAATAGCAATGATCTCATACATGCTTGCATGGGCGTGTACAAAGCTCAATCAATGATCTCAAAGGGTCCAAACTTAATTCCAAATGATGTTGAAACAAAATCAAGGGACCATGCAATGTTGAAATGAAAATTGGTTACAAATCTTTCGAAATGGGGCCATGCATTACACCCACGCGCAAGTCATTCAAACCTTGGCCAAATGAAGTGATTTTGGACTTTTTAGAAAGATGAGATCAAGGGGGGCAACTTTTATGTTGAACACTTTTCCATTTGAAGCTTGGATCATGATTAATGTTGAGGTGGAAGTTTAAAAAATCAAACATAATTGAAAATTTTCTAAGTACCAAGTCAAATGTTCACTTCTTCCACCTTAAATAACTTTTGCCATGAGCTTCAAATGGAAAAAGTTCCTTCATCAAATTTGTATCTCTTTCAAACCTCTTCAATTAGGTCACAAATTTGACCTCATTTGGATTTGTCATGAAGGCCGTATGCATTTTAGAAGTTGAGGAAAATTGTTTGTTCAATGGTAATGATCCAAAATGACCTATAATGTTTCCTCTTGGCACATGCCCTTGCAAGTTGAATTTGAAGTTTATAAAAGAATAAAAATTGGAGAGGACATCTTGAAATTTATCATGAAACTTGGATGTCCTTCATATCATAAAAATTTAGCAAATTATGGTTCTTGGAAATTGACCTCCTAACTAGGGCACAAACAAAATGACCTATAATCTTTCACTATAAAAAATGACTTTCCAAGCAAAACTAGCTCTTGACCTAAACATGAAAGTTGTTTGTAATGTCATAAGGAGTAACGTTTAACTTGGAATCATTTTCATATGACAAAAATTGTAGGAGATAGGGTCCAGTGAACCCCAGTTTTGACTAGTTGACTTTCTCTGGTCAACCACCATGAACTAACTTGCAAACTTGAAGTTCTCTTGATAGTTTGGACTCATGGAGGATCATATATGTATAATATGATATACAATGAAGCATACCTCTATATATTTGATCAAATGTTGAAGAAACTTACTGAGGAAGTCACACAAGATACCTAGATGAATTTGGGCTTCCAAGGCAAATAATCTTCAAACTCTTGATGAATTCTTGATCAAAATGATAAATGAAGATCATAGGGACCCATATATGATTTCTATAACCAATGTGAACCATCTCTTGATTGTTCTCTTTGCATTTAGGGTATCAAACCCTAGTTGTGAGCTTGATGAGGCATTGGTGGATGCACACACTACCTACAACAGAAACAAAGCTATACATTGACATATTTTTGGTATTTTGGTTAGTAAATAATGACAAACAAAGTATGATACAATCAAATATGATTGGTGATCTCTCCCAATGCAAACCCAATGAATGAGGGGTAAGGAGGATGCTAAGGTATGATCCCAAAGCCAATGCATATGATGAGATAGCATGAGGGATCCTAGGGTCAAAATTAGGGTCTTACAGCTGCCCCTATTTAAGGACATTCTAACTGAGTATGTGAAGGTTAGAATCTTGGTATCAACTCAGTAGAATGAACTTAAATAACAACATCTAGAAACAAATTTTGGTCCCTAAGAGACCTCATGATGCATATGATATGAATGTTAAAAGTAATCTTTGTGGAATATAAATTGCCACAAAGAAAAAGAATCCGGAGAGACTGAAGGTCCACAGGAGCATAATGCATTCCATAAGGAAAACTCATTGGGGAGGCAGAGACTCTGGGGGATAAAAGTTGTGCGTAGGCCAGACTACGTCTTGAAAACTGCTGGAGGCACGAGGGGATTTCCATGAAAATAAATCAATGGAAAGACACGGTTGGCGAACCAGGAAAATCTGCAGGGGAAATGTGTAGATCAGAACAAAGATGAAATACTCGAATCAAACAGGAAAAGGCGATTCCACTGAGGAAATATGCACTCAAACTCAATTGGGGAAGAATGAACTTCAACACAGGAGTACCAGAGATATATTATCTATTACCGATTACTGGGTAGAAAGATAATATACTCTGACAGAGGGACATCCGTTACCAATTAGGGTAAACATATCAAGGATGACTCACTGAGGAGAAAGAGATGTATTTGTTACCTGTTACTGGGTAAGAATAACCTACTGGGACGAGAACTCAAATAGGATTTACAACTACCGGTTACTGGGCAGAAGACGAAAAAGCGAGTATACGTCACCTATTTAAAGTGAACATATCAAGGATAAACTCAAAGGAAGAATATCCATCATCGGTTAGGATGAACATATCAAGGATAAACTGCCTGGGAGAAATGAGAATTATATCTATCAGTTACTGGATAGAATACCAAAGAGATAATATCCATCACCGGTTAGGATGAACATATCAAGGATAAACTCTGCAAGGAAAAGTAGGAATTACAACTACCGGTTACTGGGTAGAATACCGAAAAGGGAGAGAAAATCCGTCATCGGTTAAAGTGAACATATCAAGGATAAACTCTCTGGGAATAAAATAGGGATTGCAACTACCTTTTTTCTGGGTGGAAAACCAAAAAGGAAGAATATCTATTACCGGTTAGGATGAACATATCAAGGATAGACTACCTGGGGAAACGTGAAAACGAATTCGCTGGGGAAAACAAAGGAAGTAGATTACATTTTACCGGGTATTGGGAAAAAGTAATATACTCAAAAATCGAGGAGAATATTACCAGTTACTGGGTAATAAACTCTCAGGGGATCAAAATATCTATCTAGGTAATAACTAGAAAGAAACGATCAATTAAAGGCTCAACACAAAGAGGATCTAACTCAAGGGGAGTGGTTCCATCCAGATAATTAACTGGGGAGGAAACTGAAATAGTAATCATCCACGAGGAAATAACTCAGTGGGGAATGAGAAAGGTTAAATTCTTTCTTCTTAAAGGGATGACACTCTACAATTGAAGGAGGACATACACACCGAATCTGCCAGGGTAAATAATATTACCGAAGCAGGGGATCAGAAGAAAAAACAAATGCGATAAAATGCATAATGAAATATCTGATGATGTGTTTTACGCTTGAATATGCATGTATATGATCATGATTATGCTGACAAAACAACACAAAGGATACAAATAACAAAGATTTGAATCACTACTGCAACACTCGGCTAATCTCAATAGGATAGAAACACCAATTGGAGAAAATGCTAGGGATGAAAATAAATCATCTAGCGTTGAATAAATCAGTTATGGCTGGGAAAGTCATAGTGAACATGATTCCAATCAATCATGACAAACTCTATGGGGAGAGTACTGCTGAAGGATGATCAACCAAACATGCCGAGGATAGAAAAAAGGTCTGTTGAGGATCCAAATTGTCAACACTGCGGGGAATTTTAAGTCAACACCATATCATAATGGGAGACAACCTTGCAGGGGACAAAAAACAAACACTGCTCAGAATCCAATACTGTCGGGAACGAGGGATCTTCATATCAGAAGATGAACCCTGCCGGGGAATACAGAAGGTAAAACTCTGCATGAGGATTTAAGCAAATTGTTGGGGATGCTATGACCAGAACCATCACATTCCTTAATACTCATTGAATTCTTCTTAGAAAATGTGAAATAAACCAATTCTAAGGTAAAGATAACCAAAATTGATTCATACAGAGGAGAAACTGCCGAAGTTATGCCACAATCAAATGCAAATGGAAACCAAATAAAGGTTCCGGATCTCTAGGGTCCAATCATAAATCACAAACTAAGGGAAAACAAAACATGAGCACCTCAGCTGGAGAATATGAATTTGCAAAGGGGACCGATCGTCAGCTCAACTAGAGATGATACCCACCGTCTCTACTGGGGATGAGAAATCACTCGGGGAGAGAACTCATCAACCAAGCTGGGGATAAATGATGAACTGTTTGGGAAAAACTACCAAACCCAACTGCTTAGGGAAGACCAACAATGCTTCACACTTCAAGACTTACCCGCTCTTAGATTGATGTTGACATTCCTTACTGAAATGGATTGTTCTTAAAGTGATTGTTTTAATAAAAATAATTATTCATTAATTTAAAATTATCATCATAAAAATTCAATTTTATTTAGCAGAAGTAAATAAGAATAGAAATAATTAGATAAAAGCTCAACTTTATTTAATAGAATGGTAATCCGTAAATGACGAGACTCCATAGATTTTTACAAAGTTTGAAAATGGTAATTTACATGGAAAAAGGCTACATTGAATATAATGATCACTACTCTCCATACCAACTTCAACATCCATTGTGCTTGTCTTCAGTTGAGAATGATGAATCAAAACCAAATGACTTGCTCAAAACTGCTTCCATGATTAGGACTAACCGAATGCACCTGCCATAATCCCTAATTTTTGCCTAGATTTCCCCAAGGTGGGGTACTCAATCTACCAGGATAAAAAATTTGTTTTATGTCTCTAATTTTTACCTGGATCTCCCTTTCGGGTTTTCAATCCATCGAGACGCTCATTTTTGCCTAAGCCGTCCTTTCAGGTTTTCGACTTAGCGAGCTGTTCTTTTCTTTTTAGGTGAAGTATTTCTTGACTGCATAGGCATTCACATGACACGTAAACTCTTCACCATCCATAGTTGTAAGAATCAAAGCACCTCCTGAAAAGTCTCTCTTCACAACATATGACCCTTCATAATTAGGAGTCCATTTTCCCCTGGCATCAGGTTTAAAAGATAAAATCTTCTTGAGCACAAGGTCACCTTATCTAAACATACGAGGCCTTACCTTCTTATCTAATGATTTCTTCATTCTTTGCTGATATAACTGACCATGACACGTGGCAGTCAATCTCTTCTCTTCAATCAAATTCAACTAATCATATGTGGTATGGCACCATTCAGCTTCTGTCAACTTGGCTTTCATTAAAACACGCAATGATGGGATCTCAACCTCCACAGGGAGCACATCTTCCACGCCATAAATAAGAGAGAAATGGGTTGCCCCTGCTGAAGTGGGGATGGATGTACGGTACCCATGCAAAGCAAATGGGAACATCCCATGCCAATCTTTGTATGTCACAACCATCTTCTGAATGATCTTCTTAATGTTCTTGTTTGCAGCTTCAACAACCTCATTCATCTTAGGCCTGTAGGGAGAAGAATTATGATGTGCAATCTTGAAGTCTTTGCAAAGAGCTTCCACCATATTATTGTTCAAGTTCAATCCATTATCAATAATGATCTTACTTGGCACACCATAACAGCATATAATCTGATTCTTGATAAACCTTATAACAACTTGCTTGGTCACATTTGCGTATGATGCTGCTTCAACCCACTTTATGAAGTAGTCAATAGCCACCAGAATGAAACGATGTTCGTTTAAAGCTTTGGGTTCAATCATACCAATCATATCAATTCCCCATATTGAGAAGGGCCATGGAGAGGAAATGACGTTCCACAGTGTCGGAGGAACATGAATCTTATCTACATAAATTTGACACTTGTGGCATTTCTTCACAAACTTGCAACGGTTAGATTTCATTGTCAGCCAATAGTAGCCTTCTCTCAACATCTTCTTTTCCATAGCATATCCATTGGGATGGGTACCAAAGCAACCTTCACGGACTTCTGTCATCAACATGTATGCTTCGTGTCTATCCATGCATCTGAGCAAAACCATATCAAAATTTCTCTAATAAAGCACATAACCATTCAGGTAGAAGTTGCCAGCTAACCTTCTCAAAGTCTTCTTATCTTTCAAAGATGCCCCAGGCAGGTAAATCTAACTTTGGAGGAAACATTTGATATCAAAATACCAAGGATTTTCATCTTTAACTTCTTTGACAACAAACACATGAGTTGGCCTGTCAAGACACATCACAGTCAAATTGGGAACTTCATTCCAAAATTTCACCATAATCATTGAAGCCAACGTTGCAAGAGCATTTGCCATCCGGTTTTCATCTCGAGGGATATGATGAAACTCAACTTTTGGAAAGAAAGTTGATATCCTCCTAGCATAGTCTCTATATGGTATTAAACTGGGTTGATTCGTCTCCCATTCACCTTTGATCTGATTCACAACCAAAGCTAAATCTCCAGAGACGTCAAGATATTTTATTCTGAGATCAAGGGCCTCTTCAAGCCCCATAATGCAAGCTCCATACTCAGCCATATTGTTCGTATACTTGAAAGTCAATCTGTAGATGTTTAATTGGCTGCATTGTATGGTAAAACACTAGCTGGATTCTAATGTCTTGACTGATGTCATGACATGCTGTGGAGATGTTTGTTTGACTGCATTGTATGTTAGAATATCTAGTTGTACTCTGATGGCTTGGCTGATGTCATGACATTCTGAGTAGTGTACTGCAGGTTTAGCTAATACAGCATTTATTGAATGTCAAACTGGATGTTATGATATTCATCCCTGTCAGCAGATACTGAGGAATAGAACAGTGGGAGTTCTGCTATAACTCAGCATTTAGTTTCAGACTGTTTATCAAGAGGATAACAGACCTGGTATAAGGCCTACTGTCTGGATGTCAAACTGGATGTTATGACATTCATTGACAGCATTTACTGAACAATAGGCAGATTGGTTTTCTGCTACATTTCAGTATACAACTCAGTCTGCTTATCAAGAGGATAACAGACCTGATGTAGGGCTCTATGTGTGAATGTCAAATTGGAGGTTTTGACATTTATTATTGTGCGCTGATACTGAAGTATGGACAGATTGGTTCTGTACAGTACAGCAAATTGTACAGTTTGTTTTCAGGAAAAACAAACTTAGCATATGGTTAATGTTTTGGATGTCAAACTGAATGTTGTGACATTCATTCCTGACAGCATATGCTAAATTGTAGGTTGTTTAGTTTTTCTGTTTCAAGATTTTTCTCAGGCTATTCTTCAGGAATCCAACAGCTGATCTAAAATCCAGGAAATTAACAACTGAGCTACAATTAAGGAACCTAACAAATAGCCTATTTGTTAGCACACTAATATGTGGAAATTAGTTAGAATCCTATGTGGCATTATTTGTGGAGGTCTTGAGACATTTTAGGAACTAAATATGGAGATATTTTAGAAACTAAATATGGAGATATTTTAGAAACTAAATATGGAGATATTTTAGGAACTAAATATGGAGATATTTTAAGAACTAAAAGATTGAAGACCTTGTTTGTAGCAGAAAGTTTCTGCTGAATTTGTAACAGCAAAGGAGAAGTTTGTTGCGATTTTTGAAGGCCCAAATCCAGTTGTGTGATTAGGTTATAAATAGCATATTGTGACCTAGTTTTTTGTAAGCCTCAAAGAATTAAAATTTAGGGGTGTGTGTGAGGTAAACCTCCCAATCTATGGGAAGGTTACCATGTGTTTCTCAGTGTTCCAAAACTGAGAGTATTTGTGACTCAAAGCCTGTAGGCATGAGTTGTTATGATCTTGAACGAAGCTGTGAAGCAAGTTCAAGTTGTTTAGCATTACATTGTATTTGTAGTGATAGGAATGGAAACTGGAGGTTTCTATCTAGGAGTTCCTAGGTATAGATTGCATTGGGTAGGGATTAAGTGAAGAGTTGTAAACGGGGGAGTTTAACTCTGAATTAATACTGTTGATAGTGGATCTTCTTTCTGGCTTGGTATGCCCCCAGACGTAGGTGATGTTGCACCGAACTGGGTTAACAATTACTTGTGTTATTTACTGCACTTACTTTTTAAGTTCTGCTTAATTCTTGTCTGCGCAGAATTGGATGTCATAACAACTCGTGTGACATCGAAAGTGACAGAACTGGGTGTTCTTCCATTCTATGGTGATATAGTAGCAGATGTCGTGACATCTGTGAATGTGTGCTTATCAGTATTGGGTTTTAATTTGTATAATTGTCTTGTTGTATTAGTAACAAAGTTGGATTAGATGTCATTACTTGAATTAGAACATCTGAATTCTGACTATGCCAGAATTTCAATTGGTATCAGAGCAGGCATCCTGTTCTGTTTCTGGATGAGATCCATGGGTGATACTTTCTGGTATCTTGCAAGGATTTATGTTAGTACTGATGGTGGAACCGGTGGAAGGTTCTGTGATTCCTCTGAATGGTCCCTTGAAGTAGGTGGTTGGACTATTCATGACAGGAACTGCGTATACCTGTCTCTAGAGGTTGGCAATTGGCCTTTGTGTGGAAAAGCTATGCTAGTATTGAACCATATTCAAACTTGGTAAGTTTTTGAAGGCTGATCTGGTGAAGTGCGTGGTCATAGGTTGAGTTGAATTATGATTTCCGCTGCATAATACCTGGCTAAACTCAAACTCTGATGAAGTTTCCCCTCATATGGATGAAAGGCTGTTGCATTCAAGATTTCATCATAATCTATTGAAGATGTCAAAGATACTTGAGTATCCTCAAGTCCACTCATCATGACGTTCTCACTTCAGGATGATAAGAATCACCTGATCACTGATTGTTTTACTCTCTTGGGTAGTGTATATGAAGACCTTGAAGTCCTTCAAGGAGGGTTTGTTCCAAGGAGGTGGAACTAATGTTCTATGGGATGTTAGAACATGTTGTTCAACAAGTATGCAGCTACTAGTTGAAGAGCAGATGTTGTTTAGGTGTCAAACAAAGGGATACTTTTGTTTGGAACCTACTCCTGACCTGGAAGAGGAGACATTTGTGTGCGCTAAGTTGACAAGGGTAGGGTCAACTGTGTGTGTGCTCAAGAAGGTCACTTTTAGACGTCTGATCTCTAGAAGTGGAGTTGGTTGAAATATGACAGTGTGCAACTTCCTGCTGTTTGTCTTACTCCTATGGATTGATCAGGGTTGGATAGTTGTTCCCTGAAGTACTATGTTATGGTGGAATGTTGGTGTAAGCCCTAGAGGCCAATACTTTTTGGTACTTGTATCGAATTAATAAAAGGCTTTTTCTTTATTACGTTTGTTTAATAAAGTCCCTAGAATAGCTAATCTGTTTAATGTATCAAGTATGACTTAATCATGAGAACACATTAAACATAAGGACACTATTCTTAAAGTATCCGTAGTCGAGCTTTAGTGTGAAGTGGGATAACATTAAAGCATTAAGACTATTATGTTTGTAGACTGATGATCACATCTCATGGATCATGGATAAAGAGTTATCAAGTCTTAAACATAGGTATGAATATTAAGAGTAATATTTATACCGGATTGACCCGCTATGAGAATACTATATAGAAAGTTATGCAAAGTGTCATAAGTTATTCTCATGGTGATAATAGTGTATTCCACTCTTCGACCTGAAACCACTATGGATCCTAGATGTAGAGTCGAGTGCTTTATTGCTGATCCAACGTTGTCCGTAACTGGATAACCATAAAGACAGTTGATGGGTACTCCACAAAGCATGCTGAGGGACATGAGTGTCCTAGATGGAATTTGCCCATCCTGCGTAACAGGATAAATGTCTATGGGCCCAATATTGAACTGAACAAGGATGACACGGTCTATGCCTTGTGTTCAATATAGACATAAGGGCAAAAGGGTAATTATACACATAAGTATTATCACAGAAGGAATTGTCAGATCACATGACATTTTCGTGTCTTGGGTAGCAGTGATGTGTTGCTAGATACCGCTCACTGTTTATTATGTTAAATGCGTGATTTAATATAATTGCCAACGTCACGAAAACCTACAGGGTCACACACAAAGGACGGATTGATGAGAGATAGAGTAACTAAGGAATACCGTAAGGTACGGTGCCCTTAAGTGAGTTATAGAGCATCGTAAGGTACGATGTACTTGAGTAGAATACGAAATATGGTAAGGTACCATGAGCTTAAGTGATTTTGGGCATATTATAAGATATGGGCCAAAATACACTTAAGTGGGCTTTTAGCTTGAAGCCCACACAAGTGGTTCTATAAATAGAACCCTTGTGCAGAAGCAAAAATTTGCGGTTGCATTCTTTTCGTTTTCACTCTCTCTCTCTCTCTCTCACTCAAAGCCTTCATTCGTACCAGCTAGCACTGAGATTGAAGGAACCCGTTCGTGTGGACTGAGTAGAGACGTTGTCATCGTTCAACGTTCGTGATCGCTTCGTGGATCTGCATCAAAGGTTTTGATCGTCACAAGAGATCTGCACCAAAGGTTTCAACCGTCACAAGAGGTAAATACTCTATCACTGATCATGACCATTCGTAAGGATCTCTAAAGGAGAAAATTTTAATTTCCGCTGCGCTTTGGGTCGCAAATTCTCCTTCAGTGGTATCAGAGCCACTTACGAAACCATGAATCGGATAGCTGTTTAATTTCTGTATTAATATGATTAAAAGACAGAATGAATCGATTAATTAAAAGGGTAATTAAATTTGGCATCATGAGTGTACGATTTGGATGATTGATGTTGACTATGCTTCGGAATCCGACATTAGTATGGTGAAGCAGCGATACATCGATCGTCCATAGGTTACGCAATTGAGACCGATCAACTTATATATGATATAAGTAATCCTAATGCAAAGTACGGTATATGTGATATATTGTTTCTGTTTCATTCATTCGAACACTAAATGATTGTTTTCCTTTGAGAGATCAATGGTCATTTGCTTCGGAATCCGACATTAGTATGGTGAAGCAATGACCTGTTGATCAATCATACTGAATCAACAATCGAGGTGTGTTTGACGGTCTGAAATTGGCGCATTAGGGTTGGTGACGGCGCAAGGGTTGTGCCGTCAAAGAGTTGTGAATTTAGGGCTTTTGGAACACGTCTGTTGACTGTTTCAAAGTTTGTTATTTTGGCTGCGTGAAGCTCGTGTGACGAGCGTGTTGACTGTTTCAAAGTCTGTTATTTTGGCCGCGTGAAGCTCGTGTGACGAGCGTAACAAGCGTAACAAACTGGATGTGTGACGGTCATAACACGCCCATGACGGTCGTAACAAGGACGTGACGGTCGTCACACTCACAGAATTCTAGGCGTTTTTGTTTTTGACCTGTGACGGTCGTAACGTGTCCTGTGACGCTCGTCACACTCACATGGCCTGTGACGGTCGTCACACGCCTGTGACGGTCGTCACACTCACAGAGTCAAAATTTTGGGGTTTCTGATTTTGTGCCTACGCAAGAGTTGTGTTGATGCAAAAACAATGTCCATTTTAAATGAATTGTTCATTAAAATTTTGGACATGGGCGCTGCCCCTCCAACCCCGCAAGGGCGCTGCCCCTTGACCCCGTCCGCTGATCGGTCAGCGGAACCACCGTCCGCTGACCGGGCAGCGGAACCCCCGGCTAACTCTGCGTAGAGTGATCGGTCGCCGAAATTTAATTTGGTTTTAATTAATTAAAGGAATTAAAATTTAATAATAACAATGTGTTTATTATTATTGCCTTGTGGTGATCAGTTATGGCCTTAGTTGTCCTTTATTTTGTTTTGGGTTTTTTTAAATACGACCTGCGTGTCGTGCCTCTCCTTTTGATCTCTTAATGTAACTTCTTTTCTCATCTCAAACCCTCGTATGTAAAACGAGTTTCTTCTGTAATGTAATGATATGAAGAAAGAGAAGAATTCAATATCAAAGGAGAATAATGATATGAAGAAAGAGAAGAATTCAAGATCAAAGGAGGACAACCTTGAAGATCTTGCTTGGAGAAGCTTAGATCGTTATTAGGTTAGCTTAGGTTCTCTCATTGGCTTGGGAGAACAATTGCGCTAGGGGCCATAACTGTTTCATTGTGTATGTATGTTGATGCATGTGAATGTATGTGAATGTATGTTGATGCATGTGAGAGACGATTTATATGATAAACAAGCCGGTGAGATCAGTATAATTGCAATTCCCTCAAAATTAAATATTAAGTTTATGCTTTCCAAGTTTTAACACTCATCAAGACTAGTAATGGATAATGTAGGTTTCGCCTACGCGAGGTGCATGATCTATATATTAGTAAGGTGCGATGGGATAATTGTAATATCCAACTGTTAAAACAATGGGTCAAACTTAACTAAACAAATTATAATAATATTATATGTGTTTGCTTTCCAAGTTTTAGCACTCATCAAGACTGGTATCGGATATGTAGGTTTCGCCTACGCGAGGTGCATGTTTTGTATTAGTTAAGGTGCGATGGGATAATTGTAATATCCAACTGCTAAAACGATGAGTCAAACTTGATTATAATTTTCTTATATATGTTTAGAAGCAAGAGTTGGGAATAATCCATATGATGGATTGGAATAAGGAGTTATTCACCCAATTGAAATTTTCGAGAGTTGTATGAGATACAATTGGAAGGAGTTCCTACCTAAATAACCTAGTTTTGTGTAATCCGCCTACGCGGACTTAGAACGAAGTGAAATATGGATCTCGACCCACTAGAAAATCTTCCAACGGGATTTTCTGAATCAAATGATGAGGGTCATTTGTTTTGAGTAAAATAGTGGGAGCATATTTAATTAAAGGCCTGATTAAATATGTCAATGATACTTATATTTTCATTAATCCTTATGTAGATTACCATGACAGCAAACACCTCTAACAACATCTTGAGATCAATCCTTGATAAGGAAAAATTGTCTGGGACAAATTTTCTGGATTGGCACCGAAACCTGAGGATTGTCCTCAAACATAATAGAAAGTTGTATGTCTTGGAGACACCTGTTCCTGAAGAGGAACCTCCTAGTTCTGCACCTAAGGCAGAAAGAGATGCTTATAAGAAGCATGTCGATGATGCCAATGAAACTGCTTGTCTCATGCTGGATGTCATGAACTCAGAGTTGCAAAAGCAACATGAGAACATGACAGCGTTCGATATGATCGAACACATGAAGATGCTCTATCAAGAGCAAGCAAGGCATGAGAGGTTTGAAGTTTCAAAAACCCTTTTTCAAGGCAAGTTAGCTGAGGGAGCCCCTATAAGTCCCCATGTGCTCAAGATGATTGGGTATATGGAAAAGCCTGAAAGGTTGGGTTTTCCCCTCGGAAAGGAACTTGCGACTGATTTGGTCTTGCAATCGTTGCCAGATAGTTTCAGTCAATTTGTCCTAAATTTCAATATGATTGATATGGACAAATCTCTTCCTGAACTGCTCGCCATGTTAAGAACTGCCGAGCAGAATCTGAAGACAAAAGGGAAGTCCATTCTGATGATCGGAAATGGAAAGAGACAGAACAAAAGGCCCACCAGGCAGGGTGATAAAGGGAAGGGCAAGGAAGTTGCCAAACCCAGACCCACTGTTACTGTTTTGAGGCCTAGTGGAGGCATAACAAAGGCAGGCACCTGCTTCCATTGCGGTAAGACCGGACACTGGAAGAGAAACTGCCCAAAGTACTTGGAAGATGACAAAATCTCCATTCACAGGAAAAGGTGAAAGAGCTAATGATCTTTTGGCCCTCATACATACTGATGTATGTGGACCACTGAACATTCCAGCCAGAGGAGGTTTTCAGTACTTCATTTATCGATGATTTCAGTAGATACGGTTGTGTGTATTTAATGAAACACAAATCAAAGTCCTTTGAAAAGTTCAAGGAATTCAAGAATGAAGTACAAAACCAACTAGGTAAGAATATTAAAACTCTTCGATCAGATCGAGGCGGTGAGTATTTAAGCCTAAAGTTTGATGACCATCTGAAATAGTGTGGGATCCTATCCCAACTTACTCCTCCTGGAACACCACAATGGAATGGTGTATCTGAGAGAAGAAATCGAACCCTGTTAGACATGGTCCGATCCATGATGAGTCATGCCGATCTTCCAAACTCCATTTGCGGACATGCACTATTGACAGCAGCTTACACACTTAACCGTGTTCCATCCAAAAAGGTTGAGAAGACACCATATGAGATATGGAGTGGTAAGAAACCACATATGTCTTACATGAAGATTTGGGGTTGCGAGGTTTATGTGAAACGACAAATTTCAACTAAGCTTGAGCCCAAATCTGACAAATGCTTATTTGTGAGGTATCCTAAAGAAACAAAAGGGTATTACTTCTACAATCCTTCTGAGGGCAAAGTGTTTGTCGCTCGAACTGGAGTTTTCCTAGAAAAGGATTTTATTTCCAAAGGAACCAGTGGGAGGAAAGTAGAGCTTGAAGAAATTCAAGAATCACAAAGCATAGATACACCTATGGAGGAATTAGAGCAGGAAACACAAGAAGTTGTGGAAGAGCAATCTGCTCAAGTAGAACAAGACCAGCGTAGGTCAGGCAGGATACGTCACCTGACTAAGATATATGGATATCTGATCTAGGTGATGTATTCCTCATGGATCAAGATGAGCCTGTGACCTACTCATGGAATCTTCGTTTTGATGAAACAGTGAAACTGTATGAATTTGTTAAGAACGAAGATGAGCCTTGTGTCTACAAGAAGGTTAGTGGGAGCATGATCGTATTCCTGGTATTATATGTAGATGACATATTACTCATTGGAAACGATATCCCTGCCCTGCAACAAGTAAAGTCTTGGTTGGGGAAATGCTTTTCTATGAAGGACCTAGGTGAAGCAGCCTATATATTAGGAATCAGAATCTATAGAGATAGATCATAAAATGCTTGGCCTGAGTCAGAGTACATAGACAAGGTGCTGAGACGCTTTAATATGAATGATTCCAATGGTTATGTGTTTTGCTTAAATGGTGGCGCTGTGAGCTTGAAAAGTTCAAAGCAAGATACAGTTGCTGATTCTACTACTGAGGACGAGTATATTGCTGCCTTAAGTGCAGCAAAGGAAGTTGTTTGGATCAATAAACTTGGCATAGTCCCTAACATTGTGGATCCCATTGGTCTCTATTATGATAACAATGGTGTTATCGCACAAGCTAAGGAGCCTAGATCTCACCAACGATCCAAATACATACTTAGGCGTTGTGTGAAAATATGTAAAGTACCTACGCTTGACAATATAGCTGACCCACTGACAAAGCCTCTTGCGCAGCAGAAGCATGATGGCCATACTAGATCAATGGGCATAAGGGGTATGCCTGATTGGCTCTAGTGCTAGTGGGAGATTGTTGGTGTAAGCCCTAGAGGCCAATACTTTTTGGTACTTGTATCGAATTAATAAAAGGCTTTTTCTTTATTACGTTTGTTTAATAAAGTCCCTAGAATAGCTAGTCTGTTTAATGTATCAAGTATGACTTAATCATGAGAACACATTAAACATAAGGACACTATTCTTAAAGTATCCGTAGTCGAGCTTTAGTGTGAAGTGGGATAACATTAAAGCATTAAGACTATTATGTTTGTAGACTGATGATCACATCTCATGGATCATGGATAAAGAGTTATCAAGTCTTAAACATAGGTATGAATATTAAGAGTAATATTTATACCGGATTGACCCGCTATGAGAATACTATATAGAAAGTTATGCAAAGTGTCATAAGTTATTCTCATGGTGATAATAGTGTATTCCACTCTTCGACCTGAAACCACTATGGATCCTAGATGTTGAGTCGAGTGCTTTATTGTTGATCCAACGTTGTCCGTAACTGGATAACCATAAAGACAGTTGATGGGTACTCCACAAAGCATGCTGAGGGACATGAGTGTCCTAGATGGAATTTGCCCATCCTGCGTAACAGGATAAATGTCTATGGGCCCAATATTGAACTGAACAAGGATGACACGGTCTATGCCTTGTGTTCAATATAGACATAAGGGCAAAAGGGTAATTATACACATAAGTATTATCACAAAAGGAATTGTCAGATCACATGACATTTTCGTGTCTTGGGTAGCAGTGATGTGTTGCTAGATACCGCTCACTGTTTATTATGTTAAATGCGTGATTTAATATAATTGTCAACGTCACGAAAACCTAGAGGGTCACACACAAAGGACGGATTGATGAGAGATAGAGTAACTAAGGAATACCGTAAGGTACGGTGCCCTTAAGTGAGTTATAGAGCATCGTAAGGTACGATGTACTTGAGTAGAATACGAAATATGGTAAGGTACCATGAGCTTAAGTGATTTTGGGCATATTATAAGATATGGGCCAAAATACACTTAAGTGGGCTTTTAGCTTGAAGCCCACACAAGTGGTTCTATAAATAGAACCCTTGTGCAGAAGCAAAAATTTGCGGTTGCATTCTTTTCGTTTTCACTCTCTCTCTCTCTCACTCAAAGCCTTCATTCTTACCAGCTAGCACTGAGATTGAAGGAACCCGTTCGTGTGGACTGAGTAGAGACGTTGTCATCGTTCAACGTTCGTGATCGCTTCGTGGATCTGCATCAAAGGTTTTGATCGTCACAAGAGATCTGCACCAAAGGTTTCAACCGTCACAAGAGGTAAATACTCTATCACTGATCATGACCATTCGTAAGGATCTCTAAACGAGAAAATTTTAATTTCCGCTGCGCTTTGGGTCGCAAATTCTCCTTCATGGAAGACAAGTCCCCTGGATGTTAGAAGTCAATAATGGGGTAACCTTATTGCTACTTCATTTAAAAGGAGTGGGACCATGAATCTTGTTATTCAAACACCACGCTCAGAAATGGCAGTTCCTTCAAGGAGTGAGAATATGAAGATTCAGAGGTTGGTTGAGGTAGTATGCTCTGGCAATGCATATCTACTATTGACTGTCTTTTCCTAGTACTTATGGTCAGCTGGAGTCTGATTGGTGTGATTGGAGTAAGTATAGGTATAACTCATAGAGTTAGTTGACACTGGTAGGGATGTTGTATGTCATGTTGAGACATTTGTGTACAATGTATGGATATTGGTGTGGAGTTTCCATGATTGTTAATTTGAGGGGGAGTTTTGGTTAACCTCCTCACGTTTGGACAGCCTAGGGTCTGGTTGGCTGTTGACCTGTGTCACATGGGTTCTGGTGGTTGTGTGACACATCTGCAAGGAAGAATTCATCTCTCTCATTCCTAAGGGTGAATTTAATCTGGGAAGACTTTCAAAATTGTCGAGGTGCTTGCAAGCAGAAGATGTTGACACGAGAAGAGTACATTCAAAGTATTCTTATGCTGGAAGTATCTGAAAGGATGATTGGGAAAGGATTTAAGATCAATGTCTACTTGTGCTAAGTACAAGTGTTTAATTGATTATCCTTGGAGCTCAAGATAATTGATGTTCTTAAAGATGTTGGAACATCACTTCTTCAAGACCCTGTGCAGAATCACAGGAAGGATAGTACATTGGCTTCTGATCTATCTCTTTGGTGGCAACAAAAGCATATGATCTCTGAAAAGGTTTCCTGGCAAGAAACATGTTCAGCCTGGGTATGTACAAGAAGAAGAAGACATCATAGTCTTAATGGTGGGTACTTGGATTAGTTTACTTCTGATCTAGGTAAGGAAGTGCATTGGCAAATGCATACTGTGGAGTTAAGAATAAGTGGCATCATTCTTGACATCATGGAAACAGCCTTGCTTTAGGAAGTGGAATCCTTGGTATAGCTGAAGGGTTAGTTTCTAACTGGTCCTTCTGAAGACTCATGCATCAGAGTGTCTGATGTCTTTGGAGAAGAAGCAGGGATTCATCAAGGTGTGAGCTTGGATGACTTAACTGCAAACCTGCAGGATGGAGGGAGGAAGTTCTTTCAAGTGGCAGAAGAAGGAGCTGAATTCAACACCTAGATGTTAAAACACAATGTTGTGACATTTGGTTCAACATCAGAATCTTAGTCGGTGAAGTGGCACATCAACTTAAGATAGAAGGGTCTACAGAGTTGTAGATTGGGTACTTCAAAAAGATCGTGCTCATTGCAGTTCTTTGGAGTTGCTGGATGGAGAAGATGTTACATGTTCATGTCTTAGAGAATCTAAGTCTTGTTTAACTTGTAGCTTGAAGTTCAAGTCTCACTTGGAAGGTCAGAATATCTTTGGGAGAAGTCTGATAAACGTGGAGAGGTCAATAAGTGGCATTTGACTTTTTCATATGAGGATTCATGAAGGAGGTAATCAACCAGTGGCATTTGGTCCATCTCAGAAGTGAGTTCGAAGAATCAAGATAATCAACATATGGCAGCTGATTATTCTTGAGGAAAGTCTGAGACAAATTACTTTTGAGCAAAAAAGTAGTAAGTTGAAGACAAAAGGAGGTGTTTTCTATTCATCTCTTGGAGCTTGTGGTAGAAGTTCTGAGCTATCTATGGAAGATTGTCTCTTGTAATGGGATGACAATGTATATGTCCCAATTTATGTCTGGGTTCTTTTGGATCAAGCTGGTGACTCAGTGATATCTGAAGACTATCAGATGGTGTTCTTTGTTATATTGTGAAGGATGTCCTAATTAATGTTAGAACACTTTGTGAAGTGGTTTTCTGTTCTGGTTAGAAGAGAGATTGACACAGAGTGTGGATGTGTTCAGCCAAGAGGGTTGAACAGAGGGTGTTCTCTTGAAGACATGAAGATGCGTCTTATGTTTTCCATTCATCAAGTGGTATGGGTTCTCTTTGAATCAGGAAGTATGTGAAGGTCCAACTTTGGGGTGTTGGATATGTTCATGTGTGATCTCCAAGTTTCAAGAGGAGAGTTGGTTGTTCATGACAGGGGGAGTTTTGTCTTTGCGCTGCAAGTAATCATCAAGCTTGTGGTCTATGTGTTCTCAGATAACAAGGTATGGCACCTTGTTAGTTAGTGGGATGATGTGGTGTGTGTCAAGGCTGAGTGAGCAGAAAAATGTCTGACCGGATGTCATGACATTGCCTTGGACAATATTGTTATTTCCTTCCAAAACTTACAGTCATAAGGAAATATGGATGTTGTGTGTCTCATTATGATATATTAGAATGAGCCTGTGTGTTACAGTTGTGTGGTACAGGGGGAGTAACCATCTACTGTTGTTTTGGTTGTAGTGGTGCTAGATGTCAAGCTACCATTGGAGATAAGAAAGTGGTTTTAGGAAAGAGTGTGTGACTACTTGATCCAAGCTGTGAAGCAAGATCAAGTGGGTGGTGTCTTGATCAAAGTTGTAAAGCAAGATCAAGAGGGGGTATTCTTGATTAAAACTGTGAAGTAAAATCAAGATTGTTTGTCTGACATTTGTGTGTAATTCTGTTTTATTTTGGTCTGTAATTTAAAGTGTTGTTTTGGCAACATTTTTGACAAAAAGGGGGAGAAACACCTGTGATGCCCCAGGACAACAGATTATGTGTTAAACAGATATTGAAGATCCTCTAATCCAGAGGTTGTGCTGCAGCTGTTGTTCCACTTCTAATGAGTGTGAGTGTGTTTATGTGTGCTGCAATTAGAAGTATTTATTTAACTTCTGTATGTGTGCTGATATGTGAAGTTTTTATTTAACTTCCATGTGTGTGAGTGTGTTGCAACTCTGAGTGTATTAGCTAGGTTAATTTCCTGCTAGATGTGAGATTTCCGCTGCTATGAACTCTGTTGTGAGACCAAAATGTTTTAGCCAAAAATTTGCCAAAGGGGGAGTTTGTAGATGTTTAATTGGCTGTATTGTATGGTAAAACACTAGCTGGATTCTAATGTCTTGACTGATGTCATGACATGCTGTGGAGATGTTTGTTTGACTGCATTGTATGTTAGAATATCTAGCTGTACTCTGATGGCTTGGCTGATGTCATGACATTCTGAGTAGTGTACTGCAGGTTTAGCTAATACAGGATTTATTTAATGTCAAACTGGATGTTATGATATTCATCCCTGTCAGCAGATACTGAGGAATAGAACAGTGGGAGTTCTGCTATAACTCAGCATTTAGTTTCAGACTGTTTATCAAGAGGATAACAGACCTGGCATAAGGCCTACTGTCTGGATGTCAAACTGGATGTTATGACATTCATTGACAGCATTTACTGAACAATAGGCATATTGGTTTTCTGCTACATTTCAGTATACAACTCAGTTTGCTTATCAAGAGGATAACAGACCTGATGTAAGGCTTTATGTGTGAATGTCAAATTGGAGGTTTTGACATTTATTATTGTGCGCTGATACTGAAGTATGGACAGATTGGTTCTGTACAGTACAGCAAATTGTACAGTCTGTTTTCAGGAAAAACAAACTTAGCATATGGTTAATGTTTTGGATGTCAAACTGAATGTTGTGACATTCATTCCTGACAGCATATGCTAAATTGTAGGTTGTTTAGTTTTTCTGTTTCAAGATTTTTCTCAGGCTATTCTTCAGGAATCCAACAGCTGATCTAAAATCCAAGAAACTAACAACTGAGCTACAATTAAGGAACCTAACAAATAGCCTATTTGTTAGCACACTAATATGTGGAAATTAGTTAGAATCCTATGTGGCATTATTTGTGGAGGTCTTGAGACATTTTAGGAACTAAATATGGAGATATTTTAGGAACTAAATATGGAGATATTTTAGGAACTAAATATGGAGATATTTTAGGAACTAAAAGATTGAAGACCTTGTTTGTAGCAGAAAGTTTCTGCTAAATTTGTAACAGCAAAGGAGAAGTTTGCTGCGATTTCTGAAGGCCCAAATCCAGTTGGGTGATTAGGTTATAAATAGCATATTGTAACCTAGTTTTTTGTAAGCCTCAAAGAATGAAAATTTAGGGGTGTGTGTGAGGTAAACCTCCCAATCTGTGGGAAGGTTACCATGTGTTTCTCAGTGTTCCAACACTGAGAGTATTTGTGACTCAAAGCCTGTAGGCATGAGTTGTTATGATCTTGAACGAAGCTGTGAAGCAAGTTCAAGTTGTTTAGCATTACATTGTATTTGTAGTGATACGAATGGAAACTGGAGGTTTCTATCTAGGAGTTCCTAGGTATAGATTGCATTGGGTAGGGATTAAGTGAAGAGTTGTAAACGGGGGAGTTTAACTCTAAATTAATACTGCTGATAGTGGATCTTCTTCCTGGCTTGGTATGCCCCCAGACGTAGGTGATGTTGCACCGAACTGGGTTAACAATTACTTGTGTTATTTACTGCACTTACTTTTTATGTTCTGCTTAATTCTTGTCTGCACAGAATTGGATGTCATAACAACTCGTGTGACATCGAAAGTGACAGAACTGGGTGTTCTTCCATTCTATGGTGATATAGTAGCAGATGTCGTGACATCTGTGAATGTGTGCTTATCAGTACTGGGTTTTAATTTGTATAACTGTCTTGCTGTATTAGTAACAAAGTTGGATTAGATGTCATTACTTGGAGTAGAACATCTGAATTCTGACTATGCCAGAATTTCACAATCTAGTTGTAAACGGAAAATGAGTGCCTTAAGAAGTAATAATCACTGCCCCAATGCCACTACCATACGAATTAACAGCTCCATCAAATACCATGCCCCAACGAGAACCAGGTTCTGGCCCTTCTTTAAGCAATGGTTCATCACAAACTTTCATCTTCAAGTACAAAATCTCTTCGTCAGGAAAATCATATTGCACTGACTGATAATCTTCAATTGGTTGATAAGCCAAATGGTCAGCCAAGACACTACCCTTAATTGCCTTTTGAGATCGGTATTCAATATCATACTTAGATAACAACATCTGCCAACAGGCAATTCTCCCAGTTAAAGCAGGTTTCTCAAAGATGTACTTGATTGGATTTATTTTGGATATCAACCAAGTAGTATGATTCAACATATACTGGCACAGACGCTTAGCATCCCAAGCCAATGGGCAACATGTTTTATCAAGCATAAAATACTGAGTCTCACAATCGTTGAACTTCTTACCGAGTTAGTAAATTGCATACTCTTTCTTTCGAGTTCCATCTTGCTGACTAAGAACACAACCCATACACTCATCAAGCACAGTCAAATACATGATTAACGGTCTTCCTTCAACAGGCGGAGATAGAATGGGAGGCTCAAGCAGATACTCTTTGATACTATCAAAAGCTTTCTGGAAATCTTCGGTCCAATCACAAGACTAATCTTTCCGAAGAAGCTTGAAAATTGGTGCACATGTCGCAGTCATATGCGATATAAACCTTAAGATATAGTTCAAACGGCCAAGAAAACCTCTGACTTGCTTCTCAGTTTTGGGCGCACGCATTTCTTGAATTGCTTTGACCTTGGCTGGATCAACTTAGATACACTTCTCGCTGACAATAAAGCCCAACAACTTACCAGAACGGACACCAAAAGTACATTTATTGGGATTCAAGCGGAGTTTATACTTCCTCAAACGCTGGAATAACTTCAACAAATGCTCAACATGTTCTTCTTCATCACTTGATTTGGCAATCATATCATCAACATAAACTTCAATATCTTTATGCATCATATCATGAAAAAGAGTGATCATACCTTTCTGGTATGTTGCACCAGCATTCTTTAGACCGAAAGGCATCACTCTATAATAGAATGTTCCCCAGGGTGTAATGAATCTGGTCTTCTCCATATCTTCATGTGCCATCTTGATTTGATTATAACTAGAAAATCCATCCATAAATGAAAAGACTTTGAATTTAGTTGTATTGTCTACCAACATATCAACGTGTGGCAGAGGAAAATCATCTTTCGGACTAGCTTTGTTCAAATCTCTATAATCAACACACATACAAACTTTTCCATCCTTCTTAGGAACATGCACAATATTGGCCACCCACTACGGATACTCGGAGGTTACAAGAAAACCAGTATCAATCTGCTTTTGCACTCCCTCTTTGATCTTTACTGCCATATCAGGATGAGTTCTTCTTAACTTCTTCTTGACCGGCGGGCATTCCGGCTTCAACGACAATCTATGCTCCACAATCTCATAATCCAACTCAGGCATGTCTTGATAGGACCAAGCAAACACATCAGAATAATCTCGAAGAAGATCAATCAACCCCTTCTTAGCTTCTGGGCACAGTTGAGACCCAATCTTGACTTCCTTCCCATCATCCTCGGAACCCAAGTTGACTAATGAAATCTTCTCTTCAAACCGTTGAATTGCTTTTTCCTCGTGCTCAACCAAACAAGATAATTGATCAGATACTTCTTCATCATCAATATCTTCCTTAGCATCAAACACAAGGAAATCAAAGTTTGTAGAAGGAGTAGGATCATTGTATTCAATGGGTTTGAGAACCAACCTACATAATGATTTGATATTTTGATTTTAGAGAAGTGGAGTGCAGACAAATATTATGCAGATGGAAGATTATTATTTATTTATGTTTTTGTGATTACCATTTTCAGAAAAATCAAAAAGTGAAAATAAAACATCATAGATGTGGATGAATAAAATTATAATTTATTGATGATAATAAGGAAATGCCCAACCATGTTCACTTCTCCCTTAGGCATAGGACAAGGATTTTTCTTAAAACAATAAAAAACAAATTTCTTAGAACGGTGAATGACAACAGGAACATCAACAACAACCCAATTGTTGCAAGTCTGGCCATCCGTCACAAAGTTGGCATAAGCTTCGTCTTCATCACTACTGTCTTCAATAATGACAGCTGGTTGTTGATCGTTCTCATGAATGAACCCTCCACTGCAGAAAATTGGTTTCATAACTTTGACTTTGGCATTGAACGAACCTCGTTGAAATCCTAGTCCGGCTCTGTTCTTGTTTTCCGCGATCTCCACAACACGACCCCACTTGTCAATACTGCTAGCCTGGATAGCCTCTTGTGCATCTTTTAAAAAAGACATGGGTGCTCCAGTTTTCTTTAACTCATCAGCAATAGATAAGGCTTGGAACGACGTTCCAACCTCCTCCTCAGCATCAACATATGTGAAAGATGACAAATGGCTTACTAATAATGCCTTCTCTCCACCAACAACGACAAGCTTGCCGTTCTTCACAAATTTTAGCTTTTGGTATAGAGTAGATGTCACAACTTCGGCTTCATGAATCCATGGCCTTCCCAACAAGCAGTGATAGGCTGGGTGGATATCCATTACCTGGAAAGTAATTTGGAAATCACTCGGACCTATCTTCACTGGAAGGTCCACTTCTCCAATAACAGTTTTACGAGAACCATTGAACGCTTTGACAATTACGCCGCTATACCTCATTGGGGCACCTTGATAAGAGAGTCTTGACAAATTTGATTTTGGCAACACGTTTAATGATGACCCTGTATCAACTAACACATTGGACAAAGCGTCCTCCTTGTAATTCATAGAAATGTGCAGTGCCAAATTGTGATTCCTGCCTTCCTCGGAAAGCTCTTTATCACAAAAACTCAAATTGTTACAAGAAGTAATGTTGGAAACTATATGGTCGAACTGATCCACGGTAACACCATGCTCAACATAATCCTGTTCCAACACTTTATGCAATGCTTCTCTGTGTGCTTCGGAATTCATCAATAGTGACATCACTAAGATTTTTGACGGAGTCTTGAGCAGCTTCTCTACAACATTGAATTCACTTCTCTTGATTAGCCTTAACAGCTCATCATCATCGTTAGTATTCAACTTGCTAGACGCACCAGGCTGGCATGTTAGATCACTAACCGGATTCACTACTGGAAACGCTGCCTTCTTACTTACTGAAACATCTTCTACTATCTTCAGAAATACTGGACTGAACACACGACCGCTACGGGTAACCTTCGCAATATCTACAATATTCACCACTGAGTCTGCAACTGGAAGAGGAACCTTTTGACCATTTTCAATCATAGTGGCATTATATTGGTATGGCACATCTTTATCGGATGAGTAGGGGAGAGGGCCCGCCAACTGTATAACCAACGGTGGTACTGATCTATTGACATCATTGTTGTTGCTGCTATCAGACTGAATGACTACCCGCTTAAGGGTCTTGAATACTGGCACAATCACATTTACCTCATCTTCCATATCCCTCGACTGTTGAATCTGGATTACATTCTTATCCATCAACTTCTGGATATCCCTCTTGACAATCATACACCCATGGGGGTTCACACTGCAATTGACACAACCATCACGGTCATGTTCACAGTCACTAATTAAACACAAAGTCTTATGCATCTCCACCAGAGATCTTCGAATACGTCGTACATCAAAAACTCTAAAATTCCCTAGACAACCGTCCACCATGTTGACAGAAGCGTTACCATGAGCAGGTAATAGATTGGCTTTCACATTTGGCGCTCTGCCCTCAAAGGACATCATACCACTCTTTACCAGCTTCTGAACTTCATATTTTAGAGGATAGCAATTCTCTATATCATGACCAGGGGCTCCCTGGTGAAAATCACAATGAAGATTAGGCTTGAACCACCATGGTAGTGGCTCAGGAATTTATGGAGGATTTCTTGGCTGGATGAGATTCTTGAGAACCAATGATGGGTATAACTCTGCATAAGTCATAGGAATAGGGTCAAATGAGACCTTATTCCTCTCAAAATTTTGTTGGTGATTATTGTTGTTGTTGTTGTTGTTGGTTCTAAGTTGTGGTTGTTGATGTTGTTGTTGAATTGGAACTAATTGATTATTGTAATTATTGGTAAAAACCAGAATTATTGAGGAAACTTGATGTTGATGTTGACAAGGTTGAGAATTCTTTATGACATGAGGCCTCATCTGCCTCCCCACAGACACTGAATTAGTCTCTCCTTCCTTCCTCTTGGAGAAACTCCCACCATATTTCTTGTTGGCTGATGCCTCTTCTTTAGACAAATATCCTTCACGGATTCCTTCTTCTAGCCTCATCCCCATCTTTACCATTTCGGTAAAATCATTGGGGGCACTTGCAATCATACGTTCGTAATAAAACGAACTCAGCGTCTTCAAGAAGATCTTCGCCATTTCCTTCTCTTCAAGAGATGGATTTATCTGAGCAGTCAATTCTCTCCATCTCTGGGCATATTCTTTGAATGTCTCTTTATCGTTCTAAGACATAGACCTCAACTGGTCTCTATCAGGTGCCATATCCATATTGTACTTATACTGCTTGAGAGAGGCCTCGCCTAAGTCATTGAAAGTTGGATGCTTGCAATGTCCAAACCCATGTACCACCTTAAGGCAGCTCCTGTTAAACTGTCTTGGAAATAGTGAATCAACAACTGATCATTATCATTCTGAGTAAACATTTTTATGGCATACATAACAAGATGTCTTAGGGGGAAAGTATTCCCTTTGTACTTTTCAAAGTCTGGGACCTTGAATTTCACCAGGATCTTAACATTGGGGACCAAGAAGAGTTCAACAACACTCTTCCCAAACAAGTTTTTCCCTCTCAGGGTCTTCAACTCTGTACGCAGCTCGAGGAATTGATTTTTCATCTCATCCATCTTCTCATACACATCTGGACCCTCATACGGCTCAGAGTGGTAGATAGTATCCTCAACACGAAAAAGAGTGTGAACAATCGAAGGTGACACTGACATGACCAGGCTAGATGCTGACAGAGAAACAAATGTGGGCACATACCCTTACGACATAAAATTTGAAGGCATTCCCCAAGGGAATCCAACATGCATACAAGGAACGGATTGACTGGCAGCGGTAACAGGAACAATTGAGGTAGCAACCTTAGAAATGACAGTTCTCTGAGGAGGAGGAGTTGCAGGAGATGGTGACGACTGATTCTGGGCAGAAATCATAGATTCCATCAGCTCCGTAAGCATGGCGATGTCATCCTTCAACTCTCGGTTCTCTTGCTTTAGATGCTCCATTCTCTCCGATTGATTTGTGTGAGTATTATAGCGGTGAGTCAGCTTGGCTGATGCACAGAATAAAAAATGATAAGACATCTGGCGACATAAGCCTGTTATGCAAATAATGCATCAAATGCAATGTTTTTTATTGTTTTTAATTTCAAGGAACATATGAAGTCCTATTTTCAAACACAATAATAATAATTTGATTGATCATGAAATCTCTTTTTATTCATAAAATTATGGAAGGATTACACTGAGTACGGTTTCAGAAACCAAAATACAAATACAAGAGAAAAGGAAAATATCATCCTAAGGATCCCTAGCAACTGCATCAGATGATCTAGCTATGGGCGCATACTTACTTCGGATGCGTCAAATCTCGGACTCGAAGGATGTCTTCATCTGAGCCTTCTCAAGAACTAGCTGACCAACAATCTTCCTCCAAGCACCAGAAGGCTAAGGCATACTAGAGGAATATAAACCCTTTGGATCTCTCTGTCTCTTCACTGCACGGTCTTCAAGAATCTCAATAAGTGCATCTTTGTCTTTCGACTCAAGCTGCAACTATTCATGCTTTCGGCTCAAAGCATGGAATCACTCTTCCCACATATCTTTCTCTTGCTTCATCTTGGTGAGTGTGTCTTCCAACTCCTCTAAATATCGGTTAGGGAGAGTTAATGGCTCAACCATAACCAAAGACATAGGTCTTTCACAGGTGTATGACATCTTCAGCTCCATAGCTCTCTTCTTCACCCAAATAGTGTAAGTTTCCAAAGCTATATAGTTGCATGGACCAAGCTCGGATCTTCCTTTCTTATGCATATTATGCCAAGCATGTATCATCTTATGCTTCATTTATTGGGGATCTTTACCGTCTTGATAGAATAGACCTTCCAACTGAATGTTATTAGGTTTATCTCTCAAGGGGAACCCAAGTTGACAATGAGCCAAAGCAGGGTTATAGTTGATTCATACTTGTGTACCAATAAGAGGCACATTAGATAACTCAACACAACTATCAATAATTTCCACACTACTCAATGCAGAATCATACCAAACATTATCATCATTAGTGAGACATATAAGTCTCTGAGACCATCGTAGACATTGCTTGTTCTCCAAAAAAGCAGGCGTCTAAGGCAAGTGCGAAATAAAGAACTTGTACAGAAGAGGAACACAACACACAATAGTCCCACCCCCTTTAGAACTCCTCAAATGCAAAGAGAAATACATGTCACCCAACAGAGTCGAAACAGGATTCCCAATCAAGAAGATTCTAATGGAGTTAACATCAATAAAACTGTCAATGTTAGGGAACAAGGTTAGACCATAGATGAGCAATAAAAATATGGCTTCAAAAGCATCCATACTATCGGCTTGAGCAAAGACAATAGCTTTTCCAATGAGGAACTCAGAACTCAACCCAAGAATACCTCATTTCTTCACCAAATGAGCATCAATCTCAGATTTCTTCAGATGAAGAGCTTCAACTACGATATGAGATTTGGGAATCTCCTCCAATCCACTAAAAGGTACCTTTTCAGATACGAGTATACCCAAGAGAAGGGCATACTCTTCCAATGTAGGCATAAGCTGATAATCAGGAAAAGTGAAGCACCGGTAGAGAGGATCATAGAACTGAACCAAAACACTCATAAGTCATTCAACCACATCAGCAGATAATACAGACAAAAGATTCCCATGATGTTGCTTGAAGGCCAAGGGATCTAATACAAAGGATGGCAACATCCTTAGCTCTTTCAAATCAGGACATCTGAAACTGTACTTCTTAGTGTTCCTTCGTCCATAATCCATGGTCTGGAAATATTTGCAAACAAGACCTCTGTTTCCTTGAAATTTATTTTTCTGTGATGAATGTTGTGATGTGTATGTATGTATGAATGCAACAATCATAAACAAAGGATCACACACAAGGCAAACACAAACAAAGGTCAATGGATGGATCAAGTCATCATCAAGATCAATCATCCATTTTGATGGATTGTGGTTTTCACCTTATCAATACCCAAGTTCCATTGATATTGACAAAACTTGATCGGATCAACCAAGAATCAAAGGGTTTGTTGTGAGTCACGAGCATGAAGTCCGGTTAATAACCATCCCAAAGGAGTGTACTAAGGATAAGAACCTATAGATCATGTTCTAAAAAGTTCCCATAGTCTTAATCCCATCTATCGGATATTACAGGTTAGGACGACTGACTCATCAACCCATAATATTCTCAAGAGAAACTCGTCTGAGTGTAGTATCGCGTAAAAACTGTGATCAAGTCTACACCTAAACAGTCTTTGCACTACGTCCTAAATAGGCCAAGTTGGGTTAAATGTTCTACGGTCCTCAGCTTCTCGGACCCCAGATCAGAGAAAGTAATGCCTATCCACAAATAACTTGTGTGACATCAGTAACTCCAAAGAGGTCTCCATTGAGTAGATGGGTCTCAATCCAACTTATTAAGGATTACTCCACACAACTTGAACATGACTATCCTCATATCTTAGTACCAAGAGGAACAACTCTCATGTTGAACATGCTTCCATTTGAAGCTTGGATAATGATGAATTTTGAGGTGGAAGTTTGAAAAATCAAACATAATTGAAAATTTTCTAAGTACCAAGTCAAATGTTCACTTCTTCCACCTTAAATAACTTTTGCCATGAGCTTAAAATGGAAAATATTCCTTAATCAGAGTTGTAGCTCTTTCAAACCTATTTAATTTGGTCACAAATTTTACCTCATTTGGATTTGGCATGAAGGAGTTATGCATTTTAGAAGTTGAGGAAAATTGTTTGTTCAATGGTAATGACCCAAAATGACCTATAATGTTTCCTCTTGGCACATGCCCTTGCAAGTTGAATTTGAAGTTTATCAAAGAATAAAAATTGGAGAGTATATCTTTAAATTGATCATGAAACTTGGATGTCCTTCATCTGATAAACATTGAGAAAGTTATGGTCCTTGGAAGTTGACAACTAGGGCACAAACAAAATGACCTATAATCTTTCACCATAAATTATGTCTTTCCAAGAAAAAGTAGCTCTTGACCTCAACATAAAAGTTGTATGGAATGTCATAAGGAGTAAATTTTATCTTGGAATCATTTTCATATGACAAACATTGTAGGAGATAGGGTCTAGTGAACCCTAGTTTTGACCAATTGACTTTCTCTGGTCAACCACCATAAACCAACTTGCAAACTTGAAGTTCTCTTGATCTTTTGGACTCATGGAGGATCATATATGTATAATATGACGTATAATGAAGTATACCTTGATATATTTGATCAAATGTTGAAGAAACTTGCTGAGGAAGTCACATAAGATACCTAGATGAATTTGGGCTTCCAAGGCAAACAAGCTTCAAACTCTTGATGAATTCTTGATCAAAATGATAAATGAAGATCATATGGACCCATATATGATGTCTATAACCAATTTGAACCATCTCTTGATTGATCTCCTTGCATTGAGGGTCTCAAACCCTAGTTGTGAGCTTGATGAGGCATTGATGGATGCACACACTACCTACAATAGAAAAAAAGCTATACATAGACATATTTTTGGTATTTTGGTTAGTAAATAATGAAAAATAAAGTATGATACAATCAAATGTGCTTGGTGATCTCTCCCAATGCAAACCCAATGAATGAGGGGTAAGGAGGATGTCAAGGTGTGATCCCAAAGCCAATGCATATGATGAGATAGCATGAGGGATCTTAGGGTCAAAATTGGGGTCTTACAACACCCCCTTTGGTCACTTGTTTTCTTATTTGTTTTTATTTTATTTTATTTCTATGTTCTTTATTTCATTTTTATGCTATTATTTTATTATTTTGTTTTTACTATCTTTGTCAATACTTTGATTTGATTTAATCTCTAATGCAAATTAACATTTAATTACTAACTTTTTATTTCGTTTATTTTAATTGGCTTTTGATGGATTGATTGACTAATCTTTCATTCTTCAAATAATTAATAGATGGACGTTTCAGTTGATTTTATCTTTTTTGATTTAAACCTATTTATAAATGATCATTAGATCATTTTTGACACTTTAAATCATTGATAGGTTATCCCTTAATGCACCATATTTTGAGTCTTTTGATTTGTGGACATGTAATCTCAAGTGATTGTTCTTTTGCAAATTGACTTTTAACATTTAACTTTTAACATTTACCTTATGCACTATAACTTTTTACTTTGGGTGTTTACATTCTTGTCATTTATCTTATGCTTCTAATTATCATTTATCATCATCATCATCATCATCATCATCATCTATTTCATCATCATGCATTATATCTCATCTTTATGCATCTTTGTTATGACTTTAACTTGTTATCTAATCCATTTAAAAAACACAAAAAACATAGTAAAATGAAAAGACCAAAAATAGTTCTTTGTGAGACTTAATGGTGGACTTAGAGGACTCTTTTAGGACCCTTGCTTGGACCTTGGACTAATGTGATTGACCTATGCAACTTGGGAGCATTATTGACTTGTAATATTTCATTACAAGAGAGCATTCATGGCACTACCCTAGGGAGACATGCTTTGTAATTCCATTATTCACTTGTTAGCTTACGACATAATGCACACACATGGTTTTCTTTTGGGCTACCTTACAACGGGACCCTTATTTCTCGCATTAATCCCTTGTATTTTTAATGTATCCCTATCCCTACTTTGGTGTACTTTTTACTCGCTTTCCTTTGCTTATTGTTGCTTGTTAGCCAACCTTAGAAGTTAGTATCGTCACCATTTCATAAACAATAAATAAACCCTTAATCCAACGTCAAGTGGATTTTTTTCAAATAAAATTCAAAACATAATAAGATACGATTAGGATTGTATGTCTCTAGCCTTAAGTGGTAGAGAATGAATGATAATGGAGTTTTCCTTCCCTCATTTTGAATATTTTGGACATAAGATGCTTGGCTTGGTAGTTTGAAATATTCACCTTTACCCATAGTCTTTAGTGCAATCTGAAGCCAAAAACCATCTCTTTTTCAAAACATAAAATCAATATCAACTCATCAAACCTTTTATTTGTGCCTTAGGGCATCATTCCGAAAATCATTTTTCAAGGTATAAAATCAACAAAACAAATAAGCATTTTTACCACGAATTATGGAGCTCTGATTTCTCACTTCAACAAGTGAGCATACGTAGGCACGAGAGCCCAAATCCTCGGTGAGCACTCTAATAAAAAACCCATTCTTACTCCGTAAACCTTTGGCAAGTAAACACTGAGATAACGACACCCATTCAAGCATAGATAACCTAGATGGCTCCCATCGAGTTCCATGGATATGAGGGGTGCTAATACCTTCCTCTTGCATAACCGACTTCCGGATCCAGTCATGATTGCGATGACCATTATTTTGGGGTTTTCTCGATATTTTTCCTTTCCTCTTGGAATAAATAAAATCTGATGGCAAATCTGTATTTTTCGCGTAGCGGCAACTATCATTCGACCGGTGCATACAAGTTGTATTCGCCAAATGATGATAAACTAGTAATCAATAAGGATGTTCTGGTGGACGAAAATAATGTAGAAACAGACTTATGGTTTAGTTCGACATGATCAAGATACATTCGTTACTGTGCTTGAAGAAGACCAACAAAATGAAGTCACAACCAATCTAAATGAAGAACCACTTTAACAGAATGTTAGAAGATTGACTAGAATGAGAACTGAGTCGACAAGGCTAGCTGGATACAAGATATTTCCAAATCAAGCAATTAATGTAGTTGGTGACTTCATATGAGTACTGATGATGATGGTTGAATCAGAACCTATTGACTTGGATCAAGCTATGAATGATTCAAATTGGTTGGCAGTCATGCAAGAAGAGCTCAGGGCAATCGATAAGAAAAATACATCAGAGCTTGTAGAAAATTCAATCAAGAAGGCTATGCACCTATTGCAAGGCTAGAAACCATCATAATTGTTGTGTTGAACGCAGAATACAGAGGATGGGAGATACCTCAATTAGATGTAAAGTCAACATTTTTGAATGGACCATTAGAAGAAGAGGTTTAGGTATGTCAACCACCAGGACTCAAAACAAATGATATGAGGAGAATGTGTACTGGTTGAGAAAGGCTCTATATGATTTGAGTGAATACCTAAGTGCTTGAAATAAGAGAATAAATAGCTTCATGATCCGGGAAGGTTTCACAAAATGCGTCTCAAAACATGGAGTGTATGTCAACATTGCAAGCAGGCTCAATCAAGTCATTATATGTTTATATGTGGATAACTTGCTGATTACATGTTCAAATGAAGTAGAAATAAAAAAGGTCAAATATTGCTGGAGGAATTTGAAATATCTAACCTAGGGAACTTATCATATTTCTTTGGGATGAATTTTAAACACAAAAGTGAAGGAGTGTTTCTGTATCAGACAAAGAATGCCCAAGATATCTTGAAAAGGTTCAAGATGAGTAACTGTAATGCCACTGTCATACCATTGGAGACTGGAGAAAAATTAAGAAAGGATACAAATGATGAGTTTGTAAGTGCAATACTGTACAAGAAAATAATTGGATCCTTAAGATATCTATTCGACACCATGCCATATATTAGTTAAAGTGTCGGGTTGTTGATCAAATTCATGGAGAAGTCACAAGAATGTCATCTCACTGCAGTCAAGAGAATGTTGAGAAACATAAAAGGTATAATTGATCATGGTGTGCTAATTCCAAGGCAAAAGAATACCAACACAGATACAAAAGTACATGGTTACACTGACTCAGACATTAATGGAGATCCAGAAGAGAAGAAGAGTATTGCAGACTACATATTCATGATAAAAGGAGCTCAAATCTCTTGGAGCTCAAGCAAAGAAAGTATTGTTGTTTTGTCATCTTGTGAAGCTGAGTATGTAGTTGCATCTATGTACAATGTCAAGCAGTATGGATAGAGATGTTGCTCGAATAGCTCAAGATCATGGAACCTAAGAAGATGAAGTTGTTTGTCGATAACAAGTCAGTTATCGACCTGACAAATCATCTTGTGTGTCATGGTCGAAGTAAGTAGATAGAGAGGAAGTATCATTTCCTTAGGGATCAATTAAATAAAGGAAAACTTGAACTTAAACATTCCAAGTCAGAATGGCAACTAGCTGATATACTCACCAAGCCTCTGAAGAAAGTCAGGTTTGATGAGTTGAAGAGAAACATTGGGATAAGAAGTCTTGAAAGCATAAATTATAAGGTGTGTTAGAAGATGTAATTTAGTGTTTTAGTAGGCAATATGCATTCGACATAGTTGTATTCGACAGAGTCGAATATAACATGTAAGTGTCGAAGTTTGAAGTATGTATTCGACAGAGTCGAATACTGCAATAGTAAATTGTATTTTGGTTGCCTATATATATAGATGATGATGTAACTCTAAACACTGCAATTTTCACAATATAGTCTCTCTCCCTCACTCCCTGAAAATCCTAATTGTTCTAACAACAATCCCAACGCTAGAGAATGTAATTAAGCAACACAACTACTAGTTTGATGGTTAATGCCCTGATCTCCAACAATGCCAACGCTATGGAAAGTAATTGAGAAGCAGCACAACTAATGGTTAATGCCCAGATCTCCCTTTAAGTCTTGTAAAATAAATTTAGGACTATTGTCCTTCCTAACAACCATGACTTTGAAATTGAACTGATTCTCAACTAAGTGAATAAACTGTGGAATTTGAAGCTAAGCCTAAAGTTCAATAAACTGTGGAAATTGAACTGATTCTCAACTAAGTGAATTCTGGAATGGAAATAGAATTACTAAGCTTATTGCTTAGAACTTTTTCTGTTAAAACATTAGATGGAAGTTTTTTATGATGATAAAGGACACTGATCCATACAAGGTAAAGATGCTAAAGAAAGATATGCTCAGAATTCAACATGAACATTTAACTTTCTGCTACTTGTATAAATTATACAACAAACACACAAAATTATACAATATGACATCACAAGTGAATCTAAACTTTTATAAGGAAGCAGAATCAGCAAAGCTAAAGTCAAATTCTTTCATATAATTTATAAACTATTTTCATAAACTACCTTAAAATAAGTTGTTTCTATAAACTCTTGTAATGAATCTCACACATATATATGCTTATTCGAGCAGGTAAACTCAAATTAGTAAATTCAAACATGTTTTTTTTTAAGTGTTTAGAACTAAAGCATCAATCTTAGAAGGAGCAATACTCCTACCACTACTAGAAAGACTCCATTGATCAGAAACAAAGCTTCTTGTTGTAGATGAAATTCCACAACCACCCTCAGATGCTGCAGCAGCAGCAACACCGCATTTGGCTACAATCCTCACACTCTCAATCAAATCTTTTGTTTGAGACTCTTGTGACAAAATTTCCAATAACTTTTCAGGAGTTATCACCAACTTCACTTTCCAAACCCCAATACTCTTTCTTTTTTTACTAATACTGCTTTTGTGATTAACACTGCTTCTACTAGTCCTACAAGAGAAGGATTCTGCTAATGCCTTTTGAAGCAACCCTACACCTTGATAGTATTGGTAATCCAATGACATTCTATATGGAGTAGGATGAGGTGCTGTAGGAACACTTTGAGACCTAACATGTCCTTGCCGGACAATAATGCTGCCGCTGTTGTCACCCACGGCGGTTTTATTGTTAGGTGGCAGGACAGTCATCGGTAGTAAATAATATGACTCTCCTGCCACCAACTCATCAAGTTGGCAAAGTGGTTTAGAAAAGTGGTCATTGGTTGGGAATAAGGCATGGCTTTGAAACTCATGTGTGATGAAATTTGGTGTAATTGGAGGATAGAACTCCATGATGTTACCATCCGATGTTATGATTTTGATCAATGTGTGTGGATCTGACATTGCACCCAACAAGCAGTTTCCCATGTTAGATATTATACCTATGCATGTGTGTGTGAAGTGTTTTTATGGTATAGTTTGAAAGGAGGGAACTCAAGAGCGGGAAAATTGAAAAAAGAAAAAGATGTTGAATGAATGATTCTTGTTCTTGGAAAGAAATGATTGTCATGTAATATGTGAGAATAATTTTATTCCATTTTGATGACAGTATGCTGCAAGGTCCACTATATCAGAGGAGAAAGCAAAAGGACTAGAAGAAGATAAACATGCTACCTTTCAGCTTTTTCTTTTTCCTATTTACACTTTTTCTTTTTCCTATTTACACTTTTTCTTTGTGCTTTCATAAAGACATATCAAAATTCATTCAGTGTCTATTACGGAAAATCGGGGTCTTGAGTTCTAAGACAAAATTTAATATTAGTTTTTTTAATATAATAATAATAATAATAATAATAATAATAATAATAATAATAATAATAATAATAATAATAATAATAATAATAATAATAATAATAATTTAATAAAATTAATAAATTGTAATGAGCTTTTTAAAATGAAATTTTTTATTTAAATTATTAGAGTTGATATCTCAAACATTTATTTTATTGATATTTTAAAATAAATCATTAAAATAGTAAATACCAAGTTTTCATGTTATATAATAGGTCATAAAATTTTATTATCTATAAAAATAAATTTTAAATTAACTAATACATTTTCTAAACAAATATTATTTTTTAATTGTTATAAAAAATAATTGATAATTTCTTTCTATTTTTTTTTAATGTTATAATTTTATAAGTATGAGATTCAAACTCATTTAACAAATCAAAAAATAAATAAATTTTGGTAGTAAAAAATTCTTGAGATTATTTTAGTTCACCATAAA